>NW_027611714.1:0-1200000 GCF_964261635.1 Lissotriton helveticus | reverse complement strand
TATACAAAATCCATACACTTTAGTAAAATTGTCTCCTAAACTTGAATTCCATCCACTTTTTGATTAAACACTTCCCATTCCAGCAAGCATCACAAGACTATTTGTTGTTATCTTCCCAATTAGTGATAATTTTTCGGATGGCAACAACAATAAATATGTTTAGAATTTTACCTCCGAAAGCAAAAACATGCCATTTCTGAATCATGGTGCACAATAAAATGGAGGAACAGAAGGGCATCGTTTGGTGTAGCATTCATTAAGGTTTGACCAGGCTTGAAACTAGAATTCCTGATTTTTTGGGACATTTAAATGTCATATTTTTGAAAGAGTTCTAACAGACCCAGCACGAGCTCCGCAAAAAATAGAAGATGACTGAATTGTACTTAGAAAAAATGTGCTGATAAGTAATCTATTGATGTAAAATACAGTGGTCAGGCAATGCATGTGGATCTAATCTATTCAGATTTTAACTCCATAGTTTGTTCAATAAATTAACTGAGCATAATACTTGAAGGTCCATCTCTCAGATAAGTTCTATTACAGTTTTAGTTGCGATAACACTAATAGAGATCATTGATAAATAGATTTTAAAAGCCATGGGTGGAATTGATCCTTGGTCTAAATCTAGATTGTTGTCTGCAATAGAAACCAGTACAAACAGATCAAATCTCAAAGCATTGAATATGTTTATTATAGTGGTTTAGAGTACACCCAGAAGACACACATTGTTCCTGAAACTCAGAAAATTTATCCAAAGATTATGATCACATCCTATTTTATGTCCAGAAACTGCTTTAGCTGCTTTCCTGTACAAGTGACACCATTTGCAAATATATTTAACAAAACATTAACGCTGGATGTCAGAAATTCTGTCTTTAAGTATTGTGTAAGAGTTATGCGTGATGGTTTTTATTTGATCTGAAGCAACACTAACACTAAATAGGTACATGCACCGGTTATTATTCAACTAACATTATTAGCAAACTTAATTTGGAGGGAATTGAGAGAAATTGCCTCATGTTTTATTGTTAAAAAAATCTACTGGTTTACTAATTCACAGAGTTTGCAAATGCTAAACCCCTTTTTGAAATGTACTAAGCCCATTTAACAATTCAGAATTTGGAAGGGGAATGTTAATAGTTTCCCTTCTGAATATTTAATACATTGTTAAGGTATGTATTGAGCTTTGAAACCATGTGTGGGCTGAAAAACAGTAACAGGAGGTAGTAAGCCAAGGGGACATTTGTGAATGTGAAAGTAAAATGGGGTGTATTAAAAATGCCTTTATTTAAAAGCTATCACAGACAAAGTAGTGTGCTGACTCTACAAGCAACCACTTTTCACCAAATGGATTATTAGTACATGAACCTCAGTATTTCCTATATTGTTGAAATTTCGTACCTAATATTTTTGTAATGTGTAAATATTTGTTCCTGATAGTTCAGAATTTCAATATTGTCATGAAATGTACCTATTCTTTTTGTCAAACATATTGAAATATCGTTATCCCAATTTTGGGGCATTCTAAAAAGTGTTTTCACTCTCTAACTTGAAGCTTCCTAAGAAAAATACTGACGCCAGTTCCTGGTTTCTCCTAGATCATTTAGCTTTCTCACTAAAACAAGCACAATATTGATTTGAGAGAGGTGAATATTGTAGTCATACACACTGGGGTTAGTTTAGAAAAGACCAATTCCTTAATCTTTCGAAATAATACTTGGAAAAGTTTATGTTCAATAATTTCAGATACCTTACTGATAAAGATATCAGATAAAGATCCCCAAACTTCTTATTGTGGTATCAAAAATATGCTAGAATTAACTTTCTAGTTATATTTGCGATGATGAACTTTCTGTTATTTTAACACATTTTGTCAGTGCACAGAGTATTTTCCCTACATAGATCACATTTCATGCAATGGTCTGTGCTTGAACGTACAATGAAGGGGTAAAAATGCATTTCTACCACAATCAAGAAACCCTTGGGTCTCTGAGGATTACTGTTGCAAATGAAGACCTAGCTAAGATGAAATATCCCTTCAAAAGGACAATTTCCCTCACCCACCATAGTTGGCATGCTTCTTTATTGGGAATCTCCTTGCACCATGAAACAACCCCCTCACTGAGAGGGAGGAGTTCAGGCATATTTTGTTATAGAGAAAGGTATACTAAATACAACAATAATGAGCTCAGGGTAGTGGGGGTAGCAGAGTGAAAGTTAAAACTTGCTAAAGGGTATGTGGTTTCCATTATTTGTACAACTCTGGGCCAGGATTAAAAATAGGACACTGTGGGAGAAATATATATGCACTGTTAGAGTCAATAAGAGGTCAACATGTTTCAGCCTATTAACCCTCCAAATAGGTGTTTGCGGCATTCTTCAGGACTTAATCAAAAGTTCTGCCGCTCAATGTACTCAATCAATAACAAGCATTGTCATAGCCAATAGGTCTCGCCTTTGGGTCCTTATAAGTGTTTAGCCATGCATATTCAGTAACAATGTGAAATAATTACTATTAAAAAAAGAAGACTATAAAGTAACTAAGCTAGACGTGACTTTATAACTGGTTAATCAAACGTTTCTGGAGGTTTAGTATATATAAACAACTCCTTTTTTCTATGGTGTGTGATATTAAGTTGATGCTTTAAATTTTGGTGAGAGTACACAACGTCCAAAAATTCAATACTGCTTTTATATTAATATACCTTAGAAAGCTTGAAGTGAAAGACAATTCTAAGTGGCATTTGTTATGAGTAGGCGCTAATGACTATTTCCGGATGACAATGTAATTAGCATTTTTTTGTATAAGATGTGTTAAAAGTATGGGTAGGGAAAATGGCTATTTTGGCCAAAGGCTGCCCTTTCTATATGCATGCTAGTTTTAATTTGTAAACAGAATCACAATTTGTCATGTGGTGCACTGTAATGTTAGATGAATCTGTTTTACCCTTCTGATAAGCAAGGGATGACGATGAACCGTTTTTTCCTCCCTGGTTTTAAATGGATTCAGGTTGGAACAGAAGAGGTGTTGGTTGACTTTACCTCAGAAAATGGTTGTTTCCCGCATGCTGCTTTCATGCGACTTATATCCCTTCAGAGGAAGAGGCGGTTGCATGCCTGCATATATGGCCAGATCAGTACTTGGCTGTTTCGGTTCTCCAGTGGGGCTAGAATAGAAGCTGTTAAGGGCAGGGGCGTAGCTTCCCATTGGTACAGCAGGTGCAGTGGCACCAAGTCCCAGATGCCATAAAGGCCCACTGAACCCTGATAACTGCTGTTTTTCACAGTTCAAACAGAGGCCTGAGGGGCCCACAGAACAATGATTATTGCTGTTTTCCACAGTCCAAATAAACAGCAGAGGTCACATTTCCTTTCGTGCCTTGGGGCCCAGGACACACTGGCTAGGCCACTGGTTAAGGATGCAGTGGGGAAGAAGTGGTGAGACAGGTGGATATTTAAACAGCTCGACAATGACTTCATGCCTGGGTACTAAAGTATTCATTACAATTAAAGAATTAAGCAGGAATGGATATCATAATATAGGAAGGCCTATGTACAAATGCAGCTCGATTAGCGGCTGCCTTTAACTTCTCACTTATCACCTCTCCTAATTTACAGTTTTATATTAGATGCAGACATAAATCGTGACCTATGAATATGTTTATCTATCTTTAGGTTCAAATGACCCATCTTTTCCATATGCAAGTATCAGACAGGTCGGGAACACCCAATGGCGTTGAACTTGATAAAGCCACATTAATCACTGGTCTTGAAATACAAATGGCAGCATTAGGCACGTAGTGGTGTATTCTACGTAATCTCATTATGTTCAGGGTACGGGAGAGTATTTAGGGCATAAAGCACTTTGACAAAAACATTTCCGCCACCATAGAAATACAATCTTCCTTGTCCTACCCTAGTATACAAGTAATACCACATTCTTTGTATACCTGAATTAAATAGGCACACAAAATAGCACCGTATTTAAAGGCCCAGTTCAGAATTACATGGAAGGTGCACTGTCCCAGACTACACAACGGTGCAGTTTTCAGTGGGTGCTATCATCCCACACAGGGGGAGCACACCAGATTATGCTGGAAAAAACATGTGGTGCCCCAACGTAGGCGCAGTTGTAAACCACCAGTCTGCTTACATAGTAAAGCGTTGGGCGGCTATTAAGTGAGGTGGCACGTTTCCCCTGCAGGTGGTTGGGGTCTGTCACCATCTTGTCAGGTGGGGGGTATACAATCAGTGTGCCCCCTGACTGCTTGTTTGCCTTTTCGCCCGTGCCAATAATACAGTGCAGTCCTTGGAGGAGTAGTCAATTTGTATTCATGAAACACACTTGTGTTTCTCGGATGTGTAATCCCCAGATGATCCCTGAACTGTTCCCCAATGGGCTATTTGTACGTCGTATTGAATTGTATGGTCTTATGAGGACTGTTAATAATAATAAAAAAGATTTAGTGAGTGTTTATTGCCCTCTATGTCACTCTACTTCTAAGTACCTAACATAGCTTGTAAAGTGCTTACTGTCATCTGCTCACTTACATTATGCTTATTATGCTTAATATAAATAGTGAACAATTTAGGCGTTTGTGTCGGCCTACAACGTGGACCTGATACAAATAGCAGTACCTACAAGGTGGATGGTACAATTCAACAAGAGTCTAAGATACTCCAGCACAGATGACTTTGCATCAACATTACGGGGCATCAGTCTTGATGGCAAGCCAACTTAAAACTTATCAGTATTGTATACATTATTATCAGAGACTATACTTGCCTCTTGGATACAACTTTACAACGGAATTTTATCAATTTGTGTACAGTTGTGTGTATACAATAAAACAACCTCCCCACCATAATTGATCTGTCTATTCATCTTTTTGGGATCTGGAGTAGCATGCTACTCGCCGAAAAGCACTTCAACACTTCATCAGGGGTAGCAAGCGCTATATAAATGCAAAACCTTCCCTCTTCTATCCCCCCACAATCTTTTTTAACCCAACAGACCAACATGTCCAGCTCTCATATACATTTTATATTTCCCTGTACTAATTCACCACTAATCATTTTTGGATCCTAGAGTAGTGTGCTACTCGCCGAAAAAGCGCTTCAAAGTTCGTATGGGGTAGTAAGTGTTATGTAAATCTAAATACATTAAAATTACTGTTTACATCGGACTGTACTAACACGAGGATAGAAGTAGAGTGGGGATTAGAGTTTATCTTCCCAGAACAAAGCATACTACAGAAAGTGTGTGAACAGTCTATATGTTGTGCGCCTGGCAAAAAAAAAACACAGCAGCGGTGGGAAGAAGGTAGGTAATCTGATGGTCAGACCTATGTGGAAAGAAGCAATCACTTTGGGCAGAGAAGAGGGCTTACACGGAGGACTACTTTGTTCGGATGGACAGCAAGAAAGGGCGGTCTGGAAGATAAGCCTAAAGCTCACTCATCCTGCAATCAGAGGTGATGGCAAGCAAAAAAGCAGTCTTCTAAGGAGGCGAAGAGGACAATTATATAGGCGCTCAAAGGGAGCACACATAAGATAAGTGAGGTCAACTCCCACTAGGGCATTACGAAAGGAGAAGGAGGAAAGAGATGAGTAATGCACTTCAGAAATCTGTTAACAATAGGATCGAAGGCCATGCTCAAGAGCTCGGGGTACCAGACTTGGGACTGATCGCGTTTGATCTTCTTCAGCAATCTTGGCAGAAGTGGTACAGGAGGCCGCAACTCCACTCGCAACGAAAAGGGTCGCCGAGCAAGAGCTGCTTTGGAAACTCTAACACGCAGAACTGCTGACATTGAGCGTTCTCTTCGGTGGCGAATAGATCTAACCAAGGCTCTCCCCACTACTGAAAGAGACCTAGCAGGACCTTCGAGTGAAGATGCCATTTGTGATCCATCATGCACTGGCGGCTGAGTTTGTCCGTCCTTGCGTTCAGTGAACCTGTTAAGTGTTGAACCACCCGAGATATGCCCTGATGTTCCAGCCATGTCCAAAGGCGAAGAGCCTCTTGACATACAGTCCACGACCCCACCCTGCCCTGTTTGTTGCAGTACCACATGGCGGTGGTGTTGTCCGTGAACACCTGCACCACTCTTCCTTTGACAGAAAGAAGAAATGTCTTCAGTGCAAGACGAATCGCCCAGAGCTCCAGAGGATTGATGTGGTGCCTGGACTCCGCCAGAGACCAGAGGTCTTTGATCTGCACCATTCCCATATGGATGCCCCAACCCAGGAGTGACGCATCCGTCACTACTGTGAACTCAGGTTGGGGAAGGTAGAGGGATCTGCTGTTGACTCAATCCTGGTTCGTGAACAACCACTGCAACTGACTTGCAGTCACCTCCGAAATCTGAACGTCATCGGAAAGATTCCCCTGGTGCTGAGCCCACTAAAGTTTAAGTTTAAGTTTAAAATATTTATCAAGCGCAACGTACACCTGGGCGGTTTCTTGGCGCTAAAATAGCAGGCAGCCAGCTGGGCAAGAACAGTCGCTAAGAAGTCGACTGGAAAGGCAGGAAGGGCTTACGAAAGAAGAGACTGATAAAATAAAAAGGTCTTCAAGGCTTTGCGAAAACTGGAATACTGGGTGAGGGACCTAAGATGGAAGGGGAGAGAATTCCAGAACATGGGGGCGAGAGTGGAAAATTTTGAGCCACCCTGTTTTTTTTTCCGGTAGCGGGGTACTGCTAAAAGAAGTTTGTTATAATCTATGAATAATGTCTCCCTATGTATGTCCCTGCCATCTAGATGATGTCCATTAGAGTGCTTCAGTGCTGTGATGTAATATAGAATGTTCAGTGCTGTGGAGAGACTAATGACAGTTTAGATGGGGCTGAGCTACCTGCTGGGTGCTCCTGGTGGTACTTGTCTGGACCAACTTACTACATTTTGATGGCGACGATTTGAACTTACCCTCTGCGTGCTAAACTGGATTTTCAGCGTCACAGCTACCTCTTTAGGATTTCAACTCAATACTTCAAACAAGATTCAAACAACAAAAAGGCAAGTGGTTTAATTCAATTTTCTACCTTATTCAAAGAAGGCTCTGGCACCTAGCCCCACCAGTGACCATTTCACCGGTCGCCCCCAACGTCCTTATGCCACCCTTCTCTGCCACTCTTTTAAACATTTAATCACCTTTCAAAAGCCAGTTTCAGTCAATTTACACTGCAGCTCTTCTTCCTGCCTGCTCCTGCCTGCTCCTGAGCGACAAGGATTTTTACAGTTTCATCCTTTCCTCACTCCCTACTTTGCTGCCTTCCAACTACCTTTCTAATAACGCTGGCAGCACCTCAAGCTTTCACCACGGTTCTTCAGACCTGACAACCTTGTTCTATTATGCTATATGGTTATTGCCTTTCAGCAAAATTAGCACGTTTTTCTAACTGCTATAAATCTAATGAAAGCTACACAAGAACAATCTAAAATAACATTAATCTACGTCCAATGTCCAGCGTAGCCAGGTCACAAAATGAATTTGGAAGCATGCAACTACGATCCATGGCGTTGAGGTTAATTGACATTGATTTAAGGGGCAGTACGTTTTTCACACAGGATTGGTGTGATATCACAAATGTTTTAACGGAGTCTCGAGCAAGACAAATTTACATTTTTTTTCAAGTCAAATTCAATGTTTTATCTCAAGATGTTCGGATGTGTCGCACTTTACAACTGCCACTTAAAAAAAAAAAAATTCAAAAACTTTGCTCGCGCTTACCTCAGAGCAGTTCTAACGTCTCGTGCAGACTCTAGATACTTCTTCTTCTTCTGTCGACAGTGTGACGCATTGACTGCAACGCTGCCTTCAAGCGTTTTGCCGCACGCTGCTGCTTTGAGCCATCCTGTATAACATCGAGTACGTGCCACCATTTTTCTGATGTTGACTTTCAGTGTAAATATACTGTCTTATCAGATAAATCACGACACGCAGTATACGTACCGGAGATCTACCTAAATCGCTATGAAGCTCATATGAAGCTTAAGAAGCAATAAGTGGTTGACAACTCGATGTATCAAAACAAGTTTTTTGTTTCGATGGCGATTAAATGACTGTTCATAAGTAAAGAAATATTAATTTAATAGATGTTTCATTTACGTTTGAAAAAAGGAAAAATTGCCACAGCTCACTTTGATGCTTCAAGGTATTTTTTGTGTATCGACATAGTCAGAGGCACACTTCATGATCTTCAAGGGTCATTGATTTAAGTTCTATTAATGTCGTACATATTAATGGGCAACATTACGTTCAAGTCTTGTTTACATATTGTCTTGTTTACATACTGTCACTTCAAGACATATATTTTTATTTGGCTAAAGATTGTTGGAAAGTTAATCCGAGTATCTATTCTTTTCTGTGTTATGCAGGTTCGTTATATACTCTGTACACACTACGCTATACAACACTGCCATCTAGTGGCTTTATTTCTAGTACAGATTTATGTCAAAAATGCTTAACAGTTTAGTCTCTCCACCTACCACCAAATAAGAGTCAAAGACTACCATAATGTCTATGTTGCTCACTTACTAGTGTTATTGTGGAAGCCTGTATTAAGACTTTATTTAGACTTTATCGCTTAAAATTTAACAATTTTTACAAGGGTCTACATATAAGTACATTTTAACCCAATTTTCAATTTACGTGCATGTATTCAAATTTTCAATTATCTATATATGTACATATTTACAATGTTTCCTAGTTAGGGAAGTACATTTCAATTCAATTTTCAAGTTACATGCATGTATTGAAGTTTTCAATTATCTATGTATGTGCATATTTACGATGTTTCCTAGTTAAGGAAATACATTTCAACTCAATTTTCAAGTTACGTGCATGTATTGAAATTTTCAATTATCTATGTAGAGCATATTTACAATGTTTCCTAGTTGGGAAGGTATTTATCAATTCTATTTTCAAGTTACATGCATGTGTTCTAAAAATTCCCTTTGAGAATTTTTATTTCAATTTCAATTTAGACGCCACAAAAGGAAAACTTCTCAACATTCAAGTTATATGTATTGCTGTGAAACACTTAGAGTAATCTAATTTTCAATAATCACGCAATATCTCGAAGTTTCCTAATTATCAATGTTTATTCAATTGTGACGTTTGTGAGGTTTTTGCTTAATATTACCTCATTTGTTGTCAATATTCAACCTTTAGGTTGTCGATATGGATCTATTCCTGTCAATATTTCAATGTTTTGATTCAATTTACATTTGCTCAAGGTTTATATTATTCTTATGTTGACACTGTTTATTGAATAGTATAAGAAGTCACTATCTGTTCCTTCTTATGCTTTCATTCAGTTTTCTATACTTTTTCTTGACATCTTTCTCCTTACATGCTCTTCGTTTAGTTAGTTATGTGAGGGGTTGTTGTTGAGCTGTTCTTTCCTTTTTACTCTTTTATGAGGAAGATAAGGAGAGAATATAGTATATTCATCTAAAGAAATATAAGGAAATGTATGAGAATGTCTATTTCAACTCCACATACTTTATTGTGCTTTCCGACACATTTGCCTGGCCAGTATTTGAGTCAGGGAGTATCGATAGGTATGTATACTTTTCTCTTACAAACTTATGTTTTAAAAATTTCAGTTCGCTTTCAGAGAAAAGGAGATATGTTATAATCTATGAATAATGTCTCCCTATGTATGTCCCTGCCATCTAGATGATGTCCATTAGAGTGCTTCAGTGCTGTGATGTAATATAGAATGTTCAGTGCTGTGGAGAGACTAATGACAGTTTAGATGGGGCTGAGCTACCTGCTGGGTGCTCCTGGTGGGGCTAGACTTTACTAGATCTTGACTAATTTAATATCTTAATAAATATCACTTAAAACATACCTGCTTGCCTGGACTAATTTGCAACAAAGTTGTGCCGAGGAGCGGAGGTCTCTGCCCGGGACATAGGCCTTGATGGCAGAGGATATGAAAAGGGGGGCCAGGCCAGTCCTGGCCTGGAACGCCATGCAGCCTAATTTGAACAAGGCGCGTTCCCGCACAGGGAGCCAGTGGAGGGTTTTCAGAAGGGGGGAGGTATGGTGGAATTTGGGAAGACCAAAGGCCAGGCGGGCAGCCTGGTTCTGCACTAGTTGCAGTTTACGCAGGCTGTACTGAGGGATGCCGTTGAACAAGATGTTCCCGTAGTCCAGGAGGGACAGGACCAGTGCGGACATAATTAGTTTGAGTGCAGAGAAAGAAAAGAAGCGAGAGATGGAGCGGATAGTACGGAGAGTAGTGGAGTAGTGTGGCTCACTGGTTAGAGGCGGTAGACCCGGGAGCAGAAGTCGGCCCGGGACCAGGGTTCAATTCCCGACGCGGCAGGGTCGTGGACTTGGGTCAGCGGACTCGATAATTCTCGCTTCGGTGCTTACTCTAATCAGGGGTTCCACTCGGCAACTCTGGGCATTAGCTTGCCTAATCTCCACAACGGCCCCATCAATTCCGGGGATGCCTGGCTCCACCTTGGGGACTCCCAGCAGGGACCATCCCACAGGGAAAGCCAGGACGGGTTCCCCAGAGTTATACAGCGCCAGGAAACCTACGGACGGGTAGCAGTGCGCTTTACAAGCTCAAATACAAATACAAATACAGAGTAAGAAAGCAGGAAGAAACCACCGAACCAATCTGGGAGTGCAAAGTAAGTTTATCATTTAGCTTGATGCCAAGAGTCTTAACAGAGGAAGCAGGGGTGGGAGGAGAACCAAAGGAGGGGGGCCAAAAGAGAGAATTCCAGGGACTGGAGCAACCACCCGTCACTACAAGTTCCGTTTTATCGGGATTGAGTTTCAGGTGGTTGGAGTTCATCCAGTCCCTGATGAAAGATAGGATAGATTGAAAATTAGAGATAGAATCAGGAGTAGAAGACAGATTGAAAATGAGCTGGAGGTCATCGGCATAGTTATATACCGTGACCTCCAGCTGCTGTAGAGCAAAGATAAGAGGAGCGATGTAAAGATTAAACAGTAAAGGAGAGAGAGAAGAGCCCTGAGGAACGCCGCACTGGACCTGGCAGGGGGTAGCTGAAAACTCCCCGAGGTGGACCGCCTGGGTCCGGTCCCTCAAAAAGGATGAAAGCCAGATAAGGGCTGAGCCTCCTATGCCCGCCGCCTTGACACGGGAAAGCAAGATGGAATGATCCACCGTGTCAAAAGCGGCGGACAAGTCAAGGAGGACCGGCACCTGAGATCTGCCCATGTCCATGCCCTCTCTGAGGGTGTCTAATACTGACACCACCACTGACTCTGTCGAGTGCTTGGGCCGAAACCCAGCCTGACACGGAGCCAGCCTCCCATTCTCCTCGGCAAAGGAGCTGAGCACAGATGTAACATGTCGCTCAAGCACCTTTGCCAGAAAGGGGAGGAGGGAGATGGGGCGATAGTTGGCCATCACAGAGGGGTCGGCTCCTGGCTTTTTCAAAATGGGGACGATGGAAGCAGCTTTTAGCGATGGAATGACAACCCCTCGAGCCAATGAGTCGTTAAGGAAGCCCAGAGGAGGCAGGGAACAGACAGTATAAACCTGCCGTAAGATGTGTGCCGGGCATATGTCGGAAGGGGAACCGGATTTAATTTTGGGAAGGAGGGACAGGAAAAGTTCTTCAGAAAGAGGAGGAAAGGAATTGAGCAAGGCTTGGGCGGGGGGAGGCAGGGGGTCAACAAAAAAAGAAGATGGGGGGGGATGTTGGATTTGATTGTCGAAATTTTTTCGACAAAGTAAAGATTCAGTGAATCACAGAGTTTCAGATCCCACTGCAGAGCACGTATAGGCAATCTGGCATGATGCACCAGCAGGATGCAGGAGGCCCAGCAGCCTCAGGGTCATTCTCACCGAACACCGGGATGGAGGCTGAATCATCGGTATCATATGTAAATGTACAGGAATTTATATAGCGCAAATCACCGAGCGGTTTCTAAGCGCTTGCTTAGGGAACCCGTCCTGGTATTCCCCTGTGAGATAACCCTGGCAGGGTATCCGCAAGGTGAAAGCCAGGCATCCCGCCGCGAGGGGCCGTTGTGGAGATTAAGCAAGCTATTGCCCAGAGTCGCAGAGTGTGAACCCGTGAATCGAGTAGGCACCGGAGCGAGAATTGTCGAGTCCATGGACATTTTAGGACTCAAGACCCCGCCGAGCCGGGAATTGAACCCTGGTCCCGGGCTGACCTCTGCTCTCAGGTCTGCCTCCTCTAACCAGTGAGCCACACTTCTCCACCATAGCCCCAATATACTGGACTTGCTACTAGGGAGGATAGACCCAAAACTGTGCTGTGTCCAGAACCGCTCCGATGAAAAGGAGCTTATCGGATGGAATCAGGTGTGACTTCAGCACGTTAACTGAGAACCCCAGCAAATGCAGGAAGTCCGTCGTAGTCTGGATGTGGAAGCCTTCAACAGCCAGTCGTCGAGAAAGGGGAAGACTGGAACCCCTGACCTGCGCAGATGAGCTGCGACCACCGCCATCACTTTCGTGAACACCCGGGGGAGGGGCTGGTAAGGTCAAAGGGGAGCGTGGTAAACTGAAAATGCGTGTGGCCCACCGTGAACCGTAGGTATTGCCGGTGGGCAGGCAAGACAGGGATGTGAAAGTAAGTGTCCTGCAAGTCCAACGCTACCATCAAATCTCCAGGGTCGAAGGCAGATAAGACCTGAGCCAAGGTTAACAACTTGAACTTCTCCTTTCGGAGAAAGCGGTTGATGTCCCTGAGGACTAAGCTAGGATGCAGGCCTTTGTCCTTCTTGGGTACCAAGAAGTAGTGGGAGTAGCAACACCGACCTACTTCTGGCACAGGGACGCATTTGACAAAGAGATCCATAACTTCCTGGAAGAGAAGGGCCAAATGATCCTCCGACATGGGATGAAATCACCACACACTGCATGACCCTTACGCACTCCGCTGCTTGCGGAACTCCGCGTAGACCGCCAGAGTTTTTTTGTCACTTTGCGGAGTTCCTCACTGAGGAACTCCGCATAAGCTTAATCTTATCATGAAAAAACTAGATATAAGGCATATGTTAAGAAACAAGGGTGAGTAGAAACCTTTGGGCAATTAGTTGATTTTTGCAAGCACTAACACTTCTCTGTGTCAAGTAAAGACCTTGAGAGTTGTGTAACTTTCAGATACTCAAATTGTGGATTCTGTTGCAATGAAAAAAATTTCCAGGCCTGAAATTTCTTTGGAGGTTGCATGCAGGCAGCCTAAGATATCCTGCAAGAGTTTCTTGATGAATTCTATTGCAACTACAATATCTGCTCTCTCATGTAAAGTCAGGTTGTTAGAAGCTTTTCTGCAACTCAAGATACGCCTTACTTTTCACCTGGTGTGGATGCATTGCTCATGTTTAGTGATATCTCCTTTCTGAGTATAACGTTTCTGGCTTTCCCCTCCTGTATATGGCTTTAGTCCAGTGTGAATTCTCTCATGTGAAATGACATTGTATTCAAGACTAAACCTTATCTGACATTCAGAATACACATAAGTCTTTTTTCCCCCGTGTGAGTTCGTTCATGTCAAGTGAGAAGTAATTTGTAGCCAAAACATTGCTTGCATTTCGAGCACTCATAAGGTTTTTCCCCAGAGTGAGATCGCTCATAAAGCATAACACTGTCTTTCAGATTCAACCTTTTATGGCATAAGGATTTTCTCTAGTGTGGAGCTTTGCATGGTGAAATAGCGTTTTTTCTGCAGCTTTTCTGGCATTCAGAGCACTCTTAAGGTTTTTCATCAGTATGGAGTCGCTTATGGTTAGTGAGGCTGTGCCTATCAAATAGAAATTTCTGGCATTCACAGAAATTGGTAATGTTTGTCCCCCGTGTGCGTCTGCTCATGTAGAGTGAGATTGAGTTTAAAATGTATGCTTTTCTGGCATTCGGAGAACTGATTATTTTGATGGTGTGTTTTCTTATGGCGCTAGTAACCATCTCTACCTCTGAATCTTTCCTGACATTTAGAGCACTGATACATTTTTTTCTCTTGTGTGGATTTTCACATGACCAGTGAGATGAGATTTTTGGCTGAAACATTTTTGGCATTCAGAGCACTGATAAGGCTTTTCTCCAGTGTGGATTCTTATATGCATAGTGAGACTGCTTTTTACACTGAAACATTTCTGGCATTCAGAGCACTGAAAAGGTTTTTCCCCAGTGTGGATTCTTGTATGTTGAGTGAGTCTTATTTTGTCACTGAAACATTTCTGGCATTCAGAGCACTGATAAGGTTTTTCCCCAGTGTGGATTCTTATATGCTTAGTGAGACTGCATTTGTTTATGAAACATTTCTGACATTCAGAGCACTGATACGGTTTTTCCCCTGTGTGGATTCTTATATGCACCGTGAGAGAGCGTTTTTCACTGAAACATTTCTGGCATTCAGAGCACTGATAACGGTTTTCCCCAGTGTGGATTTGTATGTGCCGTGTGAGACTACTTTTTGTACTGAAACATTGCTGGCATTCAGAGCACTGATAAGGTTTTTCCACAGAGTGGGTAAATGCATGTTGATATAGAGTCGCTTTGAAACTAAACCTTTTCTGGCATTCAGTGCATTGATAAGGTTTTTCCCCAGTGTGGAATCTCAAATGTGCAGTTAGAATAGATTTACGGTTGAAATGTTTTGGGCATTCAGAGCACTGATAAGGTTTTTCCCCAGTGTGGAATCTCAAATGTGCAGTTAGAAGTGATTTAAGTTTGAAATGTTTTGGGCATTCAGAACACTGATAAGGGTTTTCCCCAGTGTGGATTCTTGTATGTTCAGTGAGTGTGCTTTTGTAACTGAAACATTTCTGGCATTCAGAGCACTTAAAAGGTTTATACCCAGTGTGGGTTCTTATATGCCGAGTGAGACTGCTTTGGACACTGAAACATTTCTGGCATTCAGAGCACTGAAAAGATTTTTCCCCAATGTGGGTTCTTATATGCAAAGTGAGACTCCTTTGGTCACTGAAAGATTTCTGGCATTCAGAGCACTGATAAGGTTTTTCCACAGAGTGGGTTAATGCATGTCGAAATAGGCTTGGTTTGTTACAAAAACTTTCCTGGCATTCAGAGCACTGATAAGGGTTTTCCTCAGAGTGGATTCTCATATGTTCAGTGAGTTTAGATTTACGGCAGAAACTTTTTTGGCATTCATCGCACTGGTAAGGTTTTTCCGCAGAGTGGGTTAAAGCATGTTCATATAGAGTCGCTTTGACACTAAACCTTTTCTGGCATTCAGAGCACTGATAAGGTTTTTCCCCAGTGTGGATTCTCATATGCTCAGTGAGATAAGATTTACGCCTGAAATGTTTTTGGCATACTTTGCACGGAGAGTGGTTTTCCCCAGTGTGGATTCTCATATGCTCAGTGAGATAAGATTTACGCTTGAAACTTTTTTGGCATACTTTGCACTGAGAGTGGATTCCCCCAGTGTGCATTATGTCAAATTCTGTGAGATAAGATTTATGGCTGTGTCTATTTTGGCACATGTAACTTTTCCCCCCAAATTAGGTTATTTTGCTTTGATTGAGGCGGTTTTGAACACTGAATTTGTTCTCACAGCCAGTGTTTTTATAAGGTGTATTCCTAGAGTTAATATCTCTACATTTAGTTTTCTCTTGCTTATATGCCACGGTAAGAGGGAACCCGATTTTAGAGTCAGGCTTGTTTAGATAATGTTCAGCATTTATCTCTAAAAGAAATTGTGTGTATTCTTCTTAACACTTCAATTGAGCAAACTATGTCTGGAAGCAGCTCTGTAACACCTGTTGAAATGTTTCTAGCAGATAATAGTCTTTAGGTTATGGCCTCTCCGGCATCAACTTATTTTGTGACTGAAGACTTTCTCAAATTTATTTGTATAGGTTCTTAATAATGCAGTGATAAGGTGTTAGTCTGATATTTAATAATTAAGCTGATAAGTACCTTTTTGCACTGATGTAATGGCAGTAACTGAGGGCGTTAGAACGTGCACAGTACTATTGTGGATCACGAGTCTCAGAACATCAGTTCCTTTTACCCTTTCTATGTTTGGTGTAAGGTTAAGATTTGTAGTTCTGAAGACGAAGATTTATTTACATTAGCTATAGCGCAACTGTGCTCATTTAATCCATTTTTATATTTAACAGTTTTACATATCACTCACGCACAGCAGATAATGTTGAGGCGATTTACATAGAATTACAGAACAGTACACAATAAAAAGGAAACAATCTTAGATTGTTATGAACACAATAAAGTGGTGACTTTTTAAGGTTTTCGCAAGAGTGAGCAGAGTGGGTCGTGGTTTTCTACCCAGAGGCAGATAGTCTCAAACTTGCGTAACTGGTTAAAAACGGTGTTGAACAAAGGTGATTTTCCAATATTTCGGTTGTTAACGTGTCAGCTTCGGAGTCTTCTTTCAGCGTCTTTTCTTTGATGGTCTTCAGAAGAAACCTTTTGTTATAACTTTCTTTTATGCAGTGTGTGCTTCCTCTCTGGAATTACATGATGTTTTAGATGAACGTTATTCTGTGCACAGATATGGCTTTGTTCTGGGTTAATGAAATACTAAATTAGAGATATCACTTACAGTATAGTACTTTACTCAGCTCCCACTTCCTCGCCACACCTAGATTTTGGAAATTGTTTAAACGTAGAAGGCAGGATGACCTTCAGTTTTTCAAAATAATCCTTCTTATGGCACTGACTTCAGTTGCCTGGTGCTAAATCTTGCTTTCTTCGTCAGTACTTTCAATCACCTATAGTATTAAAATTAAATAGTTAATACATGAAAATTTCCAAAAATATAATTTACAAGCCATATCAATGCAGAGTTGCAGAATTTTGAAAATGTTGAGCTGTTTTTCAGACAGAGCAGAGTGTAGAATGGTAGCCTGAGAGTACTTGGATGTAGGAGTGAGGATTTATAGAATTGTCAACATTTTATTAAGCTCACAAAGGATACATGTACCCTATGGAGTTGCAACATAGAATCCCAAAGGCAGATATGAAAGTCATATGGACTGGCACCAAACAGATATTAAAAACATATACACTATTAATTAATTTGTAATGCATATTTCTGGGAAGGGAATGACTCCTCCACGGACAACAGGCATTTTCCCCTGCCCTGAGTTACCACCTACTTGTATCTGGTATCCTGACTTTTGAGTTTGGCCTCTGCCGCACGCAAATCTATTGTGTATTGCGAGGACTATGCCTAGACATATCCCTCAACTATAGTCCAGAGTATGAATCAAGGGCAATGAAATTAAGGCGTACTTTCATGTGTTCATTTTATTCCATCTGATTATCCTTTGTTAGGTTTTTCGGCACCTGGATGTACCGGGTGCAGAAAAACAGGACACCATTTTTTTCCAGACAGGAAAATTAGACTGAATTTTTCTGCCACCCCAGTATTGTGCAACTTCTAACAAGGGACTATGAGAGGTCTTGGACCGGTCCTGTGACCTTGAGGGTCACACCAAGTGTGCCCTTATTTAAGCTAGAGGACTGGCATGGGTTTACCAGATAGAGCGGTGGTGGCAATGCACCCTGTTGTAAGGATCAATAGCCTGATGAGATCTTTGCATCATGGTCAGTGTAGTGGCTTCCTACTGACACACCCATGTAATGTTCCATTTCTATACCTGTGCCCAGATTTTGCGATAACATCAAGTGCATGTTTAGGGTGTTGGTGTGCGTAGCATAAATGCAATGTGAGAGTGCGACAGAGTAAACCGCATCTCCTGCCTGCCAGTTGTGTATACAAGTGGGACCATCTATCCCTTTTTATACCCTAGTTCAAAGTCCTCTGTTACCAAGGAATAAAATGCTCTACAAAGTATTCAGGTGCCTGCTGTGACACCAGGGATGGTGTCAGCCTGACAGTTTATCTAAGTTGAAGGGACATCACCTGCAGGCTGAATTACTTAATGGAGAAGCTGTGTACCTGTCCTGAAGAGCCTAGAAGTCAGTCTGCCTAGAAGCCTGGCTGTCTGGTAAGAAAGGGAAGGGAGGACAAGGCTGTCCTGGAAGAGGCAAGGTTCGACATATCTTCGTTATCTGTAAGGCAGGCCGGAAAGCCATCCAGCAGGACCAGCTAGTCTGAGGGACTCCCCCCCCCCAGCCCCGCCAAGACTCTCCCAACAGTTCAAGCCAAAAAATAAAACTCTACGACAAAGTGATTGTTGAGGCCCAGTTGGACGATTGTGTGCTGCCAACAGGCCCATTCAAGGTTGCATTTGCCAAATTCCTAACACAACAGGGTCTAAATCTACTGGCTTCCTGGAGAGCATGTGTTGGGCCTTTAGCTGCTGAATTTCTGACTACTCTGTGTCAGAGGCCCATGAGGGACTACAACTACGCCAGTGTCAAACACCCGGTCTGAGCTTACGCCTGTGGTCCAGCCGGCCACAGTGTGGGCTCAATTGCTGACAGTCAGGCCTCCAGAGGGCTTGCACTTACCGACAGGCCAGGTGTGACTGCTACCTTGGGACTGCTGATTTTCAGGCAAAGGCAAAGGCAAAGAAAAGACAGAGTGGGTGCCCTACTGTATGCAGCCTTACATCCAGGACAAAAGCTCTCCACAAAAGCCTGCTGGTGGGTCACTGCTCTCTCGAGTGTTCGGGTGTGCCATTCAAGTGCCGGGAAACAGGAAAGAGACCCATACAAGACTGACTCATCCTGTGGAAGGATAAGGCACTTACGACAGAGCATATACGCATTGGGGTGACTGGAGTGACAGAACTGCACCTATACTATATTCATGATACTCCTAAATTCCCCTAGAGGGGAAGAGGGTATCAGAACCGGACACACCTGTCTACAGCACATGGTAGTCTGGCATGCCTGCACCATCCTTTCACCCATAAAGTTGATTTTAGATCTGTTACGCACATAGCAGGGGGAATCTCAGACCATTCGCTGGTGGAGGTGCAACTGGATGGTCCGGTTATGGACTTCATCCTACCCCCAAGGGTTGATCCGTGATATTTAAAAGACAAGACGTTCAAAGCTTGTATGAGAGATAGAGCAGAATTCTATTTTAAGGAGAACGGGCGGCCTGTTGAATCAGCTTGCATGCTATAGGGTGAATTTAAGGCAGTGATTCGAGGCCAGACACAAGCCTTGATTGGGAGAATGTCGAAGGAACGTAAATTGAAGTGCGAAGCTCAGGACAAGGAATGTGCTTTCCTGGAGGTTCGGTTGGGAAGTGGGGAATCAGTTTCTCTCCCATTACACCATCAACTGAAGCAGCACACATTAAGAGCAGTAATGGAAAATAGCTGGCACTCATACGCTGACTACCCAGCATTGTCTATATGATGTCGGTGATAAAGCCAATGAGTTGCTTGCATGGTTAGAGAGACAAGACAAAGGACGGAACTGGATCCTTGAGGACACTGACAACAAGGGGACAGAAATACTGGGAGAGACTTCCTGAAAGACCTGACCCTGTCAATGCTAACGAATGAGGATCGAGACGCACTAGACCAAGACCTGACAGTAGACTAAATCAATAAGACAATAGGAACCTTGAAAACAGGGCAAGCGACGGGGCCTGATGAGCTCCCATTAGAATTATATAAAAGCATGATGGATAAAATCAGGGAATACCTCCAGAGTAGGTTTCAGACTGCCTGTAAATAAGGGCGTCTCCCAGAGCACCAAAGAAGGTCTGAGGTGGCGGTCATCCCAACAAGCAGTAAAAATGCAATAGGTCTCGGATTTATTTGAGTTAGAGCTAATGGCATTGTAAATGGCAATGTCTTTTAGCCATGTGTTATGGAGTGTATGCATGTAACCTGGTGACCCGATTTGAGGAGCTGATTGCACAGACCCGATATCACTGTTTTTGCTTGTTTCTAGAGAATCAAACTGTAGAGCACACTGACCACATTGGGAAGGGTTCTAATCTAGGCAGGGGGGGGGGGAAGGGTAAGAGGAAGTTGTGAATAGGGGAGGGGGATGGGTGGGGTGTCATGGGAGTTTAATTGCGTTCAAGAAAGTTTTTGCGACAAGCGATGGGCAACGTCACAGTGTCCATACAAGTGGAGGTTGGGACCTCCCGATCCTCATGACTGACAAAAAACGAGTTCCATGGGTTGGGCACTGTGAGACGTCGTACATCGTTATTATACAGTTTGGGGCCATGGCAGGAAGTTGAGTTAGGGTACTGTTGATTTGGTTTCCAAGGACATAAAGAAAGTGTTTTCTAAAATGATTGGATATGTTTCACGCAGGTATGGATTAATATCGTGCTACTGATATGTTGCTATGTAGCGCTGCCGGTCTCCGGGTTGTGGATTCACAGCTGTGTATTCTATGTGATGTGAAATAAAGGTTTTTGAAACTTAAAAAAAAGAATGGTGGCATGCTGTACTCACTCACACTCTGCCGCACTCACTCCCACTCTGCCCTCAACACGCTGCCCTCAACACGCTGCCCTCAACACGCTGCCCTCAACATGCTGCCCTCAACATGCTGCCCTCAACACGCTGTCCTCAACACGCTCCCCTCTGCAAGCCCTTAACACTCTGCCCTCTGCACGCCCTCAACACTCTGCACTCACACACACTCTTCACGCCCTCAACATGCTGCCCTCAACATGCTGCCCTCAACACGCTGCCCTCAACACGCTGCCCTCAACACGCTGCCCTCAACACGCTGCCCTCAACACTCTGCACTCACACACACTCTGCACACCCTTAACACGCTGCCCTCAACACGCTGCCCTCAACACGCTGCCGTCAACATGCTGCCCTCAATACTCTGCCCTCTGCATGCCCTCAACACCCTGCCCTCTGCACGCCCTCAACACTCTGCCCTCTGCACGCTGCCCTCTGCGCGCCCTCAACATGCTGCCCTCTGCATGCCCTCAACACGCTGCCCTCTGCACGCCCTCAACAGTCTGCCCTCACACACACTCTGCACGCCCTCAACACGCTGCCCTCAACACGCTGCACTCACACACACTCTGCACGCCCTTAACATGCTGCCCTCAACACGCTGCCCTCAACATGCAGCCCTCAACATGATGCCCTCAATACGCTGCCCTCAACACTCTGCCCTCAACACTCTGCCCTCAACACTCTGCCCTCAACACTCTGCCCTCAACACTCTGCCCTCAACACTCTGCCCTCTGCACGCCCCCAACACTCTGCCCTCTGCACGCCCTCAACACTCTGCCCTCTGCATGCCCTCAACACGCTGCCCTCTGCACGCCCTCAACATGCTGCCCTCTGCATGCCCTCAACACGCTGCACTCTGCACGCCCTCAACACGCTGCCCTCTGCACGCCCTCAACACTCTGCCCTCAACACTCTGCCCTCAACACTCTGCCCTAAATACTCTGCCCTCAACACGCTGCCCTCAACATGCTGCCCTCAACACGCTGCCCTCAACACTCTGCCCTCAAGACTCTGCCCTCAAGACTCTGCCCTCAACACTCTCTGCACTCAACACTCTCTGCCCTCAACACTTTCTGACCCTGCCCCAGCTCAGCGCCCCTCTGTGTCTGCAAGAACCATGTCCTAGAAGCTGACTGACCCTGCCCCAGCCCAGCGCCCCTCTGTGTCGCAAGAACCATGCCCTGGGAGCAGACTGACCCTGCCTAAGCCCAGCGTAGACACAGAGAAGAGGCTGACAGGGAGAGCTCCGTGCTCTAAATACATATTTGGAATTTTTGCAGTTTGCCAACTCCAGCTGGAAAGCAAGCGCCGGCTCCAAGTGCTCTTGTTATTCAGTTCATAGACAGCTAAGCGGCCCAATTTGCTGACATAAATCATGGGCATGAAATGTATCCAGTCTCTCAATTAAAAGTTTTAAATATAATTTAAATATAATATACGAGTCTATCTCTCAGCACCCCTGCCTACTTGATCTCATAACAGATATTAGTATGCCCGATACGAGAGCAACTCGCAACAAAAAACAGAAGCCGCAAAAAAAAAGAGAAAGAAACATAATCGTAAACCGCCGGCGAGTGGTGCATGCGCGCGCGCCACTGCCACCATATGTCTTGAATTATCTCCGCCGTGAAGGCTGAGATAATTGAAGATATATGGCCTTCTGATGCACGTAACAGACACCAATAGGCCATAGGCGGAGCTACTCGACCGCCTATGGCCTATTGCGTGTTGTGTTTCTAAAGCACACGCACACAAAGGCCAATAGCAATGCACGTAGCATAAAAAAACACAAAAAACCACGAGCAGCCTGGAATTCGTTAGGTACGTTTTCGGAAGCCCTGAGAAAAGGACTCTTAGGCCAGTGGGACGGTAGGCCCGAGCCCTAAAAAGGACGAACCAGCAACTCAGTGTGGGTCTTATAGGCCTATCTCCCCGCTTAATATTGAGACTAAGGTCCTTGCGAACGCCCTGGCGATCTGCCTGCGGACAGTATTGCAACAGTGGTTCATCCTGATCAATCGAGCTTTATGCCACACCAGGGAACGCGCTTAAATCTCCGACACCTTAATGGAGTACCATATGCAATAGGGGATTCCTTTGCTGAAACAATGGCGCTGCTGTTAAGCTCTTGTATGTGGCCCCTGTAGCGTGCATGCGTGTCAATAATACAGTCTACCGAGTCTTTGCCGTCCGACAGGGATGTTCCTTGTCTCCTATGATCTTCACACATGTTTGGGTTCACCAGGACCTCTCATATGGGGTATTCCAGTTGATCAGGAGTGGGATGTGAGAATCTCCGTCTACTCAGGACGTTTTGTTATATGACACGTAGCCAGCCTTCTCGAGTGAATGAATCCTACACATTTTTCACATACTTGGAGATTATTCAGGATATAATATTAACTGGAAGAAGTCCTTAATATTCCTGCTGGTGGCAGGGACCCTGCGGCTGCACACTAGGTGCACAGTTAGGGTGGCACTACATAGCTTTAAATATTTGGTTGTGTTCATTACAAGAGAGCACAGGCAGGAACATACTCCCGTAATTAGATCTTCGCTGGGATGCCCCACACTTGCGGGCGCTCCCGCTCTCCTTACTGGGCTGGGTGGCCCTATTTAAAGTGATGACCCTCCAGGGTCTCCTGTACATTGTGCAAAAAATGTCCTTTAAGATCCCACCAGACATTTTTTTTCAAAAGATAGTCTGAGAACTTCGCCTCCTGTTGTGGGATGGTGGCACGTCACACTGAGTAAGTTGCAGAGGGGAGTTTATTAAGGTGGACTGGCGGTCCGGAGCATTCACAAGTATTACTGGGTCACGCAGCTGGTGGCAGTCAACAACTGGGTTGTTGCGGACTGTGAGGATCCTTCTTACCGGGTAGATAGATTGGCCATGGGCAAGAGAGGTTACCCCACCCCGGTGCTGTATCGAAAAAAGTATGAGTGCACCCTAACTACTCATACCTAAACATTGGTAAAGGTGTGGAAAGAGGCTACCAAGTGTTTAGGCTGAGAAGGTAAGCTGACTGAAATTACTCCACTGTATGATGGTGATCTCGTAAGTGCAGCGGGAGGATTGCAGGGCTTCAAAAATGGGGATTGATTAGCTTAGAGCGGCCGGGCGATGTGTGAGGCGACAGGCACTTGTGTCCTTCACGATCCTACAACAAAAGTATGAATTAGGTGACTAAAAACGGTTCAATCAATCATATCAATCATAGGCATTTATACCGCGCACTACTCACCCGGAGGGTCTCAAGGCGCTATGGGGGGGGGGGGTCCGCTCCTGCTCGAACAGCCAGGTCTTGAGCTTCTTCCTGAAGGAGAGGTGGTCTTGGGTCAGGCGTAGGTCGGTCGGGAGGGAGTTCCAAGTCTTGGCGGCCAGGTGGGAGAAGGACCTTCCTCCTGTTGTCGCTCTGCGGATGCGGGGGACGGCTGCGAGGGCATGATTGGTCGAGCGGAGATGGCGTTTGGGAGCGTAGAAGTTGAGGCGGCTGTTGAGGTAGGTCGGGCCTTGGTTGTGTAGGGCTTTGTGTGCGTGGGTGAGGAGCCGGAAGGTGATTCTTTTGTTGATCGGGAGCCAGTGCAGGTCTCTCAGGTGTCTGGAGATGTGGCTTCGTCTGGGACGTCGAGGATGAGTCTCGCCGAGGCGTTCTGGATCCGCTGGAGTCTTTTCTGGAGCTTGGCGGTGGTTCCGGCGTGGAGGGCGTTGCCGTAGTCCAGTCGGCTGGTGACGAGGGCCTGGGTGACCGTCTTCCTGGTCTCGGTGGGGATCCAACGGAAGATCTTACGTAGCATGCGCAGGATGTTGAAACAGGACGAGGAGGTGGCGTTGACTTGTCTGGTCATGGAGAGGGAGGAGTCCAGGATGAAGCCCAGGTTGCGTGCGTGGTCTGTCGGTTTGGGTGTGTTGCCCAGGGCGGGGGGCCACCAGGAGTCGTCCCAGGCGGAGGGTGAGGAGCCCAGGATGAGGACTTCCGTCTTGTCTGTGTTCAGTTTCAGGCGGCTGGTCGTCATCCACTCGGCCACGTCTTTCATCCCTTCGTGTAGGTTGGCTCTGGCGGTGGCGGGGTCGTTGGTCAGGGAGAGGATCAGCTGGGTGTCATCGGCGTAGGAGATGATGTTCAGGTTGTGTTGGCATGCGATGGCTGCAAGGGGGCTCATGTAGACGTTGAAGAGGGTGGGGCTGAGCGAGGAGCCTTGGGGAACGCCGCAGATGACTTCCGTGGCTTCTGATCTGAATGGGGGCAGGCGAACTCTCTGTGTCCTTCCGGCGAGGAAGGAGGTGATCGATTCCGACGTTGCTGAGGCGCTGCACTAGGGTGCGGTGGCAGACAGTGTCGAATGCCGCGGAGAGGTCCAGTAGGATGAGGGCCGCTGTTTCTCCGTTGTCCAGCAGGTTTCGGATGTCGTCGGTGGCAGCGATGAGGGCGGTCTCGGTGCTGTGGTTGGCCCGGAAGCCTGACTGAGATGGGTCGAGGGATCCAGTCGTCTCGAGGAAGGCTGCCAGTTGCTTGTTGACGGTCTTCTCGATGACTTTGGCTGGAAACGGGAGGAGCGAGATGGGGCGGTAGTTCTTGAGTTCGGTGGGGTCCGCCGTTGGTTTCTTTAGTAGAGCGCTGAGTTCGGCGTGCTTCCAGCTCTCAAGGAAGGTGGCGTGTCGAAGGAGGTGTTGATGATGTCCCGCAGGTGGGGTGCGATGACAGCGTCGGCCTTGTTGAAGACGTGGTGAGGGCAGGGGTCGGTTGGAGATCCGGAGTGGATGGAGTTCATCGTGTGGATGGTGTCTTCGAGGTTGATCGGTGTCCAGGCGTTGAGGGTGGTGGTGGGGGGCGTTGGTGCGGTCGTGGGGAGCGTTGTTTGTGTGCTGAAGCTGTTGTGCATGTCAGCGATCTTGTTGTGGAAGTAGGAGGCGAGGGAGTTGCAGAGGTCTTGCGACGGGGTGATGTCGTTGATTCCGGCGTTGGGGTTGGAGAGCTCTCTCACGATGTTGAAGAGTTCCTTGCTGTTGTGTGCGTTGTTGTCCAGCCGGTCCTTGAATGCTGTTTTCTTGGTGGCGTGGATCAATTGATGGTGCTTTCGGGTGGCGAGCTTGAGGGTGGCCATGTTGTCCGGTGTTGGGTCTCTTCTCCAGGCTTTCTCTAGGGCACGGCAGTTCTTCTTGGAGCTCTTGAGTTCGTCGGTGAACCACGGGGCCTTCTTGCTTCCGAGTCTGCTGGGCGGGGTCCTCAGAGGGGCGAGTTGGTCCGCGCAGGTGCAGATCCATTTCGTGAGGTTGTCGGCGGCTTGGCTGGGGTTCGCTGAGCTGGCGGGAGGGTGCTGGCTCAGGGATGCGGCGAGTTGGTCGGCTGTGATCTTGTTCCAGCTTCTTCGTGCAGCCTGTTGCTGGTGGTGGTGGACCGTGGTTCTTCTGAAGGTGAAGTGGATGCAGCTGTAGTCCGTCCAGTGGAGTCCAGTGGCGTGGCTGAAGGTGATGTCTTTGCTGGACGAGAAGACGGCGTCGAGTGTGTGTCCGGCGAGGTGGGTGGGGGTGGTCACCAGCTGCTTGAGTCCGAGGGTGGCGAGGTTGTCAAGCAGGGTGGTGGTGTTGTGGTCGTTGTTGTTCTCCAGGTGGAAGTTGATGTCCCCGAGGAGGATGTAGTCGGCGGAGGGGAGGGCGTGCGGGCTGATGAAGTCGGCGATGTCTTCGCTGAATTGAGTGCGTGGTCCCGGGGGTCGGTAGATCAGGGTGCCCCTGAGGGTGGTCTTGGGGTCGGTGTGGATCTGGAAGTGCAGGTGTTCGGCGGTTGTCAGGGTGTCGTCGGTGTTGGTCGAGATGCGGATGCTGTTCCTGTGGATGATGGCGATACCTCCTCCAGTCTGTTTGTCGCGGTCTCTCCGGAAGATCTTGTAGCCCTCTGGGATGGCGATGGCGATGTCGGGCGCTGAGGAGGCGTTCATCCAGGTTTCCGTGAGGAAGGCGACGTCAGGAGCTGTGGTGTCGAGGAGGTTCCAGAGTTGGACGGCGTGTCTGTGGACGGAGCGGGTGTTGAGCAGGATGCACTTGAGGTGGTTGCTGCTGGTGTTCGGCTGGGTGGGCGCTGATGCAGTGCAGGTCCGGATGCAGGTGAACTTGCAGGGCTGGCAGGTGAAGGGTCCGTGGGTGCATCTCGGGGTGGCTCGGTAGCATCCAGGGGTTCGGCCGGTGTTGAGTGCGTTGAGGGTGGCAGCGTCGTACGTCCGGCGGGTGGGCTGGGGTCTGCGGGGGCCAGGGGTCCTGGAACTTGGCGCGGTCCAGGAGCGGACGGGCGTAGACGGGCTTACCTTTGGCGCACCTTCGGCGCTCAATCGGTGCTCCCGCTGCGCGCGTCCGCTGCGCGGTCGCTCTGGGGGCGTCATAAGAGGGGAGCCGGGAGGGAAGGTCTGCGGGGAGGCGGGGAACGCGGGAACCAATCAGCAGGCGGGGGGGGCGGGGTCTCGTGGGAAACCGGCGGGAAAAGCCTGAGGGCTCGGCGGCGGCCCTGCGGTGGCTTGGGCGGCGCTGGGGCGGCTCTGCGGCGGCCCTGCGGCGGCTGGGGCGACGTGCAGTGCGAGGCTCAGGCAGCAGCTAAGGAGGAGCAGGCGGGGGTGTGGGGGCGACCAGGCCAACTGTTCTGACATTTGCAGGTGGCCACGCTCTGCAAAGTCACATTCGGGAAGGGGGGCAGTTGCCTGATGCATCCCTACTGGAGGACCAGCTGCTAACTAATCCCCTGACCGAAAAAGCAATCTCAACCATCTATAGGAAGTTGATCTACAATTCTCTGGATGCCTTGGGGACGCGGAGAGCTGTGTGGGAGAGGGATCTAGGCAAGCTTGGCGATGGCGATTGGGTTGAGGCCATTCAGGGTGTCAGGGAGTTGGCAATTAGAAGTAATTTTTGTCTAATTTAACTAAATATACTGATACTGCCAATTCTATTAAAGGGCAGCTTGAACTCAGAGCTCAACAACAGACTCGATTGAATAAATGACCAGCACACTGCTTATCTTGCCAAGACACAGGTACTTTGTAAATCTCTTTTTATTCAACTAGTGCTCAATCGATAGTGTTGACACCGAAAATACGGTGCACATTAGTGAGAGTGATTAGACCAAAAACACAAAGTCTGCAAATATAGAGTGAGTAACATAGCTTGGCTTGTCCTGACACTCCCTGGCCAAATCCCACTACATAAAACTAGATTGCCCTTTATCGAAGGCAGGTAGTCCTCCCAAGGTTCTGGAGGTCGCTGGGCTGCAAGACGACTTGACTTTTGGTTCTGGATCATCCAGGGATGCAGACAGGCCAGTAGGACTGGGACCAAGACAATAGTTCTCTACAGATCCTCACCAGCAGAGAAGGCTGCAGTGCCCGGCTCATCTTAGGTCGTCAAGAACTGAAATTCAGGGTCTGGGGATGCCACCTAAAATCTTGATTTAAGGGTGTTACAAGGGAGTGACAGGTAGAGTCTAATGGGCCCCTTTCCTGGGGTGTCTATACCCTCTATCATGCCCACCTCCTGTGGGAAGGGGACACAGTCCTAGCCCTGATTGGATAAGTCCCATCATCTTCCCATCTTCAGCACCTGAGGGGTGGAGTTGACAGAGGGTGCGGTGGCGCACCTCCTGCTCTATCTAAGGTTTCCCACCTGTCCTTGCGCCTAAAAGGGGGTGAGGCCAGGATGATCGCTTGCTCCCTCTAACAGAAGAGGCTGGGGTTGCATTACCAGGGTGGCAAGGCCTTTGAAAATCCCTGCCACAGATGGCTCTGCCTGACCAGGGAGAGGTGTGAATATCTCCACCCAGGAAAGGCATTGTTATCAACCTCAAAATGCACAGGCACTCTCTCCATGAGGACAGAACACTGTCTGGTGGTAGCAGGCTGGCTCAGGCCAGTCGGTGACCACACTAAGGATTGGTAGATCTTAGGGGACCCCTCTAAGGGGGATGTATGACGTTACCACGCATACTTTTACAACGCATACCTTTACAACGAAACTATAACAACGCAAGTACCTTTACAACGCATGCCTTTACAACGCAGAGGGTCGTGGACCTTGGTCAGCGGACTCGATAATTCTCGCTTCGGTGCTTACTCTAATCAGGGGTTCCACTCGGCAACTCTGGGCATTAGCTTGCCTAATCTCCACAACGGCCCCACCAATTCCGGGGAGGCCTGGCTCCACCTTGGGGACTCCCAGCAAGGGACCATCCCACAGGGAAAGCCAGGACGAGTTCCCCAGAGTTATACAGCGCCGGGACGCCCCGTTGCTGGGGCAGCTGTGCGCTTTACAAGTATACTACCTTTACATTTACATTTACAACGCAATGCCATTACAACGCAAAAAAAGGTAAGTATATAATATAGTGTACTTTAATTTTTTTTAATTATTCAAATTTTAATTTACTATTCTAACTCCTGGGGGGAGTAATAGTAGGGTAAGTGCTGGATAGTGTAGGGGTAAAATTTACTATTCTAACTCCAGGGGGGTGTAATAGTAGGGGAAGTGCTGGATAGTGTAGGGGCAAAATTTACTATTCTAACTCCAGGGGGGTGTAATAGTAGGGTAAGTGCTGGATAGTGTAGGGGAATAATTTACTATTCTAACTTCGGGGGGGTCTAATAGTAGGGTAAGTGCTGGATAGTGTAGGGGTAAAATTTACTATTCTAACTCCAGGGGGGTGTAATAGTAGGGTAAGTGCTGGATAGTGTAGGGGTATAATTTACTATTCTAACTCCAGGGGGGTGTAATAGTAGGGTAAGTGCTGGATAGTGTAGGGGTAAAATGTACTATTCTAACTCCAGGGGGGTGTAATAGTAGGGTAAGTGCTGGATAGTGTAGGGGTAACATTTACTATTCTAACTCCAGGGGGGTGTAATAGTAGGGTAAGTGCTGGATAGTGTAAGGGTAAAATGTACTAATTACTTTTTTAATAATTAATATTAAATTAATATTTTATTTAATTATTATGAAAATTTAATTATTTCTTTAAATAAATGTACACTATATTATATACTTACCTATACTTACCTATATTTGCGTTGTAATGGCATTGCGTTGTAAAACCATCTGCGTTGTAAAGGTACTTGCATTGTAATGGTTTAGTTGTAACGGCATTGCGTTGTAAAAGTTGCGTTGTAATGGTTGTATACCCTCTAAGGGGCACCCTGTGTGCAATTTTTAATAAATCGGACACTGCAATCAATGCAGTTTTAATATGCTCAGATGTTTGGTATCAAATATCCCATATTTCAGAGAAACCTTCATGAGGCTGGGGAACTCGTAATGACAAGTGTCCAGCCAATGTGCTTACTATAGAGCTTGCCTGGTCACTTGCAATATTCAGGAATCGACAAGGACATTGCAGTAGATATCCCTAAAGCAGCATGCACTATAAGGCCTGCTAGAGGGGTGTCTTACCTATATCTATGGGCATCGCATACAGGGATGTGTGGCACGTCGACTCTTCAGTTTTGTCTGCACCAAGACACACAGCTGCAGTGGCAGTATGTATGTATCTATGTATGTATGTATGTATGTATGTATGTTTGCATGTGTGTATGTGCGTGGTGAGGGGTCCCTTAGGGTGGCATAATTTGTGCTGCAGCCTTTAGAGACCCTCTTAAACAAGGCCTTTGGTACCAGAGGTAATCTTTTACTAGGCACTTATATGTGAGCTAATGGGGTGCCAACCGTGGAAACGACAGGTACACTTAAGGGAAGGAGATCGGGCTCAGGGGACCTGGTTGGCAGGGACCCTGTCCACTTCCAGTAAATACTATATCATTTTCCGGTTAAAAAGTGAAGGCTAACCATGTCCAAAACAGGCCCTTTCCTACATTAAGACATTTTTCCTAGGACAGCGAAACCTCTACAGCAGGTCTTGCTCACAGTCCTTATACTGTGACTGCCACTACTGGATATTAATCTTGAATTTTTAAAGCAGGGCCAGGATGTGGACAGGAGCCAATGAACAGGAGGGCAACTCACCAGATAATAGAAGTCTTCTGTCTTCACACTCACTTAGAGAGAACAATAACATCCCATGTATTGCAGGACAAAGAGGCCACAACCCTCAGTGAAACACTCACCTTTCAGAGGAGATTCGTTAATAAGAATAAAATGAACATAACAGGTCCCTGGGGACCCCACAGATACACCGTTACTACCAGTACCATAAATGCTTGGGGTCCCGCAGGTAAACCTAACAGTGCTACAAAGTCTTAGGGGCCCTACAGGTAAACCTTTCCTAACCCAGTGCTACAAATGCTATGTGCTCAGTGCAGCAGGACTGGGCGCTCTAGGGCAGCAATTAAGTTGCTTGGCATTCATCTACCCTTAGCTAAGCCACGTGATAAAGGCAGTAGATCAGGATGATTCTCCTCGATCAGAAGTAGCTCTCACTATCGAAAAGGTGAAGACCCTGGTATAACACAAACGCAGACTTGCGGTTAGGCTCTACCACGACATGTAGTAAACTATTAATTTATGTATCTGTAGGATTAGATTGCATTGCAAGTTAATTCTTATGTCAATATTTTCCGCACACAACATACAACATAGATTCCTCACGTGCATACCCTGATGAAGGAGAACCCCCAAAATGAATTGGGGCAGACTGAATTAGAATTTTTACTTGGGGAACAGTGATTTTGAAAGTGATTCTATGAGAATAAATATGCTTAAACTGGAATACAGGTGGATTTGCTCCCAAGGGAAGGAGACATAGATGCACTTTTGCGGGTACAAGCTGTGGAGCAGGAGACACAGACCAGATCTAGTCTAGAGCTATACAAACAACTGTAGCCAAATACATCTCCCTTCTGGAACGCGATGAGTGGATTACATAAATACTACAATAATGAATGAAAAGTACATGGCATGCATAGACAAGGTTTGCTATGTAACCTCTGGACTCCTGTAAACCTAAACAAACACCAGTAATCAGACACTAGGGACATCACCTGAAGCTCCTAAGATTTTCCTTTTGTTTGGTATCTTGTTTTTGGGAGGTGTGTTTTAGGATAAGCTATGTTGGGTGTGTGTGGGGTGTGTCAGGTAGCCCCTGTGGTAGACAATGGGATAGAGGATAAGGAGTGCCATGCCATCCCTTCATATATTTCTCCCCTCCTATATTCACAGTCCCCTTTTACCAGTTGTCCGATTTGCTGTTATCAAGAAGTGGAGAGAGGGGAATCGGCAGGCGGCCCCTTTAAGCCGGAGCTGAGGACGGACATCACAGGATACACACTTGAAGAAGGCGGGGCGGAGAGCGCGTCAGGTTGCTCAGTAGTTAGTCCAGCTACACGTGGCATGGGAACGCGAGGCGGAAAAACCAGCGGGGAAGACCGGAAAGACAGAGAAGGACTAACAGCCTTACGAGAGAGACAACCAGAGCCCAGGGGAGGTCACAGCTTGTCGGCGAGCAGAACACCCGAACCTGGCGGAGGAGGGAAAGCCGAAGCAGAAGACCAGACCTCACTGAAGGTCGCGGAGTCACCACGCCACGGCCCCGGAAGGACATGGCTCTTCCAGGTGCGTGGGCGTCTTCGGGGCTTTTGGAAAGGGGCTGAGTCAGAGAGGGACGGGAGGGGAGGCTGAGGGGTGAAAGGGACCAAAGGAAAAGGAAATAAGTGAGATGGAAATAAAGACAAGAGCAGAAATCATCGGCTACTCTTTTTGTTTTGGTTGCTCCAACCTCTACACCCTCCCTTGACATTTATGCATGGCTATTATTTATCCCTCACATCCTCCCTTGGCTAAACCATAAAGCAAAAACACTTACCTGGGTCTTTTCCTTCTGTCCGAGGGACGACGGCGGCCGAGGCTCACCTAAGGGACTGATGTGGAAGACCCTGTGGGAAAGAACAATATAACAGAGACAATCAATCATTGTGATTTCCTGTAATACTAATAAAAAGTACATACCAAGAAATTATTCAATGCAGTGTGCTCCTTCTTGACCGACTCTTCTACAACGGGGAGCTACATACTTTCCCTACAGGGATTGGGAGACAGAAACACAAAGACCAACAGACACACACAGACACACACACACGGGAAAGCATAGTAGGAAAACGCTATATACAGTTTTTATACGCTTGCATATGTACATTGTTTTAGAAAGATGGTGGAACAATTTATTCTGTTCAATGTGCTTATTTTGCTAATTACTTTTATCTGCTTCTATTATCATTGCAGTTCGGGTTGGACTGTTCCCATGAGGCACAGGGTCAAGACTGATTTGCATATGGCCATGTCTGAACTGGGGTGGCATGGTGAGCAAAATAATGATGGATTTACCCAGATCTCTTGACTGAGGGTGAATGTTTTGATTTGTTCTACATTCCGTCCATCAATTGTGTGTCTTTTGCATTATTATAATTGTAGCACATAAATTCTATACAAGAATTACGATGGTTAAATTAATAATGAAAATGCTAATGTTATGTTATTTTAATTTGATATCGCACACGAATTACCCCTAAGCAGAAACTACTTTAAGGAGAAATTTAGGATTGGTACGTAGAACCACTCAATTTTTGTGAAGTTGAAAGAAAGGCTCTTGTATAGGTAATGCCTGAAGTTCATCAACTCTCCTTAGTGAATTTATCGTTCTGAGGAAAGCAACTTTCCATGATAGGAATTGTAACGGACATTTGTGCATTGGTTCAAAATGCGGGCCCATTAGCCTTGTAAGGGCTATGTTTAAATTCCACTCTGGAGCAGGGGGAATACTTGGCGATATAACCCTATTTAATCCTTCCATGAAGGCTTTAATCACTGGTACTCTGAAGAGAGATAGGTGTTGTCCATTTTGCAAGTATGCAGCTACGACTCCCAGGTGTAAACAAATGGATGTGTAAGTTAATCTGCATTGCTGTAAATGCAATGGATAACAAATGATGTTCTTCACAAACAACAAGAGCAATTTGACTGTGACCTGGTTCGATAGGAAACACCTGATTTCAGAGTGGGAAGGATGACATAAAATCACGTAGTACGTAACAATTAAGACCGATATAATTGCTAACAAGATGCGGGTTGTAGCAGTGCAGAACATCGGACTAAAATGTCAAGAAGTTTACACGGTCAATTCAGCAAGAGTGGGCAGTTTGCCAAGTAGGATGGTGTGACAATCGTTTCAGCATATGTCACGGTAAGCCTAATATGATTGAAGTGGACTTAAGGGCAGGTAGAAGTGAGGGTTGTTGCGATGATGAAATTGAGCCTCACAGATACAGGGCAGTGTATTATGAAGCACGGTTTTGTTAAAGATAGGCAATGGCTATTGAGGGCATAAGAATAACGCCTAGGAACAGGTAACAGCTTGGGGTGGTGAGATGACGCAAGGTAGCGCCACATGTATGGGGCAGCATATTGCAAAGTATGATTGTTGTTTGGCAAGAGGGCTAGCTACGGAGGGGTATAAGTTCAACGCTGAGTGCAACTTGATAACTATCAAAATGTGGAGTGCTATTCGGTTTGCAGTACGTTTCATGGACATTTTTTGTTTGTGTATAAAACATATTAAGAATGTATATATTTTAAAGACATGTGTGTAAAGTACGTTGATGGTAATGCACATGAATTTGCTTGCTTTTTAGATGCCCCTGACGAAGGGAAATCTCCCGAAATGCATTGGGCTTTTTAATAACAATAAAAAAAACGTGACATATGGCAACCACCTCTCCTTTGTTTTTGGGAACGTTTCAGCTTGGAAGTAGAATGAATAAAATGGATTGAAGCAAATGAAAAATGGTTAAAAAGAAATTGAGCAAAAAAAGGATTAAGCGAAGTAAAAAGAAGAAAGCATTAATTGATTGGATTCATTCATTCACGTGGCTGTGCAGCCTACATGGGATCAGAAACTTGGTTCCTGTTCTGTCTTTTATCTGCACCTCCTGGACTCCTCACATTCCTATCGAGAGAAGATCCTGCCTCCTCCTCATTAGTGTTGTTTCAGTAACTGCTTCTATCACGTGTTCATGTTTCATTGACTTGTATTAGGAGAAAAGTGCATAAAAATACATTGTGTAGCATTAGCATTATATACTCCAACTTGCTTTAGGGTGGATGCTCTCGTCCATTGCAAAGACAATTGTCACTTGTTAGTTTGCTTGGCCTTTTGCTATTTTTGCATTAAATGTATGATAGATGTGTTGTGTTTTATTTTACATAGCACAAGAGATGCTGAGGAAAATGACAGTCCAGTATACACATTCTTCATATAAATCAACTCACAGTATACTGTTTTGGAGGTTCAGTCCTAAAGACATTATCTCTAACTGAACGCAGGCACCCTAGGAAGCATGTGCTTTTCAAACCAGTCGCCCTCTGATGCGGCGTCCTTGCTATTGGACAAGTCAATATGTCCTGAATTTTAGGAGGGTTACCGTATCTAGTGCACTCTGTTAGACAGCGCTCACCTGTGGTAGCAAGATGTTAATAGGCACCTTATCACCTATGCACGATGCAGGGCATTGAGTTACAGAGCTCCTCACGCTGTGGAGAAGATTAGGTCACATTTACTCGTTTTTCCATATTTGGTCCTGATGAAGTGCCACCTGATTGCTCCATGACTACACAAGGCATGAAAAACGTTGACCTGAAGTATAGACCCCAGCTTACCAGCAGGTCCATTGGTGTAAGCTTGAGGAGTCGTCCCCATGTAAATGTGATGGTTTTTCAACCCAGGATAATGCACATTTTTTGTTCTTCTGTTCTTTCTATTGTGAACCTCGCACTCGATATTTAAAACCAATCCTGAAGGAGATGGGTTTCATGCAGTACAAGCTTGCATTGTTATACTTACAGATGATGAATTCCCCTTTAATTATGTATTGCACTGCTAGTTTTTTGGCCGCATCTGTCAGATGTAAGAGATCAAGGTTAAGATTGGAATTACAATTGAGGACAGATACCTAAATTCATGTCTACTGTACTGGTGAGCGCAAATTGTAATGAAGTTTATGGAAATAATGCCCTTTTAACTTGTTTTTTAATTCCACTTAATGTTTAATACTGTATTAATTGATTTTAAGATATTTTGAATGTGTGATATATGGTGTAGAATACTTTTATGATTTTAATTAATCGAATAAAGTGGACTTTGACTGACTGACTGACTGACTGACTGACTACTCACATGACTTGAGTTGTTGAGTCTTCCATGCTCTTGTCTCCTCCTCACATAGAGTGTTCGGTGCTCCTGTTCTTCTAACACAAGTGCGTGCACTGGCTTGGGTTTAACTAAGTGCGTCAGAGCGCTGCTTGCAGAGCAGACTGCTCGCTGCTATTCATCCCGCGCCAGGCAACAGTATTTAAGGGTGTGTGGTAAAACAATATTATCTACGTTTGAGCACTCTGGGCTTCATATTCCACCGGTGAATGACAGTATAATAGCGTTGTGTGATGGAACGTCGGTTTTGCAATGCTGTTGCTAAGTGCCTAATTACCTACAGGTAATGACATCGCTTGAAGTGTTTGCCTTATAAATAAGTTCCTTTCGTCGACAAAGAGGGTGTACTTAGCCTGAAGAGGTGAAAACACTTCCAAAAATAAGCCCTCTGTACACATATTGTGTTGTGAAACAGCAAGACATTTGCCATTTATCCAACGAGCGGGTACTTATAGCAATAGTTACACAGCGGATGCCTCAACTGGTTTTTGTCACGTGGTCAAGACCGTTTGTACAACTCGGAGGATTTAAACAAGGAAATTACTGGGTCAACATTGGTGTCTTCTGTCCCACTTAGGACGTTCCGGAAACATAAAGGACCGATCGTGCCATAAATTAAATTCATATCTCCCGCAAGTGCAAAATGTTCATTATTCATAAAGCACAGAATTGTGATGCGCCCAAAGTTACTCGCATCCGACATCGTGTACTTTACACAGCTTAAGAGTAACTTATGCACTTGTGAGTACACTATGCACGGGCGAGTGAGAGAGAGTAGGGAAAAGCAGGTGGGCATTCAGAGGCGAAACCCGAGAGTGGCGAGGCTGGCAGTGCAGACTAGAGGAACACCCACAGGGCTGGTTCGAAGAGTTGGTGTCCCCGGCTGAAAGAGAATGCACGAAGCCCCTCTTTGATTTGCATACACTGACACATTGAGGGGCTGTTTGCATCTCATCAGATGACCCTGCTCCAGGAACTGCTTGGTGCAGACCTCTCCTGTGCTGCAGTCATAACCAAATCTCAGTGTCAAAAGCAGTAACTCTGCTATCTGCTAAAAATAAACATCTTTCATCTGCATGATACAAGTTTACTTCCCTGTAGACACATTAGCCCTCTATACTACTTTATGACTTAAAGCGTGACTAGACAAAACACAGACCTTGAAGTTTGCATGCAGTTCCTTGAGGCTGGTTTATAGCTCACTGTGTTATAATTGAAGGATTGCAATTTATGACCTGCAAGTCATAAAAAAAATCTCGGTGTCAAAAGCAGTAACTCTGCTATCTGCTAAAAATAAAAATCTTTCATATGCATGATACACGTTTGCTTCGCTGTAGACACATTAGCCCTCTATACTACTTTATGATGAGGTAAAGTGTGACTAGACAAAACACTGATCTCAGCAGCAATAGCCGCCAGAGTTACCTTACCATTATTATTATTATTATTATTATTCCATGAGATTCCATGAGATTTAGATGGCACACAAAGCTCTCAGCCGCAGGTGGCTTGATCTCAAAAGATATTTTAAAAAGCAGCCTTTGCAACCCATTAAGCCACAGCATATTTACTGTCACATTTCTACTTGTTTCCTATTTCTTTGTGGAAGACTTTTAAAAGCAAGTGTATTAGAGGACTGTCAAACTGCTGTTCATGACTCATCCCCTCATTACTTAACCCTCTGTTTGTTGCCACATCTGGACCCCCAGTTTATGGGTTCCCGAAGTAAAGTCTTTCCAATTACAGCACTGAACACTAATCTTATTTCTGTTAGTTTTTGTGAACGCGACTCGAATGTACTGGAGCGCTCTAGGTGAGAACCAGTTACACGGCACAACCTAGTACGCCAGGCAAATGTTGACTCGTTTCACTGAATACATCTGTCTGAGCTGCGTGTATGTTCAACAGACCCCCACAAGCCACTGTTCCTTCCCAGTGCGATGGAAACCGCTCCTCGCAAAGCATTACAGTAAATTAATGCACAACGCGTTTTCAATGTAGAACACAGACCAGACAGTGAAAAACCTTAAAATTCACGTGTCACTAGACACTGTAATAACGCGGAGCTGCGGTAAAGCGCTATTATTCAGGCGGATTCTAAGATTTAAAAAATATATATTATTTTACCTCACTGCTGATGAATGGGCACGAGCTTTTAGATAACACATGCTTAACGGAAGGTAGTCCTTGCAGTGAATTGTTTCAGAAAGCAAACAAGAATGGGCTGCCACCAATTCTTTAGAGATATTTATTTACATGAAAAGGAAAACCAACGCTGCAAGACATTCTGCCACGAGGCTCGGGTTATGCAGCACTAGAAGAAAGTTACACCGAGTGTGTCTGGCGCTGTATTATATCTCCAGCATTCACAAACTCGGTGATTAATAGCGCGGTTCCTCAGAGACCGGCACTTACAGACCAATAAAAAACAAACAAACCCTCTCCCTCCTCCCACCCGGACCTCCGTGCACCCCCTCCCCGCGTTCCCACCACTAATAACATAGCCGTATATTACCTGCCCCCCCTCACTCAGCACGGCAGCCCCCTGTCCTCAGTCGTCACGCCAAGAATGCGGCAGCCGCAGCCTGGAAATTCCCATTGTCCGCTCGCTGAAGCCATCCGCACAAAAAACGAGGCGCGCGACGCGATCCGATTCTTTGGACAGGAGCAGCAGTGAAAGATGATCTGAATCTGGTCAGAGGGACCCTGTGGCCCTGCCTACCGTAAGGTTCAGCCTCTAAGTGACGTCAGGCGGGCACACGCACTTCCGCGCAGGCGCAGAGTGTTCTTGGCCGCTTCTCTGCTTGCTGATGGCATACAAGAGGCGTTGGACGGGACGAGAATAGCCCAAGGGACCCGGTGAGTGGGGTCGGGGGCTGTGTGTGGGAGTGGGGTGGGAGGAGGGGTGCGTGTGTGTGTGCGTGTGTGTGCGTGTGCGTGTGTGTGCTGTGTCTGTGTGCTGACTTGCTGGGAATCTGAGGCAGGGGATGTGCACGGCGCCGGGCTGGGCGTGCGCGCCCACAAGGTGAAGTCGACGCTCGTGCCCGGCCCCTGTCTCAGATTCCCAGGAGACGGGTGACAATAGTTGTCGAGCTAGACATGCTTCGCATGTGTTCTAGCTCGACCTAAAAAAATAGTTTTATATATCACTACGTGCAAAAACCATAAATCGATAACAATATGACGTTGCAGAATTATGACCATACTTTAAACTGGCATCATGAGAAGGATACCGCTTCCGCTCGTTTGAACGATATACTTAACATGTTTGTTCTTATCTTTTAAAATTCTTTTTTAATCATTTTATAGGGATATAATATTTGTATTATGACATTGTTATGGTTTTAAATAACTTAAACAATAAAGATTACTTACTTTAAAGACCTGGCCAAGCCTCATTTGGCTGCTGCCGGGGCCCTGGCCGATGATAAAGTGCCTCCAGGCCGGAACGTGGACGGCGTGCTCAATGCTTAGTGGTGCCGGGAGATGTAGTTCCTCACCCCTGTCAGTCACAGGTTTGTGGCAGACAAGCAAACAAAGATTAACGGGCTCCCGTTTCAGTGCAAGACAAATTGCCCGAAGCTCTAGAAGGTTGACTTGGAGCCCGGACTCCGCTGGAGTCCAGTGGCCTCTGATCTCCGCCTCTCCCATGCAGCCACCCCACCCCAGAAGTGATGCATCTGACACCATTGTGAACTCTGGTTGGGGAAGGGAGGGGGGCCTGCCGTTGACCCAATTGTGGTTCGTTAGCCACCACTGCAATTGGCGTGCAGAGCCCTCCGTGATCTGGATACAATCGGAAAGATTCCCCTGATGTTTTGCCCACTGGAACTTCAGATCCCACTACAGAGGCCGCATATGCCACCTGGCATAATCTACCAGCAGGATGCAGGAGGTCATAAGGATCATTCTGACTGAAACCTAGGATAGAGGCTTAAAGATCGGAATCATAGCCCGAATATCCCAGACTCGCTGTTTGGAAGGATAAGCCCGAAACTGCGTTGTATCAAGAACCGCTCCGATGAAAAGGAGCTTCTGAGAGGGAATCAGGTGTGACTTTGGCACGTTGATAGTGAACCACAGCGAATGCAGGAGGTCCGCTGTAGTCTGGAGGAGGGAGACGACAGCCTGGGGCGAGCCCGCCTTCAACAGCCAGTCGTTGAGATACGGGAAGACGTGAACCCCTGATCGGCGCAGATGAGCTACAACCACCGCCATCACTTTCATGAGCATCTGAGGGGCGCTGGTAGGGCCCCAAAGGGGAGCACGCTAAACTGAAAATGCTCATGGCCAATTAGTGAACCGTAGGTAATGCCTGTGGGCTGGCAGGTCGGGAATGTAGAAATAGGTGTCATGCAAGTCCAGCGCTACCATCCAGTCTCCAGGGTCGAGGGCAGACAGAACCTGAGCCAATGTCAACCTCTTGACATTGGCTCAGGAGGAAGTGGTTGACGTCCCTCAAGTCTAAGATAGGACGCAGGCATTTGTCCTTCTTGGGTACCAGAAAGTAGTGGGAGTAGCAACCACAACCTACTTCTGGCACAGGGACGCGTTTGATGGCTCTCTTGGCCAGAGAGCCGCAACTTCCTGGCAGAGAAGGGCCAAGTGATACTCCGACATGTGATGGAATTGAGGTGGCATTGATGGAGGAGTAGTCTCGAAGGGGAGGAGGTAGCCCCTTTGGACTATCTGCAAAACTCACCTATTTGACAGGAGGTTCTGCCAGTGGGGGAGGTGATGGCGAATCCTGCCGCCCATTGGCCCAGGAGGGTCGGGCTATGAAGGTTTAGAAGCTGCTGCAGAGGGGGTACTGGTGGACTGGCCCCCACCTTGGCCCCTGACCACGACGCTGCGTCCCACGTCCCTGGCCACGCAGAGGCTGAACAGTATACGCAGGCCTGTGGCTCTGGGCGGAACATGGTGGGACATCCCTTCCATAGCCACAAAAAGAGCTAAAAAGCAGACTGCGCTGGGCGAGAGTTAGTACCAAGGCTTAAGGATCATTCTTAGCCCTAGAATCCTTAAAAAGCTTGAGCGCGTTGTCCGCTTTGTCACCACACAAACAACAGCCATCAAAGGGTCTGTCCAAAAGAGTTGATTGGACATTGCCCGAAAAGCCAGTAGACCTTAGCCAGGCAAAGCGTCTCAGTGCTAATGACGTTGAAATCGTCCTGCCTAGTGAGTCGGCGGTGTCCAGCCCACATCGTATGTGAACTTTGTTGCACTTCTCCCCTCAGCAGCTGCAAGGGAGAGCACGGCCCGTGACTCTTCCGGGCACTGAGGCAGTACCTGCGAGACAGTGTCCCACACATAGTGGGTATAACGGCCCAAGAGACATGCAGTGTTCACAGACCTCTGTCCTAAGCTGGCGAAAGAAAACATCTTCTTCCCATGATGGTCCAGCTTCTTGGATTCCCTATCAGGTGGAGCAGTAGGGAATGCACCATTGGAAGTAGAGGCTTGGACCACCAAGCTCTCAGGAGTAGGGTTTTGGGAGACGAAAATGGGGTTGCCCGGGGCAGGGCGGTGGGGTGGGGCAATCGTCCTATCCACAGTAGCCCCTGTGCTGGGCTTGGACCAAGGGCCCAGAAGGATGTCTGTGAGGGCCATATTGAACAGCAGCAGGAGCTCCGAAGAGGCCGCTGATGGTTGATGGACCTTGGTCAGGAGGTTAGTACTGATTGCCACCATAGGAAGCTCAAGGTTTAAGGCCTCAGCCACCCTACGCCACACCACTGCGTATGATGCAGCCTTCTCTGTAGCCAGAGTAGGGGGAGAAAGCATACCAAGGTCTGGAGAAGTGTCCAGAGCACTGGCCACACCAAACTCCTCTCTCCAGTCTGGTTCTTCCAACTGGTATGCTAGAGGGTCCACAGACCCCTCCTAGTCCTCAACTTCCTCTGGTTGCCATTCAGGGTGATAGTAAACACCAGGGTAGAACAAGGGTACAAAAGTACCGGGTGGTGCCGGTATCAGCGTCCGTTCTGCTCCGTGTCCATGTCGAGCGGGAGGCCGGGGTAGACAACGGTTGGGGACACAACCTGCAGTGGAAGGGGTGGAGGTGTCGTCAATGGATTAGACGCCGGAGGTGGTGTCGTAATGTCGACCAGCCCCAATCCAGATCCAGGAGTTGATCCATGGGAGCACTGCGGAGCCGAAGCCGCCAGCATCGAAGGCCAAGAACCCCCAGCCGAGTCTGCAGGGTCCGAAGGCGCACTGGCCCAGTAGGGGCACAAGCAGCCCCCATGCTTACTCCTTTTGTCGGTTTAGACTCCATCAGAAAAAGCAGAGAAGTTTTTGGATGTTTATTTTAGATACGGTTAAACATGGTCTAAACCAGGAAATTCAATGGGAACAGGCCATGTGATACAATACCAGTTAAATTACCATGGTAAATCAATCACTGACCGAAGGCCGAGTGCCCATGGCATGGAAAAAGGCATCAGTAAGACCTATTAGGAAGAATACTACAATCCCTTGGACGGATTTGTCTAATCTCAGACCGATATCCCTACCTCCATTCATGGGAAAGCTCACTGAAAGACATGTAAACAAGCACCTTTCGAGCTATATATCGAACAGGCCGGCAGTCTAGACCATTCGCAATTTGGCTTTAGGCCGAAGCATAGTACTGAGTCGGCACTGTCAATAACGGATGATCTACACATGTACCAGGACAGGGGTCATTCGGTAGTCCTGGTACTGTTAGATCTGTCGGCAGCGTTCGACACTATATCTCATAATATTCTGCTCGAACGGCTTGCTAAGATCGGTCTTGTGAGTACAGCACTGGCCTGGCTAAGAAGTTTCCTATCTAACCGGACTCAATCGGTTAAAATGGGCACATTTCGCTCGGTGGAAACTGAGATTACCAAGGGGGTGCCACAGGGCTCTTGTTTGAGCCCAACTCTTTTTAACATCTACGTGGCCTCCCTGGCTAAAATCTTTAGAGAGTTCGGTTTCATCCCAGTATCATACGCGGATGATACCCAGCTCCTGTTTCCTTTTAAAACTCTTACCGACGAAGTGAAAACATCTTTTTCCAATGGCATGAAGGCAGTAGCAAATTGGATGACTTCTAACTGCCTCCAATGCAACGTAGGCAAAACGGAGGTTGTATTCTTTGGGGAAGCGCAAAGATCCTGTGGACCCCGGACTGGTGGCCGCAAGACCTTGGCCCGGTCCCAGACCCTAAATTGGTTGTGAAAAATCTAGGAGTGCGCTTGGATCGTGAACTCTCTTTTAAGCAACATTGTAACATCATTGTGGGTTCCTGCTTCCATGTCATCGGCTTGTTGCGAAAGGTCTTTCCCCTGCTACCGGACTTCACCAGGAAAACCTTGGTGCAAGCTCTGATACTTAGTCGTTTCGACTATTGTAACGGCCTCCTGTTATCGGCCAATGATGGAGTACTAGCCAAACTCCAGATGATTCAAAATACTGCGGCCAGGCTGGTATTAAATGCCCCCCCTAGAACACCGTCAAACCCTCTCTTGGAGAAATTGCATTGGCTCTCAGTCCGTAACAAGGTAAAATTTAAGACCTGCTGTTTAATACACAAGAGCCTAAATGGACTGGGGCCATCGCACTGGAGAGATAAATTCATTCCATACAACCCGGTTAGGTCCCTTAGGTCCAGTAACCAGCTTCTCCTGAGAGTGCCAGCTGTGAGAAAGGCCAGACAGGGTGGCAAGACCCTATCTGTAGTCGGTCCGATTTTATGGAACAAGTTTCCCCTTGAGCTGAGGCAATGTTCTGAACATCTGAGCTTCAGAAAGAACTCAAAACATTCTTGTTTCAGAACTAATCTGCTATCCACTGACTGCTTGACCATGCTTCTGGTATTTTGGGCGCAGAGATACTCCGGAAGGAGTCGATTCAAGCGCGTTATAAACCCGCAAATAAATAAATAAATAAATAAATAAAACCATCCATGGCGTTTGTTCCAAATTCTATTTTTTGCAATTCCTATATACTATATACACCTCAGCAAAATACATCTATTAGTGGCACATGTTTCATCTTCCACCTTATTTTCTTCAGTCTTACTATTATCTTTCATATTTTATTCCTTTATTTATTTATTTTTCTTAGCTTTATATATGTAGCAGTTACATACCTGCGCGTCGCAATTAATCATCATATACTGTCCTTATCATCGCTTGCCACGGAGTTCCCTGTTAGTACACGGCCTAGTCAATTCGGATTAGGTCGGCAACACTACACCACCCAGTCAATTTGGATTAGGTCGGCCACACTGTATAAATACATGTGTAGCACGCTATGACTACATTGCTATTCACTTTCCTGATTGCAATACTGTTTCAACAAACAGATGCACGAATACTGCTTCATATAAGGAGTGACATTGCTCTTTATATTATGAAAATTGATTCATTTTAGCTGTGTCACAGACAGTATAAGGTGGTAATATTGCGTAAAGTTAGGCATTGTGCTTCACATATATGTTTTTTACATCGTTCCAATAAAGTTTTGTCAAGGTACACATACGATTGGCCATCTTTTACCATGTGATACACCCGCTGCAGGTCAAAACACCTTAACCGGATCACGCCAGGTTTAGTTTCCGATAGCAACCAAAAAAATGCCAATACTGATACCATTCAAACTCAAGCAATTATCCCACACACCAGATGACCTAAACACTCTGGTTGAAAATAGTAGAATTCTCTTTTTCTTTTTCAAGTACACTTTTTTACTTATTAGTTATTATTTTCTCTTGATTTGTATTGTTTACATTTATAAACAATGATTCATTAACAAAAAGATAACTAATAAGTAAAAAAGAGTATATGAAAAAGAAAAAGAAAATTCAACTTTTTTCATCCAGCGTGTTTAGGTCATCTGGCGTGTGGGATAATTGCTTGAGTTTGAATGGTATCAGTATTGGCATTTTTTTTGGTTGCTATTAGTATATTGGTCCGAACCTTACTGAATAAGAGCCAAACCCTTTCTTGTTTTTCAGGTTTAGTTTCCGGGCATATTCGCAGAAAGAAGGAACCTCATATCCGGAGGCTCCAAATGACTAAAAGGTAAGTTCGAGCCATTGACACGCCCTAGCTTTAATCAAGTCCGCATAGTTTTTCACAGTACCCTAATTAAGTTTGCATAGCTCCTGCTGGCGCATCGTTATCTCGTGACATTATAAAACACATTTAACTTAACATATGTGGATATTTTGTAACTCTTATTATTCTTCTGCCTATATTTTTACCCGGTCATAGTAAAAGGCACGAGTGAAGTACAATTGTGCATTCTTTCTCCTCTGCAAATTACACACCTGTGTAACGAAACCCGCTAGTTTAAGCCTCCATTTTGTAGGCATTTCAAAGGCTTGATTTCGAAGTATATTATATAAGCTGTACTGTAATTTCATTTTCGCATTATAGTTACTTCATTTATATTGCAGTAATCCTTGAAATCACAAAACAGAATTGTACTGACCCCTTTCATCTGCACCGCATTGCATCAAAGTAAGTGCTGTGCCGTTCTACATTAATCCCTAATACTAGTATTGACTAGCTATTTATTATCGATCTTCAGTAGGTCTCATTGCTATTACATTTTCGCTAAATACAAACATGCTTTAAGTTTCAACTAACCAGGACAATCCTGTGTATCTTTAGTCTTTAGCTTTGAAAATATAGCAGTGACATCCAGTAACTATCAGACATCACTGTGCTATCTTGTTTTTCTGGCGTCGCCTGATTCCTCTCTCTATTGCCCATCAGGCATACAGGTATAAATAGAAAATAGTTTTCGGATTTGTAATTAAGGACCCATTCTCTATCACATTTGTCCATTTACATATGTTTAATAATTTTTAGTACACCATTATTGAAACACCACGAGGACTTACATATTTCATCCGCTTACAATGTACTGACGGCGTCTTTTTGCCCTTGGCAACTGAGGTAAATATTAGTTAGATACCTAGAATCGCTGTCAATCAAAAACGTTATTAAATGTGAGCAACTATCAATATGCGTCTTCTACCTTCATCGTTTAGATTATACATGAAGTATCGCACTGTCTTCATTTACCGTTCAACACAACGGTTCTCCAAACCCCATCAATAGTAGGTATACTATTTCTGACACCATGAGTTAAGCATGTGACTTTGATACAAATAGGGGTCACCATCGTATACATACACAAATGTTCTGGGTGCCTTTTCCTTTCTTCCTTCCCCCCCCCCCTTTTTTAATCATTCACATAGGGTTCCCTTCACTATCTTTATATATTGCCTTTTTCACATCTAATTTTATTCCATTAACCTTACTATTCACTTCTAAAGTAATTATCTTGAGTCATATCTTTCCATTTTCACTTTTACTCTCATTCTTCTCCCTTATTTCATCCAATGCAAATGTCTTCTTTGTATACTTATCGCTCATTGTATTCGTGAAAGAACCTCCCTCATTCATAAAGACAATGTTTACTTCACAGATTCATCAATTGTTTGTACTGTGGCCCTCTTCCTGGCGAAGGCACCCCTGTTGCGCCGACACAGACGTAGAATTCCACCAGTCATTTGAATTTGTGCCACTCAGTCTCCAATTGATCTTGTTTTTTATATATTGTGTCAATCTATCAGTGTTGAGCAATATGTCATCATACCAACAATGTTTTAAATGTGTCTTCAGTATGTCTGTGAGTTTGTATGATGGACATGAAAGTGGATGAATGATTATTATTTTTTTTTCTAATTGTTTAACACTTAATAAATGCTCATTTTGTATTCTTGATAAATAATTTGTGCTCTTTGGTTCTTTCTGACCTTTGTCTATTGATTAGCATTTAATTATTGTTTATTGAGTGGTTGCCTTAAATCTGTACAATGATTGATTTTTCCCTACCTTAAGGAACCTTATCTTAACTGTAGGCGGCCTCTTCTTTTGCGCTTGTCAGCAATCCTTAGCATCTGAAGGCTTGTGAGTCAACGATCCTTCACATAGTAGAACATATGTGAAAAAAGAAAACCCAAATCATTTCAGTGATTCTTTTTGTGCCATTTCCACTTCCCCATTAGATGCTACTTACCTTGCTTGGAATGCTGAAAGTATATATTAGCGGACACTTCCAATATCAGGCGTACCAATCTGCAGGAGAACAATACCAGATATTTTAGCCACCACTCACACATGGATGACAGTGAATTAATTGATGGACCTAAAAACATCAAGAAGTAATCAATATAGTTTTCTACCATTAAAAGAGCTATGAGCGAATTAAAGTTACATCATCATGTCTGCAGCAACAAACTAAAGTTACATCACACAATGCAAGACAGACAGGTGGAAAGGTCATAAGATTGCGGAAACATGTGTGTACCTAATTTATCTGAACGACCTCATTCATAGAGGTGCTCCAAGGAGAAGATGTGGCCACCATACACTCCAATAGGGGGCCAACACTTCCGACTCTAAAATATAAGATCCCCTGAACAACAAAATTAAGAGTTATTACATGTACAATAGTCCTATTTAATCAGCAGTGCTTTATTTCCTATCTCTACATGCATCCAGCAGTATTGATAACCTTTGCAGCCAACATATGTTTCGTCAATAGGGTATATCCACCATCGACTTCATCAGGCTACAAATAAACAGAAAACCATACATAAACTACAGAGTATCATGCTTATGTAGTAATCAACCACGGTATCCCTGCTGCAAGATCTTTTGTGTAACACCGCATTCCAAAATGTTCTTTCTTGAGATTAAAATTATAGTTAAGAACCGTGAAACCACAAACAAGACAATGCATCCAAAGGAAAGATTGAGTTGTGCGCCCTCGATACCAAAGAGAAGAGACCTAGTGACACCTCAAAAGAACACCCGTATTAGGAGGACAGTTGTCCAGAAACAGACTGCAAAAAAGAATACCAGGTGAATATTTAATACAAATAGGAAATCTAAATAACCACTCATATTACCCAAAACAGTGATAAAACTTGCCGCATTAAGGGCTAAGGCTATCTGCCTCCCTCTTAAAGAGCGCAAGGGAAATGTTAGTGGATTAGGGAGACCCAGCAAAATATAGGCAGGGAAGCACAGGATATCTGTCTCGAAGGCTTCATTTATGTCCTGGAGTATCAGGTCCCAGTATCTTACTAATTTGAGGCAATGCCAAAGTAGATGTACTAATGAGCCTGCCTGCCCGCAGCCACGCCAGCAGTAAGCCGGGGTCGGTCTTTGTTCGAGTGCTTCTGTCGGGCCGCAGTTAAGTACCAGTATGAGGCAACTTTATAAGCTGCTTCCGTACCCGGGATGTTGTGTGCAGTGTGATGTGTTCTAAAAAAATATGTCCTGCCACTCCTTGTCTGTGAGGGATGTGCCTATTTCCTCCTCCCACCTTAACTGTCCTTAGAGTTCGTTGGTGTGGTGTCTACTGAGAGGAAAGAATATAGTTTTGATATAAGGCGCTTGCCGTCGCTTTTACTAATAAGCCACTTTTCATACTGGGTTAATGGACGAGAAGCTCCTGGTCTCATCTCCGGGTAGGTTACCCAGTGACGAATATACCTTTAAATCCCCCATTCTTTTTCCCCGCAGGGAATCACAACGCCGTCGTTACAACAAGCGTGTTGTGATTCCGCATACCATTACTCCGCAAATCAGAACAACGACTTGCAGAGGAGGGGCGCTGTAAGTTGGAATAGTATATTCCAACTCCAGTCTGTGCAGACACTAGGGAAGGTGTTGGATTTTAAATCCAACACCTCCCCGCCCCCCGCAAAGTGTTGTTCCGACTTGCGGAGTAATGGTGTGCGGAATCACAACGCAGTCGTTGTAATGACTGCGTTGTGATTACCTGCGGGGTAAAAAATTAGTTGTAAACGCTGTTTACCCCCAGGGACACGCTTGATTATAGGCGTACTAGTCAGTTGCTGGGATTTCGTAATCTTTCTGAAGCTGATCAAAGGGAAAGGCCCTCTCTTGATTACACCCCTTCTCAAGCCACTGCTGGAATGTTTTTGATTTGCACCCAGGCGGGAAGTCAGAGTTGTCCACCAATGGAGTGGGGAGGGGAATGAAGTAAAGCCATGGCGGATTGCAGTTGCGTCCCATACTTTTAGGGTAGTTGTCATCACCGGGGAGAGGTAAAGCCTCCATGCGTTATGCCTACGCGGGAGCAAAATCTCTCCCCAAGTCTTCGCTCCTGCAATTATTTGGTTACTAAACGATCAATGTTTCTCTGAAAGTGGGTGGTTCCACTCAAGAATGAAGGGTAGTTGTAATGCTTGAAAATACCTGGACAACACAGGGGCCCCCCACCTAACTTGGGTTTTGTGATCTGCACAAAGCTGAGTCGCGGTTGCTTCCCACCCCAGATGAAGTGGTTGATGGCCCACTGTAGGTTCCGCAATGTTACCGCAGTTGGGGAAAGGGAGCTAGTTTGAAAGATGTACAATATGCGCGGCATTATCGTCATTTTAACTGCTGCAACATGACCCGCCCAAGAGAGACCCGATCATGACCATGTGGAGAGGGTTTCAGTAGTCTGTTCTAGAAGTGGCCCGTAGTTAGCCGTTAGTGTCTTATTAGGGATTCATACTAAGAAAATCCCCTGGTATGGTATGTGATTGCTGGTCCAAGTGAATGGGAAATGCCTGGACAGGGCCTCTACTGTGCCAGGGGTAGTAGACAGATTCAGTATTTGTAACTTGGGAAGGTTTACCTTGAAGCCAGCCACTTCACTGAACCACGAGAATTTGCCACTAGGGCCACGAGCGAGGTCTCGGGATTTGTCAAGGACAGGAACACGTCGTAAGCGTAGAGGCTTATAGTATCTATGTCAGCCCCCAGGCGGACCCCGGAGATCAACGGGTTGTCTCTAACCTCTGAATTTGGTATATCCCGCTTGGATAGATTTGTGATTCTTTTTTCTTCAAGCTGATATTTGGATATTCTCCACCAGTACTTATGGTGGGTCCGATCTTCAATCGGTGTTCTTTTCTTATCTTCATTATCTCTCCTCCTGTTTTCTCACTTCCCTCACTTTCTTGTCACTCTATTCTTAGTACATATAAAAAGAATTCCTGTTAAACGTATCTTTTTTTCACTTGGTGATGGCTGGTGCTTGTTTTACTTACACTGCAGTCAATTCCACCTTTGTTATACTCTTGGATTCTTGAGTCACACTGTGTAGATGTGTATTTAGGTCTAAAACTAACACTGTTTAGATGTGTATTTAGGTCTACAACAAACTCTGTTAAATTTTGGATGTATAGACACGTCAAGGAGTGTATACAGCATGTTTTGTTTTACATAACATATGGTTTATCTATGTTTCTCAAATGTATATACAAATGTTGTTTTTTATGTGTTTTTAAATATGTCAATCTCTATATATGTTAGTGAATTGTATGGTATTTATATATTTGTTTTTGTCAATGTATGCAATTTTGTATGTCATATTTATACTAGTATTGTTTGATATTTCCAGCCTTGAGAAAGTCTTAGTGCAAGACAAAAAACGTGTTGGCAAACTGCGTGCTGGGAGATCTTATACGATTTTTTTAATACTAATAAAGAATTGATGAAATCACAAGAAGATTGACATTCAATTGACTCTGAACTGCCTGGATCTTCTTTCTTGGAATTGATGTTGGTTTTAATCTGTCTCATTGTCCAATTGAGGGTATACAGATCCCTTAAAAAGCGATTACTTAGCTAGGACTGAAAAGAAACTTATAAGGTGTGCTTTCGATAGCCTCAATGCTATATGTTCATATTTGGCATCGACGTTGAGCAATGAGACTGGACGATAGGAGGCACATTCAAGGGGATCTTCAGATGGTTTTATGATTACTGAGATGGAGGCCTCCGAGAGGGAATCAGGGAGTGCTCCCGTATCAAGAAATGAGTTAAAAAGCTGTTTCAGAACAGGGGCTAGTATCTGACAGAATTTGTTATAGAACGAGGGGGGCGGGGAGGGGGGGGGGGGGGTTAAGCCATCCAGGCTCGGGGACTTGGAGGTTTTGAGACTGGCTATTGCTGTCACTACCTTGTCAACTTGGATAGAGCGATCAATGTAAGTTGCAGTATCAGTAGGCAGCGCAGTCAGCTGCGCACCATGGAGGTAACTACCTATGTCTCTATGTGTAGAGTCTTCCTCCGCACTAAGTTTGCTGTAGAAGGCTCAGAAAGCTTCTGCAATTTTGCGTATACTAGAGTCCCGGACGGGTCTTTGATTGCCGGTATTGTTACGGTAACCTCTCTTTGGCGTAGCTTATGGACTAGCATGCAGCCAGAAGGATTTCTGTTAAGGAAGAATTTGTGCCGGAGATGCAATAAGGCATATTCCGCTATATCTAGGTCCAATCGGTGGAGAATTAAGCGTTTCTTCTTCAATTCCCTCCAGGAGCGGGGGGCACCGGTGAGTTTGTGTATGAATTCTAGTTCTGCTACTGATGCCGCTATTTACTTCCTCTGTTCCTTCCGTAGCTTGTTTTAGCTTGCTGATATGGCTATTAATTCCCCTCGTATAACTAGTTTTAACGCTTCCCACAAGGACGCCGGGCGAACCTAGTCTCGGTCATTGGTGGTGAGATAGTCTTTGATTGCCTTGCTAATAGCTTTAGTTATCTGGTCGGAGTGAAGCATGGCGTCAAGAAGAAGCCTTCGTGACGGGCATGGTTGAGAGGCACCTAGGTTCAGCGATAGCGTTATCAGGGCATGATCAGAGAGGGAATGGGATTAAATTGTTGCTTCAGCTACGCATTCCCAATAGTGCATCTGTGATGAGAAAATGATCAATAGGGGCATAGGATCTATGGGCCGCAGAAAAGTATGTGTAGTCTTTGGCGGGGGGGTGTGTCTGACTCCATATATCATTAAGGACGCAATTCATACGCCATTGATGTCCAGTCTGTGTGAGGGTCCCAGCTTGTGTAGCGAGATGCCCCGAGCGATCTAAGTCTGTATTCATTACCAGGTTAGGCCCCCCCACCCTATCACCACCTCCCGGTCTTGCGAGGCTAAGACTTGTGTAAGGTAGGTAATCAAGAAGCGTTCCTGGTGTTCGTTCATTGCATAAATAGATGCCACTGTGAACCGTTTATGACCCCACTGGAGCCTAATCCATAATGCTCTGCCCTTGTGTTCAGCTATCACATCAGTGACCTTTCCCTGGAAGCTCTGGGCAAGCAGTATGGCAACCCCATTTTTTTTTTTGTGTCAGTGGTCCAGTATGGTCTGGGAAACCTGGGTGAGCGCATGCGGTGGGTGTCCCTGACAAGTAAGTGGGTTTCCTGCAATAAGCATATGTCTCCCCGGAGTGTTCTAGATAAGATAAGATTGCTTTGCATTTTACTTGACTATTGAGGCCTCGAACATTGAGGCTCACCAAACGTATATTATGCATTGCACAAGTTTAGGAAGCCCCTATGCAGCTTGTTCACTTCGTCCTCGTCGCGCCTGCGAGGTAGCGATGGTGCGCCATACCATGAAATTCGTAGAACTCTTGGAGCCCTTCTGGAGACTTGGCTGGTGCGGAGGAGAAGAAGTGAAAGAAGATAGAATGTACCCATAACCAACAAAAGGATATACTGAAGAAATCAACAGGAGCCAAGTATGTCAAGACCCAAGAGTCAGTATGAGGCGACGACAGCCAAGGGAGGACTGTTCTGGAGGACCACCCTCCAAGAGATTCTGTGTGGGACCCCTGAGCGACCCGCAGATTGTACAGTACTGGGAGCATCCTACCAACAGCCCCTCTACTGCCTCCTTCAGTGCCTCGCAAGTCCCTCCGTACCCCCGGGAGCAGGTTCGTCTTCAGCTCATGATGCAGTTGAAAGGGTGGATTCCGCTGATAGGACCTGTAGCACCGCCTGTCTCTTTTTACTAATGGTGGCCAAGTCGGGCTGGGCCCGCAGTGGTTGCTTGTTACCTTCTGCCATGCAGTTCGTATACACTTAGGAGAGGTGGGCTACTCCTCAGAATCATCCTGCGTGGTGATGTGCAGGAGGGCACAGGCTTCCCTGAGTGATCTGATCTGATAGAGAGATCCTTCATACTTGAAGATGATGCGGAAGGGGTGGCTCCATATTAGCCTTCCGTAGGTGTTCTGTTACAGAGCGGAACGTCCTACGTTTCTGCAAGTTGATCCTGGAGAGATCCTGGTAAAAGGTTAGGGAATAGCCTTTGAAGTGGACCGGTGGGAGTCTCTGGCTTTTCTAAGAAAGTCCTCTTTGATCTGAAAATCGCGAACGCAAACCAGTATATCGGCTGGGGGACCTTTCCCCAGGCATTCAGATCCCACTCTGTGAACCGAACCCGGTCTAGCTGTAGTGCAGAGGTTTCAGGAAGTCCGGAGACATGTCGTAGGAGGTCTGTGACAAACTTGCGTAGGTTGGAGCCCCCTGCTTTGGATGGCACACCTCCTGGATCTGTTCTGCAGGTCCTCGTTGCGAGCCTGAAGGGCCAGCTACTGCTCTTTTAGCCGTAGCTCCCCTTTTTGAAGCCACAAGAACTGCTCCTCCCGGCCTAGCTCCCTGTCTTCAAGCTTGGCGACTTTCTCGCCCACCTCGGCCTCCTCGCATGTCACCTATCGGATTTCCGATGCTAATTCGGTTTTCATCATCTGCAGGTCTGCACGTAGTGAAGAGAAGAGTGTTTCAAGGAATGCCTTAGTGACCGTACCCTCTCAGTCATCTGCGTCTAGCCGAGCCTCATGCCCTTGGCTTCTAGCCTTATCTTCCATCCTGGAACTGCCTGACTTTCCCAACATGACGCCTTGTATTACGAGAAGCGGTTGAACCCCCCTGTGTCGATTTGAAGACTGTGCATGACTGGTTCTCTATCGTCTCCGTAGAAAATGAAGGAGTCATCCTGAACCCTACTCATATGCGGAGATTACCCTCTTAACTATTGGCATCCTTCTCTCTTCTTCATCTCCCGGACTTGGCATTATTGGACTGAACCCAGCTTGGGAGTCGCCCACAAGAATGACCTTCAACCTCTATGAGCATTTCTTGAAGTTCCTTATTTGAGGACCTCTGCATTGCTGGATCCCCCGTGAGAGTTGATGTGTCTACTTTTTAGATTGATTGTTTGTCCCACTGTGAACTGTACATCATCGCCCTGAAGAAGGTGTAGCCCCGTCCGGGGGCCTTACACCTAAGCGTGCGTCGGCGTTTTGTGTCATCTGGGGTCTACTTGGCTGATCTGTTGTCCATCCCCCGATGACTGTTTTCCATCTATTATTATTGGATCAGCTCATGGCTATTATGTACCTTGGTATTGGATGCCTGGTTGTGGTATGAGAGTGTTTGAAATGCTGGTATGTATGAAGGTATGAGAGTTTTTTGTTTGATGTCGATATGTGGGACTATATTTGTCAAATCATCAGTTTTTTAGAAAAATCCCCATGTGGTTTGTCATTAATGTATTGAATAAAATGTTTTTCTATGTAATAAAACTTGTATCTATTTTTCATTATGTGCTGAATTAATCTGTTTTGATTTGGGTGGTTCTAAATGTATCAAAGGACCTCCTTGTGAGTTCTATATTAAATCTATATGGCAGGTATCTTTTCTCTTGTTGTATTTTGCCTTTCCGAACATGTTCCCTGCCATGGCTTTGAGGCTGAGGGGAATAGCTATCTTTGTGCCAATTATTCGATGTGACCCTGCAAAGCGAAAGATGGGCCAAAACTTGGGCAGGCTGCTCATCACATGCCACAGGAGCACGCCACAGGAGTAGGCACGCTTTTGATCCCCACTGTTCACCGGGACACCTGCACGCTCCAGAGTTCTCACACTCTGTGGTCCAGGGTCGTGGCGCAGTCCGCAAGCTCTGTTCGCCTCACCAGTCCAGGTTGTCCACACAGCCCCTGGGGGGAGAGGGGATCAATCAGCTCCCCTGTCTCCGCGGTCCACGGAGCTCTACCCCATGGAGGATCATCACTCGTTTGGTGGACATCCGTATACTATAGGCCGCAGGTCCCGGTCCAGAGACCGCTGGTCCTCTTAGCCTTTCGTTCTTTCGCACAAAGGGTTCTATGCTGCTTCCGCAAGGATCCGCTTGTACCCCCTTCTCTCAGGAGCTTGTATTTAGTCCCAGGGACACCTACTGGGGAACAAAGGGCTCGAATTATATGCTTATTTAGGCGGCGGCACGGAGTGATCTAAAAGCGCGTCCTAGCTGTCCACCATCTTGGCCACGCCCCCAATTAACTTTTATAGAGGTGTGGTAAATAAATAAATAATACCCTATTTTTGACTAGACATATATCATAACAGATAGCTCAATAAATAAGAGTCAAGATTCGAGGTAGTAGGAGTTTCTGCAGGTTTAATACAGCATAAAAGACAGGGACAGGACAACCTGCATAGGAACAGAATGGCAGGGCTAGCGTGGCCCGGCAGCTGCCGGGGCTGGGTCTGGGATGAGCGCGCTGACTTTTAATAACAATACAAGAGCATATATACATAGCGCAAACACATAGCATTACATTGCAGTAGGCGTAGCAGTGGGTGGAACAGAAGGCGTGACGCGTAGCAGTCGCGAAAGATAAGAGTAAAGTAGGTGTAACTGGGCGTTTACATAGACATGTGATGCAAACGTAACAGAATATGTCATGAATGGGGCGGAAACCATGGAGGGGGCTACCTAAGGAGCCGGGACCTCTAACCTGGTGGTGCGCGCAAACTGGCAATGACGTGTTACGAGGAGAAGCTGGGGGCTATGAACTCTGTGCTAGGAGCAGAGACTAAAGTCTGGAGGGTCGGAGCGACATGTACCTAAACCCTATCTAGTATCTGATGTTTAGGGAACATGTTGATATAAACTAGAGGTCATGAGGGGAAAAGCTAACTTGATTCTAAGACTGGACCATGCATTATTCTACATGTAGTGCGTGATGAAGAATATTAAATGACCATTAAATACAGTATTTCTCTTAACATGGAGCCGCATAGGCTAGACAATGACGGAAACTATTGATGCAGTTCAGTAGCTTAGGAATGCAGGGAAGGAGGACTGAACTGATAACTGGAACTATAACATACTTTTGGCAGACTCAGAGGCAGAGCCAAGCTACACCGGGCACTGCGAGGCAGGAAGTAAGTGAAAGGTCGAGGATACAGGTGGGGGCTGGATCCCTCCTCAGCGAGGCTTCAGGAGACAGGAGCTGAATCTGATGTCCAGGCCCTGTTGAGGCCTAGAAACGGGGACTTTATAATGAAATAACGTGCACACTGGGAAACGTGGCAACGTAGCTTTACATAGGCCTGATATTCGTAGTATTCACGAGGACTGGGAACTGGCATACTAGAGGTGGACACAACTATAATTGCGTCTTGAATCGGACATGGGGAATAACATATGCATATTGGTCATGCACACATAACATATGATGGATAACACGTAGGGACACAGAACATGGCAAAATTTACTTTTCCACATTCCCTCCTTGTCACTACGTTTCCATCAGGAAACATCAATTTTCATGATACCGTCTATCATTTCATACAGTATCATTTGTTCATCTCGAATTGTCTTGGAACGAGATTTAGAACGGGGCTTGGGACTAGGAATACAAGAGGTAGCACACATGCCGCAAATCGCAGGGCCACATTGTATACAGAGGCAGCAGCTGAATATGATCGCTACTGCGATACCTAGAAAGGACAGGACTTTCCATCCCCATGTAGAAATTATATTCCAGAACCAACCGGACCATGTCCAGGTGCCTGGATCTTGGTGTATCAGATGGGCAATTTTATGAAGTCTGGTTATAGCTGAATAAACAGACGGCGCGTTATTTGGAATGAAAATGCAGCAACTAGATCCGAGGACTCTACAGGCCCCGCCCCTATCGGCCAGTATGACGTCAAGGACGAGACGATTCTGGAGCACGACAATTCTCATAAAGGATTGCTCTTCAGTTAAATTACCTAGAGCGGAGGCAGTCTCATCTACTACTGCTTCAAGGGTTCTTGTTAACCTACGGATTAGCTTACTATTTACAACTGTACCTAAATAAGGGAACACACCTTTATCAATATCAATGAATTGTTCTGCAGCAGTTTCAGTATAATCGACAATCGGGAGATTTCTCTTGTGTCTAGTATGTACTAGGAAGGAATTCCTATGGTAGTCAGGTGGGGCTAGGAAAACAGGTGGCAGTAGGAAGGCAATGTAACAGGTTCCCTCCCAATCGAGGGGCAGACGAACATATGCAGTTTGACCACAAACAAAATATGAATGACGTGAAGCTTTAAAAATAGATTTCCCACTGTCACTATACTTGACAATAGTAATACAATCACTATGTCCTACGTGTACGGAACCAGAACTACGGACACATAATTCGCCTTTGACTGGTAATACTGAAATAGCAGGTGAGTCTGGAGTAGTATCAGACTGAACATTCAGGACCATGAAATTCGAAGAATAGTTACCTAAATTGTACACTTCGTTTTCTAGATCTAAACCTGTTCTGTGGGGGAAACCTTGCTTGTCTGGGAAACATGTGCTGTTAAGAAAAGACATATCTGTTGAGGATGACGTTAACGTGGACCATGCTCCACACGAACCATTATGTGAAAATGGATAAGGAAAGAGTGGCAGAACTCCCTTTGACGTCTGGAAAGGGGGGAGTCGACCACACACCCAACAATTTGTGGCATTGCTGGTCTGGTGTGAATAATGTAACATGCGGATAAATGAGTTATTACGCATAGCGAGGCGGTAGGAATATTCGTGAGGAGGCAGATCACTAAACGTGTGCTCTACTGTAACATTAAAAGGCTTATTTACATGAGGAACTGGGAGATACAGATAGAACGCATAGCTGGTGCAGGAAATCAAAAGGCTGAGAAATAATGTGAAACTTAGTAAAACGATACATTGAATTGAGTTTTCACTGACTCTCTCACTATGGGGGTCTATTTTATACATGTCAGAAACAGTCTAACCGTTTCACCTAGGGGAGGACTTAGACAATCAAACTGACTGACTTATTTTACTAGACCGGAGCTTTTGCTTATACTCCTGTTGCGGAGTTTTCTCTAACAGGGGAGGGGTTGTAGCAATGTCTTTTGCGGGACAGTCCTTAGGAACAATATTTCGGCAATCCTTCGAATCCTGGGAAATGTTCTTGGAGACCGGCTTCAGTCCTTTAAAAAGTTTAACATGAGAAAGGTGTATCCATCCTTTGCGTCCTTCCAACTTCACGGCTGTACGGGTGGTGAGGAGGACCTGACGGGGCTCTTTCCATCGAGGCTCCAGCGGACTTGTTCTGTCAAAATTTCGGACCATCACCATGGAACCTGGAACGATTTCGTGCGGTGCCACCTCGGTATTGTCTGGAAATGCGGCGGCAACCTGTGAACGACATGAGTTGAGGGCAGACATCAAGGAAGCTAGGTAATCTGTCAGCATATTACATGAAACATCAGTAATACTTCGGGGTCTAGGAGTACCCCACATGTTAGGGGGGCGGCCGAATACGACCTCATACGGGGACAGACCTGATCTGGAATGTGCGACCATGCGCATATAAAATAAAGCGACTGGCAGAGCTACTAGCCAGTCCACACCTTTTTCTTTGCATACTTTAGCGATGCGGATTTTCAGAGTCTGATTATGTCTCTCGACTAGACCGGCTGCTTCAGGATGGCGTACACAATGGAACTTCCACTGGTACCCTAACAACAGGGAAACGTGCTTCATGAGTTCAGATGAGAATGGCTGGCCATTGTCAGAATATACGACTCTAGGGAGTCCATATCGAGGGAAGAATTCACGAACCAACTGCTTGGCAGTGGTCGCGGCTGTGTAATCTGAGACTGGATATGCTTCTGTCCATCTGGACAAAGCGCATACAACTACAAGGACATACTTGAAACCTCGACATCGCTCCATCTGAATATAATCCATCTGGAGGACCTCAAAAGGGTGGTCAGGGGGCTGGAATCCACCTTGTTCCACCGGGACACTTTTACCTGGATTAAACTGACAACATATCATACAGGTACGGACTTTCTGCTTGGCTGCAGCTCGTAAATGCTTGTTGAACCAAATGTTCTGGATACTGTCTAACATAGCTTTTTCTCCTAAATGTACTGGACTATGTGCGGTATTAATAATGACTTGAACCATAGAGTCGGGGAGAAACCATGCGGCTCTACCCTTTGTTAACCATCCTTGATCTGTCTGGACCCCTCCTTGTTCAGACCATTTCTTGATTTCATCGGGAGTAGCATGTAACTGGATATCTATGACATCTTGAGTAGGGTCCTTAACTGTCATACATGTAGTCGGATCTGGAGTGTGCGTCATGTTAACTGGAATGTCTAGAGTCTGTGCTGTAAGCTTGGCTGTGCGATCTGCTAGATCGTTACCTTGGGAAATAATGTCAGTAACTTTCGTATGTGCTTTGCATTTCATGATAGCAATGGATGTCGGTAAGTGTATGGCATCTAACAGAGCTTGAATAAGGAAACCATGCTGAATCTTGGTTCCATGAGAAGTCATGAAACCTCTCTCCTGCCAGAGCACTCCGAAGTCGTGTACAACTCCAAATGCGTAGCGTGAATCTGTGTAAACATTAACTTTCAGGTTCTTGGCGTGTATACAGGCTTGTGTCAGAGCAACTAGCTCTGCTGCTTGAGCGGACAGAGTATCAATGCGGTGTGTCTCAATAACTTCAGTGTCAGTAGTCACTGCATACGCGGCGACTAGTTCTCCTGTATTAGTTCTCATACATGACCCATCCACATAAAGTGTCAGGTCAGGATCTGGTAATGGAATGTCTGTAAGGTCTTGTCTTGGCTTTGTCGTAATGTTAACTACTTCCACGCAATCATGTGTGGCTGGATTTGAACTAACTGATGGTAACAGTGTAGCAGGGTTCAGGACGTTGCAGCGTCTAATTTCTATGTGTGGCTGAAACAGTGTCAATTCATAACCTGTTAAACGTGCAATTGTCAAGTGCTGAGTTTGTGTTCGGTTTAAAAGAACTTCTACTGAATGTGGAACTTGTACTGTCAAGGAGTGTCCTAAAACTATGGAATCACTTTGTCTGATGGCTAGTGCTGTGGCTGCAACTGACTTGAGGCACGCAGGCAAAGCCTGGGCGACTGGATCTAATGTGCTAGAAAAATAAGCACAGGGCTTGTATTGTCCTGCTTGATCTTGTGTGAGAACAGATAATGCTGTACCTTCACGTTCTGTAACGAAAAGTGTAAAAGGCTTACTGTAGTTCGGTGTAGCTAGAACTGGAGCTTGGCATAAAGCTTTCTTTAACTCGTTGAAACTAAGTGTATGTTCAGATGTCCAAGGGAGAACAGTCGATACGGCTGCCTCCTGTGTCGTTAACTGTATCAGTGGTTTGGCTAGAAATGCATACTGAGGAATCCATTGTCTGCAGTAAGAAGTAAGGCCGATAAAGGCACGTACCTCCTTCTGGGTTCTGGGCTGGGGAAGACTCGCTATTAACTGGATACGGTCGGGTGTCAACTGCCTACCCCTCTTGGACAGTAAGTGTCCTAAGTAGACCACTTGCTGGACACAGAATTGAAGCTTCGAAGGGGACACCTTGTGCCCCATCTCGGCTAGGAAATACAGAACCGTCAGTGACGCTCGCTCGCAGTCACGTTCAGAACGGGCTGTGATCAGTAGATCATCGACATACTGGAGCAGGGCAGTGTCAGTTGGCATGTGAATATTGTCTAGTTGTCTCTTGAGTGCTTGACTGTAAATACTAGGACTTTCTGTGAAACCTTGAGGAGCGCGTGTAAACATATAGCTCCTTCCATTTAAACAAAATCCGAAAAGAAACTGGCTGTCTGGATGAATGGGAACACTAAAAAATGCGTTCTTGAGGTCTATGACAGTGAAGAACATGGCTTCGGAATCAATGGCTGTCAATAGGGAAGAGATATCTGGGACAACTGGGTACTGCGGAACAATACATTTGTTAAGTTCTCGTAAATCAATCACTAATCGATATACTGGGGGTGCATTTGGATCAGTACGTTTCATGACTGGAATGATCGGAGAATTACATACATTGGAGTCAGTTTCTACAACTACTCCTTGAGCCATGAGCTCGTCAATAATTTTGGATAAGGCTGCTACAGCCTCAGGTGGCAATCTGTACTGTATGATTCGGGGTAACACTACACCTGGTTTGAGAGTCACACGATGGGGTGTGATTTGCATGTAACCTACATCAGTTGGACCTTGCGCCCATAAATGCTGTGGAACATTAGACAGTCTGGAATCAAAATCTCGTAATACATAGTGACCCTTAAAGTCACGTAGGAACAGACGTATTCCCTCTGGGGAACAACATATGACTGCACCTAATTCTTTCAGTGTTTTAATGCCTAACAGATTTTCTGGACATGACTTAGTAAGTAACAGATCAGTCGTGCGGGACAATGGACCTACTTCTAGAGTGACTGGTTTTGAAATCTCATTAACGATCGGTTTTCCTGAAAATCCAAGGGAAACATTTCTTGAGCCTGAGAGCGGAGCCCCTGGAACTTCGGCATGACTAATTGTGGTCCTACTTGCCCCTGTATCAATCAAAAACTTTCTGTCTTTCCCTAATACTTGACTGTGAACATAGGGACCTTCTTGATCTACAGGTATCTCGATGAGAGGCAAGCCTACCTCCCTCTCTAGGCTGTTTCATGAATATGGCTGGTACTCTGGATACTCAGACTGTGCATACTGGTACATCTGCGATGTGACATGCTGTGTTGCAGCAATAGGCTGCGGTGCTGTAACTGTCTGTGGTGCATTCTGTGACTGAGGAATCTGTGAAACTTGTTCTTGTCTTGGCGGACGTGGTCTTTCTTTAGTCTTACCAGTAGCTATGTTATGTTTCAGAACTGCACACTCATTTATAAAATGACCTGGCTGTTTACAATAATTGCAGTTCCCTTTAACGGGTGCTGCAGGATGACTGGCTTGATTCGGACCCCTCTTCTGACTGTCTTGAGGAACAGATTGTGCAACTAGTACTTTCATTTTCGTGTCTTTCATACGTTTTCTCTCGTGTTCTTGCTCTTCCCTGATTCTATTCTGGTGATACTGGAGCATCTGGAGCATCTGGGACGGAGTATTTGCTTGCCAGGTACTTTCGACTTTCAAAACTCGGTTTTTAATTGGTGGACTTGAATTCTCGACTAATTTAGTAACGAAAAGGTGAGGGTATGATTCACTACTTGTCTTGAGACCACTGTTGATACTAAAACATTTTTCAAACCTAGAATAAAAATCACTAATATCTTCATCTTGTTTCTGTTTACAGGCTGAGATTGCATCCCAGTCTTCTTTTCTAGTTGTTAATAATCTGGGTAAAACTTGAATCAATAATTCTGGTAATTCTTTACATTTCTCTCCAAGACCAGTACCTGGTACACGTATCTTATCTTCAGCTTCTAGGACTGCCCAATCTATCTTTTTCTCTCCCACCTCCCATTCTTTTTCCTTGAGCTTTTCATACACCCCTGCGGGTAGCAGAACCTTTAACATTTTAATGATATCTGGGTAAGTGTATTCTCCCATACGGAGCATGTCTTTTAATTCTCTATGGAACCCTGCTGGATCTTTGTCATGACAGGGAATTAATTTCTTCATCTCAAGGAGTTCCATCTTTGTGATTGGAGTGTATACAAACACTCGCTGCATTTCGCCACCCGTTCCTCTGACTGGGTGGACTTCTCGTAACGGATTCTGTCTGTCTATGTAGAATGATTTACTTTCTGGGGGTGAGACATGAACAAAATGCGGGTTCAGAAACGTTCTATATTTGTGGCGCTGTTCTAGAATGACACTAATTAAATCGGTACCTAGACCTCTCCATTTATACTGGAGTAACTCGTTCAGGATATCATGTAACGGGCCTGGATCAGAGTGCTGACCCTCATACAGAGTAATGAGGTGCTGAATCATATACATACCCACCAGTCGCTGCTCGGCTGGGGGCAATTTCAGAAACATTTGTGCCACTATTTCGTCTGGAAAAGTGGTAGAATCAGTAATCCATCGGACTGCTGATCGGACTAGTTCTTGTTCATGCATGGTACTTAACTCACTGTAACCGATTCGTGATTTCAGAATGTGATCGGTAGCTTGGAACACTTGTTCTAGGGAACCTTGTTCTGGTGCTGAATGATGGAAAGTTGACTTGTGTTCTAGGTGTAAATGGCGATCTGGAAATCTAGGTTTTCCTACATACGCTATTCTGGCGGGATTCTCATCGTCTTCCTCTTCAGGATCAGAGGTACTTTCTTTCTCGCTTACTTGTGCTGCTTTACGCTGTTCGTGTATCTTTATTATTTCTCTACGGATTTTCTTGTACATACTTTCCATGGCACTAATGGTATTGTGCTTTCCTTCGGCTATATTATCACTCCACTTTGTCAGAGTTTTCATTTCTTCCGGGTCTTTAGACGGGTAATCTTGTTCTCTTATTAGACAGTTAATTAAAAACTTTAATATCATACGCTGAATCTCGGCTTTCCTTTGAGACATGGCATCACTAATACTTTGTGGGTCATCCCCTGTACGGATGAAACGATATATTCTGTCTAGATCTTCTTTCATATTGGGTAGGGTGACTAGATACTCGGTCACTCTCCTTACGCGTACTGAATATAAAACCATATTAAACTCGCCTGGAACTGGGTCATAGACACATTCGCCAAGGGTTTGCCTGATTTCTGCAACAGATTTATTACTCTTGGGAGTACGCTGTGATGCTTGAGCATGTAATTCGAGTGCTGATAAACGCTTGTGTGGCGGCGGGGTTTGAGGAGGACCTCCTCCTGCGGCCCCTAAACTGGAATCGTCGACTGACATTCTTCGTGGCGGAGCGGGAAGTTGAAATGCTGGCTGGACCGGGGGTACCGTAGCAGGTACTGCATGGGGTGCCCCGGTGTCTGGAGGAGCAGGATGTGCCTGATTTACAGGGACTGGCGGAGCGCAAACAGGATTTGCATATTCAGGGACGGTGTCGTCCAGATAGGACGAAATAAAGATATCAGCTGCGGTCTGTTTGTGACGTAGCTTGGTCGGAACTAGTGGTGGCGGAAAATTACTGGATGCCTCTGGGGTCGCTTTTGGCAAGCCCTCGGCAAGAAGAGGATACATACCCTTAATGAGGGCATTCCTCTGTCTGTCTGTCTGTTCAGTTTTGACTTGTTCACCTATCTCGATCAATTCTCTTTCTTGGGCTCGTTCTTGGGATTCTCTACTTAGTTCTGACTTTCTGATTTCTTTTTCGGTTCTTTTATGAGCTTCTTTGCGCCATAACTCGATGGCATCTTTCTGTGACTGTCTGGCTTTCTTTTTCCATAATGCTTCTTCTACTCGCATGATGCACTCGGCATCCCATGTACCCGATACGGGCCATCTATACTTTTCTTCTAACTGTTTGGTATACTCTACCCATAAATCTAGATACAATATGGCGCTTATGCCATGCTTCTGATACATAAAGTGACCTGGACTGTCCCTGGGCGGGACAGGAACTGCTTCTTCTAACAAACCCTTTCTAGTTTTTAGCTGACGTAGTCTCGAAAAAAGAGACATTGTAAACTTGAATCGGAACACAATACAGTACACGAGGAACAATAACAATTGGAAGGACAATTCAGGCATACCACGACATTGGAAATACATTGAACAACATCATAACATAACAGTTCGGACAGAATATTACCTGGAATACTGAGAACAGAAACACAAGAATTTCTCGAGAACGGAACAGACTAGAGTTACTGGATGCACTGCTGAAACAGTACGGAACATACCGGTCCCATAAAGGGACGCATCAAGACCCGTATTCACCTAGGTGAACACTTCGTTTGTGAGTCTGTGTACCACCAACCCACGGACCAGAGTCAATTTAGATTGACCCTGTCTAGATACTACCCCAGTAATGGTACTCACCGGGCAGCAAGAACGGAAAGCCTCGGACTGGACTGGACTGCTATGACGACGGACGACGAACTTCGGACTTCGGACTTCAGTTACGGGTGGACCTCCGGATACCTCGGACCTTGGACTCTTGGCTTGGGCTCTGGTCGGGACTCGCCGCGTTCCTCCACCGTCTCGTCTGGATGCTGGACCGCCTCCTCCGTCTCCTCCGTGGGCCTGAGGGATACTTGAGCAGAAATATCTGCCACTGCGCAGAAGAGTTCCGTCACGACTGCAGAGGGTCAGGGGGTCGGCGTGGCTTCACCGACGCGTGGGGAAAGGGCAAGTCCCTATTCGGGCGCCATTATGTGGTAAATAAATAAATAATACCCTATTTTTGACTAGACATATATCATAACAGATAGCTCAATAAATAAGAGTCAAGATTCGAGGTAGTAGGAGTTTCTGCAGGTTTAATACAGCATAAAAGACAGGGACAGGACAACCTGCATAGGAACAGAATGGCAGGGCTAGCGTGGCCCGGCAGCTGCCGGGGCTGGGTCTGGGATGAGCGCGCTGACTTTTAATAACAATACAAGAGCATATATACATAGCGCAAACACATAGCATTACATTGCAGTAGGCGTAGCAGTGGGTGGAACAGAAGGCGTGACGCGTAGCAGTCGCGAAAGATAAGAGTAAAGTAGGTGTAACTGGGCGTTTACATAGACATGTGATGCAAACGTAACAGAATATGTCATGAATGGGGCGGAAACCATGGAGGGGGCTACCTAAGGAGCCGGGACCTCTAACCTGGTGGTGCGCGCAAACTGGCAATGACGTGTTACGAGGAGAAGCTGGGGGCTATGAACTCTGTGCTAGGAGCAGAGACTAAAGTCTGGAGGGTCGGAGCGACATGTACCTAAACCCTATCTAGTATCTGATGTTTAGGGAACATGTTGATATAAACTAGAGGTCATGAGGGGAAAAGCTAACTTGATTCTAAGACTGGACCATGCATTATTCTACATGTAGTGCGTGATGAAGAATATGAAATGACCATTAAATACAGTATTTCTCTTAACATGGAGCCGCATAGGCTAGACAATGACGGAAACTATTGATGCAGTTCAGTAGCTTAGGAATGCAGGGAAGGAGGACTGAACTGATAACTGGAACTATAACATACTTTTGGCAGACTCAGAGGCAGAGCCAAGCTACACCGGGCACTGCGAGGCAGGAAGTAAGTGAAAGGTCGAGGATACAGGTGGGGGCTGGATCCCTCCTCAGCGAGGCTTCAGGAGACAGGAGCTGAATCTGATGTCCAGGCCCTGTTGAGGCCTAGAAACGGGGACTTTATAATGAAATAACGTGCACACTGGGAAACGTGGCAACGTAGCTTTACATAGGCCTGATATTCGTAGTATTCACGAGGACTGGGAACTGGCATACTAGAGGTGGACACAACTATAATTGCGTCTTGAATCGGACATGGGGAATAACATATGCATATTGGTCATGCACACATAACATATGATGGATAACACGTAGGGACACAGAACATGGCAAAATTTACTTTTCCACAGAGGCAAAACAGTGTTTGCAGTGTTGGGCAGTGTTACTTGTCTAAGAGTAGAGTTTACATTGTCTGTGTAGTGTTACCCATGAGTGTAATGTGTATAGTGTCTGGGAAGTGCTGTCTCTTGTCCTGGAGTGGTGTTTACAGTGTCTGGGCAGTGCTATCTGTTGTCTGGCGGGAGTGTTCACAGTGTCTGAGCAGTTCTATCTGTTGTCAGGCGGGAGTGTTTACAGTGTCTGGGCAGTGCTATCTGTTGTCTGGCCGGAGTGTTTACAGTGTCTGGGCAGTGCTATCTGTTGTCTGGCAGGAGTGTTTACAGTGTGTGGGCAGTGCTATCTGTTGTCTGGCGGGAGTGTTCACAGTGTCTGGGTAGTGCTATCTGTTGTCTGGCGGGAATGTTTACAGTATCTGAGCAGTGCTATCTGTTGTCTGGCGGGAGTGTTTACAGTGTCTGGGTAGTGCTATCTGTTGTCTGGCGGGAGTGTTTACAGTGTCTGGGCAGTGCTATCTGTTGTCTGGCGGGATTGTTTACAGTATCTGAGCAGTGCAATCTGTTGTCTGGCGGGAGTGTTTACAGTGTCTGGGTAGTGCTATCTGTTGTCTGGCGGGAGTGTTTACAGTGTCTGGGCAGTGCTATCTGTTGTCTGGCGGGAGTGTCTACAGTGTCTGGGCAGTACTGTCTGTTGTCTGGCGGGAGTGTTTACAGTGTCTGAGCAGTGATATCTGTTGTCTGGCAGGAGTGTTTACAGTGTCTGGGCAGTGCTATCTGTTGTCTGGCGGGAGTGTTTACAGTGTCTGAGGGGTGCTATCTGTTGTCTGGCGGGAGTGTTCACAGTGTCTGAGCAGTGCTATCTTTTGTCTGGCGAGAGTGTTTACAGTGTCTGAGCAGTGCTATCTGTTGTCTGGCGGGAGTGTTTACAGTGTCTGGGAAGTGCTATCTGTTGTCTGGCGGGAGTGTTTACAGTGTCTGTTCAGTGTTACCTCTGAGGGTAGTGTTTCCAATGTCTGAGCAGTACTACCTGTTGTCTGCTTTTAGTGTTTACAGTGTCAGGCAGTGTTACTTGTCTGAGGGTAAGTTTACAATGTCTGGGCAGTGCTATCCCTTGTTTGTTTTTAGTGTTTACAGTGTTGAGCAGTTTTACTGTTGTCTTAGGGTGCTGTTTACAGTGTCTGGGCAGAGTTTCTATTGTCTTAGGGTAGTGTGTACAGTGTATGAAGTGTTGCATGTTGTCGGGGGGAGTGATTACAGTGTCCAATCTATTGTGTTTTTAGTGTTTACAGTGTAACCTGTTGTCTGAGGGTAGAGTATGTAGTGTCTAGGCAGTGTTTCATGTTGTCTGAGGGTAGTGTTTACAGTGTCTTGGCAGGGTTTCTGTTGTCTTAGGGTAGTGTGTACAGTGTATGAAGTGTTGCATGTTGTCGGGGGGAGTGATTACAGTGTCCAATCTATTGTGTTTTTAGTGTTTACAGTGTTACCTGTTGTCTTATGGTAGTGTTTATGTTGCCTGGGCAGTGGTATCTCTTGTCTGAGGGTAGAGTTCACAGTGTCCGGGCACTGTTACCTGTTGTCTGAGGGTAGTGGTGGTGACCCTTGACCCTGCTCGCAGGGCCGGTCGCTCCACACACCGCATGGCTCCCTGTGTGTGACCAGGACTCCTGCCCTTCACCGCTGCTGCCGCGAGTTCGCCGCTGCACCCGTATTTCTGAGTATTGTTGTTGACTGTACCCAGTGTTTTACTTGCATTGTGCCCTGCTTATTGCCTGTTGCCAGTATATTTTGTGTTTCTCCGTGACTGTTTTTCCCGCTTCTGTGCCCCCCTGCTCCCCGCTTCCCATCGCTGCTCCCCTGCGGCCCCGTCCCTTTTCCTTCTGTGCCACGCTCCCTCTGTCGCCCATTGGCCACCCCGCTCCCACCTCCCAGCTGCTCCTCCCTCCCACTTGGCCATTTATGGAGGACGCCGCACGGAAGCGCAGCGGATGCGCCAATTGCGCGCCAAAGGCAAGCCCGTCTGCGCCTGGACCGCGCCCAGCGCCAGAACACCAGGACCCCGCCGACACCAGGACACCCGACTAAGATACGACACCGCCGCCATCATCGCACTCAACACCGGACAACCAACCGCCTGCTACCAAGCCAACCCAAAGCGCACCCACGGACCCTTCACCTGTCAAGCCTGAAAATTCACCTGCCTTCGACCCCGCACCCTGCCCGCCAAACCAAACACCAACAACAACCACCTTAAGTGCATCCTCCTCAACACCCGCTCCGTTCACAAGCACGCCATCGAACTCTGGGACCTCCTCGACGCATCAGCACCAGACGTCGGTTTCCTCACGGAAACCTGGATGAACGCCTCCTCAGCCCCCGACATCGCCATAGCCATCCCAGACGGCTACAAAATCACCCGGAAGGACCGAACCAACAAAACAGGAGGAGGAGTCGCCGTCATCTACAGGAACACCATCAACGTCACGACCAACGCCGAAGACATCGTCCCACCGCCGAACACCTACACTTCCAAATCCACACCAACCCCCAGACCACCCTCGGAGGAACGCTCATCTACAGACCCCCAGGCCGACGCACACAATTCAGCGAAACCATCGCAGGCTTCATCAGCCGCACGCCCTAGCCTCACCAGAATACATCCTCCTAAGAGACCTGAATTTTCACCTGGAAAAAAACAACGACAACGCCACCTCCACCCTGCTCGACAACCTCACCAACCTCGGACTCAAGCAACTGGTGGACACCCCCCCACCTCGCCGGCCACACGCTCGACGCCATCCTCTCCGCCAGTAACCACGTCATCTTCAACCACTCCACAAGACTCCACTGAACCGACCACAGCTGCGTACACTTCATCTTCAAGAAGACTACATCTCACCACCTCGCGCATCGGATCCTCCGCAGATGCTGGAGCAAAACCACCACAGACCAGCTAACCACATCGCTGAGCCAGAACCCACCAGCCGACACCAATCTACCCGACACCAACAACGCAGCCCACAACCTCGCTCAGTGGATCACCAACTGCGCCAACAACCTCGCTCCACTGAAGAACCCCCAAGGCAAGACCGGCAACAGAAAACCCCCATGGTTCACTGATGCCCTCAAAGCCGCAAAGAAATCTTGTCAAACACTCGAAAAGACCTGGCGCCACGAACGGACAACAGAAAACATGACAACCCTCAAAAACACCACCCGCGAATACCACCAGCAGATCCGGGCCACCAAGAGGACATCGATCAAAGAGCAACTGGACAACAACACCCACAACAGCAAGGAGCTCTTCAGCATCGCCAAAGAGCTCTCCAACCCCAACGCCAGCAACAACGACATCACCTCGTCACAAGATCTCTGCAACGCCCTCGCCACCTTCTTCCACCGCAAGATCGCAGATATACACGACAGCTTCGGACCCCAATCTCCATCTCTTGACACCAAACCAGCTACCCCCACCACCACCCTCAGCGTATGGACCCCCATCAGCAGTGAAGACACCATCCACGTCATGAACTCCATCCACTCCAGCTCTCCCTCCGACCCATGCCCCCATCACATCTTCAACAAAGCCGACACCATCATTGCACCCCACCTTCGGAACGTCGTAAACAGCTCCTTCGCATCAGCCACCTTCCCTGAGAGCTGGAAACACGCAGAAATCAACGCCCTTCTGAAGACACCCACAGCGGACCCCAAAGACCTCAAAAACATCCGCCCCATCTCTCTTCTCCCCTTCCCGGCTAAAGTCATCGAGAAGACCGTCAACAAACAGCTGACCGCATTCCTCGAGGCAAACAACTCGCTCGACCCTTCCCAGTCCGGATTCCGAGCCAACCACAGCACCGAGACCGCCCTCATCGCAGCGACAGACGACATCAGAACCCTGATGGACAGCAGGGAAACAGCCGCTCTCATCCTCCTAGACCTCTCAGCAGCCTTTGACACCGTCTGCCACCGCACCCTAATAGACCGCCTCAACAACACTGGAATCCAAGGAAAGGCCCTGGAATGGATCACCTCATTCCACTCCGAGGTCACGGAGATCATCTGCGGCGTACCCCAAGGATCCTCACTCAGCCCAACACTCTTTAATATCTACATGAGCCCCCTCGCCACCATCGCACGCAAACACAACATCAACATCATCTCCTGCGCCGATGACACCCAACTGATACTCTCCCTCACCAAAGACCCAGCCATCGCCAAAACCAACCTTCAGGAAGGTATGAAAGAGGTAGCGGACTGGATGAAGCACAGCCGTCTGAAGCTCAACTCAGACAAGACGGAGGTCCTCATCCTCGGACAATCCCCATCAGCCTGGGACGACTCCTGGTGGCCCACGGCGCTGGGCACCGCACCGACACCCATGAACAACGCTCGCAACCTGGGATTCATCCTGGACTCCTCCCTCACGATGACCATGCAAGTCAACGCTGTTTCATCTTCATGCTTCAACACGCTACAGATGCTCCGGAAGATCTTCCGATGGATCCCCACCTAAACCAGAAGAACAGTCACCCAGGCCCTCGATACCAGCCGACTGGACTTCGGGAACGCCCTTTACGCAGGAACCACGGCCAAACTTCAGAATCGTCTCCAGCGCATACAGAACGACTCCGCACGACTCATCCTCGACATCCCTCGCCACAGCCACATATCCGCCCACCTGAGACCTCCACTGGCTCCCCGTCAACAAAAGGATCACGTTCAGGCTGCTCACCCACGCACACAAGGCGCTCCACAACACGGGCCCCGAATACCTCAGCAGCCGCCTCTCGTTCTACACCCCTACCCGCCAGCTCCGCTCCACCAGTCTCTCCCACGGATTCGTAGAACCACCACCGGAGGAAGATCGTTCTCCTACCTGGCAGCAAAGACTTGGAACTCCCTCCCCAAACACCTACGACTGACCCATGACCATCTCACCTTCAGGAAACACCTAAAGACCTGGCTCTTCGAGCAGTAGCGGCACCCCTCCAACCCCCACTCAGTGCCTTGAGACCCTTATGGGTGAGTAGTGTGCTTTATAAATGTATTGGTTGATTGATTGATAGTGTTTACAGTGTCTGGATGGTGCTATCTGACGTCTGTGGGTAGTGTTTACAGTGTCTGGGCAGTGTTGCCTGTTGTCTGAGGGTACTGTTTACAATGTCTGGGTGGTGCTGAGGTCTGAGGGGAGTGTGCACAGTATCTGGGCAGTGTTGCCTGTTGTCTGATGGTAGTGTTGACCCAATGTGCAGTTGCAAGATCCCACAGCTATCTGAATACTTTAAAGGAGGGGGCGGTGCTATTCTCCAGCCAGAACGCAAAGTCTTCTGTAATCAGGAGTGGGTGGAGGTACTCGTCTGTCATCGGGGTGGAGGAATGGTTCATGAAGTTGGAAGGCATGGCTTGGCAGTTCGGGCTGGACTGTTCCCATGAGGCACAGGGTCAGACTGATTTGCATATAGCCATGTCTGAACTGGGGTGGCAGAGTGGGCTAAAGAACGGTGATGGATTAAACCCAGATCTTTTGACTGGGTGTGAGTGTTTGATTGGTTCAGATGCTCCGTCCATTACCACCCCCTTTTGTACCACTAATGGTTCATGAAGTTGCCAGTGGCAGTAGCAGGAGAGGATTCTGAGGCTGACATTGGGGCACAGCGTGATTCTGATCTTCACAATCTCCCTGATTTTGGTTTTTTTTTAGCGTGAAGTGGGTCATGGAAAGGGTTTCTCCGAGTATTGCTGCTACTACAACCCCATGGTGATGTTGGTGTGTTTCAAGGAGTATGTCTGAAGCATGAGATGCTGCAGCACACGGCACAGGAGTCTAAAAGGCAAGTCTCTGGGATGAGGTGGGTGTGAAGTTTGGGATTTGCGATAAGGCTGTGTATATCTGGTGCAGGCATCACAGCAGATCTTACAATAAAAAGATTTCAAGAATTGCTTTTTTTTAATGCTTTCTGTCAGCAGATTACACTTGCTGGACGTTGGTAGGATGCTGCTGGCCTTGAGGATCTCACTCGGTTTAGGGTCCCTGGTCACAGTTTGTCATTCATGCTTTTCCAGCTGGGTCTGGTGGTTCATTGGATGAATGCGCCAACTGTAGGGGCCTGTATTTAACCTTATGGTCACAGATTCAAATCCTGGCAGGTCCACTCACTCTTTCATCCTTCTGAAGTCGATAAAATGTGTACCAGTGACTTGGATAACAATATAATCTGTTATTCAGCACAATGAGGCCCTTCTGGGTGGCCGTGTGTTAGAAATGGGGGTCTCTAGTTGGCAATGATTTGCACCTTTGTCCAAAAAGGAACCCTTCAGGATAAGGGGGTACACTACTGAAATAACCCCAGCTCACTTCCTTGGTAGCTTGGCACGAGCAGTCAGGCTTATATCAGAGGCTGTGTGTAAAGCATTAGCACATAACCAACAGTAACAAAGTGAAAACACCACAAAAGGACACCACACCACTTTAGAAAAATGTCCAATACTTTATATATTCAAAACAAAAACAATACAAATCCAACATACAGTTCTTCAAAATATGAACTTTTCCAGAATAACCTTAAAATACAGTTCCTTGAAGTCTGTAGCTCCGTTTGGTGCTACAGCGGTGCTGAGAACAGAATCCAACAGTTCCGTCAGACTGCATCGGTCATGGGGTCGGCAGACTCGTTAACAGTACCTTTTAGTTGCAGCCGATCACGTTGGTGCAGGCCGGTCATTGAAACCGTTGTGGTTGCGTTGTGAAGAGTAGCTGTGCAGCGTGCGGTGCCCTCAAGATTCGTACGGGTAGCAGCTTGGTGACGATGGTCGTCGGTAAGACCAGAGGTGCAGTGCGAGATGCGGCTGTGCCCTCTGCGGTGCCTTCCGGACATGTAGTCGGCGACAAAGTCTGCTGCTTTCCCCCTCTGTGGCAACTGAAACTGCGATTCCAGAGGTGGTACCCAGAGGTAAGTGAAGTCTTTGCTGTCCTGGAGACTTCGTGAACAGGAGGTAAGTTTGGTTTGAAGCTCTTGGAGATACTCAGCACAAGTTTAAGAAAGCTCAGTCCAGTCCTATTACTGCCCAAAGCAGAAGCAGCAACTGCAGGCCAACCCAACAAAGCAACAACAGCAACAACCCAGCAAAGGGGCAGTACTCAACCTGCAGTTCTTCCAGCTCTTCTTCTTTGCAGGTTCCTTAATTCCAGCGAATTCTAAATTTCTGGGGTGTGGGCCCTAATATTTATACTCAGTTCCTCTTTCTTCCCTTGGGTGGAGAGTGTCTGTGCCCAGCCCATACCAGTTCTGTTCTCCCTGGCCCGGCTTCCTGGCAGGAGGTGGAGACAGCATTGTCCAAGGCAGACCAGGCCCATTCAGGTGCCGGGAAATTCCTCCCACTACACTAAATGCAGCCCAGGTCTATTCAGCCCAGCCCTGACTCATCCATTGAAGGCAGGACACACCTCGACCCCCCCACCCCCAGTGGCTGTCTGAAGAGAATGCACACCCCCAGCCCCTGTCACTCCAAAGCCAGATAGTCAATCCAAAAACTCAGCAGAGGCACACAGGATCATAAAACTCATCTTTACTAATCTTTACTCATCTGAGTGCAGGCATACTAAACTCCCTTTCTCTATTTTGTCCCAATGGGAAGATATACTCGTAAAATCTTACAGAGTATTCCCCATTCTATCCTATGGGACAGATAACCTTTCAAAAGTGAACAAGCATTTGCAATGCAATAGGTCTCGCATTAGTAAAAGTTTGAGCTATTAGCATTGCTGATAATAATGCAACGCCAATGACTGAAACATTTAGTAATGCGAGACCTGTTGCATTGCAAATGCTTTTTTATTTCTGGTACGACACAGACCGTATCAGTCTCTACGTCTTAAAGATACTTTTAAATGGTTTGTGTATCCCAAAGAAATCCGGCTCCTATACCATTATGAGTTAAGCCAACCAAGTCATTTATAGTGCTTAGAAACAATAGAAAGGCGACATATAGTTGTATATATAAACACCTAACTTCCTATAGACGCTGCTAACATAAACGAGGTGGACCCGGAAGGTCTCCTTGGAAATGTTCAATAAGCAGCAAATTTGGAAATATCAGGTACATTTCATTTCCCTCCAGAGTGCTCCACTGCGCAGTGGACCTTGTAATTCTGACAGGGCTGGTAACACTTGTTACCGGCCCAGTCAGCATTACCTGGCCACTGATTATGAGGAACTTAGACTAACTGAGCCGCTTACCCTGCTGACAGTGACAGCACATCTCCAGGAACGTATTCAGACTGTTATACTCCGGTCTGCGATACGAACCTCAGCCCAGAAAGTGAACAATGCTGTAATATCACACTAATGACAAATTATACGCTATCTAATTGCCAAATAACTATAATAAGAACATACACCACTATGAAAAAAAATATTTATGCAATATGCGCTAGGTAGAAAAAGAGGCAAAGAAGGTAATTTAGGTAACATGATTTGGCTACAGAGTATAGACAGGAAGAATGCGAGGTGTGCTGAGTTCTGTTCCCTCCTCACAGTTGGACATCACTGTCCAGTTTTGGGCATGAGTAACACTGTGCCTGATTGCAAGATTATTGCTGTTCTTTATTGAGGCATTAGTCTTGAGCCTCAAACTTGATCTCCCCAGGGCCTTAATTATAGCGCTGGAACAATCATTTGTCTGCTGCAGGTCGCCTCGGTGCTTGGAGATGATGGGTGTTGGAAAGGCGATCCCAGGGGAGACAGAAGGTGTCTGACTGCCCAACCCGAGACCCACCTCTTTGTATGGAATAGGCCGAGCGCCGTAGGGAGGCCTCCTTGGCGAGGCTCCTCTCCTACAATCGTATCAGCGGAGCAATCACACTACCACAGACGGACACCACACGAAGGGATATTCTCAAGAATCTTTATATAAGAAATGAAGGCACGTTCTCGTTGTAGCATAACACAGGGATCGAGGGATCCGTAAAGTCTTGGTTTTGGGAAAAAGGGGGTAGCGGGACAGTCTTGGTACCAATTGGTGCGTGGATAGTTCAGGGGGTCAGGCCGCGACAGCGTCAGCAGGGCCTCGGGATAGTTCAGCGTTGATCAGGCCGCGACAGCATCAGCAGGGACTCGAAGGTGGTTCAGCTCGGTCAGGCCGCGACAGCGTCAGCAGGGCCTCGAAGGTGGTTCAGCTTGGGCAGGCCGCGACAGCGTCAGCAGGGCCTCGAAGGTGGTTCAGCTCGGTCGGGCTGCGACAGCGTCAGCAGGGCCTCGAAGGTTGTTCAGCTTGGTCAGGCCGCGACAGCGTCAGCAGGGCCTCGAAGGTTCCAGGGCAAGAGTTCGGATCATGATCAGCCGCGACGAGGTCAGCAGGGCTTCGACTCCAAGATACAACTAGAGTCCTAATCCAGGGCTGGCCCAGATATAGGACTGGAGGCCTTTGATGTCCGGACCCTCGCGCCTGGGGGTCAGAGGGGCCGGGATGAAGGTGTCCAGACACCCAGCAGGGGGGTGGAGCCAGCGCCCAGGGAGGCTGGGGGGCGATCGATACCAGGCGTCCGGGGACGGCTGGAGGGCCATCGAAACTCCCCTCCTCCGGGATCTGCCAAGTGGCCACTTTACTACCTGGGAGGATCTTGGTGCCTCGATGTCGGGGCTTTGCTGGGGCCGGGGCCAGGGCGGCTGCGGCCACGTGCTCGGGACGTGATGGGCCCAAGATGGAGTCGGGCCGGAAATGGTGGCCTGGCATGGTCGCCGGACCGGCAGGGTTGGCGAGCAGGGTCCGCCTGGGTCCCAGGGAGGGGGAGAGCCGTAGGTTGCCAGGGGGGCTGCTCTCGTCGAGGTTTCGTGAAGGTTCGTGTCAGGGGGTCGACAGCAGGTCGATGGAGGGCCGATGTCGCCCGGGGCCCGCCATGCGGGAGGGGTAGGACCACGCCATGAGGCCGGGTCCAACAATGGGCTTTCATTTTTATTTCGAGTGCAATTGAGCCCGTCCTATCCGGTCTGATTGCAAAAAACGGTGAAATGCACAGTACCGACTAACGCAGGTTTATGTAAACGCCGAGGAATTGCCTGGATGGCTGTTTATGGTGCAGTACTCAAAGGATGCTGCGTCAGGGTTTAATGGTGCCGGTGGTTGCAAGTGTTGGGCACCGGTTCTCAGTTTCGGGGCGCGTAATATCTATTTTACCATTAGACTGTTTCCCAGAGAAAGATAGAAAAGGCAGCAAATGAGAGACAAAGGGACAAGAAAGGGAAGAAAAAGAACATGCAAGGTGAAACAAACATGAAGGAAGTGTAGGCGGTGGAAGAAAGAGGCATGACGTCGAATCGGGACTAGGCAGGCCCAGTATTCGGCGTACTGGGCATTTGGCAGCACCGAGGGCGGCCTCTTAAAAAAAGAAAAAAAACTTTTTGCCTCAGCACTTGAAAAAAAATGATGTACAAATTAAACAACGACGCTGTCTAATGAACATTAGTGCTGACTTCTCCAAAATCAGTCTCAAGCTGAGATTTCACACTGCATGTCAAACATAACAGACCCATTCAGACGGGGTACGTGTAGAAGATTTAGCTTTGTTATACCACTTTACCAGGAGCAGGTGTGACCTTGTGACGCAGTTCCCTTTTGAGTCAATATTCCATGTCTGGTGCAAACTGGACTCAACGGGAAGGGGTAACCTTTTGTTTACGAGCGCTACGTGTGATACTGGTCAACACAAACCTCAGGAGATGAACCGTATTGTAGGGGCTGAATTTGTGTGTTCTTAAATGCTCCCAACATAAAGCTAGTAATTATTTCATCGAAGATTGATTGAACAAGGAAGCATCCTCGAGATTACAAAGAGTGAGTCTGTTTCCAAACATCGTCACTTCCGAAGAGACAAGTGGTGAAGCATAGGAGCAAACTTAGCATCTACCAAGTTTCATGTGCTTGCGTCACGTTCTGTATTGAAAACAGCGGGCCCGTTTTGTTTAATTATTTTACAGTGTGTTCTTGCTCCCCCGCAACGCTTGATGGGTCTTTGTTGTGAGAAGTACATCTGCTTAAGGCCGTGCGAGTTAAGCACTCCCTATTGCAATCTGTCGCGACTTGCAAGACACAAGATTATGTCTGAGATGGCAATCTCGACTTCTCATCCTTCCGATGACAATAATTTGAGTCCCATTTAATTCGGCAATCTTACCTTGATGCTTTGCATTGTCTTAGCCATGGCAATGTTTCAAATGTATTTTAAAAACAAGCAACAGCATTGCAAGCTTTCCTTAGCTTACGTAAACCGAGCTGGTATAGCGTGTGTATCACACCTGTATACTTCCTCATACTCACAATATAGAACAAGTTCTGCCGCTGAGTAGTTTGGGCAGTGTTAGGGGGTGTTATCTGAGTCCGGGGACGCATTGCTGACGAGCCATTGCAGACAAAGGATGTGACCGCGTGCTGCAGGAGACACGAGCTGTGAAAGTGAAAGTGTGGGAGAGCGCGAGAAGGGACGCGCGCGTTTACAGCATGTGTCTCCTAAAGCGCGTGTGTTCACAGCACGTGTCTCATAAAGTGCGCGGTCACAGCCATAGTCTGCAATGGGTTTATTAAGGTTGTGCACCTCAACTGTCCCACTTTGCTACTTACACAGCGACAATAAGTATCGCTGGCGACAGCGCTTCGCGCTGCGACGACCGCTTCGCGCTGCGACGCCAGCGAGACCTCAAAACGAATGACCCTGTAGTTCACCATCACGACATGTCACACACACCAGGACATGTACTACTTTTCAAATACACTGTATCCTGCCCAGAGGGGTACCTTGGGCCTACCTTAGGGGTGCCTTACATGCAATAAAAGGGAAGGTTAGGTCTTGGCAAGTGGGTGCCCTAGCCAAGTCAATCTGGCAGTCACAACTGAGCGCATACACAGCAGTGGCACGTCAGTGGCACCTTTAAAAGGCTGCTGGTGTGGGTGGCACAATCAGTGCTGCAGGCCCACCCTCATCATTTGATTTACAGGCCCTGGGCACACACAGTGTACTGTACTACGGATTTACTAGTAAATCAAATATGACAATCATGGAAACACCAATCCATAACACAATTTACAATAGGAGCACTTGCACTTTAACACTGGACAGCAGTGAGAAAGTGCAAAGAGATACCAAACCAGCAAAAACAGAGAAAAAAACAGGCGGTCAATGCAAAAAAACAGGGGAAACACACCAAAAGATGCCAGGTCTAACACTGTGCACTTTACACATACACATATTATGCTTTTCACTACTTCAACAGATTGGCATATAGAATGACAGAGAAGCCATCAGTTTTGGAATTCCATCTACAACAACCAATCACATTGAGGCCCAACATAGGAGAAGTGTGGCTCAATGGTTAGAGCGGCAGACCCTGATGCAGAGGTCTAACCCGGGACCAGGGTTCAATTCCCCGCCTCGGCGGGTCTTGAGCTCAAAAATTCCACGGACCTGATAATTCTCGCCTCGGTGCCTATTCCAATCATGGAATCCCACTCTGCAACTCTGGGCAATAGCTTGCTTAATCTCCACAACGGCCCCCACAACGCTAAGGATGCCTGGCCTCCACCTTGGGGGTACCCAGGAGTGGACACCTCACAGGGAAAGCCAGGATGGGTTCCACAGCGGTATTCGTACAAGCGCCTTGAGACCCTTGCGGGTGAGTAGTGCGCTATACAAGTATCAATTTACATTTAACATAGCGATAAGGATTGATGATGTTATGAACAGCATCGGGGTACCCTCTTTGATAGTCTTCACAGAAATCATTGTACATTTAAGCAGGAGGGCAGGTCTGGGTCAGTAATGGGGTCAGCAGGGCTGGTAGGGGTCAGTAATGGGGCAGCAGGGCTGGTCGGGGGTCAGTGACGGGGGCAGCATGGCTGGTCGGGGTCAGTAATGGGGGCAGCAGGGCTGGTGGGGGGTCAGGAATGGGGGCAGCAGGGCTGGTGGGGGGTCAGTAATGGGGAGGCAGGGCTGGTGGGGGGTCAGTAATGGGGTAAGTTGGGCTGGTGGGGGGTCAGTAATGGGTCAGCAGGGCTGGTGGGGTCACTAGTGACGTCAGCAGGGCTGGTGGGGGGTCAGTAATGGGGCAGCAGGGCTGGTCAGTAATGGGGGCAGCAGGGTTGGTGGGGTCAGTAATGGGGTCAGCAGGGCGGGTCGGGGTCAGTAATGGGATCAGCAGGGCTGGTGGGGGGTCAGTAATGGGGGCAGCAGGGCTGGTGGGTGGTCAGTAATGGGGCAGCAGGGCTGGTGGGGGGTCAGTAATGGGGTCAGCAGTGCTGGTGGGGTCAGTAATGGGGTCAGCAGGGCTGGTCGGGGGTCAGTAATGGGGTCAGCAGGGCTGGTCGGGGTCAGTAATGGGGGCAGCAGGGCTGGTGGGGGTCAGTAGTGGGGTCAGCAGGGCTGGGGGGTCAGTAGTGGGGTCAGCAGGGCTGGGGGGTCAGTAGTGACGTCAGCAGGGAGGGGGTCAGTAGTGACGTCAGCAGGGCTGGTGGGGGTCAGTAATGGGGTCAGCAGGACTGGTCGGGGGTCAGTAATGGGGTCAGCAGGGCTGGTGGGGGGTCAGTAATGGGTCAGCAGGGCTGGTGGGGTCAGTAGTGACGTCAGCAGGGCTGGTGGGGGGTCAGTAATGGGGTCAGCAGGGCTGGTGGGGGGTCAGTAATGGGGTCAGCAGGGCTGGTGGGGGGTCAGTAATGGGTCAGCAGGGCTGGTGGGGGGTCAGTAATGGGTCAACAGGGCTGGTCAGGGGTCAGTAATGGTGTCAGTAGGGCTGGTGGGGGGTCAGTAATGGGGTCAGCAGGGCTGGTCAGGGGTCAGTAATGGGGTCAGTAGGGCTGGTGGGGGGTCAGTAATGGGGCAGCAGGGCTGGTGGGGGTCAGTAATGGGGCAGCAGGGCTGGTGGGGGGTCAGTAATGGGGTCGGCAGGGCTGGTGGGGGGTCAGTAATGGGTCAGCAGGGCTGGTGGGGGGTCAGTAATGGGGTCAGCAGTGCTGGTGGGGGGTCAGTAATGGGGGCAGCAGGGCTGGTCGGGGGTCAGTAATGGGGTCAGCAGCACTGGTCGGGGGTCAGTAATGGGGTCAGCAGGGCTGGTCGGGGTCAGTAATGGGGGCAGCATGGCTGGTGGGGGTTAGTAGTGACGTCAGCAGGGCTGGTGGGGGTCAGTAATGGGGTCAGCAGGGGGGCTGGGGGGTCAGTAGTGACGCCAGCAGGGAGGGGGTCAGTAGTGACGACAGCAGGGCTGGTGGGGGTCAGTAATGACGTCAGCAGGGCTGGTGGGGGTCAGTAGCGATGTCAGCATGGCTGGTGGGGGTTAGTAGTGACGTCAGCAGGGCTGGTGGGGGTCAGTAGTGGGGTCAGCAGGGCTGGTGGGGGTCAGTAGTGACGCCAGCAGGGCTGGTGGGGTCAGTAGTGACGTCAGCAGGGCTGGAATGGGTCAGTAGTGATGTCAGCAGGGCTGGTGGGGGGTTAGTAGTGACGTCAGCCGGGTGGGGGTCAGTAGTTACGTCAGCAGGGCTAGTGGGGGTCAGTAGTGACGTCAGCATGGCTGGTGGGGGTCAGTAATGGGGTCAGCAGGACTGGTGGGGGTCAGTATTGGGGTCAGCAGGACTGGTCGGGGGTCAGAAGGGCTGGTCGGGGGTCAGTAATGGGGTCAGCAGGGCTGGTCGGGGGTCAGTAATGGGGTCAGCAGGGCTGGTCGGGGGTCAGTAATGGGGTCAGCAGCACTGGTCGGGGGTCAGTAATAGGGTCAGCAGGGCTGGTCGGGGGTCAGTAATGGGGGCAGCATGGCTGGTGGGGGTTAGTAGTGACGTCAGCAGGGCTGGTGGGGGTCAGTAATGGGGTCAGCAGGGGGACTGGGGGGTCAGTAGTGATGTCAGCAGGGAGGGGGTCAGTAGTGACGTCAGCAGGGCTGGTGGGGGTCAGTAGTGACGTCAGCAGGGCTGGAATGGGTCAGTAGTGATGTCAGCAGGGCTGGTGGGGGGTCAGTAGTGACGTCAGCCGGGTGGGGGTCAGTAGTTACGTCAGCAGGGCTGGTGGGGGTCAGTAATGGGGTCAGCAGGGCTGGTGGGGGTCAGTAATGGGGTCAGCAGTGCTGGTGAGGGTCAGTAATGGGGTCAGCAGGACTGGTGGGGGTCAATAATGGGGTTGGCAGGACTGGTGGGGGTCAGTAATGGGGTCAGCAGGGCTGGTCGGGGGTCAGTAATGGGGTCAGCAGGGCTGGTCGGGGGTCAGTAATGGGGGCAGCAGGGCTGGTCGGGGGTCAGTAATGGGGGCAGCAGCACTGGTCGGGGGTCAGTAATGGGGTCAGCAGGGCTGGTCGGGGGTCAGTAATGGGGGCAGCAGGGCTGGTCGGGGGTCAGTAATGGGGTCAGCAGCACTGGTCGGGGTCAGTAATGGGGTCAGCAGGGCTGGTCGGGGGTCAGTAATGGGGGCAGCAGGGCTGGTCGGGGGTCAGTAATGGGGGCAGCAGGGCTGGTGGGGGTCAGTAGTGACGTCAGCAGGGCTGGGGGGGTCAGTAATGGGGTCAGCAGGGGGACTGGGGGGTCAGTAGTGACGTCTGCAGGGAGGGGGTCAGTAGTGACGTCAGCAGGGCTGGTGGGGGTCAGTAGTGACGTCAGCAGGGAGGGGGTCAGTAGTGACGTCAGTAGGGCTGGTGGGGGGTCAGTAGTGACGTCAGCATGGCTAGTGGGGGTTAGTAGTGACGTCAGCAGGGCTGGTGGGGGGTCAGTAGTGACGTCAGCAGGGAGGGGGTCAGTAGTGACGTCAGCAGGTCTGGGGGGTCAGTAGTGACGTCAGTCGGGGTCAGTGAGAGGCCCTGATCTCCCTCAGACTCACCTCCTCGGTCTCTCCTCTCCAGGGGGGGCGGGTGGATCCCTCCTCTCGTGATCTCCGGCGGGGAAAGCTCCGAGTCCGAGTTGATCCCGAGAGCGGAAGAGACCGCGGGGGCTCCGGGCGACATTAACCTCCCGACGGGCATGAGCGGGGTCAGGTACTAATATACTGCGCATGCGCTCAGCTCGGTACACTAATGCCTCAAGACTTCACGGCGCAGGATCACAGCTGGAATACTAATCACTGATGGACGTAATGCGCATGCGCACTGCACGGAAGGGATTCCAACGTCAGTATTGCGCATGTCCAGCGCAGGTATACTATCAAACTCCACAATGTTATACTAATCATGCATGATTGCACTGCGCATGTGCCTTACACGGTTCGTACGCATGCCCACATCTCTGAGGCAGGGCAGTGTCTTCTGCGCATGCCGTTATCTCACAGAAGCGGGTCCAGATGCATCTGAGTCTGCTCGTCTCTTTTTTCCTCGAGCCTCCAGGTCCAAAATATTGTGAAGTGGCCGCTTGGGACCTCGGGTAATCTGGAGTGTTTGGACTGAGCGCATGGGCAGCCCTGCCAAGGTCACGCATCCGGCGTTAGACTCACGCATGTTCAGGCTGGTGACTGCCTGACTGCACTAACATGCATCAGCCTGCCTGTATCGTGCTCTTGACCCCGGCACGAGGCACTCTCTATTTGCTCAGCTTCACAGTATTGCCTGCTCATCCTGGCCTGCGCTGGGTCAACAGCCTGCTGCCTCGCGTGGCAGTGACTGTTTACACTGCAGGGCCTCATAAAGGCATGTTGGTGTCTGCAGGCGAATCAATGATTCTAGCTGAGCTTGAGGGCGTCTGTCACAAACATGTCCAGGTCCTGCAGCCAGCACCCCCTTGGATCACGGAGCCCGCGCCTTCCCTGTTGTTGTTTTACGGCAGGGCATCCACCCAGCTGTTGCCTTGCGGGATCAGACTGACCACTAACAGGCGGCAGCTTTCTGGTAACTTGCCATGCCCGCCCCACTCAGAGTGATACAGTAAAGTCCATGCGCTGCACTGGTGACCACCAGCATTGAGAAGGTCATGGGTCACGCTGAAGTGTGGCGAGGAGTTTCTGCTTGCAGGCAGGATGTTTTCATGCAAGTAATCCTGCAGCCCCACGACTGAGCAGCTACCAGCACTGGGAGACAGACACCCATGCGCTCTCTAGCGTTGGGAGGCCTTTGGTACCCATGCGCTTTTCACGTGTCCATTCAGTCATTCATTCATGCCCGCTAGGGTCCGTCCCAGTGGAATCTGAAATCAAAACAGATTCACCCACACTTGGCACGTGTGTCCTGAGGACCAAGGGTCTTTGTCTCACTGCAGACAGGATATTTTTAAATTCTACAGCTGAGCAGCCCCAGGGGGGCGGCACTCATTTTGTTATTCTTTAAATCGACAAGAGCATCATTTTCTGCATCTGCTGAGACTAAAGAAGGGATCAAATAAGTCGCTCAGTCCCAAGATAAAGCTGCTTAAGATTACAACGTATGTGCATGGTGTGTAGGTATCCCATTTATTATTGCGGCTTCTGCAGGAATACACCCTGAAGAGAATCGAGCACTTTCAATTTACATGGGACGCTCCCATTTAGTTCAAGCTAAAATAAGTGCTTTAAATGGGCCGGTACTCACAGGTACTGAGTACCGGCACTACTTAGTTTTATCTCTTTGAGTACCGGCACTTCTTATTTTTATCACTCTGAGTACCGGCACTTCTTAGTTCTATCACTCTGAGTACTGGCACTTCTTAGTTTTATCACTCTGAGTGCCGGCACTTCTTAGTTTTTATCACTCTGAGTGCCGGCACTTCTTAGTTTTATCACTCTGACTACCGGCCCGTCTCTACTGCCGAGGAGAGTACTGGTACTCATGAAACGCTGGTGCTGGCGGCCTCTCTGACAGCTAAGGCACTTCTGTAGACCTGAGTCGAGCCCCCGCTGAACTATTCAGCTTGGGCTCATTTGCATACCGTCCAGGTGTTTGCCATCATGCTGTGTTGAAAACACAAAAATCGAGGCAGCCCGGTGACAGCAGTATTCAGAAAGCCATGGGAGGTAACCAGGCTCAAATGGCTTTAATTCCACCTGACTCTTTTGTGTAAGCGTCTGCATATGTTTGTCTGCTTGCCTGTGACTGTTTTTGTGTGACAGAAATATGAGAGAAAGGGGGAGCGAAGAGAGGCACTCTTGGAAAATATATTAAAGGAACTGTAGGGTATGCTTGTGTGTGCACGTCTGCTAGTTTTTTTCTGTGTCGCTCGAGAATATATAGCATTGTGCCACGCAACAGCAATTAACAGTATTGATGTTGCAAATATTACAAAACAAGAAAATGTTAAAATATCACCTCGTTTGGCTTTAGTTGTGTAATGAGTAAACAAACCTTGTTTGTTTATTGTTAGACATTTCTCATGTGTTTTGGTGGGTGCTGCAAGTAGTATAGAAGTCAGGAAGTATCGGCATGTCTTCACCTAAGCCCCGCCCCCAAGACCCACCCACTCACCACATTTAAATGAGCACCGGCACTATTTCCCCCCGTTTAAAGCACTGGCTAAAATTAATCTAGCTTTATCTTTCATCAATTCAAATGTAGGCTATATTTAAATTACTAATACGTCCATTTTGCCTTGTTACAGTCTGCCGCATATGGTTACTCGGAGACAGGCATGTTTCTCCTAATTTATTTTTCAGATTGAGATGCAAAAAAAATCCAGGGTTACTTATTTCACACACAAAATAAACAGTATTAATGTTGTAATTGCCAGGAACGATGTTACGCAACTTTCAGCTTTTGGCATGTACAAGGGCCAAGCTCTTAGCATTCCATGAAATATGCCCTGCACTAAAGACAGTAAAAAATATGTAGTGAAATTCGAGGCTGCGGATACCGTAATGCATAAATGCACCCTACGTCTCACAGCAGAACAGAAACAAGGAAAAATATTCTAAATCTATTTTATTAGTTTTCTTTTTTAGTCAACTACATACAAAATATGCACGCATATAAATGAAAGATGATGAATCGTTCCAATTAAAGAAATTGATTGGATATGCATTCTGGGAAATGGCAAATGGGAAATGTTTACTTTATAGAACAGCAATTGATGAATGCAATCACTGTAGAGATTTTCTGTGTAAACAGACAGAAACAGACTTCAGGCCTGGTAGGCAAAGTGAGGAGTTGTGACTTCTGTATAATAGCGTGCCGTGATTTTGGCTGACCCGGGAGACGTTCATATGGAGCAAGGAGGCTGTAGATCTCACATCGGATTTTACCCTCAATGTCTTATTATTGCCAAGCAACCTAACCAGCATCCTCAATTATTGAAAACAACCATTTTTAAATGAACACAGCCAAAATCACAGCGCACTGGTTATGCTAAGTACTGACCAGTTTGTAAGTGGTCTCAATTTTAATACGATTCACGTCTTTTTCATCGGTGGCTCCTACGAATTATTTACCAATATGAAGGTTATTGATTTTTCGAAACCAAACAGATGAGAGTCCTCCTTCCGTTCCTATCAAGTAACATAAAACCCTCGATACATTGAAATTCTATTTAGAAAACTCTGTCCTGAAGAAGGTAAAGGAGTTACATCTCACTGAAACGCCGCGTCAACCTTTTTGTAGTTTTCTTGTGATGTATAAATTGTAGCCATAAGAATTAATAATAATGTACTTCAAAAATGAGATGTTTTTAAATCTATATGCAATTGTATTGTCTAAGTTTTATAAAATTTTGATGCTGACATATAAGTTTGAATATTGTTTTTATATATCTTTCTATCTTTTGTTTTTAATTGATATCCACAGCATTTTTTAATTTGTTGTCTATGGTATTTTATAGCCTGTTTTTCAACATATGATCCACATATTTTCTTGTGTATAGGTTAGCGACTTTTTTGTTTCTTTTGTTGACCCATATTGCCCTTCCATGTATGTATTTGACTGGGTTGTTGCCGCCAGCACTATTCTTAGGTGTAAGGCATCACAGAAATCAAACAATTGTTTATATATTGATGGGTAACGTGCTAATGTCCGAATATACAAAAAGACGCATGAATATTAACGGCCCTGGCATGCGTTTGTACTGTTGGTAGGCCGAAGGGAACGGGTTTGTTTCAAATAGTTTCATTTAATTCAAAGCTGCCAAGTTTTCAGTTTGCAGATGAGTGACATTTTCATAATTTCAGTGTGTGCATTTGTGACATTTCAATAAGTGGGTGACACTTTGAGTGACACTTTATCCCAGATATCTGCATGTAATGCAATAGATTTCGAAAAAAAGATGAAATTGTTGCCCTGCACTCTTTAGGTTGGACACAACCCCTGCCTAATAATGTCACAGACAGAGCACTGCCACGTCTCCCACACGGTGTTACTTACAACCACACACAACCTTACAAAACAGCTGCAAAACAACAAACATTCATGCTCAACACAAGCTTTTCAGTAAAGTGTACCCACCCTTATTGCTGTTCTCAACAGTTATAGCACTGGCTGCCTTTTGTTAAAGATACAATTGTAAAAAAATAAAGAAACTGGGTCTTGTATGTGACCCGTGGAAGCTACGATTATGGGGCTTAGGAATGAAGCCTTTTGTAGGGGGTTAAGTTGACAGCATTCAAATCTATGATTATTTTCCATTTTCTCTTTCATAGTAGTCAGTGGGATGCCTGATCTCTTACAATAGGGAAGGATGTTTTCTGTTGCACGTTTCTAATCCAGAGTATCTTTTAGAAATAAACCAAATGTAGTGGCAAAGAAGAAACTTTTATCTTTTGACAGCAGAAGTTTCTGAAGAAGAAGGGTCTTACAACTGTGGGGAAAAACACAGCTTTTTTTAATGAAACATTTCCATTTGGATATTTTCACGACAGGACACGACATGACAGACGCACATTTACTTGGAGGAGAGCATGTCTTACGTTAACTGCCACTCAGACCATTGCTCGGGAGGCTGTGGTCTGCTCGGAGGTGACAGATCCCGCCAAATCAGCATCTGCTGTTGTTTGAGGCAGTGCTCTCTGCACAGTGAAATAATACTTCGGATGGGAGCACACTACATTCTTATGCTGGGTGGAGGAAAGTAGGATCTGCTTCTATGGTTACCGCCACTTTTTCCTTGATGCTAAGCTGGTTTTAACTAGTCTGACTGGGATCCTACTAATCGGGACCCCAGTCTCTCTGCTTTCTCCCAAAACTGTTGTGTTCAGTACTTAGATTGGATACTGGGGTACCCTTGTAAGTCCCTAGTATATGGTACCCGTGTACCCAGGGATAAGGTACCCCAGAGGTCTCCCATGGGCTGAAGCATTTATTGTGCCACCCATGAGAGACCATTCAAAATGGAGTTACAGGCCTGCCATTGCAGCCTGTGTAAACTGGTACTGGCATCACTTACTAAAGAAATAAAAGTCCTATATCTAGGGTCACTGCACTTAAAACCTATAAGTCACCCCAATAGCAGGCCTTTGCAATCCTGAAGACAGTGTGCTAGGTTCTAAGTGACAGGGTGCTCCTGCATGTTTAACTCAGTAATGATGAGGTTTAGTGATTGATTATTTAAAATCTTTACAAAGAATGATTGCACAGTATAAACATTTCAATTATGATAATACAATAAAAAGAAAATAATTTTAAAAATGAAGCATAAAACTTTTTAAAATAGTACACATGAATTATAAAACTGTTTTAAATTTGTAAATTCATATGTTTAAAAGTATAGAAGAGAGAAATATGAACGGTATGACAGTTAATATTATAAAAGTTCAAGTTTTTTCCATGCAAATGCTAAGAATTTTGAGAAGGCAGAGTTAATCGGTATGTCGTCTGGGCAAAGACACTGGATCAGTGCTTGTCTACAAGTCCTTGTTGATCTTTCATTGAATAACCTTTTTAACAGTGTTAGTCTTTCGTTTTTTAATTCCGGACAGAGGCACAATAGGTGTATAATGTTTTCTTCTCCTGTGTTACACAACCGACATGATATGTGGATAGGTGGAGAAGTGTGGCTCACTGGTTAGAGCAGGCAGACCCTGAAGCAGAGGTCAGACCCGGGACCAGGGTTCAATTCCCGACGCGGCAGGGTCTTGAGCTCAAATGTCCATGGACTCGATAATTCTCGCTTCGGTGCCTGACCTAATCATGGGTTCACACTCTGCAACTCTGGGCATTAAGCTTGCTTAATCTCCACAACGGCCCCCCTGCGGCGGGATGCCTGGCTTTCACCTTGGGGATGCCCTGTAGGGGCTATCTCACAGGGAAAAGCCAGGACGGGTTCCCAAGGCAAGCGCGGAGATACCCCTTCGGGGGTCGATTCAGGTGCTATATAAGAAACATAATAATAATAATAATAATATGTTATTTTTGAGTTTTTTCCATGGTAGTGCATGAGATTCTCCGGGTAGTATTCCGAAACGTGCTTTCATGAATATATTTTTATATTTCCAAGTCCAAGCTGCATTCAAGTATTCTTGCGGACTCTTTTTTTTATAACCATTTATTATGGACCAAGCGTGCTCCCTTTTAACCAGGGACTCTTTGTCATTTATCAATGATAAAAGATCAGTTGTTTTATTCACAATTTTTAAAAAAGATTCATGAGGAATAGTAGTCGTCCAAATCCCCTCAAGCCCAAATTCATCCAAAGCCTTCTCAAGATATTTCCAAACAGATGATTTGATATTGCCTTCTATTTCTTTCCATAAAAGCTGTGAAATTAGATTCTCCTTGTCATTTTTTACTCTGTTCCATACTTTAATTACATTACCCATTCAAGCATATAGTTCAAGCCGAATTCCAGTCTAATTTCGGATTGTAAAGCATTTTTAGGTAGACAAAAAAAGGGATCGGAAAGTGTTTGAGATTTCTTTGTTTATTGTTAGTGCATCTTTTCCGTTTAATGCCTCACTACCGTAGGTTAGGTAAGGTAGTAATGTTTCAGATATAACTTTAAGTAGAGGTTGGTAGGATAATTTACTGGTGGATTTTTTTATAATCCCAAATGCACCTGTTAGGGAGTTCGCTTTCCTTGCGATATCCAATTTCTGGGGTTTAAAGTTACCATTATCATCAAAGACCACTCCCAGATATCTATAGGTCTTAATTTGTTCCAGTTTTTCCTTTCCTAAAAAACATTTTGTGTTGTACTTCCTTCTCACGTTTTTTGAAACAACCATAACTTTGGATTTTGATTCATTTATTACCATTTTGTTTTTTATTGTGTACTCCTGTATGCATGTCATCAACCTTTGCAAACCCACCTTAGTTCTACTTAAAAGGATGACATCGTCTGCATATAGCAGATTTGATATGTGTTTATCTGCAAGCTTGGGTGGGTGTGCATTTATCTTGTTCAAGGCTCCAGTTAGATCAGTTAAAAACAGATTAAATAATAAAGGTGCCAATACACAGCCTTGCTTCACTCCCCTAGCGTTGGTATTTCCTCAGCTTTCCTTAATGATCTGCCGTTCCCAATACGAACTCTGGCCCAAGTTTTTGTATCCAGGAGACTAATCAGCTATATTAAAGGGGGGGGAATCCCTTGTACATGTAACTTTTTTCCTAACAGATCTCTCTCGATACAATCAAAAGCTGATTTAAAATCAACAAAACATAAGAATAGTGATTCTTTGTTTGCAAGTGCTTTTTCCATTAACATTGATAGTGCCAGGATATTGGAAGATGTACCAAGTCCTTTAATAAAGCCAGTTTGGTTTAGCGGAAGAATGCTATTCCTTTTTACCCAGCCGGATAAGATTGTTAGCAGATGGGCTGCAAATAATTTTGCATCCGTGTCCTGTAGTGTTATTAAACAATAGTTTTCCGGCAGCGCCCAATCTCCTTTTTTGGAGCATGAGCAGGACACCCTGGCAGCCTACGGAGTCCATTCTCCTGGGTTGTCAGGAAGCAGCCATATACTGTTAGAGGGGCACCACATAATTACGCAATGACCATCTCAAAAGCGGCTGCAACGAATCCTATCATGTTTGGTATCAAACAAGTTGGAATAATACCTCCCACACCATAAACAGCGTGGGAGGTATAATTCCAAGCACTTGAAGAGCCCTCCGTTAGGCTCCCAGTGTTCACAGTACCAGCCTTCTAGACCCGGACAACACAAAATGGTTGCTGCCGTCCAGGGACACGATTCTGCCCTCCTGCTGCTGAGCCAAGCTTGCGCAGGGGAAGGCAGAACAAAAGGCATCCTGTCACAGAGACATGTGACCACCTCTCAGGCAGGATTTAGTGGATTGGGATTGGGTGTGTGTGCTTACCAGCGCCATTTAGTCTGCATGAGGGGCACATTTGGAGTCCCCATACATAGTCCAGTTCAAACCAGTCCTGGGAGCCATTGGCTCCCGCTCTGGCACGAAACTGGATAAAGGACATGGGATTAACCTCCCCCTGTCCAGACCCTCCACTGGGAGGGTCCCCATAATCTTCCCAACCCAGTCCCTAGGGTCCTTAAGAGCTTCCTGGGTGTAGGTCCCTAGATTCGTCATGGGATAAGATTCAGATCAGACACCACTTCTACTTCTACCGTCGGGGCCCTCTGAACTTCGCTGGACTTCGTGTGGACCAGACTTTCAGTCTGCTGCATTCTCTGTGCCGGTGCATCATACAGGAACCTTCCAAGGATGGTGACGCATCAAAGACACTTGAAGGAATCTCCATTGGAGTGAAGGAGTCTCTCTCCTGCATTTGCAGGCACCGCAACTAAGTTGTCCTTTCTGCAGTTCCTGAGCTTTTTCGGATGCTGTGTGCTCTGCAACACAGGTCATGGTTTTCCTTGCCCTCTCACTAAGTTCGAGGACAGTATCCCTTGTGGGGGTTGCAATAACTGAACCCCTGTGCACCGCGTCCAACATGCAGTTTGAAAGGCATGTTGGCTTCTTTCCAAGAAGATCTTTGAGCTCCAAATGGTTCCAACCTCAAGCACCTCCAGTGACCAGAATCTTCAGCCACACCGCATTGTGTGCCTCATGGCCTGCATCCTTTGGTGAGCTGCTTGAGGTCCTCTCACAACTCCAGTGCCTCCAGCCTGTCAGTCCACTTGAGGGTCACACTCATTTCTTCTGGGCGACTCCCTGATTGCTCAGGGTCTGCCCGGACTCTCCTGCCTTAGGTGAGTCCCCTGGACCTTGCTGGTCCCAATGTTGCTCCTTCTTTGATTTCTGCGTTGCTTGCCGTTGCCAAGGCTTGTTGTTGCTCCCGCCAGACACCGACTTCTCAGCACTCGACATCCTTCGTTGGAAAGCTTGTGCATATCTTCTGGTCCTCCTCAGCATTGCCTGGTCCTCACAGCTGCAGAGTCAAGGTCATTGTCATACATCCTGCAACACCGGTCATCTGAGGGCATTCATCTTCCAAGTCTCCTGGTCACGCCTGAGTGACATAGACTCTGTCCCCTCTGCTTGAAGGTCCTCTCAACTTGAATCCACCTTCAGATTCCTCCGGACATTTTCTCCTCTTCCATCAGCAGCACTTTACTGAAGTCCTCCATTGGGTTCGACAGCGGTTTCCGACACCACTTCAAACCTATGCACCCGGCTTCCCTGGTGTAGGTACTGTGGGTACTAGGGTATCTATGGCTGGGGTGGCTCTCCAACCTTCTGTCTTCCACAGGGTTTCTTCAGGGTCCACTGGGAAGGATCCTTAATCTTTAAAAATTGAACCACGACTTACACATAGAGTTGTACAGAGCACGCAGTCGTGTTCCTACATTGCACACGCTCTCCGTGGGGTCCCTATCTACTCACCATGGGTGGATCCTTGGGGTCCCAGAACGTCTGCGTCCTCTCGACACTGTCTTGACCCAAGTCGTGGTTCTTATACTACTTTCTTAATATATGGTTTGATCCCCCCTGGGGCCATGGTGTATTTCATGCTATTTACTGTGTTTCTTTGCTAAAGTATTGTGTGCACTGTGCATATCACCGGGTAGGGGATATTTTTGTGTGTTAGAGGCAGTGCTCTCTGCACAGTGAAACAATACTTCGGATGGGAGCACACTAAATTCCTATGCTGGGTGTAGGAGAGTAGGATATGCTTCTATGGTTACTGCCACTTTTTCCTTAATGCTAAGCTGTTTTTGACTAGTCTGACTGGGATCCTACTAATCGGGATAGCCTGGCTGACAAGGGCTGTTAGCCCGAAACCGGTCCTCGGAAGCTTGTTTCCGGTTCAGGAAAGACATGGCTTGGCAGTTCGGGCTGGACTGCTCCCATGAGGCACAGGATCAAGGCTGATTTGCATATGGCCATGTCTGAACTGGGGTGGTAAAGTGAGCTAAAGAACGATGATGGATTCAACCCAAATCTGTGACTGGGGGTGAGTGTCTGAAAAGTTTCAGCGCTCCGTCCATAATCTCCTTGTGTTTGCTTTGTTCCCCCTAAGTTGGCAGGGCATGACCGACCTGGATCCCTTGCTCACTTTGCCACTGGATTCAAGCTAGCCTGGCTGATTAGGGCCGTTAACCTGAAACCGGTCCCAGGATGCTTGTTCCTGGTCCAGGTAAGACATGGGTTGGCAGTTTGGGGTGGACTGTTCCCATGAGGCACATGGTCAAGGCTGACTTGCATATGTCAATGTCTGAACTGGGGTTGTAAAGTGGCCTCCTTATTACACTTGTACCGATGCTCCACTCTCTGGCCTCCTTATTAACTGTTGTTCAGCAGCGAGACACGCCTCCTACATCGCTGCCCTCATCCTAAGCCATAAAACGGATGTAGCTATCCTAACTGAGTAGTGGCTCAATGATTCCTCATCTCCTTACCTTAATTTTTTGGTCCCACTTAGCTATAAACAAATTAGAATTGATAGACAAATAAAAAAAGGGGCAGGCATTGCATGCATCTACCGCGCAGACCTCCTTGTCACAGAACTTCATGCAGAGCCCACCGACTTCTGGGAAGATCTTGTTCTCTCCATTAGTACCAACACTACTCAGTTATGCAAATTGCACATCTTCTACCACCCTACAGGCAAGAAGAACACTTTCAGGGATCTCCTCATGGAAATTATCACTGCTAAGGTTTCCCCCCACTCCAATGCCATTTTCCTTGGTGACTTTACTCTGCATTGGAACGACCCCAATTATTCCTAAGTCAACGCTGTCAAAGTCTTCCTCGCTGACCAATCACTCATACAGGCATGCACATTACCTACCCACACAAAAGGCGCCACTTTGGATTGGATAATCGCTAAGACATTACCAGTCAGGCTGAATTCAATTGAGCCATGCGAGTGGTCAGACCACTACGCCATCGGAGTTGAAAGTGGAGATGTTCCATAAAGAGGGGGGAGTTGTCTGTGGTGGTTAGGTATTCAAGGTTCTCTTTGTAGATTATGGTGATGCCTCTGCCGTTTCTGTTGGATCGGTGGTATGGGTGTGGCGATATCCGAAGTGGATGCAGGGTTCAGCCAAGTTTCTGTGATGAAAATTGTGTCCAGGGAGTGGGCTGTGATGGCTCAGATTTCATAGTAAGAATGCGTGGTTCAGCAGGTAGTTCATCTTTCCGTAGGTGTTGGCATCGCCTTGTTGGTGGGTGTCTGTGATGCGGAGTGGCTGATGGAGCAGCGTGGATAGTATCCTCAGTGACAGGGGTAAATCAGCATTTCTGGCAAGAAAAAGGGCCTACGGTGGTCCTGGAGGAGGCAAGTGCACAGTTGTTGTCCTGGCATCCTGGGTTCAGAGCTTGAAGTTTATTTGAGGTGAAGTGGTGGTGGTCCGCGGGGGTTGGGGTCTTGGCACTGGGTATATTCCAAGTGTGAGTGCGGTGTGCCCTCTGAACGCATCTGTAATGTGGTGGTGCTGTGATCTCGTAGGGAGATGGGGGCTGGAGAAAGGGGGGGGGCCTAGCAGTGGCCTCCGTGTGGGTGTAGGTACCAAGAGTGAGGAACAGGAGGCAACGCACATCAGACCTCTTACTCATGGGGTAACACTTATTTATTGTATTTGCCGCTTGGAAGGTGGCGGTCCCTGGGGCTGTGGGTGGCCATACAGTCCCTGCAATGTATTAAATTAAAGCCCCAGGGAGACAGTGGTACCCGGGGCTGCGGGGGTCCGCGAGGCCCAACGCACTGAATTGTATTAAAGCCTTGAGCTGTGGCAGTCCCCGGAGCAGTGGGGTTCCACACGGCCCCTGCACTATATTCAATTAAAGCCCCGGGGAGGTAATTTTTCCCAGTGCAGCGGGGGGCAGTGCGGCCCCACACTGAAGTGTAATAAAGCCCCAGGGAGGTAGAGGTCCCCAAGGCTACTATAAGCTTCAGGAGGGGGGCGCATTTCAAGTTGGGGAATTAATTCCTCTTCAATCCTGCGGTCCCCTGGGGGCCAACTAGCCCACCAGGTACCTCCAGTAGTACGGGAGCGCACTGTACGCTGGGCTACAAAACCAACTGATGTTAAAACTCTAGCGCCTCCAAAACGCTGCAGCCAGGTTAGTTCTGGACATTCCCCGGTCCGAGCCGGTGGCTGACAGACTCAGAAGCCTCCACTGGCTCACAATGGAGAAAAGGGTAAGGTTCAAATTAGCATGCCTGGCGTATAAGGCTTTTCAAGGGATAGGCTCTCAATTTCTAAGAACAACCTCAGACAATACAAACCACCTAGGAATCTCAGATCATGCAATGCAAAGCTGATCAAAACCCCCAGATTCAAACAGCTAGGATGGGGAGGGAGGAGCTTCCTGCTGCATGCAGCTAAGACATGAAACCAAATTCAATTATCAATAAAAAACAGTCCATCGCTGCTACTTTTCCGGAAGGCATTAAAGACCTGGCTCTTCTCAGTTCAGTAAATTTCCTTCCGCAGCCTTATAGTCAACGCATCAGACTTAGCGCCAAGACGCCTCAGGGCATTCACGCGATCTACAAATTCCATAATCAAATTAAATCAAATCAAATCCAGTATAAGCTAGGGAGACGCATTGCAGAGAGGTATTCAGAGGCCACGCCCCTTTTTACAACACTCTGCAACACAGCTCTGAGGAAAAGTGTTCATTTGACCGACATCATTTGTACCAGGACTCCATTGCTTTTTCATTGCCATCTCGTGTCAAACACTTCCACACAACCCACCTGGTCATTTTCTGCTGATGCCTGAGGAAATTCTAAACTGACACGACAAAAACCATCTTGCAGCCTGCATTTCTGCTCAGGAACTGTCGCACACCCAACCCCCCCTGTTCTTTGCAGGTCAACTGAAAGCCACAAGACACTCACACCCTGAGTGAATGATTCATTTTCCATCTCCTGCTCCCAGCCAGGTAAACATCCTTGACACAGTGATCAGGTTATCTAGACAATGGTCTGACTGCTGGACTCTAATCAGGGTAAATAAACAAATGACTTGAAAGACCAGGCTTTGATCAGGCAATTGAACAATGACCTGAAAGAAAGAGCCCTGATCAAAGCAGAGTGGACAATGCTCTATGTACCAAGCCATTACCAGGTCACCAACTACAAGCATCGCCTTGATCAAGCTATCAACTACAAACACTGCCCTGATTGGACAATGGACTGACAGCCAAAAGAATATTATGAGAAATGTATAAAACGCTTGTAAGCTACAGAGTAAAGTAGCAACCTCCTGGGTTTTGTCTCTGACTAGCTTGGGACTCTATTCCATAGCCCCGGCTATTGAATAAATCTGGGTTCCTCCTGAAGACGAAGGCTCCTCTGTCTCCTTTTTACTAAGTATGCAAGGTATGGAAGAATAGGGCGGTTCCCCCATCGCCGAGACCCAGTGAGTGGGTTATTACGGTTCTTCAAATGGCGCCCGAATAGGGACTCCACGAGTACGGAGGTCAGGCCCGGTGGACGTGAGGAGGTGCATCGAGAGACTCCGACAGAGGCGCCCTACCCAAGGATTCTTGTTATATTCCGGTAGACCGAATGACTCATCCGTTGTTCCTCCCCACCCGGTCTGGGTCACTTGACCGCCTTTTCGCTGGAGTCCCCTAGCAAATAATTTCTGGAGCAGGACATAGCCCTACGTTTGCAGAAGAGAACTACCCCTGTAAGGTAAGGGTGGACTGATCATCCACCAAGTCTGTATGATTCTGTTATTGACTTTCGCAAAAGCCAATTTATTATTGACTTTTGCCAAAACCAAGCAAGCGAGGTGAATTTTAAAACCTGCTGGTGTCTGTTCTGTATGAAATCTGTATGAATTATTGTCCTTTGCAAAAGACAAGCAAGCGAGGTGAGTTTTAGGAACCCGCTGGTGTCGGTTATCTGTTTAAAAGCATGCCGGTCAGTAGTAAATTCAAGAGGTTATATTGTTGTATGTGTACGCAGGACTCCCAGCTGGAGGAGGCCTGCTCGCTTCCTCCAGAAGGAACTCCTGGCCACACTATGTATATTAAATATGGCCCCGCTGCCATAATGTTTTCCTTGTTTTGGGTGAAATACACCAAGAAAAGTAATGTGGAGTTACAGTGGCCATTTTTTGGTTCCTTTGATTCCCAAGTCCTTGCAAACTTAGAGGAGCAATTAATTAAAAGAAAAACGCGCCCGTCCATGTTTGAGTCTGTCCGATTTTGTAGGAAAGAGGTAGAACAGAGAGCTAAGAAACAGAAGGCGCAAGAAAGAAAACAAGAACGAATGTCTATGGCCGACCACGCCAGAGAAAATGTGCAAAATAGAATGACAAAATCGGTAGAAATAGCCGATAGGGAGCATGGGGCCCGGGTACAGAAATGTTATCCAGTCCGTGAGGAAAAAGGAAAGGTCCATATAGAGGGGGGAGAAGAAAGTGATTCCTTGCTTGATACCATGCTAGAAAGCCCTCCTGCATATGCCCCAATGTACCCCGCCCTGATGCCTCACACCCCGTATGTCCCCCCGCCACCACCCACTCCAGCCCCCACTGCCCCTCCTACCGTATCCCCTGTCACACCAGCCCTCCCGAGTTTTCCCATGACTTCGACCACACACATTAACTCTGTCCTCGCCGAGGGAATGATAACAAGTCTCCATCAGTCCAACCGTAGCGGCTTTACCCCTACCCGTCCTTCTCCTGCTTCCCCGTGGTCTACAGTCAAACAAGACTTATGTAAATTATTTAATTCCCCCCGAATAGCCTCCTTGCGCTCAGCAGTCAGCTTTTCGTCCCTTCAAGAGAAAGACCTACAGATACAACAGTGTGAATGTTGGATGAATAACAAAGATATTTATTCCTTTAAAGAAATATGGTCCACCTTTTCACAATTGACAATTATGGAACAAACCACCTGGGCTGAATACATGTGTGCTTTGGTCATGCAAGAATTTGAAAAATCTTCTGTTCAGATGCCTACCGGATTGATGGACCTTAGGTCACAAATAAAAAGTGATGTTCAGGGAGAGGGGATGTTTGGGGCTATATCTGTTTTAGGGTATGCAACGTTTACAACCAATTTTTTACCACGCACTACCATTACAACTCGGTCATTACAACGCATATCATTACAATGCATTGCGCTGGGGGGCGCTCTAGGATAGGGAATAGGTTAATTTACTATCCAACACCTTCCCTAGTGTCCACGGGGACTGCAGTTGGAATAGTAAATTAAACTATTCACTATCCAGCACCCCAAAGCGCTATGCGTTGTAATGGTATGCGTGGTAAAAACCGCGTTGTAATGGTATGCGTGGTAAAAGTATGTGTTGTACCGTCATACATCCCTGTTTTAGGAGCTTACCGTGACATGACTGCCTTTTCAAATGCCCCTTTAGAAACAGCTATGCCAATGAGAGAGGTGGCCCCTGTCTTTGTTAGTGCACTTACCGATGCCCAAAATAATGGCAGAGGGGCTGTTGAGGCACACTGACGCAGGCTTTGGGTTCATGTTCCTTGAAAAAGGTCAGAAGTAATGCAGTTAAAAGGGCAGTTACCAGATCCCTGGAAGAATCTGGCTGCCTTTTACAGGGAATTAGGTCAGATTATATCTGCAGGTACTCTAGTTCTTGAGGATATAGATTTACTTTTTGGGGCGGTTGTACCCACTGAAATATGGGACAAGATTCGGCATATTGATTGAAGAACCGGATGAACCCACTCACGGGGTCTCGGCGACGCGGGAACCGCCCTAGTCATCCATACCTTGCATACTTAATAAAAAGGAGACACAGGAGCCTTCGTTTGCAGGAGGAACCCAGATTTATTTCAGTAGCCCGGGCTATGGAACAGAGTCCCAAGCGAGTCAAAGGACAGTGCAAAGGAGGCTGCTACTTCACTCGGTAGCTTACATGCCTTTTATATGTTTCTTAGTACATTCATTTGGCTGTTAGTCCATTATTCACTCAGGGCAGTGTTTGTTGTTGATTAGCTGGACCCAGGTGGTGTTTGTAGTTAGTGACCTGGTCAAGGCTTGGTACACAGAGCATTGTCCACTCTATGCTTCTAGTTAGTGACCTGGTCAAGGCTTGGTACATAGAGCATTGTCCACTCTATGCTTGTAGTTGGTGACCTGGTCAAGGCTTGGTACACAGAGCATTGTCCACTCTATGCTTGTAGTTGGTGACCTGGTCAAGGCTTGGTACACAGAGCATTGTCCACTCTGCTTTGATCAGGGCTCTTTCTTTCAGGTGATTGTTCAACTGCCTGATCAAAGCCGGGTCTTTCAAGTCATTGTTTACCCACCCTGATTAGGAGCCAGCAGTCAGATCATTGTCCAGATAACCTGATCAGGATGTCAAGGATGTGTTATCAGGCTGGGAGCAGGAGAGGAAAAATGAATCATTCACTCGGGGTGAGGGCCATGTGGCTTTCTGATGAACTGCAGAGAACAGGGGGTTGGGCGGTTGACAGTTCCTGGGCAGAAATGCAGGCCTACAAAAATTGATTTTTGGCGTGCTGATAGAATTTTCCTTGTACAAGAGAAAATCTACCAGGTGGGTCCTGTGAAGGTGTTTGCCACGAGATGGCAATGCAAAAACCAATGGAGTCCTGGTAAGAATGATTGTTGATCGAAAAATACTTTTCCTCAGACCCTTTTGCCATAGAGTGGCAAATACTTTAGGAAATGACAATGTTCATAAGGACATCTGTTTCTTGCTGGATCATCACCATCATATTGGAGTTGTGAATGTTTGATGGTGGAGGCTTGATGGTCTGGACACACATTGTACGGAGCACTGGCAGGCACTGAAAGCACAAGCAGCAGCAGACCAGGACAGCTACTCCCAAGGCAAGGAAGATGAGGACCTTCCAAACCCCACTGGGAAAGAAGGCCCAAGATCCAGCCTGTGAGGGGGTGGTTGAGTTGAATACTACCATCTCACCGAGTTTATCTGGTGGTAGTAGCAATGTGGAAGAGCTGGTCGGGCAAAAAGGAGCACTGGTATTGCCAGATCTGTTCCGCCGGAAGTCATCGTGGAATGTCCCAAGGACAGGATGGGCAGTACCGTTGACAGTGAAGGCCTCCTGCATCAACATCCACCATGCAAGACAAGACCCAGAGATGGAAAAGGGGTAGAGAAAGAATGGGACAGGATGTAGCATGGAATGTGGCATCAGTCCGCACACCCAGCAGTTGGAAGTGTTCATGATCAGTTGGTGGTGATGCAACATTTGGATGAAGGTTTTATTGAACAATTCTGCACAGCGGGGTAATTCGTGGGCTGGTAAGGAATAGTACTGATGTTCTGCGGGAGTCGGGATAGGAGTCGATGATGTAGCAGGATGGTAGATCTGTTAGAGCCAACCAAGGATTGATAGGAGGATGGAGACAAACAGCGTCACCACGGTGACCAGGAAGCATCTGCTATGTCGGAGACTGGCATCTCGTTTCTGGATACGGGTGTTTGGGAAGGCGGCCATTGTGCTAAGCCAAGGACCCCTAGTGGCTGTTTGTGATTGATGGTTGTTTCACCAGATGCAGTGGCCGAGGGCCCTTATGGTTTACCTCAGTCTTACAAATGGCACTACTCTCAGCCTGGGAGGATCACAGCCTACAGCCTATCGGTACTTGGCGAAGTCAAGGGCAAGTCTTTCCTCGGGGGCGCAAAACAATTGTTCTTGGTGTTGAGAAGAGTTAAGGGAGGGTTCCACCTATCCTTTCAGTATGCTGTCAGTCTCTGCTTCCGTAGATGTAGAATACAGTCTGGCATTGCTGAATGGGACAAACGTCAGGACTGTTTCTGTAAAGAGTACAAAAGGTATTAGTTAGACTGTACAGACAATCAGTTTTTATACCCAATGCTGTACAGACATATTAGTAGTATGGGACTGAATATCAATCACACTCTGTACTGTGTTTTCAACCTTGCCCTCGTCTGCCACCCACCTAGCGGGACCTCCTACATACATTCCTTCCCTCTTTTTCAGCGCAGTTTGTCTGGCCGTCTGGTCAGCCAGGGCATTGCCTTTCCCAACATCATCTGTCATTTTCTTATGGGCCTTACATTTTATGAAGGCCACCTTTCTGGGGAGTGTCAGGGAGTCTAACGGTTGGTGAATTAGGGGGCCATGTTGAATTTTGCTCCCATGGTAAGTAAGGAAATTGCTTTCTTTCCCCAACCTCCCGAAGTTGTGGGCCACCCCGAAGGCATACTGACTGTCGGTGTAAATATTTACCGTCATCCCTTTGCTTAACTCACAAGCTCTAGTGAGGGCCACTAATTCTGCTGCTTGAGGAGAGCACTGCGGAATCTGAGCAGTTTCTACTACTCGCCCTAATGTCGTGAGGGTGTAGGCAGCTGAGGTGTTACATTCTGGCCCTCTGAGACATGATCCGTCTACATACAGTGTACCTTCTGGTTCTGCTATCGGGGTATCCTGTAAGTCAACCCGTCCCTTTGTCTCATCCTCTGTCCTTAATATGCATTCGTGTGGGTCTAAGCGGGCATCCTGAGTATCCAGTGGGAGTAATGTGGTGGGGTTTAGTGCAGTGCATCTTTTGATGTTGATGTGGCTGGCAAAGAGTGTCAGTTCATACCCTGTAAGCCTTGCGCTAGTGAGGTACTGTGTCTTGGTTTTGTTAAGGAAGGTATCTACAGAATGAGGGACCATCAGAGTCAGAGGGGAGTTCATGACAATTCCCGCACTCTGATGGACCATGAGGGTGGCCGCAGTGGTCGCCCGTAGGCATCCTGGGAGAGCCCTTACAACAGGGTCAAGGGATTTTGGCTGAGAGCCCATGCTTCGGAGCTCAGCGACTTGGTAGCCTTGCTTGTGACCTTGTGGTCAGAATTTTCAGGTTCGGGTTTCGCCCGTAGAGTTACTCTTTTACTCGCGTCCTCCGTGGTCAGCCCTCCCCTTCACGGTCCATTAATCTGCAGACAGTCTGGTCAGGCCTCTCGAGCTCCATTTACATCCAGTTTGTTTTGCTTTGGGATTCTCTGAGTGATTAAGGGAGCCGCAGACAATAGTACCGGAGCGATAACAAAAGCCTTTCAGTGCTGACAAATGTTAAGTGTCTTTTGCGAGCTTTGCCTGTTTCTAACTTTATTGCTTCGGGAATTGACTCCTTGTTGTTTCTTATGTATTAGCATTCCACCATTTTCTTTTAATCACACCGCATATTGTGCTACTTTAGAGGCCTTGCAACAGGGCAATTCGATAGGTTACTGTTGTATATTGATTCTTCTTGTAATATGGCTGACTGTAGTCATTAGCCCTTCCTTAGTGTTTCCACCTCCTTAGTCTCCCAGAATACCTGTGAGTGTTCTAACTTATCCCCTGGGGTTCCATGTGTGTCAGTTGATGGATCTGGTCAGCTGGCGAGATGTGTACTCGGCTGTGTCTTACAATAAATCTATATGTAATCAACTAGAAGTATCTTGTCATCTATCACCATCCTATTTACAACATTTTGGCGACGTTTCAGCTGACCAGACCAGAGAGGAAACCATCTAACACAGCCTGAGCTACACCTCGCGAAAAGAACCCACTGCGGTCCACCTATCTGCTGCCAATAACCTTATCAAAAGAAGCATGAAACTACATGAATGAGGGAGAGTTAAAGGAAGCTAAAGCAACTAAAGAACTGTGAGTCCATCATTTATCCCTGGCAGCACTGCGTAATAAGAAACAAAGACTTCTTACCACCCAACTGCAGTTAAAAGTAAGGTTTAGAGAAATAAAGCCATTAAGTAACCCGCTCTGGGAAAACTGAAGAAACTAGCTTTGTAAGCTTTAAAGACTTATGAATCCAGTCTCATGCGACAGCTAATGCTATTTAAAATTACATCTCAACCATCTGCAGCCTTTTAAGAACAAAACAAATTGCCAACGTTGTGAAAGCCTTTTTAAAAGAAAGAAATTGGTAATTTTCAGGCATTTGTTCAAGGAATTTCTCTTCTGCTATTTATGATTTAAGAGAGACAGTGTTGAACATGAGTGATGTGATTAATTAGAGCCTGGTACTTCAATGTCTAAAGCTGTTGCCTAAACGGAGAATTCATTTGCATATAGGACACCCATGCTTCCGGAAAATTTGATATCCACTGACATATACGAAGAAAGGGAAAAACAAGATTCAAGTTGTCCCCCAGTGAGTCTGCTAAGTAGTTAAAAAAAATTAGTTTGACTGTTGCCACTGTTTGGATGCTTACTGTCTCGAGCTGATCCGCTCTTCACCGTGCCATTTTCAGTTTTGATGACGTGATAGAATCTCCGTGTGACTCAGTGGAGGAGCGTGGTGTTTTCAGCCTCATGTGGTGTTAGCGTTCTAGACGCTACCGCCTGTGCGTGTGATGCAACACGCACCCAGATCCTGAGAAGGACTACGCATGCGTAACGGCTGTTCGCGCGCTTCAGAGCCCGGCAGAGCGTGAGCCCCAGCGGACGCCCGGCGCTCTTTCTCCCTCTTAACTTGTATTAAATAAAGTAATTTTCCCCTTAGCACACAAGTCTCTGTGTGGTCATTCAGGTGCAACCTAACCTTCTACAGTGGCGACGAGGAGTGGGATCATTCCACATAAAACAAGAAGGAAGAGCACCCGACAAAGCAGAGGAAGTAGATGCTCAGAGTAGCCCTCGACGGAAAACCTCTACTCCACCCACCTGCTGCACATGAAGAGACGCATGAGGGAGCTACAAAACCGAGGGAACAGCGTGGCAGAGGCACAAAGAAGAATCAGACACCTTAAAGGTCAGATAAAGCGAAACGACCTGCGCAAAAGCACGGAGGGAACCTGGCTGAGAAGGGTGCCCACGAGGGAGCGGGAGGAAGCGCGCCCAGCTCCACCACGCCGCAAGCAGAAAGCGCCAACGCTCCTGGCAGCCCCAGACATCAGGAAGGAGACAACAGCGCACCAGGCAGCCCCAGAAATCAAGCAGAAGAGCCAGAAAGACAGATCAAGATGAGCAGTCAGGCGTCATCACTCACAGCGCCCATCCCATTCCTACCTAGACCAGGAGAACCACAGATGAAGTGGGAGGACTGGAGGGAATACTTCAGCAACTATTTAGAGGCCCTGGAAGATGAATCCACAGACGAGTTCACCCCCGCAAGACGGAGACGGATATTGCTGCACAACCTGGGCCCGGAGGGCATAAGAGTGTTCAAGAATATTGCGACTGCGCCACTGCAAGCAGTTGACGCTGATGTCTTCAAACAAGCCTTAGGGGACTTAGATGCTCATTACCGCCCGGCTGTATGCGTCTCCGTTGACAGGTTCAACTTCCAGCAAAGGAAACAAGGCGACGGAGAATCAGTTGACGACTATGTGGCTGCTTTGAGGAGACTTGCGGTCACCTGCAAGTACGGGGCATTGGAGGAAGATTTTATTAAGGACCAGATAGTAATGCACACCACCAACAAGAATGTGCAGGACAAACTGTGGGCGCATGGTGAAGCAACATTGAAAGAAGTGATTGCAATGGTGAAGAAAGCTGAGCTCTCCAAGAGGTGCGCAGAGGCAGCGAAAAAAGAAAGTGCGCAAAGAGTAATGGTCAACAAAATCGATGACGCGGAACCGTCGAGTAGACACAAAATGGCGCCGGGAGACGACCGTGCATCCAGCAAATGGGCGGGAAAACCAGGACAAGCAGGAAGACAGTCCTCAGTCACCAGATCGTCATGTTACAGGTGTGGTAGCGTGAACCACTCTGCCCAAGACAAACGCTGCCCAGCTTTTCGTGTGAAATGCATGTTCTGTGGCCTGATTGGCCACTACGAGAAAGTGTGCCACAAGAAGGAGAAGAAGACGATGGTAAAATATATAGCGCAACAACCGCAAGATGGAGCCACCGGGGGGAGTCAGGCGAAGATGACGAAGTGCTGTGCATCGAAGAGCAAGTACTAGGCATTGACACGCAACGCTCCGACAAACCACGAGCCGAAATGCTGATTGGTGGAGTGAAAATCAAGATCGCGATTGACTCTGGATCGCCATACACCATTGTGCAGAGATCGGTGAGGGAAGGAGAGTTCAGTCCGAGCCTAGGCCCACAACTCAATCCGCCGGACATCAGGCCTGTGTCTTACACGAGTAACCTGATCCCCATGGTGGGGTACCGGAGTCTCCTGTTTGAATTCCGAGGACGGAAAGCCACCTGTAAGCTATATGTAGCTGAGAAAGGTCCCTCTGTACTGGGGTGGAGAGATCAAGGTGACTTGGGAATCAAGCTAGACCCCGGCGGCAAAGAACAAATCCTCCTGACGGACGATGAGCAGTGGCCTGATTTGGAGAGAGTGAGAAGAGGGTATCCCAAAGTCTTCGGAGGCAAGGTGGGAATATTGGAGAAATTCATGCATAAAATTGTGCTCAAAGAGAACTCCCAACCTGTGTCCCACAAAGTCCGCAATATACCCATCGCGGTGAGAGAGGCAGTCCAACAAGAATTGTCCAGACTGGAAGAGCAGGGGATCATAGAGCCCATCGACAGTTCGGAATGGTTGGCCCCCCTAGTGGTCGCCAAGAAGCCCAACGGGAAGGTGCGTCTGTGCGTGGACTTAAGCGAGCTAAATAAATGCTTGGTGGTGGAGAAGTTCCCCCTCCCCAGGATAGAAGAGATGCTAGCAAGAACTAGGGGTGTGCAATGGTTCTCCACCATTGATCTCACGTCGGCGTACCACCAGATCGACCTCCACCCGTTCAGCAGGAAGCTGACGTCCTTCATTACTCCCTATGGGTGCTACCGATTTCGCAGGATGCCCTTTGGCCTGGCATCTGCAGCGGCGGTTTTCCAAAAACTCATGAATCGCCTGTTCAGAGACGTCACAGGCATCCAATATTTCCAAGACGACATCTTGGTAATGGGGATGGATCACAAAGACCACGACACCAAGCTGGACAAGGTGCTGAGCGTATTACAGGAAAGAGGACTCACGGCTGAATGGGAGAAGTGCCGTTTCGGTATGACATCCACAAACACCTATCTGGGGCACGGAATTAGTGGACAAGGGATCACGCCCAAGAAAGACAATGTGAGAGCAATATGCGAGGCCAGAGCCCCCAACAACAAAGATGAAGTACGGTCATTTCTAGGGATGGCCGAGTACTATAGCAAATTCGTCCAACATTTTGCAACGAAGACACATGGCTTGCGACAACTGATTAGAGACAAAACGTCATTTCAGTGGGACGATGAAGCTCAAAGAGAGTTTGATCAGCTGAAGAAAAACATCAGCCAAGCTGTACCGTTGCAGGGTCATGATCCAATGGGTGTCAGCATCCTCACCACAGACGCCAGCGAACAGGGACTGGGAGCAGTCCTCGCTCAACAAAGAGAGAACAACACAGTTGAAACACTCAGCTTTGCGTCCAGAGCACTGTCTGCCACTGAGCAGAAATTCAGTGTAATCGAGAAAGAAATGCTGGCTGTCGTGTGGGCAATGGGAAAGTTCCGGCAGTTCCTGTGGGGCACGAGGTTCCGCCTGCAAACCGACCATAAGCCACTAGTCAAGGTACTAACCTCAAGTGGTCATGCCACAGCTAGCCCGCGGATTACCAAGATGATGCTCAAACTATTGGAATACACGTATGACGTTGAGTATATCCCAGGTACGCGCAACAAAGTGGCAGACTACCTTAGCAGAGCGTCGGCCATGGAAGACGCACCCTCCCCTGCGGAGGAGAATGAAGAAATGGTGGCAGTAATGGAAGACGTGGAGAAGGCCATCAGTATGCAAGACTGGGCACACGCGTATGGGAAAGACGAAACCTTGGAAGAGACAAAGAGACACTTAGTGAATGGGTGGCCAGAAAAGAAAAAGCTGAACGAGGAACCCAAGAAACTGTATGAGGTGAGAGAGGAGTTATCCATAAGTGACTCAGGAACATTTCTGTACCGAGGAGACAGGGTAATACCCCCACAGGAGCTGATCCCCACATTGCTGAACCAACTGCACGAAGGTCACCTCGGCATAGTGAAGACCAAGTCGAGGGTGAAGCAGATGTATTGGTGGCCGGGGATGGACAGCACAGTCGAGAGACATGTTATGGACTGCAACCAATGCCAGGAGTCCGACAAGGTGCTCAAGCCATTAAGGCCAGCTTTGGGCAGTTTCGAACAACCCCGTGATCCATGGGAAGATGTAGCTGTCGACATCCTAGGGCCGATATTGGACAGTTATGGAGTAGCCAAGTATTTGTGTGTGCTGGTGGACAAGTATTCCAAGTGGCCTGAGGTACATGTGCAGGAGGAAATGGACTCGGAGGTTGTAATCAAATTCCTCACCTCTGTGTTTCTGAGGGATGGCAAAGATACATGGAGAGGAATGGAATCAAGTCCAAACACACGTCAGTGTATCATCCTGCCAGTAACGGGCAAGTGGAAAGGTTCAATCGAGTGCTGATGGGGTCAATTCAAGCTGCCATAATGCAAGGAAAGGACTGGGAAACAGAGATTCAAAGAATGCTGTGGGCGTATCGAATTACCCCCACCACGACAGGGTACAGTCCCTTCCAAATTCTCAGAGGCAGGCACCCGTTCACGAAGGACAATGTGGCGTGGAGAGAAAAAACTATCACCAGCAAGTGGTCGCCTGCTGTGGTACAACACAACTTGGAAAGAGCCCAGAGAGTGTATACTGACCACTACAATCACAGGAAGAGAGTAAAAAACTCTTTGCTGGAAAAAGGGGAGTGGGTGAGAGTCAAACAAGCTGTACTGAAGAAGAAGGGAGAGAGTAAATACAGCCCACCCTTGCAAGTAGAGGAAGTGTACAGCAGAGCAGCACTCCTTAGTGATGGCAAAGTGTGGTCTCAAGATCGCATGGCAAAAGTCAACAAGATAGTCAAGTGGCCAGAGGAGAAAATCACCAACATGCCCGGTCAGGCAAAAGACGGAGAAACTGAAGAAAATGAGCCAGTGGAAGAAAGCATGGGAGGTGGAGATGCAAGCATGGACAAGGGAGACCCGATTGAGACCAGTGAGAAGGAAACATCAGCGAGAGCGGGAGCGACGCCTGGGAGAGCAGGACACGATCAAGTGGGAGGAAAAGTGGAAAGTCCTGTCCCTGAGCCGCTCCGAAGAACTTTTACTCCGGTAAGACGCACGCGCGCTGGGAGATTGATGGTCAGACCCTCGCATCTCAAAGACTTTGAATAATGAACATTGAACATTGAACTGTCTCATCCCTTTGTGGAAAAAAGGGAGATATGTGGTGTTAGCGTTCTAGACGCTACCGCAAGTGCGTGTGACGCAACACGCACCCAGATCCTGAGAAGGACTACGCATGCGTAACGGCTGTTAGCGCGCTTCAGAGCCCGGCAGAGCGTGAGCCCCAGCGGACGCCCGGCGCTCTTTCTCCCTCTTAACTTGTATTAAAGCACACAAGTCTCTGTGTGGTCATTCAGGTGCAACCTAACCTTCTACACCTCATTGCAGCGTTTGAAAGAATCCTGGGTGCATCATTCGACATCGACATGCTGCGCAACGTGAGGGGTCACGACGCGACGTGATGCAGCCATTTTTTTGTTTTTTTCATTTTCCCGTACCTTGTTTCCATGGCAATTTCACTGCTTGCTGCCCGGTATGATTATATTGCTCATCGTGCTCCACCAAAAGTGTTTCTCAACTGTGAACTATACACGCGGCACATCTCCTGGCAAGTGTCTCATTTATTAATATTGTTAATTTCCACATTCCTGGAGGTTTCGTGTGAGGCTGATTGTGAGCTGTAGCTGAGTGTTTGTGCTGTTCGGACAGTTAAAGAGCAATCATTAACATTTCTGCACATATTTTCAAATTAAAGGAGCATCTTTTAAGCAGTGTAAAAACATCACGAGTGTCGACAATAAAATACGAGTCACAGTGTAAAACTTATAACAACAGTGCCTCCTAGTGGATTTTTACGTTATTGTAATAGAGATCTGGGAATAATCTGGAAACGAGTCGAAGTGGATGGAACAAAGTAAATAGAACTTTGCTTTGAGAAAGCAACAATTTTATTTTGTTGATGTACATGTCATGTCCCTCACATTATCAACGAGTGCCTTACAACTGTGTAATTAGTACTTAAGAATAGCAAAGAAGCATAAAGGAGACTTTGGCTTGACAGAGAATCTATGGACAAATGTCCAATAACTATCGGTACACGGAATCCTCGGAAAGTCAAAGAGCAGGGCGAAATTAGTCCATAATTGAGTCAAAGAAGCGAGGGGACAGAAGTAAAAGAAAACAAAGTATGGAAACAGAGCATGGACAATGGTCATGCAAGTGGAGTCATGTTTGCAAGATGGACAAAATGTTCACAACCGGGACAAAGGTCCCAGGTGAGAGTCTCGACGGAAGGTCCACATCGGGGACAGAGGTCCCAGGTGAGACTCTGGATAGTAAGTTCACAACGGGGACACAGGTCCTGGTCCCACGTGAGTCTTTGGACGGTAAGTCCATAATGGGGACAGTGGTCCCAGGTGAGAGTCTCGGCGTTAGGTTCATTACGGGGACAGCGGTCCCACGTGAGACTCTGGACGGTAAGTCCACAACGGGGACAGAGGTTCCAGGTGAGACTCGGGACGGTGAGTTCACAACGGGGACAGAGGTCCCAGGTGAGACTCTGGACGGTAAGTCCACAACGGGGACAAAGGTCCCAAGTGAGAGTCTGGACAGAAAGTCCACAACGGGAACAGTGGTCCTAGGTCAGAGTTTGAACAAGATGTCCACAACAGAGGCAAAGTCGGAAAGCCCGTATTTGGGACAAAGGTTCCAAGATTTACAGCAAGGATGGACGAATCCATCTTTTGAAGTGAAAGCTTCAAGAAGGAAAAATGAATTTCTTTACATCGCTTGTGATACTGCACTTGGTAATCTTCAGGAGTAACTACGTTTGGAATCTTCAAAGTTTATCTAAGAATGTGGTATCTGTAAAGCACGAAGGCGTATGTTGAACTCTCTATCTTCAACTCAGAGCGTAAAGGGTGGACGGAAACAGATTTGAGAGAGTGGACTGTCTCTTCCTGTTTTGCTGGTCAAGGACAGATTAGAGGGAGTGCACTATTTTTTTCCTGTTTTGTCAGTCTATTAGTTGTTTTAAGTGTTGTGTCTCACCTCGCACTTTTTACACTCTTTCCCCCAAAATGCTCTTTCGCCTTCATGAACTAAAATTAGTTCAAGTTGTCTTAGACCTCCTATCTGTCTTTAATGTTATTGTTGCTGTTTCCCATACTTTAAGCTCGTTTTTTATGTTTGTTTCATTTCTTTTCTATAGGAGGAAGATGTGTTGTATATTGATTCTTCTTGTAATATGGCTGACTGTAGTCATTAGCCCTTCCTTAGTGTTTCCACCTCCTTAGTCTCCCAGAATACCTGTGAGTGTTCTAACTTATCCCCTGGGGTTCCATGTGTGTCAGTTGATGGATCTGGTCAGCTGGCGAGATGTGTACTCGGCTGTGTCTTACAATAAATCTACATGTAATCAACTAGAAGTATCTTGTCTTCTATCACCATCCTATTTACAACAGTTACATCACAAGCACAGTTGCAGCAACATCCAGGCAGTGGTATATTCAAGTTCAGTAACTGTTATTCTCTGTGGGGCTTCAGCACTTCAAACGCTTGCTTTTATTATAAGTTTGGAGGTAATGTAGCTCATGCTGTAAATAAAATGCAGTGGCAGTCCATTGACCACGCAGCTGCAATGTAATCATTTTCCAGCCATAAACATTTTTTACCCATTTTCCAACTGCATTTTGAGCAGTGACCATCCATAGAATGTGTTTGCTGTGGTGAGAATTACAGAGGCCCCCTTTACAAGTTCCTACCGTAGCCAGTTGTTTTTGAAAATATATCTGTGCTTAGTAGAAAACAAAGGACAGTATGTTGGTTATTAAAAAATGTTTTAAAACAAAGAGCTCTTACATTTTTTCAAATAAAAAGTGCAAACTTTTGAGTGGACCACAACGTGTCGTCAATGCAAACTATCCCTTAAGTTACAGTAAAATAAGAGACTACAAGTGAATGTATTTTCTCTCCTGTAATGCTCAAGAAATTTGCTACTGCTATGTATGAGCCGTTTAATGATTCTCAGCTCTCTATTATTTATCACTTTAGATTATACTAATAAGGGTATTGGGTATATTTCTTCTGTAAACAGTCTGGAAAATAACTTTCTTGTTTGTACTTGGATAGATGTTCTCACCATCCTGACTAAAGAGGTGGCAATGTTATATTCAGAAAGATTTAGATTTGTGGGTTGCGATTCACTTTCTGTCTTAGTTACATTTAAAGGAAAGGCAAATAAAAGGTTTGAAAAATTAAATGGAGGCAGAAATTAGCCGATGGGAAAAAGCACACACCACCCCACAGACACACCACCCCACCCACACAACCCCACACACACACCCCCACCCACACAACCCCCCACACCCCACCCCCCCACACACACACCCCACACAACCCCACACACACCCCACACAACCCCCCACACACACACTGCACACACAACCCAACACACACCAACCCACAGACACACCACCCCACACACACACATCCACCCACACAACTCCACCTCCCAAACCCCCACCCACACAACCCCACACCCCCCACACACACCCCACCCCCGACACAACCCCACACACACCCACCCACACAACCCCCCACACACAACCCCCCCACACACACCCCACACACACACACACCCACACACACCCCACACAGCCCCACACACACACAACTCCACACATACACACCAAAATGCAAGTGTCCGTCTGTAACACAACTGGTGCTCATGTAAAGCGCTCTGATACCTTTGGCTCTAGTTTGCTCAACAAAAAAAGTTTGGCAAAAGCTGCATGGTAAAGCGTAAAGGATGTTTTCTACCATTATTTATTAACGTAATTGCTTTCTTAGAAGAGCTCCTGCTCAAATTAAGCACTGTCCTACTTCCTTTACTTCTCATCCGTTTTCCATGGCCGGCGCCGGACAATGATTAAAGTGTCCAGCTTGTAGTCATAAACTGAACTCTGTCTGCTTCTTAAAAACTGCAATATACGTGGAACCAAAACACGGTGCAGTCGGGTTGTGCGAGTCCATTCTAAAACCTCTGTATTCAGTGAGGCCACGGACAAACTCTAAATCTTGACTGTTGTAGGCGAACCATGTATGACTGAGGTTGTTTTAAACGGGCCAGAATGTTTAAAGAAGAAAGAAAGAATTCATTGTTTTTGAAATTTCAGCTCTAGTTTTGCTACAATGTGCACGCAGAAAGCCACAGAGGGCCCGGAAAAGGGGAAATCACCAACAATAAGGAAAAATGCAGCTGAGAATTGCACTCTTGAAAAGATTGATGAATTGATAGAAGAAGTCGAGTCACTATTGAATAGTGAACATAAGACCCAGAAATGTTACAGGAATTAAACCAAATAGCTGTAGAGGGCTCAACTGTAGTGTCAGAGGCAAGGAGGGTACACCAACAATAACATGTTCAAATAAGTATTCACCACTAGCCTCTGCAACATTGTTAGATGATGGAAGCATTCCATTTTTATCTCAAAATCCTAACCACATTTTGCGCCCACAACATATTAACCAACAAGCTTAAATAAAAACAAACCCCGGTTCTCTTAGCGAGCACGAACCATTGGCTGAAAGGGCACAAAATATTAACAATACTCAGCTGATAGCAGTGCTAGTGCAGAGACTAGATGTACTGATGGAAGAAGTTGCCAATTTGAAAATACTAATTGGGAACCTTATATCTAAATACAACACAGGAGGAAGGATGCTATGGAGGAGCTGCAAGGTTACAATAGAATGCCTCAGGATGACCCCCGGGTCCTCAAAATTACTCAACCCTAAACTACAACAGGAATTTGGCAGGAATTGCTAAAGATGATTTAAAGTCCCACTGGCAATAGTTGGGAGGGGAGGAAAATAGGTACCGTAGGAGCAAAGTCAGAGAGAGGGGATATTCAAAAGATAAGGTGGAATGTTGGACAAAATCACATTAATAATAAATTGTATTACAATTATACTTCAACTTGCCTGTAGGAACTATAATACACAGAAAGAGAGCAGGATCAACAAATAATGCAGATGATGCAATGCCCCCCATTGGCATCAAAGGGCTTCAGTCCCCACTCAATCCCCCCCCCCGTCGTGTGTGGCATCCCGGGACCGCTCACAGCCGCACCCGAGCACTCCACAGGTCTTTAAAGACCTTGTGCATGTTAATGGGGCTTTGCTGTTGTTTCACCCCTTCTAAGAGCCCTGCAGCTCGACTCTGCCGATTGCCGGCAGAAGTCCTCTCATCTCATCCCGCGACACACCAACGTCTGGGGCGCGACACAGTAATGTGTCGCGCCACACAGTTTGGAAAGCTGTGGCCTAGGGACTAAGACAGTTGGCACCAGTATATGTGACATCACTAAGACACTGAACTCCACATCTCCTCCGAAGTTGGTGGCATCCCCCAACACCTACTTTAGCTGTGGAACTGCCGCCTACACTTGGCTCCCCCGTAACTGGTCTGGTACCTGCTATCTGGCCTTCCTCCTTCCACCAACATATTCCACCCATGGAGGTTACCATCTGACAATGAAGGGCACCCTGCGCCGCTCGCGTAGGGGTGTCATATCAGCCGAAGATACAGCAGGCCAGGAAGCTGGGGATTTCTTCAAAAGTATGCTCCCATTCTGGGGCCCCATGGCAAACAGTCGAGCTATCCGAGGACTAACCAGGGTCCTTGAGGCCACCATCACAGTAACAGCTGGTGCCCTCTCCAACATCAATGCGGAGCTGCAGGCAGACCGCCTCATAATGCTCCAAAACCGCATGGTCCTGGACGTCATCCTGGCTGATCGTGGTGGCGTATGTAAATTGATCTGCTCCAGCTGCTGCGTGTATATCCCGGACAACACACCTACAGTGTACGATGCCATCCAACGTCTGCATCATCTCTCTTCTGAAGTGCATCTGGATGAAGGCAACTGGTCCCTCACCGGCTGGATCTGGGGCTTTCTCTCCCAGTGAGGTTGGAGGGTCCTCATCTTCCCTGCCCTAGGAGTAGCTGTCCTGGTCTCCTGCTGTCTGTGTTCACAGTGTCTGCCAGTGCTCTGTACTATGTGTGCCCAGACCATCAAGCCTCCACAATCAAGCATTCACAACACCAACATGATGGTAATGGTCCAGCAAGAAACAGATGGGCTTATGAACATTGACATTTCATAAAGTATTTGCCACTCTAAGGCAAAAGGACGGTCTGAGGAAATGTATTTTTGAACGACAATCCTTTTTACAGGACTCCACTGATTTTTGCCTTGCCATCTCATGGCAAACACTTCCACAGGACCCACTTGGTTGTTTTTCCTTGATATACGAAAGAAATTCAACCACCACGATAAAAACCCATTTCTTGCAGGCCTGCATTTCTGCCCAGAGACTGTCGCCCACCTAACCCCCGTTCTCTGCAGTCCGTCAAAGAGCAACATGGCCCTCACCCCGAGTAAATGATCCATTTCCCTGTTCCTGCTCCCAGCCTGACAAACATCCCTGACACCATGGTCAGGTTGTCTGGACAAGGTCTGATTGCCGCATTTTCATCCAGAACAATCGGAGAATGGCTCGTAAAGCCGGGGCTTTTGATCAAGGCGACTGGGCAAAGAAACATGAGGAAACCAAGCCCCGATCAAAGCAGAACCAACATTTGACTGTGTGCTTTACCTTGATCAGGTCACTAGCTGCAAACAACACCTGGACACGGCTAATCAACAATAAACACTGCTCTGATTGAACAATGGTCTTGCAGCCAAAAGGCTGGAGTATGAAATGTATAAAAGGCTTGTTAGCTACGGATTTAAGTAGCAACCTCCTTTGTCATGTCTTTGACTGGCTTTGGACTCTGTTCCATAGCCCGGGCTATTGTAATAAATCTGGGTTCCTCCTGCAGATGAAGGCTCCTGTGTCTCCTTTTACTACGTATGAAGGGTATGGGAGATTTGAGCTGTTCCCCTGCTGCTGAGACCCTATGGGTTATTCCGGTTCTTCAGACCCCTCACATCTTTATTCACATGAGCAGCTGTTCACATCTTTAGTCTACAGCGAAGAATTGCTACTTGTTATCTGCTGTTCCCCCAGGTTCCTGCTCAAGCAGTTTGGGTATACCTTTGTTCTCTTTATAGCATCACTTCGTTGCGGCACATCAGTAAGTTACAGGCACTGAGCGTGCGGCCGCCCTTCACATGCTTCTTCCTGGAGGAATTATTCCTCAGAACTACATCGCCTCTCGTTCTTAAGGTGGTGACCTCTTTCCTTCTGAGGCGATCTGTCACCCTTCCCACCTTCTACCCCCATAGGAGGCGAGATCATCTCAGTAAGAGCCCCAAAAGGAAGTCTATTTTTATATTGACCCTAGGTGCGGACTGTAGAGGCTGCAAGAAGGGTACCTCTACCCAGAAGAGGACCTTATCTCATTGCATCATCTTTTGCATCACAAAGGAACTGACTAAGGGAATCCACGCTCAGTCCTCCAGAACAGAGGGGCATATTATCAAGGAGTAATGATATTTATAGCTAAATGCGCTTAGTGCATTCTTTTTTTTACCGCTTGCTATCGACGGATATTATCGCAGAGATAACGTGCTGTTACCAACGTTTATCTCCAATGCGATAAAATATCCGGCGATAGCAGCTCAATGCAAGAATATCACTGGAAATCCAGCGATATTCTTGCATTAACGCCAATGGGTGCTTAATGTGATAATCCACCCCCCATTGACTATAGAGGTAAGTCAACTTTTTAGCAGGCGTTGGATTCTAGCGATAATCGCGTTTAGCTCAATTTTTTTTATCGCTTCGCCTGCCTTGATAATAGGCGATAGCTGTGTTAGCGACTGTTTTCAGTCGCTAACAGTTTGGGAGCGCCCACTTTGCGTGTCATTAGCGATAAATATCGCTGACATGCAAAGCGGGCCCCAAACCTGTAGCTATCGGCTATAAGCTGTCGCTAACTGCTGTTAGCGACAGCTTGCTAATAGGGCGATAGAAATATCACCGCTTTAGGGGGAAAATGTCCAACTAAAGCGGCGATATCGCCCTTGCTAATATGCCCCCAGGGTCCTCTGCATCAGCACTTGTCAGGGGTGTTCCTGTTACTGAGATTTACTGTACGGTGACATGGGCTTCCCTCCTCCACACCTTCACTAAGCGTTATTGCATGGATTCAGAGGAGAGGAGGGAGGGCCAGTTCAGACGTTCAGTGCTTCAGGGTCTTTAACAGAGTTATTTTCCACTGTAATGACTCTTGGTGTGGGTCCAGAATCATGGAAGTCTTCCATAACTGTGGTGATTCACAAGAAAGGGGGGAGAGATGACCCCTCCAACTATCGGCTAATTTCCCAATTAGGCAACATTGGAAAAATCTTTGGGAAACTCTTACAGTCCCGACTCGAGACCTGGACAGAGGAAAACAATATTCTCTCTAACCCTCAGGCTGGATCCTGAAATGGCCAAAGTAGAATCGACCCGGCTCTGAGATTGTACATGATCTGTATGGAGTTTGTGTCCCTGGAAACTCCCCACTCAACTTGGTCTTCAGAGACCTAAAAACAGCATTCTATTCTATCACCGCTCCGTCCTTCGGAGTCTTCTGGAGGAAGGAGGTTCCCAAGCAACGATTTTAGTATCTGAAAGGATCTGCGGCGGCAATCATTCCAGAGTAAGATTTGGTGTAAAAGAAGAATGCACAAAGAAGTTTGAAATAACCATTGGCGTTGGGCAGGGTTGCGTACTTGCCCCAGATTTATTCAACATTCACATCAGTGGAACTGATTCTCTCTGGAATTTTCGTCTTGATGTTCCGATATTGGAGAAGGAGAATATTCCTATCCCGGTGGTTGCAAATGATACAGTAATATTAGCGCATACTGAAAAATCAATGCATCAACTTTTGGAAGGCTTCGAGCTATTTTGTAAGGTACAGAAGTTAATATTCAATAAAGAGAAAAATATATGATAATTATTCCTAAATCAAAGGTATTGTTGACATTCAGGATTAATGGTAAACCAACTTAAAACATGACTACCTCTGCATACGAATGGATGACCATTTATATTGGAAAGCTCATCGGGTGAAGGCGGAAACAAACTTGACGCCACTATTCTACATTTTGCTAACTCAAGCAGCAAGAGACCAATAAAACTAGCACTGACGCAATCAAGACAAATGCACGGGTGGCCTGCCCTTATGGTTCTGAACTGTGGGATTTTACGACAGTTCAGGCTCTTCTTAAACTGGGAAACATCTTCATGTGACATGTACTAAACCTGGGTCCTGGAACCCCAATGAAAGTTTTAAGAGCTGAGCTGGGGTTCACCGGAGGATCTCACCCCATAAGATAATGGATGCGAGTGTGGTCAAATCTATCCTTTGCATCATATAGAATGGTCCCGCAGGAACAGCGCCGATGCAGGATTACAATAGTTTACCCTGGTTCAAGCACGCTGAGAACATTCTAACATACACTAGTTGAGTAGAGAAATAGAATAATCTGAAACTGATGAATAAGGCAACACTAGAACTGGTTAAAAAGAAATATTGGACATGCTGTTCCCTGCTGAGAAAATGGCTTTATATCTTTATATCTCATGTTCAGATTAGGAACTCTTCAGGTGCGGGCCTTTACTAAATCATGGTTATAGCCCACGGAGGCGGATCTGACACATGTCCCCGTACATAAGGGGTCCTGAGTCATTTATGTATTTTATGCTGCTGTGTGATATGTCACTTAAACGAACGAACGCACCGGATTGCCTTCTACTTACTGAGTCATCACCTGACATCCTGGCAGCCCTCCCCGATAATTATTATATCCTACGTAGAGACAGGCCGCTAGGGAAGAGATGGAGAGGAGTGGTTGCAATTATAAAAAAAGAACTTCTCGCCTCTGCCCTGTCTCACCTGGTAATTCCATCAGTGGATTCTTTTGTAATTACATTTACTTTATACAGTAGCACGCTTATTTTTCATATATTATACAGACCCCCGCAACAATGCCTGACTTCCCCAAGACCCTTGCTAATCACATTGCATCTTTGATCACTGACTATGACAAAATAATGATTATAGGTGACCTGAACTACTGGGCTAATGAGACTGACGAGGGAAAATCTTCCAGAGAGCATTCTGAGTCACTTGCCTGTCTAAACCTTACTCAACACATTGATACCCCTACGCACATTAAGGGCCACACCCTTGATCAAATGTGGTCCATCAATGTTAACTTGACTAACCTGGCAGTACTACCCTGCTTTTGGCCTGATCACTATATCATCAGTTTTAATCTGCTTGCCCCCCACTGAACTCTAATCCCTCACACTCAAAAAGCACTTTTAGAAACTGGAATCGGGTTGAGCTGGATAAACTAGTAGAAACTCTGTCTAGGGAGCAGTCGGTACCAGAAGGCAATCCTGATAACTGGGAGAGTGAGATTACCGATTGGTAAAAGAAGGCCTTCGATCTCCATGTACCTCTGCAGACCAAAACCTACCGCCCTAGGCAGCATGAAAAGGCCAAATGGTTTTGCAAAGATCTAAAAAACATTAAACTCCAAGTACGCCAAGCCAAGCGGAAGTGGAGGAAAACCTACAAAGCACAAGATAAACTTGATTACACCACCATTCTTCATCAATGTAAGGCGTCTATACTGGAGGCCAAGAGAGCCTTCTTTACGAATAGGGTACTCAACTCTGACAATGGCTCGAAAGAAATCTTCAAGATATTAAAAGAACTTTCTAACCCCAGCCGTGTCACGCCATCGTTTGTGCCTAGTCAGGTACTTTGCGATGACCTGAACTCCTTTTTCTTAGGTAAAATGAAGAAAATTCAAAATTCCATTGCTCCCACTAACTGTGACCCCCAAAACAACAGGGAGGCTTCCAATCCCTGTGTTCTCAACTCCCTTCCCTTAATGGACAAGAAACGTTTCCTGGACCTTGTAGCTAAGATCAAATCAGGCTCACCCATGGAGGATTGCCCCATCTATGTCTCCAAAGCAGTCTATCGGTCCTTCCCCGATATCTTTCTTAAATTACTGAACCATTCACTGTCCCTTGGCATTGTTCCACTTACTTTTAAAGAAGCAGTGGTCGTTCTACTTCAGAATAAGCAAGGCATAGACCCCAATAAACTGGAGAACTACAGACCCATCTCTCTCCACCCTTTCCCGGCCAAAGTGCAGATGACCCATGTGGCTACCCGCCTCAGCTCTTTTCTGGAAACCACTAAATTCTTGGATAGCCATCAGGTAGGTTTTCGTCCCGCACACTCCACTGAGGCAGTGATTCTATCAGTATAGGACAACCTCAAGGGACAGGTCGACATGGGCCATACTCAGGCTCTGATCCTCCTTGACCTCTCTGCGGCATTTGACACAGCGAACCACAAAATCTTGTTGGAGCACAAGGTCTCCTGGGCACTGCCCTTGCTTGGGTCAGCTCATTTCTGGAAGCCTGTAAACAGTCAGTGTGGCTCTCACCCTTCAAATCTAGAATGGTAAACCTGAACTGTGGCGTTCCTCAGGGTTCCTCACTCTCGCCAATTTTATTTAATATCTATATACGCCCCCTGATTTCAGGTCTACGTCAGATGGGTGTGAAAATCTTCAACTACGCAGATCACGTGCAGCTTATTTTCACCCTCGACAACTCTGTAGAATCTAAGGATTTTGTCAAGAGGTCTATGCTCTATGTCAAAGCATGGATGAATGAAAATCAACTAGAGCTGAACTCAGAAAAAACTGAGATCATCGTTCCCCACAGCAATCCTGACTACTGGACCCCCTCCTATTGGCCCCTCGATCTGGGAGAGGCACCCATCCCTAAATCTGCTATAAAAAGTCTTAGTCTTCATATTGATGCCGACCTCTCTGTGAGCACCCAAATTGGCTCAGTGACATCGGCATGCTTTGTCCAATTGCGCAAACTGTGCAAGATCAGGCGCTTCTTTAGTAAGAAAGCCATCACCCAAATCGCCTTAGCCCTAATCCTTTCTAAAATTGATTATGGGAATGTCCTCTACAATGGAGTCCCACAATTCCAGAGACACCGATTGCAGATGATTCAAAATCAAGCGGCGAGGATCATCTATCTTAAGGACAGGCGATGCCATATCACCCCCCTGCTTAGAGACCTCCACTGGCTCCCAGTGGAGCAACGAGCCTTGTTCAAAGCTGGTTGTACACTCTTCAAAGCTATTCAAGACACCGGCCCAAGATTCTTCATCTCTTTGATCAATAAACATCTACCTCAGCGGACTTTGAGATCCTCGCACCAGAACCTCCTGATGGTGCCCAGAATCCATCGCTTGAGGGAGACTATCTGCGGGTCATACAACAGCTAAAGACCTGGCTTTTCACTACGGCCTACAACTAGCTATCTCAGGCCCACAACTGCACTCATCGATTCACTCTCACAGTGCCAAGAAACCTGGCAGTGTACCTGCGCTCTAGAAAGCCCCATATACCATAACATAACATACCATATTATGACACAGGACGTCACACCTTCTCCCCCCTAACACATTCTAAACTTAAAGAAAATAAAAGGAAAATTAATAATGAATGCAAAGGATACAAAGAACATAATAGAGAATGCAGTTACGATCTTTGAAGAACTCAACAAAGCGATTTTATAGGCAAAGAGAAAACTGGGGTGCATGGGAAATGGGAAAGAGCTCACTTTAAGAAACACAATTGCACAAACGTCGGGGAATACATTTCAAGCGAAGTGGCCCAGAGCCCCTTTCTTGTGCAAAAGGCTCTTCCACCTCAGAGCCTGAATCAGGCCCACCAGTTGTGGTGCTAGTATCAAAACTAGCACTAGCCTGACACTTCACCACTCAACTTAAATTCTAAATTTTACGGTCACTCGTCTTTATTGCATTTTTGAGAACCTTGATAACCTTAAACGGAATTTGGATCTGGGAGACTTGATCTTGACCACTTGTTCTCTTCACAGACCTCCTTTTATCATACAAGATCTTTCTTTTTTATCACCCCTTTCTCTCTTTCCAGTTCTCAATACTGCCCACTGTTAGACCTGGTACCATTGAAGTGAGTCTCCCTTCCATTTTTCGCTGTTGTCTCCTCTGTTTTTGATATGTTTTTTCTGGTTAGATGCTTTGGGCACTGTGCCACTGCTATTCAGTGTCACAGTGCAAGTGCTTCCATTGTTAAATTGATGTAATGTATTAGGGACGCCATGAAAGTCTTATTTGGTTTACTCGTCAGTCCCTAGTACAGTACACTGCATGTGCCCAGGGCTTGTAAGGCAAATGCTGCTGGTAAGCTTGCAGCACTGATTGTGCCACCCGCAGAAGCAGCTTGTAAAGTGCATCTTAGGCCTAACCATCCAAGCCTGCCCCAGCTAGGTTGTGTATTCCATGTCTGGTTTGTGAGGAGTGAAAGGGGCTGGGGTGGCTCCAGGAGACAGGGTGAGTCAGCACAAGGCTGAATAGACCTATCTGCATTGGGAGTGGTGGGAGGAGTAGCACCTGGCCCTGAATAAGGCTGTGCCTACCTTCCACAATGCTGTCTCCACCTCCCGTGGGGCGTCTGGTAACCCTGGCCCACCCTGACAAAGGAAGAAGTAGTGCACTGGCAGGATGCACCCAGAACTGGTTTGGACTAGGTACAGAAACTCTCTGCCTTCAGAGACAAACTATTTGTGTGTATAAAAAGGGGAAACCAGAGCTTCTTTCTCTACAACAGAACAGTTGCATTCAGCACCTCTCAAGGGCCTACAGATGAAAAGAATGGCTTTATCCTCCCTATCAAGCATCTGCAAAAGAACTGCTCCTAACCCCTTCGACCTGGCTTCATTCAGATGTTTCTAAATGCACTCAAACTCTTCCTCACAGCCCCTGGACCAAACAAATGTGCCTCCCTTCTTGAGGAGAGTCCTCAAACAAGAGGTTTTCCCTGCAAAGTTCAGAATGAACTTGTGATAAAATTCAGCTATGGCCAGAAAGTTTACAAACTCTTCTTTGTTCAAAGGGGTGCGCAAATTACAAAGGGTGTTTACCAATGAGTATTTGGGTTTGATGCCTGCAGCAGACACAAAATGCCCTAGGTACTCTATTACTTTGACACCAAATTTGCACTAGTCAGCCCTAAGCGTGAGGTCAGCATCGCGTAATTTCTTCAATACTGACCTCAACATCCCGTTATGCTCCTCAAAATCCACGCCAAAGATGAGCACCTCATCTGGGTACACCTTGACATCCTGAAGGCCTCGAAGAATTCCCTTCATCACCCTCTGAAAAAATGAGGCTGCAGAAATCAGTCCAAAAGGCATTCATAGAAATCTAAAGGTACCAAAGGGTGTTACACAGGAGGTAAGGTCCTGGGAAGAAGAGTGAATATTCTGAATATTCTGACAAGGTGTGAAGGCTGGCCTTGTGATAGGCAGAGGTCAAGTCCAAGGAAGGAAATGCCTCGCACCCTCAAGAGAACACAGCATTTTAGTTATGTTGCGTAATGGATTATGATCAATAACTGCTTTGTTGAGCTCCCTCAAGCTGACACAAAGCCTGGCCTCCCCATTGGCTTTGGGGCCATAACAACAGGAGAGACCCATTTTGTTGCTTCAACTTCTTGAATGATGCATTTGGCTAAGAGATTATCTAATTCAACTTTCATGCTCTCCCTTACTTACCAGGTGCATTCCTAACCTTAACTGTTTTTGGAACAGCATAGGATTTGACCTTTATCCAATGTACATAGTTGTTGAGACAACCCCAGTTCACCAGCAAAGATCTCAGGGAATTCCTTGATCCAGTCTCAATTAGCATTACTAACAACCTTAACTGGTGGTAATTCTTCTAGGCAGACAGATCTCATTGGGATCAAGGCAGATATGTAGATCATGTTGATGGGACCAACTTATGAGCGAGTCCCACTTCTACAAGACATAGATTTTACCAGTGATGACTCTCCCTTTGAAGTCAATTGTGCCCCAGAAATAACCCAGCAACTCAATAGTCACCCCACCTTAACCTTTTGGTCTAATGTCTGGCTTCAACAGGGTGACTATGCCCAGCAGATTATGCTCATAAAGTGTCTTGGGGACTAGCGGTATCTTGGCCCCAGAGTCAAAGAGCATGCTCACTGGAACATCATTAATCAAACTAGCTCCTGAGGGCCATCACTAGCATTCCCTGTGACTGGGAGAATATTGATTCCTTCCAAATCTTCTTCATAAAGATCAACTTCCCTGACTTTTTAATGCTCGTTGCCCATTCTGCAGCTCTTTGAGACGTGACCTTTTCTCTCACAAGTTTTTCACATGGCCTTCCAACCTGGGCAGTCTTTAAATTTGGCCACATGGGCAGGGTTGCCACACCTGAAGCACTTCCCCAGAAAATTATTTGTGTTAAAGGATTTTGAAGTGGTGCTCGATTTGGGTTTAACTAATCTATCCACCAGCACCTTGACATTAATGTTCTCCTTTTTATCACCTGAACTGTCTTTGTGCATAATATCAACACACGCTTTTGAATGCTTGTGACTTTTGGCTATGGTCAGCACTTCTTGAAGAGATGGCATGTCTTTTTGCCACAGGGCGTCTCTCATTTTGTCGAGGGCGCATCCCAACATGAACTGACCTCTTAAGCGCTCCTCTAAAGCTGCACCAAAATTGCATGTGAAAGCCAATTTGTGCAAGGTAGTTATGTACTGTTCGACTGACTTATCCTGCCTTTGCATCCTTCTCCCGAAGTGATATCGCTGAAGGACAGTACTCACTTTGGGGAGGTAGTGCAAGACAACTTTTTGAAGCAGATCTCGTATTCATTAAGAGTGACAGAGTCACTATCAGAGAGTTTAGGAAGATGTTCAAAGAATTCTTGTCCCTCAGAGCCCAAACAATGAATTAACAATGAGGCTTTCCTCTCTGTGCTTAAGGAAGTGCCACAGACACGAGCATAATGTGTGAAAACCTCCTTCCACGAGAGAGGAGGAACTCCTGGAGATGTCAACAAGAAGGGAGGGGCAATGACATTTTGCATGTTGTACGTACTGTTTTGACCTAGTTACTACTTAAGGGTGAACTTCAGTGATCTGCCCACAGTGCGCAATATCCACAAACCTTCTAAGCTGTGCGCATCAGTAAAACTGTGTGAAACTTCAGCAATTAAAATTTAGGCCAATGCGCGCAATCCCAGAAACTTTATTTGCTGTGCGTATCAGCTGAACCATCACCCCGAATACTAATGGCACATATTTATATAGGGAGTAGTCACTTTAGTCTGGTGCTCAATTACATGTGTAGATGTGAGTCTCGTGGTGCCTGATAACTGAAAGGAAAATATTTGTTTACATACAATTTCATATATGTCTGATTTATTATTCCTATTACAGTGCCTTCTACCTTGAGAAGGCCCACCCTAGACCAGTGTGTGGACAAAACACATGCAGAAAAATCGAGGACAAAGGGATTACGACATGGTCTAGGGACACTAACAACAAATCCTACATCAAACCTCACGTTTAACTGATGGAGAGCAAAGAGCGATATAAAGCAATATACTGAGAAAAAGTAACCTGGATAATTGCTGAAAACTAAAGTAAATTAAAATAAACTAATAAAGACCTACATATCCACAGCTGTATGACCTGGAAGCCGATTATTTCTCAATATATCCCTTGTTTGTGATTACCTTACAGTGCTCACATTATCATCCGCGCTAGAAGAGCTGGGACCCTGGGGTGTCTGGTCACAGAAGCTCATTTACATACAAAGGGGGGGGGGCAGCCTGTTCACAACGCACTTCACAACTTGTTAACGTAAAATGCTTGTTCACAGAACAGGGTAAAGTCATGTGTCTCTTTTTTCATTTTTTTTTTTACTATATCCTGCACCTCACTCTCTTCTTCTCTTTCTCTCATTTCAATTCATCTTAAATCATTCAAATTCACTTCATCAGCAAGGCATAAGTCGAGGGTCGACACAGTTTGATGGGGTCCCCCCCTATTATCTGGAAACGAGACTCAGTTCCACCTAGCTCCTTAGCCTGCGACTGGTAATTGATACTTTGTGCCCCAGCACTGCAGACACAGGCATCTGAGTGTTTGTTTGTGTGAGTTGCGCACAAGAGGAACAGAGAACTAGACAAAATTGTCCCTTCTTTTGCTTAATACACTATAAATGTGAAACACTTTGGGGCTTAGGGGCTGGATAAAGAACAACGTCAGGAAACAAACGCAAATTAAGAGCACATTTTATTTATTCGTTGAAAACTGTTTAAAAATGTAATTTCCAAGTTCCACATATCTGTTTAAAAATATTTACACTTTCAGTCATTTCCGAGTTTAATTAAAAACTGATAGTGGGAAAAACACATGATGTATAATAACGGAAACCAAAAACATATTTTTACATTTTATGTTTCTTGTTTTTTGTTTTTAAAACAGGCCGTCGACCTTTCACGTGAAAATTATTATATGGGCCTAACATCACTTCTTGTGACGTCACTACTTGTGACGTCATTTGGATTTGCATATGATAATGGGCTCCTTCACTATTTTTCTTACTTGTGCCCTGTTTATTGGCATGACATGGGTCTATAGGTATTAAAAATAAATATATAAATTGACAGGCATTCAGCCTGTTTCTCTGGTGATGTCACACACTGACATGTATTCGGCTGCTTCTTCTATTTTTAGGTGAATACAAATCACCGGCTGTTCCCTCTCCTTCCATTTCTCTTTCTTTTTCTCCCCCTTTCTTTGTCTCTCTCGCTCTCTTTATCTCTCCCCCTCTCTATCTCCCACACACTCCTGTTAGCTTTAGCTTCATGAATGTCACTGCCACTTCTGGCATTCATACAACAAATCCTTCAGAACATTTGAGGACAAGGGACAATCAAGTGTGGAAAACAAGTTGCTGTGAGTGCAACTGATTGTCCTGGCACATATATGCTTATGCTGTGGGTTTTCGCTATTTCACACATTCTTCAAACAGAGTCTGCTGCTTACAGTGGCTCAATTCTGGTAAAAAGTAGAGTTTGGCAAGGCACAAAATGAATAGGGATAGCCAAGTCGGGGAGGAGCCACGGGTCACACTTAGTTTTAAGGCCCGATGCACAAGCTGATCCATCAACCGATAACAGTGTGTAAAAGGTGCAGCAAGCGTTACTTAAAAACAAGGTATATGCTCTTTTATATCTAAAAATAGGTTATTTCTTGAACACCTGTGCTTCACTTTAGTTCATTACATATACTGTAGTGGCATTTGTTAATAGTAATACATACATTTTACCAATGAAGCTTCCATCTCCAGAGCCCTGACAACATGTCCACTCTGGATGCGTTGGGTTTACAGGTTTTAATCTGACAAGTTAGGTGAAAGTACCGTTGTTAGTCCCAGTATTGTTCAGTGTTGCTTTTACAGGTAGTGTGATCAGATGCAATTGAATGTTTTTCTTTGTATCTCTTCATCACCAAATAAAAATCAAGAATGTTTCTTTTCTTTTAGTCCACAATGTGCTTGTCTCCCATTGTGTATCCTGATACATCATGTTGCTTTGCTTTGTGTACGGAAGTGAACAATCTCTGGAAACAAACACTATTATAATTCTGCAAATACCGTTATCTGTTTTTCTTCTTTACTGCTATTCAGGTCTTCTATCATTGGTATTTTAATGTCATACATAATTTGAATTTGATCTTTTTCCGTAATTCATTCCTCTCACAATAACTGCACTGTTCTGCTCTTGTCTATGTCCTTAGACGGGTCAATATTATTTTTGATGTTCTTAAATTCTTTCCGGAATCTCTGCATCTCTAGGATTATTTCCATGTGAGTTAAATGAAGGAGTGTATTCACTGAGGGCTGTGTGGGATCGAATATTGACAAAAGCCCTTCTCACTTTCAGTGCCCTTCTATGTTTTCCCCCTGTGTGTTCGCTGATGACTTTGTAGCTCTGATCGTCGACTAAAGCTCTTCCCACATTCATTGCGCTTGAGTGGCTTTCCCCCTGTGTGTGTTTGTTGATGTTTTCGTAGGGTTGATAACTGACTAAAGCTCTTCCCACAGTCATTGCACTTGAATGGTTTTTCCCCGGTGTGTGTTCGCTGATGACTTTGAATTTGTGATAACCGACTAAAGCTCTTTGCACATTCACTGCACTTGAATGGTTTCTCCCCTGTGTGAGTTCGCTGATGTCTTTGAAGGTTTGATAACTGACTAAAGCTCTTCCCACAGTCATTGCACTTGAATGGTTTTTCCCCCGTGTGTGTTCGCTGATGACTTTGAATGTATGATAACCGACTAAAGCTCTTTGCACATTCACTGCACTTGAATGGTTTTTCCCCTGTGTGTGTTCGCTGATGTCTTTGAAGGTGTGATAACAGACTAAAGCACTTTGCACATTCACTGCACTTGAATGGTTTTTCCCCTGTGTGTGTTCGCTGATGTGCTTGAAGTTGTGATAACAGACTAAAGCACTTTGCACATTCACTGCACTTGAATGGTTTTTCCCCTGTGTGTGTTCGCTGATGGATTTGAAGGTTTGATAAATGACTAAAGCTCTTCCCACATTCACTGCACTTGAATGGCTTTTCCCCTGTGTGTGTTTGATTATGTCTTTGAAGGCTTGATAACCGACTAAAGCTCTTTACACATTCACTGCACTTGAATGGCTTTTCCCCTGTGTGTGTTCGTTGGTGTCTTTGTAGTTCTGAAAACCTACTAAAGCTCTTGACACATTCACTGCACATGAATGGCTTTTCCCCCGTGTGTGTTCGCTGGTGTCTTTGTAGTTCTGATAACCTACTAAAGCTCTTGACACATTCACTGCACTTGAATGGCTTTTCCCCTGGGTGTATTCGCTGATGTCTTTGAAGGTTTGATAAATGACTAAAGCACTTCCCACATTCACTGCAATGATATGGCTTTCCCCTTGTGTGTGTACACTGATGTTTCTGTAGGATTGATAACTGACCAAAGCTCTTTGCACATTCACTGCACTTGAATGGGTTTTCTCCTGTGTAGGTTTGCTGATGACGCTTGCATAGTGATGATAAACTAAAGCTCTTGCTGCATGTGTATGATTCTTTTTTCTTGGTTAGTGTCTGTGGGTCGGGTATATATTTGTCTACATCCCATGACTGCATTTCCTGATGGGCCGACATGGCTGATAAAGCACTTGTGTTTTTCTCACACACTTTATATGTGTGCAGTATTTTGCACGTTTGATTTCTGTTTTAACAATAAAATGCAATAGCCACCAAATATTTGCCACAGTCCTAATATGTAGAAGGTGTCTCTGTAGAGCCGATTGGGCCTTTAGATTGGATTATGGCTATGCACGCTTGCGGGTAAAGATGTATCTTCCTTCTGGCCGGTGCAAATCGGAACAGTCTGTTGTATTGTAGATACAAGAACTCCACTTTCCTTTACCCGTCAGTTGTCTGGCTCCACTCTGTTGTGCTCTTCTCTGGTTACTGTTGTTTGGCCAGAAACAGTTTACAATTCACCTAGAGCAGGGAATGATGGCTTGTCATCATATTAGAAAACAGAGCACTGCGGTAATCTCACCATACCGATCCCATGATCAAAGCTGGTGTTGGACACCTGTTTATACAGGAGGAGGTTTGTTATTGTTGTTGCCTTAATTTTCCTACGGTCATTTCTTCGTCTTGTGGCGTGGAGGTGCACAGCTCAGACTCTTACAATCACTGAACTGCCCTTGATGCTTCATCCGGGATCTGTCAGTTTGTGTGCAGGTTCCTCTGTCGCCAACTGCGCTGATGTTTTCCTGAATACTGTAGCTCATTATTTCTGCTATTATTGAAGATTTACAGCATTCGCTTCATTATTGATGGTCAATTCATACATTCAAGGCTTGTTTTCTGTTGGATGTAAAGATATTTAAAATTACTAAATTGAAACATATTGGAATTATAATTCACAAAGTTAACTGTTTGTAAAAGACATTTCGGGGGAGATTTACCAAATCTCCATGCAATGCAGCGCAGCCCTCCCCCTCACCCGGCGAGGCTGCGATGCTCGACAGGGAGGGAGCAGGAAAGCACCATATTTTCAAAGATATGGCTCTCTCCTTCCCTTTCCCTTGCGCTGGCACTGATTACAGCGGCCCTGCGCCATGCACACACCTTAGCACAAGAGCACTAGGATGTGTGTGTGTGAGCCCAGCAAAGGTTTTTGTACAGGACGTATACCCTTCCTGTACAAAATACTAGACACGAGGGAAAGCTTTTCCCACTTTGTATGGGTATTGCACGGTGCACCACGCATGTAAAGTCAGAAAAGGAAGGATAAATCAAAGCATTTCTCCTTCCTTTGCGCTTAGTTTAAAAGGGTGCAGTTTACTCACGCTAAACCCAATCTACTGTATTTGGTAAATTGGTTTTAGTGTGAGAAACCTTGGGTGGTTGCACGTGAACGCCCATGCACCCACCTTGACAGGCCCCCAAGGTGTGAAGTAATGCGAAGCAGTGATATGTACTGCTTCACATTACTTTTACGTTATTTCCAGCGCTAAACAAGAGTAGGGCTGGAAAGTAAATTAGGAAAAAAAGATTTTGCGCTGTTTTGTGCCACTTTTGGGACGAAAATACGGCGCAAAATATTAGTAAATCTCCCCCTTCTTCTTTACCGCCTTTAAAACTTAGCAAGGAATTGTTCATCATACACAGATATTTAACTAAAAGTTCTGTTGATCACGTGACATCTTATTAATGCCTGAAAAGGAGGTGATTTACCAGTGTTCACAGAGTAACTGAGCAAAGTAAGGGCGCTCACGGAGCACCCAAGTGCTAGAGGTATAGCTTAAGATAGACGCATATGGTCAGGATTTCATTTAAACAACAATAGAGTTTAGAAAAAGAGCTGGATCAGGCTGGGCTGCAGAATGTCCAGTAACTCTTTACGAAGTATACAACAAAAGTAACTCCAGTCACACACTTCTTCTTGTTCCTTTCCTATTCACTTAAGATCATCTCAAATGCCAACTCCTGTCTTTACCTCGCTGTTCATAAGCCACCTTTGACACTTTCAACAGCTCCCTTGGTTCAAGCATTTCTGGTTTCTTCTAACCTGGAAGATTGGAACATTATTGTCAGCTGAGGGGGTTTCCTATTGCCATAACATCTGTCCATCTCCCTGAAACTAGTGCAGCTTACAGCACCCTGTTCTGGCCCTGAAAGATAACTTTAAAAAGCAAGTCTTTAGTTCTTTCTAAAGTAGATAAAGTTCTGTAAGATGCAGCTCCTTCCAGGGCTTTTCTGTCAAACAGAACGAGGAGTTTACTGTAAGACCCGTCCTTTACATTATAAGCCCAGATAAGGCAAACAAACGTTGATTCATATAATTTAATATTCAACGATATCAGTCATTTAGTACTTATAGAGAATCCATCACAACCAATAATTTACCTGACATATCCCCGCAGCAGATGTGTGCATATTACTCTTTCCCCCCCTTTTCCACCATTACATGGCATCTGGCATGACGTTGTCAGTTTGGGGCCCAGGATGCCACTTTGTGACTGGATGGGCATTTGGCAGAGCGGTAGCAGGTGTCAGTTATCCACAGGTGATGCGGCATTTCTACCTTTCCATATATCTCATCTTCTAGTTTATCTTATTTCCTGTCCTTCGGCCCCCCTACTGCCCTCTGGCTGCTCACTCACTCTGTGGGGTTCATCAGAAGTCAGATAATGACCTGACACTCACAAGGCCGTGGCTCTCACTTCTACAACACTTATTGCAGACAAAGGGCCTAGTTAGGAGTTTGTCCAACAGATTTTTGCCTCAAAACTAGGGGTGGGTGAAGAATTCCACTCTGCCGGCGGAGCTCGCAAAGTTTTTCCCACTCCGCACTCTGTGCAGACTTGTTCCAAAAAGCTCCATGCAGAACGGAGATCTTTTCTCAAGCGGTTCGCCAATGGTAAGATGGCGAGCGCTTGTGAGAAAATATAACGCACTAGACCTCCTCCTGGCGAGATTTCTCAATGCGGGAGGTCACGGCAGGTCGCGACCACTCGAGTGTTAAAATCTGCCATTCTCGTTGATGAAGCTGCCATTCGATTAGAATGTCAATTAGAGCGGCAGTAAGCAACATCGCCCTCTGGCACGACGTGTAGTGCTGTTCATGCTGATTTTACAGTGGGGGTTGAACTCCTGGCACTAACAATCAGTGAGCACAGCGTAACTTAACAAACTCTGCCACTTGCGGAAGTCTGCAGAGTGCGGTGGAGTTTCCCTGGCACTTCGTGGAGTTCCGCAGAGTAAAAATCTGCAAACTACACCAAGGCATTTTCAAAACGTGACAGATATCCTGTCTGCCTTATTATAATTGCCACAGGATGCAATGCATTTTTAATGGGGCCAGCAGGATACCTGTCACATTTGTGATGGAATAAACCATCCGCTGAAATATAAATAAGGCCTTTGGTGTACATTGTGTCCAGTGTGGCTAGCTGGGCTTGAAAGATCTTGTTGTTTGTCGGTCTCTCACTGCTTTGAGTTCACCGCCAGGCAGAACTACTGTCAGCTGCACCCTGTACAGATCTTCCTTCCAGGCAGGGCTTCTGTCAGGGGTGCCTCGTGCAGATCTTCCTTCCAGACAGGACATTTGTCAGCTGATCCTTGTGTAGATCTGCTTTCCGGACAAGGGCTTCTTTCCTCAATGATCAGTTCAAAGGTCGGGAGAGGTAGAACTGGTCTAGGTCCTCTTCTTTATTGCTGTTCTACTGGTCAAGCCACAGACCTCGTGCTTTGAGAAGACGGAGAGTCTGGATTTTCTGAGCTCCGTAGAACATTAAGACAGTTCTACCACATCCAGCACACACTACAAGACTCCAAGAGTCAACGCTACAAGTGCTGCTCCAAGGTTTAATTCAAACACTGTATCTGAACATCCCCTGGCAAATGCCAACTAGAGAATAAACATCCTGCCTGCACCAGCAGAGGGCAGAAAGCTTTTCAAGCACCTCGAGGTACATGGACTTTCTCTATCTGCCGTAACTGAAGATGTTAAACCTTGGTAACATCAATCCCCTTTGGACAAGGTCCCCCATTTTGCTATCAGAATGTAACTCATCCTACGCAGACACAAACCCTTTAGTCCGTATTGCATGAAGCTCGGAGGTTCTCACCCAAAAGAGGGCCCTCCACAAATTGCTGACATTTCCTTACACCCCCTGGACAGCCGTGGCAACACACAGACCAACTAAACCCCTTCAGGGATCACCAGTCCATCTGCCAGGATCAAGACTCAGATCTTTCAACCTTCTCTGTTACCGTCTTTGGAACGGCCCATCTCTGAGATTCGTGGAAGCTCCACACTCAGTGAGATCAGATTTGCCTTGTAAAACCATCTCATGAGAGTGAAAGAAATGAACATTAAGTGACACGCTCTGCACACACGTGTAAATAGCTCTACCATTATCATTCCATGTACCATTGTCCTAGTGCTGTTGTTTCGAGATGGATATTTTGTCGTCTATCACAGCAGCTTCTTCATTTAAAATCTTACTCACTGCTGACCTATGTACTGTTTCTGACCCTACGACATCTCTGGCAGGCATGCTGTGCTGTCGGTTGCTACATAAATAGGAAAAAGATTGCTACTGCAGCAAGAGTGCAGTGTCCTAGCAGTCAGATGCACTTGATTGGGATAAAAGGTATCATGTTTGTTAGAAAAGCTGCAACTATTAGAATAATAACACACTAAAAGCAGCGCATATAATGCAATAACACAGACCAGGCACTAGAAAAACGTGACGCAAGCAATGCAATAACACAGTCCAAGCATTAGGAGAATACAGCACAAACAATGCAATACCACAGGCCACGCACGAGGAGAATCTGATGCAAATAATGCAATAACACAGACCAGGAACTAGGAGAATCTGATGCAAACAATGCAATAACACATGCCAGGCAGTAATAGAATGTGACGCACACAATGCAATAACACTGGCCAGGCACTAGGTGAATCTGACGCAAACAATGCAATAACACAGGCCAGGCACTAGGATTGATGCAAACAATGCAATAACACAGGCCAGGCACTAGGATTGATGCAAACAATGCAATAACACAGGCCAGGCACGAGGAGAATCTGTTGTAAGCAATGCAAAAACAGCGGCCAGTCGTTGGGAGAATTTGACGCAAACAATGCAGTAACACGGGGCAGACACTAGGAGAATATGATATAAATAATGCAATAACACAGGCCGGGCACAAGGAGAATCTGATGTAAACAATGCAATAACACAGGCAGGGCACTAGGAGAATCTGACGCAATCAATGCAATAACGCAGGCCAGGCACTAGGATTGATGCAAACAATGCAATATCACAGGCCAGACAAGAGGAGAATCTGATGCAAACAATGCAATAACACAAGCCAGGCACTAGGAGAATCTGATGCAAACAATGCAATAACACAGGCCAGGCGCTAGGAGAATCTGATGCAAACAATGCAATAACACAGGCCAGGCGCTAGGAGAATCTGATGCAAACAATGCAATAACACAGGCCAGGCACTAGGATTAATGCAACCAATGCAATAACACAAGCCAGGCTCTAGGAGAATCTGATGCAAACAATGCAATAACGCAGGCCAGGCACTAGGATTGATGCAAACAATGCAATATCACAGGCCAGGCAGGAGGAGAATTTGATGCAACAATGCAATAACACAGGACAGGCACGAGGAGAATCTGTTGTAAACAATTCAATAACACAGGCCAGGCACAAGGAGAATCTGATGCAAACAGTGTAATAACACAGGCCAGGCACGAGGAGAATCTGATGCAAACATTATGTTATGTTATGTTAATAACATTTCTATAGCGCACAGATGCCCCAGCCAAGGGGCGTCCCGGCGCTTCTGGAAAATACCCAAACACAACACAGCAGAACGATGGAGGAAACACGCAGATGAGGATCCTAAGAGAAATGAGGGAACAGATGCGTTTTGATGGCTCTCCTGAATTTCAACAGCTCATCAATTTCTCGAATGTGGGAAGGTAGAGAATTCCACAACTTTGCAGCCAAGACTCAGAAGGAACGTCCTCCCGCTCTACACAGTCTGAATCGTGGGACCACAGCCAGATTTTGGCCCAAGGATCTCAAAGGACGCGAAGGAACATAAGGCTTCAGAAGATTGTCAAGAATCGGAGGGGAGGCCATCCTGAGGATCTTGAACGACAGGCACAGGGTCTTAAAATAGATCCTCTGTGTCACCGGTAGCCAGTGTAGCGACCGGATAGTACTCTCAGCAGAACAGAACCTCGGAAGCCCCAACAGGGCTCTGGCTGCAGCATTCTGGATACGTTGCATCCGCGCGATTTCAGCCTGGTTGGCCCCCAGCAATAGTGAGCTGGCGTAATCAAGCCGTGATAGTATAGATGCTTGAATAACCAGCTGCCTAGTTGAGGCATCGAAGAACCTCAAGATAGGTCTCAGCCCCGTAGAATACCAAAACAGGTGGCCGCTACTTTTTTCGTATGGCCACAGAAGCTGAGGGCAGGGTCAAGCCAAACCCCCAGGTTCTTAACCTCTGTCACTGGAATAGGGGTTACACCCAACTCAGGGGGCCACCACTTATCACCCCAGAGATCCGCTCGCTTACCCACTATCATGACCTCCGTTTTTTTGGCATTAAGCTGGAGACAGTTGGTATTCATCCAGCTGGCCACTGCCAGGAGTCCTTCCCAAAATCTGGGGGCATCACGGTCTGAGTCCCCACTCAAGGTGACCGCCAGCAGCGTGTCGTCAGCATAGGAGGCCATGGTCAGACCCCAATGTTTGACGACAACAGCCAGCGGCCTCACATAAAGATTGAATAATGTGGGGCTCAATGACGGACCCTGAGGCACACCCAGATCAAGGGGATAGAGTTTGGACTCAAACGGAGGAGTGGCAACCTTGAAGGTCCGATCAGATAGGAAGGAGCGGAACCAATCGAGTGCAGTGCCCTCAACACCTGCCTCTCGTAGACGTTGAAGTAAAATTCTGTGCGAAACCGTGTCAAACGCGGCACTGAGATCAAGAAGTATCAGTGCCGCAGTCTGACCGGAATCTAGCACAGAACGAAGATGTTCCGTCATAGAAAGCAGGGCAGTTTCTGTGCTGTGGCCCGCACGGAACCCATTCTGGGAAGAATCCAGAATACATTCCCTCGCAAGATGTCAGCACCTCATTCACATGGGCTTCCGCAATTTCCGCGGCCCAGAGAAGGAGGGAGATAGGGCGATAGCTCTCAAGTTTGAGGGGGTCTAGGGTAGCCTTCTTGAGAATGGGTGTCACAACGGCCTGTTTCCATTTTAACGGGACGATGCCCGAAGTGAGGGAGATATTAATTAGATGGCATACTGGAGGGAGGCAGACAGCAGCAGATTCTCTGAACTGGACAGGCTTCAAAGGGTTCTCTGGTGAGCCTGTTTAATTTTAGAGGCCAGTTTGTAAAATACCTCCATCGGTAAACTAGGTAGTGAGGATAGAACCTCACCTATAGTAAATATGGGACTGGAAGGCTCATCTCCCTGATTAATGATGGGAAAGGCGCGATAAATAGCTAGAACCTTTTCCCTGAAAAAAGCAGCCAGATTTTCGCAGTGGTCCACAGAGCAGACTTCTGCTTCAGTGGCTCTTTTGGCCATCAGGTCCTTAAGGACTTTAAAAACTAACTTAGACGGATTGGTGCTATTTCTGAATTCCTGGGCATAGTAGGCCGCACAAGCTATGCATACCGCTCTATGATATAGTTTAGTTTTAGAGAGATAGGCAGTTTTTTCCCAGCCTCATAAGATTTCCGCCATTCCCTTTCTGCCTGTTTACAGGCTTTTTTTAACAGAACCAGGGAACTGTCGTACCATGGGCTGGGTGCTCTAGAACTGCATTTAGTCCAGGCAGCAGGGATCAGAGCATCTAAAGCCCGGGAAACCCAATCACAGAAGGCGTCATACCCAGCTTCAACACTAAGGTGAGAGCCCAATGGGTTGACCTCCAGGAGATGATGAAAATCCTCCAGTTTGAGTTTCTTCCAGTGACGTCTCATCACCACTCTATCTTGGGGCTTAAACGGATGCTCTTTAATCACAAGAGAGATTTTCACCAAAAAATGGTCAGTCCAAGCTACAGAACTGGGCCTGGTTACCTTGGCCCCAGTTAAGTTAGTGGAAAAAGGATCAAGAATATGGCCCCCCAGATGAGTGGGGGAGGTGACCAGCTGATTGAGCTGAAGGGCCTCCAAATCAGCCAAGGTACTGCTGATAGTGGGCATATGGGTGCAGTCAAAATGAAGATTAAGGTCTCCAAGAATGCAAAAGCTGGCACAGCCCAATGCCAGGGAACTGACACAGTCAGGGAGAGCCTTTCGAAAAGCAGTGTCACAGCCAGGAGGGCGATAGATTAGGAAACCGGACAGAGTGAACTGATGGCTAATAGAAATCCTAAAAAAAGCACTTTCACACCCCACTAGGTCCACTACCCTCCATTCACATGGATAGCAGGATTTTACTACTACAGCAATGCCACCACCCCTAGATAACCGATTATGTGTAAAAATGGAATAATCAGCGGGGAGTGCAAGATTGATGGCAGCCACATCAGCATCTTGAAGCCATGTTTCTGTCATAAAAAATACGTCTGGCAGTTCTTCACTAATGAGATCATTGAGTTCTGCATAATGCTTCGGAAGGGATCTAATGTTCAGATTCCAGACCGTAATGTCTCGAGGAACCAGAGGCCTACTGGCGGGGGGCTTAACCGGGACAAGTTCTCTAAAGGCACGAATCGGAGCGGGGGCGATAAGGGACCATGTCCCACAACTACAGGTATGCGGACCACAGAGGGGACTGACCGGCTCATAGTGGCAGCGAAGAATGGAATGGCTAATGCCGAACAAGTCGGCCCGAGAATAAACATACCTTGGCAGCATTTACAGATGGAACCCTCAGGCAGAGTGCCACCACGCCTGATGCCGCCTTAGCGCGGACTGGCGCAGACGGGCAGGACTCTGGCACGACTCAGGCGCAGCGAAGGCACGCCCGCTGCGCGGAACCGCTGCTCGGAACCGCTGCTCGCTCGAGAACTGGCTAAAGTAGGGTTACCACGTGTAGGCAGCACCACTAGACCGCACCAGATGGCGCGCTAAAGCGTCACCACCCCTCCCAAGATGGCGGCCAATTTACAACAATTTACCAAGCCCCCAGAACCGGAGCCGCTAAAACAGCGGTGGAACATCAATTATATGCAGGTAAGAGGGAGAATGCCCTACGTTAAAAACAGGGAATAAGAAAATAAAGTAACAGAAATACAAAACAGGTATTAAAATGCGGAGCGCGCCTGCAACACAGCGCTAGCATGCGCGAGTCCGTAATGCAATAAAAGCAAGTGTACCTTGGCCAATGCAATAACACAGGCCAGGCACGAGGAGAAGCTGATGTAAACAATGCAATAACATAGGCCAGGCACGAGGAGAATCTGATGCAAACAATGCAATAACACAGGCCAGGCATGAGGAGAATCTGATGTAAACAATGCTATAACACAGCTCAGGCACTAGGAGAATCCAATGGAATAACACAGGCCAGGCACTAGGAGAATCTGATGTAAACAATGCAATAACACAGCCAGGCACGAGGAGAATCTGACGCAAACAATGCAATAACACAAGCCAGGCACTAGGAGAATCTGATGTAAACAATGCAATAACACAGGCCAGGCACGAGGAGAATCTGACGCAAACAATGCAATAACACGAGCCAGGGACTAGGAGAATCTGACAAAAACAATACAATAACATGGGCCAGGCACTAGCGTTGAAGCAAATAATGCAATAACACGGGCCAGGCACCAAGAGAATCCGATGCAAACAATGCAATAACACGGGCCAGGCACCAAGAGAATCTGAAGCAAACAATGCAATAACACGGGCCAAGCACCAAGAGAATCTCTATGCAAGCAATGCAATAACACGGGCCAGGCACTAGGAGAATCTGATGCAAACAATGCAATAACACGGGCCAGGCACCAAGAGAATCTGAAGCAAACAATGCAATAACATGGGCCAGGCACTAGAAGAATCTGATGCAAACTATGCAATAACACAGGCTAAGCACATGGAGAATCTGAAGCAAACAATGCAAAAACACAGGCCAAACACTATGATAATCTGATGCAATCAATGCAATAACATAGGCCAGGCACGAGGAGAATTTGATACAAACAATGCAATAACACAGGCCAGGCACTAGGAGAATTTGATACAAACAATGCAATAAAAGAGGCCAGGCACGAGGAGAATCTGATGTAAACAATGCAATAACACTGCTCAGGCACTAGGAGAATCCAATGCAATAACACAGGCCAGGCACTAGGAGAATCTGATGTAAACAATGCAATAACACAGGCCAGGCACGAGGAGAATCTGACGCAAACAATGCAATAACACAGGACAGGCACTAGGAGAATCTGATGCAAACAATGCAATAACACAGGCCAGGCACGAGGAGAATCTGACGCAAACAATGCAATAACACAGGCCAGGCACAAGGAGAATCTGATGTAAACAATGCAATTACACAGGCCAGGCACGAGGAGAATCTGATGCAAACAATGCAATAACACAGGCCAGGCACGAGGAGAATCTCATGTAAACAATGCAAAACCATAGGCCAGGCACTAGGAGAATCTTATGCAAACAATGCAATAACACAGGCCAGGCACCAGGAGAATCTAAAGCAAACAATGCAATAACACAGGCCAGGCACGAGAAGAATCTAAAGCAAACAATGCAATAACACAGGCCAGGCTCGAGGACAATCTGATACAAACAATGCAATAACGCAGGTCAGGCACTAGAGGAATCTTGTGCAAACAATGCAATAACACAGGCCAGGCACTAGGAGAATCTGACACAAACAATGCAATAACGCAGGTCAGGCACTAGAGGAATCTTGTGCAAACAATGCAATAACACAGGCCAGGCACTAGGAGAATCTGACGCAAACAATGCAATAACACTGGTCAGGCACTCGGAGAATCTGATGCAAACAATGCAATAACACGAGCCAGGGACTAGGAGAATCTGATAAAAACAATGCAATAACACGGGCCAGGCACCAAGAGAATCTGAAGCAAACAATGCAATAACACGGGCCAAGCACCAAGAGAATCTCTATGCAAACAATGCAATAACACGGGCCAGGCACCAAGAGAATCTGAAGCAAACAATGCAATAACATGGGCCAAGCACCAAGAGAATCTGATGCAAACAATGCAATAACACGGGCCAGGCACCAAGAGAATCTGAAGCAAACAATGCAATAACATGGGCCAAGCACCAAGAGAATCTGATGCAAACAATGCAATAACACGGGCCAGGCACCAAGAGAATCTGAAGCAAACAATGCAATAACATGGGCCAAGCACCAAGAGAATCTGATGCAAACAATGCAATAACATGGGCCAGGCACTAGCGTTGAAGCAAATAATGCAATAACACGGGCCAGGCACTAGGAGAATCCGATGCAAACAATGCAATAACACGGGCCAGGCACCAAGAGAATCTGAAGCAAACAATGCAATAACACGGGCCAAGCACCAAGAGAATCTCTATGCAAACAATGCAATACCACGGGCCAGGCACCAAGAGAATCTGAAGCAAACAATGCAATAACACGGGCCAAGCACCAAGAGAATCTGATGCAAACAATGCAATAACACGGGCCAGGCACCAAGAGAATCTGAAGCAAACAATGCAATAACATGGGCCAAGCACCAAGAGAATCTGATGCAAACAATGCAATAACACGGGCCAGGCACCAAGAGAACCTGAAGCAAACAATGCAATAACATGGGCCAAGCACCAAGAAAATCTGATGCAAACAATGCAATAACATGGGCCAGGCACTAGCGTTGAAGCAAATAATGCAATAACACGGGCCAGGCACTAGGAGAATCCGATGCAAATAATGCAATAACACGGGCCAGGCACCAAGAGAATCTGAAGCAAACAATGCAATAACACGGGCCAAGCACCAAGAGAATCTCTATGCAAACAATGCAATAACACGGGCCAGGCACCAAGAGAATCTGAAGCAAACAATGCAATAACATGGGCCAAGCACCAAGAGAATCTGATGCAAACAATGCAATAACACAGGCCAAACACTATAAAAATCTGATGCAAACAATGTAATAACACAGGCCAGGAATGAGGAAAATCTGAAGCAAACTATGCAATAACACAGGCCAGGCACGAGGAGAATCTGAAGCAAACAATGCAAAAACACAGGCCAAACACTATGAAAATCTGATGCAAACAATGCAATAACACAGGCCAGGAATGAGGAGAATCTGAAGCAAACAATGCAATAACACAGGCGAGGCACTAGGAGAATCTGATGCAAACAATGCAATAACACAGGCCAGGAATGAGGAGAATCTGAAGCAAACAATGCAATAACACAGGCCAGGCACGAGGAGAATCTGATGCAAATAATGCAATAACACAGGCCAGGCACTAGGATTGATTTAAACAATGCAATAACACAGGCCAGGCACGAGGAGAATCTGATGCAGGTGAGCATGTAATACCTGGTGGGATCTAGTGTATTGTGTGGACATGAGGGTGGGAGGGCAAAGACTAGCTTCATATGGACTGAAGCATGGGCAAAGTGAGCAATATTTTAAGGAAGTATTACCATATAGTAAATCATCCAGAGTCAGTTTTTTTTTTCCGGGCCAGGTACGGGATATTACGTACCAAGGGGTGTCAGAGAGATTATAATCTTCCCTTCAAGGGTCATCTGCTTTACAAAGAATTTCAATACAGGGAGTGACTCTAAAAAGCAGCAACGGGACATGCAGTGAGAGGAGAGATTGCAGATTATCACTAACGTTATGGAACAGCACACAACTTTAGAGGCTGCGTAGAAACAAAGGAGATCCCTGAAATGGGCTCTGCACTTGGCCCCCCAGATAGAAGAGCTCAGCTCAGCCCCAGGGACCCCTGACAGAAGAGCCCGGCTCAGCCCCGGGACCCCGGATAGAAGAGCCCAGCTCAGCCCCAGGGGCCCCAGATAGAAGAGCCCAGCTCAGCCCCCCAGGGGCCCCGGGTAGAAGAGCCCAGCTCAGCCCCAGGGGCCCCGGATAGAAGAGCCCAGCTCAGCCCTAGAATAGCCCAGCTCAGCCCCAGGGGCCCCGGATAGAATAGCCCAGCTCAGCACCAGGGCCCCCCGGATAGAAGAGCCCAGCTCAGCCCCAGGGCCCCCCAGATAGAAGAGCTCAGCTCAGCCCCAGGGGCCCCTGGATAGAAGAGCCCAGCTCAGCCCCAGGGGCCCCCGGATAGAAGAGCCCAGCTCAGGCACAGGGGCCCTGGATAGAAGAGCCCAGCACAGCCCCAGGACCCCCAGATAGAAGAGCCCAGCTCAGCCCCAGGGGCCCCCGGATAGAAGAGCCCAGCTCAGCCCGGCTCCTGCAGAGATTTCCTCCAGGATTATTCAGTCTATTTCTACAAACACAGCAGAAGGTGCTGACAATCTCCTACCTGAGCGGAGACCTGTGCAGACGTGTCCAGGCTCTCTCCTCCTCCTAGGGCTTGGGGGGGAGGTCTGGGGTCTGGGGGTGGTCAATCTGGGGTTTGAGGGGGGTCTGCAGATGAAGGTAACTGCACAGACAGACAGGGCTCCTTCCTTCTCTGCTGCAGGCTGCAAACACCAGGAGAGGCCGGAAGTGATATCACAACCGCTGCTGGTGCTGTCTCTGCCGCCGCTGACCCGGAAGACGAAACCCTTCTCCCTTTCATCCAATGTGCAGCTCAGCGGGTTTCATCAGCAGGCGAGGATCGCCCTCTGGTGGCTGCTGACGGAACCGCCACCTCCAGGCTCCAGCAGGAAAACAAGCACTGGCACCTGCAAAGACACAGACATGGATGACTTGGTCTCATATGGGAAACAAGCATTGGTTCCTGTAAAGACACAGACATGCGTGTTATGGGAAACAAGCATTGGTTCCTGTAAAGACACAGACATGCGTGTTATGGGAAACAAGCATTGGCGCCTGTAAACACACAGACATGGGTCTTATGGGAAACAAACATTGGCGCTGTAAAGACACAGACATGGGTGTTATGGGAAAAAAGCATTGGTTCCTGTAAAGACAGACTTGAGTGTTATGGGAAACAAGCATTGGCGCCTGTAAACACACAGAAATGGGTGTTATGGAAACAAGCATTGGCTCCTGTAAACACACAGACATGGGTGTTATGGGAAACAAGCCTTGGTGCCTGTAAACACACAGACATGGGTGTTATGGGAAACAAGCATTGGCTCCTGTAAACACACAGACATGGGTGTTATGGGAAACAAGCCTTGGTGCCTGTAAACACACAGACATGGGTGTTATGGGAAACAAGCATTGGTTCCTGTAAAGACACAGACATGCGTGTTATGGGAACCAAGCATTGGTGCCTGTAAACACACAGACATGAGTCTTATGGGAAACAAGCAATGGCACCTGTAAAGACACAGATATGGGACACTCACAGTCCAAGGGCAGGCCTCACCCTTGCATGGTGTGCTCTTGATGAGCCTCAGGTTCAGCCCTCATGCCAGCTCTGCTCCCTCCCTCAGTGAAATACCAGCAATTTGTTCATTGTTTAACTTCTTCAAAGGCACAGACATGATATTAAGGAGTGAATTGAAATGAGGACTTGTATTTCATTCAATGTGTTCAATGTAGACACAGCTGCTGCAATGAGGCTGAGCAGCGTTTCTAATGTTCCTGTTCCTGAGGGTGATTCCTTATATTTGACAGGGCTGCGAATCCTCAAGCTATAGCTGCCAAGGTTTCAGAATGTTATGTGTGACATTTTCATAATTTCAGTCAAAGTATGAGTGACATTCCAATGACTATGAGTGACACTGTCTTGCGGCGGGCAAAATCAAGTAATAAAGATTAGAGAAACAGATAAATATCAGAAATTACCCCCATTTGAGCAACTAGAAACTCTAATAAGGTCTTAAAACTGCAGCAAAGCAGCAGAAATGGAAAGAAGGGCAATAACCGGAGACAGCAGCATGACTGCAGCTCTCAGTGACAGAGACATTTTCCCCCTGAAATAAAACCAAACACGTAAGTCCACGGAAGAAGCTAAATATCAGAAATACACCCTTTAAAACAGTAATAAGCTTTGGAAAGACGTTCAAGCTTCTGCACAGCCCCTGAATTGCAAACTAACTAACCCACAGTCCCTTTCTAAGATGAATGATACTGGAAGGGGCCTGCTAGCAGAAGGCTTGTGTTTTAAAACTTCATGGGATATAAATTGCACATAGATGATCAAACATGATAATTAAAAAATCATTTTTAGAACCATTAAATGTGAACTGTAACTCGTCCAAGCATGTTTTTTTTTAAGGGACCATTTCTTCCTTTTCCGTCTTAATACTGCTTTTCAAAAAAGGTTTTTCTTTTGGCGTTTATAAAAATAGAAGAGTTCAGGTCTTACAAGCAATATTCTGCTTAGGCCGCATGTGGAGAGCAGGGCACGTGTACACTCCAGTACGGATGAGAGCGCTAGGTCAGGTGTAACATGAAAACGAAGTACAGAACTCCCACGATCGCTTTTAGGTGACCTCAAGACGCCACAATGTACTAAAGAAACAGCCCATGGAAAATAAAATGCAATCGTTTAGACAAAAACGCAGTCATGTAGATAAGAACCGGAGTATGTGCAAAACAAGAGAAGTTCGGTATTAAATACACTCGTATCACTGCTAAACAATTCCCAAGCAGGCCTCTGCGACAGATTATGAAATAATTGCATAACATTATGATGTGAATGCAGAGCCCCCACACTGCCCAGATGAACAGAAGGGCCCTGCACACATTTGTTTTCAGAAGTTGCTGTCAAGGAGAGCTACAACATAGATACTGAGCACGTGAGCTGCGCTGAATTAAGTTCGCTAGAAGAAACCAAGAGAACCTGTTTACTAAATAGAATAATTCAGTCTAAAAACAAAGCTACATTGGCACAACTTAGCTGAATAGCTTAGACAATTGTGACAAATGTGGCCTCTGTCTTTACAAGAATGGAATAAGACAACTGCAATGTATTCGCATGTCTTGTAAAAAAAAAAAAAACTCTGCCACACACGCTAGTTACATGAGGAAAGAGAGCGCACGACGGGAACGTCGTACCACACATAAATCAAGGACAATTTGCAATTAAATACATGTTTACTTTTTAAGGAACGCTACAAATTGAAGATATTTTCCATTCTTATTGAACAATGCCACTCCAGTAAGCAAAAACATAGCCGGGACTGCATAGAAGAGGGTTTCGCTGTGAATAAGCAGCACAACCTTTTACTATTTAGTACAAACAACTCAGGTCACAAACTGGCACTGAAAATATTAGGAACAGCAGCACTGGCAGTGCCCTAGCGCCATTAATAAAATGTAAAGTACACTTTGAATAAAACCGATACCTCTCGAACAGCAGCAATTGTACGGGCCGGATCTCGCCGCAATGACTACCTCCGACAATCAACTCTCTCCCGCTGCTTTGCACCACATCAGGGTTTGCATTTCTCTGCTGCTTTCTTGTCCACCTCCCCCTTCAGGAGCTCACTCATAAAACAAGGAAAGAAGCAGGTTGTAGTCACAATAAAGTCATGAGACAGAACCATCAGGTGTGACCCACACATGTGTCTCTGACTCAGTGGATGATGTCTGCTGGAGGGGGTATTTCACCCACACAGGGGTCTCTCACTGAGTGGATGGGGTCTGAGGACGGAAGGGGTATTTCACCCACACAGGGGTCTCTCACTCAGTGGACGGGGTCTGAGGACAAAGAGGGTATTTCACCCACACAGGGTCTCTCACTCAGTGCGCGGGGTCTGAGGACGGAGGGGGTATTTCACCCACACAGGGACGGTGGCGAGGGTGAGGTCAGCGGAGCGAAGCTGGCGGTTCGGGGTGTAGAAGCTGAGTCATCTATTGAGGTACGCTGGTCCGGTGTTGTGGAGTGCATTGTATGCGTGGGTGAGGAGCTTGAAGAATATCCTCTTGACGGGGAGCCAGTACAGGTCTCTCAGGTGGGATGTGATGTGGCTGTGGCAGGGGATGCCGAGGCTGAGGCGTGCTGAGGCATTCTGTATGTGTTGTAGTCGTTTCTGGAGTTTGGCCGAGGCTCCTGCGTAGAGGGCGTTGGCGTAGTCCTGCCTGCCGGTGACGAGGGCCTGGGTGACTGTCCTTCTGGTTCCAGTGGGGATCCATCTGTAGATCTTGCGGAGCATGCAGAAGGTGTTGAAGCAGGAGGAGGATATGGCGTTGACTTGCTGGGTCATTGACAGCGATAAGTCCAGAATGGACCCCAGATTGCGTGTGTGGTCGGTGGGAGTCGGTGCGGCTCCCAGTGTGGCCGGCATTCAGGAGTCGTCCCAGGTGGACAGGGTGCAGCTGTCTTGTCCGAGTACAGTTTCAGGCGGCTGTTCTTCATCCTTTCGGTGACGGCCTTCATTCCTTTGTGAAGGTTGGTTTTGGCGGTGGTGGGGGCCTTGGTGAGGGAGAGGATCAGCTGGGTGTCGTTGGTGTATGAGATGATGTTGAGGTCATGCGATCGGGCTATGTGGGTGAGCGGTGCCATGTAGACGTTGAAAAGTGTCGGGCTGAGGGATGATCCTTGGGGAATATGTAATTCAATATAATGATTAATCAATAGAATAAACGGTGGATGTTGCCAAACTGATACAAATACCCATCATTGATAAGCATGCCAAAAGCCAGGTGTTTCAATGTGCGAGATAACCATATCATGCAATCACGTCAACGTGAAGTAATAGAGGTATCACCCTATGTGAATGATTGTAGCAACCACAAACGCCAACAGAATTGTTAAACGACTGTCTGCTTACTGAATGTAATGTGTGGTCTCTCTCCTAGATGGAGGAGCTTTACAAGCTACCAAAATAACAAAACAGGAATGAGGGGATGCCACATTGCTACATAATAGCACATGATTATGTTGTATTTATCAGTAATCTCATGCAGACAATACCTTTAACGATAAACCTCATGTGAGGTTCCAAGGGTCAATATCTGGACACAGCGTACACTCGAAAATTATAACCAAACCATAGTGCACAAATTAGTGCAAGATTTTTAAACACAGGTGGTTAGGTGGAAAGGTAATCACAGAATTCTTACCAGCAACCTATGCTGACTTTACAATACTCCTTGAGTTTTACTCGGTGATCTGGAGCTCTCTATAACAAACAGAGCCATGTTAGCCTCACGTTCTACAAAATGAAATTACATCTACAAAGGGGTCGTGTCAGAAGCCTTCTTACCCAAAATAAATATCCTCCTATTCTTCATACTCCTCTGCTTATTGCTACGCTGTGGCACCAAAACAGTTGAACAAGAGTATCAGGGGGATTTTAATTGTAATTTGTGTGAACTAACAAAGGATAATAGGTGTGGCCTAGCACAGGACAATGGTGAGGGCCATTTGCATTTCAAACATACTATTTTAGGGGAACAGTTTAACAGTTTGTTAGCTAACTTTGACCTAGGGTTTGCAAATTAAATGTGTACCTCACCTTCTGTATCAGCTCCAACATTTAATGGTAGGGGTTGCTCTACAACCATAGACTATGTTATTATTTCTAACAAATGTGGGAACAGAATTCACTCCTTTAGTGTTTCCGATATAGTATTGAGCGACCACTTCCCGCTTTGTGTGACCGTCCTACTACCTACTGTATCCACGCTGATTAATGAGAAAGAAAGCGACAGTTTGGACACGAATTTAGCCATCGGTAGCGTTAATGGATATACGCTGAAATGGGCCATGGTAAACGAGGCAGAGATAATTCAAATAGTGGTTGATAAATGCTTTTCAGAAATAATGACGTGTCTAGGGGTAGATTCACCACCTGAAATTTGTCTTGCATCCTTCCTTGTAATATCGAATAAAATTAAAGATTCCCTTATGAGGCAGTTTAAGAATCAAAAAAAAGGGGGAGGTTGGTTTGACTCTAGGTGCACTAGGGCCTACGCGCTCCTAAAGAAGGCGCTGTACAAAAAACCTAGATCCGCTGAGGAGGTCAGTAGATGTAGGAAAGAATACAAAATGGCAATTAAAGAAAGGAAGAATACTCTGAGGACTGAAGCTTGGGAGGCTCTTCATTCTGCTTCTACAAGGAATGATGGCGCAAGTTTTTGGAAACTCATGAGAACTCCCTTTCTTAGGGAAGAGGTCGATCCAAAAATAGAAATAGCAATCCCTGACTCAGACTGGGTTAGACACTTCTCGAGAGTATATGAGGGCGAGGAACAAGTGGGGTCTTCGATCCCTGCTGTTGATTACTCCCCCAATAGAAACTTGCACTTTACTCTAGAGGAGGTTGAAAGAGCTCTGAGTAAAAGCAAGAGCGGTAAAGCACCTGGCCCAGACGGGGTCCCCATAGATATATTTAAGACAATTTCTTCTCTCTGGGCGCCCCTCCTGGTCCAGGTGCTTAACGCCAGCTGTGTTACTGATTTCCTGCCCACCTGGGTGGAATCTGTAATAGTTCCGATCTATAAGAAGGGGAATAGACATGACCCGGCCTGTTACAGGCCTATTTCCCTTCTGGATTCCTTTACAAAAATAGCAGGTAGAGTAATTTTGGACCGGCTCTTGGAGTGGGCAGAGGAAAACTCTGTTCTGTCTGATCTTCAGTATGGCTTTCGCTCCGGCTTGGGGACAGTAAAACAGGGATTGAACCTCCTTATATTGGTCGGGAAATACACGAGGGCAAAACAGGGCAACCTGTTTTTGGCCTTCGTGGATCTCTCGGCCGCCTTTGATTGTGTGATCCATTCTAAGCTGTGGTTATTACTGGAACAACTCGGGGTTGAATCTAATATTATTTATTATCTTAAACGTTTTTATAGCGACGCTTCAGCCCGCGTTCGCTTTGGCCTAAGGGGAGAACGCAACGACAAAATTCAAATCAGGAGTGCGGTCAGGCAGGGCTGTGTCCTGGCCCCTTTCCTTTTTAACTTGTATATAAATGGATTGGAAGAAGTTCTGTGCAAAGATAGCTTGGATCCCCCATATGTAGGCGGCCACCCAATACCAGCACTTCTGTACGCTGTCGATGCTGTACTTATGTCAGGTACTCAAGTGGGCCTACAGCGAGTGGTTGATAGCTTTTCCCGCTTTATGAATGAGCTGGGCCTGAAAGTCAATACATCAAAGACTTTCACTATGTATTGTGGTAGGCATAGCAAACCTAAGAGGCCCATTTTTATTGCAGGACAGAAGCTCGAATTTGCCAAGCATTTTTCTTATCTTGGGATACTATTCGCTCAAAATGAGACATGGACCCAAGCTGTGTCTGTAAAAAAACTTGAGCTGCTACAATCGACTGCTGCTCTTAAAATCTTTTCAAATAAATTAGGGACTAGACCACCTGTAGAATTAATTAAAATTTACAAAGCTAAGTGTGTGGCTGGCGCTACCTATGGTAGTGGGGTTTGGGGTTTTGCAAACCCCGCACCCATCCAGATGGCTGAAAATTCATTTTTAAAATATATCTTGGAACTTCCCAAAAGCTCACCTAATGACAATTGCCATGCAGAACTGGGTCTTTCTTACATAACTGATCTAATTAAACTAGAGCCTGTGCTATTATGGCACAGACTTTGGACACAAGAAGCCACGCACTTAAATAGAGATGTTCTGACAGACATTTTAAAATTAGAGGGAGCCACAAAGATACCATGGGTGAACTATGTTTGTAACTTTTTAAAGGACATGGGGAGAGAAGATTATTTCTTGAACCCTACCAACATTTCAGCTATCTCACGGAAAGAGTTGAAAAGGTAGGGTCTAGCTCTTCTGGACTCTCACACAATTACAACGGAGGTCTTAAAACCTTCTGTCCTACAGCATCAAATGGTTTTAATGACTTTTAATATTCAGCCCTATTTAATACATGTATCTAATAAATATGAGCATGTTTTACTTTCACGCTTTAGATTTGGTATTGTCCACAGATTGGTTAGTTTTCCTATGATTAATAACTGGATGCATGATCTACCTCCTACCCCTGGGACAATATTTCACCTCAGAGTACTATCCATGTTTTCCTATTTTGTAAATTTTATGATGCAACAAGGAAAAATGTCTTACTGCCATTATTAAGAGAATTAGGACATTGTTAGTGTCGTGCGGCGATGCTTAATATTCAATGTCTTGACAATCACTTATGTGTAGCGACAACAACTTCGTATTTAAAAGATGTGATGCGCATTAGGAAAAGCATGGACATTTAAACGCACTTTATAATTTAAATTTCATCCTCGGAGCTGAATCCCTTGAAATTGATGAATCCCTTAAAATTGATGAATTCCCATATTGTAATTATGTATTTTTAATATTGTAATAATGTGTTTTTATCTGTACTTTTATGATTGCTTCCAACAATCGAAATAAAGATATTTTGATTTTAATTTGACAGCTCAAGGCCATGGCATACCGCAAACCCCATACCCTCTTGAACCCCTGCTCCCAAGTCACAAACAGTGCACAGTCTTTGCTCCAGTGAGTGAGTGAGATTGAGTGCAGAGGCGAGTTTGACAATCAGCAATTGGCACTGTGGAGTAGTGCGTGAGATTGGCATTCAAGGAGAGAGACTCTGTTGACCAAAGAACGACCCCCTGGCAGCCCTGCCGTGTCGCTCCTGTACCCGCTGTCCACTGGCGAGAGGCAACTCTGTTTCCAGACACCACCATTTCCTTCACCCAGGATCCATATGTCATGTCCTGGTTATGTGCAACAGTGCAGTTGTGCTCTTTATCCGGGTCCTTCACATAAGGATGAACATCTCATTCACTAAACATTCCAAGTGTCTGATCGAGACAACCCATCCCGAAGGAGTCCTTCCTCCTGCTTGCACCTTCCGTGACCTCGCCTGGACAGCACGTGCGATTCCTAATATATTCGTCATTAACCACGACCCCTTCTAAGCACAAACCTGCTTGGTAAGGTCTCCTTCAGTGACCGCTGAGGGAAAGCACCCGCTTCCTGGTGTCAGTGGCAATGACCCGGCCATGAGTTCACCGACGCTGTCCCTTTCAGTGCCAACCCATTCTGCCACTCTGGGCCCTGCACAGGCCGCAGGAGAAAGTGAGTGGGGGAGCTTTGGGGAGGGTGAAGCTGTCTGTGCTAAGGTAAAACTCAGCTTTGACATAAGTCGGCACCAAGGCGTGCCCCCGCTTGCCCTTTTTCGTGCTGTGCAGACACAAGCTTGGCAACTTGCGAGTCTCAGTCTGAGGTGCTTTCCGGGCGCAGGCCTGTCAGAGACTTCTGTAATTGGGATAATTTATTAACACCACGAGGGACACCTATAATGGTTCCATGGTATGGAGCACTCCCTTCAAAATACAAGTACGGTCCACCGATTTCTTATCTTTATTGGGCGATGTGTCTGAAACACATGGCCCCATAAAGATAAGTAAACTTCTGAGACGTAATGAGACGAGCTTGTCCAAGTGGGCCGCCTCAAAAACAGAAAAGTCTACATCACGGAATGCTCTTTCCCAATGGCTGGCCACCGTTTAGCATTAACGGTGACGCCAGCCAATGGGAAAGAGGGGCGGGGCTTAAAGCCCCTTACAGAATTCCCTCTAAATCATTAAATCTCGCCAGCGAGACTGCGCATGGGCGCAGCCTTACACTAGCCGAGACCTACAAATCTGAAAAGGGAGGGAATGTAGTTGTCTGGTCCTTAAAAATGTATTTGAGGAAAGGCAAGAGACAATTAGATGATGTGAACGATTATGAAACAAGCATTTACAATGCAATGGTCTCGGCATTATTAAAGGTAGAGCTATTGGCATTGCTCATGATTTTATGATTTTTTAAATTATTTTTTTAAATCATAAATAAATGGCATTGTCATTTGCATTGCCAATAGCTTAATCGCTTGCATATGAGACCTATTGCATTAGCACCCACACACAGAGTAAGTAGTAGAGTGAGTAGTTGATAGTGAGTGGGATAGAGTTATTAGTAAAGAGCGTATTAGAGAGCGAGTAGTAAAAAGTGAAAGAGTGAGTATTATATAGTGAGAGAGTGAGTAGTAAAGAGTCCTAGAGCCACACACATTTAAATGCACAGCCACACCTTTACATATACAAAGTTTATTTTTATTTTGTAGTAGTAAAGAGTGAGTAGTATAGTGACTAATTATGAGTGAGTAATGTTGAGTAGTAAAGAGTGTAGCAGAGTGTGTAGTACAGTATTACAGTACATACTATACATTAGATGCTATTTAGTACAGTGAGTAGTAGCGAGTAGTTGATATTGAGTATTACAGTGAGTAGAGAGTGTTATGGAGTCGTATAGTAAATATTCGAGTGAGTATTGATAATGTTGATAGTGAGTATTATAGGGTGACTATTTGAGTGAGTATTTGTGAGTAGTAGAGAGCGTAGTAAAGGGTGTGTAGTAGAGTGTGTAATAGAGCGTTATAGTGAGTACTGTAGAATATTTATTTGTGTACTAAAGTGAGCAGGGAGTATTAGAGAGTTGTTGAGTAAGTACTTTAGTAGTAGAGTGATCAGTAGTGAGTAGTTGATATTGAGTAGTACAGTGAGTATAGAGTATTAGATATTTGTCGTGTAACTAGTACAGTGAGGAGTGAGAATAAGAGAGAGTAGTAGTGTGTAGTAGATCGTTTTTTGTAGAGTATTAGAGTGAGTACCTTACAGCATTTTTTCTCATTAGTAAATCTATTAGGCAGTATTAGAGAGTTGTAGAGTAAGTAGTACAGTATTAGAGTGAGTAGTAGAGAGTGATTAGTAGAGAGTATTTGAGAGTGAGTAGTCTAGAGTGTAATATTTAGTATTAAGTAGTGAAAGAGTGAGTAGTAAACAGTCTTAGAGTTACACACATTTACATGCACAGCCATACTCTTACATATACAAAGTGTGTTTTCTTTTAGTAGTAAAGATTGAGTAGTAATTGTGACTAATTATGAGTGAGTAATGTTCAGTAGTAGAGAGTGTAGCAGAGTGTGTAGTACAGTCTTATAGTAAGTACTATACATTAGATGCTATTTAGTACAGTGCGTAGTAGCGAGTAGTTGATATTGAGTATTACAGTGAGTAGAGAGTGTTATGGAGTTGTATAGTAAGTATTCGAGTTAGTAGTGATAATATTTGAGAGTGAGTAGTATAGAGTGAGTATTTGAGTGAGTATTGTGAGTTGTAGAGAGTGTAGTAAAGGGTGTTATAGTAGAATGTGTAATAGAGTGTCATAGTGAGTACTGTAGAGTATTTTTGGTGTACTAAAGTTAGTAGGGAGTTATAGAAAGTTGTAGAGTAAGTATTTTAGTAGTGAGTAGTAGCGAGTAGTTGATATTTAGTAGTACATTGAGTAATGGAAATAGGTGGGCAATAGGTGAGCATTAGAGAGTAGTAGAGAGTATTAGCGGACACAGAGCCACACACACACACAGAGCCACCCACACACACACACACACAGAGCCAGACACAAACACACACAGAGCCACACATATACACACAGAGCCACACACACACACACAGAGTCACACACACACACACAGAGCCACACACACACACACAGACAGCCACACACACACACACAGAGCCACACGCACACAGAGAGCCACACACACACACACAGAGCCACACATACACAGAGCCACACACACACACAGAGCCCCACACACACAGAGAGCCACACACACAGAGAGCCACACACACACAGAGCCCAACACACACACACAGAGAGCCCAACACACAAAGACACACAGTGCCCAACACACAGACACACAGAGCGCCACACACACACAGAGCACCACACACACACACACACACACAGAGCGCCACACACAGAGCGCCACACACACACAGAGCGCCACACACACACACACACACAGCGCCACACAGAGCGCCATACAGAGAGCCACACACACAGAGAGCCACACACACACACACACACAGAGAGCCAGACACACACACAGAGCCACACACCCACAGAGAGCCACACACACAGAGAGGCACACACACAGAGACCCACACACACAGAGAGCCCAACACACACACACACACAGAGCCCAACACATAAAGACACACAGAGCCCAATACACAGACACACAGAGCACCACACACACACACAGAGCGCCACACACACACAGAGAGCGCCACACACACACACAGTGCCACACACACACAGAGCAACAGAGCAACACACACACACAGCGCCACACACACACACAGAGAGCGCCACACACACAGAGTGCCACACACACACACACAGAGCACCACACACACCCACACAGCGCCACACACACACACAGAGCGCCACACACACACAGAGTGCCACACACACACACAGAGCGCCACACACACACACACATAGCGCCACACACATGCAGAGCGCCACACACACAGCGCCACATACACAGAGCACCACACACACACACACACAGAGCACCACACACACACACACACAGTGCCACACACACACAGAGCCACACACACACAGAGTCACACACACACACACAGAGCCACACACACACACAGAGCCACACACACACAGAGCCACAAACACAGAGAGCCACACACACACACACAGAGCCACACACACACACACAGAGCCACACACAGAGCCACACAGAGCCACACACACACAGAGCTACACACACACACACAGGGGCTCCCTGGGACATGGCACAGCTGAGGCTCTGATGCAAGCAGCACATCTGCTTGTGGGATTTATACTATGGTGTAAAGTGTTGTCAAACGCGTGTGATATTTTGTAAGTTGAGGATGGGCGCCAGAATGATGTGATCTGGGTCAACAGCAGATACTGAAAACAAGATATTTTATATTTTTGGTGCATACACGTAATGAAGCAGATGTGGTTCTAAAGCCATGGCATACTTTTTCAATTCACCCTCCAAGCCCCAAAACGATGGTGACGGCTCTCTTATTGTTATTAATGCAATCACCGCCATCAAGCCTCCACTCCCACCCATGACACAACACAAGCAGCTAGTACTGAAGGAGGACCAATACTTCAGAGCCCGGCCTGTCATCTGCAACGGGCCTGTCACCTGGAGCGCGCCTGTCATTTGGCGGGCGGAGGCTGTCACAGGCAGGTAGTGGGAAGTCGGGCCTCTCGGGAAGGAGGGCGGGGGCACAGACTCTCACCCACAGGGGGCGCAGCAGTCTTCCTTCAAAAAGAGTGCACCCGTTCCTTGTGATGGTCACCAGCTGGTCGCGGGCTCCTTCCTGGCAAGGGGAGGGTGGCAGAGACCGACCAAATGCCCACTCATGGCCGAGTGTCACTTTCAGGGAAACATGTCCGCATCTCTCTACTTCAGGGTGCAGATATGAGAAGAGAACTGGGCGCACATGCAGGGCCCCCTGGAGAATGGGGTGACCTAGGCTTGCTCCTGGACCTGGAGGTGCCTTGAAGCCAAGGAAGTAGCGGCTGTTTCCATATCACCAGTGCAGCTGAGCTGATCACAGCCTCCGTTTCTCAATCTCTCTGGTATCGAGTTGGTATCAAGCCTGACCCAGGAGGGAGGCGCTGGGATCTGCTGAGAAGACTAGCCCAGCTCTGGGATCGGAGTGCCCGTGCGGCTCAGTGATCTCCATGGCACTCGCCGCAGCTCTGCTCCGGTCCTATCGGTGCAGAGAGCAGTTGGATGTAAGGCAGGTAGATCGAGGAAGGGTCTGACCCCCGCTATTTGCTGATCTCACGTGAAGCTGATCAGGCGCTCCCTGGTGCCTCAGCATGAAGGTGTCTGTCAGCCCGGTTTCAGAACTCTCAGCCACTTTTGAAGAGAAGGAAAAAAGGCAGGAGGCGGGTGCGTTCCAGAGAGAGGAAGTGCATGGGGGCGAGGACAGTGGTGGCGTCTTGCCCCTATGGGAGCCTGTGGTGTCCGTACAAAGCCGCAGCAGCAGCCATCAGAACTCCCTTCCGCGGCCCCTCAGATCACACTGTTGAACACGGGGAGCCGAGCTCTCCCAGCTGTGGGCAGGCTCTGTTCAGGTCGGGATCGCCCTACCTCCCTCATTCCTCCCCGTGACTCCCCCCTCCTTCTCTGCTCACGTTACTCCAGAGGATTAGAGGGCCAGAGGTCAATCAGGGCTGGGGAAATAGTTTTCAAAGCAGGTAGTAGAAAGGTGGGGGCCGGCACTCCTCCTTCGAGCAGAGGGGCCCAGTGTGAGGAGTTCAATGAGAATATCTTATTCTTTTCTCAGACTAGGGCACATTTCAAGCAACCAACCAATACGGCAGCCTCTAACAGAACCCCGGGTCTCTTTCCAATGCCTGCCATCCCGAGCATCGCTTTCTGAGAGCCCCGCAGTATTTCCTTTCTGTCCGCACCTAAGAAAAAATACAATTACATTAATACTCTCACCACCTGGTGAGCCCGCCATGAAGCATGCATTTATAGTGTGCATGCCGAATAACCGTGTGCTTTAAAAAATCTACCTATCAACGGTGTTTGAACATTTCCTTCCTGAGATGCATGCATTAAATCTGCTGATCATGTGTTAATGAAGCCGTTCTCAGGCGGGGCCTTTATTAGCTCAGCAGCCCTGACCCCTGGCCCACGCACACCTTGCCTGACCCCGGTGGTTCAGATTGGACACCCTCTGGCCGGCTTCCAGCATCCTCGGTTTCTAAATGTCTCTCTGAATTAATAGCCCGCTCCTCGCTGTGCCTTGTAATGTGCTCAGCATCGCGCCATCTATCAGCCTCAGAGCCACGGGAAGGGGGGATGTAGTCGATACACTCAATTTAGCAGCTCCGGCGGAATGTCCTCACATGTTCTTTCTAATGTGAAAATTGCGGGCTCCCTGCGGGCCGAGGGAAACGCCGGGGCGTGTTGCGCGCTTGGGACGGGAAAAGCATTTCCATTTATTTACTATGTGTATTCGTGTTGGGGGGCGGGGATGAGGCATGAGAGGGGAGGACAAAAGGAGAGAGGTAAAAGAAAACAAAAACAGACCTTGTGTAACGCGGTAACAGACGAGGGGGCGGCACCAAGCACAACAAGGGAACAGACGGCAAAAAACTTACCTGCACAACGACATGACACCACCATCTTTCTACAAGGTGAGGCAGAAATGCCTTGGAGAAAGCAGCGTATTTTTCAGATTCGGGGGCGTGGTTTTTGTTCTCTCCTCTTCCCATTGGCTGGAAGGTAAAATTAGGAAGCCAGCCAATGGAGAAGAGGGGCTAGTTCAAGCCCCCACTAAGAGACATTAATTCTCGGCTGGGCGAGCACTGCTGCGCAGTGCAACGCTAGTCCGAGACCTAAAAACGGACAGAGTGAGCTATGAAAGAAGCAATGAGAGATACAGAGTGTTGGACCCGGCATCGTGGCGTGGTCCCACCCTTGCCGCACGGGCCCTGGATGACATCGGCCCCTGCCCTCCCCCCTGAAGATCCCCTCTCCAACCTTCAACCAGAGCCGCCACGCCTGGCGACCTCCGGCTCTCCCCCCCAGGAACACGGCGACCCCTACTCGCCCCACTCTGCTGGTCCGGCCCCTACCCCGGGCCGCCATCTCAGGCCCGACTCCATCTTGGGCCCTCCACGTCCGGACCACGTGGCCTCGGCCCGACCTCGGCCGCGGCCCCAGCGAAGCCCCGACATCGAGGCACCAAGATCTGACCAGGTGGTAAAGCGGCCACTTGACGGATCAAGGAGGAGGGGAGTTTCGATGGCCCTCCAGCCGTCCCCGGACGCCTGGTTTCGATCGCCCTCTGGCCTCCCTGGGCGCTGGCTCCACCCCCCTGCTGGGTGTCTGGACACTCTCATCCCGGCCCCTCTGACCCCCAGGCGCGAGGGTCCGGACATCAAAGGACTCCAGACCTATATCTGCGGCAGCCCGGGAAGGGGTCAGGAGTTGTATCCTGGAGTCGAGAGCCCGGCTGATTGAATCGCGGCTGACCCTGAGAAGAACTCGCTACTTTAAACCCTGGAACCTCAGAGCCCTGCTGACGCTGTTGCGGCCCGACCTCGCTGAACCATCCTCAGAGCCCTGCTGACGCTGTCGCGGCCCGACCTCGCTGAACCATCCTCGGAGCCCTGCTGACGCTATCGCGGCCCGACCTCGCTGAACCATCTTCGGAGCCCTGCCGACGACGTCGCGGCTCGACCTTGTGGAACCCCCCAGCTCGAGGATTGAGAGCTGTGCGTAGGGTATCCCCGTGCCAGGCTGGTACCAAGACTGTCCCGCTACCCGCTTCCCCCCGTTACCGAGACATTAAGGATCCCTCGATCTGTTTGAACATATTGCTGAGAGAACCTACTGTTATTGCTGATAAAGACTCTAAGAATCTATCCTCTTGTGTGGTGTCCCTTTGTAGTGGTGTGATTGCTCGGCTGTTACGGTTCTAGGAGAGGAGCCTCGCCAAGGGGGCCTCTCGACGGCGCTCGGCCAACTCCAGAAGGAGAGGTGGTTCTCGAGGTGGTCAGTCAGACATCTTCTGCCTCCCCTGGGATCGCCTTTCTAACACAGAGCCAATCTAACGAAATGGAAAGATTATTGTTTAATAACAATGGATGAGTATACATTCTTAAGCTGTGCTTTCCTGAAACTATCAGCAATGTATATGTTGCCTACAATTAGGCTGTGGGGTTTTAGGTTTAAACCTATAATAACTGATAAAACCCCACTGAAAGAAAAATAGCCCTCACCGGTGAAAACATATAAACACTGAAAAAACACCTGCACAACCATAAACTAAATGCCATTCAAAGAAAGGAAAAAGAAAGTGAAAGAGTCATTTTGTTCTTACTGAAGAGGTCAATAAAATGTAACTTTGTTATACAAGCTAGCAGTAAGAAAGACTGGCTAACATTATTCTGCTTGAGTTTTGTTCTTTAGGGATGCCACTAAAATATTGTTTCTTCTTCCTTTTACTTTTTTTCAGTTTTATGACCTTTGGTCTAAAGATGCAGGGTTTGGTTTCATGTTTTATGTCTCGTTTAATTATTTTATAAACTGTAGAGAATCAGGACATATCAAACTCATATTTGATATTTTGGCTGCATTTGATTCTTTCACTGATAGGTAAAATGGCTAGTTTCATAAAAATCTTTCCTAATATGTGTCATCACATTTACCCACAGAGAATGGGTAAAAACCCTTAATACATCAGACCATAGTTTCTAGTGGGTCAGTATTGATAGTAGGTGAATTGCCAACACCTCAGGCTTTAAACATTAAATGCAAGGTATAGTGACAAGTATATATATATAACCAAGCATCTGGGATAGTGGTGAAAACATGACACCAGACTTTTCGAAAACATGGAACGCAGTGTCACTTGTTATGCTCTGCAAAAAAGGTTCTTTTCAAGTTCAACAAAGATTGGAGTGATATTGTTTGTATTTGCAGTGATTCAGCTACGTATATAAAAAATGTGTGTGAGGACCTGTCAAAATTGATACCCGAGCTGAAGTGATTCTCTGTAGGAGATCCTTGCCACTTGTTAGATGGTATGCTGGAAGCATCTTTACAATCTTCAGAGTTAATGAGGGATGCTATTGACTTTTTAGTCCATTCTGGTGCACTGTTGTCATATGCCCAGGAACTAAAATGCAAATATGTATCATTTCGTGCTTTATGTGGCATCAAAGAAAGAGCCATCCCAACTGTGTCCCTTAGCTGGCGGTTCTCAGCCCAAGGAGCTATGAATGCTGAGAGGGCCTTTTCACAGAAGTTTACATGGGAAGGAAAGCGCGAGCGCACATAACCAAAGACTCACTGAAGGAGTATTGTATGGTGTACTACAATAAGATTAATTTGCAAAAATCTCTTTGGACCTTATATACACTATACGTACACTGTCTATATACCATGTTCTTTCAGTGCAGAAAGTAAGCAATGATAAACGTAAAACGTTCCATAAACACCGGAAAAACACTTTTTCTGTTGTTTTTAGTGGCGTGAAAATGTGTAACCACTGATAACAACTGTTTTTTAAGATATTGAAAACACTGAAAAAACCCCACCAGAATTTACCAAAAATAGAAACTGAAAACAGGACAGCCTACCTACAATCCACAAGGATAAGGATAATCCTCCGGGAGTCCAATAGTCTCCTCTATGGGTAGCCTAAATGAAAATACTTCAAGGTATATTGACTACCTTTTGAGACCCTTTGTGCAACTGCTTCCGTCCTATGTAAGAGATACAGGCGACTTCTTACGGTTGATCAACAATATAATTTGGGAAGAGAGCCTGTTGTTGATGGTATTGGATGTAAATAGCCTGTACACATGCATACCTCACGATTTAGGAATGAATGCGTGTAGCCATTTCTTAAGCGCATGGTCCATGTCATACTTCATGCATCCTGAGATGTTGTTAGACATGATGTACACATATTTGACAAATAATTTCTTCATTTTCAATCATGTATTATACAGGCAAACCCAGGGGACGGCAATGGGGACCTAATTAGCCCCTAGCTATGCAGGGTTGTACCTAGGCTGGTGGGAGGAGCAGATGGCCAATAACATCAAGGCTTTGACCAACATGTCGTTCTCTGGGTAAGGTATATCAATGATATTTTTTGTATTTGGAGAGGAACAGAAATGGATGCTAATGATTTTGTGGAAACCCTGAATAGGAATGAATTTAATCTTAGATTTTCTAGTGAAGTACATGCAAATGAAATTGAATTGCTAGAAGTAAAAATAAGGGTTGTTAACAAATTGGAAAGCACATTATTTCACAAAAAAACAGCTGGTAACAGTTTCCTACATGCTGATAGCTGTCACCCCAAGAATTTAATTAACAGCGTACCATACGGAGAACTTCTTAGGGCAAGAAGGAACTGTAGCTCCGAGGAAGCCTTCTATGATGAAATGAATAAGATGAAAGTGAGATTCAGAGAAAGAGGCTACTCTAAGAAAGTGATAGAACAGGCCAGTAATAAAAGTAAGAACTGTGAAAAGGGATGACTTACTGTGGTTTTGACAAAACAAACTGACACATGGTTTGCTAATAAGCCTTGATTTAGATGTCAACTATTGGCTTGGATACAAGATATAAATATTTTTACTTTTCAAAATTGTACAAGAGTACCACTAAAGCTACTACTTTAGTATTTAAACAAATGTATGTGACTTCACTCGTTGTCCATCTTTAGTGTTGATATGACCTGTGGGGTTTTAAAACAGATCAACTGACCACATCACATGATGCATATGAATAAAGCCTAGAGGAGGCTCAAACGCGTTATGCTGAACCATCCAACAAATTAATAAAGGATTTTTGCCTCTGGGAGCAGAGGCTGTCTCTTTTGGAATACATGATACGGACGACACCCGCATAAAGAGCCCCGGTCCGCCAGGCAGAGCATCCTCAGGGCGTCACATTCATTTGGAAATATATGTATTTTTTTTATATCTAGTTTAATGAGAGGGGCAAGTCAGTAGAGAAGCACATTTTAAAAAGAAGACAAGTGGGATCCATTAGCATCGTGCCGTGCTGCAATGCAATAGGTCTCGCATTAGGAAAGTTTGAGTTATTTGTCTTGTACATGACAAATTTGTTATTTATGTGTTATTTTTGAAGATTGTGAAATTATTAGCCTTTTCATTTACAATGCTAATACTTTTATTTTTCGACAATGTGACACCTATAGCATTTTTAATTTAACATGTTTTGTATTTACGTGACTTAGAAGTATTGATTTTACAAATAACAATGTTTTAAAAAAAATAATTATACCTAAATAAAAGTTATTGTAATTTATAATGGCAAATAGCTTAAACTTTTGTAATTAACTTTTGTGAAGATTATGTTCAGTGTATTTTATTGTGACTAAAATATAAGAACAGAAGGGAAATATCAACTTTTTTTGTGACATTTGTAATAAAGCTTGAAACATTGAGAGAACATATTCAATAAGTTGTTATTGAATGTTTGCACAGATTGATATTGTGGTGGTGCTGAGTGATATGGTGGCGACAAGTGATGCTGTGGCGTTCAGTGATGCTGTGGTAGCGCATAGTGATGTTGTGGTGCCCCCAAGTGATGCTGTGGTGCCCGTGAGTGATGCTGTTATTGTGCGATAGATAGATAGAGTGAGGGCGATAGATAGCTAGAGGGAGGGGGAAGATAGATAGAGTGAGGGCGATAGATAGAGTAAGGGTGATAGATAGAGTGAGGGCGATAGATCTATAGAGTGAGGGCGATAGATCTATAGAGTGAGGGCGATAGATAGAGTGAGGGCGACAGATAGAGTGAGGGTGATAGATAGAGTGAGGGCGAAAGAGTGAGGATGATAGATAGAGTGAGGGCAATAGAGTGAGGGCGATAGATAGATAGAGTGAGGGTGATAGATAGATAGAGTGAGGGCGATAGATGTGTGTTTGTGTGTGTGTGTGGTTGTATGTGTGTTGTTGTATGTGTGTGTGTGCGTGGTTGTATGTATGTGTGTGTGCGGTTACAGAAGGATGTATGTGGAAGAGAGCAGCAGATCAGCATATTATAAGAGAAAAGGGAGTTAAAGAAGGATGCGTGTTGAAGAGATCAGCAGATCAGCACAGGAGAAGAGAAAAGGGAGTTAAAGAAGGATGCGTGTTGAAGAGATCAGCAGATCAGCACAGGAGAAGAGAAGAGAACAGGGAGTTCAAGAAGAAGGCGGTTGGAAGAGAACAGCAGATTATCACAGGAGAAAAGGACAGAGTTAAAGAAGGAGGCGGGTGGAAGAGAGCAGCAGATCAGCACAGGAGAAGAGAACGTGGAGTTAAAGAAGGAGGTGGGTGGAAGAGAACAGCAGATCAGCACAGGAGAAGAGAACAGGGAGTTAAAGAAGGAGGTGGGATGGAAGAGAGCAGCAGATCAGCACAGGAGAAGAGAACAGGGAGTTAAAGAAGGAGGTGGGTGGAAGAGAGGAGCAGATCAGCACATGAGAAGAGAACAGGGAGTTAAGTAAGGAAGCTTGTGGAAGAGAACAACATATTAGCACAGGAGAAGAGAACAGTGAGTTAGAGAAGTGGGCGGGGTGAAAGAGAACAGAAGTTTAGCACAGGAGAAGAGAAAAGGGAGTTAGAGAAGGAGGCGGGTGAAAGAGAGCAGTAGCTCAGCACAGGAGAAGAGAACAGGGAGTTAAAGAAGGTGGCGGGTGGAAGATAACAGCAGATTAGCACAGGAGAAGAGAACAGTGAGTTAGAGAAGTATGCGATGTGGAAGAGAGCAGCAGATCAGCATAAGAGAACAGGGAGTTAAAGAAGGAGGCGGGGTGGAAGAGAGCAGCAGGTCAGCAGAGGGCTAAAAGAAGAGAACAAGGAGTTAGAGAAGGAGGTGGGTGGAAGAGAGCAGCAGATCAGCACAGCAGAAGAGAACAGGAGTTAGAGAAGAAGGTGGGTGGAAGAGAGCAGGAGATCAGCAGAAGAGAACAGGGAGTTACAGAAGGAGGTGGGTGGAAGAGAGCAGCAGATTAGCACAGGCGAAGAGAACATGGAGTTAGAGAAGGAGGCAGGGTGGAAGAGATCAGCAGTTCTGCACGGGAGAAGAGAAGAGAACAGGGAGTTTCAGTTTCAGTTTCATAATCTTTATTCGGTTTTCATTATTCAGAAAAAAACATAAAAGTACAGGTTCAGCATGGTTTCAGTTAGCATCATTTTTAAAAAAAAACATATAATTCATTATACAGTTTAAAGTAGAACATACATTGGTTAATTAAGATTGGGTCGATGATTTATACAACATTTTAAAAAACAGGCAATGGACTTAGCATTCAGTTTGTTTTCTAACATCAAAAGTGCTAGGAATGCTGGTCGGCAAGTTCGAATTCTAATTTGCCTCAGTAATGGAAGAATCCATCGTCTACATGGGGCCTCGTAGAATTTGCAGAACAGGGACACGTGAATTGAAGATTGAGGTGAAATATTATCACACGGGCACGGTGGTAGATTCTTAGTCCAGTCATTCTGCTTAAGGAACAAAATCAGCCTGTGAAATATGGTTAGTCTAAGGCGAGTAAGCAGGAATTTCCCAAATTGGGTTAATTTGTACTTTAGATATCGCTGGATTGAAAAGGAGGTTTGAATGGTCAGCAGGTGTTGAATTGAGCACTTTCCTATTTCTTCAACCAGTCGAAGGGCTCCCAAATGGTGAAGTGAAATCTTTTTTAGGTCTTTTCTAGATATTTCAGAGATTGTGGTTGGATGATTGAAATATCTCTGTAGACCTAAATCATTAACACCATCAATGCTGCAGAGATCCCTCCTCCATGCTGATGATCTATGAATCCCATTGTTCATGACGAGCTCAGCTCGTCATGAGCAAACAAGCAGTGTACTGCATGACGAGCTCAGCTCGTCATGAGCATGGAAGGGGTTAAAAAAGGACTTTACATAAGCTAACCATCTAATTTTTTTGCTGTTATCAAGTTGCATGCATTCCTCTATAAGAGAGCGGGTTAAGATGCACTGTTCAGTGGTCCATATGCGCCGCCATAGCATTATGGGCTGGATCTTTATGATGTCTACTATGTAGTCCAGTCCTAATTCCAAATAACAGCCAGATGTCTTTGTGCTCTGGGGGACTGACAAACGGTATCTAATAAAGGAATTCTGTACCTTCTGTAACCCTTCAGTGTTTGAGTAACCCCATATCCCTGAACCGTAGGTTGCCACACTTATGCATTTGGACTGATATATTTTTAGCATCTCTTCAGGCGATCTCTTGCCTAACTTTTGTGCAAAAGCCACCAGTGCTTTTGTGGTTAATAAAAATGATAGCTTCCTACTTTGAATTGCCCTTACCCAGCTTATCTTATTGTCAATTAAGATCCCTAAATAGGGGTAAGAGGTAGTGGTCTCTAAACTTGAGTTGTTAACAAATATTTCTTTGCTTTTAGTTGTGTTTCTTCCCGGACCAATATGCATTGTAAATGTCTTTTTTATATTAATTTTGAGGTTCAGGGACTGCATAAATTTGCAATATGTGTTTAGCGAGCGCTGTAGCTGTACAGCGGTTCTGGCCAGTATGACCGCGTCGTCGGCATATAACAGGTGCCGGTATAGGACGGCGCCGTATTGATGGTAAATCTCGACTCTCTCTGGCCATCTCTTGCTCCAGCCCATTAGTATATAGTGTAAATAGAAAGGGGGCCAGAACACACCCTTGTCTGACCCCCCTTCCTATACTAAATGGCTTGGTCAGCTCTCCATCTACCCCATAGCTTACCCTTGCGGATGCATCTGAGTAAAGTTCTCTTAAAAAGTTCACCAAGTGGGAATCTACCCCCATGTCTAAAATTATTGCCCATAACTTTGAATGACTAACAAAGTCGAAGGCTGCGGTTAGGTCTACATAGACCATATGCAGGGCTCCTCCCTTTGCTGAAACGTACTTCCCTATTAGTAAAGTGAGGTTCAACGCCTGGTCCACCGTGCCCAAGCCTTCTTGGAACCCGTACTGTAGGTCTGATAGTATCTTATTGTCGGAGGCCCAAATCTGAAGACGAGCTAAAAGGATTCGTCCAGCAGTTTTGCCGAGGGAATCCAAAAGTGATATAGGCCGATAACAGGCCGGACTTTCACTGTCACCCTTTTTAAAAATTGGAACCAAAATGGACGTGGACCATGACTCAACCAAATTATATTTAAAAAGATCTACCGGAACCCCGTCCGGACCTGGTGCTTTTCCGGTTTTTGATTTTTTTAAGTGCGGTGATGACTTCTTTATGTGCGATTTTTAATTGGAGTGGATAGTTGACTTGAATCAAGGACTCTTCCGTACCTGGTGGGTTGTCATCATCCTTTTTAAAGATGTTTGAAAAGTGATCAACCCACTTGGCGGCTTCTATCGCCACTTCCAGCTTCGGGAAATCATAGCCATCACAGGGAAAGGGGGATTTGACTATCCTCCAAAATGTGATGTTGTCTTTCAAAGAGCAGCTCTCATGTAGTTGTTTCCATAATTTGTTCTTAATCTGTATTTTGCGTTTTTTTAGGGCTAGCTTGTATCTTTTCCTTAATTCCACTATTTCATTTCTGGACCTTATATCTCCTGTTAGGGCTACCTTTAATTTTGTATAGGCTTTTGTGCAGTCTGTATTACACCAACCCTTCCTTTAGGATCCTTTTGGTTTCTTTTTACATAGCAATTCATCTCCTATGATTTTAGTAATGGAATCGTAGTTGGACAGTACCAACTCAGGAGTAGTAGACAGATCTAAACAAGCAAAAAGCATAGGGAGAGCTTTCTTTACTACAGTGCTCGTTATTATGGTTTTATCAATCTTAACCCATTTTAATGAGAAACCATTTAATTTGTCTAAATGGAGAGATTGCTGATCTAGGGTACTCCAATAAGCTTTCTCTGCAATGGCAGAGCGAATACTCATTGAAAACGTATTTGGGAAGTGGTCGCTAACTGCATTCACTCTTGTTTCAAATTTGCCTAATCTTGACGTATTGGTTTTTGATGTAAGTATAAAATCAATTATACTAATGGTGCCTCTTCCATTAAAAGTTCTAGAGAATGGAACCGATGGATTAACTATTTCATTCGTAAAACCCAGATTTGTAGCTGCCATTATTTCGTTCATATGCTCTCCGGCCCTCGTATGTGTAAAATGTGTCGGATGTTTTCCATCCTCGTCCTCAATACCACATTTTTTAGAGCCGCTATCTTTGCACAAAGTCAAATTGAAGTCACCACCCCATATTAATGTTACCGATCTTTTGATGTGTTTCTGAGTTAGATTCTGAATTAAGGAAGAGATCTCATTTAAAACTTCTGTTAAATCTAACATATTCAAATTATTATAAAAATGTATAATGATAGAAATAGTAGAAGCCCTGTGTACAATAATTAAGGCCTGGTAATTGGAGCCCAATTTTAAGACTTCAATTTTGTCAGCAACTAGGGTATTAGATACAAATATTATCAAACCCCCCTTTGCTCTTCCAGATATTGACGGAATGGCTTTTGAAAAATAGGTCTTGTAGCCCAGCAAATGAACTGGGGTACAAAGCCATGTTTCCTGCAGAGCAATAATATTATGCAGTGTTGCCTCTGTACTCCAGTTAATGTTCGTGAGTTTATTCCAGCTACATTCCAAAAGATACTATCTAACGTTGGGCTCCCTTTATCAAGTTCAACTGACACTTTAAAATTCATTGGGGAAGGTATTATCTCGGGTATACTGACTGTGTACATCTGTTCAACCTCTCCCTCACATGTTATCTCTCCCCCATCTCCTGTAAACTTTGAGCTTGTTAAGTCTAACAGACTTGATAATGGTCCCTTGTAGGTGTTTAGGGGAGCCTTTGTATTTGATGGACATATGGGCATGGGATGAGCGTCATTTCGTCAGTCAACCCCATCTAAACTGGTAAGGGAAGCGAACCTATTTGAGGTCTGGATGTCGAAGACTGAGCCCCCCAGGATGTTATAATTTGGGTTAATTGATCTTCGTTGGTGGGGGAGTAATGACCTGGGATAAAAATAACTCAGGTCATGTATCCTAATCCCTTCCCCTCCACTCTCATGGTACCAGTCATTGATGAACGAGATAACCCTATGATCTCTAAAATTAATGATTATCACGTCACCTTGTGTGTCTTTGGGCCTCTGTCCTACCCAGCCAAGCCTTCTCACATTCAAAAGCTCCCCGTTAATATTAGGGGGTAAGGGTCTATTCTTCCCTAACCAATATATTACCTTGTTTTTAAGGACCGAGTACCCCTCAGTTTTCTCTGTTTTCAATTCTGGAACCCCTGTCAGTATTGCAAAGTAAGGGGCTGCTTCTGGCGGGAGGTCTATCTGTATCTTGGGGACATTTACATTTCTGATGTTTTGCCTCTCCCTCTCACCTTTTCTATATACATCCAGTGGGTTGTTTTGCTGTTCTACGGTTTCTTTCACCGTGGGAGCCTTAGATGTTTTCGGGGCATTCATTTTCTTCGTAGGGGGAGTTGATTTCTCCGTCAGTGGAGGTAGTGGTTTTGGTGTTTTGTTTCCTTTATTTAGGTCACACGGCCCAGGGTTTGCAACTAGTGTTAGTTTTCTGTTGTCTTCAACTAAAACCTTCATTAGGGTTGTATTTGTGGTGATGGTTTCTCTCTATTGACCCCAGGTGAGTTGCTAGCCTTTTGACTCTTTCAACAAGGGGCAACAATAAGGATTTTACTAACACCTCAATATTCCCCATTAGATCTTGGTTTGGATATTGGTGTCTGGTCGATGAATGGCCTGAGGCTATGATCTCTATTCCTGTAGTATGAGTAGTCGGATTAAGTCGAGAGGTGTTAGGTATTTTAGCCGGCCTCCCCTCTTGACTGTTTACCCCCCTTTTTCTCTTTAATGTGGGCCTTTTAGGTGGTAATGGGGCCTGGGGATTGTTCTTTTGATTGGACATTAGAGGGTGAAGCATCAGGGATTCTTCAGGGATTATTTCTAGGACAAGGTCTGTAGTGGTGTCCCTATTAGTATCGGCCCTATTGGGTTCAGATATTGTTGTAGTTTCAAGAAATATAGAAGGAATGCTAATGTCGCTGTTTGTGAGTTTTTCCTTCCCATTTGCCGAATTTGGGGTGATGGCTTGTTGTATTAACCCCAATGAGGAGTGCCTATTTTGCAGTTCTGTAGACGGCGCTCAGCGTTGGCAATTTCTTGTTCCAGCGCTGTGGCTGCTTTTGTAATATATTGATCTATGGTACTCTTCAAGGACCCTCCCGGTAGGGATTTCCTTCCCTTGATACCCCTAGCACCCCTTTGGGGACATGACCGATGGTATTCTAATACTGAATTACGATGTGAGTACCAGCGCAATGCTAGTACATGCAATGAGGGAAAAAATATAAAAGAAAAGAAAAATACAAGGCAATGGATGGTAGGTCCAAGAATCAGAGTACCTTAATTTGTAAGTAGTCTGGTGATCTGGGCAGTTGAATAAGGGGGGATCGGGCCAGGCCTGGCCTCCTCTGGTCTCTGAGGGCCTCAGAGGGCCTGCCCTTTGACCGGGCTTCGCTCAGCGTCCCGCGCCGAGGATGTGTGAGTGTTTTAATGCGCCTCCTGCCGCGTCAGCTGTGCGCGCCGCCGCTAAGGAAGCCGGGAGTTGCAGTCCCGGGGCGGCGACCCGGATGCAAACTGCGGCGGTGATGCAGGTAGGGTCGTGTCAGCCGGTGGTGCCGCTGGCCTCGCAAGATTGGCCCCTCCGCTGCACTCTCAGGACTCTTGCCGGTGTCGGCAAGACAAAGTAAGTTCCCCCCGCTCCACTGATGTGTGAGCGTTTTAATGCGCCTCCTGGCGCGTCAGCTGTGCGCGCCGCCGCTAAGGACTCTTGGAGGTGTCGGCAAGACAAAGTAAGTTCCCCAGTTCCCTACAGGGAGTTAGAGAAGGAGTTTGTTGGAAGAGAGTAACAGATCAGCACAGCAGAAGAGAACAGGGAGTTAAAGAAGGAGGTGGGGTGGAAGAGAGCAGCAGATCAGCACAGGAGAAGAGAATAGAATAGGGAGTTAGAGAAGGAGGTGTGGTGAAAGTGAGAATCAGATCAGCAGAAGTTAACAGGGAGTTAAAATGCAATGCAATATGTTTCTCATTTGTAAAGTTTGAGCTATTGCTATTGTAAATGACCAATTTTATTTTAATGTTTTGTTGTGAAAAATAGTGAAATTAATTGCTTTGTCATTTACAACGCTAATAGTTATAACGTTTGCAAATGTGACACCTATAGCATTTGTAATGCAATATGGGTTGTATTTATGTGACTTACATGCATTGATATTACAAACAACAATGGTTTGGAGTTGGAGGGTGGAGTTGGAGGGTGGAGTTGGCTTTTGATTTGGAGATTGGAGTTGAAGGTTGGAGTTGGAGGTTGGAGTTGGAGGTAGAAGTTGGAGGGTGGAGTTGGAGGGTGGAGTTGGCTTTTGAGTTGGAGGGTGGAGTTGGCTTTTGATTTGGAGGGTGGAGTTGGAGGGTGGAGTTGGATGGATTATTTGGAGGTTGAAGTTGAAGTTGGAGGGTGGAGTTGGCTTTTGATTTAGAGGGTGGAGTTGGAGGTTGGAGTTGGAGGTTGGAGGTTGGAGTTGGAGGGTGGATTTGGAGGGTGGAGTTTGATAGTGTAGGTGGAGGGTGGAGTTGGAGGGTGGAGTTGGAGGGTGGAGTTGGAGGGTGTATTTGGAGGGTTGTGTTGGAGAGTGGATTTGGAGGTTGGAGTTGGATGGTGGATTTGGATTTGGAGGGTGGATTTTGAGGGTGGAGTTGTAATTGGAGGGTGGATTTGTAGTGTGTATTTGGAGTCTGTAGTTGTAGTTTGCGGGTGGATTTGGAGGGTGGATTTGGATTTGGAGGCTGTAGTTGTAGTTGGAGGGTGGATTTGTAGGGTGTATTTGGATGTTGGAGTTGAAGGGTGGAGTTGGATGGTGTTTTTGGAGGGTGGTGTTGGAGGGTGGATTTGAAGTGTTGAGTTGGAGGGTGGAGTTGGATGGTGGAGTTAGAGGGTGTAGTCGGAGGGTGGATTTGGAGGGTATAGTAGTACTTGGATGGTGGATTTGGATGGTGGATTTTGAGAGTGGAGTTGGAGGGTAGAGTGGTGGCGCTAGAGTGTGGGCGCTAGAGTGTGGGTGCTAGAGTGATCGGGTGGTGAAAAGAGTTGTAAAGCATAGAGTGGTGACGGATAGAGTGGTAGAGTGTTGGTGGAGAGAGTGGTAGCGGTAGAAGGCTGTACTGTGTGTGAGAGAGAGTGCATGTGTGAGAGAGAGTGTGTGTGTGTGTGTGAGAGAGATAGTGTGTGTGTGAGAGAGTGTGTGTGTGAGAGAGAGTGTGTGTGAGTGTGTGTGTGAGAGAGAGAGTGTGTCTGTGAGAGAGAGAGTGTGTGTGTGAGAGAGAGTGTGTGTGTGAGAGAGAGTGTGTGTGTGTGTGAGTGTGTGTGTGAGAGAGAGAGTGTGTCTGTGAGAGAGAGAGTGTGTGAGAGAGAGAGTGTGAGAGAGAGAGTCTGTGTGTGAGAGAGTGGGTGTGAGAGAGAGAGTGTGTGTGTGAGAGAGAGAGTGTGTCTGTGAGAGAGAGAGGGTGTGTGTGTGTGTGTGAGAGAGAGTGTGAGCGAGTGTGAGAGAGAGAGTGTGTGAGAGAGAGTGTGAGAGAGAGTGTGTGTGTGAGAGAGAGAGAGAGTGTGAGTGCGGGTCCAAGAAATGGCGTATCATATCGGGTTGTGCAAAATTTGCTTTTGCATAATTAAGTGAAATTTGGCAAACATTACAGGCAATTGTACAGTATGCAAAAAGAATATTTAGCATTATATTTTTCTGTGAAATGTATCTTTGTGTACATTTTGGATAGAAGAACACATTTCGCGCTCAACCAAAAAAAACCCACAAAAACAACACATGCTGCAAGCAAGAGCTGCCAGTGTTCTGGTCGTTCACATTGTTTGACTGCTCTTGAGGGAAAATGTGGCGTAATTCCGGGAATTACTCCCAGACTCCAGGCGCTGGTCCAGACGTACCACTATAGATTGACAGAGCTGCAGATTCAAAAGCGCGGCTGCGCCCCCCCTACCCCACGTTTAACATCCGTAGCGAATTATTGCACCTAATGTAAAGCAGGGGCTCGGGATGGTATGAAGAATTGCTAAGAGAGCCTCCTACGTCCGAGACTGAATATGCCTTTCTCGCATACTATTACAATTGTATTTCTCTGGACATTAATAGACAACTGGCATTGCTAGAAACAACGGGCTGTTTGTGCAGCGAGAACATCCGGGCAGGCTATTTATTGTTGCACAGTTATGCAATTCACACCAATGCCTCCCAGCTGACGATATCATGCCCTCATTTTCATAGAAGGGCTCGCTACTCCCTACTCGATATAAAGTGATTTATCACCAAGAATCAATCGTCATCAATTAAATACACAGATGCAGATAGCCAAGGGTGATAAATGAACTGATGGGAACTTGGGGAGCAATTGCTACTCGTGTTGGCAACTGGCAAAAATCTTTCATTCTTTTGAAAGTAGCAACAAAAAATCAAAGTCAAGATGTCATGGACACTAAAACTGGAGCTCATAAAGCATGGACTGGTGGTGCTGGTCCCCTGAGGAGCGGAGAGTGGAAATACAGGAAATGAAAGAGCCGTAGGAATGGATCAACAGACGGGGAAGGGCAAGGGAGAGAATTCACTAGGACATCAAACGATGTAGGCATGGGAAGTAGAGGATGTATGGGTAGAGGAAAAGCCAAGGCCACGTGGAAGATAGAAAGTAACTGGGCAATATAAAGGAGGTACAGGAAATGGAGTAGTGGGTTTCAAAAAGTCTGAGTGGGTGGGACGGAAGGGGTGGTTTGGGCTGGGGCTACAGAATGGGAGCGCTGGACGGCAGAGACGGAAGAAAGGAGCCCGGGCTGGAGTCAAGGATGGAGGGAAGAGTAGCAAGAGAAAGAGGACAAAGCCTATTATTAGCAGTCCAAGTGGCCTGCAAGGGGGAAGGCAGATCGATGTAAATATTCTGGGCACTAAATGTACCCATTGATGGAATCCTATGCATTTTATGTGGCAATGCTTGTCATGTCCACACAGTGGCTTGTGCATCAAGACGGGAAGCAGGAATGGGGAGGAGGGCGGGAGTGGGGGATGCAGGGAGGGCACGTTGCTCCTGAACACTGGGCTCTGCTTTTAGGACATGTGAGGAGAGCAGAAGAACACAATTTTCTTGCTCGGAGATTAGCATCAGAGCACAGATAGCTATGGGGAGGGGCGAATAGAGCAAACAGGGGGGTATACCTATAGCAACGGAGGAGGGGGCACAACTGGCCACCCTTGGCCATTACAGAGAGCAAAAGGCAGTGAACGGGGGAGGGGGTGCATCACCTGCAGGGGGAGGAGGTGACGTAGCAGGGGCAGACAGAACAGGGAGCATGAATTGCAGCTGTCGAGGTGGGAGGTAAAGGGACAGGGCGGGGGCAGAGCCAGCTGGCATCGGGTATTACTAGCAGTGGAGAGGAGAGAGTGCAACCAGCGACGGAAAGAAAATAGGAGCGGCGGGGGAAGTAGAAAAGAAGGGAGGAGGTGAAACAAGCTAAGAAAGGAATGAATGGCAGAGCTCAGAGTAGGGTGAAAGAAAAGGAGGAGTAGAAAAGCAGTGAGGGGCAAAAGGTAGTGAAGGCGGTAGAGGAAATAGGTGAATGAGCAGGGCCGGTCCTAGGCCTCCTGAGGCCCCGGGCGAAAGGGAAGATGCGAGGCCCCCCTAGTTGCATATTGCGTCACAAGAAGTGACATCACAGAAAGCGACATCGCAGTACTATTGATCTTATTTGGCATCACTGAAGCTAACTAATGTGGATATCAGTAACATGGACAAAAAGTAGAGGGGATTGAAAACAGGTGAGCAAATATCAATTTATTATAAAAAGTAGATAAAATTAAATATTACAATCAAACAAGGTTGAGAGAATGAACACAATGCTTGTTGCAAAATGCAGTGAGGTCACAAACTCCAAACCAGATCGCTTGTAACCACAAAAATGTTTGAACATCTGGCCCATGGCTTTTCTAGCTGACAAGTTAAAACTTTTTGATTCTGCTGGTTTTAGTTTGAAAGTGAAAATTACATAGATTGGTCCAAAGATCGCCGACCTTGCACCAGGAAGCTCAGCACCTACAACAGTGATTACTCAGGATCAGGCACGTTGCCCATTGGGCTCAAAGGGCTTCAGCATCTTTTTAATTGAGATTTTTCAAACAAAAAGTACAGGCACAGTATAGAAGAAAGAGGAGCAATCGCATAGTGGGGTATGAGGACTGTGAGACGGAACAGCATGCTTTGCTATCAAGTTGTAGAGTCAAGGTACCATCATGACGTAACATAACGTAGTAACATTTAATCTTAGTATCCTAGGTCATAGGTGCTTGAGATGAGTAAGGAGCTATAAGAGGACTGGCGAGTGTTGAAGCGCAGAGAATTCTAGAGGAGGCCACCTCACCTACCGGTAGTGAACAGCAATGTAGAGCAGACTTTTTGTGCAGTGGCGAGCGTTACTATTACGTAATCTTTAAGGGTGTGTAATATACCAACCTTGGAAGGTTAAAAGTGTTAGCTTGCCTAGGCACGATTTACGTGTAGGAACTGCAGGTCAGGAGTGAGCATCTGATTTACTGACACATCTTGCCAGTAACGCATAAAGAGCATCTTCTGGTCTATGCCGTACTTCAGGACTAGAGGATAAAATGCGTTTTGAAGCAATATGGTTGAGATGTGATAGCATGGCCATCGAAATTATCACTGCAAGAAGTCACTCAGCACCACCACAGCACCACTCAGCACCACCACAGCATCACTCAGCACCACCTCTTTATCACTCAGCACCACTCAGCACCACCCAGCACCACCACAGCACCACTCAGCACCACTCAGCACCACCACATTATCACTCAGCACCACCACAGCACCACCACAGCACCACTCAGCACCACCACAGCATCACTCAGCACCACCACAGCATCACTCAGCACCACCACAGAACCACTCAGCACCACTCAGCACCACCACAGCATCACTCACGGCCTCCACAGCATCACTCAGGGCCACCACAGCATCACTCAGGGGCACCACAACATCACTATGCGCTACCATAGCATCACTGAAAGCCACAGCATCACTTGTCGCCACCACAACATCACTCCACGCCATCACAGCATCAATCTATGCAACCATTCAACAACAACTGGTTCAAATATATTCTCTCAATATTTCAAGCTTTATTACAAATGTCACAAAACTATGTTAATATTTCACTTCTGTTCTTGGATTTTCTTCACAATAAAATACACTGAATATAATCTTCACAAAAGTTATTTACAAAAGTTTAAGCTATTGCCATTATAAATTACAATCACTTTTATTTAAGTATTAATTAAAAAATTAAAAGCCATTGTTATTTGTAATATCAATACATCTAAGTCACGTAAATACAAAACATGTTGCTTTACAAATGCTATAGTTGTCACATTTGCGAAAGTTATAACTATTGGCTTTGTAAATGACAAAGCTATTAATTTAGCTATTTTCAAAACCAACACATAAATAATAAAATTGTCATTTACAAGACCAATAGCTCAAATTTTCCTAATGCGAGACCTATTGCATTGCAAATGCTTGTTTGAAAGGTCCACTATACTTAAACAGCACGGTGCTGTTCTACTAGTAATTTATGAACGTGGTTTCCACTGCAACTGATTTTGCTTCACTTACTTTTTCACGTCTCTGCTTCCTGCCCAATAGCCACCAATGGCTACAATGCCCACATTACAAAGATGATAACAATTTTGTAGTACAGGACAGGCTCATTGGAGGCATACATTGCCACCTTCACTGACTTGCCGAATGTATCACCAATATATGAATGAGTCCTGCTTAAAACTTACACTCTTTCTGCGCTTTCTGAAACAGACACCGAAGGCTACAAGGCCCAGGGAAGGGGGCCCCCACACCATGACCTTCCAGCTCGACACAGTGCTATGAGGCCCTGGGAGGGGGCCCCCCTCCCCTGGGCCTTCAAACCGTAACAAGGCACTTCCCAAGACACTGCAGAGAGCTCATCAGAGAGCAAAAAAAAAAAACGTCAGCTGAAGGGGTGTGCTTCAATTGTAGCTGTACCTAGCTTAGATGGCAACAGTAAATATATTTTCGATTTGTATGTAATACTCCCCCCCTGTGTCAGATCAGTACAAGTCAAATATTGCTTCTGCATAAATGAAATGTGTTTAATTTATCGAGCTGTTCAATTAAGATACGAGACACTGCCCTACCAAGATTCGAAGTATAACAAAAGCCAGTTGATCTGGCTGCTCCCTCCTCCCCTCACCCACCTTCTCTTACCTGTGTCCGGCTGGTGCTCGAAAGAAACAAAGGGGCCTCTGTTGCTTGGATACAAAATGCCCAAACAGAGCCGAGAATGGTCGGTACTTAACCGAGGCGCTGCGGGGGCCCTGTAGTGAGCTGTGAAAGTGTGACCTTTCACAGGGGCGCGAGGCCCCCTGTGTTGTGCTCAGCGCGAGGCCCTGGGCGGCTGCCCACACTGCCCATGCCTAGCGCCGGCCCTGTGAATGAGAGTGCGAGGCAGCTACCATATGGAGAGGGAGGGGGGTGGGCTGCCTACTAATGCGTGTGGCAACAGTGAGAGAGTGGAGGGCGCTGGGAAAGCTCTTGGCATTGCTGTGGGGGGGCGGGCGGGAGCGCATTGCTTTGAAGTCTGATGCGGGGGCGGGGAGCGGCAGCTTTGAAGTGTGACAGGAGGCGGGAGGCACAGACAAATGGTTGTTTGTGATGTGGCTGGTCTGTGCACGCACATAGGTCACAAGAACTTTCCCAAATCCGCCGTTGGTAGACTGTTCTTTTGCCCGAGACCTAAAAACGAGAGGCCGCCATTATTAAAGTCCAAGCAGGGCATGATGCATTGAAATAAAAAATCATTACGTTGCGGGTGAGCGTGGCGTACCTGCAACAGCAGGTTGGGGAAAGTCTTTTAAGAAAATAGGACTCCAGATTGTAAATAACACATACAGCGCAGGAACACATGTAAGGGGGCAGTCACAATGGGAGGTCACAACATGAAAAAAGGTGGCTCTAAATGAGAACTAAGCCTATTTATAAATGTTATATAGCGTAAGCTAGACGGAAAGGTATCAGAGCGCTTTACATAAAAAGAAAGAGCCCAATGCAGCTTTACATAGGATGCAAAGAATGAGAAATAGAATTACTTAGTTCTGCGTAGTATGCTATACACTTAGATTAATGAGCAAGCATAAATAGAGATAAAGAGAATCAGGCAAAAAAAAGGTGTGTTTACAGTGAGCGGACTAATTAGAAGAGCATAAATCATAGAAGTGAATGGCATACTAGACAGCTGAAACAATCAAATAACTAACTACCCCAAACGGTCGAGTCATGGAGAGAGTGAGCTATTGGAGCCCAGTTCAGTTGGCGTGTGTGGTAAGGTATTTGTTAAGGAGGAGTTTCAGGATCCGTTTGAAGAAGGAAAAGGAGCGGTGGCATTGGAGGTCTCTAAGGAGTGCATTCCATATACTGGGTGCATTCTATTGAAAAGCCACCATTTACAATTGACAGTAACAGGAGACAACTAAAAAGATGGGCAGAAAGTGGGCGGAGCTTCACTCCCATATCCTGAATACAGCATGTCTCAAAGGGACAGCGCAAGCGCCACCTAGGCGAGCCCTAAAAAGGCCCCTGAATGGGAATAAAAGCCCTTGTTGGCCTAATGTTATTTAAATCTGGAGGTTAGACAAATGTAGAAAGCATGTTAAGACTCACTTCCCAGCCGGGATGAGATGAAAAGTGTGGATCAATGTTTTGTCCAAGGGGCAAGGTAACCTAATTAGGAAAATTAATTAAATTAGGAACGCTATACAAGATACGGTGCCAAAGTTCATAATGCCCTCTTTGATGCAATCTTTCCTGGCTTTTCAGTGCAGGGCAGTAGAAAAACGAATTTGCAGGAAGTTGCGCTGAGTGCGGCACTTCTTTACGATCTCAAAGGGATTCTATAAGGACAGTATCCACTTGTCCTTGCTAAAATTTACATTTTGTTACAATCAGTCAGGGAACTTAGAGTCAAAGAACTTAAAGTATAAGTAAAAGAGAGGGATTCATATATTCATTAGAAGTTTCAAAACTCCACGTTCGATTTCTGAAGAACAAATAATTCCATGTGGCTTCTCTCTGCGCTTCTGGTTAACGAAACACGGTATAATAGACCTATAACATAAGCGGAATGCAGCTGCAGCGTGTACATGCATGTTTTTACAGTGTTCAAAGACCTCGTGTGAGATGGCCAATCAGTTGGGTGGCGGTTTAGCTGCCGCTTGCTGTATGGTACAAGTGGGATGATACGAAGTATGCATCTAAGACTACCCAAGGTTACAGTTCAGTTTTTCTATTACAAACGTACTTCAAATGTTTAGTTTGATTTAAGTTATTCCTGTAACTGTAAAAAATGAAAAGATAGATCTTGAGAACAGAATTTGTCACGAGGGTAGGCTGAGAATTAAGAAAAACAAATCTCCTGGTTTTATAGATGCCATCTTGTTTGTTACACAACGTGGATGTCGCTGTCTGTGATGGTGCAACCGGGACTGTTCTTATCAAGGAAATGCCAGTGCAAGCTGCCCAGACCTTTCATAGAGAATTCTCAACCACAATATTAGAGGTCAAGCCAGGAATAAACCAGTGAGGTTTGTGGCTGCCCAACTCAGTTCAACAACCTTTATTTGGTTTTATAACAGAAATAAACCTTAAAAGTCATACATAGGATGCCTAGTCGCCAATTTTTAGGTCAGCCCCTAACATGACCCCTGACAATGGGTTGGGCCAAGCAGGCACTAAGAGGAAGCGCCCCTCGGTTGGGGGCCCTTGTAAACAACATTGGATCACAGTCATCTTCAGCAGTCCACCCAGTAGTTCCTAACCTGGATGCTATTTCGTTAGACATGCTCAAAGCAACCTTGCTGTCAGCACTTGGAACTAAAATGGACCCCATCCTACTCCGACTTTCTGCACTGGAAAGCAACCTTTCTGAACTGATAGCCTCCTTGCAAAGGGATTGTGCTATTCTCTCCACAAGTATCCCTCCTACAACGCCTATAATCTCGACCACCATTTCCAGTCCCAGTAGTAGTGGCCGCCTAGTCATATGGTAGGAGATACAACGGCACCTATTATGCCCAGGATTGACCCTCAGCACCATCCAGTCAACCGGAGGGAGGCGGGGGCACCCTGAACCCAGTTTCTACTCAGTCTCTGCAATCTCAGGGTTTCAAAGTGGGCGGATTGTACAGTTCCGATCATCGGTGGGAAGGGGTGGAAGCCATGCCCCCTGGGGACTTGAATAACTGTTCGCCTAGTTTGGGCTCTGTTCATCTCCTACCTGAGTCCACTCAGCTTGTTGTGGTTTTGGCTAGAGTAACATGCCTCAACCCCGGGAGCAAGGAAGACTTTTACCAGCTGAACAAAAAGGTGGTGCACTGGCTCAATTCAAACACTGCCCCTGGGCTTAGGGTGGAAAACCAAATTCCCATGGTGTGCCGTACACAGTGGGTTGGTAGCGCCATGAAATCCTGGCTAGGGGACTGCATTATCATCAATTTGAACAATCCAGTCATGGTAAACCGAATATTAAGCACGGTTGCCCGGTCTAACTACAGGCGTTGGAACTCTGCATTCTTGACACTCCCGCTGGGATACTTCTACAGACTCAATTATTACCAACTACGATCCCAGAGCGAGCGGCTCCAAGAGGTGGGCCATAGGGTTCGTGCAGAGGGGGTTATAGGGCTAAGCACAGCAAATAGGTTTACTCCTCTGAGCTCATTGGAAGATTGCGATTGACGATGTGTGTGTCCCTCGGACCCTGTGGCACCCGCATCCCAGGGAAATGTATCGCCCCCAGAGCAGGTATTGAGTGTGAATGGAGGGTGTAATGACCACGCTGTCGGCAGCCCAATGTGGATCTGCTCCATATGCTTTGGTCTTGCACCTCCCTTCAAGGCTACTGGAGAGAGGTCGCTGCAACTCTGGCGCAGTGTAGCGACACCTCCTTCAGAGACCTAGGTTTAATAACTGCCAAGCACTTAATTACAAAACGGTGGAAGCAGGCAGATCCCCCAGAAATGAACGGCTGGATAAGCTCACTTAAAATATGGGCACAGGTAGAGAGTACAGCGCTACACAGGGAGGAAACGGCAGGGCTCCGCAAGTGCCCCATAGCGCAACAATGGGACACCATACTTACGGCCTTCAGAAATGGAGCAAACGGGGAGGACAATGACACTGAGCCAGCGACCCCATGATATACTAATTGAAGTTTCCGGGCGGCGGGGCTAGAGATAGCGGTGGATGCCTATCGCTTTGCACTAGATGATACCCCGTGGGGGACGTCTGATGTACTGGGGGCCCTGTTCTTTCCTGCCCCGACGCCTAGTGCTCTGACATTAGCCCCCTACACATACATGAGTCCGAGTTGAGTCCCAATGAGTCTCCAAGTAGTTATTCGTGCAATAACCGGTCCCACACTCAGTAAGGCAATGGTTAACATACTTTTTCCAGATAGAAGCCCTTTAGTTTTGTTGCACAATATTTTTCATTTAGATAAAATATGCTTTATTGATGCGTCTGTTGTTATAATCATGCACCATCCCTATTCTTCTTTGGCAAAGCCCGCTTCATTGTAATATCGAACAGGTCACATGTATAGGTCTCCAGCGCCTGATAACGATGTGTCCATTTGACACAAAGGACTTAAAGAATGTGGGAAATATTAGCATGTGACGTTAGAAACATGTCCCTTTGTTCTCTTTATATTTTTATTCTAGCATAGGCACTTGAAAGCTGCAGAGATATGTGGTGGGCAGGCAATCGCAACAATGTATGTCAAACTGTCTATTAGCAATAAGCTGATGTGAGACTATACATGTGAAATCGTGTTGCTGAAATAGGAACAGTTATTCTATTATAATGTTATTAAGACGACGTTACATATATACACTGTATTCTCCACATTTTTGCTTTGCCATGTATTGTAAGAAAACTGAATATTATGAAAAAGACCAATAAAGATATTTAAAAAAAGAAAAGAGTGAATGGAGGGTGTAAATTTCTTTCTTGGAATATAGCGGGGCAGGAGAGCAAGATCAAGAACACCGTTGGCCCATGTTAAGAGTTTTGATGTGATATGCCGCCAGGAAATATGGGCTGTAGACAATAATTATCACCCGGATGGCTATCAAACCCTCTTCGTTCCAGCTACACCATCCAGGTCGAGGAGAGCCAAGGGGGGGCTTATCACCTTTGTTTATCTAGCTGTACCTGGCATCTCCGCTACCTCACTATACGTCTCTCCCAATTTACATGTGATGTTGTTGTCCAGTGGAAAGAGCAAGCTACTTCTGGTAAACTTTTACAACGCGGGAGTTACACACGCGGATGAGGGTAATATAACTTTGCTGGGGTCTGTACTTTAGCATAGCATGTTGAAAGGTCAGAGTTATCACTACATTTTTTTAACGGGATTTTAACACTCATGTGTGGGGACTTCAGGCAAGGAGGAGTGGAAGCTATGGGCTGTGCACGACAGGCAGGCTTACACATGGAACATACTACCCAGGTTATTGAGCTTAATTCCATCTTGCTTGAATTTGATCTAACATCTGTAATGAATACGCTGCCTTCAGTGAAAAAAGACATTACTCCCACCTTTTTGGGAGAGGGTGTGAGACCTTTATTGATTTCACCTTTGTATCAACCCCCTTTTATTTTCTGGTTACCGATTTTTCTGTGCAGGCGAGTGAATGTAGTGACCACAACCCCATTTGTGTCTTAACAGGCTGGACCCGAACACTCGGACACACCAAGGTGGGCTGGGGAGCTGGTGTCCCCCTTAAAGCGGTGGAAGCGGGAAGGAGCGTAAAGTGTATTGTCCCAGAGCTACTCCACGAGTCCCTTTTATCTCAGTGTCGGAGCGAGTTTGCCACTTGTCTCGATGATGAGGCAAGTGCTCCGGACATCATGGGTACATTTGGATCCATGTCTACTGTCAGAAGGAAGTTACTACGGCCCCGGGCGGGGGCTGTAAGCAACCAGGTCCAAGATGGTTTGATTCGGCATGCTCCCAGGCTTCCAGGAACCTGAGACAGGCCTTGGTTGTTAAAGCCCAGAGACCGGTTGGAGGTCAAAAGCCTACAAAGAGCATATAAGGCTGCTCTAGCAACTCGCAAGTCTGCCCTGAAGGGGATGTATGACGGTACAACGCGCACCGTTACAACGCGTCCCTTTATGACGCAGTTTTAACAACGCAAGTCGTTACAACGACTTGCGTTGGGGGGCGCTGATAATTTACTATTCCAACACCAGTCCCCGTGGATAGTAGGGAAGGTGTTGGATAGTAAATTAAACTATCCCCTATCCTAGAGCGCCCTCCAGCGAAAGTCGTTGTAACGACTTCCGTTCTTAAAACTGCATCGTAATGGTACCGCGTTGTAGCGGTTCCGTTGTAAAGGATGTTTCCCCCCTGAAGGAGGAGGCCTGGATCGATTTAGTGAAGGCTAGTACACTGTGTAATAGCTCAAAGTTCTGGGGCATTATTAACAGCCCATTTTTATCTGCAAATAATGCTAATTTACTGGATGCCCAAATCACAGAGGATGATTGGATACATCATTTTGAGGGTATCTTCCAGTCATATACCCCGCCAACTGAGAGGCAGGTAAGGGTGGAAAGCAAGTCGCAACTTATTTTCACCATGCAAGAGGTGAGAGGCGGTATTCTGGGTCTCTCTAAAAACAAGGCCCCCGTGCCAGATGGGATCCCGCCAGATCTCCACACCGCCCACGTAGAAACCTAGGGTGCCTGTCCTCACAGCTGTCATCAATGCTGCAGTCCAGGTTGGCCGCCAAGATTCTTGGGCTTTATCGATTATAGTGCCGGTATTTAAAAAGGGATAACGGGACAGTACCTATTGTTATAGGCCCATTTCTCTGCTGGACTCTGTGGTGGAGGTGGTGGGCCGCATGGTACTTGACACACTTGTATCATGGGTTGATGAAAACAACTTTTTATCCAATATCCAAAACAGCTTTCGACCAGGTTGTTCCACTGTGGAGCAGTGTTTAAACCTGTCCATGGTCCTGAACAAATACACTGTGGCTCGTTTCAGCCCCATATACCTAGCCTTCATGGACCTGTCCCCAGCATTCAACTGTGTCAATAGGTCCAAGCTGTGGCAGTTGATGTCCTCCATTGGCATTGACAGTAACATCATTATATTTCTGAGGGATCTTCACCGCGATTCAACTGCGGTTGTCCGCTATTCAAAGGACCTGAACGTGTCCTGTCAGCTTGACATCAAGAGAGGGGTGCGTCAGGGGTTCATTTTAGCACCCTTTCATTTTAACCTATATAATAATTCCTTAGAGAAGGCCCTTTTAGCCACAAATGCGGATTGTCCCCAGGTAGGCAAGCGTAGCCTGCCAGTCCTCCGATACGTGGATGACGCAGTCCTCTTGGCGAGGACAACTAGGGGCCTACAACTTCTTCTGAATTCTTTTTCCCTTTTTATGGAGGACTTGGACCTTTCATTTAATCATGCCAAGTCGTTCATTATGCAGGTGGGACATCGTAAAGCTAAGCAGTTCACTTTTTAACTCGGACTTTCGTCAATGCCGAAGACCAATGTTTTCTCCTATCTGATGATTCCTTGAGTTGGTGCCCTTTGCTTACTTGGTAGAAAGGGGACCTAGGGAAAGCTTATGCAGCTGTTTTTAACTTTGCCAACAGAGTGGGAGGGAAGCCAATATAGGATCTTTTAAAGATATATGAAGTCAAATATATCTCAAAGGTTAGTTATGGGCGTGAGATATTGGGCCACATGGGGTAGGGGCAGTGTAAAGTGCTGAAAACTCTTTCCTGCGATGGGCCTTTCAGTCCCACAAAGCACCCCCTTTTATGTTGTGCACGAAGAATTGGGGATGCCTTTCCTCTCAGATGTACTGGCATTCCGTCCCCTGGTTTTGTGGCTTAATATTTGGGCTAAGCAAGAAAATACACAAGAACCGTGGCTTATGACGAGCTGAGCTCGTCATGAGCACCGGGGCACTGTGCGCGCCCCTCCCCTCCCCCAGCACAGCAGGGAAATATGCTCCGCAGCCAAGGGGTAAAGAAAATACACTTGCAAAGATGTCCTACAGGAATGTCTTTCACTTGACCGTGTCTCACGCATTCGTTGGTTCCAGTATATAAGAGTTGGCCTCTCCAGGGTAGGTAGGAACTATTCGCTAACCCTGAGCGCATATGTAAGAGGGACCTTTCTCTGGTCAAGAAGTGTTTGTTAAGAATGAGCCACTGTAATAGTGAGGGAAATAAGATGTGTAAGCCTAGTGTGTGTAAGTACATTGTGCTAAAAACTTTACCAACCACCGAACCTTATCTTCTAGGGCTTAACCCCTTCGATGCTGATGACGAGCTGAGCTCGTCATCAGCTACGGCGCTCGTATGCTGATGACGAGCTGAGCTCGTCATGCAACGCGGTATTTTGAAAACTGCCGCACACAGCGGGAAAAGCCGCCGCAGCGATGCGGTTAAAAGTATCCATGATCGTTTTCTATTGACCCGGTTTTGGCTCAACCTCTTGCATTACCTAATGGCACACTCCTGCGGCTTCCACAGAGGCCAGTGCCTCATGCCCTGTGGCTGCAACAGTAATTCTCCTCAGGACATGATGCACTTTATAATGTTTTGTAGTTTTTATGCTGTCACTACAAAGTTTCATTATTCCCATTCTCAAAAAAGCAGGTTTTAGGAGGGTGAGACCAGCTTTTATCTTTTTACCACTCCTCTCTAATGACACTGTTTTGCATACGCTTTACTTTAACAGGTCGCTGTTAGACTCCGGTCAAGCTGCGATTAACTTCTGTACTGTAATTCATGAATTTTTACCTTGTGTTCTGATTAACTTGGACATATTATATTTGTCAATCTGTAACTTGGAAGATGTTTTATCATTTTATGTATGACTTTTATGGTTTTCTTTTATAAAACCGAATAAAGTTTGTTGATATTAATCACTAGGGGATTCATTTACAGGGTAGCATGGTATCCCTCACAATAACTCCAGGAGTCACAGTCCACACAATGTACATGCTTTGTTACCCCTACTCCAAACTTATATATACCCCCAATCACCTGCCCAAACCTCTCCTTGCTGATGCCAATGCGGTCCTCCGTCAACCCGCAAACCATCTTTTTGGCCCCTTTGAAACTGCCCATACAATAAAAATGCTGTAGTTGTAAATACATATCAACTACCATTAGTTATGTTTGAAACATTTTATTGAATAATAAAACCTAATAAACATAAGCTGATTATTAAAGCAAAACAAAACATCAGTTGCCATACACATAAGAGACAAAAGTTGTACATAAAAATCAACATACTGTAACAAAGCAAAGTTATGTAGAGCACAATTCTTAATTTCGGGCAATCTTTAAAGTTCAATGATAGAAACTTTCATAAAGAACAGGAAAGGAAAAAAGGTGGGATACAGTGATTTCATTAATATAATGCTTCCTACATATAGAAAAACAAATACTAATTATTTTCCTTAAGCAATAAAGTCCGCACACTAAAATACTAAGAGAAATATATTGAACAATGAACATTTCATGTGTAATTTGAATTCAATTTTAATATTTTAACCTCCTCAGCATTATTTGACTCATGATTACATCCTGAATGCTTTCTGGAAAGGAACCGCCTAATGGGGTTCAAAATCACATCTTTTCCAACAATAGGATTCAAATGATAAACTTGAATTTCAATTCAATTTATTGATTCAGGCCTTTTTGGATATCAACAATTTTAAATATATACAAAAACCATACACTTTGGTAAAATTGTCACCTAAACTTGAATTCAATCCACCTTTTGATTAAACACTTCCCTTTCGAGCGAACATCACAGGACCACTTGTTGTTATCTTCCCAATTAGTGATGATGTTTCTGATGACAACAACAATAAATATGTTTATAATTTTACCTCCGAAAGCAAAAACATGCCATTTCTGAATCATGGTGCACAATAAAATGTAGGAACAGAAGGGCATCTTTTGGTGTAGCATTCATTAAGGTTTAACCAGGCTTGAAAATAGAATTCCTGAACTTTTGGACTTTAAATGTCATATTTTAAAAGAGTTCCAACAGACCCAGCATGAGGTCCACAAAATTTTGAAGATGAGTGAATTGTACTTAGAGAAAATGTGCTGATTACTAATCTATTGAGGTAAAATACAGTGGTCAGGCAATGATTGTGGATATAATCTATTCAGATTTTAACTCTATAGTTTGTTCAATAAATTGACTGAGCATAATACTTGAAGGTCCATCTCTCAGATCAGTTCTATTACAGTTTTAGTTGTGATAACACTAATAGAGATCATTGATAAATAGATTTTAAAAGCCATGGGTGGAATTGATCCTTGGTCTAAATCTAGATTATTGTCTGCAATAGAAACCAGTACAAACAGATCAAATCTAAAAGGATTGAATATGTTTATTATAGTGGTTTAGAGTAAACCCAGATAACACACATTGTTCCTGAAACTCAGAAAATGTATCTAAAGATTATGATTACATCCTATTTTATGTCCAGAGACTGCTTTAGCTGCTTTCCTGTTTAAGTGACGACATTTGCAAATATATTTAACAAAACATTAACACTGGATATCAGAAATTCTGTCTTTAAGTATTGTGTAAGAGTTATGTGTGGTGGTTTTTATTTGATCTGAAGCAACACTAACACTAAATAGGTACATGCACCTTTTATTATTCAACTAACATTATTAGCAAACTTAATTTGGAGGGAATTAAGAAAAATGGCCTCATGTTTTATTGTTAAAAAAATCTACTGGTTCAGTAATTCACAGAGTTTGCAAATGCTAAACCCCTTTTTTAAATGTACTAAGCCCATTTAACAATTCAGAATTCGGAAGGGGAATGTTAATAGTTTCCCCTTCTGAATATTTAATACATTGTTAAAGTATGTATTGAGCTTTGAAACCATATGTGGACTGAAAAACAGTAACAGGAGGTAGTAGCCCAAGGGGACATTTGTGAATCTGAAAGTAAAATGGGGTGCATTAAAAATGCCTTTATTTAAAAGCTATCACAGACAAAGTAGTGTGCTGACTCCACAAGCAACCACTTTTACCAAGTGGATTATTAATACATGAACCTCAGTATTTCCTATATTGCTGAAATGTAGTCTCTAATATTTTTGTAATATTGTGTAAATATTTGTTCCTGTTAGTTCAGAATTTCCATATTGTCATGAAATGTACCTATTCTTTTTGTCAAACATATTGAAATATCTTTATCACAATTTTTGGGGCATTCTAAAAAGTGTTTTCACTCTCTAACTTGAAGCTTCCTAAGAAAAATACTGACGCAAGTTCCTGGTTTCTCCTAGATCATTTAGCTTTCTCACGAAAACAAGCACAATATTGATTTGAGAGAGGTGGTTATTGTAGTCATGTGCACTGGGGTTAGTTTAGAAAAGACCAATTGCTTAATCTTTCGAAATAATACTTGCAAAAGTTTATGTTCAATATTTTCAGATAACTTACTGATAAAGATATTAGATAAAGATCCCCAAATTTCTTATACCTTGTGGTATCAAAAATATGCTAGAATTAACAGACGTCTCTTCTAGATAAATCCAGGTATGAGAAGTTATTAAATGCGATTATCAACTCTCTGTTATTTGAACACATTTTGTCAGTGCACAGAGTATTTTCACTACATAGATCACATTTCATGCAATGGTCTGTGCTTGAACATACAATGAAGGGGTAAAAATGCATTTCTACCACAATCAAGAAACTCTTGGGTCTCTGAGGATTACTGTTGCAAATGAAGACCTAGCCAAGATGAAATATCCCTTTAAAAGGACGATTTCCCTCACCCACCATAGTTGGCATGCTTCCTTATTGGGATTCTCCTTGCACCATGAAACAACCCCCTCACTGAGAGGGAGGAGTTCAGGGATATTTTGTTATAGAGAAAGGTATACTAAATACCACAATAATGAGCTCAGGGTAGTGGGGGCAGCAGAGTGAAAGTTAAAACTTGCTAAAGGGCATGTGGTTTCCATTATTTGTACGCCCCTGGGCCAGGATTAAAAACCGGACACTGTGGGAGAAATATATATGCACTCTTAGAGTCAATAAGAGGTCAACATGTTTCAGCCTATTAACCATCCAAAGAGGTGTTTGCGGCATTCTTCAGGACTTAATCAAAAGTTCTGCCGCTCAATGTACTCAATCAATAACAAGCATTGCCATAGCCAATAGGTCTCGCCTTTGGGACTTTATAAGTGTTTAGCCATGAAGATCCAGTAACAATATGAAATAATTACTATTAAAAAAAAAGAAGACTATAAACTAACTAAGCTAGACGTGACTTTATAACTGTTTAATCAAACGTTTCTGGAGGTTTAGTATATATAAACAACTCCTTTTTTCTATGGTGTCTCATATAAAATTGATGCTCTAAATTTTGGTAAGAGTACACAACGTCAAAAAATTCAATACTGCTTTTATATCAATTTACCTTTGAAAGCTTGATGTGAAAGAAAATTCTAAGTGGCATTTGGTTATGAGTAGGCGCTAATGACTATTTCCGGATGACAATGTAATCAGCATTTTTTGTATAAGATGTGTTAAAAGTATGGGTAGGGAAAAATGGCTATTTTGACTAAAGGCTCCCCTTTCTATATGCATGCGAGTTTTAATTTGTAAACAGAATCACAATTTGTTATGTGGTACACTGTAATGTTAGATGAATCTGTTTTACCCTTCTGATAAGCAAGGGATGACGATGAACCGTTTTTTCGTCCCTGGTTTTAAATGGATTCAGGTTGGAACAGACGAGGTGTTGGTTGACTTTACCTCAGAAAATGGTTGTTTCCCGCATGCTGTTTTCATGCGACTTAAATCCCTTCAGTGGAAGAGGCGGCTGCATGCCTACATATATGGCCAGATCAGTACTTGGCTGTTTCGGTTCTCCAGTGGGGCTAGAATAGAAGCTGTTATGGGCAGGGACTTAGCTTCCCATTGGTGCAGCAGGTGCAGTGGCACCAGGTCCCAGATGCCTTAAAGACCCACTGGACCCTGATAACTGCTGTTTGTCACAGTTCAAACAGAGTTCTGAGGGGCCCACAGAACAATGATTATTGCTGTTTTCCACAGTCCAAATAAAGGGCAGAAGTCACATTTCCCTGTCTTGCCTTGGGGCCCAGGGCACACTGGCTAGGCCACTGGTTAAGGATGCAGTGGGGAAGAGGTGGCGAGACAGGTGGATTATCTAAACAGCTCAACGATGACTTCATGCCTGGGTATTAAAGTATTCATTACAATTAAAGACCGAAGCAGGAATAGATTTCATAATATAGGAAGGCCTATGTATAAATGCAGCTCGATTAGCGGCTGCCTTTAACTTCTCACTTATCACCTCTCCTAATTTACAGTTTTATATTAGATGCAGACATAATTCGTGGCCTATGAATATGTTTATCTATCTTTAGGTTCAAATGACCCATCTTTTCCATATGCAAGTATCAGACAGGTCGAAAACGCCTAATGGCTAAACCCACATTAATCACTGGTCTTGAAATACAAATGGCAGCATTAGGCACGCAGAGGTGTATTCTACGTAATCTCATTATGTTCAGGGTACGGGAGAGTATTTAGGGCATAAAGCACTTTGACAAAAACATTTCTGCCACCTTAGAAATTCAATCTTCCTTGTCCTACCCTAGTATACAAGTAGTACCATATTCTTTGTATACCTGAATTAAATAGGCACACAAAATAGTACCGTATTTAAAGGACCAGTTCAGAATTACATGGAAGGTGCACTGTCCCAGACTACACAACGGTGCAGTTTTCAGTGGGTGCTATCATCCCACACAGGGGGAGCACACCAGATTATGCTGGAAAAAACATGTGGCGCCCTAACGTAGGCGCAGTTGTAAACCACCAGTCTGCTTACATAGTAAAGCGTCCGGCAGCTATTAAATGAGGTGGCACGTTTCCCCTGCAGGTGGTTGGGGTCTGTCACCATCCTGTCAGGTGGGGGGTATACAATCAGTGCGCCTCCTGACTGCTTGTTTGCCTTTTCGCCCGTGTCAATAATACAGTGCAGTCCTTGGAGGAGTAGTCAATTTGTATTCATGAAAGACACTTGTGTTTCTCGGATGTGTAATCCCCAGATGACGCCTGAACTGTTCCCCAATGGGCTATTTGTACATGGTATTGAATTGTATGTTCTTATGAGGACTGTTAATAAGAAAAAAAGATTTAGTGAGTGTTTATTGCCCTCTATGTCACTCTACTTCTAAGCACCTAATACAGCTTGTACAGTGGTTACTGTCATCTGTTCACCTACATTATGCCTAATATAAATAGTGCACAATTTAGGCGTTTGTGTCTGCCTACAACGTGGACCTGATACGATTAGCAGTACCTACAAGGTGGATGGTGCAATTCAACAAGAGTCTAAGTTACTCCAGCACAGATGACTTTGCATCAACATTACGGGGCATCAGTCTTGATGGCAAGCCAACGAAAAACTTATCAATATTGTATACATTATTATCAGAGACTATACTTGCCTCTTGGATACAACTTTATAACAGAATTTTATTAATTTTTGTAAAGTTGTGTGTATACAATAAAACAACCTCCCCACCATAATTGATCTGTCTATTCATCTTTTTGGGATCTGGGGTAGTATGCTACTCGCCGAAAAGCACTTCAACACTTCATCAGGGGTAGCAAGCGCTATATAAATGCAAAACCTTCCCTTTTCTATCCCCCCACTATCTTTTTTAACCCAACTAACAGACCAACATGTACAGCTCTCAAATACATTTTATATTTCCCTATACTAACTCACCACTAATCATTTTTGGATCCAGGAGTAGCGTGCTACTCGCCGAAAAGCGCTTCAAAGTTCATATGGGGTAGTAAGTGTTATGTGAATCTAAATACATTACAATTACTGTTTACATCGGGCTGCACTAACACGAGGATAGAAGTAGAGTGGGGATTAGAGTTTATCTGCCCAGAACAAAGCATACTACAGAAAGTGTGTGAACAGTCTATATGTTGTGCGCCTGGCAGAGAAAAACACAGCAGAGGTGGGAAGAAGGTAGGTAATGTGATGGTCAGACCTATGTGGAAAGAGGCAATCACTTTGGGCAGAAAAGAGGGCTTATACGGAGGACTACTTTGTCCGGATGGACAGCAAGAAAGGGAGGTCTGGAAGATAAGCCTGAAGCTCACTCATCCTGCAAGCAGAGGTGATGGCAAGCAAAAAAGCAGTCTTCAAAGGAGGCCAATTATGTAGGCGCTCAAAGGGAGCACACATAAGTTAAGTGAGGACAAGATTCAACTCCCACTAGGGCATTACGAAAGGAGAAGGAGGAAAGAGAAGAGTAATGCACTTAAAAAATCTGTTAAAAATAGGTTTGTTGGCCATGCTCAAGAGCTCGGGGTACCAGACTTGGGACTGATCGCGTTTGATCTTCTTCAGCAATCTTGGCAGAAGTGGTACAGGAGGCCGCAACTCCACTCACAACGAAAGGGTCGCTGAGCGAAAGCCGCCTTGGAAACTCTAACACGCAGAACTGCTGACATTGAGCGTTCTCTTCGGTGGCGAAAAGATCTAACCAAGGCTCTCCCCACTACTGAAAGAGACCTAGCACCACCTTCGAGTGAAGATGTCATTTTTGATCCATCATGCACTGGCGGCTGAGTTTGTCCGTCCTTGCGTTCAGTGAACCTGCCAGGTGTTGAACCACCAGAGATATGCCCTGATGTTCCAGCCATGTCCAAAGGCGAAGAGCCTCATGACATAGGGTCCACGACCCAACCCTGCCCTGTTTGTTGTAGTACCACATGGCGGTGGTGTTGTACGTGAACACCTGCACAACTCTTCCTTTAACAGATGGAAGGAATGCCTTCAGTGCAAGACAAATCGCCCGGAGCTCCAGAGGGTTGATGTGGTGCCTGGACTCCGCCGGAGACCAGAGGCCTCTGATCTCCGCCATTCCCATATGGCTGCCCTATGCCAGGAGTGACGCATCCGTCACTACTGTGAACTCAGGTTGGGGAAGGGAGAGGGATCTGCCGTTTACCCAATCCTGGTTCGTGAACCACCATTGCAACTGACTTGCAGTCCCCTCCGAGATCTGAACGTCATCGGAAAGATTCCCCTGGTGCTGCGCCCACTGGAACTTCAGGTCCCACTGCAGAGCACGTATATGCCATCTGGCATGATGCACCAGCAGGATGCAGGAGGCCATGAGGCCCAGCAGCCTCAGGGTCATTCTCACCGAACACCGGGATGGAGGCTGAAACATCGGTATCATAGCCCGAATTTCCTGGACTTGCTGCTAGGAAGGATAGACCCAAAACTGCGCTGTGACAGAACCGCTCTGATGGAAAGGAGCTTATGGGAGGGAATCAGGTGCGACTTCAGCACGCTAACTGTGAACCCCAGCAAATGCAGGAAGTCCGTCGTAGTCTGGAGGTGGGAGACGGCAGTCTGGGCGAGCTCGCCTTCAACAGCCAGTCATCGAGATAGGGGAAGACTTGAACCCCTGATCTGCGCACATGAACTGCGACCACCGCCATCACTTTCGTGAACACCCTGGGGGGGATGGGGAGGGGGGGGCTGATAAGGCCAAAGGGGAGCGTGGTCAACTGAAAATGCATGTGGCCTACCGGGAACCGTAGGTAATGCCCGTGGGCAGGCAAGACTGGGATGTGAAAGTAAGTATCCTGCAAGTCCAACGCTACCATCTAATCTCCAGGGTCGAAGGCAGACAGGACCTGAGCCAAGGTTAACATCTTGAACTTCTCCTTTCGGAGGAAGCGGTTGATGTCCCTGAGGACTAAGATAGGATGCAGGCCTATGTCCTTTTTGGGTACCAAGAAGTAGTGGGAGTAGCAACCCTGACCTACTTCTGGCACAGGGACGCGTTTGACAAAGAGATCCATAACTTCCTGGAAGAGAAGGGCCAAATGATCCTCCGACATGGGATGAAATCACCACAAACTGCATGACCCTTACGCACTCCGCTGCTTGCAGAACTCCGCGTAGACCTCCAGAGTTTTTTTGTCACTTTGCGGAGTACCTCACTGAGGAACTCCGCATAGGCTTAATCTTATCATGAAAAAATAGATATCAGTCATATGTTAAGAAACAAGGGTGAGTAGAAACCTTTTGGGTGGAGTAAAATTTTAGACATTATTATTGTGATTTTTTGGGCAATTAGTTGATTTTTGCAAGCACTAACACTTCTCTGTGTAAAGTAACGACCTTGAGAGTTATGTAACTTTCAGATACTCAAATTGTGGATTCTGTTGCAATTAAAAATATTTCCAGGCCTGACATTTCTTTGGAGGTTGCATGCGGGCAGCCTAAGTTATCCTGTAAGAGTTTCTTGATGAATTCTATTGCAACTACAATATGTGCTCTCTCATATAAAGTCAGGTTGTTAGAAGCTTTTCTGCAACTCAAGATACGCCTTACTTTTCACCTGGTGTGGATGCATTTCTCATGTTTAGCGAGATCTCCCTTCTGAGTAAAACGTTTCTGGCTTTCCCCTCCTATATAAGGCTTTAGTCCAGTGTGAATTCTCTCATGTCAAATGACATTGTATTCAAGACTAAACCTTATCTGACATTCAGAACACACATAAGGCATTTTTCCCCCGTGTGAGTTCGCTCATGACAAGTGAGAAGTAATTTGTAACCAAAACTTTGCTTGCATTTCGAGCACTCATAAAGTTTTACCCCAGAGTGGGATCTCTCATGAAGCATAACTCTGTCTTTCAGATTCAACCTTTTATGGCATAAGTGTTTTCTCCAGTGTGGAGTTGCTCATGGTGAAATAGCGTTTTTTTCTGCAGCTTTTCTGGCATTCAGAGCACTCATAAGGTTTTTCATCAGTATGGAGTCGCTTAGTGAGGCTGTGCCTATCAAATAGGAATTTCTAGCATTCACAGCATTGGTAGTGTTTTTCCCCTGTATGCGTCTGCTCATGTAGAGTGAGATTGAGTTTAAAATTGATGCTTTTCTGGCATTCGGAGAACTGATTATTCTGATGGTGTGTTTTCTTATGGCGCTTGTAACCATCTCTACCTCTGAATCTTTTCTGAAATTTAGAGCACTGATCATTTTTTTTCTCCAGTGTGGGTTTTCACATGTTCAGTGAGATGAGATTGTTGTCTGAAACATTTTTGGCATTCGGAGCACTGATAAGGTTTTTCCCCAGTGTGGATTCTTATATGCTTAGTGAGACGGCTTTTTACACTGAAACATACCTGGCATTCGGAGCACTGATAAGGTTTTTCCCCAGTGTGGGTTCTTATATGCTCAGTGAGACTGCTTTTTTGACTGAAACATATCTGGCATTCAGGGCACTGATAAGGTTTTTCCCCAGTGTGGGTTCTTATATGCTGAGTGAGACCGCTTTTTTGACTGAAACATATCTGGCATTCAGGGCACTGATAAGGTTTTTCCCCAGTGTGGGTTCTTATATGCTGAGTGAGACTGCTTTTTTCACTGAAACATTTGTCGCATTCAGTGCACTGATAACGTTTTACCCAAGTGTGGGTCCGTGTATGTTTAGTGAGTCTCATTTTGTCACTGAAACATCTCTGGCATTCAGAGCACTGATAAGGTTTTTCCCCAGTGTGGAATCTCACATGTGTAGTTAGAAGTGATTTAAGTTTGAAATGTTTTGGGCATTCAGAGCACTGGTAAGGTTTTTCCCCAGAGTGGATTCTCATATGTTCAGTGAGATGAGATTTTTTGTTGAAACTTTTTGGGCATTCAGAGCACTGATAACGTTTTTCCCCAGAGTGGGTTAATTCATGTCGATATAGACTCAGTTTGATACTAAACCTTTTCTGACATTCAGAGCACTGATAAGGTTTTTCCCCAGTGTGGATTCTCATATGCTCAGTGAGATAAGATTTACGCCTGAAACTTTTTTGGCATACTTTGCACTGAGAGTGGTTTTCCCCTGTGTGCATTCTGTCAAATTCGGTGAGATAAGATTTATGGCTGTATCTTGGTAACTTTTTTCCCTAACTTCGGTTATTTTGCCTCGATTTTAGAGTCGGGCTTGTTTAGATAATCTCAGCACTTATCTCTAAAAGAAATTGTGTGTAATCTTCTCAACACTTGAATTGAGCAACAAAAGTCGGGAAGCAGTCCTGTAACACCTGTTGAAATTTTTCTAACAGATAATAGTCTTTAAGTAATAGTCTCTCCGGCAGCAACTTAATTTGTGACTGAAGTTTTTCTCAAATCTATTTGTATAGGTTCTTAGCAATGCAGTAATAAGGTGTTAGTCTGATATTTAATGATTAAACTGATAAGTACCTTTTTGCACTGGTATAATGGCAGTAACTGAGGGCGTTAGAGCGTGCAGAGTACTATTGTGGATGATTAGTCGCAGAACATCAGTTCCTTCTACCCTTTCTATGTTTGGGGTAAGGTTAAGGTTTGTAGTTCTGAGGATGAGGATTTATTTACATTAGATATAGCGCAACGGTGCTCCTTTAATCCATTTTTATATTTAACAGTTTTACATATCACTCCTGCACAACAGATAATGTTGAGGCGATTTACATAGAATTACAGAACAGTACACAATAAAAAGGAAACAATCTGAGATGGTCATTAACACAATAAAGTGGTGAATTCTTAAGGTTTTCGCAAGAGTGAGCAGAGTGGGTCGAGGTGTTATATCCCGAGGCAGATAGTCTCAAACTTGAGTAACTGGTTAAAAACGGTTGTTGAACAAAGGTGTTTTTCCAATCTTTTGGTTGTTAACGTGTCAGCTTCGGAGTCTTCTTTCAGCGTCTTTTCTTTGATGGTATCCAGAAGAAACCTTTAGTTGTAACTTTCTTTTATGTAGTGTGTGCTTCCTCTCTAGAATTACATGATGCTTTAGATGAACGTTATTCTGTCATGCTGAGGCAGTTTGTCTTTCTGATAATATTTCAGATGAGGATGCTGAAGCGGTCTTTCTACATTATTTCTGATGCTGTGTGCACAGATATGACTTTGCTCTGGGTTAATGAAATGCAAAATTAGAGACTTCACTTACAGGTATAGTACTTTCCTCGACACACTTTAGATATTTGGAAAATGTTTAAACGTAGAATGCTGGATGTCCTTCAGTTTTTCAAAATAATCCTTCTTATGGCACTGACATTCAGTTGCTTAGTGCTAAATCTTGCTTTCTTTGTCCGTAATTTCAATCACCTAAAGTATTAAAATTAAATAGTTAATACATGTACATTTCCAAAAATATAATGTACAAGCCAAATCAATGCAGAATTTTGAAAATGTTGAGCTGTTTTTCAGACAGAGCATAGTGTGGAATGGTAGCATGAGAGTACTTGGATGTAGGAGTAAGGATTTGTAGAATTTTTAATTTTTTATTAAGGATACATGTACCCAATGGAGTTGTAACATAGAATCCCAAAGACAAATATTAAAGTCGTATGGACTGGCACCAAAAGGTATAAAAAAAATATATATACTATTAATTAATTTGTAATGCAGATTTCTGGGAACGGAATGACTCCTCCACGGACAACAGGCGTTTTACCCTGCCCTGAGTTACCACCTACTTGTAGCTGGTATCCTGACTTTTGAGTTTTGGCAAATCTCAAGCAAATTTCAAGCCAATCTATTGTGTGCTGCAAGGATTATGCCTAGACCAATCCCTCAACTATGGTCCAGAGTATGAATCAAGGCGTACTTTCATGTGTTCATTTTATTCCACCTGATTATCAGTTGTTAGGTTTTTCTGCTCCTGGATTTACTGGGTGCAGAAAATCAGGACACAATTTTTTTCCAGACAGAAAAATTAGACTGAAAAGACACATAAGACTCTGGGTGCAGCAGAAGCAGCCAAGACTTATGCTGTTTTTTATCTAACTGGGGGAAACACACAATTCTTCCCTCTGTTGGTGTTCACAGTCGTTGTCGGCCTGTAATTCGGCAGAGCGTATAGAGTAGAGGCGAGGGGCCGAGCCGAGCAGGAGTTGACAAGCAAGCGGAGAGGAGTCTGGGACGACTGCCACGGTTTGCTTTGTGACCGGTTCCCACTGCCGACGGTTTCTCCCGCTTCACCCGCGTCCTGTTATACGGGCGCTTTAAGTTCTATGGATCGCTGTGGGGGCAGGAACGTCCACCGCCGGCACCGCTGTGCTAAGGCGCTGCTGGTGCTGCTCGTGCGGCGGCCGCTGCAGGGGTCAAAGGAAGCTTGGCCTGCGGTGTGCTGGTGCGGCGGCTGCTCGAGGGCACAGAGGCACAGAGGAGCACAGAGGGCACAGAGGAGCCTTGGCCTGCCGCCTGATTTTACGTATATACCAAGCATTGAGCAGAGCAGAGCTGAGCCGAGGAGCGGAGGGAAGTGCCTACATCTGCCATCTGTAGTGGGACTGTCTCGGGATCCCGCTCTTGCTCCTCAAGGATTGCCAGCATTCTCCCTTGTACTCTTGACAGCAACGAATAGCAACGAACAAGCAATGAACAGTGAGTAGTGAGTGACAAGTTGAAAGAGGTGTGTGGCGAGTACTTAAGGTTGATCTGTCCGTAAGTCGCTGAGACATTGGAGTCTGTAATAAGTCTGTAATACAAAGTCTGAGAAATTATGCAAAGGGGAAAGTGACAATAGACTTTGACCCTGTTGAAGCACCCCTCGACCCCTGAATTACTCTGCATGCCTAGACTACAGCACTACCCGGAGCTGGGATATTAACCCCTTGAGTGCTCATGACGAGCTGAGCTCGTCATGGCACACAGTGCTCGTGTGCTCATAATGAGCCCAGCTCATCATGACACCCAGAACCGGAAATCCCTCTGGTGCGGGCACCAGAGGGATTCCCTTTTCTCCCCCAAAGCCTCAGGAGCTGAGGAAGAGCTTCCCCAGCTCCCGAGACCCCCTCTGGTTTCCCTGAAATGACGATCAGCGTGCACGTCGCGCTGACGTCATTTCAGTGAAACCGAAACTGAAATGAGCCTAGAGGCTCATTTTCAGTTAGAGTTTCTACATGCTCAGGGGGCTAACTCAGGAAAGGTATCGTTGGAAAGGGCAGACTCTCCCCTTTCCAATGGTACCCCTCCTTAGTGGATCCCTGCTTGGCGATCCCCAAGCAGAGATCCACCCACTAGGCACCAGGAAGGGGGGAGCAGCGTCTGGGCAAGAGCCTTCGCTCCACCATAAAAATGTTGGCATCATTAGTCTTTCTGCCCCCTTGGTGGGATAGATGGGGGCAGTAGCCCCCAATCTGCCCCCCGGTGGGTAGAAAGTCCACTGGACACCAGGGATTTTTTATGGGATATATATTAGGGGTGGGGGCTGCCCAAAAAGGGCATGCCGATGCCCCCACCCCTCAGCCACAATAATTACAGTCTTTCTGCACCCCCTGGGGGACAGATAGGGCAGTAGCCCCCAATCTGCCCCCCGGGGGGCAGACAGCTCATTAAATGACACAGATTTTGTTTTTGCACAATTTTCTTTTAGAGTGGGGGCTGCCCGAAATGGGCACGCCAATGCCCCCACCCAAGCCACCAGTACAGCCTTTCTGCCCCCCCTGGGATGCAGAGGAGGCAGTAGCCACCAATCTTCCCCCCAAGGGGGACAGAAAGCCCACTAAGCGCCAGGGATTTTGTTTTTGCAACATTTTTTTTAGGGTGAGGGCTGCTTGTAACGGCCAAGCCAATGCCCCCACCCGCGCCACCATTACAGCCTTTCTTCCCCCCTGGGGGGCAGTAGCCCCCAATCTGCCCCCCTGGGGGGGTAAAAATCCCACTAGAAGCCAGGGTTATTTCGGGGCAAATCTGAATTAGGGTGGGGGCTGCCCAAAATGGGCATGCCTATGCCCCACCTCCTCCCTGGCAACAAATTACAGCCTTCATGCCCCCCCTGGGGGGCAGATGGAGCACTAGACACCAGGGATTTTTTTGGGCACATTTTTATTAGGGTGGGGACATTGGCATGCCCGTTTTTGGCAACCCCCAACCTAATTAGAATTAGCTCAAAAAAATCCCTGGCGTCTAGTAGGCTTCCTGCTCCCCCTGGGAGGCAGATGGGGGCATTAGCAAAAAGCCCACTAGTCGCCAGGGATTCATTTTTTGGCAAATTTGAATTAGGATGGGGATGCCCAAAACAGACATGCCCATGCCCCCACCCACTTCCCTGCAAATATTACAGCCTTCCTGCCCCCCTGGGGGGGGGGGGGAAAGCCCAGTAGACGCCAGGGATTTTTGGGGCAAATTTTAATTAGGGTGAGGGCATTGGCATGCCCGTTTTGGGCAGCCCCCACCCTCATTAAAATTTGACCAAAAAACTCCCTGGTGTCTAGTGGACTTTCAGACTCCCTGAGGGGCAGGTTGGGGCATTAGCCCCCAATCTGCCCCCCGGGGTGCAAAAAGCCCACTAGACCCCAGGGATTTTTGGGGAATTTTTTATTAGGGTGGGGGCATTGGCATGCCCATTTTTGGCAACCCCTACCCTAATTAAAATGTCCTCAATAAAATCCCTGGCGTCTAGTAGGCTTTCTGCCCCCCTGGGGGGTAGATGGGGGTATTAGCCCCCAATCTGAACCCCCGGGGGAGCGAAAAGCCCACTAGTTGCCAGGGATTTTTTTAGGCAAATTAGAATTAGGGTGGGAGCTGGCCAAAACAGGTGTGTTCATGCCCCCACTCCCTCCTCCGCAAAACATATAGCCTTCCCGCCTTTCCTAGGGGCAGATGGGGGCATTAGCTGCCAATATGCCCCCCAGGGGTGCAAACAGTAGACGCCAGGGAGTTTTTTGGGCACATTTTAATTAGGGTGAGGGCATTGGCATGCCCGTTTTGGGCAGCCCCCACCCTCATTAAAATTTGCCCAAAAAACTCCCTGGCGTCTAGTGGACATTCAACCCCCCGGGGGGGGGGGGCAGATTGGTGGCATTAGCACCCAATCTGCCCATCCGGGAGGGGCAAAAAGCCATGTAGACGCCAGGGTTTTTTTGGGAAATAAAACACATAAGCTGATGGACGGAATGTTGCACATTGGCAAAACATTCACCCACAACCACAGATCTGGGTTTAATCCATCGTTATTTTGCTCACCACGCCACACCAGTTCAGACATGGCAATATGTAAATCACTCTTGACCCTGTGCCTCATGTTTTAAAAAATGTATAGGTTTGCTAGGTTTCCCTAGGTGCTGGCAGGGCTAGGGTTCAAAAACTACAGCTAGGCACTTTGTCGAAAAAGGGTTATTTTTCAATGCGAAACTGAGGTGGGACCATGTTGCGTTTTGCGCCGTTTCCTGTCGCAGGCACTAGGCCGACCCAAACAACTACGGTACCATTTTTCTCATAAGACTTTGGTGAATGCGGGGTGGGTGAAAATTTGTGGATCCAGCAGATTCCAGAACTTTTCTCCACAGAAATGTGGGGGGAAATGTGTTTTTCTTGGCAATTTTTTAGGTTTGCAAGTGATTCTGGGTAACAGAACCTGGTGGGAGGGAGTCAAGTCACCCCATCCTGGATTCCCCTGGGTGTCTAGTTTTCAAAACTGTATAGGTTTGCTAGGTTTCCCTAGGTGCCGGCAGAGCTAGGATTAAAAAATTATAGCTAGGCACTTTGCCAAAAAAGGGTCCTTTTTCATTGCAAAATTGAGGTGTGACCACGTTGCGTTTTGCGCCGTTTCCTGTCGCGAGTACTAGGCTGACCCACACAAGTGAGGTACCATTTTTCTCATAAGACTTTAGGGAACTCGGGGTGGGTGGAAATGTGTGTATCCACACAGATTCCAGAACTTTCCACCACAAAAATGTGGGTGAAATGTGTTTTTTTTTGGCAATTTTTTAGGTTTGCAAGAGATTCTGGGTAACAGAACCTGGTGGGAGGCAGTCAAGTCACCCCATCCTGGATTCCCCTGGGTGTCTAGTTTTCAAAACTGTATAGGTTTACTAGGTTTCCCTAGGTGCCGGCAGCGCTAGGGTTAAAAAACTACAGCTAGGCACTTTGCCAAAAAAGGGTAATTTTTCATTGCAAAATTGAGTTAAGACCACGTTGCGTTTTGCGCCGTTTCCTGTCGCATGCACTAGGCCGACCCACACAAGTGAGGTACATTTTTCTCATAAGACTTTGGGGAACGCGGGGTGGGTGGAAATTTGTGGATCCACACAGATTCCAGAACTTTCCACCACAGAAATGTGGGGAAAATGTGTTTTTTTGTACAATTCTTTAGGTTTGCAAGGGATTCTGAGTAACAGAACCTGGTGGGAGGGAGTCATGTCACCCCATCCTGGATTCCCCTGCGTGTCCAGTTTTAAAAAATGTATAGGTTTGCTAGGTTTCCCTAGGTGCCGGCAGAGCTAGGGTTCAAAAACTACAGCTAGGCACTTTGCCAAAAAGGGCAATTTTTCACTGCGAAATTGAGGTATGACCACGTTGCGTTTTGCACCGTTTCCAGTCGCAGGCACTAGGCAGCCCCACACAGGTGAGGTACCATTTTTCTCGGAAGACTTTGGGGAATGGGGGGTGGGTGGAAATTTGTGGATCCACACAGATTCCAGAACTTTCCACCACAGAAATGTGGGGAAAATGTGTTTTTTGGACAATTCTTTAGGTTTGCAAGGGATTCTGGGTAACATAATCTGATGGGAGGCAGTCGAGTCACCCCATCCTGAATTCCCCTGGGTGTCTAGTTTTCAAAAATGTATACGTTTCCTAAGGTGCCGGCAGAGGTAGGGTTCAAAAACTATAGCTAGGCACTTTGCAAAACAAGCATTTGCAATGCAATAGGTCTCGCATTAGGAAAGTTTGAGCTATTGGTATTGTAAATGATACATTTTGTATTTATGTGTTGGTTTTGAAAATAGCGAAATTAATAGCTTTGTCATTTACAATGCATATTGTTTTAACTTTCGCAAATGTAACACCTATAGCATTTGTAATGCAATATGTTAATGTTGTTGTATTTAGGTGACTTATATGTGTTGATATTACAAATAATAATGGCTTTTAATTGTTTTTAATAATTAATACTTAAATAAAAGTTATTGTAATTTATAATAGCAATAGCTTAAACTTTTGTAAAGAACTGTTGTGAAGAATATGTTCAGTGTATTTAATAATGACGAAAATCCAAGAACAGAAGTGAAATATTAAAATACACAAGATGATGGACGGAATGTTGCACAATGGCAAAACATTCACCCCCAGTCACAGTTCTGGGTTTAATCCATGGTTATTTTGGTCACCAAACCACCCCAGTTCAGACATGGCCATATCAAAACAGTCTTGACCCTGTGCCTCATGGGAACAGTCCAGACCGAACTGCAAAGCCCCGTCTTTCCTGGACCAGAATCAAGCATCCTAGGACCGGTTTCTGGCTATCAGCCGTCTTCAGCCAGGATAGCTTGACTCCAGTGGCTTAGTGAGCACGGGACCCACGTCTGGGCATACCCTTCCCACATAGAGTGAACAGCAAAATACACAAGATGATGGACGGAATGTTGCACAATGGCAAAACATTCACCCCCAGTCACAGATCTGGGTTTAATCCATCGTTATTTTGCTCACCAAACCACCCCAGTTCAGACATGGCCATATGCAAATCAGTCTTGACCCTGTGCCTCATGGGAACAGTCCAGACCGAACTGCCAAGCCACATCTTTCCTGGACCAGAATCAAGCATCCTAGGACCGGTTTCTGGCTATCAGCCGTCTTCAGCCAGGATAGCTTGACTCCAGTGGCTTAGTGAGCACGGGACCCACGTCTGGACATACCCTTACCACATAGGGTGGACAGCAAAATACACAAGATGATGGACGGAATGTTGCACAATGGAAAAACATTCACCCCCAGTCACAGATCTGGGTTTAATCCATCGTTATTTTGCTCACCAAACCACTCCAGTTAAGACATGGCCATATGCAAATCAGTCTTGATCCTGTGCCTCATGGGAACAGTCCAGACCGAACTGCCAAGCCACGTCTTTCCTGGACCAGAATCAAGCATCCTAGGACCGGTTTCTGGCTATTAGCCGTCTTCATCCAGGATAACTTGACTCCAGAGGCTTAGTGAGCACGGAACCCATGTCTGGGCATACCCTTCCCGTATAGGGTGAACAGCAAAATACACAAGATGATGGACGGAATGTTGCACAATGGCAAAACATTCACCCCCAGTCACAGATCTGGGTTTAATCCATCGTTATTTTGCTCACCAAACCACCCCAGTTCAGACATGGCCATATGCAAATCAGTCTTGACCATGTGCCTCATGGGAACAGTCCAGACCGAACTGCCAAGCCACGTCTTTCCTGTACCAGAATCAAGCATCCTAGGACCGGTTTCTGGCTATCAGCCATCTTCAGCCAGGATAGCTTGACTCCAGTGGCTTAGTGAGCACAGGACCCACGTCTGGGCATACCCTCCCCACATAGGGTGAACAGCAAAATACACAAGATGATGGACGGAATGTTGCACAATGGCAAAACATTCACCCCCAGTCACAGATCTGGGTTTAATCCATCGTTATTTCGCTCACCAAACCACCCCAGTTCAGACATGGCCATATGCAAATAAGTCTTGACCCTGTGCCTCATGGGAACAGTCCAGACCGAACTGCCAAGCCACGTCTTTCCTGGACCAGAATCAAGCATCCTAGGACCGGTTTCTGGCTATCAGCTGTCTCCAGCCAGGATAGCTTGACTCCAGTGGCTTAGTGAGCACGGGACCCACCTCTGGGCATACCCTTCCCACATAGGGTGAACAGCAAAATACACAAGATGATGGACGGAATGTTGCACAATGGCAAAACATTCACCCCCAGTCACAGATCTGGGTTTAATCCATCGTTATTTCGCTCACCAAACCACCCCAGTTCAGACATGGCCATATGCAAATCAGTCTTGACCCTGGGCCTCATGGGAACAGTCCAGACCAAACTGCCATGCCACGTCTTTCCTGGACCGGAATCAAGCATCCTAGGACTGGTTTCTGGCTATCAACCGTCTTCAGCCAGGATAGCTTGACTCCAGTGGCTTAGTGAGCACAGGACCCACGTCTGGGCATACCCTTCCCACATAGGGTGAACAGCAAAATACACAAGATGATGGACGGAATCTTGCACAATGGGTATGCTCAGACGTGAGTCCCATGCTCTCCACACCACTGGAGTCAAGCTATCCTGGCTGAAGACGGCTGATAGCCAGAAACCGGTCCTAGGATGCTTGATTCCGGTCCAGGAAAGACATGGCTTGGCAGTTCGGGCTGGACTGTTCCCATGAGGCACAGGGTCAAGGCTGATTTGCATATGGCCATGTCTGAACTGGGGTGGTGTGGAGTGCAAAAAAACGATGGATTTAGGCCCAGATCTCTGTACTGGGGTGAATGTATGACATTGTTCTGCATTCTGTCCATCAACTGTTGATTTGCAGAAGTGAAATATTAACATCTTTTTGTGACATTTGTAATAAAGCTTGAAACATTGAGAGAACATATTTGAACCAGTTATTGTTGAATGGTTGCACAGATTGATGCTGTGGTGGTGCTGAGCGATGCTGTGGTGATGCGATAGATAGATAGAGGGAGGGCGATAGATAGAGGGAGGGCCATAGATAGATAGATAGTTAGAGGGCGATAGATAGATAGAGTGCGATACATTGTTAGAGGGAGATAGATAGATATATAGATAGATAGATAGATAGATAGATAGATAGATAGATAGATAGATAGATAGATAGATAGAGTGAGGGCGATAGAGGACGATAGATAGAGGTCGATAGAGAGGGCGATAGATAGGGGGCAATAGATAGAGGGAGGGCGATAGAGGGCAATAGATAGATAGATAAATAGATAGATAGATAGATAGAGGGCGATACATTGATAGAGGGCGATAGAGAGATACATAGATAGATAGATAGATAGATAGATAGATAGATAGATAGATAGATAGATAGATAGATAGATAGATAGATAGATAGATAGAGTGAGGGCGATAGATAGAGGACGATAGATAGAGGGTGATAGATAGATAGAGGGCGATAGATAGAGGGCGATAGATAGAGTGAAGGTGATAGAGTGAGGGCGATAGCTAGATAGAGGGCGATAGGATAGATAGATAGATAGATAGATAGATAGATAGATAGATAGATAGATAGATAGATAGATAGATAGATAGATAGATAGATAGATAGAGGGCGATAGAGTGAGGCCGATACATAGAGTGAGGATGATAGAGAGAGGGCGATAGATAGATAGAGGGCGATAGATAGAGGGCGATAGACAGATAGAGGGCGATAAATAGAGGCCGATAGATAGAGGGCGATAGATAGAGTACGATATATAGATAGAGTGAGGGCGATAGCTAGATAGAGTGAGGGTGATAGATAGATAGAGTGAAGACGATAGATAGATAAAGTGAGCGCGATAGATAGATAGAGTGAGTGAGATAGATAGAGGGCAATAGATAGAGTGAGGGCGATAGATAGACAGATAGATAGATAGATAGATAGATAGATAGATAGATAGATAGATAGATAGATAGATAGATAGACAGATAGACAGATAGACAGAGTGAGGGCGATAGAGAGAGAAAGTGAGGGCGATAGATAGATAGAGTAAGGGCGATAGAGTGATGTCGAAAGATAGATAGATAGATAGCTAGATTGATAGCTAGATAGATAGATAGATCGATAGACAGATAGACAGACAGATAGAGAGATAGAGTGAGGGCGATAGATAGAGTGAGGGCGATAGATAGATAGAGTGAGGGCGATAGATAGACAGAGTGAAGGTGATAGATAGATAGAGTGAGGGCGATAGATAGAGTGAGGGCAAAAGATAGATAGAGTGAGGGCGATAGAGAGAAGGCGATAGAGAGAGATAGAGTGAGGGTGAAAGAGAGAGATAGAGTGAGGGCGATAGAGAGATAGATAGAGTGAGGGCGATAGATAGATAGAGGGCAATAGAGGGAGGGCGATAGATAGAGTGAGGGTGATAGATAGAGGGAGATAGATAGATAGATAGATAGATAGAGTGAGGGCGATAGATAGAGGGCGATAGACAGATAGAGGGCGATAGACAGATAGAGGGCAATAGATAGAGGGCGATAGAGGGCGATAGAGTGAGGGCGATAGATAGATAGAGTGAGGGCGATAGAAAGATATAGTGAGGGCGATAGACAGAGTGAAGGCGATAGATAGATAGAGTGAGGGCGATAGTAGGTAGAATGAGGGCGATAGAGTGAGGGCGATAGGGAGATAGATAGAGTGAGGGCGATAGATAGATAGAGGGCAATAGAGTGAGGGCGATAGATAGAGTGAGGGCGATAGATAGATAGATAGATAGATAGATAGATTGATAGATAGATAGATAGATAGATTGAGGGCGATAGATAGATAGATAGATAGATAGATAGATAGATAGATAGATAGATAGATAGATAGATAGATAGTGATAGATAGATAGAAAGATAGATAGATAGATAGATGGAGTGAGGGCGATAGATAGATAGAGTGTGGAGGGGCTCGGACTTGACAACATACCACAACAAGGCGGAGGTGGAGAAGGGTACAAGGCGGAGGGGAGAAGGGTGCAAGGGGGAGGGCGAGAAGGGTGCAAGGCAGAGGGCGAGAAGGGTGCAAGGCAGAGGGCGAGAAGGGTGCAAGGCAGAGGGGAGAAGGGTGTAAGGCAGAGGGGAGAAGGGTGCAAGGCAGAGGGGAGACGGGTTCAAGGGGGGGAATGGAAATAATGTACTAGGAGGCAAATATTTGGTTCAGTATTTAAAGATGTGGCTTAACGGCTATAGCAGCTGACTTACAAGCTGGGGAACTGGGTTCGAGTCTGGTGGTAGGCTCAAGCACCCTGTGATTTTGGGCAAGTCCTTTAACCTCCCCGCTATATAAAACTGCAACAACAACAAAAAGTCCACTCTGAACATGTGTTTGAGTGAGACACTGCTCTAGCGAGATCCTATCATAAGAGTGCGCTGTCACTGCGAGGCTGCATCTTCACTGTGCCTTACAGCATGGGTCGGTGTCACATGTCAAGATAAATGCTACCAGCGGGGCTTGGCCCTTCAGAGTCCACATACCGGGACAAGCTCCTGGCTGCTGCCTTCTGTACCTGTTTTTCCAAGTATGCGAGATATGCATTGGCGTTATTGGAGCCTACGCTGCGACACTAGGGGGCACAAAGGCGCTGCTCGGCCGACTGCCGATATCAAAGCGGGCTCCAGCAGCGCGCCTGGCACCTCAGCCCACTGTTTCCAGTTACTGTTTGCAGTGGCTCGGATTAGTTTTGATTAGCTAAAACAGCCATCAAAAAGACAAATATATGTTTTCCTGAGATGACTCCTTGTAGAGAGAGTGAAGCGGTGAAAGAGAGAGGAATTATGGAGAATAAAGCATAAGAAAATGAAGACATGCAATAGGAGGAAAAGCTAGAGGTTGTTACGAAAGACAGGTAGAACGATGCAGGAATGAAGGAAGGATATTAGGAAAGGAAAACAAGGGAAATGAGAACATAGAGGTGTGGCCAAGGATGGGATTGTTTTACTACACAAAAAGGTGCAAGGGAAGAGGCAGGAATTTGAGAGTAGAAGCAGGGGAAAAGGAGTGAGAACAGAGGCTGCAGTGAAACGGGATGCAGCAAAAAAAAAAAGACGAGAAGAAGAAGGAATAGAAAAGCAAACAGATAAGATGAGAGGCAAGGAATGAAGACAAGTGTGTCTACATCAAAAGAAGAGGGAGTGAAAGGAAGGATGGAAAAGCTGGTAGAAATAAAGAACAGTGTTAGTCTGCTTTCTTGTCTCCACTGCTAATGTTACAGGCTTTTACATAGTGCATTGATACCAACTGTAGACCCCATAGCGCTTACAGAATGTGGGGAGTCTGTCTGATCACAGCTATTGTGATTTAAGGTAAGTTCAATTGTAGATCAGGTTAAGATGGGATTGTTCGATGTTTAGTTTGGTGAAGGTGTAGGACGTGCACGTACCATAGGACTTTACCAGTTGTATCTCAAGTTTGTATATTTGTATTTTGCAGAACAGAACTCATAGTGTTGTTGAAAGGCGACTTATGAATTGTATATTTACAGAGCTGTGCTTTGTGTGTAGTTGTTGTTCTTTATGATGAGAGCAATTAGAACAAGTGACACGTAGTATGGAGAAACAGATAGATAGTAAACAAAAAGTAAAGAAAAGCAAGTAGAAGATTAAATTTAGCAAAACACAGCAAATCAATGGAAGGATCACATTTAGCAAACAAGTAGAGACAAGCGCTATCTCTTTTCCCCTCGTTAATGGTAATCTGTTGACCTCAAAAGTCTGGCTTTTGTTGTTGTGATTGGAACTGCGGCCGAAAGACCTCTGCAGATGTCAGCCGCGAGCGTTTAACCATTTTCTGACTAGCATTGTTCCGATATCATGTTACTATGTATTTTGAAGCATGCAGTTACTTGTGTTATGAATAGATTGTGTTAGCTTTGTGTGTAGCGCCATATGGCATTAGGAGGCTGCTAGTATGGAAATTAGCACGACTAATCGAATTTAACTTTTACTGAATGGCTATGCGAAAGTTGGCAGACTTCGTATTTTGGCAAAGCAAGTATACTTTGGAGGTTTGTGAGGGTTCTCTCTACAGAGAACCTTTGAAGAAGGCGGAAATTCCTATTAGCCGGTGAGAAAACACTACATTGTAATTATTTATTTGAAACACGAAGAGATTGCCATAAAGTGGAGCGATGGTGAAGGATATCCCGGCGCGTAAACCAGACGTTCGGGAGCGTGAAGACAGTCGCGGGGCAGGGACTTCCGCCTTCTGCTGGAAGCCCGCGCCCACGGAGTGCGTGGCAGAGAGCAGCAGTGTTGACGCGGGGCTCCCTCGCCTGAGGGAGAGCCCCGCGGTAGCGGCAGACGTGGCGGCTGAGGCCGCCGGTGCAAGTGCGGGGCTCCCATGAGTGAGGGAAGCCCTGCATGTGTGCCAGGTGATGCGGCGGGGATAACACCAGGGGAGTCGCGACAAAAGAGCCAAGTGAGTGGGGCTTGAGGAGAGAGAGAGGGGGGTGTGTGGCTGTGTGTGTGTGCGTGCGTGTGTGTGTGGCTGTGTGCCTGCGTGAGAGAGAGAGAGGGGGGGTGTGTGGCTGTGTGTGTGTGCGTGCATGTGTGTGTGGTTGTGTGCCTGCGAGAGAGAGAGGGGGGTGGCTGTGTCTGTGTGTGTGCGTGTGTGTGTAGCTGTGTGTGTGGCTGTGTGCCTGCGTAAGAGAGAGGGAGGGGTGTCTGTGTCTGTGTGTGTGTGTGCGTGTGTGTGTAGATGTGTGTGTGGCTGCATGCCTGCGTGAGAGAGAGGGGGGTGTGTGGCTGTGTCTATGTATGCGTGCATGTGTGTGTGTGGCTGTGTGTTTGTGTGGCTGTGTGCACGTGTGTGCGTGCGTGTGAGTGTGTGCGCGCGATTGCGAGAGGCTGACTTGCTTTGGAAGCGGGACAGGAGATGTGCACGGCTCGGGCCTGTACGTGCGCGCACACATGCTGAAATCGCCGACGGCCCAGCACGTGCCCATCCCCTGTCCCACAAGTCGCTAATAATAGAGGTTTCGCTGCTGCTTAGACCAGCTCGCCATAAAAAGGGTCATTTTTCAATGCGAAATTGAGGTGTGACCACGTTGCGTTTTGAGCCGTTTCCTGTCGCTGGCACTAGGCCGACCCACACAAGTGAGGAACCATTTTTCTCTGAAGACTTTGGAGAATGCGGGGTGGTTTTTGTGACAATTCTTAAGGTTTGCAAAGTATTCTGGGTAACAGAACCTGGTGGGAAGAAGTCAAGGCACCCCATCCTGGATTCCCCTGGGTGTCTAGTTTTCAAAAATGTGCAGGTTTGCTAGTTTTCCCTAGGTCTCGGAAGAGCTAGGGTTAAAAAACGACAGCTAGGCACTTTGCCAAAAAAGGGTCATTTTTCACTGCGAAATTGAGGTGGGACCACGTTGCGTTTTGCGCCGTTTCCTGTCGCAGGCACTAGGCCAACCCACACAAGCGAGGTACCATTTTTCTCATAAGACTTTGGGAAACATGGCGTGGGTGGAAATTTGTGGATCCACACAGATCCCAGAAATTTCCACCACAGAAATGTGGGGAAAATGTGTTTTTTTGGCAATGTTTTAGGTTTGCAAGGGATTCTGGGTAACAGAACCTGGTGGGAGGCAGTCATGTCACCCCATCCTGGATTCCCCTGCGTGTCTAGTTTTAAAAAATGTGTAGGATTGCTAGGTTTCCCTAGCTGCCGGCAGAGCTAGGGTTCAAAAACTACAGCTAGGCACTTTGCCAAAAACGGTCATTTTTCTCTGCGAAATTGAGGTATGACCACGTTGCGTTTTGCACCATTTCCTGTTGCAGACACTAGGCCGACCCACACAAGTGAGGTACCATTTTTCTCATAAGACTTTGGGGAATGCAGGGTTGGTGGAAATTTGTGGGTCCACGCAAATTCCAGAACTTTCCACCACATAAATGTGGAGAAAATTTGTTTTTTTGGACAATTCTTTAGGTTTGCATGGGATTCTGGGTAACAGAACCTGATGGGAGGCAGACAAGTCAACCCATCCTTAATTCCCCTGGGTGTCTAGTTTTCAAATATGTATAGGTTTACTAGGTTTCCCAAGGTGCCGGCAGAGGTAGGGTTCAAAAACTATAGCTAGGCACTTTGCAAAAAAAGGGTCGTTTTTCAATGCGAAATTGAGGTGTGACCACGTTGCGTTTTGCGCTGTTTCCTGACGCAGGCACTAGGCCGACCCACACAAGTGAGGTACCATTTTGCTTGGAAGACTTTGGGGAACACGGGGTGGGTGGAAATTTGTGGATCCATGCAGATTCCAGAACTTTCCACCAAAGAAATGTGGGGAAAATGTGGTATTTTTTAGGTTTGTAATGGATTCTGGGTAACAGAACCTTGTGGGAGGCAGTCAAATCACCCCATTCTAGATTCCCTGGGTGTCTAGTTTAAAAAAATGTGTAGGTTTGCTAGGTTTCCCTAGGTGCCGGCAGAGCTAGGGTAAAAAAACAACAGCTAGGCACTTTGACGAAAAAGGGTAATTTTTCAATGCGAAATTGAGGTGTGACCAGGCCGCACTGCCCCAGCTTCAACCGCGACATGCGGTATATAGGGAGGTGTACTTTGCCAAAAAAAAGCATACTGTGCTTGTGCACACAAATAATACAGATGCATGTCAGGTACCTTAAAGCCACCTCTCTCATAAGGGCGTGTCAGGAAACCCCAACTAATACGTGGCTTCTCCCCCCCCATCAGATTTATCAATCACACGCGAGATATACTGCAGAAGTTGCATTTTACCTCTGTATCTGGACAGGTACAGACGACCTGCTGTTGTCATTCCTGCAATGGTTGAACCAGGCGGATGAAAGCCTGTGGTTCACTTGGACCATCAGTAACGTGTCTGCAGTATATCTTGATGTGGATATCTCTGCGGTGGAACATAAATTAGCAACAAATGTCCACCGTAAAGTAACTGACCGGAATTCGCTCCTCCATTATCGCTCTTTCCATCCCAGGGTTCTCAGGGTTAATCTCCCAGTTGGCCAATTTTTACGCTATCTGAGGAATTGCTCAACAATTGATACATTTATGGAACAATCGGAGAAGCTGCTAACGAAATTGAGGGATAGAGAATATCCTATGAAGGTCATTAAGTAGGCGCAGAAACGGACACTAAACACCCCGCGTGGAGCCTTGCTTGAAAGAAACATTAGGGAAAGACAGGCCTGTCTTCCGGTGGTAACCACATTTGACCTGCTGTCAACAAAAATTAGACAGATTATACGTAAACATTGGTCCATTTTGGACACAGCTACTAGCAAAATGCCAGTGGCACGCTTTGCATTTAAAAGAGCTCCTAATTTAAAAGATAAATTGGTCCACTCGTGCACACCGATAAAGACACCACCTAATTCACTGCCAGTGGGGCATTATCCCTGTGGAGGTTGCTCTGTCTGTGGTTTGACACAGATGACGAAAAGTGTCACATTACACGATGGGAGAACCTGGTTTCAAAATCGTTTTAGTAATTGTAACACTTCATACGTGATCTATAGGTTGACTTGTAGTTGTGGTTTGCACCACATTGGATTAACCTCCAGAAAGGTTAAAATACGCATTCAGGAACGTCTGAGTACAATTAGAGCGAGAAAGTTGACAACACGCTTAGTGCAACATTTCACTGACAAGGGGCATGACCCAAGGGATTTAAGATGGACTGTATTAGAGAAGGTGATAGGTGACACTCACAATTTGGAAGCTATTCTGGCAAGAAAAGAGGCCAAATGGATCTTTTCAGAATGAGCAGATCAGGATGGGCTTAACGATTCAATTGAGTGGAATAAGGTTAGCAAGCGATGAGAATCCTGTGCCCCGATATGTACATAGTATGAAAAATGAGGAAAGACCCATTATCCGAAATTCATGAATTTGTATTATTTTTTCATGGGTGATTTGTGACCCTATGACAATTCTCACAACATTTTCATGTGAGGTACGTGAGGTCGGCTCATGAGGGTCCTTTGATAAATAGGCACAGTATGTACCCCCTCTTGCTCCCTGTCCCCTTTGCTAATAACTGATCCGAGAGCAATTGGAGTGTCTGGCATGCAAGACTTAGTGGTCACGGATTTTGAATTTTGTACCTTTATTCACTTTCTATTCAGAATTGCACCCTCACCCAAGATGGCCGCCACTGATAGCAGCAGTAACACGCAGGCGCATCGCTCTGTGAAATTGCCTGCGAGGTTAGGGGCCGCATGGTAATCACAGATGTATATATATGCGGACATTAGTTGTGAAATTTTTTTTTGAAATAACTTTTTCCAAATTCTGGCACACAAAACACATCCTGATCGTTGATGGCCGCCACGCTTGACGACGTGAACACGCAAACGTCACACTCGACCTAGTAGGCTTGGTCAGCATGGGCGTTTAAACAGAGCGGCGGTGAGAGCAGATTGTCGGAGCTTAACACGCGTCGTAGGTACTCGGCACCGGTAAGCACTTCAGTGTGTTGGTTGTTTGTCCGAGAGAAGTGCGGAGCCTGCATTTAGTGCAATCGAATGATGTGGTAGGGTTGGAACCAATGGAGCCCAGAAGAGACCCTCGGTGCCCAGGGCGCCGCAGGCTGTCATACCCGAACACGGGAACATATACCATGCAGCACGGGAATATTTAAAGTGAGACAGGGGTACACAAAGGCATTGCAGGAGTTTTTAAAGTGGGATGTGTACTACACAATCTATGAATATTGACTGGGATGTGACATGCTTTATCTCATGCTTTTTTACACTTTGTAGGGTGCTCGACATTGAGGGGCCACTTGGCGGACATGTGATCTTTTGACACGGGGTCCATAAATGAGTGATGGTTGTAGGTACTGTTGAGACGATTGAATATTAAATGATATTCATTGAACCTTCGTGGTTCTCAGAATGACTGCGGTTCGATTTGTAACCTTTGGGTGATCTAATGTTGGTTCGTTTTTAATGTTGTCACAGGTCCTGGGAACTATCAAGAGTGAAGAATAAGAGTATAGAACCCCCAAAGCCCTGACGAAGTTGCGTAAATTCTTGGCAACAAAACATGTTGGCAAAAATGATGGTGTATTGGTAACCATTTTTAAGTGGGAATGCTTGCAGCCAGGAATAAAATTGGATGGCCAGTTAGCATCACCCTGTTTTAATAAGTGGGAATTCTAAAAAATTTCTTTTTTTTTGGTTTTCACTGGGGTTCTTTGAGCACGTATGTGGTCTGTGTAGTGGGCAAATTTAACTGTGTCCACTATTTCTTCACTATATGAGTTTTGTTGTAAAGGGAGCACATTAGTTCTTTTTTATATATCCTTACCCACACACAACAAAGAGGGAGTAGCCAATGATGAGAAGTGGGTAGACTGGCAATCATTAGTCAGTAACCCCCTCGGGGGTTACCGTGAGGTACTCTCTCTTTACACACTACATTTCTTCACGAGTTAGTATAGACCTGTGATGACGGCTTTTAAGTATTGAAAGGGCACCATGACTAAACATAGCTGTGTAAACTAACACACTAGGAGAATAAGGAGATAATATTATTAACAGATCCTTTGTGTTAGTCAAGATAGGTGCAATTCAGGTGGGGCCCTTTATTGTTGGAACCCGCACATATAAAACCATATCGTCAGCGTACATAGACACTGCTAATGGTCTCAGGTGAAAGCGCAACGCTGCCTTGGCATGCCGCTGCCGCAATATACGGGCCACTGGCTCTAGTACGATAGCTTAAAGTATTGGCGACAGCGGACATCCCTGCTGCGTCCCTCGCCTAATTGGGGATGATTCAGACGTCCTACCATTCACCCTCACTCTCGCCACAGGTTGTTCAAATAGTAGCTTAATCCAATTGGTGTAAATATAGGGGACACCCATACGATGTAGTACCGCTATCATATACCGCCAGGAGATAGAATCAAAACCTTTAGCGGCGTCCAAGAGGACCGTAGCAGCCGGCATGGTGGGCTCTAGAAGATGCAGGACAGCAAAGAGCGTTCGCAAGTTGTGGGCGGTGGAGCGCGATGGAACAAAACCCAACTGATCCGGCAAGACCATGACGAGCAGCAACAACTGCAACCTCGTGGCCAGGACCTTTGTTAGTATTTTGATATCCATATTCATTAAAGATAAGGGGCGATATGACTCACATTTGTCAGACTCCTTGCCGGGCTGCAATAAAGTGACTATCAAAGCCTCCCGAATGGTGCCCGGCAACAGTTGCTGCTCATAAGCATTTTCAAACATGGCATGCAGGTGTGGCACCAGCAACTCCGCATACTCTTTATAAAACTCCGCAGGGAGTCCATCCGTGCCCGCAGCTTTCCCATTTGACAAAGCTTTAATCGCATCTTGGATTTCTCCAATCGTGATGGGATGCATTAAAAATTCCTGCAGCCCCTTGGAAAGCCACTCTTCGAGATAGTGAGCAATCTCCTCTTCCCCCGCGGTTTGTCTAGCTTGATTATAATATTGCACGAAGGTAGTAAGCATACCCTCAGTATCACAGAGTCTATGGCCCCCATCCAGAATGGAGTGTATCATTCTGTGTTTTGCCCCAGGTTCCTTGATCTTCTCCGCTAATGCTCTGCCAGGACGTAATATATATATAAGAGAGAATAAGCATTTGAATGAGAACTGGAGAGTGATCTGATAGTGTTCTGGGCAGGTGATGGGCTTTAGTGATCAGTGAGTTAACCTCGACTAAACCTAACCAATAGTCCAACCTAGACCATGAGTGTTGTGCATAGGAATGGCACGTACCCTCTGTGGTAAATAAATAAATAATACCCTATTTTTGAATGTATAAATGAATAACAGATAGCTCAATAAATAAGAGTCAAAATTCGAGGTAGTAGGAGTTTCGCAGGTTTATTACAGCATAAAGGACAGGAACAGGACAACCTGCATAGGAATAGGATGGCAGGGCCCAGCAGCGCTGCTGGCGTCAGGATCAGGACAAGGGAAAGGAAAAGGGATGACCTTTTAATAACAGTACATGAGCATATATACATAGCGCAAACACATAGCATTACATTGCAATAGGCGTAGCAGTGGGTGGAGCAGAAGGTGTGACGCGTAGCAGTCGCGAGAGATAAGGGTGAAAAGAGGTGTAACGGGGCGTATACATAGACATGTGATGCAAACGTAACAGAATATGTCATGAATGGGGCGGAAACCATGGAGGGGGCTACCTAAGGAGCCGGGACCTCTAACCTGATGGTGCGCGCAAACTAGCAATGACGTATCACTAGGAGAAACTGGGGGCTATGAACTCTGTGCTAGGAGCAGAGACTGAAGTCTGGAGAGTCAGGGCGACATGTACCTAAACAGTATCTAGTATCTGATGTTTAGAGAACATGTTGATATAAACTAGAAGTCAGGAGAGGAAAGGCTAACTTGGTTCTAAGACTGGACCATGCATTATTCTACATGTAGTGCGTGATGAAGAATATGGAGTGACCATTAAATGCAGTATTTCTCTAACGTGGAGACGTGAAGGCTAGAATATGACGGAAACTATTGATGCGATTCAGTAGCTTAGGAATGCAGAGAAGGAGGACTGAACTGATAACTGGAACTATAACATACTTTTGGCAGACTCCGAGGCAGAGCCAGGCTGGACCGGGCACTGCAAGTGAAGGGTCGAGGATACAGGTGGGGGCTGTATCGCTCCTCAGCGAGGCTTTAGGAGACAGGAGCTGAATCTTGTGTCCAGGCCCTTTTGAGGCCTAGAAACGGGGACTTTACAATGGAATAACGTGCACACTGAGAAACGTGGCAACGTAGCTTTACATAGGCCTGATATACGTAGTATTCACGAGGACTAGAAACTGGCATATTAGAGATGGACACAACTATAAGTGCGTCTTGAATCGAACATGGGGAATGCATATGCATATTTAATCATGCACACATAACATATGATGGATGACACGTAGGGACACAGAACATGGCAAAATTTACTTTTCCACATTCCCTCCTTGTCACTACGTTTCCATCAGGAAACATCAATATTCATGATACCATCTATCATTTCATACAGTATCATTTGCTCGTCTCGAATTATCCTGGAACGGGATTTAGAACGGGGCTTGGGACTAGGAATACAAGAGGTAGCACAAATGCCGCAAATCGCAGGGCCACATTGTATACAGAGGCAGCAGCTGAATATGATTGCTACTGAAATACCTAGAAAGGACAAGACTTTCCATCCCCATGCGGAAATTATATTCCAGAACCAACCGGACCATGTCCAGGTGCCTGGATCTTGGTGTAACAGATGGGCAATTTTATGGAGTCTGGTTATAGCTGAATAAACAGACGGCGCGTTATTTGGAATGAAAATGCAGCAACTAGATCCGATGACTCTACAGGCCCCGCCCCTATCGGCCAGTATGACGTCAAGGACGAGACGATTCTGTAAAACGACAAATCTCATAGCAGATTGCTCTTCAGTTAAATTACCTAGAGCAGAAGCAGTCTCATTGACTACTGCTTCAAGGGTTCTGGTTAACCTACGGATTAGCTTACTATTCTGGATAGGTCCTATAAAGAAAAAGAAACCTCTGTTGAAATCTGTATACTGTTCTAGAGCAGTTTCAGTATAATCGACAATTGGGGACTCCCTTCTATGTCTAACGTGTACTAGATGTGTGTTTCTATGATAATCAGGTGGGGCTAGGAAAACTGGTGGCAGTAGGAAGGCAATGTAACAGGTTCCCTCCCAATCGAGGGGCAGACGAACGTATGCAGTTTGACCACAAATAAAATAAGAATGACGTGAAGCTTTAAAAATAGATTTCCCACTGTCACTATACTTGACAATAGTAGTACAATCACTGTGTCCTACATGTACGGAACCATTATTTCGGACACATAATTCACCTCTGACTGGCAGTACTGAAATAGCAGGTAAGTCTGGAGTAGTATCAGACTGAACATTCAAGACCATGAAATTCGAAGAATAATTACCTAAATTATACACTTCATTTTCTAGATCTAACCCTGTTCTGTGGGGAAGACCTTGCTTGTCTGGGAAACAGGTACTGTTAAGAAAAGACATATCTGTTGAGGATGACGTTAACGTGGACCATGCTCCACACGAACCATTATGTGAAAATGGATAAGGAAAAAGTGGCAGAACTCCCTTCGGTATCTGGAAAGGGGGGAGTCGACCACACACCCAACAATTAGTGGCATTGCTGGTCTGGTGTGAGTAATGTAACATGCGGATGAATGAGTTGTTTCGCATAGCGAGGCGGTAAGAGAGTTCATGGGGAGGTAGATCACTAAACGTGTGCTCTACTGTAGCATTAGCAGACTTATTTACATGAAGAACTGGGAAATACAAGAAAAATGCATAACTGGTGCAGGAAATCATAATGCTGAGAAACAATATGAAACATAGAAAAACGATACATCGGATTGAGTTTTTGACTAACTCTCTCACTATGGGGGTCTATTTTATACATGTCAGAAACAGTCTAACCGTTTCACCTAGGGGAGGACTTAGACAATCAAACTGACTGACTTATTTTACTAGACCTTAACTTGAATTTATACTCCTGTTGCGGAGTTTTCTCTAACAGGGGAGGGTTTGTAGCAATGTCTTTTGCGGGACAGTCCTTAAGAACAATGCTTTGGCAATCCTTCAAATCCTGGGAAATGTTCTTTAAGACGGGTTTCAGTCCATTGAACTGTTTTACATGAGAAAGGTGCACCCAGCCTTTGCGACCTTCCAACTTCACGGCTGTACGGGTGGTGAGGAGGACCTGTCGGGGCTCTTTCCAGCGAGGCTCCAGCGGACTTGATCTGTCAAAATTCCTCACCATCACCATGGATCCTGGAACGATTTCATGTGGTGCCACCTCGGTATTGTCTGGAAATGCGGCGGCAACCTGTGAACGACATGAGTTGAGGGCAGACATCAAGGAAGCTAGGTAATCTGTCAGCATATTACTTGAAACATCGGTAATACTTCGGGGTCTAGGAGTACCCCACATATTTGGGGGGCGGCCGAATACGACCTCATACGGGGACAGACCTGATCTGGAATGTGCGACCATGCGCATATAAAATAAAGCGACTGGCAGAGCTACTAGCCAGTCCACACCTTTCTCTTTACACACTTTTGCAATACGGATTTTCAGAGTCTGGTTATGTCTCTCTACGAGACCGGCTGCTTCAGGATGGCGTACACAATGAAACTTCCACTGGTACCCTAACAACAGGGAAACATGCTTCATGAGTTCAGATGAGAATGGCTGGCCGTTATCAGAATATACGACTCTAGGGAGTCCATAACGGGGGAAGAACTCACGAACCAACTGCTTGGCAGTGGTCGCGGCTGTGTAATCTGGGACTGGATATGCTTCTGTCCACCTGGACAAAGCGCATACAACTACAAGGACATACTTGAAACCTCGACATCGCTCCATCTGAATATAATCCATCTGGAGGACTTCAAAAGGGTGGTCAGGGGGCTGGAATCCACCTTGTTCTACCGGGACACTTTTACCTGGATTAAACTGACAACATATCATACAGGTACGGACTTTCTGCTTGGCTGCAGCTCGTAAATGCTTGTTGAACCAAATGTTCTGGATACTGTCTAACATAGCTTTTTCTCCTAAATGTGCTGGACTATGTGCGGTATTAATAATGACTTGAACCATAGAGTCGGGGAGAAACCATGTGGCTCTACCCTTTGTTAACCATCCTTGATCTGTCTGGACCCCTCCTTGTTCGGACCATTTCTTGATTTCTTCGGGAGTAGCATGTAACTGGATATCTATGACATCTTGTGTAGGGTCCTTAACTGTCATACATGTAATCGGATCTGGGGTGTGTGTCATGTTAACTGGAATGTCTGGAGTCTGTGCTGTAAGCTTGGCTGTGCGATCTGCTAGATCGTTACCTTGAGAAATGGTGTCAGTAACTTTCGTATGTGCTTTGCACTTCATGATAGCGATAGATGTCGGTAAATGTATGGCATCTAACAGAGCTTGAATAAGGAGACCATGCTGAATCTTGGTTCCATGAGAAGTCATGAAACCTCTCTCCTGCCAGAGCACTCCGAAGTCGTGTACAACTCCAAATGCGTAACGTGAATCTGTGTAAACATTAACTTTCAAGTTCTTGGCGTGTATGCAGGCTTGTGTCAGAGCAACTAGCTCTGCTGCTTGAGCGGACAGGGTGTCAATACGGTGTGTTTCAATAACTTCAGTGTCAGTAGTCACTGCATACGCGGCGACTAGTTCTCCTGTACTTGTTCTCATACATGAACCATCCACATAAAGTGTCAGGTCGGGGTCTGGTAACGGAATATCTGTCAGATCTTGTCTTGGCTTGGTCATAATGTTAACTACTTCCACACAGTCATGTGGGTCAGGATTCGAAGTAACTGATGGTAACAGTGTAGCAGGATTAAGGATGTTGCAGCGTCTGATTTCTATGTGTGGCTGGAACAGTGTCAATTCATAACCTGTTAAACGTGCAATTGTCAAGTGCTGAGTTTGTGTTCGGTTTAAAAGAACTTCCACGGAATGTGGAACTTGTACTGTCAAGGAGTGTCCTAAGACTATGGAATCACTTTGTCTGATAGCTAGTGCTGTGGCTGCAACTGACTTGAGGCACGCAGGCAGAGCCTGGGCTACAGGATCTAATGTGCTCGAAAAATAAGCACAGGGCTTATATTGTCCTGCTTGATCTTGTGTGAGAACAGATAATGCTGTACCTTCGCGTTCAGTAACAAAAAGTGTAAAAGCTTACTGTAGTTCGGTGTAGCTAGAACTGGAGCTTGACATAGGGCTTTCTTTAACTCATTGAAACTAAGTGTATGTTCAGATGTCCAAGGGAGAACAGTCGATACGGCTGCCTCCTGTGTCGTTAACTGTATCAGTGGTTTGGCTAGCAATGCATACTGAGGAATCCATTGTCTGCAGTAAGAAGTGAGGCCGATAAAAGCACGTACCTCCTTCTGTGTCTTGGGCTGAGGAAGACTCGCTATTAACTGGATACGGTCTGGTGTCAACTGCCTACCCCTCTTGGACAGCAAGTGTCCTAAGTAGACCACTTGCTGGACACAGAATTGAAGCTTAGAAGGGGACACCTTGTGCCCCATCTCGGCTAGGAAATACAAGACTGTAAGGGATGCTTGCTCGCAAGCACGTTCAGAACGGGCTGTGATCAGTAGATCATCGACATACTGGAGCAGGGCAGTGTCAGTTGGCATGTGAATGTTGTCTAGTTGTCTCTTGAGTGCTTGACTGTAAATACTAGGACTTTCTGTGAAACCTTGAGGAGCTCGTGTGAATTTATAGCTCCTTCCATTTAAACAAAATCCGAAAAGGAACTGGCTGTCTGGATGAATAGGGACACTGAAAAATGCGTTCTTGAGGTCTATGACAGTGAAGAACGTGGCTTCGGAATCAATGGCTGTTAATAGGGAAGAGATGTCTGGGACAACTGGGTACTGCGGAATAATACATTTATTAAGCTCTCGTAGGTCAATCACTAATCGATATACTGGGGGTGCATTTGGATCAGTACGTTTCATGACTGGAATGATCGGAGAATTACATACGTTGGAGTCAGTTTCTACAACTACTCCTTGAGCAATAAGCTCGTCAATAATTTTGGATAAGGCTGCTACAGCCTCAGGTGGCAATCTGTACTGTCTGATTCGTGGTAACACTACACCTGGCTTGAGAGTCACACGATAGGGTGTGATTTGCATGTAACCTACATCAGTTGGACCTTGCGCCCATAAGTGCTGCGGAACATTAGACAGTCTTGAATCAAAATCTCGTAATACATAGTGACCCTTAAAGTCACGTAGGAACAATCGTATTCCCTCTGGGGAACAGCATATAACTGCACCTAACTCTTTCAGTGTTTTAATGCCTAGTAGATTTTCTGGACATGACTTAGTAAGTAACAGATCAGTAGTACGGGACAATGGACCTACTTCTAGAGTAACTGGCTTTGAAATCTCATTTACGATAGGCTTTCCTGAAAATCCAAGGGAAACATTTCTTGAGCCTGAGAGTGGAGCCCCTGGAACTTCGGCGTGACTAATTGTGGTCCTACTTGCCCCTGTATCAATCAAGAACTTTCTGTCTTTCCCTAATACTTGACTGTGAACATAGGGACCTTCTTGATCTACAGGTATCTCGATGAGAGGCAAGCCTACCTCCCTCTCTAGGCTGTTTCATGAGTACTGCTGGTACTCTGGATACTCAGACTGTGCATACTGGTACATCTGCTGTGTAACGTGCTGTGTTGCAGCAATAGGCTGCGGTGCGGTAACTGTCTGTGGTGCATTCTGTGGCTGAGAAATCTGTGAAACTTGTTCTTGTCTAGGCGGACGTGGTCTTTCTTTAGTCTTACCAGTAGCTATGTTGTGTTTCAGAACTGCACACTCATTTATAAAATGACCTGGCTGTTTACAATAATTGCAATTCCCTTTAACGGGAGCTGCAGGATGACTGGCTTGATTTGGACCCCTCTTCTGACTATCTTGAGGAACAGATTGTGCAACTAGTACTTTCATTTTCGTGTCTTTCATACGTTTTCTCTCGTGTTCTTGTTCTTCTCTGATTCTATTCTGGTGGTATTGAAGCATCTGCAACATCTGGGACGGGGTATTAGCTTGCCAGGTACTTTCGACTTTCAGAACTCGATTTTTAATTTGTGGGCTTGAATTCTCGACTAATTTAGTAACAAAAAGGTGAGGGTATGACTCACTACTTGTCTTGAGGCCACTGTTGATGCTAAAACATTTTTCAAATCTAGAATAAAAATCACTAATATCCTCATCTTGTTTCTGTTTACAGGCTGAGATTGCATCCCAGTCTTCTTTTCTAGTTGTCAATAATCTGGGTAGAACTTGTATTAATAATTCCGGTAATTCTTTACATTTATCTCCAAGACCGGTACCTGGTACTCGTGCCTTGTCTTCAGCTTCTAGAACTGCCCAATCGATCTTTTTCTCTCCCACCTCCCATTCTTTTTCCTTGAGCTTTTCATACACCCCTGCGGGCAGCAGAACCTTTAACATTTTAATTATATCTGGATACGTATATTCTCCCATACGGAGCATGTCCTTTAATTCTCTATGGAACCCTGCTGGATCTTTATCATGACAGGGAATTAATTTCTTCATCTCGAGGAGTTCCATCTTTGTAATCGGAGTGTAAACAAACACTCGTTCTAGTTCGCCACCCGTTCCTCTGACTGGGTGGACTTCTCGTAATGGATTCTGTCTCTCCATGTAAAATGGTTTACTCTCTGGGGGTGAGACATGAATAAAATGCGGGTTCAGAAACGTTCTATATTTGTGGCGCTGTTCTAGAATGACACTAATTAAATCGGTACCTAAACCTTTCCATCTATACTGGAGTAACTCGTTCAGGACATCATGTAACGGACCTGGATCAGAGTGTTGACCCTCATACAAAGTAATGAGGTGCTGAATCGTATACATACCCACCAGTCGTTGTTCGGCTGGGGGCAGTTTCAGAAACATCTGTGCCACTATTTCGTCTGGAAAAGTGGTAGAATCAGTAATCCATCGGACTGCTGATCGGGCTAATTCTTGTTCATGCATGGTACTTAACTCACTGTAACCGATTCGTGATTTCAGAATGTGATCGGTAGCTTGAAACACTTGTTCTAGTGAACCTTGTTCTGGTGCTGGAGAATGAAAAATAGACTTGTGTTCTAGGCGTAAATGGCGATCCGGAAATCTAGATTTTCCTACATACGCTATTCTGGCGGGATTCTCGTCGTCTACCTCTTCAGTATCAGAATTACTTTCTTTCTCGCTTACTTGTGCTGCTTTACGTTGTTCGTGTATCTTTATTATTTCTCTACGGATTTTCTTGTACATACTCTCCATAGCACCGACGGTCTTGTGCTTACCCTCGGCTATATTATCACTCCACCTTGTCAGGATTTTTATTTCGGCCGGATCTTTAGACGGGTAATCTTGTTCTCTTATTAGACAGTTAATCAGAAACTTTAATATCATGAGCTGGATCTCGGCTTTCCTTTGAGACATGGCCTCGCTAATGCTTTCTGGATCATCCCCTGTACGGATGAAACGATATATTCTGTCTAGATCTTCTTTCATATTCGGTAAGGTGACTAGATACTCGGCCACCTTTCTTACGCGGAATGAATATAAAACCATATTATCCTCGCCTGGGACTGGATCATAGCCGCATTCGGCAAGGGATTTTCTTATTTCTGCTACAGTCTGATGTCTGGGCGTACGCTGTGACGCTTGTGCATGTAATTCGGCTGTCGTTAAACGCTTGTGTGGCGGCGGGGTTTGAGGAGTCCCTCCCCCTGCGGCCCTCTACTGAGGCTCTTCGTCCTGGCAGAGTGGGAAATGGAAATGTAGGCTGGACTTGTATGGCGGGCTGGACCGGGGGTACCGTAACAGGTACTCCGGTGTCTGGAGGAGCGGGAAGTGCCTGATTTACAGGGACTGGCGGAGCGCGAACAGGATTTGCATATTCCGGGACTGTGTCGTCCAAATAGGACGAAATAAAAATATCAGCTGCGGTCTGTTTGTGACGTAGTTTGGTCGGAACTAATGGTGGCGGGAAATTACTGGATGCCTCTGGGGTCGCTTTTGGCAAGCCCTCGGCAAGGAGAGGGTACATACCCCTAATAAGGGCATGCCTCTGTCTGTCTGACTGTTCGGCTTTGACTTGTTCACCTATCTCGATTAGTTCTTTTTCTTGTGCTCGTTCTAAGGATTCTCTACTTAATTCTGACTTTCTGATTTCCTTTTCAGTTCTTTTATGAGCTTCTTTGCGCCATAACTCGATGGCATCTTTCTGTGACTGTCTGGCTTTCTTTTTCCATAATGCTTCTTCTACTCGCATGATGCATTCGGCATCCCATGTACCCGATACGGGCCATCTATACTTTTCTTCTAACTGTTTGGTATACTCTACCCATAAATCTAGATACAATATGGCGCTTATGCCATGCTTCTGATACATAAAATGACCTGGACTGTCCCTAGGCGGAACTGGAACTGCTGCTTCCAGCAGACCCTTTCTGGTTTTTAACTGACGTAATTTCGAAAAGAGCGGCATGACTGAACTATAATCTAGACACAATACAATACACAATAAACACGATACTTATTCCCCATTCCTACCACGACATTTACATACATGAAGAACATTTAAAAATAACAGTTCGAACAGAGTACTACCTGGAATACGGAACACAGAATACATGAATTTTCTCGAGAACAGAACTGACTAGAACAGGAACTAGATGCACTGCTGAAACAGTACGAAACTTACCGGTCTCATAAAGAGACACGTCAGGACCCGCATCCACCGAAGTGGACACTTCGTTTGTGGGTCTGTGTACCACCAACCCACGGACCAGAGTCAATTAGATTGACCCTGTCTAGATACCACCCCAGTAACGGTACTCACCGGGCAGCAAGAACGGAAGGCCTCAGACTGGACGGGACTGCTACGACGACGGACGACGAACTTCGGACTTCAGTTACGGGTGGACCTCCGGATACCTCGGACCTTGGACTCTTGACTTGGGCTCTGGTCGGGACTCGCCGCGTTCCTCCACCGTCTCGTTTGGATGCTGGACCGCCTCCTCCGTCTCCTCCGTGGGCCTGAGGGATACTTGAAGCAGAAATATCTGCCGGTGCGCAGAAGAGTTCCGTCACGACTGCAGAGGGTCAGGGGGTCGGCGTGGCTTCACCGACGCGTGGGGAAAGGGCAAGTCCCTGTTCGGGCGCCATTATGTGGTAAATAAATAAATAATACCCTATTTTTGAATGTATAAATGAATAACAGATAGCTCAATAAATAAGAGTCAAAATTCGAGGTAGTAGGAGTTTCGCAGGTTTATTACAGCATAAAGGACAGGAACAGGACAACCTGCATAGGAATAGGATGGCAGGGCCCAGCAGCGCTGCTGGCGTCAGGATCAGGACAAGGGAAAGGAAAAGGGATGACCTTTTAATAACAGTACATGAGCATATATACATAGCGCAAACACATAGCATTACATTGCAATAGGCGTAGCAGTGGGTGGAGCAGAAGGTGTGACGCGTAGCAGTCGCGAGAGATAAGGGTGAAAAGAGGTGTAACGGGGCGTATACATAGACATGTGATGCAAACGTAACAGAATATGTCATGAATGGGGCGGAAACCATGGAGGGGGCTACCTAAGGAGCCGGGACCTCTAACCTGATGGTGCGCGCAAACTAGCAATGACGTATCACTAGGAGAAACTGGGGGCTATGAACTCTGTGCTAGGAGCAGAGACTGAAGTCTGGAGAGTCAGGGCGACATGTACCTAAACAGTATCTAGTATCTGATGTTTAGAGAACATGTTGATATAAACTAGAAGTCAGGAGAGGAAAGGCTAACTTGGTTCTAAGACTGGACCATGCATTATTCTACATGTAGTGCGTGATGAAGAATATGGAGTGACCATTAAATGCAGTATTTCTCTAACGTGGAGACGTGAAGGCTAGACAATGACGGAAACTATTGATGCGATTCAGTAGCTTAGGAATGCAGAGAAGGAGGACTGAACTGATAACTGGAACTATAACATACTTTTGGCAGACTCCGAGGCAGAGCCAGGCTGGACCGGGCACTGCAAGGCAGGAAGTAAGTGAAGGGTCGAGGATACAGGTGGGGGCTGTATCGCTCCTCAGCGAGGCTTTAGGAGACAGGAGCTGAATCTTGTATCCAGGCCCTTTTGAGGCCTAGAAACGGGGACTTTACAATGGAATAACGTGCACACTGAGAAACGTGGCAACGTAGCTTTACATAGGCCTGATATACGTAGTATTCACGAGGACTAGAAACTGGCATATTAGAGATGGACACAACTATAAGTGCGTCTTGAATCGAACATGGGGAATGCATATGCATATTTAATCATGCACACATAACATATGATGGATGACACGTAGGGACACAGAACATGGCAAAATTTACTTTTCCACACCTCCCTCTGCCCAGGATGCCTCAGCCTCCAAACATCAATGAGAGACAGCGCTTGCATACCATCCTTAACCGCCTGCGAAGCTTTCTTAATTATCGGATCCACCCTGGATTGGCGATCCATTTTAAGATCTAGGACCACATTGAGATCCCATCCATAGAGGAGCTTCGCGGGCATCCAAGATGGTCGCGTAAGTGTAGAGCTCCCGAGACCCGCGCCGCCCTTTGCACCTATCCTTTCGAAATCCTGATTTTATTGATGGGCTTTTGAAGACGAACTTCGGCTGACTTCATCATCCTTCGAAAAATCGAAATCGGACGCTTGGGTCCATTTCTAGACCGTCGGGAACTTTATCGGCCCACCTCGAGGCGGCACCGGGATCTCAATTGATTTGTTGGCCGGGGAGTAGTTGAACAACAACGGCCGAGGGGGTTCTCTCCCCTGGGCGGCCCCTGTGGGACTTTCGGTTTCACTTTCTCTCCCCGGCACGACTGACCGGACTACGGCTTGGTTCGCCTTCTGCCGCAGCCTGATTTCGAGGCATTGCTGCCAGCCGTCTTCTTTGACCACCGTGTCTTCCACGTTATTGCCATTTGTGCCCATTTTGTCCAGTTTAGTGGCTTCTGGCAACACCGCGCTCGGCCATTTTCACCAGGTCGCGCGGGCCCCTTCGGGGTCCCTATTCCAATATGGCCGCTAGGCACGAGCCGGAGAAATGTAAGACCAAGACATTGCATCGTGGGGGCCCATCTCAGACGAACATTATGGACCAATATTCCCAAGTAAAGGGATCCCCTAGCAGTGCTGGCCGTACGCTCGACGATCCTAAGGCCGTTTCTGCCGCGACGGAACTATCGTTGCAGGACGTTATGGGTGCCATCTCCGGCCGTAAGGTCTCTATGGGACAGCAATATGAGGCGCTTGCCTCCAAGATAGACACGGTGGCAGTGGACGTCACGTTAATCAGAGCGGACTTGGCGAAGACAAATGAGAGGGTCAAGGAGTTGAATTTAAAAACTTCTAGTCTGACCACTGATGTCACGGAGATCCAAACAGAGATCGGGAACCTGCGTTCCTCTCGGGACATGATGGCACGTCGTCTGGAGGATTATGAAAATCGGTCCCGTCGCAACAACGTGCGCATTATTGGTGTTCCTGAGACTTCCGATCCTACTGCTACTGACCTCCGAGTGGAAGATCTGGTCTCTAACCATCTTGTCCCCCCCCGGGCTCACCAAATTCTTTGCGGTTGAGCGGGCTCATAGGGTTCCCGGGGGAAGGGCTCAGCTCGGGGCCCCCCCAGACCCATTGTGGCCATATTGTTCCACTTCAGGGACAGGGACGCTATCCTGCAGGCTTCCCGGGACAAAGGCCCGTTGAAGTTCGAGAATTCCACAGTCAACTTCTATCCGGACTTTACTACATTTGTACAACGGCAGAGGATGGGGTTTCAGGGAGCCAAGAGGCGGTTGAGGGACCTGGGACTCAAGTATGCCATGTTGTTTCCGGCCAGGCTTCGTGTGGAACATGGTGAACTAACGTTTTTCTTTGATCGACCGGACAGTGTCAATGACTGGCTTGACTCCTTGCCCAAAAGGGATGATCGTACTGAGCACCCCGGTGGAGCCGAGGGTGGCGTGTCGGAATAGGAATGATGCTGGTGTTTCGAACTTCTTGATCCTTTCGGCTGAGTTTGGACTTTGGTTCTTTTGTTTCTATGTTATTGATTGTGCCTGAGGGTGGCGGGGTTACTGGGAACTCGTTCTCCTCCTGGGTTCTTTGTGTAGAGTAGTTACTATGGGGCGACAGGCACACTGCAAGTTGGGGTGGCTTCTGAGTCGTAAGCAGGGGTGCAGGGTGGGGGGCGTTATAACGGGGTTCAGTTGGGGGGTGGGGGGAATGTGTGTGTTTTTTGTCGTCACAAGGCTTCGTATTGTCTCTCCTTTTTTAGCTCATGTAGTTTGGGTACATGTGTGGGGTTCCCTGCTCATTCTCGGGGATGGGGGGTGGTGAGTTGAAACTGTTGTCCTGGAATGTTAATGGGCTGGGAGACAGAATAAAGCGGGGGGTGGTCCTGCAGTTCCTCAGACGGCATTCTCCTGATGTTGTTCTCCTGCAGGAGACACATCCGATTGGCAACGTGTGTCACGCCTTGAATAGGCGGGGTTATCGCTTAGTCGCTCACTCTGGTTTCACTTCTGGTTCCCGGGGGGTGGGCATCCTTATCCGGTCCTCTCTCCCTTTTGAGATCGATGACGTGATACTTGACGATAGGGGGCGCTATGCCGTCCTCACTGGTAGATGGGAGGGTAAGACTCTCTCCATTCTTTCGATCTATGTCCCTCCGGGCTTGCAGGCCCCGACTTATGTTGATTTGGGTACGGTTATTCTTGGGTTACCCAAGGGTCTTCTTATTCTCGGTGGGGACTTTAACACCGTGGTCTCTGGTGCTGCGGACCGTTCTCCCCCTCGGGAGTTGGTCAGGTCTCAGATGTGGCTTAGTGATTTCCTGGAGACTTTTGGATTTATTGATAGCTGGAGACTGATGCATCCCACCCAGCTTCAGTATACCTTCCATTCCGGGGCGCATGGTAGTCTCTCCAGGCTCGACTATTTCCTGATGCCATCAGCCCAGTCCTCCTGCATTGATGAGGTTCGACATCTTCCTAGGGGTATATCTGACCATTCTCCTTTGTGGCTTCGGTTTCGGGTTGGAGTTGGTAATGCGGGTAGGTTTGCCCCCATCAACCCTTGGTATTTCGCAACCCTAAGACCCGTTCTGAACTAGTGAAAAATATTGACCATTATTTCAATGACAATGTGGGGTCTGTTTCTTCATCTGTTTCTTTGTGGGAGGCCTTTAAGACAGTTATCCGAGGGCAGTCACTATCGCTTATTGCTGCTGCTAAGAAGGCTAAAAATGAGGAAATTGTGCGTATTGAAAATGATATCACTGCACTTGAGAATGAACTTGGTTCTGGGGTGACACGTTTGGCTTCGCATTCCCTTAGTTTGAAGCAAGCTGACTACAAAGCCCTAGTCACTGATGCGGCGAAGGCGATGTACAGTGAGCAACAGGGTCGGCTGTATGATGTGGGGGACAAGGCTGGTAAACTGATTGCTTGGCTGGATAAGAAAGAGAGAGAGAATCGTGTTGTCCCGGTGATTGAGCGGCTGGATGGTGAGCGTGTTGCGGAGCCTGCGGGGATCGTTGACTGTTTTGTTGACCATTTTCAGACAGTGTACGCCTCGGTCTCCGACAGAGACGAGGATGATTCCCGGTTCCTTCTTCGGGACATTGCGTCGCCTTATCTTTCGGAGGACGACAGAGACCTCATGGACGCGCCTATCACGGTCAATGAGATCGCAAGTGCTATCCGTTCCCTTCGATCTGGTAAGGCAATGGGTCCCAATGGCTTACCTATTGAACTGTATAAGCTACGACCCGATACCGTGGCACCCTATTTAAAGGAGATGTTTCTGGAGGCTTTGGACTCTGGCGCCCTGCCCGCGGATCAGCGACTTGCTACCATTGTGGTTCTCCATAAGGAGGGCAAGCCTCGTGATCGCTGTACCTCGTACAGACCCACTTCACTGCTTAAGGCTGAACCCAAAATTCTCGCAAAATTGTTGGCTAATCGCTTGGGTGCTGTGATTGGGGACCTGGTCCATCCGGATCAGTCCGGTTTCATCCCGCATCGCAACACCGCCCTTAATCTGCGGAGGCTCCACGGGGTTCTCGCGAGGGCTGCAACGCTTACTGAGTCGGCCATTTTGGTTTCCCTTGACGCTACGATGGCTTTTGATACCATTGAGTGGCCCTATCTCTGGGCTGCTCTTTCGAAGTTTGGGTTCGGCCCGGGGTTCATTGCTTGGGTTAAACTTCTTTATGAGAAGCCCCTTGCTCAAGTGGTGGTCAATGGTAAGGTGTCCGGGACTTTCCCGCTGGGGCGTGGTACCCGGCAGGGCTGCCCGTTATCCCCGTTACTCTTTGCCCTTGCATTGGAACCGCTGGCTGATTGGCTCCGTTGGGAGCCTTCCTTAAAGGGCATTCGGTGGTCCCCTGACTTTGAGGATCGTGTCTCGCTTTACGCGGACGACATCCTCCTCTACCTTACCTCCCCATGGAAATCTCTTAATGTGCTTTTCGATGTTCTTACCTCCTTCGGGAAGAACTCGGGTCTCGTCATTAATTGGACCAAATCTTGTGTCTACGTTTTGGCTGGGGGTCTTCCCCCCTTGCCTCGTAGATGTCCTATTCAAGTGGCTGAGACTGGCTTTAAATACTTGGGGATCTATATCTCCTTGGATGCCACCGTTCGCTATGAACGCAATTTTCTACCTCCTCTTCAAAGATTGAAGATGGATGTCGCTCGCTGGCGTAAGTTGCCGTTGTCCCCGTTGGGTTGTGCGGCTCTATTTAAAATGATGTCGCTGCCCAGATTTCTGTATGCTCTCCAGAACTCGTTTGATTTTGTTCCCTCTCGGTATTTTCGTGAGGTGGAGGGCCTACAGAGGCGACTGCTCTGGGACGGTCGCGTGCGCATTGCCCTGTCTAAGCTTACCTTACCATGGTATGACGGCGGTATCGCACTTCCTGACGTCAGGCGCTACTATTGGGCTTCCCAGCTGAGCGCGGTTAATCACGCGACGTATGCCCCCGGCCCGGCCCCGGCTTTTGAAATGGATAAACACCTTTTGTCTGGTGGGACTTTCACCAGGGCGCTTTATTCCCGTAGGCTTTGTGGTTCGCTGACTGGACCCACTAGGATAGCGGTGCGAGTGTGGCACGATGCGACTGCGGCTCTTGGTTGGCGTGACAGATTCACCCGAGCGACCCCCCTGTATGATTCTGAATGTTTGGGCAATTTGTGGCGAACGAAAGGATTTGATAAATGGGACATGATTGGTATTAGCAAGGTGGGGGATCTTTGGTCCAAAGGTGATGTGAAGTCCTTTGCGGTGCTACAGGCTGAATACGACCTGGGGGATAGAGAATATTTTCGCTATCTGCAGGTCCGACATGCTCTTTTGTCGGTGTTCACGGTGGGCACGGATCTACCTGAATCTTCTCCCCTTGAGGATCGTTTACTTGACGGACATGTACCTGATAGTACGATTTCCCTGACTTATAAGAAGCTCATAAACAATAGAGCCGATCTGCTTGTGCGCCTCAGGGCCTCGTGGACCGCTGATGGTCTGGAATTAGATGACGAGGACTGGCAATCTGCCTTGTCCTCACCTAAGGAGGTCGCCATCCCAGCTCGCCTCCGATTTGTTCAGCTCAAGATCCTCCATCGTGTGTATGTCACTGCTCCGAGTCTGGTTCGCATGGGTTTTTCTGAGGATGATCAGTGTAAGCGTGGATGCGGTATGCAAGGCACCTTCCTCCATATTCTGTGGGAATGCCCGGTGGTTTGTAAATTCTGGTCTTATGTTCATGCTGTGACGGAAAGGGTGACTGGTGTCGCCCTGCTTCCCGAAGCCAGGTGTTGCCTTCTCAATGTCTGGGAACCAAATGACTACAATATGGCCCAGATTACCTGGGCGACCCTGGGGAATATGATTGTGAAACGTGATATTGCACAGCTGTGGGGTTCTAACAGGTCGCCTACAGTTTCGTCCTGGAAGGAAAACATGGACTGGTGCATGTTTAGGGAGAAGACTGTATATCTGTCGCGGGGTCGACCCAGGAAATGGAGTAGAATTTGGTCACAGTGGAACTCCTATCGTGGCGATATTTGCACCCCCCCACAGGCTTTGGATCCGGATGTCGCTTTGACCCCATGATTAGCATTCCATTTATTGGTTTTATGTGTTACTGATTCTCTCCTCGCTGCCCCCCCCCATTTTCCTTTGTATCCTGCTGGTTTGATACGTGATATTGCAGTGGAGCGCCTCCTGCGCGGACCCATGGCATGCTGATATACTGTCCTTGTTGCCTTGTGATGTTGTTGTGTGTTTCTGTTATTGTTTCAATAAAAGTTTATAAAAAAAAATAATAATAAAAAAAAAAAAAAGATCCCATCCATAAGACAATCAGAGCTAGGGGCAAATGATAGATCTTATTCCAGACCTCCTCATAAAAACCAGAGTCAACAATATTAGGACAGTACAGATTAATCAGAGTCAGTGTCATGCCACACATTTTCCCTTGCACAATGAGATACCTGCCATCATCATCATCTATATCCACATGAGTCGGGACGCCACTTAGTCACCTGGTTGTATAAATCCATCCGAGAACTCTCACACGCTCCCCTGACGACCTTGCGAACTACGTGGGAGGAGGACATAGGCCGCGCGCTACATGACTCTGAGTGGACTAAGGCGCTGGAAGCCCCCAAACGCGTCTCTAGGAACGCCCGCTTCAAGAACATCCAATACTATATCCTACACAGGGCGTACCTCACCCCAGCGCGCTTACAGAAATTCTATCCCTCCACGCCATTTCTATGCCCCAGATGCTGCGACCCTGCCGCAGATTTTCGCCACATGTTTTGGAGCTGCCCCGACCTTCATTCCTTTTGGCGGGCAGTACACGACACCCTGTCGGAACTGACAGGCCTCACCACATTATCCACCTGGGAGTCTAGCGCACTAGGCATCTTTCATGTCCCTAAACGAGTCCCAGTGCATAGACGCTTCGTGTCCTTAGCGCTCCTGTTAGCGAACAGATGCATAGCCATGCGCTGGCGATCCCCGGAGGGTCCCCCTATAGCAGCCTGGACGGGGGCGGTCGGTAAATGGGCGGCGGCGGAAGAGGATGCTCTTAGAGAGGAAGAAGCCAGGGGCGCGCGTAAATTTCCCATATCCATGGAATGGGCCATGCTCCTCCACAGCTTCCGACAGTCCACAAGTGTAAGTGTTCCGCCTACCCCTTCCCCTCCCCTCCCAGCCCGAGAAGACCAATAGCATCTACCCGATGTCTCCCCCCCTCCCCCAGAGCAGGCTCCTGATTGCCTACTCACCCCTCTGGACTGCAGGCTGATTAACTCCTTGGGTCCCCCCCCCTCCCCGACGCCCGTCACCGGTATCCCCCTACTTTGACCATGCTGGCGCCCACATGCTTCCCTCCCACGGTTTTATCCCCCCCTGTTCTCTGGTAGCACCGTTCACGGACAGTACAGGCCCTGATCCAACGCCCTTGAGACGGGAATCTACGTACCTGTTATTATCCACTGTCCTCTTGGCTATGCAGGTTCACTGTCTCCCGACCAGCAGACATGGTTGTACGATCTGCACAGATTAATTGAGGAATTGTATATTTGCACCAGTTGTATAAACCGAAAAACGTTGCACGCATGGCTGAATGTTGAGGCCACGTCAGCTGATAATTTCCACTGTATCCATTTACTTTGATGCAACAATAAAACAAATAAAAAAAAAAAAATAATCTATATCCACATGAGTCGCCTGGAAGGGGCTGCCTTTCTTAATAAATAGCATGACGCCTCTTGCATAGGAGGAATAACTGGAGGCCCACTTAAACTCAGCCCACTTCGTGGCTACCTTCTCGGCCGTCTGTTTAGTCAGATGGATCTCTTGCAGAAACGCCACTTGTACATTATGCCTATCCAAGTATGCAAGCACCTGTCTCGTTTTCTTTGGACTATTGAGGCCCCTGACGTTCCACGTTATCCATGTAAGTTTGCCCAACTCAGCTACCATTCACATTAAGTTCAATTATCATATCCCACTGTAATGTTGCATGCTGTCTTTATAAAGCATTCTGCCTGGCATATTGCATTCTGTACAGCATAACAATACATATAAACAAGTCCTCTTTCAGTCCCCCCCACCCACACAGGCATCCCAATCATGCCCGCAGCCCCATCAGAAGAAACATAACAAAACATAACCCTTGCCCCCACCCACCAAAAGCAGAGAACCTGCTCACACCCCAGGAACAAAAGCTAAACTGCTAGGGAAGTTCCCTTTTGAGGAAAGTTAGTAGCCCAAATGCCCCCACTATTGTAAGCAGGGGGGTCAGAGCCATAATCATAGCCCCCTTCAATCGAACTAGCTGTAGTATATTGTAGTAAAAACTGTAACAAATTGAAAAGACCCCACAGTAATCAATGACAGTCTGGAGTCCACAACGTTAAGGCTATCCACCGTCAATTCCCACCCTCCATAGTATGTATAGCATCTGTCATTCCTTTGCTGACTGTATCCGTGAAGGATCAGCAAGTACGCTAGACATCAAGGAGCAACGGAAAATAACCATATTACAGCATGTGTACAACTAGTAAAATAAAGAGAAAACAGCAAAGAAAACGGAATCAGGCTCATTACTGACATACAATCCGAACGTTATAGGAGCATGTATCAGCCAGCTTGATGTGGCAAGATGTGAGCCCATACCTACACCATATACCTATAACAGCAAACAACAGAGAATGTTCAGATATCGAAGCTGTTGGCTCTAATCATGTTCCAGCATGTAACACAGCAGAACTACTGAGGTGATCTGCAGCACCTTCACAGCCTCATCAGTCCCCTGCATCTGCTTCTCCACCCTCTGTCATCGTCGAGGCTTTACGCTCAATTTTTTTGATGAAATGCAGTGCGTCCTTAGGAGTCATGAAGATCCTCAGCTTGCTGCCGTGTTGGATCTTGAGCCGGGCTGCGTAGAGCATTGCATACTGGATTGCAAGCGTTTGCAACTTCTTCTTGACCTGTTGAAATTCCCACCGGGCTTGCTGAACAGCTGTTGTGAAATCCACATAGAGCTGTATCTCTGTTCCCTGATACCTTGTAGTGCCCATTTCCCATGCCATCCGAAGCGCCACTTTCCGACCCCTATTATTAAGGAGTCTTGCTATAATCGGATGTGGAGGCGCCCCTGGGACCGGGCGCGGCACAAGGGACCTATGCGCCTGCTCTACCACCAACATGACGGAGAAGTTTTCGGCACCAAACATTGTCTTCAACAAATCCTCCACAAACAGCTCCATTTTCGCGAACGACAGAGCAGAGCAAACGATCGCCCACAGGTAAGACGGGATAATATAGGATGTTGGGCCCTGACCAGCAGAGCTGCACTAATGTCTGGCCATCTTGCTCCGGGCTCTCTAGCGCCCGCCCAACTGGTCGATAGCATGTTCACTTTCAGGTGAGTGAACGCAACTTGTCTTAAAAGCACATGCTTCCTAGGGTGACTGCGTTCAGTTACAGATAATGTCTCTGGGACTGAACCTCGGGAACAGTATACTGTGATTTGATTGTGTTTTATTTTAACAAATGTACATAGCAGATATTGGCGCTTGCTTGTTTTAAAAAAAATATTGGATACCTGCCTCGGAGCGCACTTTTTACAGACGAGTATCGGGTTATCAAGTTGCTTCTACAAGCTCCTTACCTGTGCAAATTATCGGGATAGATGCAGGGGGCAGACCCAAACCAGCCACACGTGGAGATCAATGACAAATACTGAAGAATTAACTGAGCATCCGAGCTGGTGACCATTACTTAATTGACCCTGAAAATAAAAGACAAATTTTTAGTATGACTCATGACCATAAAAAACAAAGGTTATAAATTCAATATTGTGTCAAATACTTAGCAAATGGAACTGGATGTGCTGAATCGGATGTTGCCCCAGGTCATGCATGACACCTTCTACCACTATTGCTTATGGGACTTGTAGTTTTGCTTTACTCATTAAAAGGATGGGCTCTAAAGTCCCAGTGTTCTGAACGATGTTGGTTAAAATCAGAGGCCTGAGTGAGGGTGAAGCATGACATGGCTCTGCTTAGCAGTGAGATGAATGACAGTTCCCCAGCCCTTCCATTCTTTGACAGACAGAGGCTTGTCAGCCATTCATATTTATTTGTAACGACAAAAAAACCTTTGTTGCAGCTTGAGTCACTGAAGAGATAAGACCCCTGGGCGTATTTAATTAACTACTGACAAGCATGAAAAATCAAGAACATGAGTTTCTGGAAAACTATCAAGCACCCAATCAGAATCAGCCGCCCCTCACACCCAGGAATTCTTGAGGCTTTGGAAAGGATGAATTGCACGTGGTATAAGAGGAACACTACAGCGACTCAAAGCTCACTTCTCAGGGATGTACTGAACTGCCAGCCTCATGGCACACTTAGCCAGCTCTTCGCCTCCTCCTCCTCAAACTGTCGACCAGCTATCAGGGCAAATGAGCCTGCAGCAAAGCATCGCTGGCTTGGTTCCACACCGGACCAGGCAAGGTGGTCAACTCCATGCTCCTCCAAGTCAGCAAGCACTCTGGTCGAGCCAGTCCTAACCCCACATGAATGTTCCCCATCACAACTATTTTAATGGTACTAAGTTATGTTTCTGCCAAATGTATGAGTCAAAAAGTGAAAGGCATTACACGAAGTGCTGAAAGAGAAATCATGACGTTTTTCATTATTTCTGAGGCTGCCACAGTACACAGGAGCATTATTTCTCTACAGCACCAAATCATGTATGTGGCCTGTAGAAAGCACGTTTGAATGAAACATGGAAGGCATTGCAGCCAAAGATCTGTGGTGCAACATCATAGCAGAGTACAAGATAACTTTATTCAAGGAGCAATAATCTTAGGCTCCTGAAGGTTCTGGAGGGGAAGAAGGGAATGACATCAAGACCTTTGTGGTTGTATTATTAAAAAGAGCCTTAAACCTTGAGGAGTCTCCAGACATCTTGGAGAAAGATATCCAAAGGATCCACAGGGACCCTTTCCGTTTAAATCCTGGGAGGGTAAAACCAAGGAAGATACTTGTTAACTTTCTCACGTACTCGCTAAAAGAAAAAATTCTAAACTTGGCCTTGAAAGCTAAAACACTAAAAAGCCTTGGACTTCCTGTTTGAGATTCGTTTGGACCTCTCTAAGACCACGCTAGACAGGCAATGGGAAATAGGCCAGAGGATGGAGAAGTTCAGGGCCTTGGGGGCCACGGTACAAATGAGATTCCCTGCTTTCTTACGGGTTATGTTCAATAATAAGATGCACAATCTTAGGACCCCACTTGAGGCTGACGAGATGTTGGAGTGCATAAAGGACTTTTCACGGGGGGGGGGACAGGAAGTTGAAAAGGAAGATAACCAGGGTTTGAGACTGCACTTTACCCAGTAGGTAGATTAAAGCTCTCCCACGATGTCTTCATGGTACTAGATCTAACCTAAACTATAAAATCTTCACTAGACCCGTATATGGGTAAATTGAAAACAAACGAAGAATCTAAAAAAAATAAAAAATAACAAAAAAGGGGGTGGTCTAATATCATAATGGGGAAAAAAAAGAAGAATAAAGAGGGAAGAAAAGGAAAAACAGGGGGGAAAAAACGTTTTTAATATATACACTCTAAAGAAAGACTACTATTTAGACACACATGACTTCCAAGCACTGACACAGTCACAATTCGGGGGTAGAGGAGAGGGGGCGGTTAGAGGACGTAAAACTGGCCATACATCAGGCCAGTGTAAGTAGGGATGTGTTTTCCAGGGGGTGGGGGGAGGGGAAGCCAAGCGGGGTGGCGGGCGTAGAAGCACAAAATTTCCTCATATGCCAGCGCCAGTACAGTTTTCTTTAATGCCACATTGGGGACATCGCGAGGGCTCTAGGCGTTTGGCCCAGAAAAGGATAGAATTATGTGGGGGGGGGTGAAAGTAAGATGACGATGATTCAATATTTATCCTGGAATGTCAATGGCTTGCGCATGAGGGGTAGAAGGGAAAAAATACTCCAATATCTGAGAGACTCCCAGCACAAGTCATTGTCATACAGGAAACAGATCTCCTTAAAGCTGAGACAGAAATGGATAGACACCTTTGTGTGCACAGACCAGTCTGCTGACATTAGAGGGGGTCTGTTTATTTTTAAAAAACAAGCAAAGGCCCAAATTGTGGAATATAAGGAGGACCACAGCGGGAGATGGCTTTTATTGAGGGCCCTGTTAGGAGGTTGGATGTATTCATTGGTAGGATACTATGGTCCAAACCAGGACGACCCTACATATCTAGAAATCATCCATGGTCATCTATTAGCTTTTCAAGACCCTGTAATTTGGGTTGGGGATTTTAACATTGTTCTAAATCCTAAACTCGACAAATCTCCTAACTCAAGAGCCTGCGTCCTTTCAAAATCCAGGCAAGCCCTGGTGACAATTATGGCACAGTTGGGGTCGCAGATATTTGGAGGGAAAGGGCAGGGGAAAAACTGGGGGCATCTTTCCGGAACTTAAAATATAAGCATTTGTCTAGACTAGACTATGCACTGTTCAGCTATAGTCTCAAGGACCGGTTGGAGGACATAGTATATCTCCCTTCCCATCTCCCCAATCATTCGGCTATTTTTCTCAGCCTAAATTCCGGCCAGCAGCCTGGACATTCTTCCTGGTCCTTCGATCGGACAATATTATTAGAGGAGGATGAAATAACATCCCTTCAAGTAGAGACCCAATGTTTTCTGGGAGGAAGTGAAGGCCTCTTTGGATTCTATCCTCAAAATTTCCTTGAATATCACCCTCCCATTAATTATTTTTGGAATCGATGACAATATCCGTGGCTATACAAGATCCTTCCTTTTTTATGCAATCCTTTTGGCAAGGAGACAAATTTGTAAGTTTTGGGTTGACTCAGCCGCTCCAACACACTCTGGCTGGCTGACGTCCCTTTATGAAGTCTCCAGGGTGGATATGGCCAGATCATGTAGTAAATAAAAGGTAGCTTTTTGGGAATTGTTGGTACAGTGGAGTTAGGATTTCTGGGGTTTCTATTATTTTTTTTTCCTGTTTTTTCCCCCCGGTCCTATGATTATGCCTGTTCTGCTCCACGGACCTTTCGGATTGGTTCCCTTCGGTTAATATTGCGGTCCAATAGGTGGTAAAACACCTTGATGGAGTCACTTAGCTAGCCCTCAAATTGTTGGTAACTTCTTCCGCCAATAAGATATCTGTGTCTTGGAGAGAGAGTTATGAACCTAGGTTTCTGGGCTCATGCTTACGCAGACACGTAAAGGTGGTTGATGTTTCCCAAATGAGGCAAATGAGGACAAAAAAATATATATATAACTTTATTATGTTATTATTCCAGCAGAACGAAATGACATTCCTAATGTGTACGTCATTTTAAAGACAGTGCCAGGAAAATGCATGGTCAGTGTTATTCTTCTGCCAGTTAAAAGACTATCTCCATTAATGAGTCAGGAAATAAAATACTATGAGAAATCCTACTCTATGGCAGGGTGCTGCCTGTCACTATATTGCAGGTTACTTCCAACATAATCTGATTTATACATACATACTCCAGGGTGCTGCCAGCGATCGGGTCTGCACCCAGCAGTCTGGAGACACTCAGGAAGGAGGTAAGCTCTTCATTTCATCTTAAGCCCTTAGGTTACATTCACAGCCTTATGGGTCCGGAGAACTTTATGCGCGCTCTAACTGCGCCAAGCAGATAGACGTAGCCCATCATAGGCTGTGTTGTGTGCTGGGTGATGCCTGGCATTTTATTATCGTTGGCGGGAGTATGAAGCTCTGATAGGAGCTGCTACAAGAAAAGCAGAGAAATAGGACCACAGATCGCCACAGAGCAACAACTGCCCAGAAGCTGAAGAAAGAACTCTGGAATAGCAAACCTCCAACACCCTGGAGATTTTCCAGGATAAGCAAATGATGGTATTGAAATGCAAACTGCAGCATTAAGGTCACACACTACAACATCATACCCTTTAAACCAAAGGTAACAACCTACAAGACAAAAAAAGCATCAAAACTAGAAAATGCATTTCCAAATGCTGCAAAAGAGAAACAGTTAATATAAATGAAAAAGATTAAACTTTGTTGGTACCTTAGTAATGTGCTTACTTCTTGGCTCCACTCCATCCGCAGCAATAATGCTCTGAAAGGAGAAATTACTGCTGTGAGTCTCAGAGTCTTCAGTGTTACTGGTCTCTGTCACAAAGACTGTGGTGTCGGAAGATAACTTTCTCTTATTTGGCTTTATAGTTCCACCAGCCACGCCATCACTTTTAGCAGGCGCGCTACTGTCAGCAGCATCACAACTTCAGGCAGACCAGCAATGCGGATCTCACCACTCACATTGGATGAATATTCAACAAGTACGGTCTTGGCTTACCAAGCAGAACAAAAGAATCGGGTCTCATAACCATACCCAGAGACAGAGTTAGCTCTGCCGCTAGCTCTGCCGCCACTTGAGCACACCCAAACACCTCAGCACTTAAGCACCAGTCCCAGGGGAGACCATCTGTGAAGTCCTTGTTAACTGGCACCACTCCTGGGTCAGCACAAGCAGCATCATGGACAACGTCTAACACTGCTGCCACAAACATTCATGAAAATCCAAATCCTCGTCACCCAAACTACCCAAAAATGGCTTTCTAGATAAGCAGCCAGCCCTGTAGTTTCAGTCTCTGTTTACTAATTTGATGTCAAAGTTGTAATTTTAAAAACAACATTAGCAGCCTTACAGGGGCCTGACTGGCACCATTAAGGGTTCAAAGCAAAGGGCTGTGGTCTGTGAACTTTAAAAGATGCTTGCCCCCAGACCTCTTCTGGACAATAAAACTGGCAAAACAATTCAGAAGAATTGGTGACATCATAAATCATGTAAAAGGGCAGCAAGCTCACTCCGTACCTTGAGAAAAACAAAGCGCACTCTATGAATGAGAGGTACTGCCTGAGCTTTAAGTGTGATACAATGCTCAAACCATTCACTGCTCCCACTCGGTAAACATCAGGAGAATGAGGTAAAGTATTCTTAATGTCATTGGTATCAAAATCTACGTTAGACACAGGCATGTCATTCAACACCGCTGCATTATCCGGACCCGGCCTCATAGCGAAGCCAACTTAGTCTGATTCTGTCATTCCATCCCTTACCTTCCATTGACGGCTACATACATTTTTGAGGTAATCTTCTTACCCAATCATTCCAGCGGACTAACAAAGTAATCCAGTATATATCAATATCCTGCTCACCTAAGGTGTGTCAGCTGTTCCTCACAACTCTAGTTTTATCAAAGGCTACATCACACAAAATCTTGATGGGTTGTCATGAATTCGCCATTCCATTTAACAACACCGTATCAGCATGAAAGATACACAAGGGACACATTACCTGTTGCATGAAGGTGGAACGAACTATGGAATCAATTTCTAAAACTAAGTTATTCCCTCTGGGGACATTCTTCCTCATTAACATCAATTGTGCCGACTTTTACAGTAGAGCATACACTCATACTGCTTGAAAATGCCCCAACACTGCAACACTGTCCTTGATCCGGGCATTTCCCATTACTTCCCACGTGTGCCTTAAACCCCCACCTGTAACAACTGCCATAGTGAGCTTTGGACAAGACAGAGGCACAGTCACTTTGTTCCTATGACGTAGTCCTCTAAATCAAAACATACTCTCCAGTCTGTTCAAGGAACGCACCACATTATGGCAAAGAATTTGGAGCAGGGCAGACTTATAACCTGATCATTTTCAAAGCCAAAAATACCCCAACTTGTGGCTCTTTTTGAAGCACATAGGCACTTTGAAAACAGACTTTAAAGAACAAGTACATGAAAACATCTCAAGCCAGGTTGTTAGCACATAACTCAAACGACAGTGATTAGTGGTGTAACAATCTGAACGCATGCCAGGCTTACAATTAGATAAACGTCAACTGTCCATAAATTTGAGGTTATTTGTTTTTCTAGTGGAAAGAGGTGCTCTTTTTTAACAGGTTCTCTTACTTTGAAGGCTATAACTGGGAAACAAGAAAGGGGGGAGGTGACTGGAGGCACAGGTACCACATCAAGCCGGAGAGGGAAGAGTTGAATGGAACCTAGAGATTAAATAATTTACCAGGAATATCAGGCTGTGGTGATGTCATGATATTGCAAAGATTCAGACCCTCTCCAGAATACCAGAATACGAGTTACCTGCCACCCGGAAGAAACGATTTTTTTTTGTTTTTTTAATCAGCAGAAACATAGTTTAGCTAAAGCACATGAACATGTAAAAACGACACAACCACATGCAAACCATTCAAGCATCCAGGCACGACAAGCAGATTATGCCATCCTGCCAAGTGAACTGCCAGCAGCGAAATGTGCTGCGGTTATCAATTAAGGAAACGCACAACTAAAACCAAAGGCAAAAGAGATAAATAGGGCTGTCATGTGGGACAAAGCACACAGATAAGGTTTCAAACAGGGACCAGACATACACAGAATTTCCCTTGCAGGAGTGAGAAAAGGTGCCATCTGTTTCGAAAGTGTGAGCAAGATAATTGAAAATAGATGGGGCTGCAGCTCCCTGCCGCAAGGGAATCGCAAAATGTGCACGAGTGCCACTAGAGACAAGTGCAAAACATGCACGAGTTTAAGCAAAAAGTCCTGAGCGATTCCAAGAGGTCCCTTATAGGCAGCGCATGCGCGCTGTGTAGGTTAGACCTAAAAATATTTGCAGCAAGCCCCAGGTCACGTCCCAGATCAGCCAAATTAAAAGATGCTCATGTGAACACACTTGTGTCAAAAACATAATTTATAGATGCGGTCAGCAGATGGGTAAAGTCTGTGGTTGCAGTGGCTCGGGAGAATGGTAAGAATGTGCAACTTGAGATTCGGCGCCTACGGCGGCATTCAGAATCATGCCTGAAGCCTCCAAAAGCAGCCCGTCGGGGCCTGAGAAGTTGAACAGTTCTGAGTTGCAAGCTGCAGCAGTCTTTAGTCTACAGACCTGAGGACGTGTGACTGGGAGCCCCAAGGCCACGACGAGTCGCCAAAAGCCTGGTCGCAGGGCATTGGATTTATTTAGGCATTTTTTGATAGCGCTTCTTTACCCAGAGGTGTCAGAGCGCTTTACAATAGAGCAAAGTATATAGGATTAGATATTATGGTAACATATTTACAGAGTATAAATCCGCTATAAATTACACGCTGCAAACTAAAGTTGGAGCAACTCGTGTTCCAGAAAACCACATTTCACAGTTGAAGCTTAAGAACAAACTAGTCTCCAGTGAGGAACACGAAACAGTCAGAGTTGTTGGTCGCCGTGAATTTGAAGAGAAGAGTTTTAAGGTCCTTTCGGAAGATGCGGAAAGAGGTGGCGGTGCGAAGGTACGGAGGAAGCGAGCTCCAAACTCTGGCCACACAGGCGACGTGCACGAGAACCATACGGACGCCCGCTCCCATTATAAGGCAACGCCCCCCAGGCGGGGCGGGTTTGCTGTTTTTACCCCGCCCCCACAGCCACTGAGCACAAGCCACACCCTCAGGCCCCGCCCCCACAGACCTCCACCCCCACCACAGGCCCCGCCCCCTCATTCACTGGCCCCGCCCCCACCCACAGGCCCCGCCACCGCATCCACAGACCCCACTCATTCACTGGCCCCGCCCCCACCCGCAGGCCCCGCCCTCGCATTCACTGGACCCGCCCCCACTACCGTTCTTATAGTTATGTACTTCTGTTCGACCGCTGACTCGAGGCCATTTCGTCCCTTCGCTGTGCGTTGGCCGTGAGAGGCGGCGCTGCGGCCTGAGACTGTGACTCCGGCTCAGAAACAAACAGACAAACCGCGTGCAGCTGCGCATGCGCAGGAGGTCCGCCACTTACAGCCGCGCATGCGCAGAGGAATTTGTAACAACAGCTGCGCATGCGCTGAGGAGCTGTACCAACAGCTGCGCATGCGCTGGGTACAGATACTGCTTCCCGCATCGGGGGTTAAAGAGGCCTTGAGTTAAGTGCGGAAGCGCTGAGGACACCCACTGCCTCCTGTAGCGAAGTGCGGGTCCAAAGGGGCCTGGGGTTAATAACTGCGCATGCGCCGGGGACACACACTGGCTCCGACAGCGGAGCGCGGGATATAGAGGGTTTTGAATAAACCTCAGAGGACACGGTCTCCAGCACCAACTGCGCATGCGTAGAGGACAGACACTCCCTCCGCCACTTGTCTCCGAGCGCGTCGGCGCTCTGCCTCACTTACTCTCAACAATAAGTGCTCAAAAACAAAACCTTTACAGCAATCTAGTACTAGCCCAGCCACATCGCCTACTGTACAAGTGGCTCAACAGGTTGCACCAAAAAGTAGAGGTCAAATGCTAAACCTGTTTGAAAAAAGAACTGGCCAAAATGATAAGTGTTCACCTTAGTCCATGAAAAATAAAGAACCAAAATTATACAAAGTTACCACAGTCGACTTCTATAGTTTTATGAAAGAAACTGCCATATACAAATTAGGGCTCCCAGTTTTCTTTTTTTTACACATTTCTATTGATAAATGCAGGCAGAAAACAATCTATTTTCCTGTCTGTATTTATTTTTTAGATACAGAAAAATATGGAAAATATGTTGTTTGGATAGTTCTCACTACTGTCAATCATAAATGCCAGGAAAGTAAGTGAACAGTTTGACAGGTAGGAGAGTTAAAAAAGCAACACATTCATAATGTACGTTAAATAAGTGCCAATATACAGCTGCTTATGCTGTAACACAATGCAGATGTTTTCAGATGACTGTATTGTACTGCAAATAGCTGAACCTTTTTGGTCATTCAAATGTGATTATATATTTATCAGTAAATAAATGTGGACATATTCTCATTGCAGTTTCATTTATACACTTTGCACACAAAAAAATATTGAAAAAATTAGCAAAAAATAAAAATAGATAAATACAGACAGAAATGTCAAAGAACTACGTATCATAAAACTGTGAGCCCTAATACCATACCAATAGTATGATTAACTGCCATAGTGATAACGTGTGAAAAACTCTGGTGAATTTGAGAATCCATAATTATAAGTGATCGCGTGGTTAGTGCCTGTCAACGTGTATTAACTGTTAGGTGATGCCCTGAAAAAAGGAAACAAGTGAATTTGTGGTATTTAAAGTTCCAATGGTGCTGGACGTAATGGAAGGTACACACAAGATATGATGAGAAACAGTGAAGGAAAATGTAAAAAGCGGCGAGTGCTCATGCGGTATTTGAAGTACTGCAATGTTAATGGATTGAATCAAAAGATCGGTGAATGGAAAAAACATAGCGTTTGAAGATAACGAGGTGACACGATTGAATGGGTACTACGATAAACTCACGCGTCTGTTGGGACAATGGTAAAAAGGAAGATGCCGGAATGTAAGATATTAAAAACATAGTGCTGAGCATAACCAAGGCCACAAGACGAAGCAGGAGGAAAAACATTGTTAACAAAACCTGTTGCAAAGGGAACGCGCAGTCAGGGAACCTAGTGATCAATATTTCCAGACACAAATTATCGAACTTCCAAATGAGAACCTTACAAAAGGGAACATCGTTTGTTCCTACGTATTACTCCAATCACCTTGACATAAAAGTTTGTTATTTCAAATTCATGCGTATACTAAGGCTAAAACATTTTTTTCATAACGTGGTAGATTCAACACAAAGCCCACGAGATAACACGTTAATGGGACTATGTAATAAAAGTACATTTATGGCTCCCACCAGCCACAAAGTTCTAGATGCTTTCGAAACCATTACTCTAAAATAATTGGAAAAAATATACAACCAAAGAAAAATTAAAAATACAAACATCAGTCAAAAGGAACAACAGTCCCTTTTACAAATAGCAGCAAAAACAGAAATCACCATTCATCAAGCGGATAAAGGTGGGGCAATGGTCATCATGGACTCCGACTTTTATGAGAAAAATTTTAATGTTCACATCCAAGATCCCAACACTTACATGCCTTTATCGTTTGACCCTACCAATGATTTCATGAACATCTTACAAACCATTCTCAATGTTGCCATCGAAAAGGTTACCATCAACAAATCCAACCCTGCAATACCCTACATTTACATGATACCTAAGATTCACAAACATGCAACCATACCTCCGTTTAGACCGATTGTTTCTACCATCAATTCATTACATGAACCGATTGGAAGATATCTGGACAAACATTTACAGCCCTTGGTACAATCCATGAGTAAATACATCAGAGACACCACTGACTTTTTAAACATCTTAGAAACCATCCAGGACAAACTTACTCCCGATACCATCCTCTGTACCATAGATGTGAAAGCACTATATACATCTATACCCCATGACAAAGGCATAGAGGCAGTTGAATCTTTTCTCCTGACCACAGACAAACCTGATGACCACAACTGCTCTGCACAAGACTGAAGAAAGGCCTCAGAGGTCAGAACCCGTAGCACTATCTCTTCAACACCTTCTAACTTATAAGAACAGAGGATATAAAATGGAAACACGTCTGTTGTTTAAGACAAAAACTACAGATGCTAAATAGCTGGAACTACATTTACTGACTCCTCTTTGATAACAGAGGGATTTCACACCCCATGCAATCTCTCTGATCCTTATAAAATGTACATATTTGCACTTTACTTTAACTGCTGTTAAAATTGGGCTGAACAATGCAGCTTTTTATCCCATTTCCAGTTAATAAGATTTGTACAGGAAATGGTGACTAATCTCCTGAAAAAATGAAAAACCCCCTACTGGCTCCAGACCGAGACCGATTGTCGCCAAGTTACTAAGTTACAGAGACAGAGATGCGGCGCTCCGAAAGGCCAGAGAACTCGGCAAGTTATCGGACAAAGGTATGGATATATCCATCTATCCAGATTTCACGTCATCATCCATGTGAGTGCTAGCCAGGCTTAATGGGGTCGCAAATTGCGCTTGCCTCATGAATATTGATGAGGCATGCAATTTGCGACCCCATTGGGATTTGCAAACAGTGTCTTCCGCAAACATGGACAATTGAGACGGCTAGGGTCAGATGTATCAAGCCTTTTTCCGTTCGCAAACGGGCCCATTAGCAGAATCAGCCGGTTTGTGAACTGAAAAAGGCATTTTCTAATGAATGAAAGGCTTTGCAGTTGCAATTTAGGTAATCGCAATCTGCGTATCCCTTTTGCAAATGAAAGAAGCCTTTCCTAAATGCGAACTGTGCATTTAGGAAACGCTAATTAACAACGACTTCAAGTTGATGGTAACCATGTGCAAGCAAACTGAAAAATTTACAAAAATGCATTGTTCAAAGTATCATGAGACGGCATGTGTGTGCTTTACAAGTACACACTTCTCTTTTGGGGGGAGTAATTCGGGGGGGTGCGGCTTAGGCCCCTAGGCACCCTTGGCTTTGCATTCGCTAATTGCGATTACCAATTTGGTAATCGAAAATTATTAAAGACTATGGGTCTTTAGGCCTAAAGGAATGAATGGAGTCATATTACCTAATAGCGATTCGCTATTTATAGAATCGCTATTAGGTAATGTTAAGGAATCGCAAAATAATTTGCAATTCCTAAAAACATTGCATTTTGAGATTCCAAAATAGCGATTTGGTAAAATTCGCAATTTCAGAATCGCAAAATGTTGGTATGATACATCTGGCCCCTAATCTTAAATGCAACATTTCCGAGCTGATTTTGCTTCCCAGTCCGGCAACATTGAATTAGTAAATGTGTGGGACTTGTAAAGCACACTGCTGCCCGTAAGCGTCCCGGCGCTGGAGACCGCTGGGGAACCCGTCCTGGCTTTCCCTGTGAGATGGTCCCTACTGGGTATCTCCAAGGTGAAACCAGGCATCCCCGGCGTCTGTGGTGGGCCGTTGTAGAGATGAGGCAAGCTTAATGCCCAGAGTTGCAGAGTGTGATCCCTGATTAGAGTAAGCACCGAGGCGAGAATTATCGAGTCCGCTGACCCTGGTCCAAGACCCTGCCGCGTCGGAAATTGAACCCTGGTCCCGGGCCGTTCTCTGCTTCCGGGACTGCTGCCTCTAACCAGTGAGCCACACCACTCCACTAGTCACAATACAATAAAAGAGCTGCAAAGAAAACAGCTTTATACAAAACGCCAGTTTTGGTTTTAGCGAAGCTGATGGCCCTTAGCTGAATATATGACGTTTTAACATGAAAACGGGTTGCACACCTTTCATACAACCAAATTTTTAACTCAATTTATAACCGCAGTCTTTATCATGTGGCGTGCTCACTGCTTGACATGCCAAGCCCACATTGCATGTGACGAACATTAACATCCAAAGAATTTAAAGATTGACGAGAAGAAATGTCGAACACCACAGAATGGTTTAAAAAAGTAGAGTATAAATTTACAGACAAAGAAATTGACGCAAATGCGGAGTTAATAAAGAGGCTGTCGCCACTGGAGTGGGGCGAAAAGAAAGCCCCACAATTTGGACCTTGGCTGAATATGCCTAAAGGGCGGAATACATAACAACGTATAACAAAGGGAGTTGTTTTTTTAATGTGAATATCACGATAATAATTGAAAATATCCCACAGTTACAAAAGCGGAATATAGACTGAACTGTTGCTGTACACCGGCATGGCTGTGCAGGCCTGCCTCTCCCCAGGGAAGGTTGTTAAGGACTTGTTTTGTAAGTAGGGAGACATCATTGCTGACTCAACTGCACCTCCTTCCCCTTGACCACCGCTATTCGGATGCTGCATTGGTCTGCCAGCCATCACTCGGTTTTTAGCATTTTGGTACAGTGGAACACTTCTGCCGTTAGAGATAATTAACTCCAAATGCGCATGAAGATACACTTTTGCCCTTTTCAGATATACGCATCTAGACCATCACGGGCAAAGAATGCTGTTGTGTCATAAAGCCGCCGGCTTGTCCCGGTGAGCATAGAAAGTAGTCTACGTGTGTGCGTAGAAATGGTAGGTCATCCACCAAAGATTCAAGCCACAGACTTTGATTCTGGCAGCCCTCTTTCAATGACGAGGTGTCTAATTTGTTACTGTGGCAAATCCTGGGGGACAAGGAAGGAAATTAGAATATCTGCAAGACATTTTAAATATTTTGTTATTTTTTGTACAATTTAAATACATTAATTGCAACTGTATGTATTCAGGAATTGCTGCCGCCCATTAGAGTTTAAGTTTGGTTAAATTTTAGGACAACCAGAGTGCCTTCGCTGACCTCCACACACAGGCTGCTGCCCTTTTGTCTGGGGTAACTTTGTGTCTGGTCATGGTAAGAGCAGCGCCACTGGTGGTCTTTAAAAGGCACACGCACAACTCTGAATTCAAGGCAGCAGTGCCACCAACCATGAGCTCCTCACTGCCACAACAGGGACACTTCAGCAGCAGCTCGAAGCAGCAGGTGGAGGGAGCACAGAGGGGTGAGACTCTGAGACACACGTGTAAGTCAATCAATCAAAAAAATCTGTATTCGATCTCTTAAATACAGATCATAAAAGCACAATTTAAATCAGTGATCAACAACCAGCCCCAGTTCATAACAAGTTAAAGTCCTAGAGCAAGTAGAATTATCAAAAAAGAACATCAGATAATTTTTACAGGACATTTTATCCCATAAAGTGCATCATGTGCCTCATAGACCGAATCCAGTTAGTTTACATCAAATTACTCATTTCTGCATATAATTATTAGTTAAAACCAACCTCGCGCCTTTCTACTTTTCATACAGGCCCACAGAAAGGTGGCTACCACAGACAAAGGGATCAGGCAGAGATTTACAGAAGTAACGTGCCACCTGGCATCGTTTAAAATTGTGGCGCTTTAAAATCGAAAGGATAAATTCTTCTCTTCCTGTATTATAAAACACACAAAACAAGACTAGGTGCAGGTCACATTGGGGGGAATGGTTGTCGCAGGGGCACAGCATCAAATCTGAGTGTTTGACTCTTCTCTCCGTATAACCTAACCTCAAGGGGAGGAGAGTCCGACAAAATCTCAATAGTTCCTATCTAGATCTAGATAGGAATATCCTCCCTCTGGCCCGGGGGAATCAAATGATATGCAAGGACCGTCTTTTTCTGTAATTCCTTTCCCTGCGAAGATACTGAGCCCTCCGCATAAAAATCTCAATTAATTACTGTTTTGAAATCTTCCTGCATGCCGTTTAATCCTTAAATAATTCTCCCAACCAAATTGCCATTAATTCTGATTCCACATAACTCAGCCATCTGATCTTATTGTAATGGTCCAATTTTCAACAATCTTTAAATATATTTTGTATTAAATTGGCGCTAGTCTAATGGTATGTAACATATAAGGTAATCCCAATTCTATATGTAAGATATCATTTGAATAAGTGGATGGTAGGGACACTAGGGACTTAAAAATGATCTTCAAGTTTTTGGAGACAGCCGGTAGGCGCCATACCCCAGACTCCTGCCCCTTATGTGGCTACTGCCTTCATCTTGGCCTGAGAAATGTTTTTAATTGGGTCAAGGGAGCTAGCGTCTAACTTTTGGAGAAGGCCTTAATAGCTTTCAGACTCCTTTCATTCCTGGTGCTCTTGCCGATACCAGGTTCTTCCAAGTTTGATTTTTTATCAAGTATTACTCCTACGTATGTAAAGGACTCTGCCACTTCTGTTTTCTGGCAATCCATATGGAAATGTGGGGATTTATCAGCTTTGCCAGATCCTGCTATAATGACAGAAGATTTTGTATCATTTACTTTAAGGTCCAGCGAAGCCATGAATGATGCATTTGTTGTTATGAGCCATTGGAGAGCTACCCCCGTTCTTGCAATTAACACTGCACCTCAGCATAAGCTAACATTAGTAGGGGGTTGGTGTCAAACACGGGCACGTCCGTGTTATGAGCCCGAGAGGGCTGCCTCAACCCTGTTTGTATAGCTGGAAAAAAACAGAAACGGGGCGAGGACACATCCCAGCTTAACTCCCCTAGCGATCTTAAAGGGGCGGGTTCATTCCACATTTTTGCCATTCGGGACACATGCAGTGGCATTTACATATAGTTGGCGGATAAAGTTAATTATAAGTGGATCAATCCCCATCTCCTCGAATAAATAATAATGTTTTTGATGGCTCACGCAGTCAAATGCAGCTGACAAGTCTATAAAAACCATGTAGATTTTCCCGTCTTTCGCTCTGGTATATTAGTGACAGGTTTAGACATTGGTCTGTAGTGGTTTTTACCCTCTGGAAGCCATACTGCACCTGCATTAAGATGTTTCTTGGGTCCACTCTTCCAGCCTGAATAAAAGGAGCCAACCCATAAGTTTGGCAGTTGTGTCCAACACGGAGATGGGCCTACAGTTCTTTGGGCTTCCCCGTCCCCTTTTTTGTATATCATAACAATTACACTATGCTTCCAAGAAGGTGGAGACCCATCTATAACTATGCCTCCTCTGCACCCCTGGACAGGCCTCGCATCCTCTGCACCCCTGGACAGGCCTCACGGCCTCTGCACCCCTGGACTGGCCTCGCCTCCTCTGCACTCCTCTGGACAGGCCTCTCCTCCTCTGCACCCCCTGGACAGGCCTCACCTCCTCTGCACCCCTGGACAGGCCTCACCTTCTCTCTACCCCTGGACAGGCCTCACCTCCTCTGCACTCCTGGACAGGCCTCTCGGTGCTTCTCCCAGGAGCTCTCGGTGAAGGATTCTCATTAAGGACAGAGGAGCCCAGACTTCATTCCACCCCATACAGCGCCTCTCATTCAGCCCTGAGCCTCGCGGCGCTATGCACAGGCCCCCGAAGAGACACTGCTCCCCTGGACAGGCCTCACCTCCTCGGCACCCAGGACAGGCCTCTCCTCCTCTGCCCCCTGGACAGGCCTCGCCTCCTCTGCCCCCTGGACAGGCCTAACCTCCTCTGCACCCCCGGACAGGCCTCACCTCCTCAGCACCCCTGGACAGGCCTCACCACCTCTGCACCCCTGGACAGGCCTCACCTCCTCTGCACCCCTGGACAGGCCTCACCTCCTCTGCACCCCTAGACAGGCCTCATCTCCTCTGTACCCCTGGACAGGCCTTTCCTCCTCTGCACCCCTGGACAGGCCTCTCCTCCTCTGCACCCCTGGACAGGCCATGCCTCCTCTGCACCCCTGGACAGGCATCGCGTCCTCTGCACCCCTGGACAGGCCTCACCTCCTCTGCACCCCTGGACTGGCCTCGCCTCCTCTGCACTCCTCTGGACAGGCCTCTGCACCTCTGCCCCCCCTGGACAGGCCTCACCTCCTCTGCACCCCTGGACAGGCATCACCTTCTCTCTACCCCTGGACAGGCCTCACCTCCTCTGCACTCCTGGACAGGCCTCTCGGTGCTTCTCCCAGGAGCTCTCGGTGAAGGATTCTCATTAAGGACAGAGGAGCCCAGACTTCATTCCACCCCATACAGCGCCTCTCATTCAGCCCTGAGCCTCGCGGCGCTATGCAAAGGCCCACGAAGAGACACTGCTCCCCTGGACAGGCCTCCCCTCCTCTGCACCCCCGTGACAGGCCTCACCTCTTCTGCTCCCCTTGGACAGGCATCACCTCTGCACCCCTCAGGACAGGCATCTCCTCCTCTGCACCCCTGGACAGGCCATACCTCCTCTGCACCCCCGCGGAACAGACCTCAACTCTTCTGCATCAGCTTCGCAGGCCTCATCACCTCTGCACCCCTGAACAGGCCTCTCCTCCTCTGCACCGCCGGACAGGCCTCTCCTCCTCTGACCCCTGGACAGGCCTCTGCTCCTCTGCACCCCTGGACAGGCCCCCCCTCTTCTGCACCACTGGACAGGCCTCACCTCCTCTGCACCCCTGGACAGACCTCTCTCCCCCTCTGCACCACTGGACTGGCCTCTCCTTCTCTGCCCCTCCTGTGGACAGGCCTCTCCTCCTCTTCACCCCTGGACAGGCCTCACCTCCTCTGCCCCTGGACAGGCCTCTCCTCCTCTGCACCCCTGGACAGGCCTCACCTCCTCTGCACCCCTGGACAGGCCTCTCCTCCTCTCCACCACTGGACAGACCTCTCCTCCTCTGCCCCTCCTCTGGACAGGCCTCTCCTCCTCTGCACCTCTGGACAGGCCTCTCCTCCTCTTCACCCCTGGACTGGCCTCACCTCCTCTGCATCCCTGGACAGGCCTCACCTCCTCTGCTCCCCTGGACAGGCCCCTCCTCCTCTGCACCCCTGGACAGGCCTCTTCTCCTCTGGCCAGGCTTCACCTCCTCTGCACCACTGGACAGGCCTCTCCTCCTCTGCACCCCTGGACAGGCCTCTCCTCCTCTGTCCCTGGACAGGCCTCTCCTCCTCTGCACCCCTGGACAGGCCTCTCCTCCTCTGCACCCCTGGACAGGCCTCACCTCCTCTGCACCCCTGGACAGGCCTCACCTCCTCTGCACCTCTGGACAGGCCTCTCCTCCTCTGTACCCCTGGACAGTCCTCACCTCCTCTGCACCCCTGGACAGGCCTCTTCTCCTCTGGCCAGGCTTCACCTCCTCTGCGCCACTGGACAGGCCTCTCCTCCTCTGCCCCCCTGGACAGGCCTCTCCTCCTCTGCACCCCCGGACAGGCCTCTCCTCCTCTGCACCCCTGGACAGGCCTCACCTCCTCTGCACCCCTGGACAGGCCTCACCTCCTCTGCACCTCTGGACAGGCCTCTCCTCCTCTGTACCCCTGGACAGTCCTCACCTCTCTGCACCCCTGGACAGGCCTCACCTCCTCTCCACCCCTGGACAGGTCTCTCCTCCTCTGCCCCTCCCCTGGACAGGCCTCTGCTCCTCTGCACCCCTGGACAGTCCTCACCTCTCTGCACCCCTGGACAGGCCTCACCTCCTCTCCACCCCTGGACAGGTCTCTCCTCCTCTGCCCCTCCCCTGGACAGGCCTCACCTCCTCTACACCCCTGGACAGGCCTCTCCTCCTCTGTTCCCCACTCAGGCTCTCCTGACCTCACCATGAATGCCAGGGGGGGAGGGAGGGGATCTGATCCATGGATTCATAAATTGTGAAAAGTAAAAAATAAAGTGAGTTGGCAGCTCTCCTACCTGAGCAGAAACCTGTCCAGGCTCTCCCTCCTCCTGGGGGGCCCTGAGGGGGGGCAGATCTGTGGGTGTCTGAAGATGGCGGTAACTGCCCACCAGACAGGGCTCCTTCCTCCTCTGCAGCAGGCTGGACACACCAGGAGAGGCCGGAAGTGATGTCACCACCGCTGCTGATGCTGTCTCTGCCGCCGCTGACCCGGAAGAGGAAACCCTTCTCCTTTCATACAATGTGCAGCTCATTGGGTTTCATCAGCAGGCGAGGAGCGCCCTCTGGTGGCCGCTGACGGAACCGCCACCTCCAGGGTCCAGGAGTGAATACATTTCACACAAACAAGAATGTATACCTGTAAAGACCTGGGATTTCAGATGTCACAGACGGGAATGTTTTTAAGGGTCAGACAGTTCAAGTACAGGGCCTCACACTTGGCTGCTGCTGTAAAAAAGTATTTATAGCTTTACTTCAGATGAGCATCTTCCAAACACTGGCATAAAGGACTTAAGAGTATTTACAGAAAGGTGACAACTGGAAGTGACAATCTGAATGTCAATGAATATATCTGTATTTCAATGAATATATCTGTATTTCAATGAATATATCGGTATTTTAAAGTATATATTAGTATTTTGGTCAGTTTTGCAATTAAACTGGACAGCTTATTTATTTCCTAAATAACTTATTTGCAGGTTTTTAAAATCCATAACGTGGTACATAGGAAAGTAAACAGAGGAAAATACCAGGGAGTTTTAAACACCAGGTAAAATAGAATGAGGCATGAGTCATGAGTCAAAACAACAATTAAAGGAACAGTTTATTTCCAATTTTCCTGTGTCTGTGGCTTATTACTTATATCTGATACAGTTTTATATCCTCGAACAAGACTGAAATTTATGCCCTAAGTAGGTTTTGAATTTCTGATTTAAGAGCACAACTGTCTTCTAAATTATTAAGACACCGGCCTCTTCGAGGCTTTGTTGTTTTGTTTACAGTAACCACCTCCCTCTCTCAACAAAGATTCACTGACAAAAAAAGCAATTTATCTTTGAAGCATTTAATTCCTAAGATAGAGATATCAAGTATGAACCAGAATTTTCTCACACAGTTTGCATTGTATCATAAAAAAAATGAGTGGGTGTTACTGGTTTGAAGAGCAGGGGAGGGGCATTTCATTACTTGAAAATATTGAACTCCTTAATATAAGCCCCTATATCATAGTACGCTCGTCATCAGTACACCGTTGATTAGTGAGTGCGTCAACTCTTTTTAGCATTGTCATGCAAGCAGCCTTGAATGCCTCGACAGTGACATTAGTTCGGACGTGCATACATCAGAGCCCTCAAGCGTCACTCATCACGAGTGACACTAACACATTTGGAGGTCGTGTTGAGGTCTCACTCAAACCTGGCCCATTCTTCAAAACTATGGGGATTAACTAGAACTTCACACATGACTTCTGCTGTGTGCTGAGTAGCATCGCTAAAACTTTTCTACACAGAGCAGACTCTCTGTCCCGCATTTCGGTGGCAAAACCTTTCTCATATTTCACCTTGAACACTGTACATGTTACAGTTCAGAAGAATGCTAATGTGAATGTCTATTTTAGTCAGACTTGGTTGTTAATTGTATCACTTTACATGTGTTCTCATCATGTCTATAAATTCATTAATGTCACTAATAGCCTTTTTATAATATCTCAATTCTTTATTGATTTTCCTTATACAATCAGCATATAACAGGTATGAAAGATTATCGATTAAGCAGAGTCCAAGATACTGTGTAAACTAGAACTTGTGAGAATACATTGATAACAGGAAAAACAATAAATAGAATAACCCCTTCAGATAAAGGTGATACGGCCCAGAAGATCGGACAGATGATCAAGGAAGGAGGATGGTGGGGAACACGAGGGGAAGGAACATGGGGACAGGGGGGAAAAGTCAGGGTGCCAGGCCACCTGGCAGCCCCTCAAGAAGCCAACTCCCACCCCGAAGTAGTCAAGGGGCAGGCACAGAGGACGGAACCAGGTCGATTGGTGTCAGCGTATACCACTATCCATGTAGGAAGGGACTCCAAACTTCTGCAGCTGATCTTTCAGCTTACAAATAGGTCTTTTGTAAGTGGCCATGTTGTGCATGTCAAAGAGCCATGTACTATGAGACGGTAGCGTGGTGTAAAATTCCACCTTTGCCTCTACGAAGGCCATAGCCAGCCAACTCTTACCATGGTGCATTATATCCGGGAATATTGACATTTTGTGAAGCAATGTCAGACGGGTCATTAATTGCGGTGTCACCCCTAGGTTGGTCATCAAGGTACCCTGAACGGAGCCCCAGTAGCTCAGAAATACTATACAGTCCCAGAGGAAATGCAAAATGTCACAGGCCAGTGCAGCACACCTTCAGCACCTCCAGGACTTGGAATACTCTGCCAAATGTGCTTTATAGACCCACCCTGTCGTGCAGTGCCAGTGGTGTAGGAACTTGAAATAACTGAATTTCAACCTGGCCTCCTGGAGGAAACTGCCATGGTCTTTCCAGAGGTCATGGGAGTCCTCCTCAGAGAGTGAGAGGCACAGCCTCTGCTCCAACAAACAGCATCAATTATGGGCGGTGATGCTCGAAAAAAGGCTGTCTGCAGCAGTGTAGGAAAGTAGGATATGCTTCTATGGTTACCCGACACATTTTGCCTGGTGTTATACTGTTTCTGACTGCTCTGGCTGGGATCCTGCTACCCAGGACCCTGGCTCTGTTCTTTCTCCCCTAAATTGGCTATAGCAAGTACCTTGGTTCATTCCTGTTTGGTTACTGTTGCACCCTTGTAAGTCCCTAGATGACCGTCCTGACTTGTTCAGAAGCGGTCGCTCCACCCGCTCCCTGGTCAAGTTGGTATCGTAGCGCGATATTGCTCATTGCTGTTAATAATTAATTGTGCCTGATTGTGCCTGTGCCATTACTTATATCATAGAGCTATTGCTCGCATTGCTTGTAAGAATTATTTGTGCCTGATTGTGCCGGTGCCACTGCCCATATCGTAGCGATATTGCTCTCCTTCCTTTTAATACCACTTTTGCCTGATTGTGCCTGTGCCACTGCCCATAATCGTATTAGTGCCAGATTGTGCCCCAATCTCGTCCTGTTTCGCTTTTGTTTTTGCTGCCATTTTGTTGTTGTGCCTCCTAGCCCGTCTCTCCACCCAGCTCCCGCCTCCCAGCTGCTCCTCCCTCGCTCCGCCCCCCCTCCACCGTCCACTTATGACAGATGTACATGCGCGCAGCGTTCACGCGCAGTGGGCACGCCCTATGCGTGCCGAAGGCGTGCCACAGGTAAGCCCGTCCACGCCCGTCCGCGACCGGACCGCGCCCAGCGCCAGACCCCCTGGTCCCTGCAAAATCCACTCCACCCGCATATCGTACGACGCCGCAACCCTCTCTGCACTCAGCACCGGCCGTCTCCCTGACTGCCACCAAGCCGCCCCAGGACGCACCCATGGTCCCTTCACCTGCCACTCCTGCACATTTGACTGCATCAAGACCCACACTAAATCCACAAACGCCAAACAGAGCTCCAACACTAACCACCTGAAATGCATCCTGCTTAACACCCGCTCGGTCCACAAACACGCCATTGAACTATGGAACCTACTAGACACCACAACGCCGGACGTCGCCTTTCTTACAGAAACCTGGATGAACGCCTCATCAGCGCCCGACATCGCCATAGCCATCCCGGACGGTTACAAGATCATCCAAAGGGACCGCATCAACCAAACAGGAGGAGGCATCGCCATCGTTAATAAGAACACCATCCACATCACGACCAGTTCCGACGACAACCTCACAGCCGCCGAACACCTTCACTTCCAGATTCACACCGACCCTAAGACCACACTCAGAGGCACCCTCATCTATAGACCACCAGGACCCCAAACACAATTCAGCGAAGACATCACTGACTTCATCAGCCCACACGCCCTCCCCTCCGAGGACTACATTCTCCAAGGAGATCTCAACTTCCACCTGGAAAAGAACAACGACAGCAACACCATCACCTTTCTGGACAACCTCGCAATCTGTGACTCAAACAACTGGTAAACACCCCCACCCACTACGCCGGACACACGCTCGACCCAATCTTCTCCTCCAGCAAGCACATCTCCTTCAATCACACCACAGGACTCCATTGGACGGACCACAACTGCGTCCACTTCAACTACAGAAAGATCACGACTCACCACCACCCACAACAAGTCCCCCGCAGAAACTGGAACAAAATTACCACCGACCAGCTCACCACATCGCTATACCAAAACCCTCCCGCCAAATCATCGGACCCACATCAAGCAGCCATCAACCTCACACAATGGATCACCCACAGCGCTGACGAATTAGATCGCCGCCTTCCTCGAGTCTAACGGATCCCTCGACCCTTCACAGTCCAGCTTCCAAGGCAAACACAGCACCAAGACCGCCCTCATCGCAGCCACAGACGACATTCGAACACTACTTGACAACGGGGAAACAGCTGCCCTCATCCTACTGGACCTCTCCGCAGCGTTCGACACGGTCTGTCATAGCACCCTTGTACAACGCCTCAGCAACGTCGGGATACAAGGAAAAGCATTGGACTTGATCATCTCATTCCTCGCCGGAAGAACCCAGAGGCTCCGCCTCCCCCCTTTCAGATCAGAGGCCACCGAAGTCATCTGCGGCGTACCACAAGGATCATCGCTCAGCCCCACCCTCTTCAACGTCTACATGAGCCCCCTCGCATCCATCGCGCGCCAACACAACCTCAACATCATTTCCTACGCAGACGACACCCAGCTGATCCTCTCCCTCACCAAAGACCCAAACACCGCCAAAACCAACCTACACGAAGGGATGAAAGACATGGCCGAGTGGATGAAGAACAGCCGTTTAAAGCTGAATTCAGACAAGACGGAAGTCCTCATCCTAGGATCATCCCCCTCTGCTTGGGACGACTCATGGTGGCCACCGGCCATGGGCAGGGCACCCATACCAACGGACCATGCTCGCAACCTGGGATTCATCCTGGACTCCTCCCTCTCGATGACCAGACAAGTCAACGCCATCTCATCATCATGCTTTAACATCTTACGTATGCTCAAAAAGATCTTCCGATGGATCCCCACCGAAACAAGAAAGACGGTCACCCAAGCACCTGTCACAAGCCGACTGGACTACGGAAACACCCTCTACACCGGAACCACAGCCAAATTACAGAAAAAACTCCAACGCATTCAGAACGCCCCCGCCCGACTCATCCTAGACATCCCCCGCCACAATCACATATCCGGTCACCTGAGAGACCTTCACTAGCTCCCCGTCAACAAGAGAATAACGTTCCGTCTCCTCACCCACGCACACAAAGCCCTCTACGACCTAGGACCCAAATACCTCAACACGCGCCTGACCTTTTACACCCCCACCCGCAAACTACGATCGTCCAATCAAGCCCTCGCTGTGATTCCACGCATTCGAAGATCCACCATGGGAGGAAGATCTTTCTCCTACTTAGTGGCCAAAACCTGGAACTCTCTCCCCACCCACCTCCGCCTTACACAGAACCACCTCTCCTTCAGAAAACAACTCAAAACTTGGATATTTGATAAGTAACAAACCCCCCCTCCCTCAAGCGCCTTGAGACCCTCTGGGTGAGTAGTGCGCTATACAAATTTTAACTTGAACTTGAACCTAGTATGTGGTACGGAAGATATACGTTTCCTTATATCTCTCCCCATGTGCACTTAGACACTATAAGTCACCCCTCTGGCAGGCCTTTTCAGTCCCAAAGGCAGGGTTCTTGGTTTTAATTGTGAGGGTGCCCCTGCATGAGCAGGACACCCCTACAAACCCCAGAGTCCATTCTGCAGGCTTTGTAAGTGGAACAGCCATCCTGAAATAGAGAGGCCAAGCATCATTACGCGATGACCATCTCAAAACTGACTAGAACGAACCTGGGCATGTTTGGTATCAAACCTGTTGGAATCATACCTCAACACTGTTGGCTCCCTGCACAGACGCAAAACTGGACAAAGGACATGGGCGTATCCTCCCCACTGTCTAACCCCTCCTCTGAGAGGGACCCCTGAATCAACCCAATCCTCACCTTATGGTACATAAGGACTTACCTGTGGATGCATCCCTAGAGTCATTGTGGGATTCGATTCAGATCAACATCACTTCTACTTCGACCGCCTGGGTACTCTGGACTTCGCTTTGGACCTCGAGATTGCACCGGGGTAGATTCTTGCTGCTCTTTACTGCCTCGTCCTGCAAGCCCTCTGCAACATATGTGCCTGTGCTCCATACAGGTCCAACCAAGGCCTGTGGAACTCCGAGACAACTTAAGGAGTCTCCCTTGGAGTGAAGGAGTCACTCCCCTGCAGTCGCAGGCACTGCAAGGCAACCTATCGGTCTGCCAAGCCTGAGCTCCTCCAGACTCCCCAAAGGTTCAGCAACACAGGTGGTGGTCCTGCATCCCTTCGATGTCTGATCTGTCCTCTCATCCAGTTGAGGTCAGCATCCCTCATGGAACCGAACCCCTGTGCACTGCAACACTGGATCCCTTGATTTCCTGGTGACCGCATCGGTTACCTCCACCAACTCGCGGTAACGGAGTCGATCACTACGGAAGGTTCTGTCATTGAGTCTGTCCCCTTTAAAACTGACCCATAGGATGCAGTTGTTTGATCGGAACAACTCAGCCATCTCCAAAGACGCAGTAGTTCCGGCGTAACTACTGGTTCGGCGCAACAGAGCCTGGGCTCTGCAACAAGCATCCTGTTCTTCTTGTCTTCGAGAGACCTGCATCTTCCAGGCCTCCCGCATTGACTCCATCTGCTTACAGGTACTACTTTACATGATCCGCATTAGGGTTCCAACAGACTCTGTCTTTGTTCCAACAGACTGACTTCGTCCAACGGACTCTGTAGACCTTGCAACAGACTCTTTCATCCTTCCAGCAGCGGCATCGAACGGAAGTCCTCCTTCGTTTCCGACAGTGGTTATAGGTATCCTGCTTCCGATGACATCCACTGGTGGGGTGGCTCCTTAACCTTCTGTATTCCGCGTGTCCACTGAGAAGGGTCCTTATTTCTTGACAGTATACATGGTTTGGTCTCCCTCGGGGGACTATTGTGTATTGGTGCTGCTTTACTAATATATTGTTGCAATATTGTGTGCATTGTTTAGTGTTAGTTGGTTATTGTAATAAATATCTATTTTTATACATAGCGTGTGTAGTTCTTTTTCTCTTAGCCTACACTAAAGGATTAGATACTGGTAAACCGCGCTGCTTTGCACTCCTCCTAGACTAAGCCTAAAGGTTGCTCTCCATAGCTACCACTTTGAGAGCCTTTATAAAGTTGGCTAAACCACTAACATCGCCATAAGGGTTGCCTGGAGTGCTGCAGGGTGCTACTCTTACAATTGGCTTTTGATTGTATCACATGTAATGTGTGGTTTTTAAACTTGTATTGCTTCAGATGAAATGTGTGACACATAGTGTGTGATGATTATTGTAAACTGATGATAACGTTTTTAATTAAAAAAGGTTTTAATGATACATTTTGAGTGTTGGAATTTATATGATTATAAGAGTGGTAGGAGTCTATTGCTCAGGCTGGAGGATCTTTCTCATCTAAGGGTGAACTCTGAAGTGAGCACAGGGTTATGCCACTTCATTGTGGCATAATCCAAGGGATCATTTGTTTTACTTGAATTAAGAACGAAACAAAGCAACGTTAACCTGAAGCCAACCGCCACTGGGGAAGAATCGGCAGTCCAGGCAAGGCCTGTCTGGGTCCCAAAAGTTAGGGATCTAGTCAGAGAGAAAAGTGCGGATAAGAAGGAATTTGGACAGAAAACCTGTACCCATCCTAGCTGTCAACGGAACAAGAATTGTACTTCTGCCACCCCTTGCCGGAAAAAAAGGAGAAAAGATATGTGTCAATCAACCTCATCAAATCACAATATGTGCCAATACTCAACAGTAGGCCTCGTGGTCTCCGCCCTAGTAGCAGACGCCCTCCTCTCGCTACTATCCAAGAGGTTCAAACCGAAAGACTCATAACCATCGAGGAGTCGCCAGTGCAAAATGAAGGACTATGCAACAATGCTATGGAACTCATCCCTCTTGAAACCCAAATAACAGTCCGACCAGATACACCTGTACACACCAATGTAACAAGTGATCAATTAGTTCGACGAGAACAAGCAAACACAGCAATTCTACAAATCCTGATGACGTGCACCAGGGGTAAGTCCAAAACCTGTAAACTGTTAGCACGTAAGGAAAAAGTGCAGTCCACAACAACTTTCTCTTATCTAGGAGTAGTTCTAGAGGGTGGTGGATATTGGGGCCCTGCAATCAGGAGTAGAATCCTGTCGTTTAAAAAAGCCACTGCTGCACTCATGGCTTTCTCTCGTAAGATGGGAAAAAGACCCCCCGCAATTTTGCTCAAGATCTACTCGGCCAAATGTGTTAGTACAGCCATCTACGGGGCCGGTGTATGGGGTATTCAAGACACCAGGGAATTACAAATTGTAGAAAATGCTTTTTTAAGGTTTATTTTAGCAGTCCCTTTTAGTTTATCTGTATTCAATTGCCAGGCAGAGCTGGGGGTCCGTCACATTAGCGATTTGATTTCAATGCAACTGTGAGAAGTTGGCCTGATATGCAGTGCTCACTATTCTAGTGATCACTATGTATCAGTCCAGACAACCCTTATTGATGATTGGTTGTAAGTCAACCTTATAGACCAGCTATCCTAGTAGCATGGATACGAGCAGTCTAAGGCTAAGACTCTAGAGGGCGTGTTAAGCCAGCTGTTTTACCATCACATTACCCCTTGAACACCAAGTGAAAGGATACCACACAAGTTGTTATCAAAAATAAAGGATATTTATTTATAACAAGACTACCCTGGCTCTTTATGAGACAGAGAGCTAAGCACACAACAAAACTCTTAAAGAATTACTGAAAGTCACACAATTTACACAAATGCCCGAGGGGCACGAAAAACCATATACACAAGAAGTGGAATGCGAATTACTAGCAGGTAAGTAACTATTCTCATAGGCTTTAGAATCGCTAGGACTGGACTACTGAACCTTTAGATTGCAAGCAGGAGGCCTAGGGACGTCGTGTGCAGAGTGGAACTCTCACGCGTAAGGCGGGAAAAAGTCTATGGAGGCTAGCAAAGACAAAGTTACTGTTCTCGGGCGAACCCGACTAGGTGGGTCGATAACAAGAGTGGATCCGAACACTTAGAGTGTTGGACTATGCTGGAGCACCGGAGTACTCGGTTTACCTAGCCCAGGGGCTGCGGCTGCATAGGGTTCAAGTTGCGTCAGAAACCCTCGTTGACGAACCAGGAGCCTGAAGAAAGAAGTTGCTGGCAGGCGGCCAGTGAAGAAGTTCGTAGTGATCCAAGCCTGGATCCGGGAAGAAGAAGGACCTGAAAGCAGAGGGGACCAAGTTCTGAATCACTAGCCAGTGATTTAGGTGGGTACCAGGATGGCACCGGACGAAGTCACCTCGACCAGGTGAGTGGGCGCTGCTGGGCTCTGCAGTCTCTCGGACCAGGAGGCGTTGTCGGCGACCAGGATGGAGGTGCGAGCTGTCCCACGAAGGTGTCTGCTGTCGACGTCGCTGGACCCAGGATTGGGGCAACAAGTCTTGGCAAATGCAAGCCCACGCGGTGGACCTACAATGGAGTCTGGAGTGGACCAGGAGGTTCCAAGGTGCTCCTCTGTTGGAGGGGAGCAAGGGCCAGTCTGGAGCAACCAGACCCGCGGTGTTTGTCGTCGAGGAGCATCGTAAAAGGGCCACTAGCCAACGGGCAAGTGACCTGGACAATGCGGTGAGCAGCAAAGAGCAGAAGGGCCCCACGCAGATCTCGTGGATGCAGGGGGGCTGAACTTCGGTTCTGGAGCTGCTCAGGGTCGGGGCTTCTCTTACCCCAAAGCACTCGGTCGAGAGTCACTCGGTGGTCGTGCTGGACAAGCGTCGTGCAGTCTTGATGATGGCCGGTCCCTCGAGGTCTCGTCGCACCCACGGGTCTCAGCTGGGCTGAAGATGTAGGTTGAGGTCAGAGGTGCCAGGGAAGCCGGTTCTCGTCGAGCTGGGCAGTCTTGATCCGGAGGAGAGACTTGCAGCAGACCGCGATGCTTGGTTGGTGCCTGCTGCTGCAGGGTGACTACTCCTTAGTCACAAGGGAGAAATCTTAGGAAGAGTCTTGAGTTCCTCTCGTAGAAAGTCGGTTCAGGATTCAAAGATTGATCTAATTTGGAAGGGGGCCTGCTCCTACCTTTATCCTGCAAAAGGGGGCTGGCATGCGACTAAGTCCTGCCCTATGGGTGGGACTAGGAGGGGGTGGTTACACCCCTCTCCTTTGGCGGGCTTTTCCCCAGCTCAGGGTCTGGTGTGCCCCTGGAACTGGTTCAAGCCGGCGTATGCATAGTGAGCACCGGGGTGCCACTTGCAGTCACCTTCCTCTAAAGCCCTGCCTACCTGGGATACACAAAATCCATTCATACTAAACTTTCGCAATATGAGGACAAAAAAAAGACTACGTGTTATAATTGTTGTTTGGGTGAGTGAATATCTTTATGGTTACCAACATGTCTTCTCCCTCTAGAGGGGTGGAATGCTACCCCCGTCGCCAGAACTGGCGAGGGGGTAGTATTCCAAAGCGTATGACACCTTACACGACATGTTTAGATAATGTCAGTCCAAAGTTACCATAACCGCGAGGATTATAAGGCACTTAAGAGTATATGGTCTGACGCTATCATGGAAACGGCTAAGGGATAGATCCCGAAAGCCGCAGACAGGCTCAGCTCATGCCAGAGCACTATCTCACACGATTCCAAGCACTCTGCCTTCAGGATTGTTAAGGCCTGCCATAGGAGTGACTGATAGGAGATCTGTGTGTCCATTTTAGGGTTAGATATAGGCATACTATATCTAAAGCAAGGGGTGATTACACCACCTTGCCCCAGCTGTCAAGCAGCCAGTTGTGTCAGTTTTGGATGGCCAGCCAGGGGTGGCATAATACATGCTTCAGCCCCTGGTAGGCCCTGGGTACACCTATGCCCTGGATACCTAAGGTATACTGTACAGGGTCTGATAAGGTGACTCAGTATCCAATTGGATATGTACCTAGGGTACATGGAATCCATTTCAACAGAGAGAGCAGTGGGCCTGGGGTCCTGGATAGCAGGGCCCCAGGTCAACTAAGTCAGAAAACCAGCAAAACACCAGGCAAAAAGTTGGGGGTAACCATAGTCAGGGATCTACCTTCCTACAGCAACCACTTTTACTTTGGCATAGGGTATGGACAGCTGTCGAGCTAGTACTTAATAGAGAGATTATACGTGACGTTATGGCACTCGACAATTCCCATAAAATAGCATGGTTATCCTATATCCAAAAATGTTGTGCAGACATGGGGAAACCTGAGTTTTACACCTCACCAGAGGGGCTATGTATGATCTCGAGGAAAGATTTAAAGAAAGATTGCTGGTACCATCTCGAATCACTACGGTTAGGGGTAGAGCTGTCTGAACAATGTGCCTGACCTTGTTGCAAGGTGAACTATCCCTTTCTTTCTGTAAATTGAGATAATCCTAGTAGTGGGTATGTTTTACTCCTACTACTGATTTCGGTGTCTATTGTCACATTTACCTTGATCTATGCATTCCTAAAACCACGTGTGTGTGTACCTATTAGTCCCTTGTGCTGTTCTTCCCTGTCCCTCGGCCCTTCTCTAGTGAAAAAAGGGGAGGGGGGGTTGGCAACGCCTCACGGGAGCAACCACCAAGGAGGATGTGTCAAACTGGTACTCGCTTGACTCCCCACTATATCATCATCATCAGTTGCCAACCATAAAAGTAAAGGGGATCAAAAATTGTGCTTAAGAAAACAAACTCTGTGTAGTGATGTGAATGACCCAACTACGTGATAGGGCCTACCCTCCTGAATGTGAATTGTAGGACCTATTAGGGTACCATGATCGGCTAAAATAACTTCAGAGCAGAATAATGAGCAACTAATCATAATTCACTCGGTTTTTAGATATCGACCCAAGGGCGAACACGCAAACCCGCTTATGGATAAAGGGGGTTCTTTTAACAGCAATTTCTTCCACGGGAGCCTGGTATGCACTACTACACAAGGCTACCTGGTAATGTATAACAAGGTTCTGTAGGAATGGTGTCAGAATATACCATTTTTCGAGTCACAATGACCAAATTGCCATAGATGTGTGTGTTACATTTTTATTTCCATATGTGCATTTAGGTACAATAAGGGGAGAAAATTGATGACATGTGCAAGAAGTACGCTGATCCCAACACAACCCTGATGAAATCGCCGGTAATGTATAAAGCGGCGATGAAACATGTTGGTTTTTATTAGAACAGGCACACGGCAAAGAATAAAAGGAAAGTGCTAGTGGGGCCAAGTTCTTTTTACCCTAATAGGTCCTACAATTCACATTCAGGAGGGTAGGCCCTATCACGTAGTTGGGTCATTCACATCACCACACAGAGTTTGTTTTCTTAAGCACAATTTTTGATCCCCTTTACTTTTATGGTTGGCAACTGCTGATGATGATATAGTGGGGAGTCAAGCGAGTACCAGTTTGACACATCCTCCTTGGTGGTTGCTCCCGTGAGGCGTTGCCAACCCCCCCTCCCCTTTTTTCACTAGAGAAGGGCCGAGGGACAGGGAAGAACAGCACAAGGGACTAATAGGTACACACACACGTGGTTTTAGGAATGCATAGATAAAGGTAAATGTGACAATATACACCGAAATCAGTAGTAGGAGTAAAACATTCCCACTACTAGGATTATCTCAATTTACAGAAAGAAAGGGATAGTTCACCTTGCAACAAGGTCAGGCACATTGTTCAGAGAGGTTGAGTGAGTGGGGGGCAGCCTGTACCTAGTCCGAATCCCCCTAGGGTCCCTTTGTTGTTTAGAGTAGGGGTAGAGCTGAACAAGGTCTCCGTAGTGCGCCACCAAATGTTGCTTACCTCGGGCAATATGCAATCTTATCTTATTTGGTGCACCAGTGGCTTTGACCGGTTTCTCCTTACCAGGTTCAGATTTGATATTTTTTTTCCGTCTAGTATCATTCCCCCATACTAATGACTGGTCGAAAAAGCTTACCAATTGCCCTTGTGATGGGAGTGCCGAACAATCAACACTTCATGTGATTTGTTTTTGTGGTTTTTATCATAAAGAGAGAGCCCGATGGATTAAACCACACCTGAATATCAACGGCCCTTGGCATTACTGCCGCCCTGCGTTATTATATCTCCAGAGTTTAAACGACGAACGGAGTGTGGCTATTATGATTGGTTTCTTAAAGAGTGTTTTTAGAAAAAGAAAAAACTTAAACCTTTCTTAAATTCTATTGCATTCATTGTATGTTACATTTGTATATTCTTGTATGATTTTTGATGACTTTTGCTTTTATGATTTTAAATTTCACTAAAATCGAATAAAGCTTTTCTACCTACCTACCTACCTACCTACTACAATACAACAAATCAGACCCCAATTGGGAAAAATGGTTTATTTGGCCCACAGACACAAACATTTGTCAAGAAAGATTCCTGAACAAAACACAGGGTATTACCATCCATAGGTCAGACCCACGTTATGTACAAAGACTACATCCAGGGGTAGTGACTACATATAGTGTAGGGAAATTGTGCCTTTATTGGCTACAGACATCCTCATTAGACCAAGTGAAAGAACACTTATCTTTAATCAAAGAAGATGCAGACCTTAAGGATTTCTTGCTAGAACCAAGGAAACTGTGTCAAAAACATTTCATATATGCCGGCATTAAGGCTGCCTATCATGAAGTATGGAAAGTTTCACCGGCAGAGGCTGCAGAGAGAATAAGAGAATTAGACCGTATTAATTTAGAGAAATATTTTGCTGTGGTTGACACTGGTTTAACGACTTTATCATCCAGGATCTATTTACTGGGTAGTATTGTATCCTCTGCTATTGACATACTCGAACAGGATTTAGCCATGTTACAGCACATCCAGTCCCAGTTACGTTCAGTAATGTTATTACTATTAGGCTGGACGCTGCAATCATTGCGTGCAAGCTATGTGCCTTGGCGTTTTATCAACACGTCATCTCTGTTCTCTGAATACAATCTCACAGATAAACAGATCGAAATGGCACAAAGGGAAGCGAAGTGTACAACGCTGCGCATTGAAATACTGGAAAGATTACCATTCACAGTAGCAGAAAAAACAGCTACAGGGTGGCTTATTCATGGCCATATCAACCTGCCGGTCACAACTTTCCAATTTCAATATTGCCTTAACCTGTTCCATGCTGCTGACGAGCTCAGCTCGTCATGAGGCACAATTGAGCTGCAATCATGACGAGCTGAGCTCGTCACAGCCGTTAGAAAGTTCACACGCGGGGGTAATTATCCCCGTGTGCTGAACGTTTGGCTGTGACTCCGCTCGTCACGAGTGCAGCTTCGCTGTGCTTCATGAAGAGCCGAGCTCGTCACCAGCACAGCGGCGCCGCACGCGCCTCCTCGCCCTCGCACAGCGGGGGGGGGGAAACACCCCCTAGGGAAAGGGTTACACAAAAGCCGGCAGGCAAATATGAAAGGTTGGGTAGCTAATACATTCAGCAATCCTGGGAACTACCGTATGACTATAGATGTAGGAGTGGAGGGAAGTGTTTCTAAGTGGTACCAACTGTGAAAATACACTGAGCGGTTCGCTCATATGTCAGGACATTTCTTTACACGGGGCTTGTAATGGTTCTGTGGCAAACTTGTCCGGCCACCTGCAAGGACATTCGGCCTACTCTCAAATGGGAGTTACCTCATGTTGAATTATCAAGGCTGTTGTGGCATGCTATCAGGCATCCCATATCTGGTGACAGTGAATTCCAGGGTTATTTGTTGATTGCAAGTATTGTTTCCCCCAGCAAATACAGTCAGTGAGTCACTAATTTGGCCTTCACTGAATGTTTCTTTTATACGTTGTAATACTCTAAGCAGAATGAAAGCCATGTTTATACAACAGAGCCAACCCTTAACCTCCACTCGAAACATTTATAAACTTCAAGTTGCAAGGACCTAGGCTGAGATACAGGCTCTGATACACACAAACTGCCCCATACATTTCCTAGAAATTATGGGTCGTATCTTTAACATGTCTGACACGAGCGGAACTGTACATGTATTTAAGACCATTGGTTCAGGACTGTTATACACCTTTCAGACAGCTATCGGAATCATTCTAGACTTTGTGCATTCAGAGTTTGGAGGTCTGCCCTTAATTCTTGCCCTCATTGCAGCAAATTAATCAAAATTATATTCCGATGTTCTAGATCTACTGACTGTAAAAGTTGAAGAAAGTGTGCAGTATCTCTCACATACGTCACCCAACCTTGCACAAACGTTTGCAGAAACTCATCAATGTATTGGCCTAGTGTTTATATTGGAGTTGCTACAATTTTGTCTACGACACTCATACTTCAGATGGAAGGAAGATTACTTTTTGCAGATAAGTGACAAAGACATAGGGCCAGATGTATCAAGATACCCTTTTGCGATTCTCAAATAGCGATTTTTTGAGAATCGCTATTTGAGAATTGCAGAATGGTATGTATGTAGAAATTCGCTATTTCTTAAAATTCCTTAATTGCGATTAGCAAATTGCTAATCGCAATTAAGTAATAATTTTCCATTCATTTCTATGGGCCAGGAGGCCCATAGGAATGAATGGGAATGTATTCATTCCCAATTTGCGATTCGCAATTTGCTAATCACAAATTAAGAATAATTTCAAGGGTGCAAGGGTGTCTTAAGGACACCCTGCTGCACCCCTGAAATTGACATGTGTGCGCATGTGGCGCACATGCATGCCCTAATGGCATGTATGAGCGTCACATGGCACCTTTACAAATGGCAAAAAGTGCATTTGTAAAAGAATTAGCAAATTATCACCAACTACAAGTTGGTGGTAATTTGCAATTTCTTAGCCTAAATTCGCAAAACTTAAATGCTTCATACATAGCATTTAAGGAATCGCAATTTGCGATTCCTTAAATGCTTACACAATATTAAGGAATCACAAAATTTGTGATTCCTTAATATTGCGAGGCTTTTTACTTGATACATTCCATTTTCCTATTTTTGTGTCGCAATTCACAGCGTTTGCGACAAAAAAATGGTTTGATACATCTGCCCCATAGATTCTTAGCTCATGGGTACCCGTGTGAAATTGTACAGTCAGCAGAAAAAAGAATGGAAACAGTACCAAGAGAAACACTAAGACAAGTTAAATCGAAGACTAAACAGGAAAGGTTGGTTTTTGTCTCTAAATATTCTACACAATCACAGCAAATTAAAAAGAAATTGATTTCCCGCTGGGAATTACTACAACAAGAAAAAGATTTTCAAAGAGTGTTTGCAAGCAAACCTTTGTTTGCATATACAAGGAGCAAGAATCTAAAAGAGTTGGTGACTGATGCCACTACATCATAGATGACACAGTTTGAATCCAGGGATGAAAAAATTTCAAAACTGCACGCATGCAATAACGTCATTGTAGGATCATTTATTTTACGTCCATAAACTGGTAGAAAGGTCAAATTGAAATGTCAGACAGATTGTAATTTATCACATGTAATTTACAGTATTAAATGTCCCTGCGGAAAACTATACGTAGGCAAGACAGAGCGTAAAATAAAGGTACGCATAACTAAACATAAAAGTAGAATCCGTAACAAGACCACAATGTCGAGTCTGACTACTCATTGGGCTGAAATGAATCCTACCATTCCACAATTGGGGTTTCAGGTCTTAGAGCAAATCAAATTGGAGCAAGATAGCGATAACTCTAAATGGCTAGGAAAAAGGGAGATCTGGTGGATTAAATTCTTGGAGACCATGGTACCGAAAGGCCTCAATGATAAACTGGATATGATTTGTGTTCTTTGATAGCAGTAAAGTAGAACATCGTTCAAATCAACTATGAAAGTTTATAGTAAGTGTTCATCCACAGGTTGAGGTGGTCTCAGTAAAAGGTTTAGGATGAGATCGCTAGAAGAGCATTTAACAACAGATGCTGACAGCTACCGTATTACAGTATTTATCTCTGAGTCTTAGATTTAATGAGCAGCCACTGTTCACCATCATTGTCAATATGAAAATATACTCTCACGGGTTTGATTCTATAATCATTTGGCATTATTGTATGATACATGTTTGATGTACTAGGCTTACCAGGTTCGTACGAGAAATGAAGCTGACTATCCGAGGTGGTTGAGAACCGAGAGAAGTGAAGTGGTGGTGATCACAGCGAGCGGGTATATGGTGGAGTACCATTAGAGTTCAAGATTGTTCAAGGCAATTATGAGTGCACTAAAGAAGGAATAGTTCATCGAGGTTGGTTTATATGGATTTGAGCTCCTCTATACTGGAATTTGACCAGCCTGGCAGTAGTTAGAGTGCTCATTCGTCTTTGATTACGTGCCACTATCAGACATTGGTGGTTATTAGCTGAACCCATGAAGGCATTGATCTTGACTACGATATTGTTGTTCCCCTGAAGAAGGGAGTCATTCCCAAAATACAGTGGGATTTGTAACAGCAGCAATATTGATTTTAAAATGTTTATGTACATGAAAAGGTGTTCTCATGTTAATTGAAATGTTAATGTTTTTTTTGTAATGGACAAATTCAAAAGGTTCATAAAAAGAGGACTGTGAATGCATTTTGCATATGCCTCATGTTCTAATACTTTAAGAATGATTAAAGAGTAAAGATTAAACTGTTGACTAATTAATGCAAACGGAAGCTTGCTACTTGCAGTGCGGGTAGAGTCAAGTGACTGTTGTCACTTGAACATTTTTGTTCATAGTTTAACTTGGAGGGTAGCATCCTCCATCCTGCCAGGCATGCCTAGAATTACACTGGATTACTCAGGAAAAAGGTTTTTAGGTGAGATTAAGATTAGGTGTGCACTGTACAACATTTTTATTTAAAAGTAAAGTGCGCTATACTGCGATTTCTACAATAGTTAATTGTGGATGCGTTAACAATTGATGTGTGCACTGATGGCTGGTGGTGTGTGTGCCTGTAGAAATTGTGCACTGATTTTCTGGTGGTGTGTGTGCCTGTAGAAATTGTTCACTGATGGCTGGTGGTGTGTGTGCCTGGTGGAAGTGTGCCCTGCCGGCTGGTGGTGTGTGTGCCTGGTGGAAGTGTGCACTGACGGCTGGTGGTGTTTGTGCCTGGTGAAAGCGTGCACTGATGACTGGTGGTATGTGGCTGATGAAAGCATGCACTGACGGCTGGTGGTGTGTGTGTGCCTGGTGAAAGCATGCACTGATGGCTGGTGGTGTGTGTGTGCCTGGTGAAAGCGTGCAGTGATGGCTGGTGGTATGTGTGTGCCTGGTGAAAGCGTGCACTGACATCTGGTGGTGTGTGTCAGGTGGAAGCATGCACTGATGGCTGGTGGTGTTTGTTCCCGGTGAAAGTGTGCACTGATGGCTGGTGGTGTTTGTGCCCTGTGAAAGCGTGCACTGACAACTGATGGTGTCTGTGCCTGTTGAAAGTGTACACTGACTGTGTGGCTGTGTGTGTGGTTGTGTGTGTGTGGTTGTATGTGTGGTTATATGTGTGGTTGGGGTTGTGTGTGTGAGTGTGTGTGGTTGTGTGTGTGGTTGTGTGTGTGTGGTTGTGTGTGGTTGTGTGTGTGGTTGTGTGTGTTGTGTTTGTGGTTGTGTGTTTATGTTTGTGTGTGGGTGTGTTTGTATGTGTGGTTGTGTGTGTGTATGTGTGCGGTTGTGTGTGGTTTTGGTTATGTGTGTGGTTGTGTGTGCTTGTGGTTGTGTGTTTGTGGTTGTGTGTGTATGGTTGTGTGTGTGGTTGTGTGTGTGGTTGTGTGTGTGTGTGGTTGTGTGTGTGCTTGTGGTTGTGTGTATGTTGGTAGTTGTGCGTGTGGTTGTGGTTGTGTGTGTGGTTGTGTGTGTGGTTGTGATTGTGTGTGTTGTGTTTGTGTGTGTGGTTGTGTGTGTGATTTTGTGTGTGGTTGTGTCTGGGTATGCTTGTGTGTGTGTGTGTGTGTGTGTGGTAGTGTGTGTATGTGGTTGATGAAAGCACCGGAAGGCTGAGCGCACTGTGGAACAGGTATCGTAATGACAAAATTACAAGGAAAAAAACAGCGGCGCCCGGTTAAATGTGAGGAATTCAATGACCTTGGCACTGAACTTGACCTGACACACACTCACAACAACACAAGTAATCACATTCAGAAACAAACCGAATCAGAAGTTATATGCCAAGCATGTATGATCACAGAATCAAATCAAGGACTAACAACTTGTGAAAGAGATCGCAAAAGGATAAACACTGCTCAACAATAAAGGAATGTGACAGCATAAGCCTACAGTCACCAGATGAAGAAAACAAGGAAGCGGCGTCTGAGGACACCGTTGAAATTCGTGAATATGGGTAAAACTCGCTTTGAAAAGACATCGGCAAGCCAGAGCGAAGGGTAATTATAGTAATTGACAGTTACGTACTGACATCAGCGGCGCGTAGCTCTGAAAGTGAACTATTCAATTTCGGGGCTCACAGTCTAAGGAGGAAATATAAATAAATAAAACTCAACCAGAGCTTTGGAAATAGTTCAATTTCCGCCTGTTACACGCAAGTATAGATACAAATTAACATGAAAAAATGATCAGCTCTGAGCATAATAAATGCTTAGCCCAAAACGATCGTATTTAGGTTGAAAAAAAAAGTAAAACAAATTGTTCGCATAAGTGGTGAAAGTGAATAAAAGTGAATAGACGTGATTAAATAATTTGAGAATGGCATGTAAGCACTATATACACTATTTAAAAAACAGTGAAGAGAAGAAACAGTGTCCGATGGATCCCTAAATTCAATGGAAAAGGAGTTATCATACAAAGAATTCCTGTACATCAGAGGAACATGTTAGAAAGATTTGGAGCGTGAATCTGGGCAAAAACGTGCTTTGAGAAGGCGTCAGCAAGTCAGAGCAAAGGGTAATTAAAGTAATTGACAGCAACTTACAGACAACAGCGGTGCAAAGCTGTGGAAGTGAACTATTCTATTTCAGGACTCACAGCTTAAGCCGCAAGTATGTGAGGAGGAAATGTAAACAAATGGAAGTTGTCCACTGTTTTGGAAATAAATTGAACTTCAACTGTTTCAAGCAAGTACAAATTTAAATTGACAGAAACACATGGTCAACTGTGAGCACAAGAAATGCTTAGCCCAAAACGATCGCACTAGTTTAAGAAAACGGAATAAAGAAACCATTTGCAAAAGTGGGGAGAGTGAACAGAAGCGAATTGGAGTGAGGAAAGCAATTTAAAGAACGGAATGAAAGGATTACGAACACTGTCCGACAAACAATGACAAGCAGGAAGTGGGGTAAATGAGAGAGTGGCAAATGGTGAGCATTTTGCGGCCGCTTTGATGTTCTCGGTGGCCACGCGGCTCACTGAGAACATCAAAGCGGCTGCAAAAATGCTCCCAAAGGCTGTAGGGGGACAAATGGTGCATGCGCCTGGCGCACATGCACTGTGCCCGATCCGCCTGCAGACTTTGGGAGCATTTTTGAAAGCCCATTGCTATACTCTCGCAGAAAAACGCATGCACGTTGGTTCAGCGAGACCTAAAAAGGATCATGTTCTTTCATTTAATTTATTTGTGGATTAAAGGATCAATCTAGAAGATGTCCTGGAGAAGACACATGACTGAAGAACCAACCCAAATTAGTTCCGAGAGTGCAGACAGAAAATCCATATCCCTTGCAAGCGTTAACTGTACAAAAGTATGAGCTGCAGATGCACTTGCTGCTCCATATTCAAATTCTCTATGTCCAAGAAAGTTAAAAAAAATATACCTGCTATTCCAGGTTCAAAAATTCTCTTTAGCCAAGGAAGGTAGTGATCCACAGAGTACTTAAAGGATAGCTGTGCAACCAGCAATGGTGTCTTCCTGACACCAATAGACAGCACGCAACCCCACATCTTTCTCTTCTCCCCTGCATATGTTGATTTTCTCGGACCAGGTGCGGTGACGTTCCTATACGGAATTTGATGCTCCCTGATGCACCCATCTCTCCTGTAATGAAAATTCAGTAGAACATTGTCTCGTGATCACATTGGAATCTTTAAGAACGACAGACACAATAGTCTTACGTTTTAAAGATTTACTTTGAAAATATTCAAAGTTCGTAGGCACAAATTGAAGTTAATCAAATAGAAACTCAGACTGAGTCAGAAATATAGAGAATTATGAACTTAGGAGATGGAGACACACATTTATCGGATTTTAAACTAAGATTCATGCATTCACTATATTAATATAGGATTCTCAGGACCAATAGGATATATAATGTGAGGTGGCTAGGAGATGAATGTTCTCACCGCGCGTTTCGGCACTGTGAGTGCCTTCATCAGGAGGGCCACAACTCTTTCTATATGTGGCGGTAAGTGAGCTTCAATAGATAGACTGCGGGTGTGCCAACGACACCAAACGCGTATACGGCGCTGCTATTACCGACAAACGGTTAAAATGGGAACGAATTTCACAGAAATCATGGCTCTGTTCTGAAAATAAAGTTAAAGTTACATAGTATTGAAAGATGTAACTTTAAGGCGGTATTCCTGCTCTTTGTATAGGTCCGGAAACTCTATGGAACCTGCATAAAACCAAACCAGCTAGGTGGTGGGCTGCGTACTTTTTCTGATGGAGTTACGGAAGGGATAGAATCACCATGATCAAAAAAGTAGCACTAGGACACTCCTTGGAGTAATAGCTGCGCTTTATAAATAACACCACATAGACGTAGACAGTGGAAGTGTACTGCTGACATTCCTATTGGTGTAGGGACACTGAAATAGAGACAGAGGTGACAGGGCTTCCTTTAGTGATTCGATGAGGTCTTTTTGCTGTGAGGGCTGCTGGTTAGTGTTCCTGAGCACCACCATTTTGTAGATGGTGGTGTGAATGGTGGGTCCCAGGTGTGTGAGTAGTCCTAAAGTTTTAGGGTGCTTCATAGGGTTAGCATTAGGGTTGAGATGAGAATGTCCCCTGCATGGTGTCCAGTTGTGTTTCCCTGCCCGAGTGTTGAATATCTGGCATTGTTTTTTGATTTTGTCCCAGTGCAACGTTATGAGAGAGAGCGAGAGAGACAGAGAGAGAGAGAGAGGGAAAGAGAGAGATAAAGAGAGAGATATACAGAGAGAGAGAGAGAGAGAGAGAGAGATACAGAGAGTGAGAGGAGAGAGAGAGAGGAAAGAGAAAGAGAGAAAGAGAGAGTGAGGAGAGAGAAAGAGAGAAAGAGAGAAAGAGAGAAAGAGAGAAAGAGAAAGAAAGAGAGAAGAGGGAGATAGAGAGAGGGGAAGAGTGAGAGAGCGAAGAAGAGAGAGGAGAAAGAGAGGGGGGAGAGAAAGAGAGAGAGAGAGAGAGAGAGAGAGGGAGAGGGAGAGAGATAGATACAGAGAGATACAGAGAGAGATACACAGAGAGAGAGATACAGAGAGTGAGAGGAGAGAGAGAGGAAAGATAAAGGGAGAAAGAGAGAGAGAGGAGAGAGATACAGAGAGAGAGAGAGATACAGAGAGTGAGAGGAGAGAGAGAGAGGAAAGAGAAAGAGAGAGAGGAGAGAGAGAGAGAGAGAGGGGAAGAGTGAGAGAGAGAAGAAGAGAGAGAGGAGAGAGAGTGAGAGGAGAGAGGGGGAGAGAGAGAGAGAGAGAGAGAGGGAGAGAGAGAGATACAAAGAGAGATACAGAGAGAGAGAGATACAGAGAGTGAGAGGAGAGAGAGAGACGAAAGATAAAGAGAGAAAGAGAGAGAGAGAGGAGAGAGAGAGCGAGAGAGGGGAAGAGTGAGAGAGAGAAGAGAGAGAGGAGAGAGAGAGAGAGGAGAGAGAGAGAGAGGGAGAGAGAGGACGAGAGAGAGGACGAGAGAGAGAGGACGAGAGAGGGGGAGAGAGAGAGAAATATTCATAGAGAGAGATACAGAGAGAGAGAGAGATACAAAGAGAGAGGATAGAAAGAGAGAGAGGGGAAGAGTGAGAGAGAGAAGAAAAGAGAGGAGAGAGGGAGCGGGAGAGAGAGGAGAGAGAGAACAGTAGAGAGGAGAGAGAGAGGTGGGGGGAGAAAGGTGGTAGAGGGGGAGGGCCCGTGCATGTCCCTTGACATACGTGAGGTCCTGGATCTGAGGTGAGAACTCACGCGTGTCCTCAGTTCTTGGACAGTGGCCTACAATCTCGGTCATGCCTTTAGCGTGTTGAGCGGTGGTAGCAGCGTAGCATGTTTTGTGAATTAATAGTTGTGAACAGACCCTTTTTTCTGTGTCACATGAGTGGGGGCCTTCTGACGAGGGCTGGTGTCCACCTGACTGCGGTGTCCAATCTCCCAGATGTGAGGAGCTGCACAGCTGTCATGAGCTCATAGCAGCCAGTCTGACAGGCGTGTCTGACCTGAGGAGTGAGTGCAGCTACTGAAGGTGCTGAGAGGTGGCCACAGAGCTATTTACTAAACATGCACTGATAGGAACAACAGGCTGCGTTAATACTCAATTGACCCATGTGATAGATATTCACCCATACTCTCAACTCTGAAAATGAAGAGAACCATGGCTCATGCAGAAAACTTTGAGCAAGAAATTGAATTGTTGAAGTAATCAGAACATTTCAACATAGACGCTATCCAAAAACATAGCGGAAAAACCATGATAAACTGACAGAAATTCTCACTTTTGCATCACTTTTAATCTTAGTTAAAGATTTAGATCAATGGGGAGGTCCACAAGATAGGTTTAAAATATATTTTAATACTAATTTAAAAACATTTAAAAATATCAAAACTTTTTGACACAACAGTTCATTATCAGGTAAAAATATCAGATTTGGAGCTTTCTCTACTGTGCTTATATTGTATTTTAAAAACAAAGGTCTCAATAATAAACAACGCTGTTAGCGCGAGGCAGTGGTAACAAAGAGTACATGGTTGCTATCCTGTATACCAGCTTACAGCAGTCACATATTCCATCCCTAACTTTCATCCGAGACCAGTTTGCAGTAACAGATTTTAAAGGGAGTGATTCATACAGAACAATATCAAAAAGTGTTGAATTCTGTCATCAAGGTTCCAAGAGAGAGATTTTTGAGGCTTTGTCACAGAAAAGGATGAAATTATTACATCAAATGTTCCCTTATTTGTAGAAAATTAAGAATCCAAACTTAAACTAAGGGCACCCAAGGATGTCTTTACAAAACGTTTCAGCTGATAAACTGAACATGAGATAAGAGTTTCCTGATTTACCTCAAACATATTTAATGCATATTTAAAATTTCTATAGAATGCACACTTTTCTTTTTTCATATCAAAACTTTCTGTAAGTGACAGTGAAAGATATCGAATTGTGTTCTCTTTGTTCATCTGCAGCCGGTGCCTCCACCGTACTACCGCTGCCAGGCCTTACACAAAACCATTCATTATCCTGAATTCTAGTCTAAGTGCTGGTACTGCCAGAAGTGTATTCAAATGACATATTTTCCTTAAAATTGTCATTTAAAAAGTAGCATTTTGAAATATCTATGCATTCATAGCGTCCAGCAGAGTCTAAGAGACTATTGCTTGATATACAGGTGATAAATGTAGAAAGTACCTATGGACATTGTAATAAGCCTCTAACCCACCTACGCAACGAGGAGTTGTTTAATATGTGCTCACTTTCATTCTGGGTATCAGACGATATTTCGTCCAAGTAGGGGGAAGGCTTCCAGCTACTCTTTACCAGGGTACCAATCACAGCTGCAATGTTTACGAAACTTATTTCCCTTAAAATCAAACCTTTACTCTTGGAAATATAAACTTTCGAAAAGTGGGAAACAGCAAACTGACAGAGAGAAAACAGGAGGGAATTGGGACCCTGAGCCGTTAAATCCAAGATAACAATATCATCTACATAAAGTAAACATGACAGATGGTCGACTCCTACAGACATCCCTGTTTCAATCCATTATTAGTATGAATTACGGCTGAGAGGCCACCGTCCTCTCCTAAAAGTTCTTGCTGCCAGGTCGAGGAATGTAAGGCAATAACGCTGTGGAAACGTCTATGAATGCTGCAAAGACCGTTTTTTTCTCTTCTGGACTCTGTGGTGAAGGTGGTGGGCCGCATGATACTTGACATAATTGTATCTTGGGTTGATGAAAACAACTTTTTATCCGATATCCAATACGGCTTTCGCCCAGGTCGTTACACTGTGGAAGTGTTTAAACCTGTACATGGTTCTGAACAAATACACTGTGGCTCGTTCCAGCCCCATATACCTAGCCTTCATGGACCTGTCCTCAGCATTCCACTGGGTCAATAGGTCCAAGCTGTGGCAGTTGATGTCCTCCAGTGGCATTGACAGTAACATCATTTTGTTTCTGCGGGATCTTCACCGTGATTCAACCGTGGTTGCCCGCTATTCAAAGGACCTGAAAGTGTCCAGAGAGCTTGACATCAAGAGAGGGGTGTGTCAGGGTGCATTTTAGCACCCTTTCTTTTTAACCTATATATTAATTCCTTAGAGAAGACCCTTTTGGCCACAAATGCTGATTGTTCCCATGTAGGCAAGCGTAGCCTGCCAGTCCTCCATTACGCAGACGCAGTCCTTGGGCTAGGACAGCTAGGTGCCTACAACTTCTTCTGAATTCTTTTGCCCTTTTTATGAAGGACTTGGACCTTTTGTTTAATCATTCCAAGTCGTGCATTGTGCAGGTGGGACCTTGTAAAGCTAAGCAGTTCACTTTTAAATTTGGACTTTCATCAATGCCGAAGACAAATGTTTTCTCCTATTTGGGAGTTGTGTTTGACGATTCCCTCAGTTGGTGCCCTTTGCTTACTTGGAAGAAAGGGGATCTAGTGAAAGCTTTTGCAGCTGTTTTTAACTTTGCCAGCAGAGTGGGAGGGAAGCCAATAGAGGCTCCTTTGAAGACATATGAAGACAAATATATCTCAAAGGTTAGTTATGGGAGTGAGATATGGGGCCACATTGGGGTAGGGGCAATGCAAAGTGCTGAAAACTCTTTCCTGCGATGGGCCCTTTCTGTCCCACAAAGCACCCCGTTCCTCTCAGATTTACTGGTTTTCCGTCCCCTGGCTTTGTGGCTTAATATTTGGGCTAATTAAGAAAATACACTTAGCAAAGACATCTTACAGGAATGCCTTTCACTTGACCGTGTCTCACGCATCCGATGGCTCCAGTATATAAGTGTTGGCCTCTCCAGGGTAGGTAGGAACTATTTGCTAACCCTGAGCGCATATGTAAGAGGGACCTTTCTCTGGTCAAAGAGTGTTTTCTAAGAATAAGCCGCTGTGATAGAGAGGAAATGAGCTGTGGAAGCCTAGTGTGCGTAAATAAATTGTGTTAAAAACTGCACCAACCACCGAACCTTATCTTCTAGGGCTTAAAAGCATCCATGATCGTTTTCTATTGACCCGGTTTCGGCTCCACCTCTTCCATTACCTCTTGGCACACCCTCGTGGCTCCCACAGAGGCCTGTGCCTCATGCCCTGTGGCTGCAACGGTGAGTCTCCTCAGGACATGATGCACTTTTTTAATGTTTTGTAGTTTTTCTGCTGTCCCTAGAAAGATATTTATTATTCCCATTCTCAAAAAAGCGGGTTTTAGGAGGGTGAAGCCACCTCTTATCTTTTTACAACTCCTCTCTAATGACACTGTTTTGCATACGCTTAACTTTTTACGGGTCGCTGTTCAGGTCAAGCTGCGATTAACTTCTGTACTGTGATTCATGAATTTTTATCTTGTGTTCTGATTAACTTGGACATAAATATATTTGTCAATCTGTAACTTGGAAGATGTTTTTCTTTTATAAAACCGAATAAAGCTTGTTGATAATAATCATTAGGGGATTCATTTTCGGGGTAGCATGGTATCCCTCACAATACCTGCAGGAGTCGTCACAGTCCACACAATGTACATGCTTTGTTCCCCCTACTTCCAATCTTACATATACCCTCAATCACCTGCCCAAACCTCTCCCTGCTGATGCCAATGTCGTCCTCCGTTATCCCGCAGACTATCTTTTTGGCCCCTTTGAAAGTGCCCATACAATAAAAATGCTACAGTTGTAAATACATATCAACTACCATTTGTTGTGTTTGAAACATTTTATTGAATAGTAAAACCTAATAAACATAATCTGATTATTAAAGCAAAACAGAACATCAGTTGCCATACACATAAGAGACAAAAATTGTACATAAAAATCAACATACTGTAACACTGCAAAGTTATGTAGAGCACAATTCCTAATTTCGGGCAATCTTTAAAGTTCAACTATAGAAACGTTCCTAAAGAACAGGAAAGAAAGGTGGTAGGATACAGAAATGTCATTAATGTAATGCTTTTACATATAGAAAAACAAAATTAATTATTGTGTAATTAGAATTCAATTTGAATATTTTAACCTCCTCAGCATTTTTTGACTCATGATTACAACCTGAATGCTTTCTGGAAAGAAACCGCCTCATGGGGTTCAAAAGCACATCTTTTCCAACAATAGGATTACAATGATAAACTTGAATTTCAATTCAATTAATTGATTTAGGCCTTTTTGGAGATCAGCAATTTTAAATATATACAAAATCCATACACTTTTGTAAAATTGTCACCTAAACTTGAATTCAATCCACCTTTTGATTAAACAGTTCCCATTCCAGCAACCATCACAGGACCACTTGTTGTTATCTTCCCAATTAGTGATAATGTTTCAGATGGCAACAACAATAAATATGTTTAGAATTTTACCTCCGAAAGGAAAAACATGCCATTTCTGAATCATGGTGCACAATAAAATGTAGGCACAGAAGGGCGTCTTTAGGTATATCATTCATTAAGGTTTGACCAGGCTTGAAACTAGAGTTCATGAACTTTTGGACATTTAAATGTCATTTTAAAAGAGCTCAAACAGACCCAGCACGAGCTCCACGAAAAACTGAAGATGAGTGAATTGTACTTAGAGAAAATGTGCTGATTAGTAATCTATTGATGTAAAATGCAGTGGTCAGGCAATGCTTGTGGATCTAATCTATTCAGATTTTAACTCCATAGTTTGTTCAATAAATTGACTAGGCATAATACTTGAAAGCCCTTCTCTCAGATCAGTTCTATTACAGTTTTATTTGCGATAACACTAAAAGAGATCAATGATAAATAGATTTTAAAAGCCATGGATAGAATTGATCCTTGGTCTAAATCTAGATTATTGTCGGCAATAGAAACCAGTACAAACTGATCAAATCTCAAAGCATTGAATATGTTTATTATAGTGGTTTAGAGTAAACCCAGAAGACACACTTTGGTCCTAAAACTCAGAAAATGTATCTAAAGATTATGATTACATCCAATTTATGTCCAGAGACCACTTTACATGCTTTCCTGTTTAAGTAACAACATTTGCAAATATACTTAACAAAACATTAAAGCTGGATGTCAGAAATTCTGTCTTTAAATATTGTGTAAGAGTTTTGTGTGATGATTATTATTTGATCTGAAGCAACACTATCACTAAATAGGTAGGTGCACAGGTTATCATTCAACTAACATTATCAGCAAACTTAATTTGGAGGGAATTGAGAAGAATTGCCTCGTGTACCAAGGGTTTTATTGTTCAAAAATCCACTGGTTCAGTAATTCACAAAGTTTGCAAATGCTAAACCCCTTTTTGAAATGTACTAAGCCCATTTAACAATCCATAATTTGGAAGGGGAATGTTAATAGTGTCCTTTCTGAATATGTTATATTAAGCTTTGAAACCGTGTGTGGGCTGAAAAAGAGTAACAGGAGGTAGTAACCCAAGGGGACATTTGTGAATCTGAAAGTAAAATGGGGTGCATTAAAAATGCCTTTATTCAATAGCAATCACAGACACAGTAGTGTGCTGACTCCACAAACAACCACTTTTACCAAATGGATTATTAATACGTGAACCTCAGTATTTCCTATATTGCTGAAATTTAGTCTCTAATATTTTTGTCATGTGGTGTAAATATTTGTTTGTGTTATTTTATTGCCCATTTCAATATTGTCATGAAATGTACCTATTTTTTTGTCAAACATATTGAAATATCTTTATCACAATTTTTGGGGCATTCTAAAAAATGTTTTCACTCTAACTTAAAGCTTCCTATGAAAAATACTGACGCGCAGTCCTAGTTTCTCCTGGATCACTTAGCTTTCTCACTAAACCAAGCACAATTTTGATTTGAGAGCGGTGGTTATTGTAGTCATACGCACTGGGGTTCATTTTAAAAAGACAAATATAGTCCTTCCTTTATCTTTAGAAATAATACTTGCAAACATTTGTTAAATAATTTCAGATAATTTCTTATACCTTGTGGTATCAAAAATCTGCTAGAATTAACAGACTTCTCTTCTAGATAAATCCAGGTATGAGAAGGTATTAACTGCGATTATCAACTTTCCGTTATTTTAACAAATTTTCTCAGTGCACAGAGTATTTTTCCTACATTGATCACAACATTTCAAGCAATGGTATGTGCTTAAACGTACAATGAAGGGGTAAAAATGTATTTCTACCACAATCAAGAAACCCTTGGGTCTCTGAGGATTACTGTTGCAAATTAAGACCTAGCTAAAATGAAATATCCCTTTAAAAGGAAGATTTCCCTCACCCACCATAGTTGGCATGCTTCCTCATTCGGAAGCTCCTCGCTCAGTTATACCTAGTCACGGTACGGGGTACAACCCCCTCACTGAGAGGGAGGAGTTCAGGCATGTTTTGTTATAGAGAAAGGTATACTAAATACCACAATAATGAGCTCAGGGTAGTGGAGGCAGCAGAATGAAAGTTAAAACTTGGTAAAGGGTATATGGTTTCCATTATTTGTACTCCCTTGGGCCACGATTAAAAACAGGGCACTGTGGTAGAAAAATATATGCACTGTTAGTGTTAATAGGAGGTCAACATGTTTCAGCCTATTAACCCTTCAAAGAAGTGTTTGCGGCTTTCTTCAGGACCTAATCAAAAGTGCTGCTGCTCATTGTACTCAATCAATAACAAGCATTGGCATAGCCAATAGGTCTCGCCTTTGGGACCTTATAAGTGTTTAGCAATGCAGATCCAGTAACAATGTGAAATAATTTCTATTAAAAAAAAGAAGACTTTATAACTAGTTAATAAAACGTTTCTGGAGGTTTAGTATATAACAACTCCTTTTTAGGTCTCGCCTGCCAATGCGCTTGCGCATTGCTGGCGAGAGATATAGGGGCTAAACCAGGGCTAAACCATCGGTGGATTTCGTACAGTGCCTGTGGAGTAGTCAAGCAGAAAGCGCGTCCACATCAAAGACATCTGAAGCTTCCCCCAGCGTGCGCTCGGCCTCAGGCATTTCTCCTCCCCCAATTATTCACTGCCCACGGCCGGCCAGCGGTATTTTCACTTTCACGGCCGCCAGGCCGCGTCTCACATTTCTCCTCCCCCCTCCGCAATGCCAAGAGCTTGTTTTAAATTTTTTTATTATTGCAAACATAAGGCTGACACTTTAGCAGGCACTGCGTTTTCTTTTCTTCTTTTTTATTCAGTGGAATATGCTTTCAAAATATAAAATAAATAAATATCGCACCAGCTTTCCAAGGACCGATTTATTATTTTTACCAATGCTCGATTCTTTTTTAGTCAGAGGAGGATGGTTTAATGTCAAGCAGTTACGCTATCTGTGGGAGTCTCATGGAGTCCTCACTCTATTCGCGTTATTTTGAGTAACACTTATCTGACGAGACCTTTTAATTGGACAGGATTAGTATGAGAATAGCTCCGTAGCCTAGCCTTTGTGCCCGTAAGAATCAACACATTTCTCAATAGACAGACAGTTAAAAAGCTCTCTGATGCATTTTGAAGTAGGAACCGGAGGAAAAACAAACGACCAGCAGATGGTGGTGCTGAATCACATTTGTAAACCCCAGACGACCTTTCTTTACCGCTAACTCGCCGGACGTTCCTTACTGGCCATCCAGGCCTTTTTGGAGGCAAAATGGACCGGAATCCTGGTGAACTGTGCACATTTATTTTCCCAGTCAGCTTCTCTCCGATACTTTGTGCAAAAACGTTTTGACAAGAACTGGGAGTGACAGTAAGATTTTGCTGCCCTGAGCAAAGTGACAATTTGTCGTAACATTCACTCCTCACTTCAGTTCCTGAACAGACGCCTAGTAACGTATATAGACAGCATAGGCGAGGCACAAGCTTTGATTCTGCCTGTTTATTAGAAGAGTAAAGTGTGAACAGGTCCGCCCCTCTATTTGTGTTACACTTCACGTTTAACAGGCCAGTCTGGGAGTAGGTTTAATTAGCACATGAGGGAAAGTGGACTTTAAAGCCATGAAAATGAATCTGTGTCACCTGCAGGTCATGTGTTTAAATGCTGAATAGGTCAATTTAGATTTTCATCCTTACGAGGTTGATATACTGAATACTTTTAAGTTGGTTAACATTAGCATCACCATCTTAAAAAAGGAAAACTTTGATATCAAGTGCTATATTAAAGAACCAGTTATTATTTTAAATAAAGCCACCTGTCATATAGGGGTGTTCATGGGCTTGCTCGCAATGAATATTCAGAAATTACGTACTTTGCAGGCAGGGAAATCCACCACTTTGGAGTTGAGTGCTATGCTTAAAGTTGGGCTAATCGTCATGTTTCCACTGATGGAGCCTCTGTTTTCTTTACCGGTGGAAATCTTTGATTTTGACCAAGAAGCTTTCAGGGACCTTATGATGAAGGTCAAATCTGGCTCCACTGAAGAGTGCTGCCCCCCGAGGATCCTAAAGGAAGCCTTTACGGCTTGCCCAGATCCACCCATGGCCTTATTAAACCTCTCACTATCTCAAGACTATGTTCCCAACACTTTAGAAGAGGCGTCAGTCATCCCTCTCCTGAAAAAACCAGGAGCAGACCCCGGGTCTCTCACAAATTACCGTCCCATCTCTTTGATCCCTTACATGGCCAAACTACTTGAAGCTCATGTAGCCAAAAACTTGTCGGCCTTTTTGGAGGAGTCAGACTACCTGGACACTCACCAAGCAGGGTTCCGCCCTGCACACTCTACAGAAGCAGTTATATTATCAGTCTTGGACCAATTACGACCAAAAGCGGATGGAGGATCTCCCCAAGCACTTGTGCTTCTGGATCTCTCCGCCGCGTTTGACACGGTCGACCACAACACCTTGGTCGATCGGGTCATGGGCTGGAATCCAAGGACTAGCCCTCAAATGGATAAGCTCCTTCCTATACAACCGCTACCAAGCGGTCCGTCTGGGAAACTTCACAACCTCCAAGATTAAAAATACATGCAATGTCCCCCAGGGCTCCTCCCTATCACCCCACTTATTCAATCTATACCTTCTCCCACTCATCCATGCACTTAAGGAAGGAAAAATTCAAACCTTTAACTACGCGGATGATTTTCAGTTAATCTTCCCAATCAATAACTCCCCCACTACTGTCCACGAATTCCAAACAACAATGCTGTTCATCCGTGACTGGATGAACAGCAATCACCTTAAGCTTGAATCCGGACAAAACGGAAGTCATCCTCACAGGTGGCCTAACGAACCCCTAGAGCCCCCTTTTTTGGCCTAAAGATCAGGGACAATCCCCCACCCCCTCTACCTCTGCTAAAACCCTGGGGGTAATAATCAACAGCGATCTTACCATGAACAAACAAATTGGAGCTGTGGTCTCTACTTGCTGTTTCCAGCTAAGAAAAATAAGAAAAAATAGTAGATTCCTTAGCCAGGAAGCATAGATTCAGGCAGTCCTTGCGATGGTAATATCCCACATCGACTACGCCAACTCCCTTTATTTCGACATCCCGACCTACCTCATCAACCGCCTTCAAATGGTTCAAAATCAGGCGGCCAGGCTGGTCCTTCAAGCAAATAGGAGCCAACACACCACCCCACTGCTAAAGAAGCTACACTGGCTCCCTATAACCCAGAGATGCGCCTTCAAAGTGGGATGTATCATTTTCAAATCCTTGAATAATAAAAATCCTAAATTCATCGATAATTTGATCAACAGATACATTCCCACTCGCAACCTGCCATCTGCCCATCTGCACCTTCTGGCCATACCCCCCTTCAGGCTAAAACGCGCTGGAGGGTCAAGATTCGCCACCCTAGGCCCAAAATTATGGAACTCCTTAACTCTGGAAGCTAGAGCGTGCACAGACCTCATGAGATTCCGGAAACTACTCAAAGAACAAGTTACTTACCTTCGGTAACACTTTTTCTGGTAGATACAGTATCTGCCTGTGGATTCCTCACCTTGTGAATATCCCCTTGCGTCAGCAACATCCGGAAATTCTTTTTGTAGCTTCGCGCCGACGTGGACGACGTCACAGAGGCACGGCATCGCGCGTGACTCCGCTGACGTCACCGACACCATAATAGGCCCACGCCGGCGTGATGACATCAGTTCCGCCCTTTTTCCGTGCTTTCGAGGCACACGGGCGGAGCGATGACAGTAGATATATACACAGAATACACAGTACACAAATGTCAAGATAACACAAACAGTGTGAAACCAATGCAGGAAAGCAATTGAAATAAAACATTTCCTTTGACAATAAAAAATATTTACATTACAGTAACTCAGGTATAGAAGAGTGGACAACGGGGAGGCGGGTGGGTCAGTGAGGAATCCACAGGCAGAAACTGTATCTACCAGAAAAAGCGTTACCGAAGGTAAGTAACTTGTTCTTCTGATAGATACATCTGCCAGTGGATTCCTCACCTTGTGAATAGAGTCCCACACCAGTCCCCACTCCCGGAGGAGGGGGTCCACTCTCTTATACCAGAAAATCCTGCAGGACAGAGCGAGCAAAGTGGCCGTCCCTCCTCACCTCAGCATCCAAGCAGTAATGCTTCGTAAAAGTGTGGAGGGAGGTCCAAGTTGCCGCCCAACTAATGTCCTCAACAGGTACACCTCTAGACAAAGCAGATGTTGATGACTTTGCTCTAGTAGAGTGAGCTCTTATGCCTTCTGGAGGTTCCTTACCAGCAAGAGCGTAGCATATCTTAATGCACAGGATAATCCATCTTGATAGCGTGCCCTTCCTTTCTTGCAGCCAGCAAAACCAACAAAGAGCTGGTCATCCACACGATAGTCTTTAGTCCTATCGAGATAAAAGCTCACCGCCCTCTTAGGGTCCAGACGGTGTAGTCTCTCCTCCTCCTTGGAAGGGTGAGGGGGAGGATAGAAGGTAGGAAGGGTAATGGACTGTCCTAGATGGAAGGGAGTTACCACCTTAGGCAGAAAAGCAGCCCTGGTCCTGAGTACCATTCGTTCAGCGTGAATAGTCAAGAATGGGGGCCTAGAACTAAGAGCTTGAAACTCACTTACCCTCCTTGCCGAGGTGATTGCTACAAAAAAAAACAGTCTTAAAAGACAGAAGCCTCATGGGACACCTGTGTAATGGTTCAAAAGGTGAACCCATCAAATAGGTCAAAACAAGATTCAAGTCCCATTGAGGCACAATAAATGGAGTAGGAGGGAATTTGTTAGTCAGAACTTTTATAAAACGTAACACAATAGGTGATTTAAATAAAGACGGCTGGTCCGGCAAACAAAGGAATGCCGACAAGGCCGATAAATAAACTTTTACAGTTGAAACAGCAAAGCCCTGCTGGGCCAAATAAAGAGCAAACTGAAGTATGTTGGACAAAACAAGCCCTCAAGGGGTCAATAGATCTCTCTCCACACCAGGAAACAAATTTGGACCACCTATAAGAGTAGATAGACTTGGTGGAGTCACGCCTGGCTGATAAGATGACATCCACCACATTAGGTGGGAGAGAAAAGGAATTTAGGTTGCCCCATTCAATCTCCAGGCATGAAGGTGTAAGGTCTGGAGGTGGGGGTGTAGAACCTGCCCCTTCATCTGAGAGAGTAGATCTGCCCTGAGAGGGAGACGGAGCGGCGAGCAAGAGGAGAGGCGGAGAAGATTTGTGTACCACACCCTTCTTGGCCAATCCGGGGCGACCAATATGACTTGGGCCCGGTCTTGGCGAATCTTCCTCAGAACCCGAGGAATCAAGGGTATGGGAGGAAACGCGTAAAGTAGTTTTGAGTCCCAACTCAACTGAAACGCGTCCCCCAAGGCTCCCTGTATCAGAAACTGGAGACTGCAGAATGATGGGCAGTGAGCATTCTCGAGAGTAGCGAACAGGTCCACCTGCGGAGTCCCCCACATCTGAAAAATGTAACAAACTACCTCTGGATGAAGCCTCCACTCGTGGTCGGTCGAGAACTGCCGACTGAGACTGTCTGCACGCACGTTCAGTACTCCGGCCAGGTGATTTGCCATCAGACAAATCTAATGGTTCTTAACCCAGGACCAGAGACGCAGAGCCTCTCTGCAGAGACACTGCGACCCCACTCCTCCCTGCTTATTGATGTACCACATCGCGGTCGTGTTGTCCGTCAGGACCTGAACCGACCGCGAAGGGAAGGGAGGAAGGCCTTGAGAGCTAGACGTATTGCCCGCAACTCTAGAAGGTTAATGTGAAGCAACCTTTCCTCCGGAGACCAAAGACCATGGAAGCATGCTGAGGTGACTTGATTAACTTGTGACGTGCAGGAGAGGTTTTTGTCCAGCAGAAACCCGAGGTTTCTGACCTTCTCAGCTGGAGTCGGGCAAGAGCCAGCTTCCGGGGGCCACCATAAGTGACTCCAGATCAAAGGCTTCTGACCGAATTCTATAACTTCGGTCTTCTCTGTATTTAGTTTGAGAACATTTTGACTCATCCAATTTTTCACGTCGAGAAGGCAGTCTCTGAAACGCCCTGCAGTAGCTTCAATAGATTCAGAGACAGACACAATAATTTGCGTGTCGTCGGCGTAAGACACTAATTTTAAACCATGGGATTTTATTAGGTCGGCCAAAGGTGTTACATACAGATTAAATAGAGTTGGTGATAATGCCGACCCTTGCGGGACACCTCCAGGGAGAGTAAATTCCTCAGATGAGTCCATCCCAATGTACTTGTTGGATTCTGCCAGTTAGAAATGATGCTAGTAGGGCCAAAGCGGCATCTGAAATGCCCAGTTTTTCCAATCGACTCAATAAAACCGAATGGTTGACGGTGTCGAACGCCGTGGTTAAGTCGAGTAGTATAAGGGCCGTTCTTCCACCGTCATCCATCGTCTTCCTAATGTCCTCCGTTGCCATAATGAGTGCTGACTCAGTTGAATGGCACGCTCGAAAGCCATGTTGTGTAGAATCTAGAAGGTTGTTATGCGTTAAAAAAGTCATTAATTCTAGATTCATAGCTTTCTCGAGGATTTTAGCTGGTAGAGGTAGGCAGGATATGGGCCGATAGTGTTTAGATTCTGTGGGATTAAGCGTTTCTTTCTTGAGAATCGGGCGGATGCAGGCTTTTTTCCAAATTGAAGGAAATTTGCCCAGGCTGATAGCCTTATTTAATAAGGAGGTCAGAACTCCAGTTATCGCTTTTGGGATTGAGTGTAAGATGTGCGGGGGACATGGATATAGAGGAGATCCTGACTTCATCTGTAGGAGAAGATCAGCGACCTGCGGCTCCTTTAGGGCGGGAAAGCTGGAGTAGGCAGGGAGGGTGAGTGAGGGTCCTTCCCTAGTGTCCGTGATCAGGGGCTGGGTTGGGATTGCGAGGGTGTTAGTGCCAGTGTTGGAATTCATGGCCACGATGTTGAGACCATCATATACTGCCTACCACCAACTCTGCCTAGTCCTGCTACATGCCAGCCCATCACGGAAGAGCCCACATCGATATTGAGTCCTGGTGTTGTGTTTCCCGCTGAGTTGGGATTGGACTTTTGGACCAAACTTGAACACATTTTTAAAAAGACATGTCTCCCCATTTATGACAGACTTAACTTGATAGAAAACAGGCTTGCAAGTCTCTAATTATCGCTTGCTTCGGCTCAGGCACGGGGTGGGAACCGGGATAAAGGGATAACAGAAAAACAAAAGAGATTATCTAAGCAAACTAATGAATCTGAAATTCCCTCTACCCCTCTACCTACGAGTAATGCAGCTGATATCAGTGCCCCTGTTCTAATCCTACTTCATCTCATCTAATGATATTGCAGTGACTAACCACATTGTGTTGAGTGGAAGGGCATTGATAGAAGATGGGAGCAGGGCTATAATTGAACAACGCCAAGCGAACAATAATATTTCTCATGTTCCATCAACAAATGGGTTACCGCCTATAGATCTTCCCCTGGTATCCACACCGTATGTGTGGTTCTTGCGGGGGGTCCCACCATTGAGCCAGGGTAGAAGGGAGGAGTATATGGAGCTTAAGAACAAATGTATCCATTGCCTTAATTACAACAGGCCTTTTCCCCCTAAGGTATCTACTGAAATTTTGTTTGCAAGGCGCGTGGATTGGATTGGGCCACGGAAAAAGTCTATCGAGGGAAACTGTATAATTATTAATTTTAGGGACAGAAGGGCTGCCTACTGGCACCAGGAGTCGACTCGACTCGAAAAAGATAGACAAAAATGTCCAAAATGTTAGTAAAAAAATGACTAAAGGTACGTGCTTTTCCCGGATCTGCGCTAGCTGGCGCGGAAAAAAGAAGAACTGACGTCAATACGCGAGGGTGGCGTCTAAGTACTCCAGCGACATCATTCCGGCGATCACGACGCCGACGACGGACACGGAACTGCAGACGAGGCCTACCGACGTGCAGGGGTACTGCTGACGAAAAACTTTCCGGATCCAGTCTGACACCTGGGGGTAATTCTAAGGTAAGGAATCTAACACTAACGTGTTTCTTTCAGATTCTGTCTTTCAGATACAAGCTTTTTTGGCCTAAAGATTATCTCCAGTGTGGAGTTTCTCATGGTGAGATAGCGTTTTTCTCTGCAGCTTTTCTGGCATTCAGAACACTCATAAGGTTTTTCATCAGTATGGAGAATCGCTTATGGTTAGTGAGGCTGTGCTTATCAAATAGGAATTTCTAGTATTCACAGCATTGGTAATGTTTTTTCCCTGTGTGCGTCTGCTCATGTAGTGAGATTGTGTTTTAAATTGATGCTTTTCTGGCATTCAGAGCACTAAAATATTTTGGTGTGTTTTCTTATGGCGCTTGAAATTATCTCTTCCTCTGAATCTTTTCTGACATTTAGAGCACTGATAATTTTCTTCCCCAGTGTGGATTCCCATATGTTTAGTGAGATTACATTTAAGGCTGAAAAATATTTGGCATTCGGAGCATTGTTAAGGTTTTTCCCCAGTGTGGGTTGTTATATGCTGAGTGAGTCTGCCTTTTACACTGAAACATATCTGGCATTCAGAGCACCTATAAGGTTTTTCCCCAGTGTGGGTTCTTATATGGTGAGTGAGACGGATTTTTTCACTGAAACATTTGTGGCATTCAGAGCACCGATAAGGTTTTTCCCCAGTGTGGGTTCTTATGTGATTATCGAGACTGTTTTTATGGCAGAAACATTTTTGGCATTCAGAGCACTGATAAGGTTTTTCCCCAGTGTGGGTTCTTATATGCTGAGTGAGATGGCTTTTTTCAATGAAACATTTGTCGCATTCAGAGCACTGATAAGGTTTTTCCCCAGTGTGGGTTCTTATATGCTGAGTGAGACTGAGTTTGTATATGAAACATTTCTGACATTCAGAGCACTGATAAGGTTTTTCCCCAGTGTGGGTTCTTATATGCTGAGTGAGACTGAGTTTGTCTCTGAAACATTTCTGACATTCAGAGCACTGATAAGGTTTTTCCCCAGTGTGGGTTCTTATATGCTGAGTGAGACTGAGTTTGCCTCTGAAACATTTCTGACATTCAGAGCACTGATAAGGTTTTTCCCCAGTGTGGGTTCTTATATGCTGAGTGAGACCGAGTTTGTCTCTGAAACATTTCTGACATTCAGAGCACTGATAAGGTTTTTCCCCAGTGTGGGTTATTGCATGTTGAGAAAGACTTCTTTTGTCAATGAAACATTTCTGGCATTCAGAGCACTGATAAGGTTTTTCCCCAGTGTGGATCTTTGTATGCCGTGTGAGAGTATGTTTTAAACTGAAACATTTCTGGCATTCAGAGCACTGATAAGGTTTTTCCCCAGTGTGGAATCTCACATGTGCAGTTAGAAGTGATTTAAGTTTGAAATGTTTTGGGCATTCAGAGCACTGAAAAGGTTTCTCCCCAGTGTGGGTTCTTACATGAAAAGTGAGACTGTTTTTGTGAATGAAACATTTCTGGCATTCAGAGCACTGAAAAGGTTTCTCCCCAGTGTGGGTTCTTACATGAAGAGTGAGACTGTTTTTGTCAATGAAACATTTCTGGCATTCAGAGCACTGATAACGTTTTACCCCAGCGTGGATCTTTACCCCAGCGTGGATCTTCGTATGCCGTGTGAGAGTACGTTTTAAACTGAAACATTTCTGGCATTCAGAGCACTGATAAGGTTTTTCCCCAGTGTGGAATCTCACATGTGCAGTTAGAAGTGATTGAAGTTTGAAATGTTTTGGGCATTCAGAGCACTGAAGAGGTTTCTCCCCAGTGTGGGTTCTTATATGAAGAGTGAGACTTCTTTTCTCAATGAAACATTTCTGGCAATCCGTGCACTGATAAGGTTTATCCCCAGTGTGGGTTCTTATATGCCGAGTGAGACTGTTTTGGTCACTGAGACATTTCTGGCATTCAGGGCACTGGTAAGGTTTTTCCCCAGAGTGGATTCTCATATGTTCAGTGAGATAAGATTTACGGCTGAAACTTTTTTGGCATTCAGCACACTGGTAAGGTTTTTCCAAAGAGTGGGTTAATGCATGTCGATATAGACTCGCTTTGTCACTAAACCTTTTTTGGCATTCAGAGCACTGATAAGGTTTTTCCCCAGTGTGTATTCGTATGTGATGTGTGAGCCTACTTTTTAAACTGAAACATTTCTGGCATTCAGAGCACTGGTATGGTTTTTCTATAGAGTGGGTTAATACATGTCGAGAAAGACTTTGTTTGTTACAAAACCTTTTTTGGCATTCAGAGCACTGATAAGGTTTTTCCCCAGTGTGGATTCTCATATGCTCAATGAGATAATATTTACTGATGAAACTTTTTTGGCACACTGAGCACTGAGAGAGGTTTTTCCCAGTGTCCATTCTCTCAAATTCAGTGAGATGAAATTGATGGCTGAATTTTTTTTGGTACAGGTAACTTATTTCCCCAACTTGGGTTATTTTGCTTTGATTGAGGCGGGTTTGAACACTGAATTTGTTCTCACAGCCTGTGTTTTTATAAGGTGTATTTCTAGAGTTACATTTAGTTTTCTCTTGCTTATATGCCACCGTAAGATTGAACTAGATTTTAGAGTCTGGCTTGTTTAGATAATGTTCAGTATTTATCTTTAAAAGAAATCGTGTGTAATCTGCTTAACATTTGAATTAAGCAAAATATGTCTGGAAGCAGCCCTGTAAAACCTGTTGAAATGTTTCTAGCAGATAAAAGTCTTTTGGTTATAGCCTCTCCGGCAGCAACTTATTTTGTGACTGAAGTTTTTCTCAAATCTATTTGTATAGGTTCTTAGCAATGCAGTGATAAGGTGTTAGTCTGACATTTAATGATTAAACTGAGAAGTACCTTTTTGCACTGACGTAATGGCAGTAACTGAGAACATTAGAACATGCACAGTACTATTGTGGCTCACCAGTCGCAGAACATCAGTTAATTATACCCTTTCTATGTTTGGTGTAAGGTGTAGTTCTGAAGACGAGGATTTATTTACATTAGCTATAGCGCAACGGTGCTCATTTCATCCATTTTTATATTTAACAGTTTTACATATCACTCCTGCACAACAGAATGTTGAGGCGATTTACATAGAATTACAGAACAGTACACATTAAAAAGGAAACAATCTGAGATGGTCATGAAAACAATAAAGTTGTGAATTTTTAAGGTTTTCGCCAGAGTGAGCAGAGTGGGTCGAGGTGTTATATCCAGAGGCAGATAGTCTCAAACTTGTGTAACTGGTTAAAAACGGTTGTTGAACAAAGGTGATTTTCCAATCTTTTGGTTGTTAACGTGTCAGCTTCGGAGTCTTCTTGTAGCGTCTTTTTTTTTATGGTATCCAGAAGAAACCTTTTGTTGTAACTTTCTTTTATGCAGTGTGTGCTTCCTCTCTAGAATTACATGATGCTTTAGATGAACGTTATTCTGTCATGCTGAGGCAATTTGTCTTTCTGATAATATTTCAGATGAGGATGCTGAAGTGGTCTTTCTACATTATTTCTGGTGCTGTGTGCACAGATATGGCTTTGCTCTGGGTTAATGAAATGCAAAATTAGAGACTTCACTTACAGGTAGAGTACTTTCCTCGCCACACTTAGATTTTTGGAAATTATTTAAACGTAGAATGCTGGATGTCCTTCAGTTTTTCAAAATATTCCTTCTTATGGCACTGACATTTAGTGGCTTAGTGCTAAATCTTGCTTTCTTCGTCCGTAATTTCAATCACCTATAGTATTAAAATTAAATAGTTAATAGATGTACATTTCCCAAAATAATAATTCACAAGCCAAATCAATGAAGGATTTTTAAAATGTTGAGCTGTTTTTCAGACAGAGCAGAGTGTAGAATGGTAGCTTGAGAGTACTTGGATGTAGGAGTGAGGATTTGTAGAATTTTCAGCATTTTATTAAGCTCACAAAGGATACATGTACCCTATGGAGTTGTAACATAGAATCCCAAAGGCAGATATTAAAGTCATATGGACTGGCACCAAACTGATATTAAAATAATATACACTATTAATTAATTTGTAATGCAAATTTCTGGGCCGGGAAGGACTCCGCCACGGACAACAGGCATTCTCCCCTGCCCTGAGTTACCGCCTACTTGTATCTGGTGTCCTGACTTTTGAGTTTTGGCCTCTGCCTCAAACAAATCTATTATGTGCTGCGAGGACTATGCCTAGACCTATCCCTCGACTATGGTCCAGAGTATGAATCAAGGGCAATAAAATGAAGGCGTACTTTCATGTGTTCATTTTATTCCACCTGATTATCAGTTGTTAGGTTTTCTGCACCTGGAATTACTGGGTGCAGAAAATCAGGACACAATTATTTTCCAGACAGAAAAATTAGACTGAAAAGACGCATGAGACTCTGGGGGTGCAGCAGAAGCAGCCAAGACTTATGCTGTTTTCTTTACTAACTGGGGGAAAACCACAATTCTTCCCTCTGTTGGTGTTCACAGTCGTTGTCGGCCTATGATTCGGCATTGAGTGCAGAGCGTATCGAGTAGAGCCGAGGGGCCGAGCCAAGGAGGAGTTAACGAGCAAGAGGAGCGGAGCCTGGGACGACTGCCCGGGTTTGTTTTGTGACCAGTTCCCGCTCCCGAAGGTTTCTCCCACTTCACCCGCGTCCTGTTATACGGGCGCTTTAAGTTCGACAGATCTGTTTTGGGGGCAGGAACGGCAACTGCCGGCACCGCAGTGCTAAGGCACTGCTGGTGCTGCTTGTGCGGCGGACGCTGCAGGGGTCAAAGGAGCCTTGGCCTGCGGTGCTGCTGGTGCGGCGGCTGTGACGAGGGACATGATTTTCAAGGACCACAAAAGAGGAGTATAAGGACCTATCATTCATAAATGGGCAACACCATAGCCCAGGTACTCAGGTACCTGGAAGTGGGAACGCGGGAGCAATTTGGGATTTATTCTTCAAAACCTCGCAATTAAATCTGGAAGCTTTAACATATCAGTCCAACAAAATGGAGGTCCAAATAGATCTCTTGAGGGCTATGGCATCCTCTGTTGCCGGAATTGAGCAGAAGATAACAACGCAAAATAATCTAATAGTAAGGGCACAATCTCAGCCAATATCTACGTATGCAGAGTGTAGTTGTGCCCCGCTAATTAACAAACTTGCTACCATTCCGGATATTTTAAAAACGATAATTGACAATGTAAAAGGGAATTTTCCTAATGTGGGAATTCAACCCATCAAGACCGACTGCCCCTCTAAAGATACAATAAAATGTAAAGACAATACTGTTGTTGTTAAAGAAAAAATAGATGATAAAACAAAAGATCAAGAAGTGATACACCTATGCTGGACACAATCAACATTGACAAACGCAGCTCCAGAAGTTCATCTATCAAAAAGACAGAGGAAAAAACAACAGAAAGCAAGAAATAAAGCTTCTAAAATTATAAAAAAATACAAATTCATCAGATATAGTGAGATTGAACACTGGAAACAACCATGACCAAATATCATATTGTGAAGGTGAGGGTAAACAAATGTTACCAACAAAACCCTTTTACCCTCTATTTAATAAGGATCTATCGGAGGTAAAAGCAGTTATGAAAAATAAATGCTTAAACAAGCAAGCTGATCGTATGGAAATGATAGAGAATGGGAAAATTCAGTCCTTAGAAATGCTGCAAGTGGAGGAAAGTAATAAACAGGTGGAAAATAAGCCATCACTATTGGAAACAAATAGAGCAAAGAGTGAGAGTATTAGAGAAGATGAAACGAATAGAGATTTGTTAAAAACCTGGAAGGATATTAAATTACCACAAGATCTGGGAACCAAAACGAAGCAGTTACATAAACATCGACAATCATGGTCTCAAACTGTTAGTAATCATAATGGAAGGTTAATTGAACATGCTCAAGGTGAAAATAGTCTGCAACAAATTAAATTAAATAACCCAGATAAAAAAGAAGGAGTGGAGCAGGTAATTTTTACGCCAGAATATCAATCTAGGGGTAATAATGATATCTTGACTCGTGGGAACATATTAAAATTGTGTAATGCAGTACCCTCATTAAAGAAAATTAAATGTACCTGCATAGAATCAATTGAATTAGACACATCAAGAATAATAATCGCGAATCAACATTAGTAATTTGGACATCTTCTACTGCCGCCAGCCGTATTATGCAAGAACATAATCTCTTTCAGAACTGGGGATTAAAAATAACTCCCCTGCAATCTTCCTATCCTAGCCCTTTTATTTCAACAAAATTACAAAATCATAACTGAGAACCGAGAATAATAAGAAATACTCCATATTAAAAAACCCTATAGGTATGACCAACAGACATCTTTTGAAATAATTAGAGGGAAAAAATAGGAGAATTATTATTTGACACTGTCAAATTAGGTTGGCTAACAGCAGTCCTCCATAATGTCAGGCAGGATTGACATCTACAATCTGAAGTTTCTTTAAGGGGGCCAACAATTATGAATGAAAGGGTCCGATTATGTTCGTGGAATATAAATGGCGTTCAAGCAAAGATTCAGAATAACCAATTAGCTACTTTGTGCTGTTTTCAAATCATTTGTTTACAAGACACTTGGGCTTTAGTTCCTTTTAGATTGGAAGGGTATAGGTTTATTACTCATTAGCTAAGAGAACAAGTAACTATGGCAGACCTTGTGGGGGTTTGGCTATTTTCTATATCAACTGAGCTAAAAATGGTACGTGAAATGGACGTCCCAAGTCAAAAGGATGATCTAATTGTCAAAATACGATACAAGGAGCAAAATATAATTAAATCTCGTGTAGTAATCAACGTATATAATCACGAAGAACAATGGCGACCAATTTGATAATTATGATAACGCAGCAAATGGACAATGACACCCAAACTGAGATTATTATTACCGGGAAATATAACATGAACATGCTATGGTCTTACGATAGAGATGTTGAAATACAATGGCAAAATTACTTATGGTCAATTCCAAGATTATCATCAACAATGGGTATGAGGGAACAAAAGAATGAAAAAATCGGCAAGACTCTTGTAAAAGAATTATACATCATAGGTTTAAGGGTGCTAAATGAGCAATTTCCCCAAGATTCGCCATCAGCATGGACTTTTCAAGAAGGGTATCATAGGTCTAGAATAGATTATCCCATAGCATTGTTGCATCTATTTCATACATTTCTGTCTTATCAGATAGTGGGAATAGATATAAGCGACCACGATCAACAAATAATGGAGTTAAACCTAAATGGCCTAAGATTTGAAAACTATATTACACTTCCGGGAGAAATAACGACAGTAAATTATAAGAAACTTTATTGGTCAGATAACACCAAAGATTCTATTACAAACACTGCGCAGGCAATTGTTGATTTTCACTTTGAAGGAGATTATTCGAATGCTGTCGAAAAATGGTCTTTCTTCACACAGCAATTAATTACCAGTCAATCTCAATAATATGCTAATAAAGGTTAGTGGAGGACAAAAACAGCATGTTCATTGGTGAAAATTTAGTTTGAAAGCCATCAATTAAAAATAATACGTAACAGAATCCTGAGATTGGTAAAAAAGCTCCCAGTTAATTTAATTTACAGAGTAAAACTTAAAAAGATAAATACAGTAGTAAGGAAAATGGTCTGGAAGGACAAAATGCAAGAAAAGCAATTGTTGTGGGCAAAAGCTCTATATGCTTGCAAAAGGAGTAATCCAAGAGCCTTCTGGATTCTAGTAAACAAACTGAGTAGATCTAGTTGGAAATCTACTTCATCAACAGTAACTGAATCTGAATGGGTATCATTCATAGATATGCATTTGAATCCTACTCCTAAAATGGCTGTGAATTCTACTGATTGGGCTATGAATTGGAGGAGAAAAGAAAGATAACTCAAAACCAAGTATGTATATTAACAAAGAATCAGAGATCCAATGGTGCCCCAGGCCCAAGTGGGATTCCCGCTGTGTTGTATAAGGAGAAAGCATCATATTAGTCGAGCTATCGAACAGCAGTATTTAATTATGCTCTCCAATCAAGAACAGTCCCCGAGGCATGGAAGGGATCTATAATTTCTCCTATATATAAAAGTGGGGATTGGTCCCTCCCATCCAATTACAGATTAATTACGCTCCAAGATACTGAAGCTAAATTAGTTGCATCGGTTCTACTTAAGGAGTTAATTGATTGGGCTAATGAAAACCATTTAATTCCACCGAACCAATCGGGTTTGTACACGGTCGAGGTACAACAACAAATGTGTTAACACTGGGAATTTTAATGGAAAAATATCAAACAAAAAAATAGCCATTATATTTATGTTTTGTTGATTATAAAGCTGCCTTTGACTGTGTAAATAGGCAGATTTTATGGAGGAAACAGGATTGTTATGGCATTAGCTTCAGCCTTGTAAATGCAATACAATTGTTATATACCAATACTTGGACAAGAGTCCGGCTTGGGAATGGCTCAAAACTTTCGAGGAAAATTTAAAAAACTTTAGGCTTAAAGCAAGGGTGTGTTTTAGCTCCATATTTATTTAATCTATTTTTATCAGACTTTACCCTTGCAATAAACAATAAGTTAGCAGACTCACCAAAGCTGGCTGAGAAACAAATATCAAACTTATTATACGCTGATGATGTCGTCCTGCTAAGCCAAACAAGGGTAGTACTGCAGCAATTAATAAACAAAACATCAATGTATTCAATTGAGAACAAAATGACAATAAACAAAACAAAAGTAATGGAAGTCAGTACCAAGAAACGGAAGGGCAGTCAATTCAAGTGGTACCACCAAAAGAGGTAGCTAGATAAAAAGTTAAATGTATTAAATATCTTGGGATACTGTTTGACGAGAAAGGATCTTTCTCATACCATAAAATGGAGATGAAGAAAAGAGCCAAAAGTCTACAAGGGGCTTTTCGCCAACTTTATAGCTCCTTGGGAGGCCCAACTTATACCCCATTAATAAAAGTAATAAAAGCGAAATTGCTCCTGAGCCTTATATGGAAGTGAAATACTCAGTGTTTTGGATTCTGCATTATTAAATAATGCTATTACAAATACATTTAAACATCTGTTTCGGCTTCCACTTAATGTATCACCTGCTCAGATAAGGCTAGAATTTGGCTTTTGTAATCAACAATATGCAAGAATGGGTCAGTATGTTAAGACCTGGAGACAAATCAAAACTAATATCAATACCCCAATGTGCATATTTTTGTGGAAAGAAATGCAACAAAATGAAAAAATTGTCCTTCTGTAAATATCTGAAAAAAGCTCTTGAAGAATTGTCAATTGCTGAGATCTGGGAAATGTCTTTAACAGTACATAGTTTAAGAAAATAAATAACAAATCAGTTAAATATTTGTCACTTTTAAAAGATAAAGAACTGTTTATTAAGAGATCCCACGCATGCATGTTGGTCCAGGAATGTACAAGTCTTAAGATCCAACTATATTTATAAATACCATGGTCTCTACAAACCAAAAACACCTTTATGAAAGCACAATTCGGCAACTTACCTGGCTTAGTGCCCTGGCTGAGACCATCTAAGCCGACTATGTGCAGAGTATGCAACCTATGGGACGAAAGTATTTTGCATTTTGTTTGTATATGTGCAGTAATGATGACAGAAAGAAAACGATATTTGAAAAACTGCTTCATTGACAGAGGTGTTCGTACCTGCAGACATGCCATGGTAGTTTGTTTTAGACCAACGGTTATTAAGATGAACGCCAATTTTACAACATTTTTAATACTTGTTAAAAAGAAGTTGGATACTTGTGAGGTGCCCACAGGAAATCTGGAAGTCTAAGATAATTAAGGACAACATTTAGGACAATTTTTATGATATCACACATACATTACAGAAATATTAATTGACACTATTTATATTAAGTCCTGGAAAGATGACGGTCTGATGTAATGTCTATAAATTGTGTTTATGTTAATCAAACTAATTTGGATTTTTTGAAATGTTAAAATTATTGGTCTGTATTTTAAAGTGGTGTGTTTTCTTTAAGAATGTAGTAATTGTAAGATTTTTGTTAATCATGTAAATACAATTTACCTTACTCCCTCTGTTAGAAAATGCTTTCCCCTTCCCTCCCCTGCTTCACCTATCTCCCCCCAACCAACCACATGCATATATCTACCACCTGCTTAAAATAAGTGGCAAATAAAAGCAGAAAAACACTATGAAATAGTGAATGGCATGTGGTTTGACAGGCAGAAGAACCTATTCCTCGTGGCAACTCTTCAGTCCATTGCGTCAAACTTGTAACTAGACGTTACTGGGGTAAATCTACCACAAAGTTTAAAAAAAAACAATTACATGAGACTTTTCAGCCACTCCAGTACTGTGCAACTTCTAACAAGGGGTTATGAGAGGTCTAGGACGGGTCCTGTGACCTGGAGGGTCACACCAAGTGTGCCCTTATTTAAGGCAGAGGACTGTCATGGGTTTAACAGCTAGAGCGGTGGTGGCAATGCACCCTGTTGTAAGGATCAATAGCCTGATGAGATCTTTGCATTATGGTCATTGGAGTGGCGTCCTACTGACACACCCATGTAATGCTCCATTTCTATGCCTGTGCCCAGACTTTGCGCCAACATCAAGTGCATGTTTAGGGTGTTGGTGTGCGTAGGATAAATGCAATGTGAGAGTGCGACAGAGTAAACCGCTAGTCTGAGGGACACCCCCACCCCCAAGACGCTCACAACAGTTCAAGGCAGAATCTAATACTCTACGACAACGTGATTGTTGAGGCCCAGTTGGACGATTGTGTGCTGCCAACCAGCCCGTTCAAGATTGCATTTGCCAAATTCCTAACACAACTGGGTCTGAATCTATTGGCTTACTGGAAAGCCTGTGTTGGGCTTTTAGCGGCTGAATTCCTGACTACTCTGTGTCAGAGGCCCATGAGGGACTACAACTACCCCAGTGTTGAACACCCTGTCTGAGCCGGCCACAGTGTGGGCTCAATTGCTGACAGTCAGGCCTCCAGAGGGGCTGCACTTACCGACAGGCCAGGTGTGACTGCTACTTTGGGACTGCTGATCTTCAGGCAACTGGAAAGAAAAGACAGAGTGGGTGCCCTACTGAATGCAGCCCTACATCCAGGACAAAAGTGCTCCACAAAAGCCTGCTGGTGGGTCACTGCTCTCTCGAGTGTTCGGGCGTGCCATTCAAGTGCCGGGAAACAGGAAAGAGACTCAAGCAAGACTGACTCATCCTGTGGAAGGGTAAGATGTTTACGACAGAGCATATACGCATTGGGGTGACTGGAGTGACAGAACTGCACCTATACTATATTCATGATACTCCTAAATGCCCATAGAGGGGAAGAGGGGATCAGAACCGGACGCACCTGCCTGCAGCACATGGTAGTCTGGCGTGCCTGCACTATCTTTCCACCCAGACTGTCCATAAAGTTGATTTTAGTGCCCCTACACACATAGCAGGGGGAATCTCAGACCATTCGCTGGTGGAGATGCAACTCGATGGTCCGGTTGTGGACTTCATGCTACCCCCAAGGGTTGATCTGTGATATTTATAAGACAAGATGTTCAAAGCTCGTATGAGAGATGGAGCAGACTTCTATTTTATGGAGACCGGGCGGCCTGTTGAATCAGCTTGCGTGCTATATGATGAATTCAAGGCAGTGATTCGAGGCCAGACACAAGCCTTGATTGGGGGAATGCCGAAGGAACGTAAATTGAAGTGCGAGGCTCAGGACAGGGAAGGTGCTTTCCTGGAGGCACGCTTTGCAAGTGGGGAATGAGATTCTTTCCCATTACACCATCAACTGAAGCAGCACACATTAAGAGCACTAATGGAAAATAGCGGGCACTCATGCGCTGGCTACCCAGCATTGTCTCTATGATGTTGGTGATAAAGCCAATGAGTTGCTTACATGGTTAGAGAGACAAGACAAAGGACGGAACTGGATCCTTGAGGACACTGACAACAAGGGGACGGAAATACTGGGAGAGACTTCCTGAAAGACCTGACCCTGCCAATGCTAACAAATAAGGACCTAGACCAAGACCTGACAGGCTAAATAAATAAGCAGCGGGACCTGATGAGCTCCAGTTAGAATTATATAAAATCATGATGGATAAAATCAGGGAGTACCTCAAGAGTATGTTTCAGACTGCCTGAAAATAAGGGTGTCTCCCGGAGGACCAAAGAACGTCTGAGGTGGCAGTCATCCCAAAAAGGACGAACCAGCAACTGAGTGTGGGTCTTATAGACTTATCTCCCCGCTTAATATTGAGACTAAGGTACTTGCGAACGCCCTGGCGATCTGCCTCCGTACAGTAATTGCAACAGTGGTTCATCCTGATCAATCGGGCTTTATACCACACCAGGGAACGCGCTTAAATCTCCGACACCTTAATGGAGTACCATATGCAATAAGGGATTCCTTTGCTGAACCAGTGGCGCTACTGTTTAGCTCTTGTATGTGGCCCCTCTATCGCGCATGGGCGTCAATAATACAGTCTACCGAGTCTTTGCCGTCCGACAGGGATGTTCCTTGTCTCCTATGCTCTTCGCACATGTTTGGGTTCACCAGGACCTCTCATATGGGATATTCCCGATTATCAGGTTTTAATATCAACTGGAAGAAGTCCTTAATATTCCTGATGGTGGCAGGGACCCTGCGGCTGCAGTCTAGGTACACAGTTCGAGTGGCACTACATGGCTTTAAATATTTGGTTGTGGTGTTTACAAGAGAGCACAGGCAGGAACATACTCCCGAAATTAGACCGTCTTCGCTGGGATGCCCCACACTTGCGGGCCCTCCCGCTCTCCTTACTGGGCTGGGTGGCCCTATTTAAAGTGATGACCCTCCAGGATCTCCTGTACATTGTGCAAAAAATGTCCTTTAAGATCCCACCAGACATTTTTTTTTCAAAAGGTAGTCTGAGAACTTCGGCTCCTGCTGTGGGATGGCGGCACGTCACGCTGAGTAAGTTGCAGAGGGGAGTTTATTAAGATGGAATGGCGGTCCGGAGCATTCACAAGTATTACTGGGACACGCAGCTGGTGACAGTCAACAACTGGGTTTTTGCGGACTGTGAGGATCCTGCTTACCGGGTAGATAGATTGGCCATGGGCAAGAGAGGTTACCCCACCCTGGTGCTGTATCGAAGAAAGTATGAGTGCACCCTACCTACTCATACCCAAACATTGGAAAGGGCGTGGAAAGAGGCTACTAAGTATTTAGGCTGGGAAGGTAAGCTGACTGAAATTACTCCAGTGTAAGATGGTGATCTCGTAAGTGCAGTGGGAGGATTGCAGGGCTTCATAAAATGGGGATTGATTAGCTTAGAACGGCCGGGCGATGTGTGGAGGGGACAGGCACTTGTGTCCTTCACGATCCTACAACAAAAGTATAAATTAGGTGACTAAAAACGGTTCTGACATTTGCAGGTGGCCACAGTCTGCAAAGTCACATCCGGGAAGGGGGGCAGTTGCCTGATGCATCCCTACTGGTGGGCCAGCTATTAATTGATCCCCTGACCAAAAAAGTAATCTCAACCATCTATAGGAAGTTGAACTACAATTCTCTGGATGCCTTGGGGATGCGGAGAGCTGTGCGGGAGAGGGATCTAGGAAAGCTTGGCGATGGCGATTGTGTTGAGGCCATTCAGGGTGTCAGGGAGTTGGCAATTAGAACTCATTTTTGTCTAATTTAACTGCAGATACTGATACTGCCAAATCAATTACCCTGTTTACATTAAAGGGCAGCATGAACTCAGAGCTCAACAACAGACTCAATTGAATAAATGACCAGCACACTGCTTACCTTGCCAAGACACAGGTACTTTGTAAAACTCTTTTTATTGAACGAATGCTCAATCGATAGTGTTGACACCGAACATACGGTGCACATTAGTGAGAGTGATTAGACTAAAAACACAAAGTCTGCAAATATAGAGTGAGTAACATAGCTTGGCTTGTCCTGACACTCCCTGGCCAAATCCCACTACATAAAACTAGATTGCCCTTTATTGAAGGCAGGTAGTCCTCCGAAGGTTCTGGAGGTCGTTGGGCCTGCAAGACGAGTTTACTTTTGATTCAGGTTCATCCAGGGATGCAGACAGGCCAGTAGGACTGGGACCAAGTCCATAGTTCTCTACAGAGCCTCACCAGCAGAGAAGGCCGCGGTGCCCGGCTCTTCTTAGGTCGCCAAGAACTGAAATTCAGGGTCTGGGGATGCCACCTAAAATCTTGATTTAAGGGTGTTACAAGGGAGTGACAGGTAGAGGCTAATGGGCCCCTTTCCTGGGGTGTCTATACCCTCTATCATGCCCACCTCCTGTGCGAAGGGGACACAGTCCTAGCCCTGATTGGATAAGTCCCACCATCTTCAAGATAGTGGGCACTACAAAGTGTACTTCACTTCGCCTCTAGCACCTGAGGGGTGGAGTTGACAGAGGGAGAGGGGGTTGCACCTCCTGCTCTATCTAAGGTTTCCCACCTCTCCTTGCACCTAAAAGGGGTGAGGACAGGAAGATCGCTTGCTCCCTCTAACAGGAGAGGCTGGGGTCGCATTACCAAGGCGGCAAGGCCTTTGAAAATTCCTGCCACAGATGGCTCTGCCTGACCAGGGGGAGGTGTGAGCACCTCCACCCAGGAAAGGCATTGTTATCGACCTCGAAGTGCACAGGCACTCTACCCATGTGGACAGAACACTGTCTGGTGGTAGCAGGTTGGCTCAGGCCAGTCGGTGCCCATACTAAGGATTGGTAGATCTTAGGGGACACCTCTAAGCGGCACTCTGTGTGCAATTTTTTATAAATCGGACACTGCAATCAATGCAGGTTTAATATGCTGAGATGTTTGCTATCAAATATCCCATATTTCAGAGCAACGCACTTACTACAGAGCTTCCCTGGTCACTTGCAATATCCAGGAATCGACAAGGATATTGCTGGGGCATATCTGCTCATGCAGTCTGGACATCGTTAACGTTAATAGAACTTCAAACATGGGAGGTGGGAGACCCACCACATTAAGAAGGAGTCCCCTGTCCTCCAAACTCTAAATAAGGCACTTGCTCAGCATTGGAAGCGTCTATTTTAAAGCTTTTGAGTAGCTGATAGTTACCAGTGGTCTGCAAAATGTTATACAAGCTGCAAAGTTACACAGATCTCGGTTGAAACCCTTAGTACAAACAGAGAGTGGAGGTAATAAAGAAACTGCACGGGCAGGGGGCAGGATTGAAATAAAATTAAATGAAAAAGGCTTTTATATAGAGCCTGGCTACCCAGAGGCAGGACTAAAGGGGGGGCCCTTAGGGGAAGAGCCAGGTCTTCAGCTGTTTCCGGAAAGCCAGGTGTTTCGATTCTTTCCGGAGAGAGAGTGGTAGGGAATTCCAAAGCTTAGCCGAATTGTATGAGAAGAGGCAGCCACCTGATCTAGCCCTCATTATTCTAGGAACCTCGGCCAGGTGGAGCTCGTCAGAGCGAAGTCTTCTGGAGGCCTTGTAAGGTCTAAACAGGGCCCTGATGAGGGGTGGACCGTTTCCCTTCAGAGATTTATGGGCAACGCATAGAGCGTTAAAGCGGATTCTCTCCTGTACCGGGATTGGTATGTTACTGACCAAACTCACTGGAGAAAAGAGAGGATTAAAAAATAGGATCTACCATATGGGATGGACCAATCAACAAGTAATTTAGATCTGCATTTGACATAATCAGTAAACAGAACCAGATGAGCTGACAACCTGCACACGCCAGGGTGAAAACAGAATCATGTGTAGGCTACTGCACATGCAGCAAATTAATATGGCCTACGCCAGACCATTATAAAATTCTATATTCATTCTACTGACCTCCCGACAAATTTAACAAGAAAATCTTGTCACTAACATAAATGCACTAAACACACAGTCTCTAGCTGCTGCTAATATCAAGTGCACATACTTTCAAGATATCATCTGATCACTAAGCCCACTCATCATTCACTCCACACTCTCTACCACTAACCTTACTTCGTACTTTCCTCTAAGATCACGACTTTGGGGAGCACCCCGCTACTTCACTTACTGCCCCTCATCTCTCTTTTATCTCTTTGCTGAACACTCACTTTAATTCTTTTTTTTCACCTTGAGAACCCATTGCAATTCTCAAATCAGCCAATCCATCTTGCACAACATCTGACCTCTTCATGGGTGTGAATGTTAAACACCTTTTTGAATACATTTCTCGGCTGAACCTCACTACTAAATCTCTCCAGCTTAACTAATATCTATTCACTGCTTCAAAACTGCTATTGTATTATCCCTTCTCAAAATCTTACTTGTGACGGTTTGTCACATGGCTCAATTAGGCCCAGGGAGAAACGCTGCCATTTTAACATGTTACAAAAAACAGTGGTCCCTACTCGTGGACACAATGGTATACTGAGCTAATAATCACACACCTGATAAGTGGTATGTCTTTTGTCCAGCCGGACAAGGAATTTGTTTAACAATTTTCTTAATAAAAACTGAATGAACACATTAATAACAAGTGGGCACAGCCGTGACCCACAACATTCAGACAAAACAACGAACAGAATGGTAAAAGGAGCAAAGCAAAAATATGTCTGTGTACTTGTAGTCAGTGTTACAGACAGAGATTGTTATAACCACACCATTGCATTTCACAATATTTTAAATGTCATATTGCATAAGGGGGTTTTTTGGTCGACGACTTTTCGATCCCTGAGTTAAATGAGGGGTATCATCATCAGGACAAAACTATAGTCATTGTTGTCTTTAAATATTACACTGCCTTTTAACGCAATTCTATACAATTATACATTTATGGGAAAAAGGAGGAGAAAAGGGGGGAGAAGAAGAAATACATGCAATTAGGCAAGTTGTATTGGAAACTTGCAACCTCATCTCTTACATTGAAACAGAGTATATTTATGTGCTCGTGGTGGAGAAAAATGGCGCATTTGTGGAACTCAGTGTCCAGGACTGTGAAATACAGAAGGGAAATGACTTCATTGTGTGAGAGGGGTGTATTTGAGTGCCAGTGATGACAAAATAGGGGCGCATTCAAAATGTGGAAACTGTGTATGTTGCGACTCAACCATCGAAGGCAAAACTTTTGAGTATGGAAATATAAAATTTGACCGTAAATACTTTTCCAACTGCAACTCCGCAAATCTTGTATATGCTATTTTATGTCCATGCATGCTCATTTACATAGGCCAAACGAGCCAGAAACTGAAACTACGAATTGGACAACACAGAAGCAGGATAAGGTGCAAGACAGCTAATGCACCGCTTGTTGAACATTTTTCAGAAAAAGGTCAGTGACAAAGACTTTGTATGGACTGTGATAATCATCAAACCCCCCCTAGAGGAGCAGAGATGTCCCTTTTACTCAACAAGGAGGAACTCCATTGGATCGTTAAAACCAACAGCATCAGGAATGGCCTGAATCGTCTTGAAGATTGGACCTCCCTACTGTAAACAAGGCTTACATGAAATAACCCTCTAATTGGTTTTCTATGTATTGCAATGTGCCTGATTTTTTCACAATATTCACCACCTTAAGATGGCCGCCGCGTCTACACACCATGACTAGAGGTTTTACTTCCCCAGTCCTTTTTCACTGTTCACAGCCTAACCGGCTCTCACTTTCGCAGTGCACCATCGCTTTCTACAGACCACATGGACCTTTAAAAACTTGCCACATGTGAGTTCTCCAACATCAGAACCTCACCGTCCGCCACAGCGCCGCCGACTTCTACATGTAAGTAACCCGCAAGCGCCGTTTCTCTTATCACTCTAGTCCCACCATGCCCCGCTGGGTAATTGACTCCATTGAACTTTCTCCCCAGATCGAGCTATTACACTCCCAATCCAGACGACATTTCCACGCTGGAAACGGCAGTACCGGTAATTATTCTGCCAGCAGTACGCCATGCCGCTCAACCCCCCCCCCCCCTCGGTCGCACTCGACCCCTTTTAATGCTCAACCATTATTTTTCCAGATTCCTCCATTGTTCATGGTATCTGCTTATCCGTTGAATTGCCTGATGTGATACGCGTAGGTTTTAGCCTCTATTTTTCCCAGTCGTATGCTCCGTGTTAATGTTCACCTGCACTAATAATGGTTGTGCCCTTCACTACATGCCTGCCCCACGTTACCCGGTTCAGCCTCCGTCCACAATTAATTTATAGTATAAAGACCTTCACTGCCAGCCATCATCAACTACTCATTTCCGACCGTTCTCACTCCGGTCACTATGTCACATCGAAATTCGGAACAATTGTCTCCATCACTGCGCCTAAATAGTCTGCCCTCACGGGAATTGTTATTATGCGCCGCTATTTTGTCATCACTGGCACTCAAATACACCCCTCTCACACAATGAAGTCATTTCCCTTGTGTATTTCACAGTCCTGGACACTGAGTTCCACAAATGCGTCGTTTTTCTCCACCACGAGCACTTAAATATACTCTGTTTTAATGTAAGAGATGAGGTTGAAAGTTTCCAATACAACATGCCTAATTTCATGTATTTCTTCTTCTCCCCCCTTTTCTCCTCCTTTTTCCTATGAATGTATAATTGTATAGAATTGCGTTAAAAGGCAGTGTAATATTTAAAGACAACAATGACTATAGTTTTGTCCTGATGATGATACCCCTCATTTAACTCAGGCATCGAAACGTCGTCGAACAAAAAAAACCCTTATGCAATATGACATTTAAAATATTGTGAAATGCATTGGTGTGGTTATAACAATCTCTGTCTTTAACACTGACTACAAGTACACAGACATATTTTTGCTTTGCTCCTTTTACCATTCTGTTCGTTGTTTTGTCTGAATGTTGTGGGTCACGGCTGTGCCCACTTGTTATTAATGTGTTCATTCAGTTTTTATTAAGAAAAATGTTAAATAAATTCCTTGTCCGGCTGGACAAAAGACATAACACTTATCAGGTGAGTGATTATTAGCTCAGTATACCATTGTGTCCACGAGTAGGGACCACTGTTTTTTGTAACATGATACTGCCCAAGGTCCCTATGGCATACCTTTTGGGTTCCCTGGTCTTTCTTAAGCCATTTTAACATGGACACGTTCGACAAAGTTGCCTTTTCTTTCACATGATGACTTTTGACGCATTTGCATTTGTGAAAGTGAAGGATTAGTTTCCATGAAACTACTTTGCTTACGAATTCCACTTCGTAAGAACACTATCACTACACCTTGACCAACTCATAAGGTCTGAACATACATTGTGCAGATGAGACGGTTTGTTATTCGTCCATGAGCTATCAATAGATCATGAACAAAGGGCGGCCTGACTTAGGTCTCGGCCTGGAAACAAGAATGCTTGTTGCTATCAATAAACAAACATTTCTGGGTTGGGGCAGAGGAGCACTTGCTGTCATTGCAAGGTCACTCCCTGCTAAAACCTCAACTCAGCTGCTTGCCAATCACTCTGCGAGGAGGGATGTCTAACCTGTGAGCAAAACGGGTGTCAGGAAGGCCCTGTAGTAGACGATGGGTTAGAGGATAAAGAGTGCCATGCCATCCCTTCATATCCCCTCCTATATTCACAGTCCCCTGTTACCAGTTGGCCGTTTTGCTGCCAGCATGAAGTGGAGAGAGGGGAATCGGCAGGATGTTGTAATTTAGCAGCAATTAAATTGAGCGTTAGCAAAAGACATCTTAGTTATGGCCGTTATCTTGACATTTAGCGGCATCCATTTTGGATTCACTGCAGCCATTTTGTCTGCCACACGTTGCCTCGGGTTGACCATGTGCGTTGTCCTACCTTTCTGCTTATGGCCTTTGAATCTGCCCGGCAACAGGCTAATAATAGCATCTCTGTGTTTTGCCGCTGACCGTTAGGGTCCGCATCTGTTAATGGTTAGCCTTAGATTGAAATATGTTAGCCGAGACCCCAAGACTGTTAGCTCCTCCCACTGATCGATTGTGCTTCTCGATATTACCTTGTATGGACATAAAATGTGCTCTTATGCTTTGTACCGCCTTCTTCTGAGCCCCTGTGTGGGTATAAATAAACCATGCGTTCAGTAGCCCTTTGTGCTACTTCTCGCAGTGCTGAAGGGTACTGTCTGAATTTTAGCACCACCTCATGAGGTGTAAAACTTTATGTTTTGCATTTCCAGTTTCCGTGCCAACTTTTTCCTTTTGGGTCTGAGGACTTCGTGCACAGAAGGGCGAACCCCTTGCACTAGCGGGTCTGGCTGAGGCCTGCACGACAAATTGGCGCCCGGCACGTGGGGCTCATCGACGACTCGGAGGCCCGAAGGATTGGTCGTGACGAAGGTTCGGAACTTCGCTTTGGACGCGATCGCTGCCAGAGAAGACCCGAGTCTTGGCACCCGAGGTGGTTCTTCCCTACTTTCCGATCCGACCATCCAGGTGGCGCCGGTCTTCGACTGAGATCTCTTCAGCTGGTCTGCCATGCAGTGACCGTTTGGTCGAATTTAGAACTTGGCAGTTGGAATCTGGACAGCCTATGATTGGTAAGAGACGTTTTGCGGCGCCTGTTGTAGGTTTTGGATGCCCTTGTATGGTAAGGTAGTCTTAGGAACACTTACCGTGGCATATTTGTATTTGGGAATAGACTTGTCTACTTTGGATTTTGTTTGACTTTTGATTTGAATATGGGAATATATGTGTTGCAACTCATATAGGCAGGCCATGCGAGGACTTTTCCTCCACTTTGATTTGTATAGCGCAACGTACTAAGAAAGTACCTTAAGCGCTCTTTCCATATAGTAGTGTATATCTTGCACTATTCTTGAGCATGCCTGTTTTTCGCGCACTTCGAAAGTTGTGCTGCTTGTTTGATGGTACCAGTTTACGACTTGAGGAATCGCAGCCGGCTCCCCCAGAGGGGACACCTAATAGAGATATGTATGAGAAGTTTGGTCTTTCTGCCATAATGTACAGCACGTTGTGGCACAAATACACGAGAAAGGATCCCGAGTTACGTTGGCCACTGCATGGGTCATTTGATGCGCGAAAGGTTGAGTATGTGGAACGATGTCTGTTTGAGCGAAAGTCTAGACGAGATATGTTTGAGAGTTTGCGAATGTGGGAGAAAGAAGTACGACAGCAAGAGAAGCGTGAGCAAGCGTTGATTGAAAAGGAACAGCGAAAGACTGTGTGTGAGAAAGCGATGGAATTGAGAAAGAAAGAAGCGAAAGAATTACAGGAGCGGGAGGAAAAAGAACGTAGGTTACAGATATCTGGCCAATATTCTGTCCGTCAGCCTCTCTATCCTGTCCTTAATAAACCACAAGATGATTTTTTGTTATTAGACCGACCTCCACCCTCGTATGCCGTTCCGTCCGGAGACGACGAGGACTCTGGTTCGGATCAACGAAAATCGTGGGACACTCGATCCACGTTGACTACTGCACGCGCGACCGAACTTCGGCAAGCTGCTCGTTTGGCATTACGTGACACTGAATCTGCTCCTGAACTTTTGAATATTATGACAGATTGGTCGGAAAAAGAACAGTTATATTTTCTTACAACATATGCTGATGAAGTTGTAGAAAAGTTTCGAAAATACTCTACAGTCTTAGAACCTAATGATATCGCAAGTGATCGTAAACAGTTACGTGATGGTTCTTTTGTTTTTTCCCAGGTAAACAACACGGTTAGACGACTGATTAAATTACGAAACGAGGCGTGCCACCTACAGGAGCAGAAAAAGATTGCGGACAACGTTCCCCAGTCCAATCCGCCTGGAGAGTCGCAGTCCTCCCTCTTCGAGACAGATAAGATAAAACCAGCTGACATGAGACCTACGCGGGAAGCCGCGCCCTTGTATGTTCCTCCTAAGGGAACGGGTGATAGTGATGACAAAAGTTCGGTTGATTCTAAGGGATATTTCATTTATTATTGGGTGTACACTCCTTGGAATAGAGCAGATGTAATGCGCTTAAAACAGCAGTACCTGATCCGCGTAAAAATCCAGCCGCCTTTTATGAGGAAGTCGAAGGCGCTTTAAATTCTTGTACTATGACCTTATGTGATATAGATTTGTTTTTCGGTTTAATTTTGCCCCCTGACATGTGGAGGACTGTTCATAAAATTGATGACCGTGCTATTTTCGGTGATGAATGGAAAGATTTAGAACGTTTAGCTGCGGACAGAGAGCCCGCCCAAAAACCACATCGGTTAATATTAGATCTTCCTGCAGCCATTTTGACTAAACTTAAAACGATTATCCCCCCTAAAAACATCGATTGAACTGTTTTAGCATCGTGTAAACAAAAGATAGATGAATCGTTTCTGATTTCTTTACTCGCTTCGAGGAAGCTTTTCATGATTTTAGTGGCCAGTCTTTAACAGATGATACCGGTAGGCATTTGTTTGTTGATAAATATGTTACGAAGGGATAGCCAGCCGTCTAAAAGCTAGCGAAAGTTCTTGGACTACGTCCTCTCCGGCCTCTGTGTTGACGATAGCTCAGTATTATGAGCGCCAGGCGGCGGAGGCGAAGGGGAATGAGGACAAGAAATCAAAAGAGTTAAAAACGAAAGTTATGTTGGCCCAGGTTTATGGCCTGCCTTCTAGAGGTTACAATAGGAGCCCTGATAGAAATTATGATATTTTTATTTATTTATTTTGAAAGTTTTATATTGCGCGAACAAGATCTTTGCAGATAACAGAGCGCTTTACATATGCAAGGGAGGGTGGGTACATGAGGGAGCATAAAATACAGATAGGAGGGAGTAATAACAATCGGGAAGGTCGGTAATAAAGGTAAAACGAAACAGCTGTGCAAATGGATCGAGCACGAGTACAGATCGACGCAGAGTCTTAAAAGATCGGGGGTGGGAATTCAGGTGTATTTAGCCATGAGGATAGCTTTAACTTCTTTCTTAAAAAGAAAAGAGGAGGGGATGAGCCTGGTTTCAGGAGGTAGTGAGTTCCAGATCCTCGGCGCCATTCCTGAGAAGGAGCGTTTGTATGTTCTTTCCTTCCGGAATCTTCGAGGTTTCAGCAGAAGATTCTTTGCGCTTCTGGTGGATCTCGAGCCGCCTGAAATTGTCAGCTTCTGAGTGAGGTAGCTGGGTGAGTTCAGGTGTATAGCCTTGTGTGTCAAGCAGGCAATTTTCAGGTGTATTCTGGCTTCAAAAGGCAGCCAGTTCAGGGACTTGAAGTCAGGGGTGATATGTGAATGTTTTTTTGATCCAGTGATGAGTCTCGCTGCCGCGTTTAGTGAGGCTCCCAGGGGTGCAGTTGTAGTTAGGGGGAGGCCGCAGAGGGCGATGCTGTCGTAGTCTATGCGAGGGATGATTAGCGCTTGTACTGCAGTTTGGAAGTCTTTGGCTGGGAGGAAGCATTTGAGTTTCCTCAAGGTATTTATTTGGAAGTTCGCTCCCTTAGTTGCCTTGCTGATATGCTGTTGCATGTTGAGATTTGCGTCAAGTGTTATGCCTAGAGATTTTGCTGAGTCCACGATGGTCGGCTGGACATTGAGTGCAGTTAGGTGTTTAAGCCAAGTTTGAGTGGTAGATATTTTCACGGGAGGTGAGATCAGAAGGAACTCAGTTTTCATAGCATTGAGTTTGAGGTGGTTATCGGCCAGCCATGCTTGGGTGCTTCTGATCGTTGAGTTCAGACGCATGATGTCTTTGGGGGATTGTAGTTTGAGGTACAATTGAGTGTCATCGGCGTACATGTGGAAGTGTACATTGGAAGCTTGTAGCATGGAGGTGAGAGGTTCCATAACTAAGTTGAACAAAGTAGGGGATAGGCAGGATCCTTGAGGTACACCTAATGATACAGGTACTGGGGAGGACATCAAGTTGTTGCTCTGGAATTTCTGAGATCTGTTGTGAAGAAATGAGGTGAACCACTGAAGAACAGTCCCTGAGAGACCCATTCTTGTCTTTAAAAGTTCCAGTAAGTTCTCATGTTTCACAGAGTCGAATGCCGAAGAGAGATCAAGAAGGATAAGCAGGCAGGAGTCATTGTGATCTAAGATTTGGAGGGCATCGTCAATTATGTGAGTCATAGCAGTTTCGGTACTGTGCCCTGCTCGGAAGCCTGATTGATGAGGGTTGAGGAGATCAAACTGTTCTATGTGCTTTGTCAATTGTAGTTGAACGCATTTCTCCAACAGTTTGGCAAGAGTGGGAATGTTGGTGATAGGGCGGTAGTTGTTTAGATCAGTGGGGTCTGCTGTTGGTTTCTTTAGTAAAGGTGTTACTTGTCCCACTTTGAGGGAGTCAGGTATCATTCCTTGCTGAAGTGAGCTATTGATAATTTTAGTCCAGAGTGGAAGGATAAACGGGGTGAAGTCTTTTACAGCGTTAGCGGGAAGAGGGTCACTGAGGTGATTTGATGGTTTCAGGGTGCTGAGTAGATTGACACGTACTCTGAAGAAGAAATTGGCAAAGGATGACCATGTTGCATTGCTTTTTGGTACATTGGGTGTTATGCAGTGGTGTTTGGAGTAGAGGTTTGCGTCAATGAGGAGATCGCTCCTTATGTTGTCAGTTTTTTGTTTAAAGAAAGCAGAGAAGTCTTCACAGGAAGGTGCATTGCCCATAGTGTCGACTGCTTGGGGTTGTTCCTTGTATTGGGATCGAATTAGCTCGAACAATTTTCTTGGACGGTTTTTTGCTTGGTCGAGCTGGAGTCTGAAGAAATCTGACTTTGAGCGCTTTATTTTCCTGAAGTATGCGTTTCTCTTTTTCTTCAGAATTTTTAGGTGCTGTGCCGAGGGAACAGATCTCCATGTGCGCTCTGCCATTCGCATGGCCCGTCTGTCTTCATTGAGACTCCCGTCGTACCAAGGGTTAGAGATCTTGGAGGTGTCTCTTTTCAGTTGCATCGGTGCAGCCTCATTGAATATTGAGGTCATAGCGTTGAGATATTGGTCAGTTAAGCACTGAACGTCCGTAACGTCGGACGGGGGAAGTAGGAGGTTGCAGCTGTTAGGGGGTACGGCGTTTGGCTTGAGTTTCTTCAAGTCTCTTTTCCAAACTTTGGGCTTGGAGGATTGGACCGGGATCCGTTTAACTTTTTCGTTGATGTAGAAGGTGACAGTATGGTGATCTGACCAGTCACAGGGTTGGATTGAATCAAGTTGAATAGTGCCTTCTTTGGAGATGATGAGGTCAAGGATAGATCCTTTGTCATGGGTCGGGCTGTTGCAAATGTGGGTGAGGTCGGAGGCGCTAAGGTAGTTTTTGAGGCTATTGACCTCTGCGTCACTACCATCATTCCAGTGAAGATTGTAGTCTCCAAGGTAAATTTGTGTGTTTTGCCGGCCTGAGTTGATTGAGATAATGTCCATGAGTTGTTGGGAGAACGTGAGGTTGTCCCCAGGAGGGTGGTAGATGATGTGTAGTGAACAAACAGGTTTGTTTTCACTGATGACATCAAGGCAGAAGTATTCACAGGAGGTAAGAGAGGGGGTGGAGACTTTAATAATTGCAAGGTTGCTCTTGTAGATGCATGCAATTCCACCGCCTGTCTTCCTGGGTCTGTCAAGTCGAATGATGCAGTAGTTGGGGGGGGACTAGGATATCCATGAAAGGAGTAGAGGATTCAGTTAACCATGTTTCAGTTAGGATGGCTAGGTCAAGGTTCAGAGAGATGATGAGATCCGCGACCTCCGAGGAGTGTCTTTGGGCCGATCTACAGTTGAGAAGTGTGCATTTGAGTTTGGGGGTGCAGAGGGTGGGTGGGTGATCTTGAGTGAAGGGTACTTTAGTGAGGTTGTTGGGGACAGAGCTTCTGTTGTTCTGCGTGGGGTGCCTACGAGGGTTAGAGAGAATCGTAGGAATGGACAGGTGTGTCGTGGCCATGGAGTTTTGGCGAGCCGAGACATATGTGCGGAGTAGGGTGAGTATGTCGAGGTCCGACAGAGACCTGACGGTGCGTCGAGGGCGGTTGGAGGTGTTGCGAGAGGGGATAGTGGTCCACTGAGGGGGGTGCGTAGGGTATGAGGGGGCTAGGTTGTTCGGTCGCGAGAGCGGTATGAGGGGGCTAGGTTGTTAGGTCGAGAACGGTGTGAGGGAGCTAGGTTGTTAGGTCGAGAAGTAGAGATGGGAAGGGGGTGTCTGGGGCGTGTGAAGAGAAACTCTCTGAGGGTGTGGAGTTCTTCTCTCAATTGTAGGAGGGTGGACATGATAGTGTCAAGCGTGGGGTTGGGTACGGTGTTGGGGGTGGGGATTGATGGAGAGCTAGTGTCTGTGTTACTGGAGACGGGGGGGAGGGGAGGGGGTGCATGTGAGGTGGATGGAGTTGGGGTTGGAAGTGTTAGTGAGTGTGTTGCTGATCGGGTAGGTGAGGATGTTGGGGGGGTGGGTGAGGGGGTGAGTGAGAGAGGATTAGTGGTGGTGTTGGTGTTATTGAGCAGGGAATCGATGATAGGGGGAGTGAGGTAATTGCGGGATCTTTGGAGGCTGGATGTTGCGGGGGTGACAGCGTGGTAGAAGGGAGTGAGAGTGGGGGGGGATGTTGAAGGGGGGAGAGGGCTAGGAGTGGTGGTAATACAGAGAGTGTGGGGGGAGAAGTTGAGGGAAGAGTGAGGGCTAGGAGTGACGGGAGTGAAAAGAGTGAGAGGGGTGATGGGTTGGGAGAGAGTCATGTTGTGTTGGGTGCTGTCAGGTGATGTTTGTTGTTCTGGGAAGCTAGTCAGGGCAATGGGGTGCTGGTTCGGTGGGAGCGGGTTAGAGGTGGGTGGGGGTGGGAGAGGGGTAGAGGGGGTGGGGGTGTTGGTGGCGGAGGGGAGAGCCACGATTGGGATAGAGGGCTGTGCTGTGTCAGTACTGGAGGAAGGAAGGAGGTGCGTGTTGGTGGTAGGGGGTGCTGGTAGGTCGTGGTGTTGGAATTGGGGGCCAGGTGTTGTGGGATCTGAGCGTTGGAGATGTGTTCTATGAAAGTGGGGAACAGGTTGTCAAATAGGTCGAGGTTTCTGTCTGTGGATTGAATTAAGATAGTACCGTTATTGTAGATAGTGATGGATGCTTTCGCTGGGTAGCGTTGGGATGGTGCGGTGGAGAGTGTAATGCCGTGAGCAGTTTTCCTGGTGGTCAATATGGTGAGTAGGGTGAGGACTGTTTTTCTCCATTGTGCTCTGCGTGCAGTGTAGAGAATAATATCGGTGCTCTTGGCTACATTGATGGGGGAGTAGTAGGTGTCTAGGAAGGGCGTTTCAGGGTGGGACTTTAAGAAGTTTTGCTTAAAACGTTTTGCGGTTTTTTTGGAGAGCTCTGGGGGGTAGTTAATTTTATATGTGTGTTTGCCCGTGAGTTCCATGTTGGACAAAAGGGGGAAGAGGCGTGCGAAGGGGGATGTGAGGTTGAGCGTAAGCAAAAGCTAAGGTGTGCGCGGGGGAGGAGTGGGAGTGGGAGAGGGAGTTAGGAAGTGTGCATGGGGGTAGAGGATTTGACTAGCCTAAGATGCCGCTTCGTTAGGCATGGTTAAGATGGCTGCCAGGGTATAGAGGTAGCACAGAATAAGGTAGTCCTATGTTTGTTCTTATGTCCTGAAATCAGGGATGCAACCAAGTTTTGGGGCAGTCCTTTTTCTATCTTACTAGGAGGGTAGGGAGAGGCGAGTCCTTTGTCTGTTTTGGAGGGTCAGGGGAAGGCAGTGCAGTGGAATGGGTGCAGCTTTCAAAGAAGAAAAAGAAAAAGAAAGATATATAAAAAAATAAACAATAATAAAAAAATATGAGGTAGCGATCAGTGCAATACAAAGATAGAAAGTGAGAAGGGTGCAGCTTATAACAATGTACAGTATAGAAGTGTAATACTAATGATATACTGGAACAAAATACATGTGCGCACAAAGTGAAATGGAAATGAGTGCCGCTTACCATAAAGAAAAAGAACAGAGAGATATATAAAAATATGAGGTAGCACTCGGTGCAATACAAAATAGAAAGTGCAAAGGGTGCAGCTTAAACAATGTACAATATAGGAGTATAATACTAATTATATACTGGAACAAAATACAGGTGTACACAAAGAGCTAAATGAGTCAAAAATGAGCCTAGAGAACAGCCAGAAATATATGAGCTAACGATCGGCGCATTAAATACAAGTAGAGGTATAATACTGCAATAAAAGGCAGACAATCGCTAGTTGAGAATAGACTAAAGAGGCCAGTTCTTAGGGTGTGGTCATATGTGAATATGACTAGGCCATGATGGCCGCCAAAGAGAGAGAAAGAGAGACCAGTCTAAAATGGCCGCCAAATTGTGGTGAATACAGAGTTCAGTTTCCCTTTCTACTCTGGGTAGGTCGAGTTAGTCCATCTTCCATGTTGCTAGAAGGGGAGGATGGAGTTCAGCTTTTATGTTGCTAGATGGTGAGGAGCGAGGCTTATCTCTTTTTTGCTGATCCCTGACCGCCTTGGTATGTAGCCTCATGGTCATCCGGTGGGTAGGGGGGCGATTTATGGCACCAGTTTATGGCCCCAGCCATATTGGCCAATGGAGAGTGAGACGATCGCAAAGCCCGCGAAAATACAAAGTATAGCGATATCAGTTCAAAATTCCGGGCATAAAGTAAAGCGATATCAGTTTAAAATTCTGTGCAGAAAGTAAAAAGCTGGCATGAGTGTTTAAAGTAATAGATTGCGTGCAAAGTTCCGGGCAGAAAGTGGGAAATCGGCATGAGTATCTAGAATGGTGGATTTGCGTGCAGTTACCTTCCAAGTCGCCACTGAACGTTGCTCAAATGGTTTTGCGTGCAGAAATCCGGGCAGACAGTGAACAAATCAGCATGAGTATTGAAAGTAGATTTGCGAGCAGTGGACGAGCACTTCCCAATACTCCTTACGGTCGTACGGATTTATCTCTCAATCAATGTGCATATTGTAAGCAGCTAGGCTATTGGATGTGTAATTGCCCGTTGCTACATCCTCAACAGGATGCCAGGGAGCAGGGCCAAGGGAGAACTGGTTCAGGTTCCTCGGAGCCTCGGGGATATATGAATGATGGTGCCCGATCCGACACAAATACACGCCCACAGCAGAGACCAAACACTTTCGATAGGCGGAATCAATATCAAGTGTCCGATTATGTTCAGCCTGATCTGTACGATTCTGCTCATGCATAGGATTGCCTAAGATGGGGTAAGGAATCAGTTGAAGTTCCAGTAGATCAGACGGGTCCCTATGTTACAGCACATGTTTAGGGCTCTACTGATCGGTTTCTGGTTGATACAGGAGCTATACGTAGCGCTTTGTCTAAACAATTGGTTTAGAGGGCTCCCCTGTCTGGCATAACTATTACTTCGATAGGTTTCGATGGAACACCTTCCCTTAGCCCATTGTCACAACCACTCTCATTCTCTGTTGATAAATTCAGTGCTCCATGTCCGTTTTTGCTTTCCCCTAACACACCAGATAACATTCTGTGTCTTGATATGTTGAAGCACTTTCGAGCCACGATACGATGTTTTCATGAAGGGGTGCGAGTCATTTTAAATGATAATTACACTGAACTTGACAGAATTTATCTTGTTAGAGAAGATATTGCATTAGCCTCACTTCCTGAATCTTTGTGGGCTACCTCAGACACTGATGTGGGTCAGATGGTCATTCCTCCGGTTCAGATTAGTGTCAAGGAGGGAGCTGTGTTGCCTCGTTTGCCACAATATAGAATCTCACAGGAGGGGGAAGATGCACTCATACGAATTGTACATGATTTGATACGAGTTGGGGTTGTTGAGGAAGTTCCATACAATGTTTGCAATAGTCCGATTCTTCCGATTCTGAAAAGAGATACTGACACACGAGTTTACAGATTCATTATTGATTTGAGGGAAGTGAATAAAATCGTAGTACCACAGTATCCCGTGGTTTCTGACATCACAACACTCCTTACCTTGGTTACTCCGACTGCCACTACATTTACTGTGATAGACTTGAAGAACGCTTTCTTTTCGATCCTCATTCATCCTGAAAGCCGATATTTGTTCGGTTTCACTTTGAATAATCGATCGTATCGATTTTGTAGAGTTCCTCTAGGCTATACTGAGAGTCCAAGTATTTACAGTCAAGCATTGAAAAGGGAACTTGATTCTTTTTTATTGCCCGAAGGTTTGGCTCTCATACAATATGTCGATGGCATCTTGCTGGCAGCCGACACTCCGGAACAGTGTGAAAAATGTACTCTATCTTTGCTTTCTTTTCTTGCTTCACATCATCACAAAGTCTCTCGAAAGAAGCTGCAATATTGTAGACCAAAGGTAACCTACTTAGGTCACCTTTTGTCTAAGGAGGGACGTGCATTGACATCAGATCGCATACAAGCAATTTTAGACACACCAGTTCCTACCACACAGAAAGGAGTACGTGCATTCTTGGGTCTTACTTCCTTTTGTAGACAGTGGATTTTGGGGTTTTCACACATTGTTAAGCCTTTGTTAGCACTTTTGACGAAAGATACTCCAGTACCCCTTCCATGGTCAGATGAATGTGAAAGTGCTTTTCGACAGTTACGACAAGCCCTTTGTTCAGCACCAGTGTTAGGCACACCAGATTACACGAAGCTTTTCACACTTTACGTGCACGAGAAAGATGGATGTGCATTGTCAGTGTTGGTTCAGTTACACGGCGATAAGCAACGTCCGTGTGCATATTTTTCAGCAGTTCTTGATCCCGTTGCTAGAGCATTACCTGGACGCTTTCGCTCAGTTGCAGCAACAGCGGTGTCAATTCGACAGAGTGAGGGAATAGTTTTGTCACACAAATTGTTAGTGCTAGTACCTCATGCTGTTGATGCCCTTTTGAATCAGACAAAGACGCAGCATTTGACTAGCGCTCGTCTTACAGGATATGAACTGACATTGCTACCCCCCCACATTACATTGAAGAGATGTGCAACTTTGAATCCAGCTACTTTGTTGCCATATCCGGTGACTCAGCCTCAGTCACAAGAAACGCACAATTGTATTTTTCTGACTGAAGAACAGACAAAGGGTCGCATTGATTTGCAGGATACGCCCCTTCCAGATGTAGATGGTGAATGGTGGGTTGATGGGTCTTGTTTGAAATTACCAGATGTACGACTTCAGCCGCATATGCAATTACCACGCTTGAGACAATAGTGGAGACAACACGCATACCACAGAAATCGGCTCAAGCAGCTGAATTGATAGCTTTGACACAAGCATGTGAGCTTAGTGCTGGTTTGTGTGTGAACATTTATACAGATAGCCGCTATGCTTTTGGAATAGCGCATGATTTCGGCCTACTCTGGAAGGAAAGAGGCTTTCTTACATCTCACGGAATACAGATAATGCACGGAGACTTAGTGCATAATCTTTTGACTGCATTGACATATCCGAAGAAAATTGCTATAGTGAAGTGCAGTGCACACAAGAAAGTAACAGACAAGATTGGACAAGGAAATGCCTTTGTAGACCGTGTAGCACGTGAAACTGCGATGAAGAGAAATACCACTTCTATGTATGTAGTGAAGTCACAAGCTGAAAGATGGCACGATGCTAGGCAGGAAGTGCGAGAGATACAGAAGACAGCTTCTGACAAAGAACGTGAACAGTGGTCTAAAGAAGGAGAGTTAGATGATGAAAGTTGTTGGAGAAATAAGCAGATGGATCGATGGAAGCTGCCTATAGCTCTCGTACAACCTATGGTTCAGATGGCACATGGGCTAGCACATGTTGGAGCTTCCGCAATAACGAAAATGCTTATGCAGGTTTGGGAGCATCCAGAGATTGCTAGCACAGCTAAGAGTGTAGTACAGTCTTGCTCGATTTGTTTGCAATACAATCCTGGAAAAGGGACACGAGTTCCATCTGGAGGTTTTGTTACACCAACTGCACCTTTTGAAGTCCTTCAAATGGACTACATTCAGCTTGAGCGGTGTAATAATTTAAAGTATGTCCTAGTGGTGGTTTGCTCCTTCAGTAAATGGATTGAGGACATTGACCAAACAGACACTAGTCTGCAGCAATATGTTGATTTCAATTTAGGCCTGTTTCCTTTTGTTTGTGTTGCATTAAATAGTAGGAAAATACGCCGATTGACTAGAGTTGTAGAAGCTGTCACCAATGAAACTGCTGTAGCTCTTGGTAATATCACCAAAGAACTACAAATTGCCAGAATTGTAACTCTTCAGAACCGGATGGTTCTGGACGTTATGTTAGCAGATAGAGGAGGAGCATGTAAAGTCATCGGAAGTAGTTGTTGTGTATTTATCCCTGACAATTCGCCTTCTGTATATGAAGCAATTCTTAAGCTACATAAAATAGCTGCCGATATTCATGAGAAAAATGGCACTTGGACTTTTGCTGGATGGTTTTGGGCTTTGGTTTCCGCCTGGGGTTGGAAGTTACTGACTGTTCTATGTATTGCAGTTGCATTGATTTTCACTTGTCGTATGTGTATCCACTGTGGCCCAATGCTATGTTCTATGTGCATAAATGCCTGTATACCATCGAAACGAAATGCAGTAAAAGTGCAACAATCGTTGGATAAAGAAGTGACAAATATAATGTGCATAGATATACAAGATGAATGCACAGATTACCCTAAAAGAGCATATGTCTATAGCTAACGCTAAAAGGGTTGTCTATTGTAATTTAGCAGAGATTAAATTGAGCGTTAGCAAAAGACATCTTAGTTCTGGCCGTTATCTTGACATTTAGCGGCATCCATTTTGGATTCACGGCAGCCATTTTGTCTGCCACACGTTGCCTCGTGTCGACCATGTGCGTTGTCCTACCTTTCTGCTCATGGCCTTTGAATCTTCCCGGCAACAGGCTAATAATAGCATCTCTGTGTTTTGCCGCTGACCGTTAGGGTCCGCATCTGTTAATGGTTAGCCTTAGATTGAAATATGTTAGCCGAGACCCCAAGACTGTTAGCTCCTCCCACTGATCGATTGTGCATCTCGATATTACCTTGTATGGACATAAAATGTGCTCTTATGCTTTGTACCGCCTTCTTCTGAGCCCCTGTGTGGGTATAAATAAACCATGCGTTCAGTAGCCCTTTGTGCTACTTCTCGGATTTTAGCACCACCTCATGAGGTGTAATAAACATTATGTTTTGCATTTCCAGTTTCCGTGCCAACTTTTTCCTTTTGGGTCTGAGGACTTCGTGCGCAGAAGGGCAAACCCCTTGCACTAGAGGGTCTGGTTGAGGCCTGCACGACAAGGAGGCCCCTTTAAGCCAGAGATGAGGACAGACTTCAGACGATACATGATTCAAGAAGGCGGGGCGGAGAGCCGGTCAGGTAGGTCAGTAGTTGGTCCAGATACACACAGCAAGGGAGCGCGAGGCAGAGAAACCAGCTGGGAAGACTGGAAAGACGGAGAAGACCTAACAACCTTCCGAGAGAGAGAACCGGAGCCCAGGGGAGGTCACAGCTTGTCCGCGAACGGAACACCCGAACCTGGCAGAGGAGGGAAAGCTGAAGCAGAAGGAGACCAGACCTCAATGAAGGACGCGTAGTCACTACGCCACGGCTCGGAGGGACGTGGCTCTTCCAGGTGCGTGGGCGTATACGGGGCTTTTGGAAAGGGGCTGAGTCAAAGAGGGAGGGGAGGCTGAGGGGTGAAAGGGGCCCAGGGAAAAGGAAATAAGTGAGACGGAAAAGAAAGACAAGAGCAGAAATCATTGGCTACTCTTTTTCTTTTTTGTTACTCCAACCTCTACCGCCTTCCTTCACATTTATGCATAGCTATTATTTATCCTTCACATCCTCCCTTGACTAAACCATAAAGCAAAAACACTTACCTGAGCCTTTTCCTTCTGTCCGAGGGACGACGGTGGCCGAGGCTCACCTAAGGGACTGAAGTAGAAGATTCTGTGGGAAAGAAGAATACAAAAGAGACAATCAATTACTGTGATTTCCTGTAATACTAAAAAAAGTGCATACTAAGAAATTATTCAATGCAATGAGCTCCTTCTTGACCGACTCTTCTACATACTTGGTGTAGAATGTGGGCATAATTCCATTAGTCCAAGATAATGGTAAGCCTAATACAACAAATAATTCGTGGTCAAGAAAAATTGGAATGGGCCATAGAGAGATAGATGACGACGGCCCAAGTGGGCAGGGAAATGTACAAGGCTTCACTCACCCAGCAGGTTGAATGCATACATGAGGTTGCTGACGGTCAAACGCACTAAACCACGAATCAACAGAGCCACCAAGGGGTACATGCAGGGCACCCCAACATATCCCTTCAGAAAAAACAACCGGGCGAGAACCCGTATGCCTTCCTTACGAATTTTGAAAGGGCTCCCCAAGCTGTGGATGGCCGGAGGGGAAGTGGACTTTCTTTTTAGCACCGCTATTGACAGGGGAGGCCCAGGCTGTGTACCAGGTGGCTAACCCCACAGGAAACACTCCTTACAAGGACATTAAGACTGTCATATTGGACCATTTGGGAATGGATCCTGAAGCATATTGGTCAAGATTCAGAAAGGAACGAGGTAACCCCGGAGATAACCCAAAGACCATATTTTTAAAGTTAAAGGCGGCTGCGGATACATGGTTAAGACCCCAAGAGAACAGCAAGGAACAAATATTGGTGGTCATTTATCTGGAGCAGTTTCTTGAGGTCTTACCAACACCCACCCAGAGGTGGCTATGTCAACAGCCACATCTCTCTGTAGATCAAGCTGTGGAGATGGCAACGTCCTTTGCTCGGGCCCAACCAAAGACACTAAGTTTTGAACCTGATAGGTCCTCACGGTATTAATTATATCAATGAGAGGGAACGATGGGCTATGAAGGTCGAACATACAGGCCCACAAACTAGTGTAACAAGATTAGTATGACGTTCCTGAGGGGGAATAGTAGAGAAAGAAAGGGGAGCAGGTGGAAACTAGGTATGTATTGCGAGGATCAGTGAACCCCAATGTCAGTGCAAAACCAAACAGGGAGGAAGGGTTCCTCCTATTCTGAAAAAGACCCTCACACACCCAACTAGCAGGTGTCTTGCTTCATCATTGGGCCTGCTCCTACTCGGGTCGGCGGTGCAATACCCGATCAGGCACCCTGAAAGGGGCCTACTTAGCGGAGATCCCAGACTGGAAGGCGCGCCGGGGTAGGCTACACGCTGCCTGGACTGGTGTAACCGACACTACTCTATAGGGTCTCCAGGCCCATAGGAATGAATAGGGAGGCATTCCTTATTACTGATTCGGTAAATACCAAATCGGTAATAACGAATATTACAGAATCAGTAAAATTTACTGATTGTTTACCTAAATTCTATTCACTGATTCCTAAATACCGAATCGATAAAATTCGGTACTCAGGAATCGGTAAATAGAAATTACCTACATCTAGCCCTAAATGGGAAATTGGCTACTATTCTGATTTTACACCTATATGGGACTCCCCGGGGACACCGCCCTGCCTTCAAGATGGTTTAGCTGGCCCCATTAAGAGAGCGGGAATCTCCATATGGTCTGATCTGGGGGATGTAAACGGAATCCATCTGTGGGAATTCTTAAGAGCCAAGATAGGTTCTAGTTTCTCAAAGTTTAATTACCTACTACTTAAATCTTGGTTTGAGGCAGACAATGGGGGCATAAGAGGCATCTGGGATATAGAGATCCTCTTTCAATCTGTCCAGCCATACAAGAAAGAAATTTCCATCTGGTATAAAAAAGCTTTTGGATGCAAATGATCTAGGAATTCCACCACAGTCATCGTCTTAGAACCAATCCCCCTTCGAATCCATCATGGGTAACCACCTAGAATCATCTTTAAACTATTGTATAAGTTTATTAAACCAGCTAGTCTTAAGAAAAATCACTTTTTTGTCTCTAACCGCATTTATTATACACCCGCCAGAATTGCTAAATTCGCCCACTTCCTGAGCCAAAATGTCCCAGATGCATGGCACCTAAAGCCAATGATATCCATATATTCTACGAGTGCCCCGAGTTAGAGCGGTTTTGGAAGGAGGTAGGAGACTATCTGCGTAACATCTTCAAAGTTAACATTGAGGTTAATGGTTCATTGGTGTTTTTCGTTAATGACGGTCTTTCCACAGCAGACTTAACACAGACACACAAAGGGTTGTTGTTATGTCTGATTTTGCTTGCCCGCAAGGAAATATGTATAAAATGGAGAGATCCCCACCCTTCTAAAACAGAAGATTGGCTAAAATCCTCACTTGCAATGGCTTGCCTTGAACCTGCAGCAACCAGTGATAGATCAACGAATATTTGGCAACCTTTTATCACCATGGGCCGAGACTTGAGATTATTAGGACATCTAAGGTAAAAATCTACTGGAACTATGATTAGTTACACCAAAACCCCAAAAAAGGGGCTTGTCGGGTGACCTAAGCAAGTGCAGGAAGCCTAAGGGTGCCCAGTTCGAAATTGATGGCTTTGAAAGATCTGCAGCAGCTTATTGATGAGATGAGGACAAAAAAAAAAAAGTATCATAAATATGTCACATAAACGCAATTTCTCACACCTCGGGATCATAACATAACATCTGTTAGTGCAGGTGTGTCCAACACAGGCCCTGGAAGGCTGGATCTAAACATATTTTCAGGATATGTGCATGAGCTAGATATACAAATAATTAATTAATATAGCAAATTGGCATGGTCCTGGCTCTACTTGGTCGCCAGGGGCTATTAAAACATTCAAAAATATTGTGCAGAGTTTAAAAACTGTCGCGCGGTCTCATGGGAAGTCCAAATCTGCAAACAGTTCTTTTAAATGTCAGCACTTCTCTAGTTGAAGTTTTGCAAGAGATACTTTACATAATCCGCACCATGTGCAACGCCCTCTCCATGTTTTGTTTGCGGTCATCTGTTTGCCGCGCTGGCAGACCCACTGTCTGTATCAACAAACGAATACTGCACAGAGTTATAATCACAAGGATGACGTCACTGAAAATCCAGGCTAGCCCATTGCTATGCTTTCACACTGCACACAGATTTTAGCAGCTGTTACCTGACCAACATAACGCTCGACCATCCTGTAACATGACCTCCCCCAGCACTGTGTTTCCATCCCCTATTACACGTACCCACTCATTCCCTGCCCATTACTGGCTAACGTGGACTTAGGTGGACTTACCTACTTCCTTGTGCAGAGGGTCCCACGAGGCACGGCAGAGCACGGCAGCCAGCAAACACGCTGCGGCAATTTCCCACATTGTGCGCGCGGCGCCCCTGGCACCTCATTACGGCGCACCGGGGTGCCGCGGTGCACAGTTTGGGAACTGCTGGCCTAAGGTAATGCAAGACCAGGCTCGCTTGATTTTATCCCCCAGCTCATTAACATTCCAGGATAGTACCCTCAACAGGAGACCGGATGGTCTGGAGGCCTGTGCCTGGGGATCCCCGTCACTACTCTCCGAATTTGTGTGAATCATAAGCATCCTTGAAGTTTAGCACTCCTTGGGCTCTACGTAATGCAGTTTTATTATGTCTTTTCGTCTAAATCCTGTTATAGCACCTTTTGTCAAACGTCCTCCTGAAACTAAAACTAAAACAATTAACTGTGCCCAACCCAGTGTTGTGGCGTTTTCAATTCTGTGAGCATGATGGAAGATTTAGGACCTTTTGCTGACGGGGCCCCGATATACAGGTAAATGTTGTGGACTATTATAAAATAGTTATCTGAACCATACAGTAAGAGCATTTGGTGGGGAGAAATGGGGAGATAATTTCTGGATATTTTGTACTGTAGGAAGCGAGGTGTAGGAATTAGTTATGCGACCCCCAGCTTGCCGACAGAACGAGAGAACGTTGGCGGCTGCTCTGACCAGTATTAATAGCGTGATTTCGCAAGTATGCCTGATTGGTATGTGTTTTACATGTGTTGTACCACACTCGAGGTAGAATCAGATCCAGGATGAAGCTTTGTGATGAATGACTCCTGCCCCCCCTTTTTCATTATCACTTTAGGATTCGAGTTGTTTTAGGATTCGGGCGATGTGGGTATCTCTGTACCCCTGAAGTATAAATTTGTCTGTGAACTCGAGAGTGAAGACTTCACTACAGGTACTTCTTTGGCTGCCTTTTAGTTTAAGTACCTTTTCTCTGCCCCCGTGTGTCGTTCGGGTTAACACCGACCCGGTGGTACTTGCACCATACACCCAGGCGTGGATGGATATTTGAGTGGGTGAGTGTAGAGTTTTGCTTCATGTGTGGCACCGTCTTGATCCCCTCCCCTTTTTTGGCTCTTTCTGATCTCACGTGGTCTCTTGACTTTCTGAGCACTGCATGGGCACTGATGGGATAGGGAGATTTTTTCCGGTAGAATAGAATGTAGTTATGCTTTTTTCATTATAATTGTAGATATGTTTATACCCATGTCCTGATGAAGCCGAAAGAAATGATTGGCTGAAACGCGACCGGGACTGCGTCGACAAACATATGAGGAGTCGCATTAATTTGAATTTTGCCTTAGAGTAAGGGCGCCTATAGGGTAATGAGACAAGCGGTGTTATACCTCAGGCGCGCAGGGGACTTCCTCAGAGTGTATTGCTCAGAGTAAGGAGTGTACATTCATTTTGGTTATAATTAGGTATTTTATATGTTGTATATATTGTGTATATGTATTGTGTTATATACGTAATTGTGATGTATATGTGATTTTCAGTATTTGTTCATGTCCTGTATATATTATGTTTAATGTATGAGCAATTGATGTTCTGTACTCAGCCCGTGATATGACACGTGTATTTGTTAGTATCATGTATATGTAGATTTTCAAAATACTAAAAAACGTCAGGGTAATTGATGGTACCATGAACAAAAATAAATGATTGATTGGTCCCTCCGTACTATTTTTCTTTGCTATACATCTTTGATGTTATATGCCCAGGTATAGGGGGTGATTTGGGCATACCCCTTTTATTGTTGTTGTTTTTAAAAAAGACAGCACGCAATTGGCCACAGGTGGGGGCATTGCTCCGCTCATGGCCTATTGGTGTCTGTTACGCGCAGCAGGGACATCTGGTTTAAATTATAAACATGTGTTGGGCTGTTTGTTGAGCAGCAATCGAGCGGCGTGGAGCAGTCGAGCTGCAGCGGGAGAGGAGCAGGAGAGGAGGGTGCCGGAGCGGGCTTTTGGCTTTTGGAGCGGGCTGAGAGGGCTAAGAGGGCTGGTGAGCACCGGTGGGATCAAAGCCGGCATACTGCATACTGCATCGTGATACTGAAGCGAGGTGCGAGCCGCGAGCCGCTAGACGAGAGCGCTGGTGGGGCTCTAAGCGCTGGAGCGCTGGTGGTGCTCTAAAGCGCTCTAAAGTGCAGAGGCGTCGCGGTATTTTCGAAAGCCCTGAGGCGCCCCGCGCTGTTTCCACCTCGGAAGCCCAGGGGATTCCATTACAGCTCTGCGCCGCACCGCCCTGCAGAGGTTCAAGTAGAAGCAGGAGCTGGGTGCCGGGAGCAGGCTGAGAGCTGAGAGCTACTCCCAGGCTGACTTGGTACTCGGAGCCTTGAAGTACCGCGTCACACCAGTGCCAGATGCCAGACGCAGATGCAGGTAAATAAACAGGATAAATAAACAGGAGCATTTTAATACCGTCTGGAGCATAAGTGAATTTTGAGGCTTTGAAAGCGCCGTGGCATCCCGAAGCCCTGAAGCCCCCGAGGCGCTGCCGGCCACATGTCTGACCTAAAAGCTTGACCAGAGGAGAGGACCCAAAACCTGTTCAGAGGAGAGGCGGCAGCACGGAGGTGCCCAAAGTGGTTGTAACGCCTAAAGCATCTTTTGAGGAATCCTGCGAGCGAGCAGTGAGCAGTGAGCAGCATACCCGGTGAGGAGAGGTGGAGGGTCTTGAGTGTTAGCGGCAACAGAGGAGACAGCAGGGGGTTGCAGTGGCAAAGGCAGCCATAGCTGGAGCAACAGTTTGGAAAGGACTTTGGAGAGGGGTGGAGTGGAGTGCAGAGGGGGTGTCTGGGCCAGATCAGTTTACTTATTAACGGCCACAACCCGTGTTTAATGACCGTCATACTAAGCAAGTATACACCTAGCAAGTTCCCATCGCAAAGGTCGCCAAGGGCAGCGAGAGGCCTGGAGTTCAGTCGGTGGGAACAATGAGGTTGGGAAAAACACGAGGAAACCCCCCACAGACCACAAAACGGACCACAAAACGGAAAACCAAAGCAAAAGCAAACACTAGCCGCCGTATAGATACTGTAGCCAATCCCCCCACCACCCCACTAATACCTCCAATCTATTCAATATTCGGCTCTATGAAGCCAAATGGAAAATTCACCTTTTTGAAAGATCCTGTGTCTGCGATATACACAATGCCAGCAATCCCAAATGGACTACAAAAACCTATGACTCCGAGCAAGGCTATCATGCAGTCAGTTGTTCCAGAGCCCCCCCTGTCCGGTGCAACCGTTACCCCAGCGAAGGGCTTTGGAAAAGTTGAATCAGACAAGAGCCCACAAATAGCTCTGAGGAACAACAAGCACAAGATACAAATTCAAGATCAAGTACATACGGTACACACGAAGCACGCGGATAACAGTCGTCACGACCCGGCTCAAGAACAAATGAATCGTTCAATGCCGTCGGTATCATTGACTGGAAACTGGACAGTCCTAGTGAAAAACCCTTGGGCGACAGTATGTCGACCATGTGGCCTCAAAGGACCACCACGAATTCAACACAGTCAGTTCCATTAATAATTGACATAAATCAAGAACTACCAAGGACCAGTAGCCCTCTGGTTGTGGGTGTTGATGTAGGAAGCCATAATGCTAGTGGGATTGATGCTGTGTACAAGGTACAATCAAATAATCACTCAACCCCGAGACTGGACTCACGTTTAAATCAAATAAAGTCAAAGCCCAGCGACAACAGTGATGGATGTAATTACTGGACGGACTGCCAAACTTTTTCAGACAATAAACAAAGCATAATGTCGCGCAATGTAAAACAAGACAAGCAAACAAACTTGACTGGTTCCAAACAAATGAAACTACACAACAAGTCTGTAGCGCCAACAACAGAGGCAAAAGAAAATATCTCAAAAGAACAGCACCAAGGCAATCAATCAACCCTGGTAACACCAAATAATAGTTTAATTGAGTTATCTAGTGGGTCAAATCAGGATATAGAAACCCAAGAAACCCAAAAACGTACAGATTTGTTTAACTGCAACGGCTACGAGCACCGTCAGGAATCATCAATAATAGAAATTTCAAGTGTGACAGCATTATGTGAGCCACCACTCGTAAAAGAGTCAGTACATAAGGGATCTCTACACAATCTAAACGAGGAACATCGAATACTAGCGTCTCTTGATGAATACCCATACATTAAATTCACGCCAAACACTACTAAAGCAAACGTACGCCAGCAAGCAGGAATGCAAGCAGGTCTCAACCAAAATCTGGAATCAATAATAACCTTACATAGTGCACTGGGTAACATATTGGAAACCTCAATCAAAACATTGAATATGCAGTCAGACAAACTTGATATTCAAATCTACTTAATGAGCACAATAGCAGAACACATATCCAGTATAAACAAAAAATTGGATACCATGGGAAACATGGTTGCGATTATTCAGGAACAATCTCGCCTCCAGACACAGCCCCCGAATTGTACATGCAGTCCAATATTGGAAAAACTAAAGGAGTTGCCTTTAATACTTAAAGACATTCTACAGGAATGCAAGCAGGCAAATCAGGGAGTCAACGGTACATTTGATACAAGAAACCTTATCGTGCAACAAAAAGATGTACTCAAAGATAAAATAGCAAATCGAGAAAAGAGAAAGGCAGATTTGAAAACAGTAGCAGCACAACAAACAACAGATAAGGAATCGAAACAAAACATGTCAATAAAAATAATAACTGAAGAACAACAGGATGTCCAAAATCTTAGAGGGACAAACCCAGGGCCTCGGAATAGCATTTGTCATGATCCAACACAGAAGAAACAGTTCATACAGGTTAGTGAAAAAAATCCGAACACCAACCAACCCCTAACCAAAAGACAGAAAAAACGGGCGAGGAAAAATAGAAACCAATTATTAAACCGTATGCCAGCAACAAAGCAGACCTTGATCAACTTCCCGATCTTTAACCGCCCAAAGCCATCAGTCAAAGCCAAAGCTATTAATGAAGAGGGGTTACACCCCCTATCAATAACACCAAAATCCCGGGGCAGCCTCGGGAAGCAGAGCTTAAAAGCAGAAAGGCAAAAGCACACTGCCAAAGAAGAATGGTGTAACGACTTAGCCCAAATAAAAAGATCACGAACAGCAACAACACACGAGGAGATGATCCATGTCGCAAGCTCAGATACAGATGACTCAAATAAGGATGAACATGCAACCCTAGCCACAACATCAAGCAGTGCGGATTGGAGTCTGGAAAGTATTGAGTATGACCACTCACCATTGAACAGAGTACAAGTGAGTTTGAAGGACGAGCCAAATAATGATGGGAATAAAAAACAACAAAGAACCTGCGTCAAGCCGCAAGGCACTAACCACCAAGGAATGAAACAAGAAATCAGTAAATACGAGCTCAACAAGCAAGGAGATCAAAGGGTAGTGACTAACAGTTTTGATAATAAACATAAAGTTACGCCAAATCCTGATACAACTAGGAGTATCAACATTACCTCGAAAAGGGACAAAACTAACACAAGACAAGTTACAGCAAGAGTCGATAGAAGTAAGCAGCATCAACTACAAGTAAAGATTATTACAGAGCGGTACGACCAACATCAAAGCATAGGACCGGGAAAAGCAACAAGACCAATGCTTTCTCTAGTGACCACCATTAACGATTGTACGCCTAACACAAAATCAGGCGGACAGAAAAGAACAATTCCGGAAGTAAAAACCAAGACAAGAATGCCAACAGAGCAATTAGTGAATGATGACTATATCCAACAGGTCAAAATCATAAAGGATGAGTCGAGGGACAACGGAAGTAATAAAAATGTGAGAACTCGGCAACATTGCAATGTGGATGATATACAATTAACAACAACTGGAAGGATACTTTTTATACCTAACTACACAATGCGAGACACACAAGACTACTAAAACCGAGGAAACATCATACATCTGATCTCGGCTATCCCGAGCCTCAACCATATAACGCCTGCAGACTTATTGACAATTGAATTTGTTGATCTTGGGAACAATTCAGCCAAGGAAGGCACCCTCTCAACCTGGAGGAGCGTGGAAATAGTTAAGCAGTTACTCAATGAAACCACAAAATTCGAAGAGTGGGGAATCTCGCTCAAAGAAGAGAAAACGGCAGGCTATCCCTCGCCCCTATTAAGAAAGCACATCAGACGAGAAGATCAGACCGGTATAAGTCGAAAACAAACATACTCGGTATTGCAAGGTGCCAGGGGTGCAGAACTTATAAAAGCTGAGCAACAGAGTAGGCCGATGCAATGTCCTACTGAAGACCGAATTAACAGCAGGGCGTATAACATCGAACAAAGTATAGTAAAAGTCCTCTCCTGGAAGATCGCTGAAGCAAAAGAAATTTTAAACAACAACTGGAAAATGGACACTTGGGCCACTTATGACATCGTTGCCCTGCAGGAAACATGGCTAACAGAGCCAATTGATGTCCCAGGCAGAATCAGTTTTCATGTTAGTGCAACCCGCACCCAGCGCCATGGACGAGCGAAAGGCGGTTTGTCGGTCTACATAAATACTGCATTAAACATCAAAGCCTCCCAACTGGCAAACTCTACGACCGATATGCAAATAATCAAATTTGAGAGGTTATCCAAGGCTGGTATCGGAACCATAATACTAATCAATATATATGCTCACCCAAAAATGAAGGTAAAAAAAGAGCTATTTAAATGCATTAACAATGTAATATCTGGGTTTCGTCTTGATCAACCAACATGGGAGATAATCCTTACGGGCGATTTCAATACTAATCTTATACACCACCCAGAACAGGAGGATAATGTCATCGCTGCAAACGAATTTTGGGTGGTTGAAACACAGGAGATCCCGCTCGCCAAGAAGACTGACCAAGTGGGAAAACAGTTGATGTGGGCTCTGGAAAATCATGGGTTGCGAGTACTTAATGGAAGAATCAAACAGGATAAACCCCCTTCAAACACCTATATAGGCCCTAGCGCAAGTACAATTTAGGATTATACCATTGTCTCGCTCCCTCTGCTGGGATTAATCAAAAAATTCCAAATTCTGTGTACGGCTGACAGCGACCATTCAATGCAGCATATTGAAATCAGCCTGGCACCGTTCAAACATTTAAAAGCTCGATCATTAGCTGGGGAAACATCGACAATCAACCTGAAGCGTTTAAGATGGACGAGTAACTCGCTACCGCAAATAGCACAGGAAGCAAAGCACCTACTTCAAAATATAACCAATGGAAATGAAATGTGCGCAGAAACATGGACTACCTTTTTGAATAAATTATTAAAGACTAGAGCCAACTTGAGCATAAAATTCAACCAAAGGAATAAAGGTCAGCCCAGTAAGATCATTCTGTCCTTAAGAAGGCGTTTGCGGAAGTTCATGAGGCAAGCAAAGGGTCGTAGTTCAGATTTGCATGTTTGGCAAACAATCCGACATGTAAGGAAACAATATAAGCGACAAATATGGATTGAAAAAAAAAACAGAGATACCGATTTTTGGACCAAACTACTGAATAACATAAAGAAATCCGATTCCAGAGCGTTCTGGTCACAGGTAAATTCATTAAACAGATCAGCACAAATAATAAACATGACCTGTGTTACAGAACAGGCATGGGTTCAACATATACTTGACACATTCTCAGTAAATCTATCGATGCCGCCCATAACAACAACTAACAATACATCAAATGTAGTGAACCTAAAGACCTCCTTTCCAGCACAATTAAACAATCTGTGTACCAATCAGAAAGGTGGGGCTCAGACATCCAGTTCTTACGTGGAATCAGAAATATCAAAAATAATTTAAAGAAGCAGGCAAGATAGCGCACCAGGACCAAATGGTGTTCCCCAGGCCATCTATAAGGAGGACCCCCAATATTGGGCATGCAAATTAAACATCCTATTTCAGTCAATAAATAGCACAAGTCGGCTCCCTGAAAGCTGGAGAGGGGCGATTATAAATCCGATTTACAAAGGAGGAGACCGAAAAAAACCAGCAAATTACCGTCTGATAGCACTTATTGATGCTGAAGCAAAATACTATGCATCCCTTGTGCTAATCGACCTTACCAAATGGTCTGAAGATAATAAGAAGATTCCGGTAAATCAGACAGGGTTTCGCAGGGGTACAGGCACTATGGCTAATGCCATGGCGATATGTTTAATCGCCGAAAAGAGTATACAAAGCCGTCAAGCACTGTACGCCTGCTTTGTTGATTTCAAGGCGGCTTTTGACCGTGTCAATCGTCAGCTACTATGGTCCAAGTTAAAACAGCAGGGACTGCCGGACACAATTCTAAATCCCATAATGGATTTATACACGGATACCTGGATGCAGGTAAAGATCGCTAATGGGCACCAACTAACACAGAAGATCAGGACATATGGCGGATTGAAACAGGGCTGCGTCTTGGCGCCCCATCTTTTTAATCTATTCATGGCAGACCTAACAACAAGTCTGGATGGGATTAACGCCCACCCACCGCGGCTAGGAACATTACGGCTGACACATCTCTCCTATGCCGATGATGTGGTGCTCCTTAGTCAGACTAAAATAGGTCTGCAACGCCTCCTGCATGAACTGGCTGAATACACTAAACAGAATCTTCTTGAAATAAATAGCCAAAAAACAAAGATCATGATAATAACTCGCCAGCGCAAAGCCCCGCCACTTTTTGTCATAGACAACAAGAAACTGGAGGTAGTGGATAGTTATAAGTACCTGGGAATACAACTGGACAGACACCTTAACTTTTCCTCGCACTTTGAGGCCATCGAAAAAAAGGGAATAGCACTGTTACATGCATTCAACAGTATTTCTAAGCAGTTAAAGGGCCCTCTGTTTAATCCACTTCTGGCTGTCATTAAGGCCAAGCTACTCCCTACAATAGCCTACGGCAGTGTGTTACACCATGGGAGAAGTGCACAACTACTAGACAAGATTCAAACTAGAGTCTACAAGCGTATATTCAGTTTACCGCACAATGCCTCTCCGGCACAGGTCCGACTCGAGATTGGCCTGCAATCCCAAGATCTGCAAAAAAAGTATGAGACCATTAAGTTCTGGTATGACATCTGGATGAACAGGCAAACAGAGATCAATTCTGCTACGTGGGAGGCAATGCAAAATAGTCCCAATTCCCAGTACACCAAGTTTTTAAATCAGTCTCTTGATACTACCGAACTTGCATCATTGTGGCAAACTAAGCTACCGGTATCATCGTTCAAGCAAGTACTTAAAACGGCGGCAAACAGGCATTCGCTGACTAATGATAAGTCAATCTTTAGTCACCGCGCCCATGCCTGGATGATAATTCAATCATACACTATGCTCAAACCCGCAGTTTATTTCGGGTCATCCTTTTCATCATTTGTCAAGCTGAAATACCTTAGTTTAAGGATGGGAAACCTGCTGACAAATGCAGATCAACCAGCTTGGTTGAAACCGGACACCAAGGAGTGTGACTTATGTGGTGCCACAAAACAAGACCTTATCCACCTATTTTGCATCTGTCCAACATTGGACGAGGAACGACGGCGCTGGTTAAAGGAAAAATTTAATGACTATGGAATACGTACTTGTCGAACTGCCATCATACAAGTTTTGTGTACAGCGGATCCACAATTTATCTGCAGATCAGTCAAGTTTGTTAAGAACTTTGAGAGCAAAAGAGGAGTCATTGTGAAGGGTCGTTAAAAATGTAGATCAAGACGTAACGTTAAGAGGCTATAGAGGTTTTGCTACTCTCACGCAAGTATTTGCACCCGTCGACTTATGACATTCAATGGTTTCACATAACCCGCAGTAGATCGACTCAAATTAACTTTGATCTTGAGTAAGAAGAGCTGTGTGATCCGTTTTACACCAGCAAAGAGATCGATGTAAATTGACATTGAGCTTCTGAAATAAGAGCAATTTTTGTATAGAACGAATATAAACATGTGTTTATAATCAGCACGCGTTCGCTTTGCTGCCGGCCTCCCTCGCCCCCGCTCCTCTGTGCTGCGGGCGCACACTCGTTTCGATTCCGTGTTTGTTAATGTACCTTCAATATCACCTTTTCACCCTTCGCTGCTAGCTGCCTCCTATAGTCCCATACTGAGACATTAAATAAGTAGATGTGATAGGACTTATTTCAGAAAATTAACTGGTGTACTGTCGCTATGTAATGTTGTACATTTTTTTGTGAATGGACTCAATTGTTTGCAATTATTTTTCTCACATTTTGGTGTCTTTATATTGTTTTTGAAAAAGTGTTTATTGATTTGAATGTCTTGTAGTGTTTTAAACTTGGACATTTTTGAAAATCACAAATGTGTAAAAATATATGATGTAAATAGATGATGACGACAAATATAAGTACCTAAGAATTAACTTGTTGAGGTACTGAGTCTGCCAAAATAAAAAGCAGCCACGTAAAATCGAGACCAGGTTCCTTGTTTTTCATTAGATCCTATAGTACCCGAAGCACCTCATGCCGGTAGAAAGCCTCGAAACAACTACGATGCCAACGCCACTGAAACAGCTCAAGCCACAGAAAGTCACATCGGGGACAGGTATAGCACGAAGGGGCTATCATGCACAGGGTACACAGGCCATCCCCTACAGGGGAGGCCATCCCTTCAAAGTGAGGAGCGCGATTATTAACCGCAACCTCCATTACTCATCAGTCCATCCTCAAAAGCCACCCAACGGCGCAATTTTATATCAATGGCACAGCTAGCTCTGCTGCCACTTGAGCAAACCCAAACGAATTTGTTTCAGCTGTTAAGCTAATTTAAGAAGCGGGTTGCATTTTCCAAGGTGCCATGCCAGATAATGAAGCCATCATCTTTGTATTTGCACCACAGACGTAGCTCCTGTGTAAAGGAGGTTTTTATTCCATTTGTTCTGTTGTTCGAATCGGTGTACATAGAGACAGGCTATGCTAGGCATGAAAGTGCTTTCCATGGAAGTTCCATGTAATTGTGAGTAGATGGTATCTTTAAATTGAAAGAAGTACCTTGTTAGGGCGATGCACGCTAGTTGTATAGTCCACTTGACTGGTGCTTCAAAGGCCACTCCCTTTCATTTAGGATGTCTTCAATGACTCATAGGCTTTCTTCTCGGTGAATGCTTGTGTATAATGCTTCCACATCAAGGCACATCATAAGTTTGAAAGTTACATCAAACTCTTGATCTGAGATGATATTCAACAGGTTTTATTGTGTCTTTAACGTAGCACCTCATTTCTGAGACAAGTGGACATGAAAACCAATCCACAAATTTGGAAAGGGGCTCAAGAACAGAACCTATGCCAGAGACGATAGTGCGCCCATGTGGAGGCTCTGTTTATGTCTGTTTTAGAAATATAAAAATAGGGTATCTTAGCATTCATTGTAATCAAAAATGCAGCTTCCTTTCCAGTGATCCATCTTTCATTCTTGGCCTCTTCCATCAAAACATTAATCTCTTTCTGAAGTGTTTCAGTTGGATTAGTTTCCAACACTTTGTAATTTCTGGTGTCTCCTAATAGGGTAAGGTATGCCTCTCTGTAGTTATCTGCTGACTGAATCACAATGGCGCCTCCTTTATCCGCGTGTTTTATGACTAGTAGAGGCTTCTTCTCAAGATCTTCCCAGGGCTTTTCTTTCAATCTGTGTAAGATTATTGTAATTGGCTATCCTTATGTCTACATTCTCAATCTGCTTTATCGCAGCATCTTCAGGCCAAACCTTCAGGGGGGATACAACCTGGTTGGAAATTCAAAGATAATTCCAAGTTCAAATCTGTGTACCCTTGACTAAAGTACAAGCTAAGGTTTATTCTTGAAAAAAATCCTTTAGTCTTATCTTGCGGAAATTAAAATACTTGCCCAGGATCACATAATTTGAAACCAATTTAGGGGTCAAGAGCACTATAATTAGGTTGAGTAGATTATTTGAGTCACTAGATCTGCAAGGCTTTTTAACATTTTTAGGATTTGTCGAGCCCTGTGTGGGAAATGACTGTACCAAACAGGATTTGAGAGGCCCCAACGCGGATAATATCAGCTGCCTGCTAATAAATTATCATTACTACTTAAAGTAACTACAGTCTGCTAACTCGGAGTGCTGCCCAGCCCGCCGCAGCACTGGGCAAACCTCAGGAGAGTGAGAAGCTGAGGCACACAGATGTAATTTTCTCAAAAGGCTTCAGCTTAGCTACTAGCTCCCTAAAATAATTTCAATCAATTTTACTGTAGGCAATATGCCTGATCAATTTATTAATAAAAGATATGCAAAAACATATGGTCGGATGTATTTATTATGAAAAGCATATGTTAAAGTGGCTAAGGATATAATATAGGGGAATTGCTATTACACTGCATTAAAGCCTGCAGAGAGGTATTTATTACCACAATCTAACATATTACCACAGAAGACGCGTATTTGCCCTAGTGATCAGCTTTTGTAATAAAAATGGTTTCAATGAAATAGGCTGCAATTGCTGTGGCTTTACTCAAGCCAGTTTTAACTACAGCTGTTATATTACAAGTGACTTAAAAGTTATATATTTGTCCGAAACAAGAACATGTCACTTAAAATGCTATACTTCGCTTGTGTATGATCAAAATCTAATTTTGATCTTGTATTGTTAGCATTGTATATATTCAGAAGCACCAAGCAGAGAAGGACAGAATTGTTCCATTTAAAACAAGATTTAGCGAAAGAGACGGTGAACATCTCTGTCTTTTGGTGCTTGAGAAGAAGGCTGCCGGGTGTGCAAGTAGACACTTTTGTGTGGGATAAAACTGTGAAGGCAGCCACGTCGGGCCTGTGCACTGAAGCACGATAAGAGAGTAGACATGATCTGTATTCACAAAAAGTGCACTTCCACAAACTGATTGGGAGGTCAGAAGCAGCACCAGCCCTCACTGCACAAGCTTCTGCTGATTGTAAATACAAGAGCATGGCTTTAAAAAAAATATTTGCAGCAAGCCCCAGGTCATGTCCCAGATCAGCCAAATTAAAAGATGCTCATGTGGACACACTTGTGTCAAAAACATCATTTATAGATGAGGTCAGCAGTACGTGGTTGCAGAGGCCCAAAAGAAAGGTAAGAATGTGCAACTTGAGATTCGCCGACTACGGCGGCATTCAGAATCATGCCTAAAGCCTCCAAACACAACCGTGGCGGTTATCAGCTGATTAACGCGCCAATCCCTAATGCGTGGTTTCATTCTTGGCTACTCGACACCCAACCTTCCGGTCGCCATTTCCCGGGTCAGCATTCCTCGCTGCCGTGGCTCCCTACCTGCCTCCTCTGCCCCTCCAGAGCCCCCAATCAAATACACTCGCCAAGATCTGTTGTCGCAGGATCCACTACCCGCTGACGAACAGTAGTTCAACTACCTCGACTCCTCCGGACCCCCATGGAGAGCACTACCTCAAATACAGCAGCCCCGTCACGAAGATGATCCTGAATCCATAGGATTGAAAAGTCGTGGACTCACACAGCGCGATTGACGGCATATCTATGCAACCTTTGTGAATCAAACCGTGCTGAACCACACAGTCACTTGTATATATTACTTCACCTGCTCTCACTACGCGCCGTTCACTGTTCTCACCTTGTCACTTGCGTTGCCACGTTTATGTGTCACAAGCACAATTGTGCACAAAGTCCAAGTTGTGCTGCCATTGCCCTTCATCCTTATTGTGCTGTTACAACTGCACATCCCTTTTTCTAAATATATGATGCCATGTGCACTTTAGAAAAAAATGTACGCGAGTCTCCCGTTTTTTCCTTCCTCGTAATGTTTTCTACATACCAGTATATCTGACTCCCCTAGTGTTACCTTTTGACATAATGTTGTCTTTTATCATATGAAGCTTCCAAAAGCCAGAGGCTGAGGAATTGAACAGTTATGAGTAGCGGGCTACTAAAATTAAATTATTTAAAAAGTCTTTAGTCTACAGACCCAGTGAGTCCACGGCCACGGGCGACAAGGAGTCCCCAACAGCCTGGTCGCAGGGCATTGTGTTTATTTAGGCATTTTTCGATAGCGCATACTTTACCCAGAGGTGTCAGAGCGCTTTAAGATAGAGCGAAGTATATAGGATTAGATATTGTGGTAACACATTTACAGAGTATAAAGTCGCTAAAAATTACACCCGGCAAACTAAAGTTAAAGCGATTAGGGTTCCAAATAAACACATTCCACAATCGAAGCGTAAGAACAAACTAGTCTCCAGTGAGGAATACGAAACAGTCAGAGTTATTGGTCGCTGTGTCTTTGGAAGAGTTTTAAGGTCCTTTCGGAAGAAGCGGAAAGAGGTGGCGGTGCGGAGGTACAGAGGGTGCGAGCTCCAAACTCTGGTTGCACGACCAGATGTCTCTTTGTCATGACTTTTGAGTAATGTTGCATAGTTAACAGCAGAAGCATTGCAAAGTATTAAGAGCCTGATTTAGAGTTCGGTGGTTGGGTTATTCCTGGCCGTCGTATTACAAGTGCCATTGAATATAATATACCAAAGTCATTTTACTATCGTTCGTCTATCTATTTCTCTCATTTAGTTATCGTTATTTTACTTTTTGCTATTTCTTATTGCTTTTTCTGTTTCTCTCTATTCCTTTCTTCTTACCTTTCTTTGATTCCTTAACTTTGGCCGCACAGGCACTGGCGTCGGTGCACGCCGGAAATCGAACTCATAGACACATTGGCGCCCGCTCCCTGTATAATGTAACGCCCCCAGGCGGGGCGGGTTTGCTGTTTTGACCCCGCCCCCACATTCACAGACCCCGCCCAAACTCACAGGCCCCACCCCCACAGCCCCTCCACGGGCCCCGCCCCAGCATTCACAGACCCCGCCCAAACTCACAGGTCCCGCCCCCACAGACACAGACCCTCCACCCCCCAGGCCTCACTCACAGACCCCTCATTCACAAACCCCGCCCAAACTCACAGACCCCGCCCAAACTCACAGACCCCGCCCCCAGGCCTCATTCACACACACCCCTCATTCACAGAACCAGCCCAAACTCACAGACCCCGCCTCCACCCACAGACCCCGCCCTCATAGCCCCGCCCCCAGGCCTCACTCACACAAACCCCTCATTCGCAGACCCCCCAACTCACAGACCCCGCCCCCACAACCATAGCCCCGCCCCCAGGCCTAACTCACACAGACCCCTCATTCACAGACCCCCCCCCCCCAAACTCACAGGCCCACCCCCACAGACATAGCCCCGCCCCCAGGCCTCACTCACACAGACCCCTCATTCACAGACCCCCCAAGCTCACAGACCCCGCCTCCACCCACAGGCCCCGCCCCCACTGCCATAGCCCCGCCCCCAGGCCTCACTCACACAGACCCCTCATTCACAGACCCAGCCCAAGCTCACAGACCCCACCTCCACCCACAGGCCCACCCCCACAGACATAGCCCCGCCCCCAGGCCTCACTCACACAGACCCCCCCCCAAGCTCACAGACCCCGCCTCCACCCACTGGCCCCGCCCCCGCAGCCCCGCCCCCAGGCCTCGCTCACACAGACCCCTCATTCACAGACCCCTCCAAGCTCACAGACCCCGCCTCCACCCACAGACTCCGCCCCCACAGCCATAGCCCCGCCTCCAGGCCTCACTCACACAGACCCCTCATTCACAGACCCCGCCTCCACCCACAGGCCCTGCCCCCACAGCCATAGCCCCGCCCCCAGGCCTCACTCACACAGACCCCTCATTCACAGACCCCCCCCAAGCTCACAGACCCCGCCTCCACCCACAGACCCCGCCCCCACACCCCCGCCCCCAGGCCTCACTCACACAGACCCCTCATTCACAGACCCCCCCCAAACTCACAGGCCCCGCCTCCACCCACAGACCCCGCCCCCGCAGCCATAGCCCCGCCCACAGGCCTCACTCACACAGACCCCGATTCACAGACCCCCCAAACTCACAGGCCCACCCCCCACAGACATAGCCCCGCCCCCAGGCCTCACTCACACAGACCCCTCCAAGCTCACAGACCCCGCCTCCACCCACTGGCCCCGCCCCCGCAGCCGTAGCCCCGCCCCCAGGCCTCACTCACACAGACCCCTCATTCACAGACCCCCCAAGCACACAGACCCCGCCTCCACCCACAGACTCCGCCCCCACAGCCATAGCCCCGCCTCCAGGCCTCACTCACACAGACCCCTCCAAGCTCACAGACCCCGCCTCCACCCACTGGCCCCGCTTCCGCAGCCGCAGCCCCGCCCCCAGGCCTCACTCACACAGACCCCTCATTCACAGACCCCTCCAAGCTCACAGACCCCGCCTCCACCCACTGGCCCCGCCCCCACAGCCATAGCCCAGCCCCCGCTGCCTCGAGGCCTCGTCTCCCTCACCTCTCGTGCGTTACTCTGTGAGGAGCGGCCCTGAGGGGACGACGGACCACAGACCGCGCGCGGGACATGAGCCGCCGATGACCTGCAGCTGCGCAGGACACGCATTGTCACGAGTGCGCATGCGCAGGATTTCCACTGCTGATGGCCGCGCATGCGCTGAGGATAGCGAAGCACATTAAACTGTAAGAGTTAGTTACTGTGTATTGAGCAACACCGCAGAGAGATCACGGCCACCAGAGAGGGGACAGCAGAGTCCAACCGAGAGGGGACACAACCGGGACCGTCCACACTGTCTTCCCTCAAACACGGTAAAGCCCCAGGACTGAACTACGAGCGCAGGTTAAAGAGGGTTCGATGGGTTAACAACTGCGCATGCGCGGAGGACAGACGCTGATTCCCACAGCACAGTGTGGGTTAAAGAGGGACTGGTTGATTAAACAACTGCGCATGCGCTCTACCCCTCTTATGATGTATAATGCTGCTAGAACTCAGAAGTTGATGAGTGTACAGACCACGAGCAGTTGACATCTTCACCATTCCAAGATGGCGCCCGTTTCCATTGCCGTAGTCCTTCGTTTGTTGCTATGTCGGGATACCGGAAGTCACCCCGAGCGACGGGCTGAGCTCTGCTGATGTTTGGATCCTTTGCTGGACTCTGCGACGGTAGAAAGGTGAGACTGAGATCACAGGGTTCATGTCGGTTGAGAGCTTCCGGGTCATCACGCTGAGGTTTCATACCAGAGCGGCTCCCTGTGGGTCACTCGGACTCTCGAGGTGAGATCCGCGCTGACCATAGACCCGAGGGCCCTTCCTTCACGTAGAGCAGGCGCATGTGACTGTCAGTGTTTGCATTAAAGAATGATGCCTTGATAGACTTCAACAATTTGTGGCAGGGCTCGGTTAAACACGGCTTTGAAAGGAGGTGTTGTGATGTAGGTCACAGAAATGCAATAAACGAGTAAAATAGAAAGTGAAGTATTTTATTAAATTAAGCGAGCTCACGAAAGGTGAAGGAAGAAGCCGACTCCGTAACAGGGGCGTGGCTCTCCTATAAATATTTACTGAACATTCCTGCCCACGTCATTATCATGACCAATGGGAAGGGAGAGAAAAGGAGAAAATAAACTAGACATGCAACATCTCCCTTTTATCAAAAGGCATAAGCAGTATTCACATTAATTCATAATCTTTGAGGCCAATGGGTAATTTGGATATTCTTCCAAACCTGGTACAAGTACCTTCCCACCCTCCAAGACATTCATTTTTCTCCTCATTGAATGTACCAGAAGTACTTGGATTTTGATCAGACATTTTCTTACTGACATCTATAACTTCTGTGGTAATCTCCTCATCTATACTCCGTTCTATCTCGTCACCAGAACTACTCAAATCATTTTCATGACTTTCAACATTGTTGTACACATCATGGAATCTTGCATATTCTTTGTGTGGCATAGACACTTGTAGATCTTCAATATCAGTATACATACACCATGACAATTCGTTATCCAACACTTCCTTGTTTCTTTTCCCTTTGAACCATAAATCAACTTGTTCTTTGCTTAAATGTATAGCATCACTTTTGTTCCGCCAACCCAGGAATCTCAAACAAATGGCACTATCTGTGACTTCTACCACCTCTTCAGGGTCATAATACTTGGACACTCCTTTGACCTGGTTCTCATGTTTTCTGATAAGTGCCCAATCTCCTTTGCAAAACTCCTTGTAAACTGCTTTGTGCACCTTGTCGTGATATACTTTGGCTTTGGATTGGTTGTCACAAATCTTTTGCTTGACTTGAATTTGTTCATCACTTAAGGCTACTGGCTCTGGCAAACATGACTCAAAATCTTCTAATTTCGGTACCATCTCGTTATCGCACCTCCTCCCCCTCATCAAAAAGAATGGGGAAAACCCAGTTACACTGTTCGGGGTGGTATTATACGCAAACACTCTGTCTTGTATGAATCGCTCGACTGGAATGTTGGAAGACAAAGCCAATTGGATACCGTCTTTAATGAATCGATTGACCCTTTCTATCTCTGACCGTTAGATTTAGGTGAGTAGAATGGAGTTTTCTCTTGTCTAATACCGTGGAATCTCAAAAATGCAGTCATTTTACTGGACGTAAGTTGCTTTCCGTTATCCGATACGAGTATTCGTGGGCTTCCTTCCACAGAAAAAAAATTGTCCAAAAAGTCTATGACTGTGTCCGAGTCGATGGTTTTAACAAACCTATGGTAAATCCATTTGCTGTAATAGTCGCTCATGACAATGAGAAATCTGGATCCTTGGTTCAAAACTTGGAAAGGTCCCGCCATGTCAATGGCTACCTTGTACCATGAAGAATTAGGAATGGACACCAACTACATCTCTTGGACTCTGGGTTTCCAGTGCTTGTCAGATCTGATACATTCAATACATTTTTCAACAAATAAATTTACATCCAAATCCATTTGGGGCCACCAATATTGTTCTTTTAGTCTTTTTTTTGTCATGGTGGCACCTAAGTGAGCACTGTGAGCTATTTCAATAAGCTTTTTCTTTAGCTTACATGGAGGAACCACCAAATCACCCCTCAAAATGTACCCATCAACACAATTTAATTCTTCTGAAACTTGAAAAAACTTTTTGAATTCATGGGGCAAATTCCGAACAGGGGGCCATTTGTGGGACATGTATTGTTTAACCTTCAATAACACGGCATCATTTTTCATGGCTTCTACCCAGTCGTTTTCCGACAAAGCATTACCTGTTGCATAGCAACTGGAAATAGCAGAGACTACACATTCAGTGTCATCTTCATTCTGACCTTCATTATTTTCGGTAGGTAACCTTGACAAGAAATCTGCTCGAATATTGTCCTTCCCTGATATATGCTTAATGGAAAAATTATACTCCTGCAATTTAGCTAGAAGTCTTACCAATCTGGCCGAGGCCTTACCGTTACCTCTTCCGTAACCATCAAACATGTATGTGAGCGGTTTGTGGTCAGTAATTAATTCAAATTCTCTTCCCCATATATACATCTTCAATTTGTCCACTGCCAACACACAAGCTAGAGCTTCACGTTCAATTGTACTGTCATTTTTTTCAGCTTCTGTTAGTCTGCGTGAAATGAACGCTACCGTATGCATCTGTTTGTTAATTACCTACTGAACTGGCGTCTACAGTAATTATATTGGTTCCCTTTGAGTCAAATGGTTTCAATGTAGGAGCCTCTACTATACATTTTTTAATCTCTGTAAAGGATACTTCATGCTGTACATCCCACTTAAACTGCTCACCCTTGCGTAAAAGAGATCTTAATGGTTCCACTAAATCTGCGTAGTTTTCTATGAACCTGGAGTAGTACTCGCTTAACCCTAAAAAGGACCTGAGCGCATCCCTGTCTTCAGGTTTGGGTGCTTCAGCAATGGGTTTGATTAAATTCATCTTAGGTTTGATACCTTCTTGACTGATCACATGGCCTAAATATTCCAATTCAGTTTTTAAGAACTCACACTTTTTTTTGAAACTGTCATGCCCCTCTCTTGTAACTTACCAAGGACTTTTTCCAGGATGACATTATGTTCTCCTATCGTTTCAGCGTGGATAAGTATGTCATCCTGGAATTTTTGTACTCCAGACATCTGCCCAAACATATTTTCCATGAGCTTTTGGAAAACGCTAGCTGAGGATGCCAACCCAAATGGCAATCGTACATAACGGTAAGCTCCAAGGGGTGTGATAAACGTGGTCAATTCTTTTGATTCCTCATCAAGCCTGACATGGTGGTATGCTGATCTGAGATCCATTAAGGAAAAATATTTTGAACCTGCTGTGGCTGCAAGGATTTCTTGTATTCTTGGAAGAGGGAAACAATCTACTAGAATATTTTTATTAAGTGACCTCAGATCACACAGGCGGAATTCTCCATTCTTCTTTTTTATCATCACTATTCCCGAAACTCATTCAGCAGAATCTGCTGGTTCAATGATTCCTTCATTTACCAATTTTTCAAGGACCAACTTTAAATCATTCTTGACTGATAGAGGGAGTGATCTTACCCTATGTCTTACCGGTACTGCATCCTTCTTGAGAACTATCTTGTGAACAAAACCTTTCACACAACCTATTCTGTCCTCAAAAAGTGACTCATACTTACTTAGAATGTTATTTACATTTTCATTTTCACATGTTATAGAAGAAACATTAATGTTGGAAACAAATCCATCATCCAGTATGATGGGGTCTTCTGCTCCGGGCTTCAAGATTATTTTGAGTTTAGCTAAGTCTCTCCAACCAACAATGTCCCTGCCTCGCTCTGCAACATATATATTGGTATAGATACTCCTGCCTTTAATGTTCAAAATATCTACAAAATAACCAAATATATTAATGTTAGATTCACCGAAGGCTTTAGGATTTACATCTGACTCAACCAAATCAACTTGTGGCCAATACTGCAGGAATTTTTTGTCAGACACAATTGTAATAGGTGAACCCGAGTCCGCCATAATGTTCAATTGTACTTCTCCCACAGTGGCTACACCTAAAGGGCCTTTTATGTCTTTGTAATCTTCTTCTATAGTAATTACAATGTTAGAACACATGTTCTCATCAAACTCTTCTACGCAATTTATTTTAAGTTGGTGTAAAACGTTTCTGGCCAAATGTGCCACAAACCCCGCAAAATGCCCTACCTTTAAACATCTCGTGCACTTCTTTCCCAAAGCCGGGCAATTTGAGGAATCTGCCTTGTGGTTGTGAGAACCACATTTATAACATACAAATTGCAAAATGTTAGTATTAGCATGTGGCTTACTCTTGTTGCTATATAAATTTCTTCTTTTATCATTAACCAAATATACATTTGCATTTTTGTTTGCGGTTCCCGTTATTTCCCTTGACCCTTCCACTGATCTTTCGATACCCTTGGCAATGTCAATAGTTTCAGATAAAGTGGGTCTCTTACATGCCAATAGTCTCTCCTGAATCTTCTTTTCATAACAATGAAAGACTAATTGGTCGCGTATATATTCGTCCACTCTATCATTATAATCACATTTCGTTGCTAGAACTCTCAACGCTGCTATGTATTCCTCCACATTCTCAGATTGTTTTCTCATTGAGAAACGGTGTCTGCCCACCATTATATTTTCCTCCTCATCGATTTGTCGTTCCAATCTTTTAACTGCTTCCTGAAATTCATCTAATGGTATGAATTGACCTGATGGTGGTTCATACTCGGGCAGACTATAAAAAATTTCTTGGCCTGCTACGCCTAATAAACCTACTAAAATAGCTGTTTTCCTTTCTGCGTCGAATCACTTACCATTTATGGCAATTAAATAGTTTTCAAAGGCCCTGTACCAGTTGCGCCATCTCATAACTGGTTTGCCAGGTTTATTTAGAAATACTGCAGGAGCATTGAAGTTCGATTCATTTGCCATGTTATCTAGATCTGCAGTCTCTTTCTTAATGAATAGAGCAATTTTGAATGGTTAATAAAACAAAATCCTTGAAAGTATATACTTTTCTATGTGTCACATATTTCTTTTACTTTAAGAAGAAGAGAAAATTGCACTATGTTGGAACTGGGTAGCCTGGCCTAGGGCAAGACATGCATTTCAGAGGCACAGTGTTAAGGTTGCAGACCACCCAAAAGTAAAATCACGCAATATCACACAAAAGAAAACGCTACACCAAAAATGTGGAAAAATAAGTACTGTTTTATAAAAATAATATACTCTGTTCTCTTATTCGGTTAGCATTTACAGTTCAGTACTTTACAATAAATCAAGTAAAGAGCAATTCACTAGAGTTTTGGGAGAGAAAACTATCATACAATATAAGCACAAGAAGATATTATTGAATTAATAATAAGTTAATCAGCAGTAGCTTTCATTTCATTTGGACATCATGAACATCAGTAGTGCCACCTCCAGGAATATGAACCTGCTTCAAGAGCTATGGTCAAAAGTAAACATGGCATCAGACAGCAACCTTAATTAACTTTGGCTTCTATCACTACTGTCATCTAGTTTCTTCACTTGTCCCACTCTGTAATAAAAACAAACATCCTAACCAGCAGTATTACTCAGTTCATCAATCTGGCAATCTTATCTTGCTTCAGTAACCAGGTTAAGTACTTTGGGAGATTTCCCCCCAGTCTCAAGATCACAATTTCATTAAACCTGTCCCATGAACTCACACTAGGGACTTGTTCATAGTACTTTAATTGTAGGACCTTCCTTTCTCGTGGTCCAGTCTTTACTAACCCAGATCCCCCACCTTACTTGTGATGCAGCGTTAGTAGCTGGAGCTCACCGCTGATGGTCTCTTACTCTCAGCGCCGCCTCCTCGCCAGCACAGCCACACAGGCGCTGGGAAGGGGTCGCGCTGCTCCGCTCCCGCTAATACTTTTCAGAAGGAAGGGGGCCGCTGGGGGTTTCAGATATTTCCCTCCCCGCTCGCGCTCACTTCACTGCAGGGCGCTCGAGCCGGGGGGGGGGGAAGAGAAAAGCTCCTCTGTGTAGTAACCGCCGAGGGACTCTCCGCGTCTCTCCTCACTTTGGAAGGGGTCGCGCTGCTCTTCCAGTCATGCGCGGCGCTCTCCTCACTCTGAAAGGGGTCGCGCTGATCCTCCAGACATGCGCGACGCTTCCCTCGCTCCCGCCTGCACTACTCCAACTCCGCCTCACGGAGCCTGACAGCGCCACTGGGCATGCGCGAGAGAGGAGTGTCTCACCTCCGGAGACCGCGCTGATTGTCTGACGCTGCTCTTCCTCTGGGCACTTGACAAGGGCTCTCCCCGGTCTGCTTCTCACCACAGGGCACACAAACTCGGCTCCACAACGGCGCCGCTCGTCCAGTGCCAACTTGGGGGTTCAGAAGGGCGGATCAGCCCGTTTTCTCCTGGCTTCTACTCTCCTCAGTGGCGCTCCACCACAGCAGGTGAGAGGTGACGCTCCAGAGAATCAGGGACCAGGGAACAGTCTATCTCAATTACCAGTCTCTGGGCAGAGGACTGCGCTCCGCAGCGCTGCAGTCTCCTTCTCCTAGGGCTTCCCCACTATTAGTTAGAAAGGGGCAACTAGGCGCCCAGGGTCTCCAGCAACTTCCCACAGCGGGGCCAGGGCGAGTAACCAACAGGGGAATAATGGGTTAAACCAGTAAAGCAGCCTCCCAGTTCAGGAGGTCAACCCTGAGTCCAACCTCTTCCCACCCTCAGCTACCACCTGTCCTCCAGCTGACTTCCACAGGTAGACAAAATGGCTGCCTCGCATTCCGCCTTTTATAGGCTGCCCTTCAATGGTCCAGCATGGACCAGAAGGTTCTGGAATGCCCTATGTTAAGCTATGGCCAAGTTCTAGGTGCGACAGTTGGGGGCAGTTGGTGGCCACCATTTTAGGTGGTGCCAGCTTCCCTGTCAGAACAGGCCTCTGGGCCTGAGGTAAAAGACTATGGGGGGGAAAAAGAACACCTATCCCCTTGACCAACACCTAAAAAGTAGTAGACACAAAAAATAGTAAGGGTATGAGGGGCAAAAAGGGGACAAAATAAATAATAATGAGGAGGGACTGCGCAAAAAAATCCAGACAGGTCTAACACACTATATATATATATATTTTTTTTAAATCAGTCACATGTGAAATAACGTGAAAAGGTTACTCCACTCCAATGTAGGATTCAAAAAGAAGTAGGTAAACTCGCACTGTTTAAAACGAGTAACGTGAAGAATCTCATAAAACAGTCACTCGGTTGCAATTTACCTTGCTTTCCCGACGCTATGACTTTCTGACAAGAGGCAAAATGGCGTCGCGTCGATCACGTTGATGACGTCTTGACGTGAACAGCTGACGTTGCCTCTCAGCTGTGTGAATCGGAATGGCAGTTTGCGCGAAGAAATTGACAGTTGAACTGTCAGCTCTCACTGACGCAACGATCACCTCAGAAACTGCTCTCTGTAGCGGAAAATACGTACACTTCAACTTGTGTAAACTAAATATGATAAAAAATACATCATAACTTGCCTCTTCAATATTAGCAATCCGTCGTCTGCATACCACGGGGACTTCACGTCTTCTTCGGTACTTGCCACGACGTGATGTTAACACTCGGCTATTACCGTTTTCTCGAATTAAATGGAAATTGAAAATTAGGCGAGTGTCATAACCTCCAAACATCAATAAATACTGAACTTGCCTTGAAGTTGTGGTTAAGACGCTCCGACCGAACTCTTTGCGCAAGCTTGCTTCACGAAAATTCGTATCCCGACCTCGTTGCCAAATATGTTGTGATGTGGGCGTGGCTTAGCGAGCGGCAATGGCGGTCGCAGCTTTCTAGAGCTCCCGCTTGCCCGCGACATATTTGCTCATTTATCCTGATCACCGAGCCTCTACATCACACCCAGAGTGAGGCGACAACTGCTGTAGGTGCCTGAGTTCCTCCGGTGTGGTTGGCGGTGCCCCGGGCACCTTGAACGCGGCCGGGAGACAGCGAGGGGAGTGCGGCCCAGCGCACAGCCGGAAGGCAGGGGACTCGATTTTGGTGCACCCGAAGTGGGGAACACCAGTGTGGCGTGACCGCCCTGTCGCTTTCCTGGCACCGAGATAGCCCAGCGGGAGGCACAATAGTCGGCGCATATCCCTCGAGAGCCCAGCGGGACGATTGAGGATCCGGAGGGGCGTGAGCTCGTCCTACTAGACGCTGCGGCCTGGTGGAACCAGCGAAGCCGGGGGCCTCGAGTTTCGCGACTACCGCCCGGGGCTCGCTGTGGATTGCGGCCGCCTCCGGGGCTGGACGAGGCCTCAGCGCTGGGATTGGCGGGGAACCTCCCTGCTGCTCCCACACAAAGAACGGCCCTGAGCACAGTGGGACGACTGTCAGTGGGCCCTGCAGCAGACGACGAATAGTGAGTACCCGCCTCTGGGCCCCCAGACGTTCATGGCGGTAGCAGCCGGACTTACAGCATACGGGGGGTGCAACAGAGGACTTGCGGGCTGCTGGCGGTGTGGGGGCAGATCCTGAGGCCTGCCTTGACCTACCTTAGGAAAAACAGAACAGGGTGGCTGGACAGGATTATTCGTGAAACAATTCCCCAGACACACAGTCAATCTGTACCGTGTGACCACTGGATTTAATTTTCCAAACCAGTTTATTTTTCTTTTTTACATTTATCAGCAATTTTTTGAAACACAAGCACAAACAAAACCACTGTCAATTCAAAAGGTTCATATATACAGTATCTACAAATGCACACATTTACAAATTTACAACAAAGAATCAAACAAAAGATTGGTTAGACACACCAAAAGACAATCACAAATGTATAATAATTCAAATAAATTGCAATTATATACAGTGCAGAGATTAATCCATAAGCGAACAAACGGGAACCAGTCCTAGAGATTGAAAAAACCAAGTGACAGGCGGGGTTGAGATCAAAAACAAGCCTGCCTGTCAACGAAAGCCTGTGGTGTAATGTTAAATAGGGTTGCAAGGCTAGGATACAGAGTGGTGGTATGATTTACATCCTAGCGGCACCCTTTGTTGTAGCCACAGGGTGGTATTGTCGACGCGTTTCGAACCTAAGTATTCAAGGTTCTCTTCAGGACAGGGACTGGGAAACAGATTCTGCACGCGGGCACAAAGGTTGCCGTGGCGTAGGTATGTCGTGTTCACACCTGCAATAGGCGCAGAGCAGGACTTAAGGCGTGGTGTCAGGCTTCAGAAGCTTGCAGGTATCAGGGCGGCTCACATTATTTTGCGCGTGTAGGTCTGGCTATGCAGACCACAGGGAGGGAAGCGGCCGGTCACTGGCCTCAGTTCAGGCCGGCAGTTAAAGTTGGCCCGTTTTCTGAATGAAGTAATCAAGCCACAGAAGGTCCGTGTTGCTCACTCTCTCCCAGGAACAAGCTGTCTGTAGGTCCTACCTTAGCCAGGACACGGGATCAGAAACACGGGGGAACACACCCGGCAGTGGGAGAGATCGGCTGGGTGAGTCCCGGCAGGACTGCACAGACGAGATAGGAGACCCCATATTGTCATACCTGTGTTGTCTGTCGGTGGCCCATTGGCGGTTGGTAATCATGACCCAAGGAGGAGGCGGTGGTCCAACCAAGCAGCCGACCATAGATAAATACACGGGACCCACTGGAGGCCCATCGGGTGGTGGACAACAACAACCCCCCTCAGGGGGGGGGGGCGGACAATACAGCTCTTATGGCCGCCATCACCCAGTCCAGGGATATGCTGGACGCCAAAGTAGGCGCGGTTGGTGTCGATGTTACTTTGATTCGCCAGGATCTACGGAACGCTGTAGCGCGGATTACCGAAGCAGAATCCAGGATCTCGGTGGTGGAGGATGATGTGGGTTCCTTGAAGAAACGACTGGCAGTAGTGGAATCTGTGCATAAGAATCTGGCGCTTAGGGCTGAGGATGCGGAAGGACGTGCTCGTCGTAACAACCTCCGCTTCATCGGTTTTCCGGAACGTTGTGAGAAGGGGAACATGGAACAGTTTCTTGCTCAGTGGTTGCAGAGTTGGATGCCTCCGGAGGCCCTGTCCAACTGTTTCATCATCGAACGTGCACATCGCGCCTTGACCCAGAGGCCTCCGGAGGGTGAACGTCCCAGGGCGGTGATAGCTAGACTGTTGAATTATCACGACCGAGATGCCATCTTGCAGGAAGCCAGGACCAGGGATGCTCTCCACTATGAAAATCGAAAGATCATGATCTTCCCAGACTATACTAAGCTTGTGCAGCAGAGGCGACAGTCCTTCATGGATGCAAAGGCGAAGCTGCGGGGTTTGAAACTCCAATACTCGTTGCTGTACCCGGCTCGCCTGAGGGTGATCTTCCAGTCCAAAACGCTGTTTTTTGATTCTCCGGAGGATCTCTTTAAGTGGAAGGATGAAACAGTGGCGCTCAGGCCACATGCTCAGCCGGGATTGAACCCGGGATCTTCGAGGGGGCCGTCGCAGGAACGGGGAGATCGACCGACCAAGAGTAGGAGAAATCGGAGGTCCCGCTCACTGAAGCGGTCGGCCTCTGTCTCTGATGCACAGGAAAGTGGCAGAACTGAAGACTCAGACCAATCTGGGAAGTGACACTGATGAACTCAGGTACTCTGTGTTCCCTGTTTGATGGTGTGGTTCCCGGGGATTGGAGAAGTGGCGGCTGTGGCCCGGTGAATTAGATGCTTATTTGATGCCTCAGCGTCATCTCGAGACTGTGTTATTGGACTTGAGTGGGGTGGTGGGAATGGCTCGGGGACCACAGATTGGGGGCAGTCCCTCTCCTACGTCAGTAGGAATTGTTTGGGGGGGGGGGTTGCGACAACTGGGTTTCCGGGAGTTGGGATCCATTGGCATGGTTGGTCTTAGGCCCTCTGCTTTGGGCTTGGGATTGCAGGGTGCGAGCAGCGGAGATCTTGCCAAGGGGACTGTCTGATCATTCCCCAGTGTCAATTGAAGTGGACCTTCTTAGGAAACGTCAACCTTTCAGATGGAGGATGTCCTCGTGGCATCTCCAACAGCTTGGTTATGTCAAGCATCTTCGGGAGGTCATAGATCATTATTGGCGAGAGAACCTAGTGGATGATATTGACGCGGTGGTGGTGTGGGAGGCCTTGAAGCCCACTGTGCGAGGGGTGGACATTGCGTGGAACACTGCGGCCCGCCGTGGGCGTCGCGAGGCGATCACGGCGGCTGCGGCACTAGTAGAGACACTGGAGCGGCGGAGTCAAGGAGGAGGGGATGAAGTTGGCATACGGCTGCTTCTTCAGGCACAGCAATCCTATGCGTCGGTCTTACTAGACGAAGCCAGACAGGCATGGCTGGCCACCAGGAGCAGGATATACCAGTGGGGTGATAAATCGAGCTCCCTGCTCCATAGACTATGCCAATATAGCATTAAACCCGACACACTGCCTAGTCTTATGGCTGAGGATGGGGTGGTCATCACCGATCCTACCGAACTAGCAGCGAGCTTTGCCACCTACTTTGCGACGCAATATGCTCCGTGTGATCGCTTATCAGTGGACGAAGTGGCTAAATTTATTGATGACTTGCCCCCAAAAGCAGTGTCAGATGAGGCCAGGAAATCCCTAGATGCTCCTCTTACGGCGGAGGAACTGGGGGAGGCTCTGGGACAGCTCAATGTAGGTAAGGCCCCCGGGCCGAGCGGCTACCCCTGTGAATTTTTAAGAAAATTTCATACGCAACTAGGGCCCCATTATCGTCGTGCGCTTGAGGCGGCACGGGCACAGGGTAGGCTGCCTCCTGATTGGCGCCATGCCGAGGTAGTAGTTTTCTCGAAACCGGGTCGACCCCCCGATAGACATGACTCAAATCGCCCCATCTCGTTACTTAACATAGAAGCCAAAATACTGGCCAAAGCTCTAGCGAATCGGTTGCTTCCGTATATAACGGATCTGGTACACCCCGACCAATCCGGCTTTATGCCTCGCAGGGCTACGCGCCACAATATTCGGCGTGCATGGGCTGCGATAGATGCTATGGGGGCCACAGGTGAGCAGGCAGCTTTGTTGCTTGCTGATATCAATAAAGCATTTGACTCGGTGAGCTGGACGTACCTATTCGCGCTCCTGCCCCGTCTCAATCTGGGCCCGGTATTTCTGTCCTATATTAAGCTGCTCTATACGGATATCACGGCTGCAGTGCGTATTGTCGGGGCGGTGTCGGAGACCTTCCACATTGGCCGAGGAACCCGACAGGGATGCCCTTTATCCCCTTACCTATTCGCCCTTGCTATGGAGCCTTTGGCCGCCTGGGTGCGTATAGATGCGCAGATGCGAGGATTTGTGTGGCCCCGGGGCCTCTCTGATAGAATTGCGTTGTACGCAGATGATATCCTTTTCTTCCTCACCGACCTGCGACGCTCAGGGCCGCGGGTTTTGGAAATAATGCGGGTCTTCGGAGAGGTCTCGGGCCTCTACCTCAACTTAGGTAAATCCACCCTGTGGGTCCTTGGGGGTGGTGCGGTGGCGGATCCCTGGACATTGGACCTGCGGGTAGCGGTTGGTGGCTTGCAATACCTGGGAGTGTTCCTATCGGAATCAGTGAACCTCACATGGGAGCACTCCGTGCTGCCGGTTTGGGAGCGGGTGCAGGCTGACGTGAAAACTTGGTCTCGGATGCCTCTTAATATATTTGGCCGATCTGCCATTTTCAAGATGGTGGCGCTTCCACGCCTCCTATATCAGCTGCAGAACTATCCCCATCCAGTCCCATCCTCATGGTTTCGGCAGGTGAACTCGGTCTTGGGACGGTTCCTGTGGGCTGGGGGGTCCGCCAGGGTGGCGCTGCGTACGTGCTTCTTATCCACATACTGTGGAGGACTCGCCACCTCGGACCTCATGTCCTACTATCAAGCTGCTCATCTGCTCATCCTCAATGACTGGTGGTACAGCGATTGGGGTGATCCGGCCTACGCGTTAGAACGCGTGCTGATGGGTGAAAATACGCTTCACGTGCTCCTCTACTCTGCTCAGCTACGGCGGGAGTTGCCTAGAGTCACAAAAACTGTCTTCATTGTTTGGCGTCAAGCGTTGCGACGCATGGGCTGGTGGGGTAGGCTGACTGCGGAAACACCGCTGTGGCATAACGGTCGACTGCCTGCACTGGCCTCCCTGTCGGGTTTTGATGGATGGGACGCGATCGGGATCTCGTTACTGGGACATGTGATGTCTGGAGTTGCCCTCAAGTCGTTCCAGGAACTCAGTACGGAGTTCCACATGCCACGGACCCAGTTCTTCCGCTATCTGCAGCTTCGGCATGCGCTAACACCCAGCATTGCTGATTTGGACTCGCTCCCCGAATTCAGCCCTATTGAGGCGAAATTGTTTATGGGCGATCTCGGAGACAAAAAAGTATCCCGTATATACCAAACGTTGTTCACTCACTGCTCTTCCGACCTCCTTCCCCTGCGGACGGCCTGGGAGGTGGACATTGGTCCCATGGACGAGGATGATTGGCGGGAGGCTCTGGAATCCCCGCGAGGGACTGCCATCGCAATGAGGCTCAGGTTTATCCAATTCAAAATTCTCCACAGGGCTTACTATACCCGCGAGCGATTATGGAAAGCTGGACTGATTGAATCGCCGGAATGCCTGCGTTGTGGGATGGAGGTGGGCTCGCTGCTCCATACTGTATGGCTGTGTCCAAGAATAGCTGGTTTTTGGAGAGGTGTGTGGAGCTGCCTGTCTGAAGTGCTGCACTGGGACCTGCCCCGCACCCATCGTTTAGGATTGCTTCATATTCTTGAGGGAGTGGGGGGGAATATTTATAAGCGCCATCTACTGCTACTGGGGCTTTTCCTGGCCAAGAGAGACCTAGCACGGGCTTGGAAAGACGAAAGGGTCCCTCCTCTGTGTGCATGGAAAGCAGGATTAGATTTCTGTATGGGTCTGGAGCGACCGATATTTGAAGCGCGAGGATGCCCCCGCAAGCACTTTAAGATATGGAAAAAGTGGGCCGATTATAGGGACTTGCCACTGGATCCCCCAGTCGAATCTGAGGAGGAGCTCTAGACTTCCTCCTTTGTATAGGCCTGCGACTTGCGCCATGCCTGCCACATTATGCTCATACAACGTGGTTTCTTCTTCACACATGCACAGGGTTAGGGAGGGATAACGGGGAGGGATGGGCTGTGGGTGGTGGGAGTTTGGGGTGGGGTGGGGGGTAGTTTCTAATGTACATGTTTTGCCATGATTCTAGATCCGACTCAGATCCTGCAATATACAATGTATCCAAATGCTTGGTGGTTCCTCCTGATTGTGGGGTGCCACATTGATTGCCTTGCTTGCTTTATTCAATAAAAAAATATGTTGTGAAAAAAAAAATATGTTGTGATGTAGGTCACAGAAATGCAATAAACGAGTAAAATAGAAAGTGAAGTATTTTATTAAATTAAGCGAGCTCACGAAAGGTGAAGGAACAGCTGTGAAGGAAGAAGCCGACTCCGTAACAGGGGCGTGGCTCTCCTATAAATATTTACTGAACATTCCTGCCTACGTCATTATCATGACCAATGGGAAGGGAGAGAAAAGGAGGAGAAAAACTAGACATGCAACAGTAGGTTTCTTTGAAATAACCAGCACTCTGGAACTTTACAGAGATGGATTTTCAGACGTTTAAAAATATCCTTTATTTACAGAAAGTTATACTGGGACGGTATAGGTATTTATTTCTCAACTTCATGCTTGATACACTTGGGGCTCTAAGGTTTGGGACTTATGACCCCTAGACTAGAGCATGCGACATGATAGCCATCATTCGGACCAAATCACAGACACGTGTTTTCACACTTGAAAGTACGAAGGATTTTGTGCACCAGGGCTATAAGGAGGTAATTTTAACATTGGAGTTTTATCTGGATTCGCTCTCTCCATCGTATACTGTATCTTAGAATGCTTTTTAGGTCTCGCTCTCGAGACGTATTGTCGCCCAGTTGTCTCTCAAGGGAGACAGAGCGGTGCACGAGCCTACCAAGGTCTGTGGACGCGCTTACGCAGGCCGGCCGAAGGCACACACACACGCGCAGACACACACACTCACACACGCGCAGACACACACACTCACACACGCGCAGACACACACACTCACACACGCGCAGACACACACACTCACACACGCGCAGACACACACACACCAAGCCCCACTTACCGCATTGGCGGCCTCAGCCGCCACTCCTGACTTCTGCTGCCACCGCTCCTCTGGGCCATCCACTCCGTGGGCGCGGGCTTCTCGCAAAGACGGAAGTCCCTCCCCACGACAGCCGTAAGCGTGCACATCCCGAAACCGGAAGTTCGTGAGAGTGCAAGCGCACAGCTAGTTTAATTTTTTTTTATGTAGCCGCTAGACGAGGGATGGGGGGATACAACAGTTCGTTGACTCCAATAAGAACCGATACGTAAATACCAGTTGTCTAAATCTATTGCTAGGCATGGATCCATTATTAATGAGGCCTGCAGCCTCAGTAGCGCTCCTTGGATGGTTGAAGTGAATGTTTAGCGGGGAAGCATTTTGTGAAGAGCTGCGCCTGACGATGACACTGCCTGCCTTAAATCGAGCAGGCGGCTGGGGCTCGTCCTGGGAGTCACCGAACAGGCGGATGCTGTGGAGTTGAGTCAGTGGGATGCCTCCAGAGGTAGGCTAGGCGGCAGGCAATAGTGAGACATCTCATATTGACTTTTCAATAATGTAGGACCGCTGATAGCCCTGGCTCACCGCACCTGGCCCCGGCCTTCCTTTTGCGCCAAGAAGGAAATGCTGAGCTGTCATTGTCGTGTCACTCCGCAGCCACCAGCGCCACCAGTATTCAGCGCCAGCAGAGTCGCACGAGTATTCAGGGCGTTGAAACACAGCTGTTATATTAAGCAAAATAAATAAGATTGTGTGCTCATGAACCACAACTGGTATATTAAGCAAAATAAATAAAACTGTGTCCGAGCGTTCAAATGAAAAGCTTCTTTGAAACACTCAACCAATCACGACTCGATTTGCACACCACTGACAATAAGTACACACTTGTTGTGATTCTTTTATTTCACCTCATGCCTTTGTCGTACACCTCTCTAAACTCCCTCTTTATATGTAATTGTTGTTCGCGTTCATCACTATCTCCCACTTTCTGTTATGTTGGGTTTCTCATAATCGTTCTTCCTCTTTTCTGCCTTTCTATCGCTTTCTCGGAATTAGTCTGGTGAGAAATTAAGTCTGATTCCCAAAATTAAACCAGTGTTTTCTTGCACAAAGTAAACACTGTGTCCTGCTCCTACAACAACACTGCATTCTCCGCCTATTCGGAGAATCTGGCAGATTAGATCTTGTTAGCAGACAATGACACCCCCCTCCAATTTACCACTAGTGCACTGCAGGCTTGCATCGCCACACCAGTGCAAAGCATGTGCACAGGTTAGCTGACCTAGAAATGAATAGGTTTGCACTGTTGGCGTATGGTAAACATTTTGCATAGCTCACTACGCGCAAATAACGATTTTGCACTAGTTAGTCCTGAGAAGCGTCCGTTCAAAGTGTTATTGTACTGGTGCAAAGTGCACGTGCTCGCGGTCCTATCCCCGCACCCTGTATCCTGCTGCACATTCTTTTCTGACGGACAGGACTGCAGGGCATTTGCAGTCGTGTGCTCTGGCAGTAGCTGGAAGCAGATGCGCGGTTTGAGCATCCAGAACTGACGCCTCTGCTGATCCTTGACAACCACGTAGAAGGCAGATGCGATTGAGCGCTTGTGTCTTAGTGCGCGTGAATTAGAATACTATGGCGCGTGGTGCCCAACTCGTTTCTGCCATCCTAGTATTACCCAGAGGCAAGGCTTGGGGCAGCAGGTGCAGGGGCACAAAGGATACTGATTTTTACTGTGTTTTATGTTTCAGGCATGTTGCAAAAACGTTTAAGTCAGAGGGCAGGATCTTCATACAAGAGCCACTCGATTAAGATCTTTATTTCATGTTGGGCCCTTAGGTTACAGAAACAGAAGATATGTTCCCTCAGAGCTTCATCCTTCATGTAACTGTCTGTCTCCTAGCTATACCCTCACATAACATACTAATACATCATTCACTCTCAGCATTTCTGACACCAACTTAGACATCCAGGAAACGGGGAATCACAGAATGCTACTGATGGGTATCTGCCCAATGCCACAAGATCAATGTTGACTAGTGAAAGCCTTCTGCAAAGCGTAAATCCTTTAATGAAACTTTTCTATAACGTTTACATTTTACATCTGCGAGTTTAAATGTCAACATTACTGATTAATACAATGCGCTACATAATTAGATCAGCGTCGTCCCCTCAAACTTCCCAAAACTATTGATTTAGGGAACATCAGGAAGTAGTACATTTAAAAAAAAAAAACTCATGAACACTGCAACCCTGAACCATTTATTTATTTCTCTCTCAAAGCTTCCGTCGGTCACGGGGGTGGTGAGGACGGTAAAGCAAGATGTTTAAACTTCATTTTGAATCAAGCATCATGGTACAACAATAGCTCTAATTAGTTTGTCGGTCTGTATAAACGGTCTTCCAAAATGTATGCAGAAAAGTCGGCCACCTAACCAAGTCCTACAGAACCCAACTACGAGCTCCGCTAAACCATACCTCTATAATTAGTTTCGTACTTTTGCATGTAAAATGTGTAGAAATTGCTGCCATGAACCACCTAAAAGCTGCATTATTTCTCAGAAAAAATGAAGACCTCCAGACGAGACAACTACAACCCTCAAGTGAACTAACGAAGGTGCATAAAATACACTGACTAGACATATCGACTGCACACTCTAACAAGCATTGCTATAGACAATAGGTCTCGCCTTTGGAACCGTATAAGTATTTTTCCTACTTAGCATTTCATGGTTTGCTTTTAATTACCTCAGGGTACCTCGTGTTAAGGTAGTTTTCGTGTGTTGCGTTAGATTGCCTTGTGCCTTAGCCTGTTTGGAATTGTCTTGATTTTTGTGCTGAAATGTGAGGCATATATTACTTTGGTTTATTTTCTGTTTGTTTCCCTTTTGGTGCCCTGCTTTGTCGTGTGTTGTCTTAGTTTGCCATGTGTTGTTTTGTTTAAAGTCTTGTCGTAGGTTCTCTTGTGTCGTTTTACTGACTCCATTAGTTGTCTGTGTTTGCTGTGTCGCTTTACTCAAGGCCTGCAATGCCTTAGGTTGCCCTGTGTTCCCTTAGCTTGACTTGTTGCTCTACTTTTCTATGTGACGTCTCTCATCGCTCAGTTCTTTCTGTGCCATATGCGACAAATTAAGCTATTGACATTGTAAATGACAATGCCATTTATTTATCTGTTTTCAAAACCAACACATAAATAAAACAAGCATTGGAAATGCAATAGGTCTCGCAGTAGTAAAGTTTGAGCTATAGGTGTTATTTTTTTTTTGTTTTTTATTTATGTGTTGTTTTTTCTAAATAGCTAAATTAATAGCTTTCTTCTTTACAAAGCCAATAGTTATAATTTTTGTAAATGTGACACCTCTAGCATTTGTAAAGCAACATGTTTTGTATTAACGGGACTTATATGTGATTTATATGTATTGATATAAAAAAAATCAATGGCTTAAAAAAACAATTAATAATTAATACGTAAATAAAATGGATTTTATTTTATATTGCCAATAGCTTAAAGTTTATTAAATATATTTAGTGAAGATGCTGTGGTTGCGCTGAGTGAGTGAGGGTGAGGGTGAGTGAGGGTGAGGGTGAGTGAGGGTGAGGGTGAGGGAGGGGTTGATGGTGAGTGAGGGTGAGGGGTTGAGGGTGAGTGAGGGTGGGTGAGGGGTTGAGGGTGAGTGAGGGTGAGTGAGGGTGAGGGTGAGTGAGGGTGAGGGTGAGTGAGGGTGAGGGGTTGAGGGTGAGTGAGGGTGAGGGTTGGTGAGGGTGAGGCTTTAATTGATGGAGCCCTTTGAAACCTTGTGATGACATAGATCTATGCTACTTGAGAGGCACTGTAAGGGTGTCAGCTGCTGAGCTGTGGAGTGCGTGATTGTAATGGACACGTATAAAAATGTTTGCACGAGTTACAGTCTGATGGTGTATTACAAAAAATCTATAATTTGAAAGCGCTTTTTTCTTAAACCTATTTTTTTTTTACACATTTTGTGACAGCCTACCGTATTCTGGTATAATGTGAGTTTAAAACAACTTCATTTTCACAATGCTTTCTGTCACATTCTGGGCCCTCAAAACACTAAAAATACACAAGTCATTCTTCCCCACAATTGCCTAAGAGGTACGTCCAAAGGAATGAGTGGTGTCAACAGAGATGCATTTATTTGTAACGAGCTGTAGTGTAAGTTCACATGCAGCTTGCAAAATGCATTATTTTTAAGGCATGGCGATCAGACTTTGAAAACCAAACACCGAGACATTGCTGAAACACAGAAGCAAGACCACAAGTTTGCATCAATTGAGGGCCACAGAACACCAATGTAGAAAACAAACATAAGGAGTAAATAAATGCAAACTTTTACACATCAGATCTTCTCAGTTAATTATTTTCCGTAGAGGGCTTCTAACTCATTCTGCACTGGAGCGCATGACAAATCACCTTTGTTCACTCGTTTGTCTACTTGCTAAATGTACTGGCTAGAATGATGTTGAAACCCGGGACAGTCCCTACACATTCGGGTCACCCGGATACCCTGTGGTGTGGATCCTAATTAAGGAAATGCACTGCAGTACATGCTAAACAGGTAGATTTCTGTATTATTTGCGCTTGCTTGCCAAGAAATAAAGTTGGGACGGTGTCATGATGTGTGTACATTCTGTCAAGAGGTGGGGCTGATAGAAGTATATCTCATTTCAACAGCGCAACTACCATAAATCAAAGATAAGAGCTTTATTTCACGATTTTTGCCGTGGGAAATTGTTTATTCAACTCGTCGGTGACACACCACAGCGCCCACTCGTTTGTTTACTTCTTTGCAGCCCTCGCACGCATCTGCGCTCTAGAACCACATGACCGGGCTTGGTAAGAGGCCAGAAAGGCAGACAAAATACACAATTCGCTCACTGATCCAGCGGCCACGTTAAAGTCAGGCAGGAAATTACATGTCCCATCCTTCAACAAAGGAAACAAGCATTTGCACCGGAGGCCAGTACTTACCAGCATAGTCCTAGGTCTGTACCGCATTGATGCTGGCTGCGGGTCGGCGGCTCTTTTGCCGAGGATGATCTTCAGAGCTGGGAAGAGAGCAGTGGGCTAACTCGGGAGGGGGCGGAGCGGGTAAAATAAACAAACGAGACGGAGGGAAGAGAGGGGAGGGGGGAGGAGAAATGCGACACGGCGGGAAGGGGAGGGGGCGGAGCGGGTTAAATTAAACAAACGAGACTGAGGGAAGAGAGGGGAGGGGGGAGGAGAAATGCGACACGGCGGGAAGGGAAGGGGAGGGGGCGGAGCGGGTTAAATTAAACAAACAAGACGGACGGGGGAGGGGGGAGGAGAAATGGTACACAGCGGGAAGGGGAGGGGGCGGAGCGGGTAAACAAGACGGACGTGCACGCGCTTTTAAGCTCAATGCGCATGCGCATTGAGCTTAAAAGTCACGGGCACTGCAAGGAATCGCCACGATTCCTTGCAGTGGATCAAGAGTGAATAAGCCCCCATAGTCTCGCTTGCTCGATGCGCATGCGCATCGACAGGCGAGACCTAAAAATTTTCATTTACAATGCCAATAGCTCTAACCTTGGCAAAGGCGAGACCGTTGAATTGTAAATGCTTGTTTTACATGTATCGTCTCAACAAGGTTAGGTTACTATTGTTTGTATACCCAACATAGACAACCCCCTTAGTTTATATGCCCTATGCCGTATTTAATTTTAGAAAAAATAATACCAATGACTGACAAGGATGTGACTTCTATTTAGACCATGGTTCTGTACCTTTTATTTTTTACACAGCCTTGATAAAGTCGCGGGATCACACCCTGTAGCGACGAAACACTCGTTGGTTGTGGCCGAGAACACCAGAATAAAACGCGAACAAGACAAAAGAGAGAAAGAATTGTGTATATTCTGTGACTCATTTACTGTACTTGTTTTTAACTTGGAGGGAAACCACATCTTACTTAAATACGTGTGCTGGGGAGTTGATTTTCTCAGGGGTGCAGAGGAGGTGAGGCCTGTCCAGGGGTGCAGAGGAGGAGAGGCCTGTCATGGGGTGCAGAAGAGGTGAGGCCTGTCCATGGGGTGCAGAAGAGGTGAGGCCTGTCCATGGGGTGCAGAAGAGGTGAGGCCTGTCCATGGGGTGCAGAAGAGGTGATGCCTGTCCATGGGGTGCAGAAGAGGTGATGCCTGTCCATGGGGTGCAGAAGAGGTGAGGCTTGTCCAGGGGGCAGAGGAGGTGATGCCTGTCCAGGGGGCAGAGGAGGTGATGCCTGTCCAGGGGGCAGAGGAGGTGATGCCTGTCCAGGGGGCAGAGGAAGTGATGCCTGTCCAGGGAGCAGAGGAGGTGATGCCTGTCCAGGGGTGCAGAGGAGGTGGAGCCTCTCCAGGGGTAGGAAAGGAGGTGAGACTTGTCCAGGGGGAGCAGAGGAGATGAGGCCTGTCCAGGGGTAGCAGAGGAGATGAGGCCTGTCCAGGGGTGCAGGGGAGGTGAGGCCTGTCCCGCGGGGGTACAGAGGAGGTGAGGCCTGTCCCGCGGGGGTACAGAGGAGGTGAGGCCTGTCCCGCGGGGGTACAGAGGAGGTGAGGCCTGTCCCGCGGGGGTACAGAGGAGGTGAGGCCTGTCCCGCGGGGGTACAGAGGAGGTGAGGCCTGTCCCGCGGGGGTACAGAGGAGGTGAGGCCTGTCCAGCGGGGGTACAGAGGAGGTGAGGCCTGTCCAGCGGGGGTACAGAGGAGGTGAGGCCTGTCCCGCGGGGGTACAGAGGAGGTGAGGCCTGTCCCGCGGGGGTACAGAGGAGGTGAGGCCTGTCCCGCGGGGGTACAGAGGAGGTGAGGCCTGTCCCGCGGGGGTACAGAGGAGGTGAGGCCTGTCCCGCGGGGGTACAGAGGAGGTGAGGCCTGTCCCGCGGGGGTACAGAGGAGGTGAGGCCTGTCCCGCGGGGGTACAGAGGAAGTGAGGCCTGTCCCGCGGGGGTACAGAGGAGGTGAGGCCTGTCCCGCGGGGGTACAGAGGAGGTGAGGCCTGTCCCGCGGGGGTACAGAGGAGGTGAGGCCTGTCCCGCGGGGGTACAGAGGAGGTGAGGCCGGTCCAGGGGTGCAGAGGAGGTGAGGCCGGTCCAGGGGTGCAGAGGAGGTGAGGCCTGTCCAGGGGGTGCAGAGGAGGTGAGGCCTGTCTAAAGGAGGAGAGGCCTGTCCAGGGGTGCAGAGGATGTGAGGCCTGTCCAGGGGTGCAGAGGATGTGAGGCCTGTCCAGGGGCGCAGAGGAGGAGAGGCCTGTCCAGGGGTGCAGAGGAGGTGAGGCCTGTCCAGAGGGGTGCAGAGGAGGAGAGGCCTGTCCCGCGGGGGTACAGAGGAGGTGAGGCCTGTCCCGCGGGGGTACAGAGGAGGTGAGGCCTGTCCCGCGGGGGTACAGAGGAGGTGAGGCCTGTCCCGCGGGGGTACAGAGGAGGTGAGGCCTGTCCCACGGGGGTACAGAGGAGGTGAGGCCTGTCCCGCGGGGGTACAGAGGAGGTGAGGCCTGTCCCGCGGGGGTACAGAGGAGGTGAGGCCTGTCCCGCGGGGGTACAGAGGAGGTGAGGCCTGTCCCGCGGGGGTACAGAGGAGGTGAGGCCTGTCCCGCGGGGGTACAGAGGAGGTGAGGCCTGTCCCGCGGGGGTACAGAGGAGGTGAGGCCTGTCCCGCGGGGGTACAGAGGAGGTGAGGCCTGTCCCGCGGGGGTACAGAGGAGGTGAGGCCTGTCCCGCGGGGGTACAGAGGAGGTGAGGCCTGTCCCGCGGGGGTACAGAGGAGGTGAGGCCTGTCCCGCGGGGGTACAGAGGAGGTGAGGCCTGTCCCGCGGGGGTACAGAGGAGGTGAGGCCTGTCCCACGGGGGTACAGAGGAGGTGAGGCCTGTCCCGCGGGGGTACAGAGGAGGTGAGGCCTGTCCCGCGGGGGTACAGAGGAGGTGAGGCCTGTCCCGCGGGGGTGCAGAGGAGGTGAGGCCTGTCCCGCGGGGGTGCAGAGGAGGTGAGGCCTGTCCAGGGGTGCAGAGGAGGTGAGGCCTGTCCAGGGGTGCAGAGGAGGTGAGGCCTGTCCAGGGGTGCAGAGGAGGTGAGGCCTGTCCAGGGGTGCAGAGGAGGTGAGGCCTGTCCAGGGGTGCAGAGGAGGTGAGGCCTGTCCAGGGGTGCAGAGGAGGTGAGGCCTGTCCAGGGGTGCAGAGGAAGTGAGGCCTGTCCAGGGGTGCAGAGGAAGTGAGGCCTGTCCAGGGGTGCAGAGGAAGTGAGGCCTGTCCAGGGGTGCAGAGGAAGTGAGGCCTGTCATGGGGTGCAGAAGAGGTGAGGCCTGTCCATGGGGTGCAGAAGAGGTGAGGCCTGTCCATGGGGTGCAGAAGAGGTGAGGCTTGTCCAGGGGGCAGAGGAGGTGATGCCTGTCCAGGGGGCAGAGGAAGTGATGCCTGTCCAGGGGTGCAGAGGAGGTGGAGCCTCTCCAGGGGTAGGAAAGGAGGTGAGACTTGTCCAGGGGGAGCAGAGGAGATGAGGCCTGTCCAGGGGGAGCAGAGGAGGTGAGGCCTGTCCAGGGGTAGCAGAGGAGATGAGGCTCGTCCAGGGGTGCAGAGGAGGTGAGGCCTGTCCAAGGGTGCAGGGGAGGTGAGGCCAGTCCAGAGTGGTGAAGGGGAGGTGAGGCCAGTCCAGAGTGGTGAAGGGGAGGTGAGGCCAGTCCAGAGTGGTGAAGAGGAGGTGAGGCCTGTCCAGGGGGTGAAGAGGAGGTGAGGCCTGTCCAGGGGGTGCAGAGGAGGTGAGGCCTGTCCATGGGGTGCAGAGGAGGTGAGGCCTGTACAGGGGTAGCAGAGGAGATGAGACCTATCCAGGGGTGCAGGGGAGTATTCGCCAATATATCCAGCCTCCGCGTCTGTATATCCGCACTGCCCTCCCACACCGCCCAAACTCACAGGTCCCGCCCCCACAGCCACAGACCCTCCACCCCAGCCACAGACCCTCCACCCCCTCAGGCCTCACTCACATAGACCCCTCATTCACAGACCCCGCCGAAACTCACAGGCCCCGCCCCTCACAGCCACATGCCCCGCACACCACTGACAATAAGTACACACTTGTGATTCTTTTATTTCACCTCATGCCTTTGTCGTACACCTCTCTAAACTCCCTCTTTATATGTAATTGTTGTTCGCGTTCATCACTATCTCCCACTTTCTGTTATGTTGGGTTTCTCATAATCGTTATTCCTCTTTTCTGCCTTTCTATCGCTTTCTCGGAATCAGTCTGGTGAGAAATTAAGTCTGATTCCCAAAATTAAACCATTGTTTTCTTGCACAAAGTAAACACTGTGTCCTGCTCCTACAACAACACTGCATTCTCCGCCTATTCGGAGAATCTGGCAGATTAGATCTTGTTAGCAGACAATGACACCCCCCTCCAATTTACCACTAGTGCACTGCAGGCTTGCATCGCCACACCAGTGCAAAGCATGTGCACAGGTTAGCTGACCTAGAAATGAATAGGTTTGCACTGTTGGCGTATGGTAAATATTTTGCATAGCTCACTACGCGCAAATATCGATTTTGCACTAGTTAGTCCTGAGAAGCGTCTGTTCAAAGTGTTATTGTACTGGTGCAAAGTGCACGTGCTCACGGTCCTATCCCCGCACCCTGTATCCTGCTGCACATTCTTTCTGACCGACAGGACTGCAGGGCATTTGCAATCATGTGCTCTGGCAGTAGCTGGGAACAGATGCGCGGTTTGAGCATCCAGAACTGACGCCTCTGCTGATCCTTGACAACCACGTAGAAGGCAGATGCGATTGAGCGCTTGTGTCTTAGTGTGTGTGAATTGGAATACTATGGCGCGTGGTGCCCGACTCGTCTCTGCCATCCTAGTGTTACCCAGAGGCGAGGCTTGGGGCAGCAGGGGCACAAAGGTTACTGATTTTTACTGTATTTTATGTTTCAGGCATGTTGCAAAAACGTTTAAGTCAGAGGGCAGGATCTTCATACAAGAGCCACTCAATTAAGATCTTTATTTCATGTTGGGCCCTTAGGTTACAGAAACAGAAGATATGTTCCCTCAGAGCTTCATCCTTCATGTAACTGTCTGTCTCCTAGCTATACCCTCACATAACATACTAATACATCATTCACTCTCAGCATTTCTGACACCAACTTAGACATCCAGGAAACGGGGAATCACAGAATGCTACTGATGGGTATCTGCCCAATGCCACAAGATCAATGTTGACTAGTGAAAGCCTTCTGCAAAGCGTAAATCATTTAATGAAACTTTTCTATAACGTTTACATTTTACATCTGCGAGTTTAAATGTCAACATTACTGATTAATACAATGCGCTACATAATTAGATCAGCGTCGTCCCCTCAAACTTCCCAAAACTATTGATTTAGGGAACATCAGGAAGTAGTACATTTAAAAAAAAAAAACTCATGAACACTGCAACCCTGAACCATTTATTTATTTCTCTCTCAAAGCTTCCGTCGGTCACGGGGGTGGTGAGGACGGTAAAGCAAGATGTTTAAACTTCATTTTGAATCAAGCATCATGGTACAACAATAGCTCTAATTAGTTTGTCGGTCTGTATAAACGGTCTTCCAAAATGTATGCAGAAAAGTCGGCCACCTAACCAAGTCCTACAGAACCCAACTACGAGCTCCGCTAAACCATACCTCTATAATTAGTTTCGTACTTTTGCATGTAAAATGTGTAGAAATTGCTGCCATGAACCACCTAAAAGCTGCATTATTTCTCAGAAAAAATGAAGACCTCCAGACGAGACAACTACAACCCTCAAGTGAACTAACGAAGGTGCATAAAATACACTGACTAGACATATCGACTGCACACTCTAACAAGCATTGCTATAGACAATAGGTCTCGCCTTTGGAACCGTATAAGTATTTTTCCTACTTTGCATTTCATGGTTTGCTTTTAATTACCTCAGGGTACCTCGTGTTAAGGTAGTTTTCGTGTGTTACGTTAGATTGCCTTGTGCCTTAGCCTGTTTGGAATTGTCTTACTTTTTGTGCTGAAATGTGAGGCATATATTACTTTGGTTTATTTTCCGTTTGTTTCCCTTTTGGTGCCCTGCTTTGTCGTGTGTTGTCTTAGTTTGCCATGTGTTGTTTTGTTTAAAGTCTTGTCGTAGGTTCTCTTGTGTCGTTTTACTGACTCCATTAGTTGTCTGTGTTTGCTGTGTCGCTTTACTCAAGGCCTGCAATGCCTTAGGTTGCCCTGTGTTCCCTTAGCTTGACTTGTTGCTCTACTTTTCTATGTGATGTCTCTCATCGCTCAGTTCTTTCTGTGCCATATTCGACAAATTAAGCTATTGACATTGTAAATGACAATGCCATTTATTTATCTGTTTTCAAAACCAACACATAAATAAAAAAATTGTCATTTACAATGCCAATAGCTCTAACTTTGGCAAAGGCGAGACCGTTGAATTGTAAATGCTTGTTTTACATGTATCGTCTCAACAAGGTTAGGTTACTATTGTTTGTATACCCAACATAGACAACCCCCTTAGTTTATAGGCCCTGTGGCCGTATTTAATTTTAGAAAAAATAATAGCAATGACTGACAAGGATGTGACTTCTATTTAGACCATGGTTCTGTACCTTTTATTTTTTACACAGCCTTGATAAAGTCGCGGGATCACACCCTGTAGCGACGAAACACGCGTTGGTTGTGGCCGAGAACACCAGAATAAAACGCGAACAAGACAAAAGAAAGAAAGAATTGTGTATATTCTGTGACTCATTTACTGTACTTGTTTTTAACTTGGAGGGAAACCACATCTTACTTAAATACGTGTGCTGGGGAGTTGATTTTCTCAGGGGTGCAGAGGAGGTGAGGCCTGTCCAGGGGTGCAGAGGAGGAGAGGCCTGTCCATGGGGTGCAGAAGAGGTGAGGCCTGTCCATGGGGTGCAGAAGAGGTGAGGCCTGTCCATGGGGTGCAGAAGAGGTGAGGCCTGTCCATGGGGTGCAGAAGAGGTGAGGCCTGTCCATGGGGTGCAGAAGAGGTGAGGCCTGTCCATGGGGTGCAGAAGAGGTGAGGCCTGTCCATGGGGTGCAGAAGAGGTGAGGCTTGTCCAGGGGGCAGAGGAGGTGATGCCTGTCCAGGGGGCAGAGAAAGTGATGCCTGTCCAGGGGGCAGAGGAGGTGATGCCTGTCCAGGGGTGCAGAGGAGGTGGAGCCTCTCCAGGGGTAGGAAAGGAGGTGAGACTTGTCCAGGGGGAGCAGAGGAGATGAGGCCTGTCCAGGGGGAGCAGAGGAGGTGAGGCCTGTACAGGGGGAGCAGAGGAGGTGAGGCCTGTACAGGGGTAGCAGAGGAGATGAGGCCTGTCCAGGGGTGCAGAGGAGGTGAGGCCTGTCCCGCGGGGGTACAGAGGAGGTGAGGCCTGTCCCGCGGGGGTACAGAGGAGGTGAGGCCTGTCCAAGGGTGCAGGGGAGGTGAGGCCAGTCCAGAGTAGTGAAGAGGAGGTGAGGCCTGTCCAGGGGGTGCAGAGGAGGTGAGGCCTGTCCATGGGGTGCAGAGGAGGTTAGGCCTGTACAGGGGTAGCAGAGGCGATGAGGCCTGTCCAGGGGTGCAGAGGAGGTGAGGCCTGTCCCGCGGGGGTACAGAGGAGGTGAGGCCTGTCCAAGGGTGCAGGGGAGGTGAGGCCAGTCCAGAGTAGTGCAGAGGAGGTGAGGCCTGTCCATGGGGTGCAGAGGAGGTGAGGCATGTCCAGAGTGGTGAAGAGGAGGTGAGGGCTGTCCAGGGGGTGCAGAGGAGGTGAGGCCTGTCCATGGGGTGCAGAGGAGGTGAGGCATGTCCAGGGGTTGCAGAGGAGGTGAGGCTTGTCCGGGGGGTGTACAGAGGATTTGAGGCTTGTCCAAAGGGTGTAAAGGAGGTGAAGCATGTCCTTTTCAGGGGTGGGGTGGTTGCGAAGGAGGCGAGGCCTGACCTAGAGGTGCAGAGAAGGTAAGTCCTGTTCATGGGGAGGAGAGCAGGTGAGACCTGTCCAGGGGGAAAAGAGGAGGTGAGGCGGGTCATGAGGGGTGCAGAGGAGATGCCTGTTCAGGGGGAGCAGAGGAGGCGTGGCTTATCCAGGGGGTGCAGAGGAGGTGAGGCATGTCTTGTCCATGGGGGTACAGAACATGTGAGGCCTGTCCAGGGTTCAGAGGAGGTGAGGCATGTCCAGTCAAGGGGGTTAACAGCAGGTCATGCCTTTCCGGGGGTACAGAAGAGGTGAGGCATGTCCTGTCCAGGGCGTTAAGAGCAGGTGAGGCCTGTCCAGGGGTGCAGAGGAGGTGGTGCCTGTTCTGGGCTGGGGGTGCAGAGGAGGTGCGTCATATCTGCGAGAAAGTTCCCCGTAGCACCGGAGTCCAGCATCACGCCCACTCCTGAAAGAACTCTGTCTTGAAATCCTAGGTTCCTCGTCAGAATAAGGTGTGGAGCAGAAGATTGTAGAATATTGGCCACTTGATGAAAAATTGGCGTTGTATCCTTGTTAGCAACCACCAGCCCAACTCCTTCTACTAGTGGTGCAGAGAGTTTTACTTCTTGAAGGTTTTTGGCTTCTTGGGACATTTCTTTACAAAATGTTCACTCATCGATGTAACAGAAAAGCACACCATTACTAAATTTCTTCAATTCCTTCTCCACTTTCTTACTCTCTCACTCTCTCTCTCTCTATATATATATATATATATATATATATATATATATTTCCTTTCCCAGAGAGCCTATGGCTTTTGCTCCTAAAGTATTTTATTCATTGGTAACCTGCATTATAAACAAAATTTTCGCACCCTTTAACTCTGTGAGTTCGTTTATTCTTTTTCACTCATTCGTTCATTCACTCACTGCCTTACTTTCTTATCTTCTGAATTCTTCTTACTTCTCCCTTAGAAACCTTCTGGAGCCTCCGTCATCAACCAAGCAACGAAGAAATCAGGAACTGAAGTATTCAATGGGTAAGTGTTAATTCTTCTCTTTATATTTCTTTTTTTCCTATTCACTTTAAATTGGTATTTCTCTCTAGTTCTAAATTACCAAACTAACTAACCGACGCACCAAAGTGCTCGAACATGCGCCTAAGCCTGGCAAAAATTGCGCTATTTCCATCTAACTAGACTACAGAAAGAATATCACTAATCTCTAAAAAAATCCATTGGTGCCTCAGTTCTAGAATCAACCGGTGCACTTCAAAGCTGGTCTAGACCTCGCGCCCGTGTCCAGGAACTCAGGACTAGACCGGCAACTTCCACCGCGGTCCTCCCTGTTGGTAGTATAGGGGAGAATGCCCGGTTCCGCGCTATAATCGCCTGCGACCTTTTGCGAGCGGGTGATCTTTGCAATGCACTTTCAATGGCAGATACTGCGTGACAAAGAAGAGCTTTAATTACTTTTTGATGCACCCTGACACCTGTCCAGGGGGTGCAGAAGAGGTGAGGTCTGTACTGTGCTAAGGAGGAGAGACCTGTCCTGGGCTGGGGGTGCAGTGGAGGTGCGGCCTATCCAGTGTAGAAGTAAACCTCAGCTAGGTCTACCAGTGCAAGGGGTTTGCCCTTCTCTGCACAAAGTCCTCAGTCCATAGGAAGAAGTTGGCACAGACACTGGAAAATAGAAAAGTATAGTTTATTAACCTCCGGAGGTGGTACTACGGTCCACACAACACCCTTCAGTATTGTATGGAGTAGCACACCGAACTAAAGCACATGGCCCTTTTATACACTAAGAGGGGGCTCAAAGAAGGCGGTACAAAACACAAGAATGAGTTTTATGTACATATAAGGACATTTTAGAAACACAATCGATGAGTGGGCAGAGTTAACGGTTCTCGACCTTCGAAAACACATTCCTATCTGGAACTAATTACTAACAGCTGTAGACTCTACTGGGCATGCGCTAAAACAGGAGATACTAAATACAGCCTGTCGCTGGGCAGATTTCGAGCGCAGTTAACAAGGAAGTAGGACAAAACACACGGTGAGCACATGGCAGCATATGAAGGACAAAATGGCTGCCGCAAATACAAAATGGAGTCGACTGAATTGTTACGATAGTTGCCAAATACAGAATGTCTTCTGCTAATGCTTAATCTAATTGCTGTTAAATTACAACAGACAACCCTTTCAGCATTAGCTGAATACATTCGACTTCCTGGGATAGTCTAAATATTCATCCTGTATACCAATTTTCATCGTTTCAGCTACTTCTTTGTCTAAAATACTTTGTACTTTCATATATGCAGTATTTCTCCTAGCTGGTATACAGGCAGTAATGCACATAGAGCATAATATTGGACCACATTGCACACATATACAACATGTAAAGATTATCGCAATTATGATACACAGCACAGTCAATATTTTCCAGCCCCAAGCAGACACTAGAGTCCAAAAGCATCCCGCAAAAGTCCAAGTACCATTTTCTGTATGAATTTCTGAAGCAATCTTATGGAGTTTATTTATCGCATTATACACTGACGGTGTGTGATCAGGGATGAACACACAACAACTACTACCAATGATGCGAAATTAACCACCTCGGTTAGCAAGCATAACATCTAGCACCATCCTGTTCTGGAGTGCAACAACTCTAGCAATTTTCAGTTCTTCAGTAATATTTCGAAGTGCTATAGCTGCCTGATTTGTAACAGCTTCCACAACCCTAGTCAATCGTCGCACTTTCCTACTATTTAATGCAGCACCTACAAAAAAACAGTCCTAGATTAAAGTCCACATATTGCTGTAAAGTAGTATCTATTTCATCTACATCATCTGTATTAAAAGTCCTTTTATACCGATTCATAGTAATATTACTAAACAATTTAAGATCTCGATGATATGATGCAGGTGCTAAAAATACAGGGGGCAATAAAAACGATACATAACATACACCCGACCACCCAGCTGGTAGTCGGTAATACCCATAGCTGCCACATACAAAGTATGTATTATGTGAAGCTAGGAAAGAACTATAATTTATTCCATCTATATTAAAAACGGTAAAGCAGTCACTTATTCCAACAGGAATCTGTCCAACACTTTGTACACATGTTTGCTTTAGTCTTTGTAACAGAAATCACAAAGCGTTCACTTTCGGCAGAGTCTCTTGTGTTGCTGAAGACATATGGCGTTGAAATATTGTTCGGTCGGTATTCCTCCCATTTAGTTCCATTAGCTTGAGGGTACCCATCCTTGTCTTGATAACACTCTTTATTCAAACGGAAAAGAAGTCCACCTACTGTAGGCTTTCTGGTTGCAAACAAGAGAGTGAACCAGGCTCGACAAGAGCCATTATGTGAGAAAGGAAGAGGTATAAAAGGTGTTCCTCCTTTCTTTTGATGAGCAGGCATCATCCCACATACCCAACAATTGGTTGCGTTTGTAGCATTATGAGTATGATGCAGCATCTGAATAAAAGTGTTGTTGAGATAAGATTGACGATGCTTCTGCTCCTGATACAGGAGCGTAAAGAAGTAGTGCTCCTCCGGTATTGGCGTAGTAGTAACAAACCACTCACGAGCAGGAGTTGTCTTCTCAACAGACCAAGTGATTGTTGACATAATCACTAAAGCAGCAATAAACCCTATAGCACAAAAAATCTTCTTTCTCTCCATTTCAATAAGAGCACTAGACAATTCTTCCAGAAACTAAAGTAGTCGTCAGAGCTCTTACCCCTGGTTAGCCGTTTATTTCTTCACCACGGGCCAAGACGGGTGTCACTACTCTAATGCATGGCTGACCCCCGCCCTTGCAACATGGGCTCTCCGTTTCACTGACCCAGGGAATGCTCAGACAACTTTCACAGGTACTGCAAACTCCTTCCTCAGCCTCAAATTATATCTCGATGCTCCAGGGATTGTCGGGTCCGGGAAGAACTCCTCAGATCCGTCAGGTGTCACGGCGTGGCCTTTCTCCGCAGTCAAAACCTCTCGATGGTCGGTCAACACAGCAGGCTCCACCAAGGCAGGACGTACTCTCCGGCAGCGAGTACTGTGGACCCAGTTCTCCGATTCGTGACTCGAACCGCTGTCCTCGTAGCAAGTAATACTTGCTCTGGTCCGCGCCACCTCGGCTCCAGACTGCTCGACCTCTCGAATGACTTCACCATGACGAAGCCACCCAGTCGGAGTTCATGGCTTCACCTTTAGATCTATCAGGAAGTGCTTCTCGAACCTGTTGATGAATAGAAACCAAGTTATCAATTAATTGTGCAAATAGTCATTCATTAAGACACAAGGTACATCATAAATAGAACTTGGTTTAGGAACTCCCGAGATATTCATTGGCCTCCCGAACACAAGCTCGTAGGGCGTGAGACCTGTCCGGGAATGCGTAACTGATCTAATAGACAACAATGCCAGTGGCAACGCATCTGGCCAAGTCAAAGAAGTAAAAACCTGTATTTTCGTTAATTTCAACTTCAGAGTAGCATTGTATCTTTCCACTAATCCTGCTGATTGCGGGTGGAACACCGCATGGAACTTCTGTTTGATCCCTAATCCTTTCAGGATATACTTGATAACATTCCCTATAAAGTGAGGTCCGTTATCGCTCCACAAAAGTCTACAAACACCATATCTAGGAAAGAATTCCTTCAAAAGCACCTTTGCCGTAGTAATAGCAGTGAAGTCCTTTGTGGGGTACGCCTCAATCCACTTACTAAAGGCACATACCACCACCAAGACATACTTCAGATTATTACAGCGTTCAAGCTGAATATAACGCATTTGCAAAACTTCAAAAGGTGCAGTTGGTGTAGCAAACTCTCCTGCAGGAGTTTGTGTCCCTTTTCCAGGATTAAATTGCAAACAAATCATACATGATTGTACTACTCTCTTAGCTGTGCTACCAATTTCTGTATGCTCCCAAACTTACGTAAGCAATTTCACTATTGCTGAAGCTCCAACATGTGCCAGCCCATGTGCCATCTGATCCACAGGTTGTACAAAAGCTATGGACAACTTCCATTTATTCATTTGCTTATTTCGCCAACAACCTTCATCTTCCAACTCTCCATCTTTAGACCGTTGCTCCCGTTCTTTCTCAGAAGCGGCTCTCTGTATCTCTAATACTTCTTGCCTAGCATTGTGTCACCGCTCAGCTTGCAACTTCACTACATACATGGAAGTAGTGCTGGGCTGCATCGCAGTCTCACGTGCCACTCGATCTGCAAAGGCATTACCTTGTCCCACCTTATCTGTAACTTTCTTGTGAGCACTACATTTCACAATAGCTATTTTTCCTACTTTGCATTTCATGGTTTGCTTTTAATTACCTCAGGGTACCTCGTGTTAAGGTAGTTTTCGTGTGTTGCGTTAGATTGCCTTGTGCCTTAGCCTGTTTGGAATTGTCTTACTTTTTGTGCTGAAATGTGAGGCATATATTACTTTGGTTTATTTTCTGTTTGTTTCCCTTTTGGTGCCCCGCTTTGTCGTGTGTTGTCTTAGTTTGCCATGTGTTGTTTTGTTTAAAGGCTTGTCGTAGGTTCTCTTGTGGTGTTTTACTGACTCCATTAGTTGTCTGTGTTTGCTGTGACGCTTTACTCAAGGCCTGCAATGCCTTAGGTTGCCCTGTGTTCCCTTAGCTTGACTTGTTGCTCTACTTTTCTATGTGATGTCTCTCATCGCTCAGTTCTTTCTGTGCCATATGCGACAAATTAAGCTATTGACATTGTAAATGACAATGCCATTTATTTATCGGTTTTCAAAACCAACACATAAATAAAAAAATTGTCATTTACAATGCCAATAGCTCTAACTTTGGCAAAGGTGAGACCGTTGAATTGTAAATGCTTGTTTTACATGTATCGTCTCAACAAGGTTAGGTTACTATTGTTTGTATACCCAACATAGACAACAAACTTAGTTTATATGCCCTGTGGCCGTATTTAATTTTAGAAAAAATAATACCAATGACTGACAAGGATGTGACTTCTATTTAGACCATGGTTCTGTACCTTTTATTTTTTACACAGCCTTGATAAAGTCGCGGGATCACACCCTGTAGCGACGAAACACGCGTTGGTTGTGGCCGAGAACACCAGAATAAAACGCGAACAAGACAAAAGAAAGAAAGAATTGTGTATATTCTGTGACTCATTTACTGTACTTGTTTTTAACTTGGAGGGAAACCACATCTTACTTAAATACGTGTGCTGGGGAGTTGATTTTCTCAGGGGTGCAGAGGAGGTGAGGCCTGTCCAGGGGTGCAGAGGAGGTGAGGCCTGTCCAGGGGTGCAGAGGAGGAGAGGCCTGTCCATGGGGTGCAGAAGAGGTGAGGCCTGTCCATGGGGTGCAGAAGAGGTGAGGCTTGTCCAGGGGGCAGAGGAGGTGATGCCTGTCCAGGGGGCAGAGGAAGTGATGCCTGTCCAGGGGGCAGAGGAAGTGATGCCTGTCCAGGGGGCAGAGGAGGTGATGCCTGTCCAGGGGTGCAGAGGAGGTGGAGCCTCTCCAGGGGTAGGAAAGGAGGTGAGACTTGTCCAGGGGGAGCAGAGGAGATGAGGCCTGTCCAGGGGGAGCAGAGGAGGTGAGGCCTGTACAGGGGTAGCAGAGGAGATGAGGCCTGTCCAGGGGTGCAGAGGAGGTGAGGCCTGTCCCGCGGGGGTACAGAGGAGGTGAGGCCTGTCCAAGGGTGCAGGGGAGGTGAGGCCAGTCCAGAGTGGTGAAGAGGAGGCGAGGCCTGTCCATGGGGTGCAGAGGAGGCGAGGCCTGTCCATGGGGTGCAGAGGAGGTGAGGCCAGTCCAGAGTGGTGAAGAGGAGGTGAGGCCTGTCCAGGGGGTGCAGAGGAGGCGAGGCCTGTCCATGGGGTGCAGAGGAGGTGAGGCCAGTCCAGAGTGGTGAAGAGGAGGTGAGGCCTGTCCAGGGGGTGCAGAGGAGGCGAGGCCTGTCCATGGGGTGCAGAGGAGGTGAGGCCTGTACAGGGGTAGCAGAGGAGATGAGGCCTGTCCAGGGGTGCAGAGGAGATGAGGCCTGTCCAGGGGTAGCAGAGGAGATGAGGCCTGTCCAGGGGTGCAGAGGAGGTGAGGCCTGTCCCGCGGGGGTACAGAGGAGGTGAGGCCTGTCCAAGGGTGCAGGGGAGGTGAGGCCAGTCCAGAGTGGTGCAGAGGAGGTGAGGCCTGTCCATGGGGTGCAGAGGAGGTGAGGCCTGTCCATGGGGTGCAGAGGAGGTGAGGCCTGTCCATGGGGTGCAGAGGAGGTGAGGCCTGTCCATGGGGTGCAGAGGAGGTGAGGCATGTCCAGGGGTTGCAGAGGAGGTGAGGCTTGCCCGGGGGGTGTACAGAGGATTTGAGGCTTGTCCAAAGGGTGTAAAGGAGGTGAAGCATGTCCTTTTCAGGGGTGGGGTGGTTGCGAAGGAGGCGAGGCCTGTCCTAGAGGTGCAGAGAAGGTAAGTCCTGTCCATGGGGAGGAGAGCAGGTGAGACCTGTCCAGGGGGAAAAGAGGAGGTGAGGCGGGTCATGAGGGGTGCAGAGGAGATGCCTGTTCAGGGGAGCAGAGGAGGCGTGGCTTATCCAGGGGGTGCAGAGGAGGTGAGGCATGTCTTGTCCATGGGGGTACAGAACATGTGAGGCCTGTCAAGGGTTCAGAGGAGGTGAGGCATGTCCAGTCAAGGGGGTTAACAGCAGGTGATGCCTTTCCGGGGGTACAGAAGAGGTGAGGCATGTCCTGTCCAGGGGGTTAAGAGCAGGTGAGGCCTGTCCAGGGGTGCAGAGGAGGTGGTGCCTGTTCTGGGCTGGGGGTGCAGAGGAGGTGCGTCATATCTGGGAGAAAGTTCCCCGTAGCACCGGAGTCCAGCATCACGCCCACTCCTGAAAGAACTCTGTCTTGAAATCCTAGGTTCCTCATCAGAATAAGGTGTGGAGCAGAAGATTGTAGAATATTGGCCACTTGATGAGAAATTGGCGTTGTATCCTTGTTAGCAACCACCAGCCCAACTCCTTCTACTAGTGGTGCAGAGAGTTTTACTTCTTGAAGGTTTTTGGCTTCTTGGGACATTTCTTTACAAAATGTTTACTCATCGATGTAACAGAAAAGCACACCATTACTAAATTTCTTCAATTCCTTCTCCACTTTCTTACTCTCTCACTCTCTCCCTCTCTCTCTCTCTCTCTCTCTCTCTCTATATATATATATATATATATATATATATATATATATATATATATATATATATATATATATATATATATATATATTTCCTTTCCCAGAGAGCCTATGGCTTTTGCTCCTAAAGTATTTTATTCATTGGTAACCTGCATTATAAACAACTTTTTCGCACCCTTTAACTCTGTGAGTTCGTTTATTCTTTTTCACTCATTCGTTCATTCACTCACTGCCTTACTTTCTTATCTTCTGAATTCTTCTTACTTCTCCCTTAGAAACCTTCTGGAGCCTCCGTCATCAACCAAGCAACGAAGAAATCAGGAACTGAAGTATTCAATGGGTAAGTGTTAATTCTTCTCTTTATATTTCTTTTTTCCTATTCATTTTAAATTGGTATTTCTCTCTAGTTCTAAATTACCAAACTAACTAACCGACGCACCAAAGTGCTCGAACATGCGCCTAAGCCTGGCAAAAAATTGCGCTATTTCCATCTAACTAGACTACAGAAAGAATATCACTAATCTCTAAAAAAAATCCATTGGTGCCTCGGTTCTAGAATCAACCGGCGCACTTCAAAGCTGGTCTAGACCTCGCGCCCGTGTCCAGGAACTCAGGACTAGACCGGCAACTTCCACCGCGGTCCTCCCTGTTGGTAGTATAGGGGAGAATGCCCGGTTCCGCGCTATAATCGCCTGCGACCTTTTGCGAGCGGGTGATCTTTGCAATGCACTTTCAATGGCAGATACTGCGAGACAAAGAAGAGCTTTAATTACTTTTTGATGCACCCTGACACCTGTCCAGGGGGTGCAGAAGAGGTGAGGTCTGTACTGTGCTAAGGAGGAGAGACCTGTCCTGGGCTGGGGTGCAGTGGAGGTGCGGCCTATCCAGTGTAGAAGTAAACCTCAGCTAGGTCTACCAGTGCAAGGGGTTCGCCCTTCTCTGCACAAAGTCCTCAGACCATAGGAAGAAGTTGGCACAGAAACTGGAAAATAGAAAAGTATAGTTTATTAACCTCCGGAGGTGGTACTACGGTCCATACAACACCCTTCAGTATTGTATGGAGTAGCACACCGAACTAAAGCACATGGCCCTTTTATACACTAAGAGGGGGCTCAAAGAAGGTGGTACAAAACACAAGAATGAGTTTTATGTACATATAAGGACATTTTAGAAGCACAATCGATGAGTGGGCAGAGTTAACGGTTCTCGACCTTCGAAAACACATTCCTATCTGGAACTAATTACTAACAGCTGTAGACTCTACCGGGCATGCGCTAAAACAGGAGATACTAAATATAGCCTGTCGCTGGGCAGATTTCGAGCGCAGTTAACAAGGAAGTAGGACAAAACACACGGTGAGCACATGGCAGCATTTGAAGGACAAAATGGCTGCCGCAAATACAAAATGGAGTCGACTGAATTGTTACGATAGTTGCCAAATACAGAATGTCTTCTGCTAATGCTTAATCTAATTGCTGTTAAATTACAACAGACAACCCTTTCAGCATTAGCTGAATACATTCGACTTCCTGGGATAGTCTAAATATTCATCCTGTATACCAATTTTCATCGTTTCAGCTACTTCTTTGTCTAAAATACTTTGTACTTTCATATCTGCAGTATTTCTCCTAGCTGGTATACAGGCAGTAATGCACATAGAGCATAATATTGGACTACATTGCACACAAATACAACATGTAAAGATTATCGCAATTATGATACACAGCACAGTCAATATTTTCCAGCCCCAAGCAGAAACTAGAGTCCAAAAGCATCCCGCAAAAGTCCAAGTACCATTTTCTGTATGAATTTCTGAAGAAATCTTATGGAGTTTATTTATCGCATTATACACTGACGGTGTGTGATCAGGGATGAACACACAACAACTACTACCAATGATGCGAAATGAACCACCTCGGTCAGCAAGCATAACATCTAGCACCATCCTGTTCTGGAGTGCAACAACTCTAGCAATTTTCAGTTCTTCAGTAATATTTCCAAGTGCTATAGCTGCCTGATTTGTAACAGCTTTCACAATCCTAGTCAATCGTCGCACTTTCCTACTATTTAATGCAGCACCTACAAAAAAAACAGTCCTAGATTAAAGTCCACATATTGCTGTAAAGTAGTATCTATTTCATCTACATCATCTGTATTAAAGTCCTTTTATACCGATTCATAGTAATATTACTAAACAATTTAAGATCTCGATGATATGATGCAGGTGCTAAAAATACAGGGGGCAATAAAAACGATACATAACATACACCCGACCACCCAGCTGGTAGTCGGTAATACCCATAGCTGCCACATACAAAGTATGTATTATGTGAAGCTAGGAAAGAACTATAATTTATTCCATCTATATTAAAAACGGTAAAGCAGTCACTTATTCCAACAGGAATCTGTCCAACACTTTGTACACATGTTTGCTTTAGTCTTTGTAACAGAAATCACAAAGCGTTCACTTTCGGCAGAGTCTCTTGTGTTGCTGAAGACATATGGCGTTGAAATATTGTTCGGTCGGTATTCCTCCCATTTAGTTCCATTAGCTTGAGGGTACCCATCCTTGTCTTGATAACACTCTTTATTCAAACGGAAAAGAAGTCCACCTACTGTAGGCTTTCTGGTTGCAAACAAGAGAGTGAACCAGGCTCGACAAGAGCCATTATGTGAGAAAGGAAGAGGTATAAAAGGTGTTCCTCCTTTCTTTTGATGAGCAGGCATCATCCCACATACCCAACAATTGGTTGCGTTTGTAGCATTATGAGTATGATGCAGCATCTGAATAAAAGTGTTGTTGAGATAAGATTGACGATGCTTCTGCTCCTGATACAGGAGCGTAAAGAAGAAGTGCTCCTCCGGTATTGGCGTAGTAGTAACAAACAACTCACGAGCAGGAGTTGTCTTCTCAACAGACCAAGTGATTGTTGACAAAATCACTAAAGCAGCAATAAACCCTATAGCACAAAAAATCTTCTTTCTCTCCATTTCAATAAGAGCACTAGACCATTCTTCCAGAAACTAAAGTAGTCGCCAGAGCTCTTACCCCTGGTTAGCCGTTGATTTCTTCACCACGGGCCAAGACTGGTGTCACTACTCTAATGCATGGCTGACCCCCCCCCCCCCCCCTTGCCACATGGGCTCTCCGTTTCACTGACCCAGGGAATGCTCAGACAACTTTCACAGGTACTGCAAACTCCTTCCTCAGCCTCAAATTATATCTCGATGCTCCAGGGATTGTCGGGTCTGGGAAGAACTCCTCAGATCCGTCAGGTGTCACGGCGTGGCCTTTCTCCGCAGTCAAAACCTCTCGATGGTCGGTCAACACAGCAGGCTCCACCAAGGCAGGGCGTACTCTCCGGCAGCGAGTACTGTGGACCCAGTTCTCCGATTCGTGACTCGAACCGCTGTCCTCGTAGCAAGTAATACTTGCTCTGGTCCGCGCCACCTCGGCTCCAGACTGCTCGACCTCTCGAATGACTTCACCATGACGAAGCCACCCAGTCGGAGTTCATGGCTTCACCTTTAGATCTATCAGGAAGTGCTTCTCGAACCTGTTGATGAATAGAAACCAAGTTATCAATTAATTGTGCAAATAGTCATTCATTAAGACACAAGGTACATCATAAATAGAACTTGGTTTAGGAACTCCCGAGATATTCATTGGCCTCCCGAACACAAGCTCGTAGGGCGTGAGACCTGTCCGGGAATGCGGTACTGATCTAATAGACAACAATGCCAGTGGCAACGCATCTGGCCAAGTCAAAAAAGTAAAAACCTGTATTTTCGTTAATTTCAACTTCAGAGTAGCATTGTATCTTTCCACTAATCCTGCTGATTGCGGGTGGAACACCGCATGGAACTTCTGTTTGATCCCTAATCCTTTCAGGACATACTTGATAACATTCCCTATAAAGTGAGGTCCGTTATCGCTCCACAAAAGTCTACAAACACCATATCTAGGAAAGAATTCCTTCAAAAGCACCTTTGCCGTAGTAATAGCAGTGTAGTCCTTTGTGGGGTACGCCTCAATCCACTTACTAAAGGCACATACCACCACCAAGACATACTTCAGATTATTACAGCGTTCAAGCTGAATATAACGCATTTACAAAACTTCAAAAGGTGCAGTTGGTGTAGCAAACCCTCCTGCAGGAGTTCGTGTCCCTTTTCCAGGATTAAATTGCAAACAAATCATACATGATTGTACTACTCTCTTAGCTGTGCTACCAATTTCTGTATGCTCTCAAACTGGCGTAAGCAATTTCACTATTGCTGAAGCTCCAACATGTGCCAGCCCATGTGCCATCTGATCCACAGGTTGTACAAAAGCTATGGACAACTTCCATTTATCCATTTGCTTATTTCGCCAACAACCTTCATCTTCCAACTCTCCATCTTTAGACCGTTGCTCCCGTTCTTTCTCAGAAGCGGCTCTCTGTATCTCTAATACTTCTTGCCTAGCATTGTTTTACCGCTCAGCTTGCAACTTCACTACATACATGGAAGTAGTACTGGGCTGCATCGCAGTCTCACGTGCCACTCGATCTGCAAAAGCATTACCTTGTCCCACCTTATCTGTAACTTTCTTGTGAGCACTACATTTCACAATAGCTATTCTTTAGGTCTCGCGACCTATCAATGCGCGCAAGCGCATTGAGCGGAGCGAGAATTCAAGTGCTCGAAATCCTAGTGAAACCAAGGGCTTCTTGCGCTGCGGTTTTCATTAAGTTCACGTGAATCACGTGAGCAAACAAGCACGCGCATCAGCCTCCCTCCTACTCGTACTTTCAGTTTCTCCCGCCCCCATCCGGCCTCTCTCCAAGCGCATCGCGCTTTCGCACACAGGCATTCCGCCTGCCACACTTCTCCTCCCTCGCATTCCCACCCCCCCACCAGGCTCTCCCGCCCCCATCCGGCATTTGCTTTGCGTTCTTGTTTTTTTTTATCGTGTCAGCACGTTAGGTTTCGCTTTCACCGTCGCCGGCTTCCCTCAGGCATTCCGCCTGCCACACTTCTCCTCCCTCGCATTCCCACCCCCCCACCAGGCTCTCCCGCACCCATCCGGCATTTGCTTTGCTTTCTTGTTATTTTCTTTTTTTATTTATTATCCCGTCGTCTCCCCACCACTACGCCCCACCCAACCACGTTTACCTGTGCCAGCCGTGCCTGTTTCAAATGCTGCGTCCCTCAAAACAACAAACAGCAGAACGGAGTGCGTGGCCGGCAGATACAAACGTTTCGCCCGTGGCCTGTTTGCGTGACTTTCAGCAATAATCCGTCGGAAATTGAATTAGCGGCACAATGGCATTTTTTCTAATCGCACCCAGTACCGGGAAGGGCGGCATAAAAAGAACCATTTAGGCAGAGACAGAGCAGCACCATTATAAGACACCTTACCTTTCTCTGCCACTGCTCAGGTTTCAACATGCGCACTACATTCAGTGTCTGCCGAAAAACAGGACATGCTTACAGAGTAGGCTCTGACTCACCGCGCTTCACAAACAGAGATCCCGGCCGGGTTTCTCTTCCAGAGCGAGGTCGGAGCATTAAGTGTTACGGGACATCGTGTCTGGGAGCTGTAATCCTGCTACTTCCTGGTTTACAAGCACGGGAAACTTCAGGGAGGGAGTGAAAATTACCCGTACTCTGAAAGCCTGTAAAACCGCTTATTTGTGTCATGCCTTTCTCAGCTAAAGGCGCGCACTTTTGTGGGCGATTGTTGTAAAACGCACTTAAACTGAAGCGTAGTGTGTACGTTTGATGGACATGGCATTGAAGAAATTGTTCATCCAGATAGAGCAAGGGCGAGGGAAGTATCTGTTTTATATGAAGTCGTGCCTTTATTGCAGAATTTGTACAGTGCTTACTACTACTATGTGCGGCACAGAAGCGCTTCCCCCGTGGGTAGCACGCTATATCGTGCGAGGTGTGTGGTTAAGTGCAGGGCACAAGTCCTAAAACAAGCATTGGCATAGCCAATAGGTCTCGCTTGTGGGACCTTATAAGTATTTAGTTTTGCAGCACAATATCCTTAGTGCAACAACATCAACTGTTGCATGCCTAAACACTTATAAGGTACAAGGTTTAGCCGTGCAACAGCTGATGTTGTTGCACCAAGGATATTGTGCTGCAAAACTAAATACTTATAAGGTCCCACAAGCGAGACCTATTGGCTATGCCAATGCTTGTTTTGGGTATGTCAATGGAGTCAAAAGGTTATGCACTAATTCTCCGTGCATTATCTGCATCCCATGTGACGTCAGAAAGCCTCTTTCCTTCCAGAGCAGGCCAAAATCTTGCGCCACTCCAAAAGCATAGCGGCTATCTGTATAAATGTTCACACACAAATCAGTACTAAGCTCACATGCTCGTGTCAAAGCTATTAGTTCCGCTGCTTGAGCTAACTTCTGTGGTATGCGAGCTGTCTCCACTATTGTGTGAAGTGTGGTAATTGGGTATGCGGCTGAAGTTGTACCATCTGGCAACTTCAGACAAGACCCATCAAACCACAGTTCTCCATCTACATCTAGAAGGGGCGTATCTTGTAAATCAATACGAACCTTTGTCTGTTCTTCAGCCAGGAATATACAATCATGTGTTTCTTGTGCCTCAGGCTGAGTCACCGGAAATGGCAAAAACGTGGCTGGGCTTAGTGTTGCACATCTCTTCAGTGTAATGTGAGGAGCTAACAGCGTCAGCTCATATCCTGTCAGACGAGCACTAGTTAAATGCTGCGTCTTTGTTTAATTCAAAAGGGCATCAACAGCATGGGGTACCAGCACCAACAGTTTATGTGACAAAACTATCCATTCACTCTGGCGTATTGACACAGCTGTTGCCGCTACTGAGCGAAAACATCGAGGCAACGCTCGAGCAACAGGATCAAGTACTGCTGAAAAATATGCACAAGGAGGTTGCTTATCGCAATGTGTCTGCACTAAAAATGACAATGCACATCCATCTCTCTTGTGTACGTACAATGTAAAAGGCTTCGTGTAATCTGGAGTACCTAACACTGGTGCTGAACAAAGGGCTTGTCATAACTGTCGAAAAGCATTCTCACATTCATCTGTCCATGGAAGGGATATTGGAGTATCTTTTGTCAACAGTGCTAACAAAGGCTTAACAATGTATGAAAATCCTAATATCCATTGCCCACAAAAGGAAGTAAGACCAAGAAATACACAAACTTCTTTCTGTGTAGAAAGTACTGGTGTGTCTAAAATTGCCTGAATACGATCTGATGTGAGTGCACGTCCCTCCTTAGACAAAAGGTGACCTAAATAGGTTACCTTTGGTATACAATATTGCAATTTCTTTCATGATACTTTATGATGATGTGAAGCAAGGAAGGAAAGCAAAGACAGAGTGCATTTTTCACATTGCTCAGGGGTATCGGCTGCCAACAAGATATCACCGACATATTGTATGAGCGCCACACTTTCAGGCAGAACAAAAGAACCTAGTTGTCATTTCAATGCTTGGCTGTAAATACTAGGACTCTCGGTAAAGCCTTGAGGAACTCTTCAAAATCTATACGATCGATTATTCAAAGTGAAACCGAACAAATATCGGCTATCCGGATGAATAGGGATCGAAGAGAAATCGTTCTTCAAGTCTATAACAGAGAACGTAGTTGCAGTTGGAGGAACTAGAGTAAGAAGTGTTGTGCTGTCAGAAACCACTGGGTATTGTGGTACCACTATCTTATTCACTTCTCGCAAATCAATTATGAATCGATAAATTCTAGTGTCAGTATCTTTTTTCAAAATAGGGAGAATCGGACTGTTGCAGACATTAAATGGCAACAACCCCAACTTCAATAAGATCCTGTACAATTTGTGTGAGTGCTTCCTCACCCTCCTGTGAAATTCTATATTGAGGCAAACGTGGTAACACAGCTCCCTCCTTTACACTAATATGCACCAGTGGAATAACCATCTGTCCCAAATCAGTATCTGAAGTAGCCCACAAAGTTTCAGCGAGGGAAGCTAATGCAGTATCTTCTTTAACAAGGCAATCTCTTTCCATTACAGGGTAATTATCATTCAAAATCTCACATACTCCTTCAGGGGAAGATCATATTGTAGCTCTGAAATACTTGAGCATATCAAGACCCACACAATATTATCTGGTGTATTCGGGAAAAGCAAAAACAGACATGGAGCGATGAATTTATCAACATGAAATGCAAGTGGTTGCGACAATGGGCTAAGGCAGTGGTTCCCAAACTGTGCGCCGCGGCACCCCGGTGCGCCGTCAAGAGTCACCAGGGGCGCCGCACACAATGTGGGAAGATGGCCTGCGCTGAGGAAGCTTCTAATCATGTAGTATTGTAATAGTGAGAAGGTGCGCCATTAACAAAGTGATGCGTCTTTAGACACCCTACCGCTACCTGTCAGCGGTCAGCTTTAAGGCAGCAAGACAGTGAATGGTATTCAAATGACGACACCCAGCTGCGGCGCAACACACGGGGGAGTTTCAAATGCCACCTGAGTAATCTGAAATCTTGGTTTGGCCCAGGAGCCACGGCCGCCATACGCGCTACTGACATGCTTTCAGGTAGCCTCCGCTTACGCACAGCAGCCTGTCGAGCGTTGTTGCAGCCCGTGTTCTGCTGCGCAGCTTTTGAGGATCCTTCATAATTTATACAGGTTGGTTTCACACGGACTAAAATACTTCTTGCTTACTGCAAAAAAGGGGAACATGACTAGCTCGTGACCGGCCAAGCCCCTGTAATTATGCTGGCTGCTGTTGCTGCACTTTGTTCGTGTCTGTGCCAGAAATTACCAGACAGAATTTCCAGTGGGCAAACTCGCTGCTGTGTTCGAAATAGGCTACAATTGGAGCCTGGATTCGTTTCCCGGACCCAGTCTGACCCTCAACCAAGGCCAGGCAGAAAGCATATTCCAGCCTCAGTGAAAGCAGTTCCCCCTTATTTCCTCCGTATATTTCAGGAGTTTGCCACTGAAGTAATTTTATGGTCGGACTTGCTAGAAATAAACACACCTTCCCTTTCTAAGAAACATCACCTCCTCCCAGCTGCCTCGTGTGACCCTCATTCCTTTCCAGAAGGGAAGACTTGTTCTTCCTCTGAATTCCCTATCCAGATCGGGGAAAAGTTGTGTTTTCCCGCATGATTTGGCTCGTATTGGAAGGCCCCTCTATCCCTGATGTCAGGGATCAAGTTGGCAGTGTCAGGGAAGGACATTAGCACGTTTCATTTCTAGTAGTCTTGACTGCTTTCCTGTGGCACCAGATGGGAGGCTATAGAGGCCTTGGCCTGGGCAAGGTTCACCCTCGCTGTGATGGATACCTTACTTGTGCTACTTCTTGCTAAATCAACATTTACGAAGAGTATTATTTTTTGAGATGTCATTATCTCCAGCATCACATGTGCTCAGGAAAGGTTTATATATGACATATATTGTCCCAACAGTGAGTGCTTGTCTATTCTGCTTTGCTGTTAGTAAATGCCAAAATGTTCCCTTTTGCTGGATTTGATGCCCACTGCTTCAGGAAGAGACAGGCGCTAACAGGTAAAACGCCACAAGTACAAACTTACAGCTGTTTAATTACTTATTATTTCAAAGCAAGAATAAGGCCTCCAAAATAAAAATGAGTATTTTCAAACCTTATCTACAATCACACACTGAGGTGACGTCAGGACGAGTATTATTTTGCTACAACAAATATCTAGATGGGCCCTAATTACAGGCAAAAAGAATATATGTAGAATAGATTGTTGGCCTGGCTGTTGAAATGTGAGATAAGACATGCACAGCTTATTTATACGGAACTGGTACTTCCACTGCTCTGAAGCTATTTCTTAAAGCTGAAGTTGTATTTCACCTAGAGAAAATGTAGTGTTATGAAACCACTGGACGTGCTTACATTTTATCCACTTTTGTCCGATTCCGAAAAGCTCCCCTTGAACTTGGGATAATGATTTTGGAGCGTATTCTGAGTGGTCTGGCTTGGTTATTTCTATTTTATTTTTGGGTTAATTAACCCTGCACAATTACCATTTTTACTGATTGTTGAGTTAAAACAATGAAACAAAGTGTGTTTCTACTCACATTTTCACTTGCTGAGAGCAAGTGGAAAATATATACCGAGATGAACCTGGAATTAAAGGATTGCACGCTGTTCAATCACCCCAAACTGGGCCATGTTTGTTTTATTTCTGGGAAGAGGAATGTGACGGAGGAATGAAAGAAATACCTGATACTAAAATTGACACCAAGACAGTTTATTCATTTCTTCATCCCAATTAACCTCATGACATGATGGGGAGCCACGTCCAACTGCCAATTAGGTCAAGGGAGCCACAGGTTAAATAAGTTTGGGAACCACTGGGCTAAGGGAAGGTGTTCCATCGAACCCTATCGATGTGATGGTTAAGCCAGACAGGGGAGCCCTTGGAACCAATTGTTTAGACAGCGCGCTATGAGTAGCTCCTGTATCGCCAGAAACTGATCAGTGGAACCCAAAACATGTGCTGTAACATAAGGACCCCTCTGATCTACTGGAACTTCAACTGATTCCATACCCCATCCTAGGCAATCCTATGCATAAGCAGAATCATGTAAATCAGGCTGCGCATAATCAGACATTTGATATTGATTACGTCTGTCAAAAGTATTGAACCCGTTCTGTATTCATGCATTAGAATCAAATCTAGCGCGATCATTTGTATTTCCCCTAGGCCCTGAATATCCCGCGTGATTTCTCATTTGTCCCCGACCACGTGTATACTGCTGTGAGTGCAATGCTGGACACTCAGCTGCCCAATGCCCAAATTTCCTACAATACGCACATTCGAGCGTAAGAAGAACCATAAGAACCACGTCCACCTCTATCGTTATCCCTAGAAGGCGGACCATATACTTGGGCTAACGTGACCTTTGTTTTTAACTCCTTAGACTTCTTATCCTCACTACCCTTCGCTTCTAATTCCTGACGCACGTAATATATGAGCCATCGCCAAGAGAGATGCCGGTGAAGAGGTAGTCCAACAGCTTTCACTAGCTTTCAAACTACTAGCCACTCCTGGTAATAAATTTGCAACATATTTATCTACAAACCAATGTCGACACGTATCGTTAGTTAGCAACTGTCCGCTAAAATCATGAAAGGCTTCCTCAAAGCGCGTAAAGAAATCTGAAACCGATTCATCTACCTTCTGCTTACACAATGCTAGAACAGTCCATTCAATCTCTTTAGGGGGGGATAATCATTTTTAACTTAGTTAATATCGCGGCGGGAAGATCTAATATTAATCGACATCGCTTTTTCGCAGGTTCCCTTTCCTCGTCCTCTTGATCTATCTCCTTCCATAATGCCCCAAAAACTGCACGATCATCAATTTTACGCCCAGACCTCCACATATCAGGCGGTAATATGAACCCGAAAAATAAATCAATGTCAGCCAAAGTCCTAGTACAAGAGTTATTAACACCCTGAAACTTCCTCATAGAAAGTGGCTTGATTTTTCCGCGGGTCAGGTAATGCTGCTTTAAGTGCCATTACCTCTGCCCTATTCCAGGGAGTGTATGCCCAATTATAAATAAAACAGCCTTTAGCATCAGCAGAACTCTTATCCTCACCTGTACCCGTTCCTTTAGGAAGAACATCTAAGGGCGCTGCCTCTCGCATAGGCTTCGCATGCACTATCATGGTCTTATCTGTTTCAAAGATAGATGATTGCTTTCCGTCAGCCGAAACCGTCCGTGCAGCTGCATCTGCTTTCATTTTCTCCTCTCGCATACGGATCGCATCAGTTCGTACTTTGAACAACCGCCTTATCGCATCAGCCACCTGGGGGAGAGTAAAAAGACCATCACGCATTTGCTTACAATCGGCTGCTACATCATCAGGTTCTAAAATACCAAAAACTTTCCGAAACATCTCAACAACTTCTCCAGCAAACGACTCAGTAAAATTTAACTGTTTCTTTTCCTGCCACCCCTTTAAGCTGTCTAAAATGTTAGAAACAGAAACATTATCACGAAGTGCTTGATGAGCGATCTTTCTGAGCTCGGACGCACGGTCGACCGACCGCATAGAGCGAGTGCCTCGTTTCTTGTGGTCCGAATCGAAATCCTCATCTTCGCCAGACGGAGCGGACGGAACGGCATACGGAGGCGGAGGACGATCTAATAACAAAAAATCATCTTGTGGTTTATGAAGGACAGGATAGAGAGGTTGCCGTACAGCATATTGGCCAGATATCTGTAATCTGCGTTCCTTCTCATGTCTCTCTTACAATTCTTTCACTTCTTTCTTTCTCAACTCCTCTGCTTTCTCATACACACTCTTCCGCTGCTCTTTCTCAATCAACGCTTGCTCACGCCTCTCTCGTTCACGTACTTCTTTCACCCACATTCGTATACATTCAAACAAATCTTGTCTGGATTTCCGCTCAAACATAAACTGTTCCACGTACTCAATCTTTCGCGAATCAAATGACCCATGCATTAGCCAAAGTAACTCCCGCACGAGTGTATTTATTCCATAATGTGTTGTACATGTACATTATAGAAGAAAGACCATATTTAATATACATATCCCTATTAGGCGTCCCCTCTGGTGGAGCCGGTTGCGATTCTTCAAGTCTTAACCGGTTATCACTACAAAAGCAGCACATCCTACGAAGTGCGCTAAAAGCAGGCATGCCAAAAATAGTGCAAAATATGCATTATTATAATCAAAGTAGCACTTAAGGTATCTTTAATACATTGTGCCGTTCAAATCAAAATCGCAATTTGGAGAAAAGTCTCCTGCCTATATGGGTTGCAACGCATGTATCCAATTCCAAATCATACCAATCATGACTAGTCTCCCAAATCAAATTGCCACAGCAAGCGTTCCTAAAACTGCCTTGCCACTCCCAGGCTTCCAAAACCCACAGCAAGTAAAGCACAACGGTGCTTACCAATCACAGGGCATCTAGATTCCAACTGCCAAGTTCTAAATTCGACCAAACGGTCACTGCACAGCAAGTCAACAGAAGAGATCTCAGTCGAGGACCGGAGCCACCTGGATGGTCAGATCGGAAAGAAAGGAAAAACGCCGTGGGTGCCAAGACTCGGGTTTCTTCTGGCATGCGATCGCGTCCGCAGCGAGATTCCAATCCTTCGTCACGATCACTCCTTCGGGCATCCGAGTCGCCGAAGAGCCCCACGTGTCGGGCGCCAATTTGTAGAAGTAAACCTCATCAAGGCCTACCAGTGCAAGGGGTTCGCCCTTCTCTGCACAAAGTCCTCAGACCATAGGAAGAAGTTGGCACAGAAACTGGAAAATAGAAAAGTATAGTTTATTAACCTCGGGAAGTGGTACTACGGTCCACACAGCACCCTTCAGTATTGTATGGAGTAGCACACGGAACTAAAGCACATGGCCCATTTTATACACAAAGAGGGGGCTCAAAGAAGGAGGTACAAAACACAAGAATGAGTTTTATGTACTTATAAGGACATTTTAGAAGCACAATCGATGAGTGGGCGGAGTTATCGGTTCTCGAGACCTTCGAAAACACATTCCTATCTGGAACTAATTACTAACAGCTGCAGACGCTACTGGGCATGCGCTGAAACAGGAGATACTAAATATAGCCTGTTGCTGGGCAGATTTCGAGCAGAGTTAACAAGGAAGTAGGACAAAACACACGGTGAACACATGGCAGCATATGACCGACAAAATGGCTGCCGCAAATACAAAATAGAGTCGACTGAATTGTTACGATAGTTGCCAAATACAGCTTGTCTTCTGCTAATGCTCAATCTAATCGCTGTCAAATTACAACACCAGGAGGGGTGCAGAGGAGGTGAGGCCTGTCCAGGGGGGGCAGAGGAGGTGAGGCCTGTCCAGGGGGTGCAGAAGAGGTAAGGCCTGTACTATGCTGAGGAGGTGAGGTCTATCCAGGGTGTGCAGAGGAGTTGAGGCCTATCCAGGGGGTTGCAGAGGAGATGAGGTGTATATAGGGGTGCAGTTGTAATGAGATCTGTCCAAGGGGTGCAGAGCAGGTGAGGCCTGCCCAGGGGTCTGGTGGCTCAGGTGACTAATGCGTCCATTGCAGGGGTCTGTGTTCAACCTCATATTCACAGGTTCAAATCTCGGCGGGCCCACTCAGCATTTCATACATCGGATGTCGATAAAATGAGTACCATTGAGTTGGGTAACAATGAACATCTGTTTTTCAGCGCCAAGAGACCTATTGGTGAATGTGCGCTTTACAAATACACATGTTATGTTACAGAGGAAGTGAGGCCTGTCCTGTAGGGGGGGGGGGGGGTGCAGAACAGGCTGTGGGTGATGCAAAGGAGGTGAGGCCTATCCAGGGGATACAGTGGAGGTGAGGCCTGTCCAAGGGATGCAGAGGAGGTGAGGCCTGTCCAAGGAATGCAGAGGAGGTGAGGCCTGTCCAGGGGTTACAGTGGAGGTGAGGCCTGTCCAAGGGCTGCAGAGGAGGCGAGGCCTGTCCAGGGAGGCGCAGAGGAGATTAGGCCTGTCCAAGAGGGTGCAGAGGAGGCGAGGCCTGTCCAGGGGTGCAGAGGCGGTGAGGCTTGTCCAGGGGAATGCAGAGGAGGTGAAGCCTGCCCTACGCGGGTAGGAGGAGATGCCTGTCTTGTCTTGGTGGGGTGAAGCAAAGGAGGTGAGGCCTGTCCTGTGCTGTTATGAAACCTGCCATGGTGGGGTCGGAGGAGATGTCTGTCCTGGTTTGTCCTCTGGGTATGAGTGTTGTAATTTGACAGCGATCGATGTTAGCATTTAGCTGAAGCCATCTTGTTTCCGGCATTCATCTTATCTGCCATGTGCTTACCATGTGCTCTGTCCGTCTTTACTGTCATTGACCCTTGTACTCTGCTTATGGACTGGCTATATTTAGGCTTTGCTACTCTGCACATGCGCAGAAGAAACTGTACCTGTTCATACACATGTTCTAGTCTGTAACTGTCAGGTTATTTTTACTGGAGTCCGCAAACTGCTAGCTCCTTCTTACTGTTGACTGTGCATATCTGTGTGACCATTTATGTATGTGAACTCTCCACTGTGAACTTGTACCGCCTCCTTTTGAGCCCTTGTGTGAGTATAAAAGACCCATGGTCCTTCTACTCCTTGTGCTACTTCATACACTACCAAAGGGTGGTGTTGTGTGAATGTAGTTCCACCTCATGAGGTTAATAAAGCTTTTGTTTTATATTCCAGTTTCCGTGCCAACTTCTATTCTATTGGTTTGAGGACTTGTGCAGAGCAGGGCAAACCCCTAGCAGTGGTAGGCCTAGCTGAGGCTCAGCACAACATGAGGAGTGTCGACCACCTCAGCCACTGCTCTCACCAGCCAGAGATGCTCCTTTAGAGGCATATCATTTTATTTTAAGAGTTCATTGTCAGACCTGGAACCATTGGTGTGGGTCTCTCTTCCATTTTTGCTGTCGCCTCATGTATTTTTGCTGGTGTTAGATGCTTTGGGCACTGTACCACTGCTGTCCAGTGCCACAGTGCAAGTGCTCCCTATTGTAAATTGATGTATGAATCAGTGGTTCCTTGTTTGGCTATTTGGTTTACTTGTCAGACCTTAATCTAGTGCATTGAGTGTGCCCAGGGAGTGTAAATTCAAATGCTGCTGGTGGGCTTGTAGCACTGGTTGTGCCACCCAGAGAAGCAGCCGTGTAAAATATGCCTAGTGTCTGCCATTGCAGAGCCTGCGTGCAGTCTGGCACTGTCATGCTGACTGGGCAAGTGCACCCACTTCTCAGTCCCTAAACCTTCCCTTTTCTTCATATCAGTCACCCTTATGGTAGGCCCAAGAGCAGAGTGCATTGTAAGTATATGGTAGGACAAGCCTTGATGTGTGTGGCATGTCCTAATAGTGAATTACAGCCATTTTCGTTTTTACACTATTGCATGGCTATCTGTTCTCCGTAGGCCAGAATGGGCTGTTAGTCATTACATTTTATAATCCTAACAGACTCAGAGAACCTGGTAGAAATTTGAGTTTGGTATGCCTGAACTCAGAATAATAAAATACATCTTTTTGTGAAGTTTATTTTAATATTCTGTGTTTGCAAATACCACTTTTAGAAAGTAGGTGTTTGCGTGTCTAACCATTCAAACCTGCCTCTGCTAGGTTGTGTATTCCTATGTCTGCTTTTGTGAGTGGCAGGGCTGGGGAATTCCATGAGACCGGCTGAGTCACCCAGTGGTGCATAGAGAGATCTGCATCTAGATGGGAGGGAGGAGTTGCACCTGAACCTTAAATAGGGCTGTGCCTGCCTTCCACAATGCTGCCTCCACCCCCTAGGGTGCGGCTGAAGTCTCTGCCCTGCACACTGAAAGAAGAGAAGGAGTCCTGTAAACAAAGTGCTCCAGGACTGTACTTGCCTTCCATAATGCTGGCTCCACCTCCTGTGGGACGTATGATATGCCTGCACTGTGAAAGGAAAGGAGAAGTCTGGTTAACAGAGTGCTTCAGAACTGGTTTTGACTGGGCAAAGGCCCCTCTCCCCCCAGAGAACAAAGAATTTTAGGGTATAAATATTGGGACCCTGATCTCATGAAATTAGATCACTTTGGACTACAAGAAGAAACTGAGGAGATGAACCTCAAGAAACTGGGGAGAGACTATTCCCAAGCTGAAGTGCTGCTTGGGGGATTGGCCTGCAGTGGTTGCCTTACTGCCAAAGGAAGGAGAAAGGAACTTTGTGTACTTTGCTTTCAACTTGTGAAGGATCTCCAAGGGCTTGGAAAATAGCTTGCCTCCTGCTGAAGTCTCATGGACAATAGACGTCACCCCCCAGCTCCCCAGAGTTCTTTAGGAAGTGCCTGCTGCTGTTTTGGGCCTTCTGAAGAACTGCGTGTCGCAGGGAGCTGGAAGCGCGACTCAACGAGAAGAAGCATGTCGCTGGGCCTGCCGTTGCAACTCCGAAGGAGGGTGTCACCGCTGGAACTGTCGCACTGCACCGCATTGGAGAGAAGCATGCCGCAACGAAGAGGAAGCATGTCGCCGTCGCTGCCCTCACAACTCCGAAGGAGGGTGTCGCCGCTGTAGTTGTCGCACTGCACCGCATCAGGAGAAGAATCTCGCAACGAGGTCGGAGCGTGTCGCCGTCGCTGTGCCTGCCGTCGCAACTCCGAAGGATGGTGTCGCCGCTGGAACTGTCGCTTTGTACCGCATTGACCAAGAGCACCTCGCATCCCTGAGAAGCGCGCCGCGGTCGGAGCTGCTGCCGTCGCATCTTGGATGTCGCCGCTGTAGTTGTTGCATCAAGCGGAAGCTTCACGTATCATGGGAGAAGAGCGTCGCCGCTGGAGCTGTTGCCGTCGTATCGAAAGGGTGTCACCGCTACAGTCCACGCATCGAACCGAGGACTCTAGCATCCCCTAGAAGTGTGCCGCATCTGGGAGATCTTCACGTCTTTATTTCTTTGTATCTGAACTTTGCCGCATTTCCCATCGCTGCGACATTGCTTGTTGTGGAAGCGCAACGCAACCTAAGGTACATTGACGCATCTAAGAACTGAACTGAACTAAGCTTAAATCTACTGTTAGATTTGGGGGTCTCTGGTTGGCACAGGTAAGTACTTGTGACAGCAGGGACCCTCTCCTCTAGTCAGGATAAGGGGATTACCTTCTTAAAATAACCTCTGCTCACCCTCTAGGTAGCTTGACGCAAGCAGACAAGACTTATTTCAGAGGCTTTGCAAGTTCAGCATTTGTGACCACATACAGTAAACCAGTGACAACACTACAAATGGACACCACACTAGTATTATATCAAAAATAGTTATCTTTATATAGAGACTTAGCACAAGACCAAATAACGACAAAAATGAGCCACAATACTATTAGCAATAAAGAGTTCTTGTTGAAATGCGTATTTTAGAGTTCTGTGCGCTTCGTACCCTTCGTCCGGCTCTCACGGTGATGAAAATACCCAGAAAGAGTCTAACAAACGCAGCCGACACTCTTGTCCGATGCGTACCAAAATGCGGTGCAAGTCGTACATAGTACCTTTGCTTTGATTAGTTTGTCACGGACGATGCGTTGAAAAAAAAACGTTGTACGCGGCGATGTCCTCCTGTCGCGGTGCGAGCCTGTGCGTTTCTTTAGGGGACTGTGCCTTGTGCGGTGCGAACTATTCCGTTGCGACGTACGAGCCGTACTTTGGGAGCTGGAGTCGTACAGTCCTTGAAAGCGGTGCGAGTCGGCGACTGAAAGCAGTGTTTCCAGCGGTGGTTTGCAAGGTGGATGAAGTCCAATGGTCCTGGGACTTCGTTCAGGGGGCAAGCTAACTCACAAGCCCTTGGAGATCTTTTGCACAAGTTGGGAAATAAAGTCTTTGTAGTCTTTCTCCTCTCCTTCAGCAGCAAGGCAACCACTGCAGGCCAATCCCCCAAGTCAGGGGCAGTACTCCTCCTTCAGCTTTCCCAGTTCCTTCTCGTCGGGCAGAGGTTTCTTCTTGTCAAAGCAGGATCTAATTTCTTGGGAGCAGGGTCCTAATACTTATACACCTAATTCCTTTGTTCCTCTGGGGTTGAGGGCCCTTTGCCTAGCCTGAACCAGTTCTTGAGCACTTTGTTGACATGACTCTTGACTTTTCATTCACGGAGCAGGGCAGAGACATCAGACGCTCCACAGGAGGTGGAGTCAGCATTGTGGTGGAAAGGCACAGTCCTGTGCAGAGTCCAGGTGCACTCTTCCCACCCATCTGGATGTAAATCTCTCTATTCACCACCGGGCTGCCTCAGCCTGTCTCCTGGAATCCCCCAGCCCTGTCACTCACAGAAGCCAGACAGCAGATACACATCCTAGCAGACACGGGCTGAAATGGTTAGGCAAGCAAACACCTACTTTCTAAAAGTGGTATTTGCAAACACAGAATATTAAAATAAACTTTACTAAAAGATGTATTTTATTATTCTTCAGGCATACTAAACTCGAATTTCTACCGTGTTCCCAGAGTATGTTAGGATCATAGAATGTAACAATTCCAACAGCCCATTCTGGCCTATGAGAACAGGTAGCCTTGCAATAGTGAAAAACGAAAATGGCTGTAATTCACTATTAGGACATGCCACACAGGGCTTGTCCCACCTTATACTTAATGCACCCTGCCCATGGGCCTACCATAGGGGTGACTGATATGAAGCAAAGGAAAGGTTTAGGGACTGGCAAGTGGGTGCACTTGCCCAGACAGCATGACAGTACCAGACTGCACGCAGGTTCTGCACTGGCAGACCGTAGACACATTTTACAAGGCTGCTTCTGTGGGTGGCACAACCAGTGCTGCAGGCCCACAAGCAGCATTTGGATTTACAAGCCCTGGGCACTCCTGGTGCACTGTACTGGGGTCTGACAGTAAACCAAATAAGCCAATCATGGAGTCCAATCAATATCTACATTTTATACAGGGAGCACTTGCACTGTGGCACTGGTTGGCAGTGGCACAGTGCTCTGAGCAGCTAACACAAGCAAAACACACGAGGCACAGCAACAAAAAGTGGAAGGGAGACTCCCGCCAAGGTGCCAGGTCTAACATCTACCATCTTAAAGTAATCATAGTGTGTATTTTTTTGTCATTGATGGTCTTGTGGTAACTCTATATAAAGTCTACTTATGTTTGATAGAAAACCTGTGTGGTGTCCATTTGTAGTGTTGTCACTGGGTTATTGTATGTGGTCTCAACTGCTTAACTTACAACGCCTCTGAAGTAAAGCCCTACTGCTCGTGCCAAACTACCAAGTGGGTGAGCAGGGGTTATTTTGGGAGTGTAATCCCCTTATCCTGACTAGAGGAGAGGGGCCCTATTTGTCACTAGTACCTACCTGTGCCAACTAGAGACCCCCAAATCCAACACTCATAATCTGAGTTTTTGAAAAGTATCCGGAGTTACCATTGAGCCCCAGATGGCTCATGACAGAGGCACACATCTCCAAGCAAGGAGTTTATTTTTTTAACCACTTTTTTTAGTGAAGTAACGGAGACTACAACTCCCAGAATGCACTTACGTATTACATGAAAGTACAGGCATGAATATTTGGGGGATCACTCTACGGAAATATTTGGTACATCCCAGGGGATTGTGGCAGAAAAGAGTAGAACAGTTAATGTGCAAGGACTTTCATTCTCAGCCTCTTTCTGCAGATTGTGAGTCCAGTGAGATCTAGGGAATCTGAATCTCTCTCAAGGAGATTTCACACAGTTTTATCAGTTTCATGGAGAAATGCAATGAAAAACAGGGGGTGCAAGTCCAGCGCCCCAGTCTCTGATGTCCTTGGATCTCTGTACTGGCCCTTGCCTGGTCCTGCAAGAGAGGACGAATTGGGTGTTTAGTCGGGCCTCTCAAAGAGAGCGAGAGTGGGCTCAGTATCCTGGTCCACCAGGCCCCGGCTCAGCATCCTGGTCCTCACCTTACTCCGGCTCATGTCCTGGTCCTCACCATACTCCGGCTCATGTCCTGGTCCTCACCAGTCTCCGGCTCACATCCTGGTCCTCACAAAGCCCCGGCTCATGTCCTGGTCCTCACCAGGCTCTGGCTCATATCCTGGTCTTCACAAGGCCCTGTCTCATGTCCTGGTCCACCAGCCTCTGGCTCAGCCTCCTGGTCCACCACGGCCCCAGCTCACATTTGGTCCACCAGGCCCTGGCTCACATCCAGGTCCCCACCAGACCCCGGCTCACCCAGGTCACGTCCTGGTCCAGACCAGGCCCCGGCTCACGTCCTAGTCCTCACAAGGCCCCGGCCCATGTCCTGGTCCTCACAAGGCCCCGGCTCCGATCCTTGTCTTCACCATACCCCGGCTCACATCCTGGCCCACCAGACCCCGGCTCACGTCGTGGTATTCACAAGGCCCTGGCTCGTTTCCTGGTCCACCAGGCCCTGGCTCATGTCCTGGTCATCACAAGGCCCCACCTCACATCCTGGTCCTCACAAGCACCTGGCTCACATCCTGGTCCTCACAAGGCCCCATGTCACGTCCTAGTCCACCAGGCCCCGGCTCACGTCCTGGTCCTCACAAGGCCCCGGCTCAAATTCTGGTCCTCACAAGGCCCTGGCTCACGTCCTGGTCCTCACAAGGCCCGGCTCAAATTCTGGTCCTCACATGGCCCTGGCTCACATCCTGGTCCACCAGGCGCCGGCTCACGTCCTGGTCCTCACAAGGCCCTGGCTCACGTCCTAGTCCCCCAGGCCGGAGCTCACGTCCTGGTCCCCCACCAGGCCCTGGCTCACATCCTGGTCCCCACCAGGCCCTGGCTCACATCCTGGTCCCCACCAGGCCCTGGCTCACATCCTGGTCCCCACCAGGCCCTGGCTCACATCCTGGTCCCCACCAGGCCCTGGCTCACAGCCTGGTCCCCACCAGGCCCCTGCGCACGTCCTGTTCCTCACAAGGCCCTGACTCACGTCCTAGTCCCCCAGGCCGGAGCTCACGTCCTGGTCCCCACCAGGCCCTGGCTCACATCCTGGTCCCCACCAGGCCCTGGCTCACATCCTGGTCCCCACCAGGCCCTGGCTCACATCCTATTCCCCACCAGGCCCCTGCTCACGTCCTGGTCCTCACAAGGCCCTGGCTCACGTCCTAGTCCCCCAGGCCGGAGCTCACGTCCTAGTCCTCACAAGACCCTGGCTCATGGCCTGGTCCACCAGGCCCTGGCTCACATCCTGGTCGCCACCAGGCCCTGGCTCACGTCCTGGTCGCCACCAGGCCCTGGCTCACGTCCTGGTCGCCACCAGGCACTGGCTCCTGTCCTAGTCGCCACCAGGCCCTGGCTCACATGCTGGTCCCCACCAGGCCCCGACTGACGTCCTGGTCCTCAGAAGGTCCTGGCACACGTCCTGGTCCTCACTAGAGTCCGGCTCAAATCCTGGTCTATAACAAGCCCTGCCCACATGCTAGTCCTCACTAGACTCCGGCTCACATCCTGGTCCCAACCAGGCCAAGCTGCAGAGGGAGATCAACTGGTTTTTGACACACAATGCCACCTCAAACAGGAAGCAGACATATGCAAATCAGCTTTAGACTCCTCCCAATAGGAGCAGTCCAGCCTGAAGAGCCAATCCAGATTCTTTCTGAACCGGAACAGAAGCAACCCAAGACTGGTTTTAGCCTATTTGGGCCTCGACTGTAGGGTGCGACTTCATTCCAGCGGTGCAGCACGCACGGGACCCACATCTGGGCTCTGACTGTAGGGTGACGCTTGATTCCAGTGGTGCAGCGAGCTCGGGACCCACTTCTGGGCCCTGACTGTAGGGTTTGGCTTGATTTCAACGGTGCAGCAAGCACAGGACCCACATCTGGGTCTTGACTGTAGGGTGCGGCTTGATTTCAGCGCTGCAGCCAGCACGGGACCCACATCTGGGCACACCTGTCCTGTTTAGAAATAAGCAAAATGATGGATGGAATGTTTGAGTTCATCCCAGGCTCTGGTTATTACTCAGGGACACATCCCAGCCCATCCTTCTTGTTCTTGCCCTCCGTTGCACCCCAGCCTGCAGCCAATCAGAGTGCTTTAGACAACATTACTTCCAGATGTCTACTCCAGTAGTCACAGCAGTTCTAACTCTAAGGATTGGCATGTCTCTCTGTTCCTGATGTTCACCAAACTAACTGAGGCCACGGTGAACAAGCAGCTCACCAAATACCTTGAGTCCCACCAACTTCTGCACAAAGTCCATCCAGGGCTCCAACAGAGCTAAAGCCACGTGGGATATTAGAGACATTATGTATGGGGGTGGGGAGGTGGGGGCTCTGATCTGATTAGATCTATCAGAAGCCTTTGACACCATCTCCCACTCCACTTTCCTCCAGAGATTGTAGGTGGTGGGTCTTTGGGGAAAGTGCCTGCTTGGTTCTTATCCTTTTTGAAAGATCCGACCCAAGCGGTGGCCTCAGCTCACTTCAGATCAACCCCTAAGACAATTCCCCCTCCCCCGGCTGGTTTTGAGCCACAATCTTTTGAATCTTTACATGGCCCACTTGGCCAGCCTGATCGAGTCATTCGATATCACCTCTACTCAAATATACACAAATCATTAGATTAGAATTAAATACAGATAAAATGTCCAGTAATTTCAGGAGCTGCCGCCTGGAAGTCGCTGATTGGATGAGCTCAAATCCCTGGCGCTGAACAGTGAAAAAAATGGAAATAGTGGTATTTGGGTCCAGAGCTTCATGGCACAAGGGTGGAGGCCGTTGTCGTTGGGAGCTCTGTCCACCCCATTCCATCAAGTCAGCAAACTGGGAGTTTGGGTGAATTCGCATCTGTTCTTAAAAGGATACATTAATATCATCTGCTATTCAAGCTTCTGACTGCTGAAAGTTATCAGAAAAATACTTTCGTTCATCCCTGCTTTATCTAGGAAGGACCTGGTTCTGGTTCTGATTCTATCGAGAAGGAATTTCTGCTCTCTTTATACGTAGGCATATCTAAATATCGCCATCATAGATTGCTGCTGCTACAAATACAGCAGCTGGGCTAGTTCTGAGGTTAAAAAAAACAACGTCGCTCTCCAACAAACTGGCCAAATTGTACTGACTTCCTGTCCTGAAAAGATGTCAATTTAAAGCACTTTGGGGCATATGTATCAAGCCCTTTTCCCATTCGCCTTTTCCCGGCCCGTTTGTGAACGGGAAAAGGCCTTTTGGGATGTATCATCCCAAAAGGGCATCGCAAATTAGAAAATTGCAAAATCTGCGGTTCTCTATTTTGCAATTGCATTTAAGGAATCGCAAATTGCGAAACCTTAAATGCAATGTATGAAGCATGGTAAAAGTACAATTTGGCCTTAAGAAATCGCAAATTACCACCAACTTCAAGTTGGTGGTAATTTGCGATTTCTTTGAAAAATGCACTTTTTTGAATTTTGAAAGTGCCATGTGGCGCACATACATGCCCTTGGGGCATGTATGTGCGTCATATGTGTACACATACATATTTCAGGGGTGCAACAGGGTATACTTTTGACACCCTGGCACCCTTGAAATTACATTCTCAATTTGCGATTCTCTAATTGCGAATCGCAAATTGAGACTGTCTTCCAATCCATTCCCATGGGCCTCCTAGCGCATAGGAATGAATAGGAAGATATTCCTTAATTGCGAATCGCGATTCGCAATTAACCCCTTCCATGCTGATGACGAGCTCAGCTCGTCATCAGCGTTACCTGCCGTGTGCTGATGACGAGCTGAGCTCGTCATGAATCGCGGTAATTTGAAAACTGCTGCATACAGCGGGAAAAACGGCCGCACGCATGCGGTTAAGGAATATTAAGGAATCGCAATCATTATTGCGATTCCTACATACATAGCATTTTGCGATTCCGTAATAGCAATTCGCTAAAAATCGCAATTAAGGAATCGCAGAAGGGCTTGCTCATACATATGCCCCTAAATGTCATAAACGCTCTACAGTCAGAGGGTTCATTCTTATTTGTCCTTTCTTTTTGCCTGGTATCAGCTGGCCGAGGGGTGAGATCCCATCATGCTTTGCGGCGTAAAGTCTCTAAGTTTATAAAAATCAGAATAGATGGCTGCTCTCTGCTTGTGGTAACTGCAGGTACCTGGAATGGAATGCCCTCCCACCTGCCCTGTGCAACCAAGAAAACATGAGTTCTTTCAGGATATAAATCAAAACCATTCTGTTCATGTTCAGGGGCTGTGGGATTTTGATACTTATGTGCTTATACTAGCGCCAGGACACTTCTGTCCCGAACTAGCTGTGCAGCGCTATATAAATTGTCTCTCACATCCCATCATAAGCCATCGATCTCTGGGCCACAGATTGTTGCCGTTATAGACGCCCTAGGAGGAGGAAAGGCTCTGGGATCTGAAGGTTTGGTGTAGAGTTTTACAAACAAATACCAGCCGCATACCTGCTGGAGGTGTATGCCGAGGCATTGAAGGGCGGTGTGTCGCTGGTGCCTATAAGTGATGCAGTCATATCAGTGCCCCCTAAGCCTGGAAATACCCTTTAAGTGATTATCTTATTGCCCTCTGCCACTGGGTAATAATGACAATACATTTCTGCCTGAGGTGATGCGACACGGCTATCCCTCCTACTAGAGAAAATAGTCTCCCCTGTACAGTTGGGATTTGTCCCACATAAACCCACAGCGGTTGATCTACAGACTGTAATCGCAGTGCTGCATCGGGTAAACCCAGACATGAAGTCAGCTGATGCCGATAAGGCGTTTTACTCCCTGGAGTAGCCTTTTATGATCGAGACGTTTAGGCGGCTTGCTATGTCAGGGAGTTTGAGATCAGGTATGAAGCTGCTGGACACCCAGCCTATGGCCTGCGTTTACGTAAATGGGCTCAACTCAGACGCTATTCAGATCGCCTGGGGCACTGGGCTTAGTGTTATAATTTCTGATGTCTTTGTCTCAAAGTGGAGAGTTGCTAATTTGAATCCTGGTTGGTGCACAAGGGAATAGTGACTTGTATATTTACAGTGCTATGACGTCCCTGCCCGTGACAGACAGCACTTTGAATATGAAAGCCAATAGTTTAAAGAAAGAATTAAACAAAATATACAATACGCTACACAAATTATAGGATGAGCTGTACAGAGTAAGATCAGTCGAGCATAATTTGCAAAAAGAGAGAACGTGTAAATGCTTACTGTGCTATCAGATGTTACATTTTTAGTATCCACAATCCTACTGTAGCTAGAGTTAACCTTTTTTAAGGTTTCCATGAAAATACTGCATTAAAGAAGTACTGGGAACACCCTCACAGTAATCTTAAAAAGAATTACTCTTTGTTATTGTGATTCTTCAGGTTTGTCGCGCCCTTGGGTGGTCTGCTCCATTGCCTGCACTCATTTAGTGCAGCTCGGTGATGCCAGCACAACTGGAACAGCCTGGAGGGTGCACACAGCTCAGCTATAAAAGTCCTGCTTGTTTGGTGCTGGGTGGCAGGAGCTGCCCGGCAGCAAGGATCGCAAAGTGAGTGTCCACATGCCAGTTTGTGGATCGTGTTCGCAACCCAACCATTTCAGCATACTACGAATCTTTGCTGCCACCACACAAGCAAACTGACCCAGGAGTTACAAGTTAGCCAAGGCGGCTCTGGGCCATTGCTTACATTTATGGCCCCACCCAGGTCTCTGGCCCTCTGGACAGCTATCTAAACAGAGGACATGCCCTTTTGAGAAGCTGGTAACCCCAGTGCTTCTTCGAACAGTTTTTATCGTAGCGCTCCATTTTACGCGACCCACTCTCACCCCAATGGCCTCCTCAACATGGTGTGATATTTGGGTGACATTCGTTCCACAAAGTCCTGAAGCGTGCATAAAGCACAAGCCCGAAACCCATCAACCTATATCTTCCAGGATCAACACCTAACGAGAAGAACAAACGCAGAACTCAAATGTTTTGAAAGACCAATGTCATAGTCACAGTTTGATGCACTGTAGTCGATCACCGTATTAGCAGGTCTTTTGTAATTAGGCACTCCTACCTGGAGACGGTTGTTATGTGGTCACTATTAATAAGGGTTTATTGTCCGTCATTGTGGATATACTGTCTACCTTGATACTACTGCTTTTCCTTAACCTTTGTGTTCTAAAAGTACCAGTAACCTTTATAAGGCAAGCTTTATAATGTGGTCTATCAGTTCTCACTTTATCCCCTTCTTGTAAAATATGCAAGCCAAACTTGAAATAAGTACACTTTGTTGTGAGAATAGCTATTGTTGCCGCTGATTTCTTTTATTGCAGCACAGCAATGTGTCTCTTCTAAATCGAACCTTGATTATTCGAATAGTATTGATTTAATTCCAGAGTGATTTTTGCACCATTAAGGCGATAAATAATACGTTGACCTCATATTTGAGTTGGATTGGTTTATCCTGTTGTCCTGTCCTTCGTCGTCGTTTTCTAGTGAGCGGCCTAGGCTCTATAGGATCATACGGGCTCTCTCCCTCCCTTTGCTTCAACAGTGTTTGCCTTTAGAGATGCTGATATGGAGTGTGGAGACCTGCAGTTAAGCAGCTCTGAACGAGTGAATGAAATCCATGCTGGTGGTTGGTGCTGGGAAACGTGCCTTTCATGTTTGTCTTCCATCCAGCTAAGGGGACAGAGGCACAGAAAGAGTAGGATTCGCCTAGTACTAAACAGTTTAAGTTGAATGAACACAGAACTACTTTTTCCAAAGGTTATTACTTGGACACGTTACATTCTGGTGAATAGTCCATGAGAGTGGGTGATGTGTACCCTTCCCCCACCCACCCAGGCAATGTCTATGTGGTAATCAAACTCTCGTGTCATCGGTAGGCTAAGGGTAAGATTTATTCACCACTCACCCAACTGTACCAAGAACTGACCCTAACTGTCGGGAACACTCCTGGCAGCGCATCAACACTCCTGGCAATGCATCGACTACATTCCAGGAGTTGCTGGAAGGAATCTTTAGTTAAAGACGCATCACCACAGTCTGGGTCCATTTTTAAAAGCACAGTTTTACTTACAACTTTAGGATGTTTGTAAATACCCCCGATCTTGGACAAAAATGGGAAGAGAAGCATAAATTTACTTAGTGATTCCCGAAGCGCACTATTTCACAAATTGGTAGGTCAGGTTTAAACACAGAGTCTCCTGGTTGCACAGTTTCCTAGTGCAGTAAACCACACTTGGGGTGTTGGAGATTGTGAGGGAGCAGCTGAGGGACTACTATCCCAGGATAATGGCCTGTACAGTGGCCCAGTTGAGCAGTACCATTTGGTGTTTATTTCCAGCATCTTTAGGTAAAGTGGTAAAGCCGGGATTAGATGTTATGTCTAGTGGTGGTGTGTGCACACACTAGTGAATTGCCTACCTCGTTAAGGGTTGTGTCAAGGTTTTTTTACAGCATTTGGTAGATGTATTGAGCATATTTATAAGTGACTGTCTACCAATATTTTCATGTAAGAAGGTTGAGACCTTTTCCTTTTGTCGTGGGGCAAAGCTGCTTGTTGTAGGGGACTACTGTCTCCACAACCAGTCCATGACACTACTAACTAGAGTAGTCAGTTTCCAGTAACGTGTCCCTGAACGCCTACTAGCTCTTCCTTCTATGTTTGTGTTCTGAGCCCCTCCTCCTCCAGTCGGACCCATCAAGGATGATTGGTCTCTGTGTAAATGCGCTTTCGTGTACTGGATTCATGTGAGGTGCAGAGCCCATTTCAGGTGTCTCCCTTGTATCTACGTAGCCTCTAAAGCTGTGTGCTGTTCCATAATGTTAGTGAAAATCTGCGTTCTCTCCTCTCACTGCATGTCCCGCCGCTGCTTTTTAGAGTCACTCCTCGTATTGAAATTCTTTGTAAAGCAGATGACCCTTGTAGGGAAGATTATAATCTCTCTGACACTCCTTGGTACGTAATATCCCAAACTTGGACCCCCAAAAAAACAAATGACTGCATGATTTACTATATGGTGATACTTCCTTGAAATATTGCTCATTTTGCCCATGCTTCAGTCCATTTGAAACTAGTCTTTACTTTCCCACCCTCTTGCCCACACAGTACCCTGGAACCTGTCAGCTATTACATGCTCACCTGTCAAGAGAACTTACAAACAGAATAGAAGTTTTTCTGCAAGTAGACATTGAACACTTTCTATTAGTAACTCCACTGGGTGCAAACCCATTGGTGCTTGTCCTGTGTTATTGCATTGTTTGCACTAGATTCTCCTCGTGCCTGGCCTTGGTTATTGCATTGTTTGCATCAGATTCTCCTCGTGCCTGGCCTGTGTTATTGCATTGTTTGCCTCAGATTCTCCTCGTGCCTGGCCTGTTATTGCAATGTTTGCATCAGATTCTCCTCGTGCCTGGTCCGTGTTATTGCATTGTTCGACTTAGATTCTCCTCGTGCTTGGCCTGTGTTATTGCATTGTTTGCATCAGATTCTCCTCGTGCCTGGACTGTGTTATTGCATTGTTTGCATCAGAGTCTCCTCGTGCCTGTCCTTTGTTATTGCATCGTTTGCATCAGATTCTCCTCGTGCCTGGACTGTGTTATTGCATTGTTTGCATCAGATTCTCCTCGTGCCTGGCCCGTGTTATTGCATTGTTTGCATTAGATTCTCCTTGTGCCTGGCCTGTGTTATTGCAGTGTTTCGTCAGACTCTACTAGTGCCTGCTCTGCGTTATTGCATTGTTTTCATCAGATTCTCCTTGTGCCTGGCCTGTGTTATTGCATTGTTTGCCTCAGATTCTCCTTGTGCCTGGCCTGTGTTATTGCATTGTTTGCCTCAGATTCTCCTCGTGCCTGGCCTGTGTTATTGTAATTTAAATTTGTAACGCGCATTATCACCCAGAGGTCTCTAAGTGCTGTCAGAGGGCACACATGGACTAGGTGGAGAGAGGGGAGGGAAGGCTGCTAAGTCGTACCCCATGCTTCCAGGAAGAGCACGGTTTTGAGCTTCTTCCTGAAGGGAAGGAGATTCAATTCCTTGTGTAGGCTCACTGGAAGGCTATTCCAGGACAGGGGGATTGCGGTTGAGAACGCTCGTCCTTCCACGGAGGACAGTTTGAAGCCGGGGCAGACCAAAAGGGTGGCCTCTCCTGACCGCAGTGTCCTACTGGGGAACTAGGGGACAATGCGGTCCTTGCTATAACTTGGGGCTTTGCCGTACAGGGTTTTGTGTGTAATGCAGAGACCCTTAAATTTAATTATCTGCCTGATTAGGAGCCAATGGAGATCGCGTAGCAGGGGTGTGGCGTGCGTCCATCTTGGTTTTTGAAAAATTAGTCTTGCTGCGTCGTTCATGACAATTTGTAGTCTGTCCAACTGTTGTTTGGGGTACAGGGAGTTGCCGTAGTTCAGATGCGACAGGATCATTGCTGAGACCGCTTGTCTGAGCGTGGCCAAGGTGAGGAGTGGAGACAGTTTTCGCAGTTGTCTCCGGAGGCCAACACAAGTACCTACGACTGCTGAGACTTCTTGTGTCATAGAAAGTTTGGCATTGATTTTGATTCCCAGGCTTTTCACGGCCACTGCCGGTACAGGAAAAGGCCCAAGTTCTTTTGGCCAGAAGAGGTCATTCCATGGACTGGAAGCTGAGGTAACCTCCAGTACCTCTGTTTTATCAGGGTTTATTTTTAATGAGTTGGCTGACATCCAATTAACCATGAATTTTAGTATGTTTTGCATTCTTACATGTGCTGTCGGAGAGCTGTCGATTTGGATATTGATTTGAGTGTCGTCGGCATAGTTGTAGATCCGACACTCCATCTGGGTTTCCAGAGAGCGATTACGTCTTCATCGATTCCTGGAAGGCCATCTTGAAAATCTTGGGTGGGCAGGGATCCACTGGTGACCCTGATTTCACCCGCCTGGTCAGGACTGCCAGGGACTCCTTAGTGAGTAGTGGCAAGGTGGTTAAAGGATGGGCAATCATAGGGGGTGTGGGGTTGGGGCTTGTGGGACAGGGGAGGCTTGGGGTGCGATGAACTTCCAACAGGAGATCCTTTATTTTCTTAGTAAAAAAAGACTGAAATGTGTGGCAGTCTTCCTGGGTAAAGGAGGGTTTTTGCCCCTCATTTTTCCTTAACTCATTTAGGACCGTAAAAGTTTCTTTCTGGGGTTTGCTAGCAGCAGCAATTCTGTCCTCATAGAATTCAGCCTTCCGTAACATGATGGCCTGTTTATAGGCGGCGAACGCTGTTGCGTAGGCAATCTGGGTGCTAGGTTCATAATCTTTACGCCAGGCTCTCTCGCTCTGGCGGAGAGATTGTTTCAGTAACCTAAGAGCATCATTGAACCAAGGAGCACCTTTGCCCTTGTCCAAGATTCTCACCTTACGTGCGTTCTTGCATTGTTTGCATCAGATTCTCCTCGTGCCTGGCCTGTGGTATTGCATTTTTTTATCAGATTCTTTTTGTGCCTGGCCTGTGCTAATGCATTGTTTGCATCAGATTCTCCTCGTGCCTGGCCCGTGTTCTTGCATTGTTTGTGTCAGATTCTCCTAGTGCCTTGCCTGCGTTATTGCGTTGTTTGCGTCAGATTCTCCCCATACCTGGCCTGTTATTGCATTGTTTACATCAGATTCTCCTTGTGCCCGGCCTATGTTATTGCATTGTTTGCGTCAGATTCTCCTCGTTCCTGACCTGTGTTATTGCATTGTTTGCGTCAGTTTCTCCCAACGCCTGGCCTGTGTTATTGCATGGTTTACATCAGATTCTCCTCGTGCCTGGCCTGTGTTATTGCATTGTTTACATCAGATTCTCCTCGTGCCTGGCCTGTGTTATTGCAGTGTTTGCGTCAGATTCACCTAGTGTCTGACCTGTTATTGCATTGTTTGCGTCAGTTCTCCCAACGCCTGGCCTGTGTTATTGCATTGTTTATTTATTTTATTTATTTGCAAAGTTTTATAGAGCGCGAACAAGATCCTTACGGATATCAGAGCGCTTTACACACAGATGGAATACCAAGAACTGAGGAATAATAATTAAACAAGTCAATTTGTGCAAAGATGAGCAAATGGTTAACAATAGAGTCAACGCAAGGTAGTACCGATGCATAGGTGATCAGTCTGGACATAGTCATGCGAGGAAAAATAATGAGTCTCGAGATTTCTTTAGTCTATATTCGGGTGAGTTTAGCTAAGAGGAGTGATTTGGTTCTTTTTTTAAGGATGCCGTGGATGAGATAAGTCTGATTTCTGGAGGGAGGGCGTTCCAGATCCTGGGCGCCATCCCTGAGAAGGAGCGTTTATATGTATTTTTCTTGTGGAATCTTTGAGGTTTCAAAAGAAGATTTTCTGTGCTTCTCGTGGTTCTTGAGCCACCCGAGATTGTCAGTTTCCGAGCGAGGTAACTGGGTGAGTTGTGGTGTATAGCCTTGTGTGTCATGCATGCGATTTTCAGGTGTATTCTAGCTTCGTATGGCAGCCAGTTCAAGGATTTTCGGTCGGGAGTGATGTGAGAGCGTTTTTTTGAGCCAGTGATTAGTCTCGCTGCAGCATTAATAGAGGCCCTTAGGGGTGCGGTTGTCGATGTAGGGAGGCCACAGAGGGCGACACCTCCATAATCTACTCGAGGGATAATTATGGCTTGGACTGCAGTCCTGAAGTCATTGACTGGAAGGAAGAGTTTCAGCTTCCTCAATGTGTTGATTTGGAAATTAGCTACCTTCGTTGCAATGCTGATATGATGCTACATATTGAGATTGCAGTCGAGGGTTATGCCTAAAGATTTCGCTGAGTCCACGATGGTAGGTTGCACGTTGAATGCAGTGAGATGATTCAGCCAAGCCTGAGTGATGTGGAGTTTTGGAGGTGCTATTAGGAGGAATTCCGTTTTTAGAGCGTTAAGTTTGTGATAATTCTCTGCCAGCCAAGTCTGTGTGTTCCTAAGCGTTGTGTTGAGTTGTTTGATGTCTTCAGGGGTGTGTATTTTAAGGTAGAGTTGGGTATCGTCTGCGTACATGTGAAATTGCACATTAAATGCTTGAAGTAGTGTGGTGAGTGGTTCCATGACTAGGTTGAACAATGTTTGGGATAGGGAGGATCCCTGTGGAACACCTAGTGTTACTGGAACGGGTGTGGACATAGTATTGTTAATCTTAAATTTCTGAGTCCGATTATGTAGAAAGGAGGTATACCACTTGAGTACTGTCCCTGATAGACCCATTCTGAGACTCAGCAGATCGAGTAAGTTCTAGTGTTTGACCGTATCAAAGGCTGATGAGAGGTGGTGGCTAAAGAAATCTGCGTTCGAGCATTTTGTTTTTTAAACTATTTTTATTTTCAGTTGAGCAGGCAGTGAGAACAAATCAAACAAATACAGTTGTCTCCTGTTCCAGTAATCAAGGCTAATCAACATCATAGCAGTTTCATTATGTGATCTTAGGACAGTACACCTACAGTAAGAACCCTTCACATCCTCCCACCCATCACCCCATCCGCCACCCTCCAATCCCGTCAGCATTATAAAGCCATCGGCCATTACAAGGATTGCGTCTTTCATGGGCTGCTCTCCGGTGTGTGTTCTGTACGTGGCGGCTCACATAAGTTCCCCCTGGCTTCATTCCACTTCCCCCACGCCCGCATCCACTTTCTTGGGCAGCCCCTATGCGTGTAAACCGCCTTCTCGGCTATCATAGCAATGTTCATATCCTCTTCCCACTGTGGTTGTGAGGGTGTCACCCCGGAGCCCCAGTTCCGTGCTATATTCCGTTTTGCCAGGGCCATACCCAATGTCGCCCACGTTTTCTGTGCCACATTAAGATCTGTAGGTTGCCATATGTTCAAGATACAACGAGGATCTGCCAGTACCTCCACCCCACTCACTTCCGAGAGTTGCTCCAGCACGTATTCCCAGTATGATTGTATTTTGGGGCACGTCCATAACGTATGGTAGTAAGTACCGGCTTGACCACATCCCCTGAGGCAGAGTGGATCAGGCACCCGCCCTATTTTGTGTATCACTGTGCGGGAGTAGTAGACCGGGTGCAGGATTTTAAGCTGCACCAATCTCAAACAGGAGGGGATTGCGGCCTCTCTCGCTGATGCAAGTGTCTCCATCCAGTCCGAGTCGTTTTTTTCCCAAGTTCAATCTCCCACTTGCCACTGGGAGAATCTGATGCAATCAATGCAAGAACGCACGTAAGGTGAGAATCTTGGACAAGGGCAAAGGTGCTCCTTGGTTCAATGATGCTCTTCGGTTACTGAAACAATCTCTCCGCCAGAGCGAGAGAGCCTGGCGTAAAGATTACACACCCATCTTCTGGGGTGTGTATTTTAAGGTACAGTTGGGTATCGTCTGCGTACATGTGAAATTGCACATTAGATGCTTGAAGTAGTGCGGTGAGTGGTTCCATGACTAGGTTGAACAATGTTTGGGATAGGGAGGATCCTTGTGGAACACCTAGTGTTACTGGAACGGGTGTGGACATGGTATTGTTAATCTTAAATTTCTGAGTCCGATTATGTAGAAAGGAGGTATACCACTTGAGTACTGTCCCTGATAGACCCATTCTGAGACTCAGCAGATCGAGTAAGTTCTAGTGTTTGACCGTATCAAAGGCTGATGAGAGGTAGAGTAGGATGAGGAGGCAAGTACCCTTCTGATCAAGAATTTGAAGCGCGTCATCAATTATGAGTGTCATTGCTGATTCCGTACTGTGGCCTGATCGGAAGCCTGATTCCTGCGCAGCACCACTGTAGGGTCAGGTAGGTTGTTGACCAGTTGTTTCCGGTACGTAGGGAAATGGCTTTCTTATCTAAATGATCTGTGAGGAGCCTGTCCTCCAGTGGGGAGGCGTCCACCAACGTGGTTTCGGGGGTAATGGCACCCCGGAGTGTGTGCCTGATTTGGGAGTAGCGGTACAACTCCGTGTCAGCCATGCCGTATTTTTCTTTGAGCGCAGCGAAGGAGAGGATTTCCCCCCGAACCCATAAGTCCCCAATGTTTGATACCTATGAGGTCCCAGTGTCTAAACCCTTTGGTGTTTGCTAAGGTGCCAAGCGTCTTGTTTCCCAGAGTGGAGTAGCCAGCGTGAGCACTCCCTGTAATGCCTTCTGGCCCGTGTGCCATATACGAATCGTGTGGGCCGTGGGGCCAGTCAGCGCCAGGCGTCTCTTAGTGGTGTATAAAGCCCTCTTCAGGTGGTCAGCCGGTAGTATCTCCCTATCCAGTCTGTAAGCTGGGTCGTCGTGGGGTGCATGCAACCACTGATGGATTACCACTAGTTGAGCCGCCCAGTAATACAGTTTGACACTTGGAAGTGCTATACCCCCATCATACCAGCTCCGAGACAGTTTGGGGTGCGCTATTCGGGCCGGGCGTCCATCCCACAGTAAAGTCGCCACTTCGGCATTGATAGATTGGAAATATGAGAGCGGGACCGGGAAAGGCGTGTTTTGTAGTGCATAGAGAAATATGGGAAGCGCCAACATTTTAAAGAGCCGCTCTACCTAGCAGGGTAAGCAGGAGAGACCGCCAGTGGGATACATCTGATTTTAGTCTATGGAGTGGCTTCAATAGGTTCTCCGCCATAAAAGTGGTGGCCTGAGGTGTAATGTAGATTCCCAGATATTTAAATCCCCTGGTCGCTATTTGTACTGAGTAAATAAAAGGAGGACCCCTCTCAGATATGATCTGGGACCAGGGGAATGACAGTAGAAAATACTGGGATGTCCCAATACAGGGTTGTTGGTGGATACCCCAAGGATTGTTGGTTTGGGCTAAGGGTACTATGCTCTGGTGGTGTATGTACTAGGTCAATGTGACGAGATTATCTAGCGGAAAAGCTATTTGTACTGGGCAGTCTGGGGGCAGGGTAGGAGTCGGGCCGCGCAATATGTAGAGCAATGATTTAGACCAGTTAATCATGTAGCCGGATTGCTCCCCGAAGCCGGTCAGTATATCCAGAAGGGTCTGCAGGGATGCTGTTGGGGATTTCATGTAGAGCAACAAATCATCGGTATACAAGGAGATACGGTCTTCCCAGCCCACCTCCCATGTTATCCCATGATATAGTGGTGTTGTGCGTGTCAAGGCAGCCAGTGGTTCCAAGATTAAGGCAAAGAGGAGATCACTGGGACTTTAGAACCCATCCTTTTAATGAGAAGAACAAAACTACAAGTCCCATAAGCAATAGTGGTGAAAGGTGTCACGCATGACCTGGGGCAACATCTGATTCAGCACACCCAGTTCCATTTTTTAAGTATTTGACACAATATTGAATTTATAACCTTTGTGTTTTATGGTCATGAGTCACCAGAATACTAAAAACGTTTCTTTTATTGTCAGGGTCAATTAAGTAATGGTCACCAGCTTGGAAGCTCTGTTAATCTTCAGTATTTGTCATTGATCTCCATGTGTGGCTGGTTTCGGTCTTCTCCCTGCATCAATCCTGATAACTCACACAGGTAAGGAGCTTGTAGCAGCAACATGATAACCCCATACTCGTCTGTAAGAAGTGCGCTCGGAGGCAGGTATCCCATCATTTTTGTGAAACCAGGAACGGCCAATATCTGCTATGTACATTTGTTAAAATAAAACACAATCAAATCACAGTATACTGTTCCGGAGGTTCAGTCCCAGAGACATTATCTGTAACTGAACGCAGGCACCCTAGGAAGCATGTGCTTTTAAGGCAAGTTGTGTTCACTCACCTGAAGGTGATATGCTTCATCATTGGGCTATACTCCTCACCAGGCAGGTGCTACAATGCCTGGCGGGCACCACCAGAGGGCACTTTGTTGGAGATCTTTTATTAAGTATGCCGGATGAGCATAGTAGGACAGAGGATGTTGTGTCATAAGATGTGAGATTGGTGAAGGCTAAATATAAGATCAACTATCGACCAGTTGCTACAATATAGTTAATGTAATCTTCCTGGTCCATGTTGAGATTAAAAACAGTGGCAGAGAAATTGAGGATCTAATGGCCCCTATCACTGTGTGAAAGTATCGATCACCTATGGGCCTGCTGGTAAGCTGGGGTCTATACGTCAGGTCCACATTTTTCATGCCTTGTGTAGTCATGGAGCAATCTGTTGGCATTTCATCAGGACCAAATATGGGAAAACGGGTAAATGTGACCTAATCTTCTCCACAGCGTGAGGAGCTCTGTAACTCAAAGCCCTGTACCGTGCATAGGTGATAAGGTGCCTATTACCATCTTACTACCACAGGTGAGCGCTGTCTAACAGAGTGCACTAGATACGGTAACCCTCCTAAAATTCAGGACAAACTGACTTATCCAATAGCGAGGACGCCGCTCCAGAGGGCAACTGGTTTGAAAAGCACATGCTTCCTAGGGTGTTCAGTTAGAGATAATGTCTGTGGGACTGAACCTCCAGAACAGTATACTGTTAGTTGATTTATATGAAGAATGTGTATACTGGACTGTCATTTTCCTCTTCATCTCTTATGATATGTAAAATAAAACACAACACACCTGGGGGCCAACAAATCTATCATACATTTAATGCAAAAATAGCAAAAGGCCAAGCAAATTAACATGTGACAATTGTCTTTGCAATGGACGAGAGCATCCACCCTAAAGCAAGTTGGAGTATATAATGCTAATGCTCCCCATGTATTTTTATACACTTTTCTCCTAATACAAGTCAATTAAACATGAACACGTGATAGAAACAGTTACTAAAACAACACTAATGAGTAGGAGGCAGGATCTTCTTTCGAGAGGAATGTGAGGAGTCCGTAAGGTGCAGATAAAAGATACACAAGCTGCAGAATTCACTGTTTCTGGAAATAACACTTCTGTTTGTCAATATTCAATTTACTACACGATGCAGGAAAGTGTGCAGATGGACTTCACTAAATAAATGGTTCTGGGCCCTAATAGAATCATATAACTTTGCAGGCATATTAAGGCGAACAGACACATCAAATTATATAAGAATATTGTAATTTGGTAATGTAATATATCAATGCACGTTGTGGCATTGATGTGTATGATGTGTAAACAATTATCGGTATTAAAGAAACCAGTATATCCAGTTATGCTTTCTCAATTCCTTCTTCCTAGAGGCCACCACTGCTGCCATCCAGCTGTATTCAGCAGTGCCTCCTGTGACCTGGAATCCTGCATTTAATCAATACCAAAGGTTGTCAATACTTCTAGCCAACTCCAGTCACTGGTGCCACTCGCACCCCCACCACCCTTGGGCCTGTTATTCTTTTAGCCGGCTCCAGTCAGTAGTGGCCCCTTGGACCTGTATGTAAGCCTACTAGCCAGCTCCTGTTAGTACTGGCCCCTGGGACCTGTTATCATTCTAGCCAACTTGAGTCATTCGTAGCACCTTGGGACTAGTGATCATACTAACCAGCTTCAGGCAGTATTGGCTCCCAGAGACCTATTATCCTGCTAAGTAACTCCAGTCAGTAGTGACCCCTGTACCTTAAATCCTGCAAATATTCAAATCCAGAGGTTAACTCTACTGCCAACCAGTTCCAGTCAATATTGACATGCATTGTTACCCTGCTTGTAATGAATACCAGAGGCCAGCGTTGTTGCTAGCCAGCTCCAGTCACCAGTGGCCCGTCACATATTATCCTCAATAGGATCAATGCCCAAGGCCTGTGCAGCTGCTAACCTGCCCTAGTCGGTAGTGACCTCCCAGATCTGTTATTCTGCATATAATCAGCAAGGCTTCGCCCCTAATAACACTCACCCTACATCCGTATAGTATATTAGCGATGTAATTTATTTACATCATACAGTAGGTACCGCACTACACGATCCCAAAAACAAAGAAATTCAAAATTTGCCTAACCGTTCAGCACGCCACCTTGTCAAAAATGACCAAATCACACCAAGCACTATAGCCTGCCACATCACATGGCACATTCAGCCACAACATGACCAGATACCACGGCAGGGATTTGGGGCCATTAATCCTCTGTTCGATGCATGTATGCTGTAGATGCACATGCTTTGAATACTCCTGCCATCTTGTGTTGGGTCCGGATGTTTGCAAGTTGTTTCATTATTACCCCTCGATTTATATTCCGGCGTAAAAATTACCTGCACCACTTAACAAATCTCTATTCGTTTCATCCCACCGCCAGAACCAACCTACACGAAGGGATGAAAGACGTAGCCGAGTGGATGATGAACAGCCGCCTGAAACTGAACTCAGACAAGACGGAAGTCCTCATCCTTGGATCATCACCCTCTGCCTGGGACGACTCCTGGTAGCCCCCTGCCCTGGGCAGAGCACCCAAACCAACGGAGCACGCACGCAACCTGGGCTTCATCCTGGACTCCTCCCTCTCGATGACCAGACAAGTCAGCGCCGACTCATCTTCATGTTTCAACATCCTATGCATGCTCCGAAAGATCTTCCGATGGATCCCCACCGAAACCAGGAAGACGGTAACCCAGGCACTCGTCACCAGCCGACTGGACTGCAGAAACACCCTCTACGCCGGAACCACAGCCAAACTACAGAAAAGACTCCCAACGCATCCAGAACGCCTCCGCACGACTCATCCTGGACATCCCCAGACACAGCCACATCTCCGGACACCTGAGAGACCTGCACTGGCTCCCCGTCAGCAAGAGAATCATGTTCCGACTCATCACCCACGCACACAAGGCCCTCCATGACCTGGGCCCCAGGTACCTCAACAACCGCCTGACCTTCTACACTCCCACCCGTCAACTACGATCGACCAGCCACGCCCTCGCCGCCGTTCCACGCATCCGAAGAGCCAACATGGGAGGAAGATCCTTCTCCTACCTGGCTGCCAAGACGTGGAACTCCCTCCCCATCCACCTCCGCCTGACCTAAGATCACCTCTCCTTCAGGAAGCAACTCAAGACCTGGCTGTTCGAGCAGTAGCAGACCCCCCTCCCCCAGCGCCTTAAGACCCTCCGGGTGAGTAGCGCGCTATACAAATGCTTGATTGATTGATTGATTGATTGATTGATTGATCCCCTCTGATACTCTCCCTCTTTGCTCTATTTGTTTCCAATTGTGATGTCTTATTTTGCACCTGTTTATTACTTTCCTCCACTTGCAGCATTTCTAAGGACTGAATTTTCCCATTCTCTATCATTTTTATACTATCAGCTTGATTGTTTAGGCATTTATTTTTCATAACTGCTTGTACCTCCGATAGATCCTTATTAAATAGAGGGTAGAAGGGTTTTGTTGGAGACATTTGTTTACCCTCACCTTCACAATATGATATTTGGTCATCGTTGTTTCCAGTGTTCAATCTCACTATATCTGATGCATTTGTATTTTTTATACTTTTAGAAGCTTATTTCTTGCTTTCTGTTGTTTTTTCCTCTGTCTTTTTGATAGATGAACGTCCGGAGCTGCATCTGTCATTGTTGATTGTGTCGAGCATAGTTTTATCACTTCTTGATCTTTTGTTTTATCATCTATTTTTTCTTTAACAACAACTGTATTGTCTTTACATTTTATTGTACCTTTAGAGGGGCAGTCAGTCTTGATGGTTTGAATTCCCTCATTAGGAAAATTCACTTTTACATCGTCAATTATTGTTTTTTAAATATCCGAAATGGTAGCTAGTTTGTTAATTAGTGGGCACAACTACACTCTGCATACGTAGATATTGGCTGGGTTTGTGCCCTTACTATTAGATTATTTTACGTTGTTATCTTCTGCTCAATTTCGGTAACAGAGGATGCCATAGCGCTCGATCTATTTGGACCTCCTTTTTGTTGGACTGATATGTTAAAGCTTCCAGAGTTAATTGCGAGGTTTTGAAGAATAAATCCCAAATTGCTCCTGCGTTCCCACTTCCTGGTACCTGAGTACCTGGGCTATGGTGTTGCCCATTTATGAATGATAGGTCCTTATACTCCTCTTTTTGTTGTCCTTGAAAATCATGTCCTCGTCACAAGAATTAATGAATTGTGGACTGCTATTGAAAACGTCTTTTTGATACGGAGTACTCCAACGCTGCAGAGTTTCTGGGTTGCTGTTGTATTCGTCCTTATTAATTTGAGATCCGTTATTTTGATTACATTTCGGCTGGTCCTGTTTTTACCTGAATTTATTTTAGACGAGTAAGATCTGATTTCAGTGGGGTATTGGCTTCCCTTATGATTTTCACCCCACCATTTAGTTCATTTGGAGCTTCTTGCTCTCGTTGATTTATTTGGCCCAAATTAGATGGTTTCCCTATACCGTTAGCTTTTCTGATTTTTACTTGCACTTCTATTGGCATTGGCTGCCTAGTTGGTAGTAAGTGCTGAGTATCTCCCATTGTTAGATTTGTGCATTTTGTGTCCTTTTGTTGTGAATGACCAGTAAGTGGAATAGTTAACATTTCTAGGTCCATTATTTGACCCCAGTGGTTGACTTGGTCCTTAGTTGAATTTGACATTCGTTCGACTTCAGCTTCAGACTCAGGGTGGCCTCGTTCACTTACTCCTTGCTTAGGGGATATAATATTTGTTCTACTCAGTGGTTTAATTGGAGTTTGAAGAACACATGGGTTAGTTAGCAATGTTAGCATAGCACCAGTTGGATCTTTCATAAAATCAAACTTTGACAGCTACTTTCCCAGTTCCCCAATGGACTATATGTCACCTGTCTGTTTTATTTTAAACATATTTAATATTAGTGTTTGTTGTATTTTTCTTTTCCTTTTGATAGGAGGGAAAGGTGGCTGCTCCTTTCCTGACCTCATAATACACCCTCTAAGGTGAAGAAGTCTTGCTTCTTTCAGAGAATCAAACGGGCCAGTGACAAGACCAAACGGTGCTTTGATTGGACAAAAACACCTCCAAACACCTCCAAGGGAAAACACCCCCAAAGCACATCTCAGCACAGAATCCGTCGGTGCTGCTGGTTACTTATTTAATGAACTAATTAATCAATCAATTGATTAATATCCGGGCTCCGGGTAGGGCTGTAGTCTAGGCATGCATAGTAAATCAGGGGTCGAGGGGTGCTTTAACAGGGTCAAAGTCTATTGTCACTTTCCCCTTTGCATAATTTCTCAGATTTTGTATTACAGACTTGTTACAGACTCCAATGGCTCAGCGACTTACGGACGGATCAACCTTAACTACTCGCCACATGCCACACACCTCTTGCCACTTGTCACTCACCGCTCACTGTTCATTGCTTGTTCGTTGCTATTCATCCCTGTCAAGAGTACAAGGGAGAATGCTGGCAATTGTTCAAGGGCAAGAGCGGGATCCAGAGCCAGTCCCTCTACAGACGGCAGATGTAGGCACTTCCCTCCACTCCTCTGCTCAGCTCTGCTCTGCTCAATGCTTTGTGTATACATAAAATCAGGCGGCAGTTCCCTGAGTTCTGAGGAATGATTGAAGCGTGTGATGTCAGACCATAGATGCGTCCATTCCTCATCGGAAATAGGACGGTGAATTAAGTCTTCCCACATAGACATATACCGGGGGCGTGGGGAAAGCACTGTTTTAAGGAGGAAGCTATAGATAAATGAGATCACCCCTTTCATGTTAGCAGTCTTGGTGAGAAAGGCCTCAAATTTTGTGAGAGGTGGAGTAGCAGCCTCCCATATCTGAGGTGTGAGGGCCCAGTGCATCAATTGGATATACTGATATCTTTCCGTGTTCTTCAATTCAAAGTGCCTTTGACATTGATCAAAAGTAAGGGGATCGAAATTGTGGAACAAATGTATTAGAGCTAAGCAGCCTCCCCTTCTCCGGGCATCAAAGGGTCCCTTATGTTGGGCCGGGGGGAAAGTTGGATTGAAATGGATTGGAGTGAATGCGGATGGAAAAGGAGTCCATACTTTAAGAGTGGTGCGTATGGGGCAGCTAAGATCACCCTGGCAGCCGCCTGGAAGAGAAGGGAGGCTCCAACTATTTCCCTATGGCACTCGCGTCTTTGGAGACTGCTTAGTCTAAACCGTATGGCTGATATTTTCAGGGATAATTATAAGAATTTCGAATTTAAATGGGGCCCCCTTGTCTCCTTCCTCTCCCAGGGCCGTCCGTCTGCGGTGTGTCCCTCCACCATCAGAGCCCGCCACCTCTTCCAGTTTTGATCACAATCCCAGTGTCGACCAACCTCTCGTTAGTATGAACACACCGCCACCACGGGTGGGGTGGAGGGTGGATTTTTTTCTTTTTTTTTTTTCTTTGTTCCTTGTTAGAATCATAATTACTTATCCCATGTTAAGATGCGTTTGTCCACGCTTTTTGGCTATTCCGCATACAACACCTCGGTGGAGCAACCTGGAGAAATTACCGTTACAGAAGCCCGTTAAGTTTTCTTTAGACCTATCTGCAGGCTTAGCAAAGTTGCATGATCTTCTTTTTTTATCTTTCTATCTCATCTCCGGGGCACTTAGAAGCCGTATCTTTCATTTGGCTTATCTAATAAGAGGAGGAGCTGGTTTATATATTTTTTTTTGTTCGAGTTTTTATATAGCGCGAACTTGAACCGATTAGGTTATCAGAGCGCTTTACATAGCACCAGTTACGTTACATAAGGACACACATTCATTTTTGTTAGGCACGGGGAGATTAAGTGATTTGCCCAGAATCACAGGATGTTTTAGCGACATTACCGAGACTCGAACCCAGTTCCCCAGACTTTCTGATCCCCTGTGTGGGACCAAGTGATGATGTAATTTATGCCTGTGGACTGTGGAAAAAAAATTAATGAACAAATTTTTGACATAAATAAGGTGGCAGGCTAAAGGCTCCTCTGTGCCTTGCAGCAGCCGCCGCACGAGCAGCACCACAAGCGCCTTAGCACCGCGGTGCCGGTAGCGTCCGTTCGTGCCCCCAAAGCAGATCCGTAGAACTTAATGAGCCTGTATAACAGGACGCGGGTGAAGCAGGAACCGGTCACAAAACAAACCCTGGCAGTCGTCCCAGGCTCCGCTCCGCTTGCTCGTCAACTCCTCTTCGGCTCGGCCCCTCGGCTCTAATCGATACGCTCTGCACTCAACGCCGAATCACAGGCCGACAACAACTGTGAACACCAACAGAGGGAAGAATTGTGTGTTTCCCCCAGTTAGTGAAAAAAAACCAGCATAAGCATTGGCTGCTTCTGCTGCACCCAGAGTCTTGTGCGTCTTTTCAGTCTAATTTTTCTGTCTGGAAAAAGATTGTGTCCTGGTTTTCTGCATCCAGTAAATCCAGGTGCAGAAAAACCTAACAACTGATAATCAAGTGGAATAAAATGAACACATGAAAGTACGCCTTAATTTCATTGCCCTTGATTCACACTCTGGACCAAAGTTGAGGGATAGGTCTAGGCATAGTCCTCGCAGCACACAATAGATTTGCGTGCGGCAGAGGCCAGAACTCAAAAGTCAGGAAACCAGATACAAGTAGGTGGTAACTCAGGGCAGGGGAAAACGCCTGTTGTCCGTAGAGGAGCCATTCCCGTCCCAGAAATCTGCATTACAAATTAATTAATAGTGTATATTTTTTAATATCTGTTTGGTGCCAGTCCATATGACTTTCATATCTGCCTTTGGGATTCTATGTTGCAACTTTATAGGGTAAATGTATCCTTTGTGAGCTTAATAAAATGTTAAAAATTCTACAAATCCTCACTCCTACATCCAAGTACTCTCTTGCTACCATTCTACACTCTGCTCTGTCTGAAAAACAGCTCAGCATTTTCAAAATTCTGCATTGATTTGGCTTGTAAATTATATTTTTGGAAATGCACATGTATTAACTATTTAATTTTAATACTATAGGTGATTGAAATTACGGACGAAGAAAGCAAGATTTAGCACTAAGCAACTGAATGTCAGTGCCATAAGAAGGATTATTTTAAAAAACTGAAGGACATCCGGCATTCTACGTTTAAACAATTTCCAAAAATCTAAGTGTGGCGAGGAAAGTACTATACCTGTAAGTGAAGTCTCTAATTTTGCATTTCATTAACCCAGAGCAAAGCCATATCTGTGCACACAGCATCAGAAATAATGTAGAAAGACCGCTTCAGCATCCTCATCTGAAATATTATCAGAAAGACACATTGCCTCAGCATGACAGAATAACGTTCATCTAAAGCATCATGTAATTCCAGAGAGGAAACACACACTGCATAAAAGAAAGTTACAACTAAAGGTTTCTTCTGGATACCATCAAAGAAAAGACACTGAAAGAAGACTCCGAAGCTGACACGTTAACAACTAAAAGATTGGAAAATCACCTTTGTTCAACAACCGTTTTTACAGTTACGCAAGTTTGAGACTATCTGCTTCGGGATATAACACCTCGACCCACTCTGCTCACTCTTGCGAATACCTTAAAAATTCACCACTTTATTGTGTTAATGACCATCTCAGATTGTTTCCTTTTTATTGTGTACTGTTCTGTAATTCTATGTAAATCGCCTCAACATTATCTGTTGTGCAAGAGTGATATGTACAACTGTTAAATATAAAAATGGATTAAAGGATCACCGTTGCACTATAGGTAATGTAAATAAATCCTCATCTTCAAAACTACAATCCTTAACCTTACACCAAACATAGAAAGGGTAAAAGGAACTGATGTTCTGCGACTGGTGATCCACAATAGTACTGTGCACGTTCAAACGCCCTCAGTTACTGCCATTACATCAGTGCAAAAAGGTTTCAGGCGTAAATCTTATCTCACTGAGCATATGAGAATCCACACTGGGGAAAAACCTTATCAGTGCTCTGAATGCCAGAAAAGCTTTAGAGTCAAAGCGAGTCTATATCAACATGCATTAACCCACTCTATGGAAAAACCTTACCAGTGCGCTGAATGTCAGAAAAGGTTCAACCAAAAATGTTATCTCACTGAACATATGAGAATCCACTCTGGGGAAAAACCTTACCAGTGCTCTGAATGCCCAAAATATTTCAAACTTAAATCACTTCTAACTGCACATGTGAGATTCCACACTGTGGAAAAACCTTATCAGTGCTCTGAATGCCAGAGATGTTTCAGTGACAAAATGAGACTCACTAAACATACAAGGACCCACACTTGGGTAAAACGTTATCGGTGCACTGAATGTGACAAATGTTTCAGTGAAAAAAGCAGTCTCACTCAGCACATAAGAACCCACACTGGGGAAAAACCTTATCAGTGCTCTGAATGCCAGAAATGTTTCATTCAAAAAAGCAGTCTCACACGGCACATAAGAACCCACACTGGGGAAAAACCTTATCAGTGCCCTGAATGCCCAAAAGATTTCAAACTTAAATCACATATAACTGAACATGTGAGAGTACACACTGGGGAAAAACCTTATCAGTGCTCTGAATGCCAGACATGCTTCAGTTTAAAAAGTAGTCTCACACGGCACATAAGAATCCACACTGGGGAAAAACCTTATCAGTGCTCTGAATGCCAGAAAAGCTTTAGAGTCAAAGCGAGTCTATATCAACATGCATTAACCCACTCTATGGAAAAACCTTACCAGTGCGCTGAATGCCAGAAAAGGTTTTGTAACAAACCAAGTCTATCTCGACATGCATTAACCCACTCTGTGGAACAACCTTACCAGTGCGCTGAATGCCCAAAAAGTTTCAACCAAAAATGTCATCTCACTGAACATATGAGAATCCACACTGGGGAAAAACGTTATCGGTGCACTGAATGTGACAAATGTTTCAGTGAAAAAAGCAGTCTCACTCAGCATATAAGAACCCACACTGGGGAAAAACCTTATCAGTGCTCTGAATGCCAGAAATGTTTCAGAGTCAAAATCCGTCTCACTCAGCATATAAGAACCCACACTGGGGAAAAACCTTATCAGTGCTCTGAATGCCAGAAATGTTTCATTCAAAAAAGCTGTCTCACACGGCACATAAGAACCCACACTGGGGAAAAACCTTATCAGTGCCCTGAATGCCCAAAAGATTTCAAACTTAAATCACATATAACTGAACATGTGAGATTCCACACTGGGGAAAAACCTTATCAGTGCTCTGAATGCCAGACATGCTTCAGTTTAAAAAGTAGTCTCACACGGCACATAAGAATCCACACTGGGGAAAAACCTTATCAGTGCTCTGAATGCCAGAAATGTTTCAGTATAAAAAGTAGTCTCACTCTGCATACAAGAACCCACACTGGGTAAAAACCTTATCAGTGCATTGAATGCCAGAAATGTTTCAGTGAAAAAAGACATCTCACGCTGCATATAAAAACCCACACTGGGGAAAAAACTTATCAGTGCTCTGAACGCCCAAAAGATTTCAAACTTAAATCACTTCTAACTGCACATGTGAGATTCCACACTGGGGAAAAACCTTATCAGTGCTCTGAATGCCAGAGATGTTTCAGTGACAAAATGAGACTCACTAAACATACAAGGACCCACACTTGGGTAAAACGTTATCGGTGCACTGAATGTGACAAATGTTTCAGTGAAAAAAGTAGTCTCACTCCGCATATAAGAACCCACACTGGGGAAAAACCTTATCAGTGCTCTGAATGCCAGAAATGTTTCAGAGTCAAAATCCGTCTCACACAGCATATAAGAACCCACACTTGGGTAAAACGTTATCGGTGCACTGAATGTGACAAATGTTTCAGTGAAAAAAGTAGTCTCACTCCGCATATAAGAACCCACACTGGGGAAAAACCTTATCAGTGCTCCGAATGCCAAAAATGTTTCAGCCAAAAATCTCATCTCACTGAACATGTGAGAATCCACACTGGTGAATTAAATTATCAGTGCTCTAAATGTCAGAAAATATTCAGAGGTAGAGATGGTTACAAGCGCCATAAGAAAACACACTGTAGGAAGGTGGATATCTGACTATGGTTACCCCCAACTTTTTGCCTAGTGTTTAGCTGGTTTTCGACTTAGCCTGGGCCCTGAATAGCAGGATCCCAGGCCAACTATCGGCTCTCTCCTTAAAATGGAATCCATGTACCTTAGGTACATACACATTTGGATATTGGTTCACCTTATGAGTCCCTGTATAGTGTACCCTAGGTACTCAGGGCATAGGTGCAACCAAGGCCTACCAGGGGCTGCAGCATGTATTATGCCACACCTGGCTGGCCACCCAGACACAACTGGCTTTTCACTCAGCTGGGGCAAGGTTGTGTAATCACCCCTTGCATAGGTGTAGTATTCCTATACCTACATACATATAGACACATAGTAACCTATAAGTCACTCCTATGGCAGGCCTTAACAATCCTGAAGGCAGAGTGCTTGGTTATATGTGAGATGGTGCTCTAGCATGAGCTGAGCCTGTCTGCAGCGTTCGGAACTGCTTCCTTATAGCTGTTCTATGATATTGCCAAACCATATACTCTTAAGTGCATTTTAATCCTCGCGGTTAATGCTAACTTTGGTTTGGCTTTATCGAAACATGTCGTGTAAGGTGTCATACACTTTGGAATACTACCCCCTCGCCAATTCTGGCGACGGGGGTAGCATTCCGCCCTTCTAGAGGGAGAAGACATGTTAGTTCTGACGATCACGGTTAAAGTTAACCAGAGCCCCAGCGTTACAAAATGGACGCTGCTGCCCCAGACACAAGTCTGACCTTCTGCTGCTGGGAGTCCATCCAGCGAGGGAGGCCTGGACAATAGGTTTCCTGCCTGGAGAGGTGCGAGCACCGCCCCAGACAGGAGTTTGTGTATTAGGACAGGGAGGGTTGAAAAGAAACACACTGCCTGGAGCACTCTAGGTGCTCCATGCATACCCCAGTTCAAACCGGTTGCTGGGGCACCCCTGCCCCCGCTCTGGCGCGAAACTGGACAAAGGAAAGGGGGTGTAACCACCCCCCTTCCTGGTCCCACCCATAGGAGGGACCTAGTAGGTAAACCAGCCCACTTTAGTTGTATAAAGATAGGAGCTGAGACAGGAGACTTTAGATTAATCCTGGAATCGAACTGAAGACGAAACTCTGGACCCTTCGACATTCACCTAAGCTGAAGACTGAAGAATCTCCCTTGTGGCCAAGGAGTGACCACCCTGGGCAACCAGGCACCATCCAGCAACTCGACGGCTTGCTTTGCCCCCGTTCCCGCCGGAACCCAAGCTCATAGCCTGACAAGATCCTGACTCCCTGAGCCCTCTGACCCCACTGCACGACTCCAGCACAGATGAGCACCTGGACGGCGTTGGACCTCGTGGACCGGACATCTTGAAAAGTCCTTCTTTTTGCTACCAGCGCAGCTCCTGAGGCATCCTCGAAGCTGTGCACTGGGGACCGAGACACCCCGACAATGAGCACCACCTGCACCGAAGATCAGCCCTCCACACTCCACGTGTTCTGCGTGGGGCCCTTCTGCTTGTGTTCTACTCAACGCGTTGTCCCGGTTGCTGGCCGGTTGGCTAGTAGCCCTGTGACGACGATCCTTTAAGAAATCCATCGCTGGTCTGGTTGTTCCAGACTGGCACTTGCTTCCCTGAAAAGGTGAAGTACCTCAGACCCTCCTGGTCTGCACCAGAAGCCTTTTGTGTATCCTGCGTGGGTTGCCTTTGCTTAGGCTTGTTGGCTCCGATCTTGAAGTCGACCCCTCCTTCTGCGAAAACCTTCGTGGGACAGCTCCTCTCCAGCGCCTGGTCGTCCTCGACACCTCCTGGTCCGCGTGGCTGCAGAGACCAGCTTCACGACAGCACCTGATTGCTCCTCGACGACGTCTGGTTGCTTCCTGATTCCACCCGGTCACTGGCTAGTGACCTAGACTCTGTCCCCTCTGCTTTCAGGTCCTTCTTCAACTTCGATCCACCCTTGGATCCACCCGGACATCTTCCTCCTGGTCGCCTGCAGCATCTTTCTTCACGGCTCCATTGGAATCAACGGCGAAACCAGACACACTTTGACACCTATGCACCCGCAGCCCGTCGGTGAGGTAAGGCGAGTACTTCGGTGCTCCTGTAGGGATTGACTATCCTAGTGTCCAGATTTGCTTGTAGTTTCCTCCTATTTAAACCAGAAGTGTCCTAAAACTATAATTACTTACCTTTTAAGTTCCCATAGACTTTCTTTTGACTCCCGCGTGAGTGTTCCAACTCTGCACGCGCCGCCTGTGGGCCTCCTACTCCTAACCTAAGGGTCAGATAGTGTAGCCCCAGCGATTCCCTAGGCCTTCTCCTTTCACCAGTCGTGGTTCTTATACCACTTACTTAGTATATGGTTTTACGCGCCCCTAGGGCCTAACTGTAAATTGTGCTATTTAAAGTATTTCTAAGTGTAACTTGTTATGTGCTTTTGCCTCTTTCCTCATAAAGAGTTCAGAGGAGTGGGTTAGTGAATAAATACATATATATTTTATATATATCCTGTGTGGTGCCCCTTTCATTTGGTATTCAAGGTGTTACATATGGTAAAACAGCTATAGAGTTATAGCCTAAGACTGCTCTGTCCATGCTACCCCTAGGATAGCTGGTCTATAAGGTGTCACGTGTTTGTAATTATACCTTCACACTGTGTTAAGTTAGCATGAGCGTTTTACAAGTTTAAAAGCCATTTTCCTTTTCTGCTGCCTCTGCACACGGCACATTATGTTATTACAGCTTTTCGCCCAGTTGCATATTTTGCTTGACGTGAGAATAACAAGGTTTGCTTGATAATCTATGTCTGTACAGTGAGTGCCGAGGCCTTCAAGGTTTTCCAACACAGTGCTTGTTGTTCGAGTTGATCAGCGCACGGTCTAGACATAACACATTTGCAGCTGTGGCCAACTTTGGGATTGAGCGGGTTTAATAATGCACTGCACAGAGAAGTAAAACACACTTGATGGAGATTCGTATGCTGAGTGTTGGTGCAGGAGATGATGTGATCCGTTTCTGCTAAGACCAAGAGGTATGGGTCTGCCCTTCTAAACCCAAAAGAGACCTTCTTTAGATATAATATAATATACTGACTAGGGAGGGTAAACTTACGTTTAATGTAACCTTTTACTATTAGCATTTCGACATGCTTTCTCCTTTTGTATTTTATGGAATAGTAACAATGCTGATAACCTTGTTCTTGATAATGTTTCCTTGTATTATCTAAGACACTGCGCTTGAGAACACGGCATTAGAAATAAACATTTCAAAATTGCACGTGTCTTCATTTACTCCTCGTTCTCGACTGATATGTTGGTATGACGAAAGAGTGTTCATGTATTCCACTTTACCTGAGGTGTTCTGAGTTCATGTTCTGGGTTGTCTAATCATTGGGGATGAGAAAGAACCAATGAGACACTGGTTGCTAGTCTGGTAGGGGATTTTGGATACTGAGGTGAGTTTTTGGCACACCCTCATTCACTGATGTTCTGGGTCTCTATGCACAGTTCTGTATAGGTACAGAATCCCTGCTACAAAGGTTGAGTTTACAACCATCACCATAAGGGTTGTTTGGACTTGTGCAAGGTGCTCACTAGAAGAGTGAACATCATTTATGTGTGTTCTGAATGTCAGATAAGGTTTAGTCTTGAATACAATGTTATTTCACATGAGAATTCACACTGGACTAAAGCATTATACAGGAGGGGTGTTGGACGTGGCCCTTCTGGCAGGTCCCCCCCTGAAGTTTTGTGCTTGTTATATGTGACCTGGGACTGGTGATCCCCCTTCTGAGTGTGTGTGTGGTGAGAGAGACCTGCCTCCCATAGGAATGCATGGGGAATGTATGTGGCTCTGGTAGTCCCTGATGATTGGGGCGTGCCGGGTCGAGTTTGGTATGTGTGCCCTCGTGAGGTTGAATGCTACAAGATGATGTATGCGGCATGTGGGTGACTAGAAGGGAAGTGCCACTTCTAGACCCTGGTGCGTGTGTGCAGTAGGTGTGCTGGCGTATGATTGGCTGAAGCCGGCTGGGCCTCCCCCCACCAGGCTGGCTCCACCCCCCTGGGGTGCGTCCAGTGTCCCTAGCCTGGCCAGTACCAAGAAATTCCTTATAACCAGTTCTAGCTGGTTCTCTCCCTGCCTGCCCCTTTTGGAGACAAAGGGAGGTCCTGTATAAAAGGAGGGTGGGCCCTCTGCTCTCTCTCTCTTCTTCTTCCTGCTTGGGACCCTGCCAGGGTCGTGCTGCTGCTTGGGCTCAGGGAAGGGCGTGCCTCCCTGGGCCCTGCTCTGCTCCTGAACTACGGACTTCCTATGGACTCTGCTTTCCATGCCACTAGCCCTGGGGAGCGTTTTCCTGCTGTCCTAGCGCCTTGGGCGCTTCATCAATGCTTCTAGCGCTCGGGAGCGCTCTCCTGCCGGCCTAGCGCCTTGGGACGCTTCATTTATGTTTCTAGCGCTGGGAGCGCTATCTTTCACCAGCCGGTGCCACCCGGCAATTGCCCGATCGTGTGAGGGGCCCGAGCCCCCAGCGAGTGCCTACCTCGCTTGCCCCCGCCCTTGCTGTAATTATCGAGGGAGCCCACTCCTCGTTAATCCCCCCGGTGTTCACCGCCGCAGCCCGGGAACCCTCGTGAGGCCCGCCCCCGGGCCGCGCTCTGATTGGCTGATGACGCTCCCCCGGGCCGTGCTCTGATTGGCCGGCGGCCCGGGGAGCTGTGGAGGCGGGCAGAGAGAGCCGAGCAGTGCAGGGGGCAGCGGGAGCCGACTCCGCGCCCCTGCGTCCCCCAACAGAAGTGCCGCTTCCCCCCGGGGCCCCCCAGGAGTGAACGGGAGCCCCGGAGAACGAGGAGGAACCGGCGCGACCGGAGCGGTGAGTGCTGCAGGAGGGGAGGCGGGGCGTCGGAGCACATTGCCGGTGCTCGCCCCTCCCTTCCCGCGTGGGCACACATGTGCATAGAGGCCCGCGGGGCCCCCAGGGATGCCGGGTCCCCCGAGGGGGACCCCACCTGTCCGCAACTTCCTCCCTGAGCCCCGCGAGGCTCCGTCACGGCCCCTGGGGCCCCCATTGATGCCGGGTCCCCCGAGGGGGATCCCGCCTGGCCATCCCTTGTCCCCTGAGCCCCGAGAGGCTCTATCTGCACACTCTCCCCCGAGCCCCGAGGAGGCTCCAACGTGTCCTGGCCCCCTGAGCCCCGAGAGGCTCCATCTAAATTCCCTGGGCCCCGAGGAGGCTCCACCCCGGGCCCATTTGCCCCTGAGCCCCGAGGAGGCTCCACCATGTGTCTCTGGCCCTCCAAGCCCGCGAGGCTCCGCCCAGTGTTCCTGAGCCCGAGTGGCTCAAGCTATAACCCCCGAGCCCCGAGAGGCTCCACCACGTGTCCCTGACCCTGCCGAGCCTGGGAGAGGCTCCACCATTGCCCCCCTGTTCCCCTGAGCCTGCAAGGCTACGTCCAAGTCCCCCAGCGGCCCAGCACTTCGTGGGCCGCTGCCACGTTTAGGTTTGCCCCGGGCCCCTTGCAGCCCACTCTGGACATCGAGACTCTAGAGCGCCCTTGCCCCAGGAAGGCCATCTGGCCTAGGGGGCGCTGCTGACTATTATCAAAGTAATGCTGAGAATTCTTATGTGTTGCCCTGCTGATGGGGGCCTCTGTTGTGTTATGTACCTTGCCATTCCTTCCCTCCTGTATAACCTTGCCTCATGTATGTCTATACTGGTTAGAGTGAGTTCTATTGCTAGTTCTATGAGACCCCGGGGCGTGACGTATTCTAATGCTAAGCTCCTGGTGATTATGTGTTCTAGTCCTAGTCCGAGGAAGCTCCCAGTGGATATGTGTTCTAATGCTAGATCCATCATGTGCATACCCCTGGCAGGGGCCCCTTGGCCCTGCCCTGTACCTTCTTCCCTGTAAACCCTGCCCGTGCCCCTGGCACCTTGTACAATGTGTGTTCCTATGTGTCCTTCTTAATACAAAGACTATTTTCATATATACTTTGTGTGGAGTTCCTTTTGTGGGAGGCCTGGGATGTTGCTGTTGGTGGGTGCGTGCGCAAATGCTTCACACATGTCCTCCGAGATAGGCCTGACTGCCCACGCCGCGTTACCTAGAGGGTGAGCAGGGGTCGACTTTATATAGGGGTGGCGGTCTCTGACTGGCTGTGGCGCAAGCCCTGGCCGGCCGGGGGTCCCATTTCCTACACTGGTGGCTAGCGGTGGGATCCGGACTTGTGTTTGCGCTGTACCACAACGATAACTGGCCTCCCTACAAAACTCTGCATTGTAAAGGGTCGCAAAGAAAGGAGATTATTGTTTTTAAGAGGTTACTTAAATGTCCGTTCTGTGAAAAATGTATTCTGGTACGCTATGAGTTAGGTGGCCCTAGCTCGGGAGGGTAGATCAACTCCCTAGTGCAATGTGTTTTCTGGATTCACCAGAAGGGTGGGATCCAGTGGTGGCAGCGTAATTGTGTTCAATGTGTATGGTCCCTGTCCCTTCGCTGGAGTAATGATACCTGCGCCACATGGGTCAGGTCAGGTTGCTAAAAATGTCTGTTCTATGGAAATGTTTAATGATTAATAGAAATACCCGTTCTGTGGAAAGTTTTTAAGGTTACTTAAATGTCCGTTCTGTGGAAAAATGTGTGCGTATACACTGTGAGTTAGGTGTCCCTAGCTTGGGAGGGTAAATAATCTCCCTAGTACAATATGGTTTTCTGAATTCACCAGAAGGGTGGGATCCAGTAGTAGTTGCGTAATTGTGTTCAAGTGTGTGGTCCTTGTCCCTTCCCTAGAGTGATGGTACCTGTGCCACAAGGGTCAGGTTGAGGAATCAGGGGCGGTGGAAAACTGTCTTACCAGTCTAGGGGACGGTGTGTGGATGAATGTTGAGGTGTGCTGAGTAATGGAGTGTAAGTTCTCTGGGATGGGGAGCTTGCTGAATCAACGATAATAGTGTCCTTCCTAACCCCGCTGAATGTGTTGGATGCATCATGTCTTCCTTACCCCGCTGAATGTGTTTTAGGCGTCAGGTGTCGCCCTGGCTGAATTTATGTTGAGTTGTATCCCGGACAAGGAAGACCTGCTGGCGCTGCCGCGGCTTGCCTTGGGGAGAGCTGAACACTGAGACCTGCTGGCGCTGCCGCGGCTCATCTTGTTGTGTTTTCGGTGTCAGGTGTCGCCCTGGCTGAATTTATGTTGAGTTGTATCCCGGACAAGGAAGACCTGCTGGCGCTGCCGCGGCTTGCCTTGGGGAGAGCTGAACACTGAGACCTGCTGGCGCTGCCGCGGCTCATCTTGTTGTGTTTTAGGCGTCATGTGTTGCCCTGGCTGAATTTATGTTAAGTGGTATCCCGGTCAAGGAATACCTGCTGGCTCGGCCGCGGCTTGCTTTAGGGGAGAGCTGAACACTTAGTTCCCAGGTGGAAGACCAGTGGAGGGAGGAAGTTCCAAGACTGGTAAGCGAGTGTGTTCTGAGGGTGTTCTCCTGGGAGAGCGCGGAACCTCAGAAGTAGAGGTAGGGTGGGGCATTCTTGCCCGTGACCTCTGGCAAGCCTGAGGGTGCGGACCCTAGGTGGAAGGAACAGTGGTAGTCGTGGCTACCCTGAGAAAGGGAGTGGAGAAGGGCTATTGTGGGCCAGGGGTTACCACCCCCCACTTCGGATTAGCAGGGACCAGTGGTATCTGGGTGGCCTAGGGCCTGGTCCTAGTCACGGACAACTAAGGCGGGCCAGTGGGGTAGCCTGGTTGGGCCTATGTCTTTATTATTTTTTATTTTTTTAAATTTTTAGTCTGTGTGTGTCTATCGGTCCATGTGGCGTCGAACTGGAGGGTGGCTCGGCAGCGCGGGCCACGTCCATGTTCTATCGCCCTGCAGCAGGGAAGTCCATCACGGTAGTGATTGGTCTACCCTGCGTTTGGGCTGGGAGGGGCATGTGTTGGACGTGGCCCTTCTGGCAGGTCCCCCCCTGAAGTTTTGTGCTTGTTATATGTGACCTGGGACTGGTGATCCCCCTTCTGAGTGTGTGTGTGGTGAGAGAGACCTGCCTCCCATAGGAATGCATGGGGAATGTATGTGGCTCTGGTAGTCCCTGATGCTTGGGGCGTGCCGGGTCGAGTTTGGTATGTGTGCACTCGTGAGGTTGAATGCTACAAGATGATGTATGCGGCATGTGGGTGACTAGAAGGGAAGTGCCACTTCTAGACCTTGGTGCGTGTGTGCAGTAGGTGTGCTGGCGTATGATTGGCTGAAGCCGGCTGGGCCTCCCCCCACCAGGCTGGCTCCACCCCCCTGGGGTGCGTCCAGTGTCCCTAGCCTGGCCAGTACCAAGAAATTCCTTATAACCAGTTCTAGCTGGTTCTCTCCCTGCCTGCCCCTTTTGGAGACAAAGGGAGCTCCTGTATAAAAGGAGGGTGGGCCCTCTTCTCTCTCTCTTCTTCTTCCTGCTTGGGACCCTGCCAGGGTCGTGCTGCTGCTTGGGCTCAGGGAAGGGCGTGCCTCCCTGGGCCCTGTTCTGCTCCTGAACTACGGACTTCCTATGGACTCTGCTTTCCATGCCACTAGCCCTGGGGAGCGCTTTCCTGCTGTCCTAGCGCCTTGGGCGCTTCATCAATGCTTCTAGCACTCGGGAGCGCTCTCCTGCCGGCCTAGCGCCTTGGGGCGCTTCATTTATGTTTCTAGCGCTGGGAGCGCTATCTTTCACCAGCCGGTGCCACCCGGCAATTGCCCGATCGTGTGAGGGGCCCGAGCCCCCAGCGAGTGCCTACCTCGCTTGCCCCCGCCCTTGCTGTAATTATCGAGGGAGCCCACTCCTCGTTAATCCCCCCGGTGTTCACCGCCGCAGCCCGGGAACCCTTGTGAGGCCCGCCCCCGGGCTGCGCTCTGATTGGCTGATGACGCTCCCCCGGGCCGCGCTCTGATTGGCCGGCGGCCCGGGGAGCTGTGGAGGCGGGGAGAGAGAGCCGAGCAGTGCAGGGGGCAGCGGGAGCCGACTCCGCACCCCTGCGTCCCCCAACAGAAGTGCCGCTTCCCCCCGGGGCACCCCAGGAGTGAACGGGAGCCCCGGAGAACGAGGAGAAACCGGCGCGACTGGAGCGGTGAGTGCTGCAGGAGGGGAGGCGGGGCGTCGGAGCACATTGCCGGTGCTCGCCCCTCCCTTCCCGCGTGGGCACACATGTGCATAGAGGCCCGCGGGGCCCCCAGGGATGCCGGGTCCCCCGAGGGGGACCCCACCTGTCCGCAACTTCCTCCCTGAGCCCCGCGAGGCTCTGTCACGGCCCCTGGGGCCCCCATTGATGCCGGGTCCCCCGAGGGGGATCCCGCCTGGCCATCCCTTGTCCCCTGAGCCCCGAGAGGCTCCATCTGCACACTCTCCCCCGAGCCCCGAGGAGGCTCCAACGTGTCCTGGCCCCCTGAGCCCCGAGAGGCTCCATCTAAATTCCCTGGGCCCCGAGGAGGCTCCACCCCGGGCCCATTTGCCCCTGAGCCCCGAGGAGGCTCCACCATGTGTCTCTGGCCCTCCGAGCCCACGAGGCTCCGCCCAGTGTTCCTGAGCCCGAGTGGCTCCAGCTATAATCCCCGAGCCCCGAGAGGCTCCACCACGTGTCCCTGACCCTGCCGAGCCTGCGAGAGGCTCCACCATTGCCCCCCTGCCCCCCTGAGCCTGCAAGGCTACGTCCAAGTCCCCCAGCGGCCCAGCACTTCGTGGGCCGCTGCCACGTTTAGGTTTGCCCCGGGCCCCTTGCAGCCCACTCTGGACATCCAGACTCTAGAGCGCCCTTGCCCCAGGAAGGCCTTCTGGCCTAGGGGGCGCTGCTGACTATTATCAAAGTAATGCTGAGAATTCTTATGTGTTGCCCTGCTGATGGGGGCCTCTGTTGTGTTATGTACCTTGCCATTCCTTCCCTCCTGTATAACCTTGCCTCATATATGTCTATACTGGTTAGAGTGAGTTCTATTGCTAGTTCTATGAGACCCCGGGGCGTGACGTATTCTAATGCTAAGCTCCTGGTGATTATGTGTTCTAGTCCTAGTCTGAGGAAGCTCCCAGTGGATATGTGTTCTAATGCTAGATCCATCATGTGCATACCCCTGGCAGGGGCCCCTTGGCCCTGCCCTGTACCTTCTTCCCTGTAAACCCTGCCCGTGCCCCTGGCACCTTGTACAATGTGTGTTCCTATGTGTCCTTCTTAATACAAAGACTATTTTCATATATACTTTGTGTGGAGTTCCTTTTGTGGGAGGCCTGGGATGTTGCTGTTGGTGGGTGCGTGCGCAAATGCTTCACACATGTCCTCCGAGATAGGCCTGACTGCCCACGCCGCGTTACCTAGAGGTTGAGCAGGGGTCGACTTTATATAGGGGTGGCGGTCTCTGACTGGCTGTGGCGCAAGCCCTGGCCGGCCGGGGGTCCCATTTCCTACAAGGGGAAAGCCAGAAACGTTTTACTCAGAAAGGAGATCTCACTAAACATGAGAAATGCATCAACATGAGGTGAAAAGTAAGGCGTATCTTGAGTTGCAGAAAAGCTTCTAACAACCTGACTTTACATGAGAGAGCACATATTGTAGTTGCAATAGAATTCATCAAGAAACTCTGCATGATAACTTAGGCTGCCCGCTTGCAACCTCCAAAGAAATTTCAGGCCTGGAAATATTTTTAATTGCAACAGAATCCACAGTTTGAGTATCTGAAAGTTACAAAACTCTCAAGGTCTTTACTTTACACAGAGAAGTGTTAGTGCTTGCAAAAATCAACTAATTGCACAAAAAATCACAATAATAATGTCTTAAATTTTACTCCATCCAAAAGGTTTCTACTCACCCTTGTTTCTTAACATATGACTGATATCTATTTTTTCATGATAAGATTAAGCCTATGCGGAGTTCTTCAGTGAGAAACTCCGCAAAGTGACAAAAAAACTCTGGCGGTCAACGCGGAGTTCCGCAAGCAGCGGAGTGCGTAAGGGTCATGCAGTTTGTGGTGATTTCATCCCATGTCGGAGGATCATTTGGCCCTTCTCTTCCAGGAAGTTATGGATCTCTTTGCCAAGGGAGCTATCAAACGCATCCCTGTGCCAGAAATAGGTCGGCGTTGCTACTCCCACTACTTGTTGGTACCCAAGAAGGACAAAGGCCTGCATCCTATCTTATTCCTCAGGGACATCAACCGCTTCCTCCGAAAGGAGAAGTTTAAGATGTTAACATTGGCTCATGTCTTGTCTGCCTTCGAACCTGGAGATTTGATGGTAGCGTTGGACTTGCAGGACACTTAATTTCACATCCCCGTCTTGCCTGCCTACCGGCATTACCTACGGTTCACGGTAGGCCACACACATTTTCAGTTTACCACGCTCCCCTTTGGCCTTACCAGCCCCTCCCCCCCCCCGGGTGTTCACGGAAGGGATGGCGGTGGTCGCAGCTCATCTGCGCAGATCAGGGGTTCCAGTCTTCCCCTCTCTCGACGACTGGCTGTTGAAGGTGAGCTCGCCCAGGCTGTCGTCTCCCGCCTCCAGACTACGACGGACTTCCTGCATTTGCTGGGGTTCTCAGTTAACGTGCTGAAGTCACACCTGATTCCCTCCTATAAGCTCCTTTTCATCAGAGCGGTTCTGGACACAGCACAGTTTTGGGTCTATCCTCCCTAGCAGCAAGTCCAGTATATTTGGGCTATGATACCGATGTTTCAGCCTCCATCCAGGTGTTCGGTGACAATGACCCTGAGGCTGCTGGGCCTTATGTCCTGCATCCTGCTGGTGCATCATGCCAGATGGCATATACGTGCTCTGCAGTGGGACCTGAAGTTCCAGTGGGCGCAGCACCAGGGGAATCTTTTCGATGACTTTCAGATTTCGGAGGAGACTGCAAGTTAGTTGCAGTGGTGGTTCACAAACCAGTATTGGGTCAACGGCAGATCCCTCTCCCTTCCCCAACCTGAGTTCACAGTAGTAATGGATGCGTCACTCCTGGGTTGGGGCAGCCATATGGGAATGGCGGAGATCAAAGACCTCTGGTCTCTGGCAGAGTCCAGGCACCACATCAACCCTCTGGAGCTCCGGGCGATTTGTCTTGCACTGAAGGCATTCCTTATTTCTGTCAAAGGAAGAGTGGTGCAGGTGTTCACGGACAACACCACCGCCATGTGGGACTGCAACAAACAGGGCAGGGTGGGGTCGTGGACCCTATGTCAAGAGGCTCTTCGCCTTTAGACATGGCTGGAACATCAGGGCATATCTCTGGTGGTTCAACGCCTAACAGGTTCACTGAACGCCAGGACGGACAAACTCAGCCGTCAGTGCATGATGGATCACAAATGGCATCTTCACTCGAAGGTGGTGCTAGGTCTCTTTCAGTAGTGGGGAGAGCCTTGGTTAGATCTATTCGCCACCGAAGAGAACGCTCAATGTCAGCAGTTCTGCTTGTTAGAGTTTCCAAGGCGGCTTTCGCTCGGCGACCCTTTTAGTTGCGAGTGGAGTTGCGGCCTCCTGTACCACTTCTGCCAAGATTGCTGAAGAAGATCAAACGCGATCAGTCCCAAGTCTGGTACCCCCGAGCCCTTGAGCATGGTCAACGATCCTATTGTTAACAGATTTTTGAAGTGCATTACTCTTCTCGTTCCTCCTTCTCCTTTCGTAATGCCCTAGTGGGAGTTGAATCTTGTCCTCACTTGTCTTATGTTTGCTCCCTTTGAGCGCCTACCAAATTGTCCTCTTCGCCTCCTTTGAAGACTGCTTTTTTGCTTGCCATCACCTCTGCTTGCAGGATGGGTGAGCTTCAGGCTTATCTTCCAGACCTCCCTTTCTTGCTGTCCATCCGGACAAAGTAGTCCTCTTTTCTGCCCAAAGTGATTGCATCTTTCCACATAGGTCTGACCATCACATTACCTACCTTCTTCCCACCTCTGCTGTGTTTTTCTCTGCCAGGCGCACAACATATAGACTGTTCACACACTTTCCGTAGTATGCTTCGTTCTGGGCAGATAAACTCTGATCCCCACTCTACTTCTATCCTTGTGTTAGTGCAGCCCGATGTAAACAGTAATTGTAATGTATTTAGATTTACATAACACTTACTACCCCATACGAACTTTGAAGCGCTTTTTCGGCGAGTAGCACGCTACTCCAGGATCCAAAAATGATTATTGGTGAATTAGTATAGGGAAATATAAAATGTATTTGAGAGCTGTACATGTTGGTCTGTTAGTTGGGTTAAAAAAGATAGTGGGGGGATAGAAGAGGGAAGGTTTTGCATTTATATAGCGCTTGCTGTGAGAAGTTGGCCTGGTATATGATGCTCACTAATTCTAGTGATCACCTTGTACCATGCCAAGCAACCCTTATGATGATTGGTTGTAAGTCAACCTTATAGACCAGCTATCCTAGAGGTAGCATGGACAAAGCAGTCTTAGGCTAAACTCTGGTAAGGCATTTGAAGCAAGCTGTTTTACCATATACAATCCCCTTGAATACCAAATGAAAGGACACCACACAGATATGTATTGAAAATATATATATATTTATTTACTACAAGTATCCCCTATACTCTTTATGAGCATAGAAGCAAATGCGTTAAAACAGAACACTGTTTAAATATAAAAAAGTTGCACAATATGGATAGGCCCTAGGGGCCACTCAACTCGTATACTAAAATAGTGGTATAAGTATCACTAATCGAAAAGGAAGTAGGCCTAGGACCTTGGGAATCGCTGGAGCTATGCGGGACTAGCAGTGATGAAGTCGGGAAAGGCCCGCGGGACTCGGGTGCAGCTCTTAAAGCACACGCATGTACCAATGCAAAGTCAATGGTGCGTAAAAAGTACAAAGTTACTGCAAAGGGAACCTTCTGGATGACCTAGAACCTAGCAACTTGGAACAAAGACACTAGAGGTGTATTGCTACACAGGAGCACCGGAGTGCCAGGGTTACCTCACCCACAGGAAGCGGGTGCATATGTCTCAAAGTGTGTCGGGTTTCGTCGCGCTGGTCTAATTAGCCTGTAGATGAAGATGCTGCAGGCGGGTCGTCGAGAAGAGTTCCGGTGGATCCAAGGGTGGATCTGAAGAGGTGAAGACCTGAAAGCAGAGGGGACAATGTTCAAAGCCACTAGCCAGTGACTACCGTGTAACCAGGAGGGAACCAGGCGATGTTGGGTGCAAACAGGTGAAGAAGTGAAGATTGTCTCTGCAGCCACGTGGACACGAAGAGGTCGAGGATGTCCAGGAGCCGATCACGAGCTGTCCCATGAAGGCTCTAGCTGATGGCGGTGTCGGCTTCTTGATCGGAGCAAACAGGCCTTGGCTAATGCAAGCCACGCAGGAAACGATACAAGCTTCTCACTCGGACCAGCAAGGTCAGAGGGGCTGCTCCTTTTTACAGGAGCGAGGGCCAGTCTGGAGCAACCAGACCAGTGGTGTTGAATTCGGATTTTGTCACCAAGATGGCCACTAGCCAACGGGCCAGTAACCGGGATGACGCGCCGAGTGACAAAATGCAAAAGGGCCCCACGCAGATCGTGGAGATGCTGGGGGGCTGATCTTCGGTGCAGATGCTGCTCGGTGGCAGGGCTTCTCAAACCCCAAAGCACAGCATCAAGGGTGCCTCGGGTGCTGCGCAGTCAGCTCCTCGTGGATCTTCCAAGATGGCCAGTCCCACATCTCTCGGTGCCTCCATGGGTCTCTTCTTTTCAGGGACTGTGGATCGGGCTCTGAGATGTCTGAGAATCCAGGTCTTGTCGAGCTCTGGGCTCGGGCTCCGGCGGGAGGCGGCGGCAAAGCAGACATCGAGTTGCTGGATGGTGCCTGTATTCACAGGGTGGTCACTCCTTGGCCACAAGGGAGATGCTCTTCAGTCTTCTGTGCAGCAGAATGTCGAAGTCCAGTTTTCTTCTTAGTTTCAAGTTGAGTTCAGGATGATCTGAAGTCTTGGGACACAGCTCCTACTCTTATTCCAAATCTAGGGGCCGGATCACCTGCTAGGTCCCTCCTCTGGGTGGGACCAGGAAGGGGGGTGGTTACACCCCCTTTCCTTTGTCCAGTTCCGCGCCAGGACTGGGGCCGGAAAGCCCCAGCACCGGTTTGAACCGGCATATGCACAGGGACACCTTGTGTGCCCCAGGCATGTCTCATTCTATTCAGCCCTGTCCTACCTAATACACAAAATCCTGTCTTGGGTGGTGCTAGCACCTCCCAAGGCAGGAAACCTTTTGTCCAAGCCTCCCTCGCTGGAAGGACTCCCAGCAGCAGGTCAGACTTGTGTCTGTGGTGGCAGCATCCATTTTGTGATGCTGAGGCTCGAGTTAACTTTAACCGGGGTTCAGGTTATGTACATGCCGTGTCCCTCTAGAAGGGTGGAATGCTACCCCCGTCGCCAGAATTGGCGAGGGGGTAGTATTCCAATTCGTATGACACCTTACTCGACATGTTTTGATAAACCCAAACCAAAGTTAGCAAGTAACCGTGAGGATTATAATGCACTTAAGAGTATATGGTATGGCAATATCCCGGAACAGCTAAGGGAGTTGTTCCCGACAGCTGCAGACAGGCTCAGCTCGTGCCAGAGCACCATCTCACATGAAACCAAGCACTCTGCCTCCAGGATTGTTAAGGCCTGCCATAGGAGTGACTTATAGGTTACCATGTGTCCATATATGTTAGATATAGATATACTATATCTAAGTAAGAGGTGATAACACCAACTTACCCCAGCTGAGTGATCAGCCAGTTGTGTCAAATATGGAGGCCAGGCCAGGGGTGGCACAATACATGCTGCAGCCCCTGGAAGGCCTTGGAAACACCTATGCCCTGGGTACCTAGGGTACACTGTTACAGGGGCCAATAAGGTGAACCAGTTCCAATTGGTAATGTACCTAAGGTACATGGAGTCCATTTTAAGGAGAGAGCAATTAGCCTGGGGCCCTGAATAGCAGGATCCCAGGCCAACTGAGTCAAAAAACAGCTAAACACCAGGCAAAAAGTTTGGGGGTAACCATAGTCCGATATCCACCTTCCTACACTTGCTACCCCTGATGAAGTGTTGAAGTGCTTTTCGGCGAGTAGCATGCTACTCCAGATCCCAAAAAGATGAATAGACGGATCAATTATGGTGGGTAGGTTGTTTTATTGTATACACACAACTGTACAAAAATTAATAAATTTCTGTTGTAAAGTTGTATCCAAGAGACAAGTATAGTCTCTGATAATAATGTGTACAATACTGATAAGTTTTAAGTTGGCTTGCCATCAAGACTGATGCCCCGTAATGTTGATGCAAAGTCAGTTGTGCTGAAGTATCTTAGACTCTTGTTGAATTGTACGATCCACCTTGTAGGTACTGCTATTCATATCAGGTCCACGTTGTAGGTAGACACAAACGCCTAAATTGTGCACTATTTATATTAAGCATAATGTATGTGAGCAGAGGTCAGTAACCACTGTACAAGCTGTATTAGGTGCTTAGAAGTAGAGTGACATAGAGGGCGATAAACACTCACTAAATCTTTTTTTATTATTAACAGTCCTCATAAGACCATACAATTCAATACGATGTACAAATAGCCCATTGGGGAACAGTTCAGGCATCATCTGGGGATTACATATCCGAGAAACACAAGTGTCTTTCATGAATACAAATTGACTACTCCTCCAAGGACTGCACTGTATTATTGACACGGGCGAAAAGGCAAACAAGCAGTCAGGTGGCGCACTGATTGTATACCTCCACCTGACAGGATGGTGACAGACCCCAACCATCTGCAGAGGAAACGTGCCACCTCATTTAATAGCTGCCAGACGCTTTACTATGTAAGCAGACTGCTGGTTTATAACTGTACCTACGTTGGGGCACCACATGCTTTTTCCAGCATAATCCAGTGTACTCCCCCTGTGTGACATGACAGCACCCACTGAAGACTGCACCGTTGTGTAGTCTGGGACAGTGCACCTTCCCTGTGATTCAGAACTGGGCCTTTAAATACAGTACTATTTTGTGTGCCTATTTAATTCAGGTATACAAAGAATGTGGTACTACTTGTATACTAAGGTACATAATGAGATTACGTAGAATACACCTCTGCGTGCCTAATGCTGCCATTTGTATTTCAAGACCAGTGATTAATGTGACTTTATCAAGTTCAAAGCCATTAGGCATTCCCGACCTGTCTGATACTTGCATATGGAAAAGATGGGTCATTTGAACCTAAAGATAGATAAACATATTCATAGGTCACGATTTATGTCTGCATCTAATATAAAACTGTAAATTAGGAGAGGTGATAAGTCAGAAGTTAAAGGCAGCCGCTAATCGAGCTGCATTTGTACATAGGCCTTCCTATATTATGAGATTTATTCCTGCTTCAGTCTTTAATTGCAATGAATACTTTAATACCCAGGCACGAAGTCATCATCGAGCTGTTTAAATAATCCACCTGTCTCGCCACCTCTTCCTCAATGCATCCTTAACCAGCGGCCTAGCCAGTGTGCCCTGGGCCCCTAGGCAAGAAAGGAAATGTGACCGCTGCCATTTATTTGGACTGTGGAAAACAGCAATAATCATTGTTCTGTGGGCCCCTCAGGCCTCTGTTTGAACTGTGACAAACAGCAGTTATCAGGGTTCAGTGGGCCTTTAAGGCATCTGGGACCTGGTGCCACTGCACCTGCTGCACCAATGGGAAGCTAAGCCCCTGCCCTTAACAGCTTCTATTCTAGCCCCACTGGAGAACCGAAACAGCCAAGTACTGATCTGGCCATATCTGCAGGCATGAAGCCGCCTCTTCCACTGAAGGGATTTAAGTCGCATGAAAGCAGCATGCGGGAAACAAATATTTTCTGAGGTAAAGTCAACCAACACCTCGTCTGTTCCAACCTGACTCCATTTAAAACCAGGGACGAAAAAACGGTTCATCGTCATCTCTTGCTTATCAAAAGGGTAAAACAGATTCATCTAACATTACAGTGTACCACATAACAAATTGTGATTCTGTTTACAAATTAAAACTAGCATGCATAAAGAAAGAGGAGCCTTTGGCCAAAATAGCCATTTTCCCTACCCATACTTTTAACACATCTTATACAAAAAATGCTAATTACATTGTCATCCGGAAATAGTCATTAGCGCCTACTCATAACCAAATGCCACTTAGAATTGTCTTTCACTTCAAGCTTTCAAAGGTATATTAATATAAAAGCAGTATTGAATTTTTTGACGTTGTGTACTCTTACCACAATTTAAAGCATCAACTTTATATGACACACCATAGAAAAAAGGAGTTGTTTATATATACTAAACCTCCAGAAACGTTTGATTAACCAGTTATAAAGTCACGTCTAGCTTAGTTAGTTTATAGTCTTCTTTTTTTAATAGTAATTATTTCACATTATTACTGAATATGCATGGCTAAACACTTATAAGGTCCCAAAGGCGAGACCTATTGGCTATGACAATGCTTGTTATTGATTGAGTACATTGAGCGGCAAAACATTTTGATTAAGTCCTGAAGAATGCCGCAAACACCTATTTGGAGGGTTAATAGGCTGAAACATGTTGACCTCTTATTGACTCTTAACAGTGCATATATATTTCTCCCACAGTGTCCTATTTTTAATCCTGGCCCAGGGGTGTACAAATAATGGAAACCACATACCCTTTAGCAAGTTGTAACTTTCACTCTGCTGCCCCCACTACCCTGAGCTCATTATTGTGGTATTTAGTATACCTTTCTCTATAACAAAATATGCCTGAACTCCTCCCTCTCAGTGAGGGAGTTGTTTCATGGTGCAAGGAGATTCGCAATAAGGAAGCATGCCAACTATGGTGGGAGAGGGAAATCGTCCTTTTAAAGGGATATTTCATCTTAGCTAGGTCTTCATTTGCGACAGTAATCCTCAGAGACCCAAGGGTTTCTTGATTGTGGCAGAAATGCATTTTTACCCCTTCATTGTACGTTCAAGCACAGACCATTGCATGAAATGTGATCTATGTAGGGAAAATACTCTGTGCACTGACAAAATGTGTTAAAATAACAGAAAGTTGATCATCGCAAATATAACTAGAAAGTTAATTCTAGCATATTTTTGATACCACAATAAGAAGTTTGGGGATCTTTATCTGATATCTTTATCAGTAAGTTATCTGAAATTATTGAACATACACTTTTCCAAGTATTATTTCGAAAGATTAAGGAATTGGTCTTTTCTAAACTAACCCCAGTGTGTATGACTACAATATTCACCTCTCTCAAATCAATATTGTGCTTGTTTTAGTGAGAAAGCTAAATGATCTAGGAGAAACCAGGAACTGGCGTCAGTATTTTTCTTAGGAAGCTTCAAGTTAGAGAGTGAAAACACTTTTTAGAATGCCCCAAAATCGGGATAAAGATATTTCAATATGTTTGACAAAAAGAATAGGTACATTTCATGACAATATTGAAATTCTGAACTAACAGGAACAAATATTTACACATTACAAAAATATTAGGTACGAAATTTCAACAATATAGGAAATACTGAGGTTCATGTACTAATAATCCATTTGGTGAAAAGTGGTTGCTTGTAGAGTCAGCACACTACTTTGTCTGTGATAGTTTTTAAATAAAGGCATTTTTAATACACCCCATTTTACTTTCACATTCACAAATGTCCCCTTGGCTTACTACCTCCTGTTACTGTTTTTGCTGCCCACACATGGTTTCAAAGCTCAATACATACCTTAACAATGTATTAAATATTCAGAAGGGAAACTATTAACATTCCCCTTCCAAATTCTGAATTGTTAAATGGGCTTAGTACATTTCAAAAAGGGGTTTAGCATTTGCAAACTCTGTGAATTACTGAACCAGTAGATTTTTTAAACAATAAAACATGAGGCAATTTTTCTCAATTCCCTCCAAATTAAGTTTGCTAATATTGTTAGTTGAATGATAACCGGTGCATGTACCTATTTAGTGTTAGTGTTGCTTCAGATCAAATAAAAACCATCGCACATAACTCTTACACAATACTTAAAGACAGAATTTCTGACATCCAGCGTTAATGTTTTGTTAAATATATTTGCAAATGTTGTCACTTAAACAGGAAAGCAGCTAAAGCAGTCTCTGGACATAAAATAGGATGTAATCATAATCTTTAGATACATTTTCTGAGTTTCAGGAACAATGTGTGTCTTCTGGGTTTACTCTAAACCACTATAATAAACATATTCAATGATTTTAGATTTGATCTGTTTGTACTGGTTTCCATTGCAGACTTTCTAGATTTAGACCAAGGATCAATTCCACCCATGGCTTTTAAAATCTATTTATCAATGATCTGTATTAGTGTTATCGCAACTAAATCTGTAATAGAACTGATATGAGAGATGGACCTTCAAGTATTATGCTCAGTCAATTTATTGAACAAACTATGGAGTTAAAATCTGAATAGATTAGATCCTCAAGCTTTGCCTGACCACTGTATTTTACATCAATAGATTACTTAACAGCACATTTTCTCTAAGTACAATTCAGTCATCTTCTATTTTTCGCAGAGCTCATGCTGGGTCTGTTAGAACTCTTTCAAAAATATGACATTTAAATGTCCCAAAAATCAGGAATTCTAGTTTCAAGCCTGGTCAAACCTTAATGAATGCTACACCAAAACATGCCCTTCTGTTCCTACATTTTATTGTGCACCATTATTCAGAAATGGCATGTTTTTGCTTTTGGAGTTAAAATTCTAAACATATTTATTGTTATTGCCAGCCAAAAAATTATCACTAATTGGGAAGATAACAACAAGTGGTCTTGTGATGCTTGCTGGAATGGGAAGTATTTAATCAAAAAGTGGATGGAATTCAAGTTTAGGAGACAATTTTTACAAAAGTGTATGGATTTTGTATATATTTCAAATTGTTGATCTCCAAAGTGGCCTAATTAAATAAATTGAATTGAAATTCAAGTTTATCATTTGAATCCTATTGTTGGAAAACATGTGATGTTGAACTCCATGAGGCGGTTCCTTTCCAGAAAGCATTCAGGTTGTGATCATGAGTCAAATAATGCTGAGGAGGTTAAAATATTCAAATTGAATTCTAATTTCATATGAAATGTTCAATATATTTCTCTTAGTATTTTAATGTGAGGACTTTATTGCTTAAGCAAAATAATTAGTATTTGTTTTTCTATATGTAGGAAGCATTACATTAATGAAATCACTGTATCCCACCTTCTTTGTTTCCTTTCCTGTTCTTTATAAACGTTTCTATTGTTGATCTTTAAAGATTGCCCGAAATTAGGAATTGTGCTCTACATAACTTTGCTGTGTTACAGTATGTTGATTTTTATGTACTACTTTTGTCTCTTATGTGTATGGCAACTGATGTTTTGTTTTGCTTTAATAATCAGCTTAAGTTTATTAGGTTTTATTATTCAATAAAATGTTTCAAACACAACAAATGGTAGTTGATATGTATTTACAACTGCAACATTTTTATTGTATGGGCAGTTTCAAAGCGGCCAAAAATATGGTCTGTGGGATTACCGAGGATCACATTGGCATCAGCAGGGAGAGGTTTGGGCAGGTGATTAGGGGTACATGTAAGGTTGGAAGTAGAAGGGGAACAAAAAATGTCCATTGTGTGGACTGTGACTCCTGGAGTTAGTGTGAGGGATACCATGCTACCCTGTAAATGAATCCCCTAGTGATTATTATCAACAAACTTTATTCGGTTTTATAAAAGAAAAACATCTTCCAAGTTACAGATTGACAAATATAATATGTCCTAGTTAATCAGAACACAAGATAAAAATTCATGAATCACAGTAGTAGCATTTTGCATCTGTGAGATCTCAATGAATGCCATTATCAGAATCGGTAGCCGCTGGGGACAACACAGTGCATTGGCCGTTACTGGTTCAAGCAAAGTATCAACATCCGTTGGCATGACTGATGGGAGTGTGAGACATGCGTCTAAGACGCATTCTTCTCCGCATAGCAGGCAGCGTAGAACAGGTAGGATGCAATCTTGCCAAATTGGTCTGAATGACAGAAAGCATGTGGTATTTATTTCTCTTAGATGAGGTAGTCCCAAAATTTGGACGGTGCGCTCACGACACTTCATCGCCAGTAGAGTTGTCTCCATGGAGAACTAGCTGTCGTTTGTGAAATGCCTTGCCATATCGCAGCAATAGAAGCAAAAATAGTATTCCTGCAGCGAGTCCCAAAATGAGAGGCAATCCGCCAAACACAGAGTGCACAAAGTTTGGAAATATTACTAGGACTGCTTCAAAAGGTGCTAACAGTCCCAAAAATATGGTCTTAAATACATGTACAATATGTATGTATGTATGTATTATGCACTTGTATAGCGCGAAACTGTCACCCAGAGGGTATCCTGGCGCTTTGACTCTACTAACCACCTACATAGTCACGTATATTATGCTGTTCTGGGAAAAAGATGGGTTTTTAAGTTTTTCTTGACTAAGAGGAAGTCCATCAGGCTTCTCAGGGGCAAGGGGAGAGAATTCCAGAGCTTGGCAGCCACATATCCAAAGGATCAGCCCCCCATCCGTAGCCTTTGGATCCTCGGGACCACCGCAAGATAAGCTGATGAAGAACGCAAAGGTCTCGCTGTGTGATACCAGGAAAAGAGGTTGCGTAACATGACTGGGCCTTGGTCATGTAGAGCTTTAAAGACCAGACAAGATGCTTTAAAAAGGATTCGCTGTTGGACTGGCAGCCAGTGGAGATCCTTAAATGCAAGGGAAGAGGAGGCAGCACGAGGCCTAGAAAGAGCCAGCTTCGCAGCCATGTTTTGAATGCGCTGCAGCTTGTTGATCAGGGTAGCAGGTGCCCCCAGAAGCAGTGCGTTGCAGTAATCTATCCTACTAATGATAATGCCACGCACCACCTCTGGCCTTGCCTGAATTGGGAGCAGGTGAAGGATTTTCCACAAAGTGCGGCGTAGCACCATGCAAGTAGAGATGGTTTTGTTCACAAAGCTGTCCAGCTGAAGATTAGAATCAAACATGACTCCAAGGTTGCGGGCAGAAGCCCCTGCCACCACATTGCCCAGGGAGGAGGAAGGCCAGAGATCAGATGGTAAAGGACGCAGAACTTGGTCTAATGAGCAATGAAGTACCTCGGTCTTACTACTATTAAACTGGAGCGAGTTATTTTTTAACCAGTCAGCGGTAGCATTCATGCAGCGATGGAAGGTCTCTGTGGACACAGCATCTTCTCCTTCAAGGGAGAAAATAAGCTGGGTGTCGTCAGCATAGTTGATCACTGAAATGCCGAAGGACTTGATCAAGGTAATCAGGGGGCAAAGATACAAGTTGAACAGGATGGGGCTGAATGCGGACCCCTGAGGGACACCCTGTCCCACTCTTCTAATACCTGAGCGAAAAGGAGGTAAGGCCACCACCTGGTGTCTGTTCTGAAGATCGGAGATTAGCCAATCTCGTGCGAGTCCTGCTACCCCGGCCTCCACCAACCTGTTGATAAGAATGGAGTGGCTGACCATGTCGAACGCGGCCGACATGTCGAGCAGCACTAAAAAGGTTGATCGACCATTGTCGACCCGTGATCGAAGGGTGTCCAACACAACCACCAGTGCCGACTCCGTACCGTGGACCGGCCGGAAGCGAACTGGGCCACATCCAGACAGATGTTATTTTCCAGGAAGCTGGATAGAGACCAGGTCACAAGCTTCTCCATGATCTTAACAGGAAAAGGAAGCAACGAGATTGGCCGATAGTTAGACAGACAGGTGGGGTCAAGAGTGGATTTCTTTAGGAGGGGGGAAACCACAGCCAGCTTCCAGCTGTCAGGGACCGTGGCAGTGCTGAAAGACTGGTAGCAGATGGAGTATAAAGGCTGGAAGAGTTCCTCCTGAAAGGATTTCCAATATTTGTGCGGGAGGGGATCTAGAGGGGAGCCAGAGGACACTCCACAAGCTAGGGCACAAAACTCAGCAAACGGAGGAAGAGAGAAACTCTCCAACCGCCGGTGAGCTGCCTGTTCTTCCAACTCGGCTACCGTGTGAAGTAATACGGGAGTGTCCAAAGACTGCAGGCAAGAAGTGTCTGGAGTGGAGAGGCCGCACAGAATATTCGCAATTTTATCCTCAAACGCTTTTGCAAGTGAGTCGCAAAGAGATTGAGAGGCTGGGATGTTATTAGCTGCGCAAGCCGGCCTTGAAAGGTCGTTTACTATTTTGAACAAAGCCTGCGATTTGTTAGTTGCGTGTGTCAGTGTGGTCTCAAAGTATTCAGATTTGGCACATTTAATCTGGGCTTTATATTCCAGCAGTGTTAATTTGTATCGGGATTTGTCCGCCTCAGAATAGGACTTCCTCCATGCCCTTTCTGCCTGTTTGTACCGGTGGTTAAACTGGAGAAGATTGCTCGAATACCATGGCATGGCAGGCCTTCGCCTGGCTCTAGATTTACGTAAAGGAGCCAGCGCGTCCAGCGAGTTAGTGATCTGCTGGCACAAGCTAGAATAGCTCGCCTCGACATTCTCCCTCAGTTCAAAACCTCCGGGAAGCAAAGAAGGGAGATTAGGGTTATGCAGAAGTTTGGACCACTGCCTGTTGGCCTTGATGGAATCCAGGCCATTCCTATTGAGGGACTCTACGGGCAGGTAAAGGGAGAAATGAACTAATGCATGATCCGTCCAGCATTGAAAAGCTATTTCCTTAATCACCACCCGGAGCATTCTGAGAAGACCAGATCTAAGATATGGCCCTTCGAATGGGTCTGCGATGGTTCCAGCTGTTGCAACTGAAGGTTGCTGCATGCCTGGCACAGTTCCCTGAAGGCCGTGTCTAGCGGCCCATTAGGCCATAGATTGAAGTCCCCCAAGATAAGTAATCTAGTATGGAGTTAGAAAGATCATAAATTAAGTCTACCAGATCTGGTATCTTACATAGTGCCGAACGCGGTGGTCTGTAGCAGAGCAGATCAGAGTTCAAAACACCTTTGTGCCCTTTGAGCGAGAAGCCCGTAAGTTTGAACCCTTGGATCGCTTTGACCTCAAATAGGGAGAAGGTCAAGGAGTCTTTAAAAATGAGACCGATTCCTCCACCTCTATTTCCCAGCCTCGGGCAATGCAAGATTTTGTAGCCTGGAGGACAGGCCAGTCCAAGTTCTACATCGCTATCCGCTCGGGTCCACGTCTCAGTTAGAAAGAGCACGTCCAACCTGTAGGAATCTATAAGGAGTGTGATTTCAGCATGGTGTTTACAAAGAGAGCGGACATTCAGCAGGCCACAGGACAACGCCTCCGGCTTAGCGGAGTTGATGTTCAGCACCTGGCTGGCTTCGGGATTTTGACGTAACTGAATTAACTTAGTCCTAGAGTAGGTGATAGGAGTGTGAGAGTCAAGGACAGCGTGACTGGCACTGGGCACGACCGGTGCACGAACGGGCGCAAACGGGCTTACCTCTGGCGCACCTCCGGCGCGTCTACGGCGCGCCCGCTGCGCGGCACCGCTGCGCGCTTGGGAGTGGCACATCTTATATAGCCGTTAAGCGCGGGAGTCCTGCGATGCAGATCTCTGGCCCCACACCCAAGATGGCGCCCATTATTCAGCACCTCCTGGCTATCCACACCCAAGATGGCGCCCAAAATACCGCGATGCGGTTTCCAAGAAGTCCTAGGTCACGCAAAGTGCGAGTTGCGGTACAATTATAATGCAGTTGAGAGCTACACTAGCTATGACCCCAGAAGATGTCCCCAATGCGCAAATAAGCGACTGCGTCCTAAGTCGAGCAGCGCGGTGCAAGTGCGCGTGAAGTGAGTTTTATAATGATAAAACAACAAAAAGCAGCAGCAGCTTACGCAAGCGTGCAGTAGCAGGTAAAGTCTACCTGGACTAGGGAGTTCCTGCTTAAATCCCTCCTCAGAGCGCGGGAGTCCTGCGAGGCAGATCTCTGGCCCCACATCCAAGATGGCGCCCGTTATTCGGCACCTCCTGGCTACCCACACCCAAGATGGTGCCCAAAATACCGCGATGCGGTTTCCAAGAAGTTCTAGGTCCCGCAAAGTGCGAGTGGCGGTACAATTATAGTGCAGGTGAGAGCTACACTAGCTATGACCCCAGAAGATGTCCCCAATGCGCAAATAAGCGACTGCGTCCTAAGTCGAGTGGTACAATACCACTCGTATTAGACATGTTTAAGATACGACTTAACATTTCTGAGAAATGTATAGGGCAATTTGTAGTTAAGAGGGCATGTATCTCTGCAGAAGTCCTTGCGACTTGTAGATCATAGGTTACTTTGGCAGAGGTCAGTGGCACCGTTTTTTGAAAAAGAATGGCTTTCATTCTGCTTAAAGTATCAATTTGTATGCTCAGACGTAAGTCCCTTGCTCACTTTGCCACTGGATTCAAGCAAGCCGGGCTGAAGACGGTCCTCGGAAGCTTTTTTCCGGTCCGGGGAAGGCATGGCTTGGCAGTTCGGGCTGGACTGTTCCCATGAGGCACAGGGTCAGACTGATTTGCATATGGCCATGTCTGAAATGGGGTGGCAGAGTGAGCTAAAGAACGGTGATGGATTAATCCCAGATCTGTTGACTGGGTGTGAGTGTTTGATTGGTTTAGATGCTCCGTCCATCACCACCCCCTTTTGTAATTTAACCCCAACACGTACTTCAACCTTAACCATAATACTATATCATTAACCAGTAACAATACCAGAACCATACATCCAACCCAGACCCTAACCGTTACACCAGTTCTCACTCTTAAACCCTAACTGTACTCCTAAGTCTGATCTCACACTGTAGCCTATTCTAACTCAAACGTAATGCCTCACCCTAACCACATCTCTTACCTTCCAAACCTCACCTTCAACCCTTAAACTAAACCCTTCCCTAATCTTAACTGTAACATTTTTCCTTTCATAGTCCAAATCCAAGTGCAACTCTTAATAATACATTATTTTTATATTAGCTTCAATATGCAAAACATGACAATTTGGGGGGTTCTAAAAATAGAAACGGGGAGACTAAGTAAGAGCATTTTAAGGAACCGGCGGCGCAGGGAAACATGAAAACCCTCTGTTTAGACTTACGATTATGCCAGATGCATTTCTCGAAAGAAATCCGGAAGTTTGCCGTTGAACGCCGACTTGTACGTATATCACGCTCCGTTCTGGCCACGTGATCGAGTATTTTCTTAAAGGTACATCGCCTATTGGGCTTGATGCAACTTATTGCGAGTCAAAGAAAAGTACGTGCACAATCACTCTTTAATGCCGATCCGCATGGATGCATCAGACATTTAAACGTCGTTTTTGTTAAAAAAGACTCACAGTGTGTGCGCAACCTCTTTGAATTATCACTCGTCATCGGTACGGTCACAGATAAGGTCATTATTCGAACCAAGACCCCGGCAACATGCACATGGGTCTTCAGGCTATTGCATCTCGTAATAAAAGCCTGCCTTCAGCATCGCAAATGGTATGAACCAAGAATTAGATACATATGGAATCAAATGCGCTGGCTAAAAAGTGTTACTTGGGCTAAAAAAACAACAACCATGGGGTCACCTAATTCAAAGAACTTCACCATGTGCTCTATCTCTAGTTGCAGCCTGGGCTGGCTGTGCCGTCCATCCCATCCCATCCCATGGTTCTTTGGTTGAGCCATGTCACAAAATCATTTGATGTCTCTTGGGTCCCCGACCAGATGAAAAATACATCATCGATGTATCTGATGTACTTAGTAATGAATTCAGTGAACAGATTGTTGTAAATAAATTTGGTCTCATAGAGCCCCATAAACAATACTGCTAATTCCGGTGCAAATGGGCAGCCCATGGCCCCCCCTTCGTTTGGAAAAAGAAGTCAGTGTCGAACTGAAAATAGTTTTTTTCAGCGTAAACTTGGCCAATCTCACGAAAAAACATGTAGGTACTCTAGTAGGTTGTTCTCTTTGATCCAAGAAAATTGTTAAAGTCTCCAAAGCTTGGTCCTGAGGGATCTTGATATACAATGAGACTACGTCCATTGTAACCATTAACTGGCTGGTTTCATCGAATTGTATTGATGTTAGGTATGGGCGAAATTTGCGAATTCGCGTTCTGCGAATTCGCGTGAAATCGAATTTGCAATCCGCAAAATGCGCGAATTTGTGCGAATTTGCGGATTTTTGGTTTTTTGCGTGTTCGCGGGGTTTTTTGCATTTTCGCAGGACTTTTTGCGTGTTCGCGGGCCGCTTGCATGGCGAAGTTACCCATGTAGTCGTTTATGGGCACAGCACCCTCTGGTTCACCACTGCCACCCTCTGGTTCACCCCTGCCACCCTCTGGTTCAGCACTGTCACCCTCTGGTTCACCACTGCCACCCTCTGGTTCACCACTGCCACCCTCTGGTTCATCACAGCACCCTCTGGTTCATCGCAGCACCCTCTGGTTCACCACTGCCACCCTCTAGTTCATCACAGCACCCTCTGGTTCATCACAGCACCCTCTGTTTCACCACTGCCACCCTCTGGTTCACCACTGCCACCCTCTGGTTCACCACTGCCACCCTCTGGTTCACCACTGCCACCCCCTGGTACATCACTGCCACCCTCTGGTTCATCACAGCACCCTCTGGTTAATCTCAGCACCCTCTGGTTCACCACTGCCACCCTCTGGTTCATCACTGTCAACTTCTGGTCCATCACTGTCACCCTCTGGTTCACCACTGCCACCCTCTGGTTCAGCACTGCCACCTTCTGGTTCACCACTGCCACCCTCTGGTTCACCCCTGCCACTCTCTGGTTCACCCCTGCCACCCTCAGGTTCACCACTGCCACCCTCTGGTTCAGCAGGCAGGCAGCTTACAAATGTCAAAGGTATACTGTCTTGAGGAGTAGCTCTGAAGATTTCAGAAATCTCGTTTAGGCCAGTAAGGGCAGTATTGTACTTCATTATTAGTAGTGCCACCCGCTGTCCCAGCTTCAGCTCCATGTCACCCCCTCGAGGGTCCTTGTCAATTTTTGAGATGATTGTCCAGAGTAAATCTTCCTCCATATGTTTTTCTGATATCCAATGTTGGACCAATGTTGCGTTGGGTACTTCTCTTCTTATCTGGGATTTGTGCTGCGTAATCCGCTGGCGTGCCTCCTGTGTAGTTTTTCCAATATTTAGTTTTGGGCACGGGCACATGATCCCGTATACCACATTCCTTGTCTGGCAATTAGTGAATTTGTCATGTTTCCAATGAATTCCATCAAAACTGAACACTGCACCCTCCTCCATTTGTGCACAACAGGCACAATTTACACACTTATGATGTCCTGTTATCGGGGGTAACCCCAACATTCCTCTTAGTGTGGATTTAGTTTCACGAGGTAGGGCAGCCCGTACCACATGGTTAGCCACACATTTCTCTTTTCTAAATGCGAACAGCGGTGGTTCTTGAAGGTCACAATGTAGATTTTTTACCAGGTGCCAGTTCTGCATTACCATTTTTTGCAGTTGGTGTGAGCTGGGGCCAAATGTGGTCACACACACAATCCTCTTAGTATCAGGTCGTTCCTTCTTTTGTAACAAAGTCTCACGGGGAACACACCAGGCACTCCTTAATGAGTGTTTCAATAGTTTTTTTGGATAGCCTCTTTCACGCAGCCGCTCGATCAGCCCATTAGCATGCTTGAAATATTCATCTTTGTTGGAGCAATTTCGCCGAATTTGTAAAAATTGACAAAATGGCAAATTTTGCTTGAGGCTTCTAGGGTGGTGGCTTGTGTAGTGGAGGGCTTTGTTTCTATCAGTTGGCTTCCGAAACAATGTTGTTCCTAATGTGCCTTCCGTTGCATACACTTCCACGTCAAGAAAAGTGATACTTTTATTAGATGCAGTGTGGCTAAATTTGATGTCCTCAGTTCTTTAGTTGAGCCATGTCACAAAATCATTTGATGCCTCTTGGGTCCCCGACCAGATGAAAAATACATCATCGATGTATCTGATGTACTTAGTAATGAATTCAGTGAACGGATTGTTGTTGTAAATTAATTTGGTCTCATAGAGCCCCATAAACAATACTGCTAATTCCGGTGCAAAGGGGCAGCCCATGGCCACCCCCTTCGTTTGGAAAAAGAAGTCAGTGTCAAACTGAAAATAGTTTTTTCAGCGCAAACTTGGCCAATCTCACTAAAAACCGTGTAGGTACTCTAGTAGGTTGTTCTCTTTGATCCAAGAAAATTGTTAAAGTCTCCAAAGCTTGGTCCTGAGGGATCTGGATATACAATGAGACTACGTCCATTGTAACCATTAACTGGCTGGTTTCGTCGAATTGTATTGATGTTAGGTATGGGCGAAATTTGCGAATTCGCTTTCCGCGAAATCGAACTCGCAATCCGCAAAATCCGCGAATTCGTGCAAATTTGCGGATTTTTGTTTTTTTGTGTGTTCGCGGGGTTTTTTTGCGTTTTCGCTGGACTTTTTGCGTGTTCGCGGGCCGCTTGCATGGCGAAGTTACCCATGCAGTCGTTTATGGGCACAGCACCCTCTGGTTCACCACTGCCTCCCTCTGGTTCATCACTGCCACCCTCTGGTTCACCGCTGCCACCCTCTGGTTCACCCCTGCCACCCTCTGGTTCACCACTGCCACCCTCTGGTTCAGCACTGCCACTCTCTGGTTCACCCCTCCCACCCTCTGGGTCAGCACTGTCACCCTCTGGTTCACCACTGCCACCCTCTGGTTCACCACTGCCACCCTCTGGTTCATCACAGCACCTCTGGTACACCTCTGCCACCCTCTGGTTAACCACTGTCACCCTCTGGTTCGGCACTGCCACCCTCTGGTTCACCACTGCCATTCTTTGGTTCACCACTGCCACCCTCCGGTTCACCCATGCCACCCTCTGGTTCCCCACTGCCACCCTCTGGTTCACCCCTGCCACCCTCTGGGTCACCCCTGCCACCCTCTAGTTCACCACTGCCACCCTCTGGTTCAGCACTGCCACCCTCTGGTTCACCACTGCCACCCTCTGGTTCACCCCTGCCACTCTCTGGTTCATCCCTGCCACCCTCAGGTTCACCACTGCCACCCTCTGGTTCAGCACTGCCACTCTCTGGTTCACCCCTGCCACCCTCCGGTTCAGCACTGTCACCCTCTGGTTCAACCCTGCCACCCTCTGGTTCACGACTGCCACCCTCTGGTTCATCACAGCACCTCTGGTTCACCACTGCCACCCTCTGGTTCACCACTGCCACCCTCTGGTTAACCACTGTGACCCTCTGGTTCAGCACTCCCACCCTCTGGTTCACCACTGCCACCCTCTGGTTCACCCCTGTCACCCTCTTGTTCACCCCTTCCACCCTGTGGTTCATCACAGCACCCTCTGGTTCACCACTGCCACCCTCTGGTTCACGACTGCCACCCCCTGGTTCACCACTGCCACCCTCTGGTTAACCACTGTCACCCTCTGGTTCAGCACTGCCACCCTCTGGTTCACCACTGCCACTCTCTGGTTCCCCACTGCCACCCTCTGGTTCACCTCTGCCACCATCTGGTTCATCACTGCCACCCTCTGGTTCACCCCTGCCACCCTCTGGTTCACCCCTGCCACCCTCTGGTTCACCTCTGCCACCCTCTGGTTCAGCACTGCCACCCTCTGGTTCAGCACTGCCACCCTCTGGTTCACCCCTGCCACCCTCTGGTTCACCCCTGCCACCCTCTGGTTCACCCCTGCCACCCTCTGGTTCAGCACTGCCACCCTCTGGTTCAGCACTGCCACCCTCTGGTTCACCCCTGCCACCCTCTGGTTCACCCCTGCCACCCTCTGGTTCAGCACTGCCACCCTCTGGTTCAGCACTCTCACCCTCTGGTTTACCCCTGCCACCCTCTGGTTCATCACTGTCACCCTCTGGTTCATCACTGCCACCCTCTGGTTCACCACTGCCACCCTCTCCGAGACCTTTTGTGACGCAGCGGCAGCACAAAAGATGTGCCATGGTGCTGGGTATTAACAACTTGACGCATCTCTCTGTGAGATGCGTCACGTTGTAAAGCCCTGCGCCATCTGGAGGCGTTCCGACTCAGCCTCCTAAAAGTGGCTGAGTGAAATCTACAAGATTTCACTCAGTCACTTTTAGGACAATGCTGCGTCAAAACCCTGCGCCTGCTTGAAGCAGGCGCAAGGCTTGATGCAGCATTGGGGAGATAGGGCCCCCCAGAGCATTGCTGGAGCTGCGTCGCAAGCGCGACGCAGCTCCAGCAATGCGCTGCTTTTACGGCACAGATGCGTGACGCATCTGTGCCGTTTTTGCCACATGGTGTGCCGCATTGTAAATGCGGCGCACCATGGGTGGCGGAACTACGGCGCACAATAACTGGCGCATCACTGGGGATGCGCCAGTTATTGTAAATCTGCCCCTATACATTTAGCCAACGAGGGAGCACTTACTGATTAGACAGTAGAAAGTACTCCAGTTGAGTAGAGGTATTGCACAAAAAGGTGGCATCTTCGTGGACAAACATGCAGGGCGGGATTCATTCTGCCCCCTGATAGACTCGTTTTTTGTGCCCTTCTGCCCTCTGTTAGACTCATTTTTCCCTTGTTTTTCTGCCCTTCTGCCCTCTGTTATACTCTTTTTTTGTGCCATTCTGCCCTCTGTTATTCCCTTGTTTTTGTGCCCTTCTGCCCTCTGTTAGACTCGTTTTTGTGCCCTTCTGCCCTCTGTTAGACTCGTTTTTCCCTTGTTTTTGTGCCCTTCTGTCCTCTATTAGACTGGTTTTTTGTGCCCTTCTGCCCTCTGTTAGACTTGTTTTTCCCTTGTTTTTCTGCCCTTCTGCCCTTTGCTAGACTGCTTGTTGTGCCTTTCTGCCCTCTGCATCACCACATCATCACTCAGCGCTACTCCAGCATCACTCAGCACCACCACAGCACCGCTCTGCATCACCACAGCACCACTCAGCACCACCACAGCACCACTCAGCGCCACCCCAGCATCAATCTGCGCAACCATTCAACAACAACTGGTTCAAATATGTTCTCTCAATGTTTCAAACTTTATTACAAATGTCACAAAAAGTTGTTAATATTTCACTTCTGTTCTTGGATAAAATACACTGAACATAATCTTCACAAACGTTATTTACAAAAGTTTAAGCTATTGCCATTATAAATTTAAATTACTTTTATTTAAGTATTAATTATTTAAAAAAATTAAAAGCCATTGTAATTTGTAATATCAATACAGCTAAGTCACGTAAATACAAAACATGCGAGACCTATTGCATTGCAAATGCTTGTTTGTACTTTGTCATCTACAAGATCTTTGCAATGTTTCAAAAGAGAGAAAGAGAGAGAGATAGAGAGAGAGAGAGAGGGAGGGAGAGAGAGAGTGAAAGAAAGAAAGAACGAAAGAAAGAAATAATGAAAAAAGAAAGAAAGTAAGAGAGAGAGAAAGAAAGAAAGAGACAGACAGAGAAAGAGCAAGAAAGTGAAAGTGAAAGGGAGAGAAAGGGAAAGAGAGGGAGAGAAAGAGAAAGAGAGAGTAAGAGAGAGAGGGGTGAGAAAGAAAGAAAGAAAGAAAGAAACAAACAAACAAACAGGGAGAGAGAGAATGAGAGAGAAAGAAAGAGAGAGACAGCGAAAGAGCAAGAAAGTGAAAGAGAGAAAGAGAGGGAGAAAGGGAGAGAGAGAGAGAGAGAGGGAGAGAGAAGAGGAGAGAGGGATCGAGAGAGAGAAAGAGAGGGAGAGAGAAAGAGAGAACGAGAGAGAAAGAAAGAAAGAGACAGAGAAAGAGCAAGAAAGTAAAAGAGAGAGAGAAAGAGAGAGAGAGACATGGAAAGAGAGAGAAAGAGAGAAAGACACACAGAGAGGGAGAGAGAGAGAGAGAGAGGATGAGAGAGAGAAAGAGGGAGAGAAAGAGGGAGAGTGAGAGAGAAAGAAAGAGAGAGAGAAAGAGAGAAAGAGAGAGAGAACAACAGAGAAAGAAAGAGATAAGCAGAGAAAGAGGAAGAACTTGAAAGAGAGAGAGAAAGAGATACATAGAGCAAGAAAGGAGAGGGAGAGAGAGATAGATAGAGAGAAAGAGAAAGAAAGAGAGGCCGGATCTCTGAAGGGCCAGATTCCTGAGTTGCCCCTACCGAACAGACAGCTTTTTATTTTTAGCAAAATGCATATGAAAATTGTGCTGTAACGGTCTCTTTTAGTTTAACCCCTCCTGACAACTCAAAATGGGTGTATTTGCCATCCTCTCCCTTCTTCCTGTTTTTTATATCTGTAAGTGCTTCCTGATGAGGTTTAATTCCTGGGACAGGTGCTCGTTGCCTACTTGTAACTATTCTCTGACCCTGCTTCAAGGGTCAGAGCAGGGTCAGAGAATAGTTGCAAGTAGGCAACGAGGCGCCAGGAAGCACTTAGCAGCAGGTGCCCAAGTTGAAGTTAATTTCTTTGTAACCCTTTTGTAAAAGGTTACAAAGAAATTAGGTTCAACTTTTGCACATGCTGCGGTAACCCTGTAAGTGCTTGGCTGAAAAATCGTCCCCGCTGATTCGCGGATTTTACCGCGATTTCGCGAGCGGAACAAATTTTCAGCCCATGCTTAGTGTTTAGTAACTCTCGACACACGCTTTCTTTCTTTAGGCACTACTAGCCCTTCCAACGCATAACTAAGGTTAGTCTCATCTCCAGTGACTTTACAAATCGCTTTAGCCCGTCTCTTTCCCGACTAACTTGTAGCTTCTGTTCCATTTAGTGTCACTGCTCAACACAAGTTGAATGAGGTGAGTACCAAAAATCGTCGCCCCATTAGCTTTGGCGCGCATGTAGAGGCCTTCCCTACGTATAGTAAATGTCTCTTTGTAATAGTTTTTTGTCCAGCTCATTGTGACTACACCACATGACCTTCCAAGGGACTTCAATTCCTTAGACATAAGGTAGGCGGATTTGAGCCGGCGGGCGGCTGTTTGTTGATACATAAAAAGGGCAGTTTCACGGAATAGGTGACTTAATCTGGCACATTTGTCTTTTGTAGAACTTTATGGTCCTGAGGAGAACCCCGCAACCAGGGGGTTCGAAATGCGTCGACCTTAGTTGGCCCTGAGCCAATAATAAGGCTAGAAGGACTGTGTTAGGATACTAAGAAATCGAGTTCTAACTGTATATTTTCATGTAATGTAGTCACATTAAGATATCTAGTAGGGTACATAAATTGTACGTTGGATAATTTTGGTTGGCAAAGGGCCATACTCTCTGATTTCATGTTATATACATGTGTGTGCGTGAGTGTGGGGTGAATGGACTAGTCAAAGTTTGGGGTGGATGTGTTGTAAATATGTACAGTGAATATATGTTATTGTAATTGATTGTTTTTTTATTGTATATTTTTGTATATGCACCTAAAAAAAGTGCTTCTGAGAAACAAAAAGTTAAAAGTGACTAGTGAAATAAATAAATAAACAAACTAGTGACGTTAGAAAAGAATGGACCGTTATGTTTTATTCATAAAGGGGTTAACAGTAAATGTTGTAAGTCAAGTCCAGTATTGGCATTTGTGTTGTTTATTACTTATATTTGGCTTAGCCTTGCTGGGTTAAGAGTCAAGACTCTGTGTTGTTCATACGACTATATACAGATGATGCCATCATGGTGGATTTAACCCTAATTGGACTGCAAAGACGACTTGGTGAGTTAAATATGTACACAGAGGATTATTATCTAAAAATACATATTATAAAAAGCAAAGTTATGATTTTTTGTGATAAAGGATGTAAGGTCAGAAAAAATTTGAATTGGTTCCTGGGAAACGAGAAATTGGAAGTAGTCAAATTGTATCCATATTTAGGAAAAATATACATTAGCTCTATAGAGAAAGGGGAAGGGAGGAGCTGCGCCCCAGCAGCGCCTCGCCAGTCCCATGATTGCTTATCTGTTCAGAGGCCCTGTAGTGCGGCCTGGACTGGGCCCTGGGACTGGGACCGTGCAGATGCAGGAGCCCCGAGATGAGAACATAACTAGTGGACTTCCGGAGAAGCCCGATGTGGAGCAGGATGAGCTGAGAGGCCTGACAGAAGATGCTCCGGAAAAAGCAATGGGAGAAACTGTGAAGGTAAATGACTCCCAGGTAGTCCACAGCCAGATGGAGCCTGGCTGCGTATGAACTCTTGACAGCAGGGATGAGGGGGGTGAGCCTTCCCAAATAGACTCTACAGCTAGGAGCAGTGGGGGCAAAAGAGAGCATGAATGTGCAGAATAGGGGTATATGTAACTACCTCAGCAGCAAGGGTCTTGGCGATACTGCCAACAGTGAAAATATAGGAAACAATGCTGCAGAAGGTTGGTTTTGAAGATCCCTTTAAAAACTCTCTGCAAAGCAGGAAAACCCCAGCACGGTAAGCCCATTTTGCAGACCTTGTTGCCACCGCACTTCCCTGGGCCACAGGACTACAGTGCCCAGCATCCCTTGGGGCAGATGATGGGAGCAGAGCGCGTCAGGAGGGGCTTACATTTCCGGTAGGGCTCCCACAGCACCTAAAGCCCACTTGACAGACCTTGCTGCCACGGCACTTCCCTAGGTCACAAGACTACAGTGCCCAGCATCCCTTGGGGCTGACGACAGTAGCAAAGTGTGCCAGGAGGCGTTTAAATTTGCGGCAGGGCACCAGCAGTGTGGGAAGCCCGTTTTGCAGAGCTTGTTGCCACCGCACTTCTCTGGGCCACAAGACTACAGTGCCCAGCATCCCTTGGGGTTGACGACGGCAGCAGAGTGCACCAGGAAGTGTTTAAATTTGTGGCAGGGCTCCCGCAGCGCGGGAAGCCCATTTTGCAGACCTCGTTGCAACTGCACTTCCCTGGGCCACAGGACTACAGTGCCCAGTATCCCTTGAGGCCAAAGACGGCAGCAGAGCACGCTAGAAGGCGCTTAAATTTGCAGCAGAGCTCCCGCAGCGCAGGACAAGCGTGGGTGGGCCAGTCTGCGCCCATCAGAGGCTGGGCTGGCCCACCCCCCTGAAACCTACAACTGAAGGCTTGACCCTCCCTCTAAAGGTACTGTGACCGACTTTGACTTCTTCCAAGCTATAAAACAGATCCCCTAATAGTGACCAGCTAGTTTTATTCTTGGTCTTTTTCTCTCATGGTGTTGCGCTCCTGCTTAACTATTGGGGAAAGGAAAGTAATTGAGGGAGGGCTGGGAGGCGCTTTGAAGAAAAAGACTCGGAATCCTAGCCCTGGGCTTGAGAGGGGGAACTTGGGGAAAATGTGATGGACTGAATAGAAACCATACTATTTGATTGTGAGGGCTTGCTTATGACATCTATACCATCTACTCTTACATCTTCTCCCTCCCCGAGGGACCCCCAAACCTCCACCTCCTCTACCGCTGCATCTGTTACTCCAGGCTTGGCAGCATACCAAGCCTATTCAAAAAGGTAGCTAACAAGAAACGACTGGCGAAAGTCACTGAAGATATGAGGCACAGGGTCAGACTGATTTGCATATGGCCATGTCTGAACTGGGGTGGTGGAGTGAGCTAAAGAATGGTGATGGATTAAACCCAGATCAGTTGCCTGGGTGTGAGTGTTTGATTTGCTCCAACTCTCCGCGCATCGTCCCCTTTGATATCGCACTGAAGATATCGAGGCGCTCCCTATCGGCTTCCCGGGCAATCATAGCGAAGCCCAAGGTGGGATTTTAGTAAACCTACCTTGAGCAATAGAATTGCATCCCTCGAAGAACAACCAGTTACGTCAGACACACCCATTCACAAGAAGAGCTCGCGACCTATGGGCACAGCCCCTGGTGGGATGGATATGACCCTTCACCTCTGTGGTTGCAGGGAGACGAATACTGAAACAAAACCAACTAACCTAGAACTTCAGAGGGAAATTCTAGCCCTAAAAGAAACAATAAGGACTTTAACCACCCTCATTTCCAAATTACATCTCATTAGAGAAGATCGCAGTAGCCCAGAGACATTACTATCCATGCGCCCTTTGAGTACACTCACGATAGTGAAATCTAATCATCTCACTACCCAGAGCACACAAACAACACGTAATACCCCAATCATCAATCCTGCACCCTTGACTGGAAACCCAGGCCACTGCAAAGGGGGCCTTCGTAACATACCATCCCCGAATGACAAATACCAAGAAGTAAGATTAGTAAGATTAGTAAGATCTAATGATGCTCTATCTAATTGATTGGTTTTAATAGTGATGTACGTCATCCGTTTGCACTTGCATTTTCTGTCAGATCATGGATTATGTGCAAAGTGTAGTATTTATATGAACAATGCTTAAGTCATTTTAAATTAACAAGAATTGTGATTGTTTTGTTATGTGGTGTAAATATCAATGTTTTAGGCGTTGGAGCATAAACCGCTGACAATTAACCTTTGCCATCAAGTACCACACCTGCAAGAATGCTCAGTGGGTTGTGCGCTGCTAGATTTAACATTGACGTCTGTGGAAATGTGTCCCTCCAGAAAGCACAGTAGATCATACGGGGGTCAAGAAAGCTTTATTTAAGTATCACAGCTACAGAGACCCCATCCATCATCAAGCTAAGACCAACGGACAAATGTCTCTATTCCAGCCCACGGCTTAGCAACCATCCCCACATTGCAGAATATCATGACACAGGACGACATACCTTCTCCCCCTTAAACATTCTAAACTTAAAGAAAATAAAAGGAAACTTAACTATGAATGCAGAGGGTACAAATAACATAATGGAGAATGCAGTTACGATCTTTGAAGAGCTCAAAAAAGCGATTTCATAGGCAAGGAGAAAACTGGGGTGCATGGCAAATGGGAAAGAGCTCACTTTAAGAAACACAATCGTGCAAACATCGGGGAATACATTTCAAGTGAAGTGGCCCTGAGCCCCTTTCTCGTGCAACAGGCTCTTCCACCTCAGAGCCCGAATCACGCCCACCAGTTGCGGTGCTGGTATCAAAACTAGTGCTCGCCTGGCACTTCGCCACTCGACTTAGATTCCAACTGTCTTTATTGCATTTTTGAAAACCTTGATAACCTGAAACGGAAGACTGAATTTGGATCTGGGAGACTTGATCTTGACTCAGTCTCCCACGTCGAACACTGTTCTCTTCACAGCCCTCCTTTTATCATACAAGATCTTTCTTTTTTTATCACCTCTTTCTCTCTTTCCAGTCCTCAATTCTGCCCACTGTTAGACCTGGTAGCATTGGCGTGAGTCTCCCTTCCATTTTTCGCTGTTGTCTCCTCTGTTTTTGATATGTTTTTGCTGGTTAAATGCTTTGGGCACTGTGCCACTGCTATTCAGTGCCACAGTGCAAGTGCTCCCTATGTTAAATTGATGTAATGAATTATTAATTGCATGATTGGCTTATTTGATTAACTTGTCAGACCCTAGTTCAATGCACTGTGACCAGGGCCTGTAAGTCAAATGCTGCTGGTGGGCTTGCAGCACTGATTGTGCCACCCGCAGAAGCAGCTTGTAAAGTGTGTCTCAGGCCTGCCATTGAAGAGCCTGTGTGCAGTCTAGTACTGTCATGTCGACTTGGTAAGTGCACCCACTGACCAGTCCCTAAACCTGCCATTTTCTAAATGTTAGCCACCCCTAAGGTAGGCCCTAAAGCAGGGTGCATTGTATGTGATAGGTAGGACATGCCCTGATGTGTGTAGCATGTCCTGGTAGTGAATTACAGCCAATTTCATTTTTCACTGTTGCAAGGGTACCTGTCCCCATAGGCCAGAATGGGCAGCTTGGTTATAATACCTTATAATCCTAACTATCACAGGGAACATGGTAGAAAAACAAGTTTAATATGCCTGCACTCAGAATGATAAAGTACATCTTTTAGTGAACATGGTTTTAACATTGTGTTTGAACTACCACTTTTAGAAAATAGGTATTTTCTTGCCTAACCATCCAAGCCTGCCTCTGCTAGGTTGTATATTCCATGTCTGGCTTGTGAGTGACAGGGGCTGAGGTGGCTCCAGGAGACAGGGTGAGTCAGCACAAGTCTAAATAGACCTATCTGAAGTGGGAGTGGTGGGAGGAGTAGCATCTGGGCCTGAATAGGTCTGTGCCTGCGATCTACAATGCTGGCTCCACCTCCTATGGTGTGTCTGAAGACCCTGGCCCACACTGACAAAGGAAGAAGTTTTGCACTGGCAGGATGCACCCAGAACTGGTTTGGACCAGGTACAGACACTCTCTGCCTTCAGAGACAAGGCATTTGTGTGTATAAAAAGGGGAACCCAGACCCCAGAACTTTAGATCACTTCTGGAAATCAAGATGGACCTTTTGCCAAGCAGAAGAACCAGACAATCGGCAGGAGTTTTTGACTAACCCTATGCCAGTGTGTTGTTTGCTGGGTTGGCCTGCAGTGGTTTCTTTATTGCCAAGGAGAGGAGAAAAGACTTTTATTGAAACTTTCATCATCTTGCAGAAAATCTCCAAGGGCTTGAATTTGAGCTTGCCTCCTGTCTGAAGTCTCAGGGATACAGAGACGTCACCCCTTCTGCTTGCCTGAATCTGGAAATTACTCTTCTGGCTGCTACAGAAGGAAATTGCAACATGGACCCCGGCAAGCAATTTCGCTATTTCACCACATTCTTCAAACAGAGTCTACTGCTTACAGTGGCTCAATTCTGGTAAATAGTAGAGTTTGGCAAGTCACAAAATGAATAGGGCGAGCCCAGTCGGAGAGGAGCCACGGGTCACACTTAGTTATAAAGCCTGAGGCACGAGCTGATCCATCAACTGATAACAGTGTGTAAAAGATGCAGCAAACATTACTTAAAAACAAGGTATATGCTCTTTAATATCTAGCAATAGGTTATTTCTTGAAAACATGTGCTTTGCTTTACTTAATTACATATACTGCAGTGGCATTTGTTAATAGTAATACATGCATTTTACCAATGAAGCTTCCATCTCCAGAGCCCTGACAACATGTCCACTCTGGGTGTGTTGGGTTTATACGTTTTATCACTAATCCGGCAAGTTAGCTGAAAATACTGCTGTTAGTCCCAGTATTGTTCAGTGTTGCTTTTACAGGTAGTGTGGTCAGGTGTGATTTAATTTTTTTCTTTGTATCTCTTCTTCACCAAATAAAAATCAACAATGTTTCTTTTCTTTTAGTCCACATTGTGCTTGCCTCCCACTGTGTATTCTGGTGCATCATATCGCTTTACTATGTGTTCGGATGTGAACAATCACTGGAAACAAACACTTTCATAACTCTGCAAACACTGTTATCTGTTTTTCTTCTTTACTGCTTGTCGGGTCTTGTATCATCTGGCATTTCAATGTTCCACATAATTTTAATTTTATCTTTTTCCGTAATTCATTCCCATCACAATTACTGCACTATTCAGCTCTTGTCTATGTCCTCAGATGGGACAATATTATTTTTGATGTTCTTAAGTTCTTTCTGGAATCTGACTTTGTAGCTCTAATACTAGACTAAAGCTCTTCCCACATTCATTGCACTTGAGTGGCTTTCCCCCTGTGTGTGTTTGTTGATGTTGTCGTAGGGTTGATAACTGACTAAAGCTCTTCACACATTCACTGCAGTTGAATGGCTTTTCCCCTGTGTGTGTTCGCTGATGACATTGTAGCTCTGATAATCGACTAAAGCTCTTCCCATATTCATTGCACTTGAATGGTTTTTCCCCCGTGTGTGTTCGCTGATGACTTTGAAGGTGTGATAACTGACTAAAGCACTTTGCACATTCAGTGCACTTGAATGTTTTTTCTCCTGTGTGTATTCGCTGATGACTTTGAAGTTCTGATAACTGACTAAAGCACTTTGCACATTCAGTGCACTTGAATGGTTTTTCTCCTGTGTGTATTCGCTGATGTCTTTGTAGGTCTGATAATTGAGTAAAGCCCTTGCCACATTCATTGCACTTGAATAGTTTTTCTCCTGTGTGAGTTCGCTGATGATACTTTAATGCTGAAGAGCTGTGAAAACTACTTTCACATTCACTACAATGATAGGGTTTTTCCCCTGTGTGTATTCGCTGATGAATTTGTAGGTCGGATAACCTACTAAAGCTCTTTACACATTCACTGCACTTGAATGGTTTTTCTCCTGTGTTTGTTCGCTGATGACTTTTTAGGTCTGATAATTGACTAAAGCTCTTCCCACATTCATTGCACTTGAATGGTTTTTCTCCTGTGTGTATTCGCTGATGTCTTTGTAGGTCTGATAATTGACTAAAATTCTTCCCACATTCATTGCACTTGAATGGTTTTTCTCCTGTGTGTGTTCGCTGATGAATTTGTTGGAATGATAATCGACTAAAGCTCTTCCCACATTCACTGCAGTTTAATGGTTTTTCCCCTGTGTGTGTTCGCTGATGTGTTTGAAGGCTTGAGAAATGACTAAAGAACTTTGCACATTCACTGCACTTGAATTGTATTCCCCCCGTGTGTGTTCGCTGATGACTTTGTAGCTTTGATAATCGACTAAAGCTCTTCCCACATTCATTGCTCTTGTATGGTTTTTCTCCTGTGTGAGTTCGCTGATGATTCCTTAATGCTGAAGAGTCACGAAAACTACTGTCACATTCACTACAATTATAGGGTTTTTCCTCCATGTGTGTTCGCTGATCACATTTTAGGTCTGATAACTTACTAAAGCTCTGCACACATTCACTGCAGTTGAATGGCTTTTCCCCTGGGTGTGTTTGATTATGTCTTTGAAGGCTTGGTAACTGACTAAAGCCCTTTGCACATACACTGCACTTGAATGGTTTTTCCCCTGGGTGTGTTTGATTATGTCTTTGAAGGCTTGATAAGTGGCTAAAGCACTTTGCACATTGATTGCACTTGAATGGTTTTTCCCCCGTGTGTATTCGCTGATGTCTTTGAAGGTTTGATAATCGACTAAAGCTCTTCCCACATTCAATGCACTTGAATGGCTTTTCCCCTGTGTGTGTTCGCTGATGTGTTTGAAGGCTTGATAACTGACTAAAGCACTTTGCACATTCACTGCACTTCAATGGTTTTTCTCCTGTGTGTGTTTGTTGATGTTTTTGGAGGTTTGATAACTGACTAAAGCACTTTACACATTCACTGCACTTGAATGGCTTTTCCCCTGTGTGTGTTCGCTGGTGTCTTTGTAGTTCTGATAATCTACTAAAGCTCTTGATACATTCACTGCACTTGAATGTTTTTTCTCCTATGTAGGTTTGCTGATGAAGCTTGCGTAGTGATGATAAACTAAAGCTCTTGCTGCATGTGTATGATTCTTCTTTCTTGGTGAGTGTCTGTGGGTTGGGTATATATTTGTCTACATCCCATGACTGCATTTCCTGATGGGCCAACATGGCTGTTAAAGCACTTGTGTTTTTCTCACACACTTTATATGTGTGCAGTATTTTGCAGGTTTGATTTCTGTTTTAACAATAAAATGTGATAGCCACCAAATATTTGCCACACTCCTAAAACGTAGAAGGTGTCTTTGTAGGTGATTTTGTCTTTTGATTGGATTATGGCTATGCACAATTGCGGGTAAAGATGTATCTTCCTTCTGGCCGGTGCAAATTAGGACAGTCTAATGTATTGTAGATACAAGAACTCCTCTTTCATTTACCCGTCAGTTGTCTGGCTCCGCTCTGTTGTGCTCTTCTCTGCTTACTGTGGTTTGTCTAGAAAGAGTTTACAATTCTCCTAGAGCACGGAATGATGGCTTGTCATCATTTTATAAAACAGAGCACTGTGGTAATCACATCATACCGATCCGATGATCAAAGTTGGTGTTGAACACTTGTTTATACAGGAGGCAGTTTGTTATTGTTGTTGCCTTAATTTTCCTAAGGTCATTTCTTCGTCTTGTGGCGTGGAGGTGCACAGCTCAGACTCTTAAAATCACTGAACTGCCCTTGATGCTTCATCCGGGATCTGTCAGTTTGTGTGCAGGTTCCTCTGTCGCCGACTGCGCTGATGTTTTCCTGAATACTGTAGCTCATTATTTCTGCTATTATTGAAGATTTACAGCATTTGCTTCATTATTGATGGTCATTTCACACATTCAAGGCTTGTTTTCTGTTGGATGTAAAGATATTTAAATTTACTGATTTGAAACATAATGGAATGAGAATTCACAATGTTTAACTGGTTGTAAAATACATTTCGGGGGAGATTTGCCCTTTGGCATGAAGAACGCTCCGGCCACCTTCCAGAGACTAGTGAATCGGGTGCTAGCGGGGCTAGAAGAGTTCAGTGCCGCATACCTGGACGATATTGCGGTGTTCAGCTTCCACTGGAATGAACACTTGAGACACCTCTGGGAGGTCCTGACGGCCCTCCGACGGGCCGGACTAACAGTGAAAGCAAGCAAGTGCCAAATAGGCCAAGGGTCCGTGACCTATCTGGGGCACCAAGTGGGGAGCGGTCAGGTGGCTCCCCTCCAGCCCAAGATTGATGCCATCGTGGCCTGGGAGCCCCCGGTCACCCAGACAGCCGTCCGAGCCTTCCTAGGGCTCACGGGATATTATCGGCCCTTTATAAAGGACTACGGGAGCCTGGTGGGGCCCCTCACTGAGCTGATATCCAAAAGGCAACCACAGAAAGTACACTGGACCCCCGAGTGTCAGACGGCCTTCGAGACTCTAAAGGCCGCCATGTGCACCGCCCCTGTGCTCCAGGCCCCTGACTACAGCCGAGAGTTTGTGGTCCAAACTGACGCCTCAGAGCACGGCATCGGGGCAGTCCTGTCGCAAGTCAACCCTGAGGGAGTTGACCAACCAGTGGCCTTCATCAGCCGGCGGCTGCTGGCGCGAGAACAACGGTGGAGCACCATCGAAAGAGAAGCCTTCGCCGTCGTGTGGGCCCTCAAGAAGCTCCGGCCCTATCTCTTCGGCACCCACTTTCGGGTACAGACCGACCACCGGCCCCTGCGGTGGTTGATGCAGATGCGTGGAGAGAACCCGAAGCTGCTGCGATGGTCCATCTCCCTGCAAGGGATGGACTTCACTGTGGAACATCGCCCTGGCAACGACCACACCAACGCTGACGGCCTGTCCCGCTTCTTCCGCCTCGACGAGGAGAATCCCCAAGAAGATGGGTGACTCTCCCCGCCTTCAGCTGGAGGGGACGTGTGTTGGACCCGGCCTCGTGGCGTGGTCCTACCCCTCCCGCATGGCGGACCCAGGACGACATCGGCCCTCCATCAGCCCGCTGTCGCCCCCCCCCGGAACACTACCCTCCACGAACTACCAACGAGAGCAGCCCCTGGCAACCCGCGGCTCTCCCCGGCGACCCTGCTCGCCCCAAACCCGACAGGTCCGGCTACCAGCCCGAGCCACCATTTCAGGCCCGACTCCATCTTGGGCCCATCACGTCCCGAGCACGTGGCCTCGGTCCGACCCCGGCCGTGGCCCCAGCGAAGCCCAGACATCGAGGCACCAAGATCAACCCAGGTGGTAAAGTGGCCACTTGGCGGATCCCGGAGGAGAGGAGTTTCGATGGCCCTCCAGCCATCCTCGGACGCCTGGTATCGATCGCCCCCAGCCTCCCTGGGCGCTAGCTCCACCCCCCTGCTGAGTGTCCGGACACCTTCATCCCGGACCCTCTGCCCCACAAGCGCGAGGGTCCGGACATCAAAGGACTCCAGTCCTATGTCTGGGCCAGCCCTGGGTCAGGAAGTCAGTTGTATCTGGGAGTCGAAGCCCTGCTGACCTCGTCGCGGCTGATCCTGATAAGAACTCTTGAACCTGGACCCTGGAACCTCTGAGCCCTGCTGACGCTGTCGCGGCTCGACCAAGCTGAACCACCCTCTGAGCCCTGCTGACGCTGTCGCGGCTCTACCAAGCTGAACCACCCTCTGAGCCCTGCTGACGCTGTCGCGGCTCCACTAAGCTGAACCATCTGCCGAGCCCTGCCTACGCTGTCGCGGCTCTACCAAGCTGAACCACCCTCTGAGCCCTGCTGACGCTGTCGCGGCTCCACTAAGCTGAACCATCCGCCGAGCCCTGCTGACGCTGTCGTGGCTCCCCTAAGCTGAACCATCCGCCGAGCCCTGCTGACGCTGTCGCGGCTCCCCCAAGCTGAACCATTCTCCGAGCCCTGCTGACGCTGTCGCGACTCGACCCAGCTGAACCTTCTCCGGAGCCCTGCTGACGCTGTCGCGGCTCCCGGCACCCCCCCAGCTCGAGGATTGAGAGCTGTGCGCAGGGTTGCCTAGTACCCTCTGGTACCAAGACTGTCCCGCTACCCCCTTCCCCGGACATTGAGACTTTGTTGGGATCCCACGATCCCCCTGTACATATTTCTGCAGAACCTTGCCTTTATTCTTTATATAAAGACTCTTAAATCTACTCTCGTGTGGTGTCCCTCTGTGGTGGTGTGATTGCTCGGCTGTTACGATAGTAGGAGAGGAGCCTCGCCCAAGAGGCCTCTCAACGGCGCTCGGCCAATTCCATACGGAGAGGTGGGGTTCGGGGCGGCAGTCAGACATCTTCTGTCTCTCCTGGAACCGCCTTTCTAACAACACTGCTGCAGCATGCCAGTATAACATACCTGATCTACTTTTTGGTGCCCCGTTCTCCGACGTAGTCTGTTCTCTCCTCTAGCTGGAGAAGAGTCCAGGCTGCAGCCAGGAAGGTCCTCCGGTCAGACGGCAGGTGGTGGAGTCCGAAGCCCTCCAGATGAATGCAAAACAGCAGGCAGGCCGGTGAGGAGTAAATAAACAAAGAACACATCACTTGCCTGCTGCTGAGACTCCTCCTTTTATTGGCCCATTGGCGAGCACTGGATCAATACAAGGACGAGGTTGCATTCACTGGAATTTTTATGACAAGTGCAGGTTTGTTACAAAACTGGCGATTTTTTTTTTTGCACATCGTGCATATCCTGGAGGGTCTGAATGACAATGCTCCCAAATATAATCATGCCCTGTGGGAAACAGTGGCCTAAACTCTGTCGGCGAACACAAGCTATTCAGGATAGATGTGTTTCAGTAAAGTTCGTAATATGTTGTGACTTGGACACAGCCAATTTCTTTGGTCAGGCGATTGGCATGAGTGTGGAACTTCGGTGCATTGCCCGGAATAGGTCTATATGCTTCTCTAAAGATACCCGAGCAGCGTTAATGGACAAGCTATTCGATGGCTCTCGCCTTTTAAGCAAGAAAGCGGACTAGGCCCCAGGCAGATTCCTTGGGTCTGTCTGCCTCTGCCACACAATTTCATCACAAATCTCGTCCCCTTTTGGCTACAGTAGGGTTTTTCAACACTGCCAGCGCCAGACCCTGCTGCAAACCCAGCAGGTCTCCCAGTTCTTTCATGGCCATGGCACATATAGGAAATGTCCAGGACATCATGCCACTGAGTGACCTGCTGCCACTACTGGTACAGCTGCAAAACCTCTTTGTGTCCTTCCAGACACTGACTCACCCTATTGTAGGCAGCATCCAACATTTTCTTCAGTGAATTAGATTGTGCCAGTGGCAGACCCCTCTCCCTATTCCACCCAGACTCAACAGTGGTGACGGAGGTATCACAACTGGGATCGGATGCCCATATGGGAGACAAAGATTAGGGAACCCTCGTCAGCGGCAGAGACCGAACTCCACATCAAGCTATTGGAGTTGGGAGCATTTCACTTGGCGGTGAAGGTCTTCCGGCCCACCATCACAGGAGGGCGGGTGCAGCTTCTCACAGACAAGACAGTCAATGACGATGGTTTCATCAGGAAGAGTCACAACATGTTTGACAGCGAGCCGAGGATTTACTGGCTGCGGTTGTTTGGTCCGACGAACGGGCGCTGGAACTGCTTAGTTGAACGTGAGTTCCTCCCAGGTACGCTGCCCCGAGATACAGAAGAATCCTTACTCGGTTGTATTAAATATAGTTGAGAAGCATATTGGAGAGGCGGCGATCTACCGTCCTGACGAGACTATGGTAATTAACAGGAACGGTCGAAACATTAACTATACAGGGACTATTTCATAAAATTATGTCTTCTAAGAATAGCTTTGCTTAACTTGTATTGTACAAAAGTATTTACAGCCCTGTTTTGGTGTACAAAATGTGGATCAGACTGTTTCATCATCATATCACTTTCATCTTGAGCACTGCACAGTCATCACTCAACGATTTATATATACACTATATATACACTTGCTGCTGAGAATGCAATTAGAATTTTTGGAAATGAAAAGGCCTCATCTGAATTCTAATCATGATAAAAATGGTGAATTAATATCTGCCCAGGGCCTGCATATGTGATACAGACCTGTGAGATAGTGAACTCATAAACCCCTGTATTTGTTCAATGTGCGCATGAGAAGTGCTTATATGAATCTCCGCTTGTCACTTCTGGAGCAGAATGAGGTCGACACTGAGCTGCATGATGTCTCCTCCTGCGTGCAGCAGGACTGCTTTAAAGTTTTAGGATCCAGTCTGGCATGTTGGGAATATTCACAAGGTGAGGAATCTGAAGGTAAAGGAGTATCCATCAGAAAAAGCGTTACCATAGGCAAATAACTGGTTTGTTATGTTTTCCTGCTGTTGTATATGATCTAATTCTGGGTGCTGAACTCCGCTGCGTAGCAAGGTTTTTTTCAATGCTCATGCTCTTCAACGTCATGTGCTGGAGCGAGGAAAATCCACCTCCTGATGAGATTTTTCCTTGCTCGCGCTCGCCAAGGTCTAGTTGGCAAGCAAAATCAACCTCCTGGTGAGATTTCTCAAAGAGGGTCGTCGGATTTCTCAATCTAAGTGGTCGCGGCAGGTCACAACCACTTGTGTTAAGAAACCTTCATACGCATTGACAAAGCTGCCGCTCGAGTAGAAGCAACTGCACCCTCTTGTGCTGCACATGGTGCCTTTCGTGTTTATTGTTACAGGGCGGGACAAACACCAGGAGATCAAAATCACCACCAACGGCATGACCCTTACGAACTCCGCTGCTCGCGGAGCTCCGCGTAGACCACCAGAGTTTTTTTGTCACTTCGCGGAGTTCTTCATTGAGGAACTCCGCCTAGGCTTAATCTTATCATGAAAATATAGATTTCAGTCAGTTACGAAACAAGGGTGAGTAGAAACCTTCTTTGGTAGAGTAAAATATTTATGAGACTTTAATATTGTGATTTTTTTGGCAATTATTTGATTTTTGCGAGTACTAACACTTCTCTGTGCCAAGTAAAGACCTTGAGAGTTTTGTAACTTTCAGATACTCAAATTGTGGATTCTGTTGCAATTAAAAATATTTCAAGGCCTGAAATTTCTTTGGGGGTTGCATGCAGGCAGCCTAAGTTATCCTACAAGAGTTTCTTGATGAATCCTATTGCAACTACAATATGTGCTCTCTCATGTAAAGTCAGGTTAGAAGCTTTTCTGCAACTCAAGATACGCCTTACTTTCCACCTGGTGTGGATGCATTGCTCATGTTTGGTGAGATCTCCTTTCTGAGTATAACGTTTCTGGCTTTCCCCTCCTGTAAAAGGCTTTAGTCCAGTGTGAATTCTCTCTTTTGAAGTGAGATTGTATTCGTGATTAAACCTTATCTGACATTTAGAACACACATAAGGCTTTTTTCCCGCGTGTGAGTTTGCTCATGTCAAGTGAGAAGTAATTTGTAACCAAATCTTTGCTTGCATTTCAAGCACTCATAAGGTTTTTCCCCAGAGTGGATCTCTCATGAAGCATAACACTGTCTTTCAGATTCAACCTTTTATGGCATAAGGATTTTCTCCAGTGTGGAGTTTCTCATGGTGAGATAGCGTTTTTCTCTGCAGCTTTTCTGGCATTCAGAGCACTCATAGGGTTTTCATCAGTATGGAGTCACTTATGGTTAGCGAGGCTGTGACTATCAAATAGGAATTTCTGGCATTCAAAGCGTTGGCAATGTTTTTCCCCTGTGTGCATCTGCTCATGTAGAGTGAGATTGAGTTTAAAATTGATGCTTTTCTGGCATTCGGAGAACTGAATTTTTTTGATGGTGTGTTTTCTTATGGCGCTTGTAACCATCTCCACCTCTGAATTTTAGATCACTGATAATTTTTTTTCTCCAGTGTGGATTTTCACATGTTCAGTGAGATGAGATTTTTGTCTGAAACATTTTTGGCATTCGGAGCACTGATAAGGTTTTTCCCCAGTGTGGATTCTTATATGGTAAGTGAGACTCCTTTTTTTACTGAAACATTTCTGGCATTCAGAGCACTGATAAGGTTTTTCCCCAGTGTGGGTTCTTATATGATGAGTGAGACTGTTTTTTCCAATGAAACATTTGTGGCATTCAGAGCACTGATAAGGTTTTTCCCCAGTGTGGGTTCTTATATGCTGAGTGAGACTTCTTTTTTGAATGAAACATATCTGGCATTCAGAGCACTGATAAGGTTTTTCCCCAGTGTGGGTTCTTAGATGATGAATGAGACTGTTTTTTGTACTGAAACATTTGTGGCATTCAGAGCACTGATAAGGTTTTTCCCCAGTGTGGGTTCTTATATGCTGAGTGAGACTGCTTTTTTCACTGAAACATTTGTCGCATTCAGTGCACTGATAACGTTTTACCCAAGTGTGGGTCCTTGTATGTTTAGTGAGTCTCATTTTGTCAATGAAACATCTCTGGCATTCAGAGCACTGATAAGGTTTTTCGCCAGTGTGGACTCTCACATGTGCAGTTAGAAGTGATTTAAGTTTGAAATCTTTTGGGCATTCAGAGCACTGATAAGGTTTTTCCACAGTGTGGGTTATTGTATGTCGAGAAAGACTTCCTTTGTCACTGAAACATTTCTGGCATTCAGAGCACTGATAAGGTTTTTCCCCAGTGTGGGTTTTTATATGCTGCGCGAGATGGATTTTTTCACTGAAACATTTCTGGCATTCAGAGCACTGATAAGGTTTTTCCCTAGTGTGGGTTTTTATATGCAGTGTGAGATAGCCTTTTTCACTGAAACATTTCTGGCATTCAGAGCACTGATAAGGTTTTTCCCCAGTGTGGGTTCTTGTATGCCGAGTGAGACAGATTTTTTCACTGAAACATTTGTGGCATTCAGTGCACTGATAAGGTTTTTCCCGAGTGTGGGTTATTGCATGTCGAGAAAGACTTTGTTTGTATCTGAAACATTTCTGGCATTCAGAGCACTGATAAGGTTGTTCCACAGAATGGGTTATTGCATGTTTAGAAAGACTTTGTTTGTTACAAAAGCTTTTCTGGCATTCAGAGCACTGATAAGGTTTTTCCTCAGTGTGGATTCTTGTATGTTCAGTGAGTCTGCTTTTGCAACTGAAACATTTCTGGCATTCAGAGCACTGAAAAGGTTTATCCCCAGTGTGGGCTCTTCTATGCTGAATGAGACTGTTTTTGTAAATGAAACATTTCTGGCATTCAGAGCACTGGTAAGGTTTATCCCCAGTGTGGGTTCTTCTATGCCGAGTGAGATTGGTTTTGTAAATGAAACATTTCTGGCATTCAGAGCACTGGTAAGGTTTTTCGCCAGAGTGGGTTATCACATGTCTAGAAAGACTTTGTTTGTTACAAAACCTTTCCTGGCATTCAGAGCACTGATAAGGGTTTTCCCCAGAGTGGATTCTCATATGTTCAGTGAAATAAGATTTACGGTTGAAACTTTTTTGGCATTCAGCGCACTGGTAAAGTTTGTCCACAGAGTGGGTTAATTCATGTCGATATAGACTCGGTTTGATACTAAACCTTTTCTGGCATACAGAGCACTGATATGGTTTTTCCCCAGTGTGGATTCTCATATGCTCAGTGAGATAAGATTTACGCCTGAAACTTTTTTGGCATACTTTGCACGGAGAGTGGTTTCCCCCAGTGTGGATTCTCATATGCTCAGTGAGGTAAGATTTACGCCTGAATGTTTTTGGCATACATTGCACTGAGTGTGGATTCCCCCAGTGTGCATTCTGTCAAATTCTGTGAGATAAGATTTATGGCTGTATCTTTTTTGGCACAAGTAACTTTTTTCCCCAACTTTGGTTATTTTGCCTCGATTAAGGCGGGTTTGAACACTGAATTTGTTCTCAAAGTCCGTGTTTTTATAAGGTGTATTCCTAGAGTTAATATCTCTACATTTAGTTTTCTCTTGCTTATATGCCACACTAAGAGTGAACCTGATTTTAGAGTCAGGATTGTTTAGATACTGTTCATCATTTATCTCTAAAAGAAATTGTGTGTAATCTTTTTAACACTTGAATTGAGCAAAATATGTCTGGAAGCAGCCCTGAACACCTGTTGAAATTGTTCTAGCAGATAATAGTCTTTAGGTAATAGCCTCTCCGGTAGCAAATTATTTCGTGACTGAAGTTTTTCACCAATCTATTTCTATAGGTTCTTTGGAATGCAGTAATAAGGTGTTGGTTTGATATTTAATGATCAAACTGATAAGTACCTTTTTGCACTGACGTAAAGGCAGTATCTTAGGGTGTTAGAACGTGCACAGTACTATTGTGGATCATTAGTCGCAGAACATCAGTTCCTTTTACCCTTTCTATGTTTGGTGTATGGTTAAGGTTTGTAGTTCCGAAGACGAAGATTTATTTACATTACCTATAGCGCAACTGTGCTCATCTAATTTTTATATTTAACAGTTTTACATATCACTCATGCACAGCAGATAATGTTGAGGCGATTTACATAGAATTACAGAACAGTACACAATAAAAAGGATACAATCTGAGATGGTTATGAACACAATAAAGTGGTGAATTTTTCAGGTTTTCGCAAGAGTGAGTAGAGTGGGTCGAGGTGTTATATCCCGAGGCAGATAGTCTCAAACTTGTGTAACTGGTTAAAAATGGTTGTTGAACAAAGGTGATTTTTCAATCTTTTGCTTGTCAATGTGTCAGCTTCAGAGTCTTCTTTCAGCGTCTTTTCTTTGATGGTATGCAGAAGATACCTTTTGTTATAACTTTCTTTTATGCAGTGTGTGCTTCCTTTCTAGAATTACATGATGCTTTAGATGAACGTTATTCTGCCATTGCTGAGGCAATTTGTCTTTCTGATAATATTTCAGATGAGGATGCTGAAGTGGTCTTTCTACATTATTTCTGGTGCTGTGTGCACAGATATGGCTTTGCTCTGGTTTAATGAAATACAAAATTAGAGACTTCACTTACAGGTATAGTACTTTCCTCGCCACACCTAGATTTTGGAAATTATTTAAACGTAGAATGCTGGATGTCCTTCAGTTTTTCAAAATAATCCTTCTTATGGCACTGACATTTAGTAGCTTATTGCTAAATCTTGCTTTCTTCGTCCGTAAATTCAATCACCTATAGTATTAAAATGAAATAGTTAATACATGTACATTTCCAAAAATATAATTTACAAGCCAAATTAACGCAGAATTTGGAAAATGTTGAGCTGTTTTTCCAGACAGAGCAGAGTGTAGAATGGTAGCATGAGAGTACTTGGATGTAGGAGGGAGGATTTGTAGAATTTCCAACATTTTATTAAGCTCACAAAGGATACATACACCCTATGGAGTTGTAACATAGAATCCCAAAGGCAGATATTAAAGTCATATGGACTGGCACCAAACTGATATTAAAATAATATACACTATTAATTAATTTGTAATGCAAATTTCTGGGCCGGGAATTTCCCCTCCATGGACAACGGGAAGGACTCCGCCACGGACAACAGGTGTTTTCCCCTGCCCTGAGTAACCACCTACTTGTATCTGGTATCCTGACTTTTGAGTTTTGGCCTCTGCCTCAAACAAATCTATTATGTGCTGCGAGGACTATGCCTAGACCTATCCCTCGACTATGGTCCAGAGTATGAATCAAGGGCAATAAAATGAAGGCGTACTTTCATGTGTTCATTTTATTCCACCTGATTATCAGTTGTTAGGTTTTCTGCACCTGGAATTACTGGGTGCAGAAAATCAGGACACAATTATTTTCCAGACAGAAAAATTAGACTGAAAAGACGCATGAGACTCTGGGGGTGCAGCAGAAGCAGCCAAGACTTATGCTGTTTTCTTTACTAACTGGGGGAAAACCACAATTCTTCCCTCTGTTGGTGTTCACAGTCGTTGTCGGCCTATGATTCGGCATTGAGTGCAGAGCGTATCGAGTAGAGCCGAGGGGCCGAGCCAAGGAGGAGTTAACGAGCAAGAGGAGCGGAGCCTGGGACGACTGCCCGGGTTTGTTTTGTGACCAGTTCCCGCTCCCGAAGGTTTCTCCCGCTTCACCCGCGTCCTGTTATACGGGCGCTTTAAGTTCGACAGATCTGTTTTGGGGGCAGGAACGGCAACTGCCGGCACCGCAGTGCTAAGGCACTGCTGGTGCTGCTTGTGCGGCGGACGCTGCAGGGGTCAAAGGAGCCTTGGCCTGCGGTGCTGCTGGTGCGGCGGCTGTGACGAGGGACATGATTTTCAAGGACCACAAAAAGAGGAGTATAAGGACCTATCATTCATAAATGGGCAACACCATAGCCCAGGTACTCAGGTACCTGGAAGTGGGAACGCGGGAGCAATTTGGGATTTATTCTTCAAAACCTCGCAATTAAATCTGGAAGCTTTAACATATCAGTCCAACAAAATGGAGGTCCAAATAGATCTCTTGAGGGCTATGGCATCCTCTGTTGCCGGAATTGAGCAGAAGATAACAACGCAAAATAATCTAATAGTAAGGGCACAATCTCAGCCAATATCTACGTATGCAGAGTGTAGTTGTGCCCCGCTAATTAACAAACTTGCTACCATTCCGGATATTTTAAAAACGATAATTGACAATGTAAAAGGGAATTTTCCTAATGTGGGAATTCAACCCATCAAGACCGACTGCCCCTCTAAAGATACAATAAAATGTAAAGACAATACTGTTGTTGTTAAAGAAAAAATAGATGATAAAACAAAAGATCAAGAAGTGATACACCTATGCTGGACACAATCAACATTGACAAACGCAGCTCCAGAAGTTCATCTATCAAAAAGACAGAGGAAAAAACAACAGAAAGCAAGAAATAAAGCTTCTAAAATTATAAAAAAATACAAATTCATCAGATATAGTGAGATTGAACACTGGAAACAACCATGACCAAATATCATATTGTGAAGGTGAGGGTAAACAAATGTTACCAACAAAACCCTTTTACCCTCTATTTAATAAGGATCTATCGGAGGTAAAAGCAGTTATGAAAAATAAATGCTTAAACAAGCAAGCTGATCGTATGGAAATGATAGAGAATGGGAAAATTCAGTCCTTAGAAATGCTGCAAGTGGAGGAAAGTAATAAACAGGTGGAAAATAAGCCATCACTATTGGAAACAAATAGAGCAAAGAGTGAGAGTATTAGAGAAGATGAAACGAATAGAGATTTGTTAAAAACCTGGAAGGATATTAAATTACCACAAGATCTGGGAACCAAAACGAAGCAGTTACATAAACATCGACAATCATGGTCTCAAACTGTTAGTAATCATAATGGAAGGTTAATTGAACATGCTCAAGGTGAAAATAGTCTGCAACAAATTAAATTAAATAACCCAGATAAAAAAGAAGGAGTGGAGCAGGTAATTTTTACGCCAGAATATCAATCTAGGGGTAATAATGATATCTTGACTCGTGGGAACATATTAAAATTGTGTAATGCAGTACCCTCATTAAAGAAAATTAAATGTACCTGCATAGAATCAATTGAATTAGACACATCAAGAATAATAATCGCGAATCAACATTAGTAATTTGGACATCTTCTACTGCCGCCAGCCGTATTATGCAAGAACATAATCTCTTTCAGAACTGGGGATTAAAAATAACTCCCCTGCAATCTTCCTATCCTAGCCCTTTTATTTCAACAAAATTACAAAATCATAACTAAATGAGAACCGAGAATAATAAGAAATACTCCATATTAAAAAACCCTATAGGTATGACCAACAGGCATCTTTTGAAATAATTAGAGGGAAAAAATAGGAGAATTATTATTTGACACTGTCAAATTAGGTTGGCTAACAGCAGCCCTCCATAATGTCAGGCAGGATTGACATCTACAATCTGAAGTTTCTTTAAGGGGGCCAACAATTATGAATGAAAGGGTCCGATTATGTTCGTGGAATATAAATGGCGTTCAAGCAAAGATTCAGAATAACCAATTAGCTACTTTGTGCTGTTTTCAAATCATTTGTTTACAAGACACTTGGGCTTTAGTTCCTTTTAGATTGGAAGGGTATAGGTTTATTACTCATTAGCTAAGAGAACAAGTAACTATGGCAGACCTTGTGGGGGTTTGGCTATTTTCTATATCAACTGAGCTAAAAATGGTAAGTGAAATGGACGTCCCAAGTCAAAAGGATGATCTAATTGTCAAAATACGATACAAGGAGCAAAATATAATTAAATCTCGTGTAGTAATCAACGTATATAATCACGAAGAACAATGGCGACCAATTTGATAATTATGATAACGCAGCAAATGGACAATGACACCCAAACTGAGATTATTATTACCGGGAAATATAACATGAACATGCTATGGTCTTACGATAGAGATGTTGAAATACAATGGCAAAATTACTTATGGTCAATTCCAAGATTATCATCAACAATGGGTATGAGGGAACAAAAGAATGAAAAAATCGGCAAGACTCTTGTAAAAGAATTATACATCATAGGTCTAAGGGTGCTAAATGAGCAATTTCCCCAAGATTCGCCATCAGCATGGACTTTTCAAGAAGGGTATCATAGGTCTAGAATAGATTATACCATAGCATTGTTGCATCTATTTCATACATTTCTGTCTTATCAGATAGTGGGAATAGATATAAGCGACCACGATCAACAAATAATGGAGTTAAACCTAAATGGCCTAAGATTTGAAAACTATATTACACTTCCGGGAGAAATAACGACAGTAAATTATAAGAAACTTTATTGGTCAGATAACACCAAAGATTCTATTACAAACACTGCGCAGGCAATTGTTGATTTTCACTTTGAAGGAGATTATTCGAATGCTGTCGAAAAATGGTCTTTCTTCACACAGCAATTAATTACCAGTCAATCTCAATAATATGCTAATAAAGGTTAGTGGAGGACAAAAACAGCATGTTCATTGGTGAAAATTTAGTTTGAAAGCCATCAATTAAAAATAATACGTAACAGAATCCTGAGATTGGTAAAAAAGCTCCCAGTTAATTTAATTTACAGAGTAAAACTTAAAAAGATAAATGCAGTAGTAAGGAAAATGGTCTGGAAGGACAAAATGCAAGAAAAGCAATTGTTGTGGGCAAAAGCTCTATATGCTTGCAAAAGGAGTAATCCAAGAGCCTTCTGGATTCTAGTAAACAAACTGAGTAGATCTAGTTGGAAATCTACTTCATCAACAGTAACTGAATCTGAATGGGTATCATTCATAGATATGCATTTGAATCCTACTCCTAAAATGGCTGTGAATTCTACTGATTGGGCTATGAATTGGAGGAGAAAAGAAAGATAACTCAAAACCAAGTATGTATATTAACAAAGAATCAGAGATCCAATGGTGCCCCAGGCCCAAGTGGGATTCCCGCTGTGTTGTATAAGGAGAAAGCATCATATTAGTCGAGCTATCGAACAGCAGTATTTAATTATGCTCTCCAATCAAGAACAGTCCCCGAGGCATGGAAGGGATCTATAATTTCTCATATATAAAAGTGGGGATTGGTCCCTCCCATCCAATTACAGATTAATTACGCTCCAAGATACTGAAGCTAAATTAGTTGCATCGGTTCTACTTAAGGAGTTAATTGATTGGGCTAATGAAAACCATTTAATTCCACCGAACCAATCGGGTTTGTACACGGTCGAGGTACAACAACAAATGTGTTAACACTGGGAATTTTAATGGAAAAATATCAAACAAAAAAATAGCCATTATATTTATGTTTTGTTGATTATAAAGCTGCCTTTGACTGTGTAAATAGGCAGATTTTATGGAGGAAACAGGATTGTTATGGCATTAGCTTCAGCCTTGTAAATGCAATACAATTGTTATATACCAATACTTGGACAAGAGTCCGGCTTGGGAATGGCTCAAAACTTTCGAGGAAAATTTAAAAAACTTTAGGCTTAAAGCAAGGGTGTGTTTTAGCTCCATATTTATTTAATCTATTTTTATCAGACTTTACCCTTGCAATAAACAATAAGTTAGCAGACTCACCAAAGCTGGCTGAGAAACAAATATCAAACTTATTATACGCTGATGATGTCGTCCTGCTAAGCCAAACAAGGGTAGTACTGCAGCAATTAATAAACAAAACATCAATGTATTCAATTGAGAACAAAATGACAATAAACGAAACAAAAGTAATGGAAGTCAGTACCAAGAAACGGAAGGGCAGTCAATTCAAGTGGTACCACCAAAAGAGGTAGCTAGATAAAAAGTTAAATGTATTAAATATCTTGGGATACTGTTTGACGAGAAAGGATATTTCTCATACCATAAAATGGAGATGAAGAAAAGAGCCAAAAGTCTACAAGGGGCTTTTCGCCAACTTTATAGCTCCTTGGGAGGCCCAACTTATACCCCATTAATAAAAGTAATAAAAGCGAAATTGCTCCTGAGCCTTATATGGAAGTGAAATACTCAGTGTTTTGGATTCTGCATTATTAAATAATGCTATTACAAATACATTTAAACATCTGTTTCGGCTTCCACTTAATGTATCACCTGCTCAGATAAGGCTAGAATTTGGCTTTTGTAATCAACAATATGCAAGAATGGGTCAGTATGTTAAGACCTGGAGACAAATCAAAACTAATATCAATACCCCAATGTGCATATTTTTGTGGAAAGAAATGCAACAAAATGAAAAAATTGTCCTTCTGTAAATATCTGAAAAAAGCTCTTGAAGAATTGTCAATTGCTGAGATCTGGGAAATGTCTTTAACAGTACATAGTTTAAGAAAATAAATAACAAATCAGTTAAATATTTGTCACTTTTAAAAGATAAAGAACTGTTTATTAAGAGATCCCACGCATGCATGTTGGTCCAGGAATGTACAAGTCTTAAGATCCAACTATATTTATAAATACCATGGTCTCTACAAACCAAAAACACCTTTATGAAAGCACAATTCGGCAACTTACCTGGCTTAGTGCCCTGGCTGAGACCATCTAAGCCGACTATGTGCAGAGTATGCAACCTATGGGACGAAAGTATTTTGCATTTTGTTTGTATATGTGCAGTAATGATGACAGAAAGAAAACGATATTTGAAAAACTGCTTCATTGACAGAGGTGTTCGTACCTGCAGACATGCCATGGTAGTTTGTTTTAGACCAACGGTTATTAAGATGAACGCCAATTTTACAACATTTTTAATACTTGTTAAAAAGAAGTTGGATACTTGTGAGGTGCCCACAGGAAATCTGGAAGTCTAAGATAATTAAGGACAACATTTAGGACAATTTTTATGATATCACACATACATTACAGAAATATTAATTGACACTATTTATATTAAGTCCTGGAAAGATGACGGTCTGATGTAATGTCTATAAATTGTGTTTATGTTAATCAAACTAATTTGGATTTTTTGAAATGTTAAAATTATTGGTCTGTATTTTAAAGTGGTGTGTTTTCTTTAAGAATGTAGTAATTGTAAGATTTTTGTTAATCATGTAAATACAATTTACCTTACTCCCTCTGTTAGAAAATGCTTTCCCCTTCCCTCCCCTGCTTCACCTATCTCCCCCCAACCAACCACATGCATATATCTACCACCTGCTTAAAATAAGTGGCAAATAAAAGCAGAAAAACACTATGAAATAGTGAATGGCATGTGGTTTGACAGGCAGAAGAACCTATTCCTCGTGGCAACTCTTCAGTCCATTGCGTCAAACTTGTAACTAGACGTTACTGGGGTAAATCTACCACAAAGTTAAAAAAAAAACAATTACATGAGACTTTTCAGCCACTCCAGTACTGTGCAACTTCTAACAAGGGGCTATGAGAGGTCTAGGACGGGTCCTGTGACCTGGAGGGTCACACCAAGTGTGCCCTTATTTAAGGCAGAGGACTGTCATGGGTTTAACAGCTAGAGCGGTGGTGGCAATGCACCCTGTTGTAAGGATCAATAGCCTGATGAGATCTTTGCATTATGGTCATTGGAGTGGCGTCCTACTGACACACCCATGTAATGCTCCATTTCTATGCCTGTGCCCAGACTTTGCGCCAACATCAAGTGCATGTTTAGGGTGTTGGTGTGCGTAGGATAAATGCAATGTGAGAGTGCGACAGAGTAAACCGCTAGTCTGAGGGACACCCCCACCCCCAAGACGCTCACAACAGTTCAAGGCAGAATCTAATACTCTACGACAACGTGATTGTTGAGGCCCAGTTGGACGATTGTGTGCTGCCAACCGGCCCGTTCAAGGTTGCATTTGCCAAATTCCTAACACAACTGGGTCTGAATCTATTGGCTTACTGGAAAGCCTGTGTTGGGCTTTTAGCGGCTGAATTCCTGACTACTCTGTGTCAGAGGCCCATGAGGGACTACAACTACTCCAGTGTTGAACACCCTGTCTGAGCCGGCCACAGTGTGGGCTCAATTGCTGACAGTCAGGCCTCCAGAGGGGCTGCACTTACCGACAGGCCAGGTGTGACTGCTACCTTGGGACTGCTGATCTTCAGGCAACCGCAAAGAAAAGACAGACTGGGTGCCCTACTGTATGCAGCCCTACATCCAGGACAAAAGTGCTCCACAAAAGCCTGCTGGTGGGTCACTGCTCTCTCGAGTGTTCGGGCGTGCCATTCAAGTGCCGGGAAACAGGAAAGAGACCCAAGCAAGACTGACTCATCCTGTGGAAGGGTAAGATGTTTACGACAGAGCATATACGCATTGGGGTGACTGGAGTGACAGAACTGCACCTATACTATATTCATGATACTCCTAAATGCCCCTAGAGGGGAAGAGAGGATCAGAACCGGACGCACCTGTCTGCAGCACATGGTAGTCTGGCATGCATGCACCATCCTTTCACCCAGACTAGCCATAAAGTTGATTTTAGAGCCGCTGCACACATAGCAGGGGGAATCTCAGACCATTCGCTGATGGAGGTGCAACTCGATGGTCCGGTTGTGGACTTCATGCTACCCCCAAGGGTTGATCTGTGATATTTATTAGACAAGATGTTCAAAGCTCGTATGAGAGATGGAGCAGACTTCTATTTTATGGAGACCGGGCGGCCTGTCTAATCATCTTGCGTGCTATAGGATGAATTCAAGGCAGTAATTCAAGCCAAGCAACAAACCTTGATGGGGGAATGCCGAAGGAACGTAAATTGAGGTGCGAGGCTCAGGACAAGGAATGTGCTTTCCTGGAGGTTCCCTTTGCAAGTGGGGAATGAGATTCTTTCCTATTACACCATCAACTGAAGCAGCACACATTAAGGGGACATTTACCTACTTTGTAGCCAAGCGGAAGGCATCAGCTCCACGCACCAGTCAAGCAGCGCATCAGTTTCCCAGCCTCCCGAGCCCACCTCTCGCCGCACCCGCTTCGCGGGTGCCGCTTCGCCAGTGGGTGCTGGTAGAGGCACCTTCTTGTAGGATTGAGGCGAGGATACCGGCAGCAAGACTCCAAGGCGGTAAGGGGCGCGAGGGACCAGCGGGGCTGCGAGCGTGCGGGGACTTCATTTCCCAGAAGTCCCTGCAAGACCAAGGAAGAGCTTCCGGTCCGCTCTCCCTGCTGGCCCGCCCCCCGCCCACCTGAGCCAGCTAAAAGCGTCCCTCTCCCTCCACCTCGTGGGACATTTACCTACTTTGTAGCCAAGCGGAAGGCATCAGCTCCACGCACCAGTCAAGCAGCGCATCAGTTTCCCAGCCTCCCGAGCCCACCTCTCGCCGCACCCGCTTCGCGGGTGCCGCTTCGCCGGTGGGTGCTGGTAGAGGCACCTTCTTGTAGGATTGAGGCGAGGATACCGGCAGCAAGACTCCAAGGCGGTAAGGGGCGCGAGGGACCAGCGGGGCTGCGAGCGTGCGGGGACTTCATTTCCCAGAAGTCCCTGCAAGACCAAGGAAGAGCTTCCGGTCCGCTCTCCCTGCTGGCCCGCCCCCCGCCCACCTGAGCCAGCTAAAAGCGTCCCTCTCCCTCCACCTCGTGGGACATTTACCTACTTTGTAGCCAAGCGGAAGGCATCAGCTCCACGCACCAGTCAAGCAGCGCATCAGTTTCCCAGCCTCCCGAGCCCACCTCTCGCCGCACCCGCTTCGCGGGTGCCGCTTCGCGGGTGCCGCTTCGCCGGTGGGTGCTGGTAGAGGCACCTTCTTGTAGGATTGAGGCGAGGATACCGGCAGCAAGACTCCAAGGCGGTAAGGGGCGCGAGGGACCAGCGGGGCTGCGAGCGTGCGGGGACTTCATTTCCCAGAAGTCCCTGCAAGACCAAGGAAGAGCTTCCGGTCCGCTCTCCCTGCTGGCCCGCCCCCCGCCCACCTGAGCCAGCTAAAAGCGTCCCTCTCCCTCCACCTCGTGGGACATTTACCTACTTTGTAGCCAAGCGGAAGGCATCAGCTCCACGCACCAGTCAAGCAGCGCATCAGTTTCCCAGCCTCCCGAGCCCACCTCTCGCCGCACCCGCTTCGCGGGTGCCGCTTCGCGGGTGCCGCTTCGCCGGTGGGTGCTGGTAGAGGCACCTTCTTGTAGGATTGAGGCGAGGATACCGGCAGCAAGACTCCAAGGCGGTAAGGGGCGCGAGGGACCAGCGGGGCTGCGAGCGTGCGGGGACTTCATTTCCCAGAAGTCCCTGCAAGACCAAGGAAGAGCTTCCGGTCCGCTCTCCCTGCTGGCCCGCCCCCCGCCCTTTTGCACCTCCTACAAAACAACACTTCCCTCCCGCAGCGCGGGACGCAGCTCGGGCGAAGACAGGGCAAAGACAGGGCCGTTTGAGGCCGTTCGAGGACGGCAGAGGACGGCCCAGGCCCTGTCACCCTGCACCCCACGACAACCCTTCTGGGCCCCTTTGAATTATTTAACGTACATTATTGGGGATCAGGATGCGTCCCAAAACAAGAAGCACGTCCAAGAAAGCAACACTGGTGACGCAAGTGACCGGCCCTATAGACCTGTTCATATCCAGGGTAAATGACACCATTGACAAAAGCATCATCTTACTGGAGAAAAGAGTCTCTTTAGACCTCATACAGGCAAAACGATCTTCGCTCGGCTCAATTGCTACCGCAAATTCTCCTGTCCATCAGGGGGCAAACAATAATAATTGCTCCTTACCCCTGCCACTAACCATCGTTCCTATGGTGACTGTTCCAAACTCAGTAGACTTATCCGTAACCCAATCGGACTCCGATCAATCATATGTTGATCTCGACGCAACTCCTGATCTAGAAGCTTGCCAATCACCGGATGAGAAATTAGTTCAAAGTCCCATTTGTAATTCCTTACCACCTGAGCCAGAAACGTATGTAGAACCAACAAAAACAAAGGAAATCATCACTACTTTCTCAAAGGAAATGCCAATCATCAAGGGAAAATCAAAAATAAAGAACCATAATTTAATTACTCCTACCCCAAATCCCTCGGCAGGTATCCCCTGTTGGGTGGAAAACATGGTTATGGATCTAAAATCTGACCTTGAAGCTAAAATTACAGCACAGATCAAACCACTCATATCAAAGCTGGACAGACTTACGTCATTAATTAACACTAAATGCAGTTGTAAATTAAGTAGAAACGGTCCTGCCCCAACACAGGGAGCAAAGGAAACACCTCAAAAATCACCTAGCACCAAACAATTAACAGGTAAAACAGTTAATCCCAATATTTCACAAATTAAAAAAGCGGCAGAAACACTTCCTTTAGCAAAAAAAGGGAGCAATTTGGAAGTCTCCCAAAACACTCCGGAGGTGGTAGTTCCTCCTTCTGCCACACAAACAGGTTTAGTAGGTCAATTAAAAACAAATAATAGACAAACAAAAGGGAATCTCACTATCCCACCAGAGACCCCCTCTCAGGAAAATCCATCAGATCTGAAGACAAAGCAACCTCGGCCCAAAATTATTAACTTACCCCCGGAAGCCTCTCCCCTCGTGGTGGTGCTAACAGCGGTGCCCCCACTGAAGGAGGGTACGAGAGAAACTTTCGCAGAGTTGAGGAACAAATGTGCCCAATGGCTCCAACTCCACAGACCATTACCCGCACATATTAGGGGTGACATCTTCTCTGTACGTAGAGGAGACTGGGTTGGTAGAACCCCGAAGGCAATAGCGGGGGATGTCATCAGTATCAAATTCAGGGAGATCGGGGCGTCAAATTATATCTGTAATTCGCCCAATAGAGGTCCTGCCACAAAAATAAATCCCCTCCCCTTGTCTTATTTTTTATCTTCACCTTCAAGGCAGAATTTTCCCTTTTATGCATATCCACCAAACCCCGGCCCTGCAAATCCCCCCGAAAATAACATATATCATCCCCAACACTACTTAGATAGGCCTAACTTCCCACAAAACGTACAACATTCAGTTTTTCAGTGGCAATCACCGGCCTTATTTTCCCAATTTGCACACCATGCAACCCAACACCCCATCAACCTACCACAATATTCACATCACACCTCCCAACAAGGGTGGCAACCTCACCAACCTCAGCAACCAACGCATTTTAGTATCCATCCTTGGCAACAGCCGCGGCAAGGATGGCTTCCCCCATTCAACCCACTAGGCCCAAATCATCATGGCAGAAATAGGGACGAATGGAGAGGCCAGGACCACCGGACAAAGTGCAACGATTCCGCACGTTGGGATAGTTGGAATGGCCCCCAATTAGAAAATAGATACAGCCCCCTGGAATGTGTTGATTGACTACCACAATCACAACCTCAGGAAGACTCCCAACCTCAAATAGAAAGCCCGTTAGTCTCCCCAGTCTCAGAGACCCTAACAGCTCCTGAGATCCGAAATGAATTAAAAAGTACAAAAAGTTCAAGGGATAGCGTAATAATCCTGAGCTTGATCTCGTGGAACACTGCGGGATTAAAGACAAAAATAGAGGATGGGACAATCCTGTATCATACGCTTAATCATCAAGTACTATGCTTACAGGAGACATGGTCCCTACAAGAATACCACCTGCAAGGATTTAAAACGTACTCGTCCCTTGCGCAGTCGGGACATACAGGTAGACCAAAGGGAGGTCTCTGTATTTTTATAGCCAACACTATCCAAAACGTTAAAATAAAGGTTATCGAATTGGCACAAAATTTGCAGATCCTTGGTCTTTACTTCCAGAAAAGAGAGTCGATGATTATTATCAATTTTTATAACAATCTGGATGAATTGGACTTCGAGAAAGTCTTGGCCCACCTTCACGAGAAACTAATTAATTTAAGAATGAAACAAGGAGAAGGAGGCCCGGTAAACATATTATGGGCAGGCGATTTCAACCTACACGCCTGTACCAAACCAAAAAGAAAATGTCCCGGCATGGTGACGGAAGAAGGCCTCTTACTCACTCATTTTTCCCATAATAAAACGGGAAGGCAAATGAATGATCTCCTATCCGATCTGGATCTCCAGATAGCAAACACCTCGGACTATGGGGAAAACTCGCTTGCACCTACCTACATTGGAAGAGGCTACCAAACTACGGTAGACTTTATAATTATATCAGCGTCCTTACAACTAAGAGTAAAGAACTTTGAAGTAATACCAAATTCCCAAAGCGACCATGCAATTCTAACTCTGGAAGTCTCATTAATTAACCAGAAATGTTCTTCTGAAATAATAGCCAACGCACTGACTCAGGAAGATATTAACATGGATAAAGTAAATGGGTATTCTATAAAATGGGAGAGGACAAATCCAGAGGAACTCACTAAAGAGCTAATAAGATTAGTCCATCCCCAAATTGAAATTTGTTTGGATACAGCCACCAACGATACGGATCTTTTAACCAACTTCGCCCAAATCATGGGAAAAATTAAGGTGTTACTAACAAAAAAACAAAAACCTACCTCATCCAAGCCTAATGGCTGGTTCAATCAAGAGTGCACCAAGGCTCATACAAACCTAAAGCAAGCCCTAAATAAAAAAGAAAGGGATCCTAGAACAATAGCCACTCTCAGAAGTGAATATCTAAAAATAAGAAAAAGGAGGAAAGAGGAACTGAAGCGAGAGCTGTGGAATGAACTTCACACCAGTGCCCAGGAAAAAAACTCTAAAGCTTTCTGGAAAATTATAAGAACTCCTTTTTTGGCAGACGACATTTGCCCAAAAATCGAAGCTGCCATAGACGCTGTAACTTGGGTGTCACATTTCACCAGCATCTTCCGAAAACCAACCCACGATCAAGACCTGGAAGAAGAGGAAAAAATACCCTCACCATACCCAATAGATATAAGCTTTGATATTCCCGAAATTCTCGTGGCACTGAACTCCACCAAAAAAGGGAAAGCTCCAGGGCCGGACGGTGTCCCGGCAGATCTTTTCAAACATCAAATAGATCTCTGGGCACCAATTTTAACAAGAGTCTGCACCGCTACAGCAAAAATAGGAATCTTGGAGTCTTGGACCAGGTCCATTATGGTGCCGATTTTTAAAAAAGGTAATCGCATGGACCCCGCCTGCTATCGCCCAATCTCCTTGTTGGACTCATTGGGAAAAATAGCAGGACGAGTGATTTTAGAAAGACTTCAGGACTGGGCAGAAGAAAGAGGTATCTTATCCGACCTTCAATTCGGATTTAGAAAAGGATTAGGTACCGTGGAACAAGCCCTAAATTTATCATTAATTTTTGGAAAATATGTGCATGCAAAGAAAGCAAAACTTTATATGATCTACGTAGATTTGTCGGCGGCGTTCGACTGCGTCGCCCATACAAAATTGTGGTCCCTCTTGGCACAGATGGGGGTTGATCCTCCACTCCTGAATTTTCTAAGGGAACTCTATTCCTATCCATCTGCAAGAGTTCGTTATGGAATAAAGGGAGAACTGACGGAGTCCTTCGCAGTAGAGCGTGGGGTCAGACAAGGCTGTGTCCTGGCACCCTTCCTTTTCTCCCTCTATACCAACAACTTGGAGGTTGAGCTACTAAAGGGTGCCCGTGATCTTCCCTTGGCAAAACATCGCCCGATCCCCGCCCTGCTGTATGCGGATGACGCCGTCCTTCTCGCACAAACTCCCCGTGAACTCCAAAGGTCCCTTAATAGTTATTCCCAGTTTATGAGAACTCTTGACCTCCACATAAATGTGAAAAAAACTTTTGTAATGAATGCTGGGGTTGGGAAAAAACAGCAAAACTCTATTTACCTTGATAGTCAAAAAATTGACTCAACCAAAGAATACTCTTATCTGGGGGTCATGATAGACAATAAACTCTCCTGGAAACCAGCAATAGAAGCCAGAAGCCATTGTTTCAAAAGAGCACTAGCCGCTTTGGTATCGTTCTCTCAAAAATTAGGAAAACGTCCACCTAGAGAACTGATAACTATATATAAAGCCAAATGCCAATCCACAGCTTTATATGGTGCAGGACTATGGGGACATATGGACGTCACCTCTCTGCAAACTGCAGAAAATAAATTCTTTAGATTTATCCTATCCGCCCCCAAAACTTCCTCCACTTACGCCTGCCACTTGGAACTAGGGGCACCATATATTGAAGACCTTGCCAAGTTACAACCAATTTTACTTTGGCGACGTATCTGGACATCGGACAAAAACGCCCTCACAAAAATGATAGTGGCGGACGCAATGTCCCTGGATTATGTCTCGAGAATTAAATGGCTGGCCTACATTCGGACCTTTCTTCGAGATCTTGGAATGGAAAAATATTATCTTAATCCCGAAAAAATTGGAGAACTCGCAAAGGAGAATTTAAAACAGCGAGCGTTGGACCATTTGATCAAACTAAGACTTCAGGTCGAGGCTGGGAAACAGTCGACGCAGCACGCCATGTTGGTTCAATCTACTCTTTCGATGCAGCCTTATTTAAATCTTGACATTGGTACCTTTGAACGATTCCTCCTGATAAGATTCAGACTGAACTTATTTCACAAACTGGTGGTTTTCCCAACACCAAACGTGTGGGACCTAAATTCACCTCCATGCCCATGTGATGGGATATCAGGTCAATCCACGCTTCATACAGTTCTGTTCTGTAAATTTTATCAGGAACACCGCAAACTCTGGCTACTGACCCTTTTAAAATCGTGGGGTCTCAGACAATGCAGAGTGGCCATGTTGAGCCTGCAGCTTCTGGATACTGAAGCCACATGTTACCATGTCCTTAATTTTTTGAAATGTATATACAGACATAGGAAAAACCTTTAAGAAAATATATCTGTACTGTATATACTAATGAAATTCCTTTCTGCAATCATTTTAAGTAACTGATAACTAGATCTCTTTGAAGATTTTTTAATTTGTATTGCTTTTATGGATTGTAATAATCCGAATAAAGTTTATTATTATTACATTAAGAGCACTAATGGAAAATAGCGGGCACTCATGCGCTGGCTACCCAGAATGGTCTCTATGATGTTGGTGATAAAGCCAATGAGTTGCTTACATGGTTAGAGAGACAAGACAAAGGACGGAACAGGATCCTTGAGGACACTGACTACAAGGGGACGGAAATATTGGGAGAGACTTCCTGAAAGACCTGACCCTGCCAATGCTAACGAATGAGGACTGAGACGCACTAGACCAAGACCTGCCAGTAGACTAAATAAATAAGACAATAGGAACCTTGCAAACAGGGCAAGCGACAGGGCCTGATGAGCTCCCCTTACAAATATATAAAAGCAGAGAGTGCCTCCAGAGGAGGTATAAGACTGCGTGAAAATAAGGGTGTCTCCCAGAGGACCAAAGAACGTCTGAGGTGGTGGTCATCCCAGAAAAGGTCGAACCAGCAACTGAGTGTGGGTCTTATAGACCTATCTACCTGCTTAATTTTGAGGCTAAGGTCCTTGCGTACACCCTGGCGATCTGCCTGCGGACAGTAATTGCAACAGTGGTTCATCCTGATCAATCGGGCTTTATGCCACACCCGGGAACGCGCTTAAATTTCCAACACCTTAATGGAGTACCATATGCAACAGGGGATTCCTTTGCTAAAACCAGTGGCGTTGCTGTCAAGCTCTTGTAATGTGGCCCCTCTAGTGCGCATGAGCGTCAATAATACAGTCTCCCGAGTCTTTTCCCTCCGACAGGGATGTTCCTTGTCTTCTATGCTCTTCTCAGGTGCGTGGGTTAGTCAGGACCTCTCAGATGGGGTATTCCAGTTTATCAGGAGTGGGATGAGAGAATCTCCCTCTACACTGATGTTTTGCTATATGACACACAACCAGCCTTTTCGAGTGCACAAATCTTACAAATTTTTCACATATTTGGAGATCATTCAGGATGGAGGATCAATTGGAAGAAGTTCTTAATATTCCTGCTGGAGGCAATGGACCATACGGCTACACTCTAGGTGCACAGTTCGGGTGGCACTACATGGCTTTAAATATTTGGGCGTAATCTGTCTTTCCTACTACCTTTTCTCTTTCCGACACTTTTCTGTCCACTCATAACTGCTCACTTCTTATGGGCTTCTTGCCCGTGTTCTTAGTGCTGTTGTTTTTAAAGGGTCCTGCGACTTCCCACAATAGACCAATATTGCTATAAATAATGTGGTACGAAGGTTGTAGGCGACATGCTGTGTTCAAGCTACTTTGCTACTGCTTCTCTATACTCTTGTAGACTCTCATAGTACGCTGCCGGCTCTAAATAGGGTTGTGAGCTTAACGCTGTGTATATCTGGACCTGTGTTCTATTCTTTACCTACCAAATAAAAATGTATTTCAAACAAAATATTTGGGTGTGTTCATTACAAGAGAGCCACAGGCAGGAACATACTCCCGAAATTAGACCGGTGTCGCAGGGATAACCCAAACTGGCACGCTGTACATTGTGCAAAAAACGTCCTTTAAGATCCCAGCAGGCATTTTCTTTCAAAAGGTAGTCTGAGAACTTCGGCTCCTGTTGTGGGATGGTGGCACTTCGCGCTGAGTAAGTTGCAGAGGGGAGTTTAAGGTGGACCGGCGGTCCGGAGCATTCTCAAGTATTACTGGGCCACGCAGCTGGTCGCAGTCAACAACTGGATTTTTGCGGACCGTGAAGAACCTGTTACCGGGTAGATGGATAGGCCATGGGCAAGAGAGGTTACCCCACCCCGGTGCTATATCGAAGAAAGTATGAGTGCACCCTACCTACTCATACACAAACATTGGTAAGGGTGTGGAGAGAGGCTACCAAGTATTTAGGCTGGGAAGGTAAGCTGACTGAAATTACTCCACTGTATGGTGGTGATCTCGTAAGTGCAGCGGGAGGATTGCAGGGCTTCACAAAATGGGGATTGTTAGCTTAGAGCGGCCGGGCGATGTGTGGAGGGGACAGGCGCTTGTGTCCTTCACAAACCTACAACAAAAGTATAAATTAGGTGACTAAAAACGGTTCTGACATTTGCAGGTGGGTCATGCTCTGCATGGTCACATGTGGGAAGGGGAGCAGTTGCCTGAAGCATCCCTACTGGAGGACCATCTGCTAACTAATCCCCTGACCAAAAAAGCAATCTCAACCATCTATAGGAAGTTGATCTACAATTCCCTGGATCCCTTGGGGACTCGGAGGGATATGTGAGAGAGGGACCTAGGCACGCTTGGCGATGGCGATTGGGTTGAGGCCATTCAGGGTGCCAGGGAGGTGGCAATTAGAACTCGTTTTGGTCTAATTTAACTACAGATCCTACATAGGACCTACCACTCCAGAACTTTGTTGCACCGAATAGGGCGGGTGGCCACCTCTCTGCGTAAAGGAATGTGAGGGAGGGGCTTGTTTTAATGCGGTGTGGAGTTGTCCGGTAATTCAATGCTACTGGGTAGAGATCATGAGAATAAAGTCCCAGGTCATGGGACTAGCGATCCCCATGGGGGCCAAATGGCACCTCATGGATATCACGAGTGAGGTGACATGGCATTGTTTTCGCAGAATATGACTGGCCCTGGCTTCAGCGGTTGGCAAGCATAATATTGCACGGGGTGGGGAGACAGCTCTCCCCCAGAGTGGAGGATTGGGAAGCAGATCTCGATTGGTGTCAACGGGTGGACACAGGGTGGATCTCAGCAGGGGCTGCCCTTGTAAATGGGAAAAGATATGGGAGGGCTGGCAGAGCTACTGGGCCATGTGACCGGCCATGAGGTAGAGAAAGTTAAATATGTACCATCCTTGCGATCTAGGTTTATGTAGTGGGATTTGGCCAGGGAGTATCAGGAAAAGCCAAGCTATGTTACTCACTCCATATTTGCAGACTTTTTGGTCTAATCACTCTCACTAATGTGCACCGTATTTTCGTTGTCAACACCATCAATTGAGCACTAGTTCAATAAAAAGAGTATTTAAAAGTAACTGTGTCTTGGCAAGATAATCAGTGTGCTGGACATTATTCAATTGAGTCTGTTGATCTATTGTTGAGCTCTGAGTTCTGAGTTCAAGCTGGTCGACATTACAAAGCTGTGAATATTGTGACTGCTCGCCCTCGCTAACTTGAGAGTCAAGTACAAAAAAGGGTTTACTTGGTCAGTTTGCACAGCCTTACTAGGACAGGTCACATAACATCAAAGGAAAGTGACCTCAACCCAGTAGCCGCTGCCTATCCCATGGCCCCAGAAATGGACGAAGGTGCGGCCGGTCATTGGGCCTCGCACCGAAACGCGCGTTGGCGTTACTACATCTTGTCCTGAGTTTCCAGTTCTGGGTCCCCTGCCGATGGCTGAGAGGACCTACTCAGGATGTTCTCAGAGCACTATTGATTAAAGCTGTGTTGTGTGTTATGAGGAATAGTGAATGCGAATGTGTGAGGTTTGCTGCCGAATGGGATGCATGAATGTATGAACTAGAGGGGAAGTGTGCTATTTATAATTTCTTTGTCGAATCTGATTAACCAATGTACTGTTTTACAAATAATATATGGAAAAAACTACAATAAAAATAAAAAGTATATTTTTGGAATGAATGAATTCTCTGATTAATTAATGTGGCACTAAAAAGGGAGAGAGCTCAAAGTTGCGACTGATTGTAAATGCTGGACTCCTGATGAGCCGCTAGTTGATGAAATACAGGGTAGGTCCCTCCCTTGCTTAGAATCTTGACTTTTCCCCTGCTGACCTGCCCTACATCCTCCCCAGGGGACCCCTTTGACCTATTAGAGGCCCCAGAAGTGGACTAACATAGAGACAGGACTGAAACTCCCTTTCTTTGTCAAGCTGAAGCATTTGGTCCTTGTATGTTTTCTAGACCGCAATCCAGCATGACATAATTTAACATAACCAGTACATGGTATTCATCGACTTGTCCGCAGCATTCGACTGCGTTGTGCATACGAGGCTGTGGACAACCCTACTAGAAATGGGAATTGACCCCCCTATTGTCAATTTATTACGGGAACTGTATTCTGGGGCTACCGGGAGAGTCAGATTTGGGGCAACTGACGGATAGTTTTGTGGTGGAGATGGGGGTCAGGCAAGGGTGCGTCCTGGCCCCCTTCCTATTAACCCTATACACCAACGGCCTAGAGGCCGCCCTTCTTGAGGGCGCAGTTGATCTCCCTGTCATTGGTCGTCGGCCGATACCAGCATTATTATATGTCGACGACGTGGTTATCCTGGCCCGAACCCCAGTCCAGCTACAACGGGTTCTGAACAAGTACTGCTCGTTTATGAATAGTCTGAATCTAAAAGTAAATATAAAGAAAACTTTTGTGATGCACGTTGGCCCAAAGACTAGAAACCTCAGGAAAATCTTCGTGAACACGGCCCCTCTCGAATGCACAGCTACATATCCCTATTTGGGAATCTTATTCGATGAGGCACTCAAATGGAAGGAAGCCATCAAATCACGCAAACTAGTCTTCCTAAGGGCGGTTGCCGCATTGAAATCTTTTGCCCAAAAACTGGGGAAAAGACCCCCTGCAGAAATGCTCACAATATATAGGGCAAAGTGTGTCAGTGCTGCAACTTATGGGGCAGGGATTTGGGGTGGGGCGAACGTAGACCAGCTCCAGCTAATTGAAAACTCTTTCCTTAGGTATTTGCTGGCAGTCCCGAAAAGTTCGACAACATATGGGTGCGACATTGAACTGGGAATGGATTATCTAACAGACATTATAAAAATCCAACCAGTTATGTTGTGGAGACGAATTTGGGTCACGGACCAGTGTCATCTAACGAGGTCAATTGTGAAGGATTGTATGAAGTTAGACAATACTGGAAAAATAGGATGGCTAGCATATGTAAAGTCATTCTTAACAGACATAGGTCTTGCAAGGTTTTATTCCGATCCAACAACAATTTTGGATATTACAAGGAAGGAGTTAAAAATGGTTTGTTTGTCACACTTGAATGTACTCCGGCTGTTGAGTGAGATAGGGAAACCTTCTGTCCAGCATTGTCTGTTAATGCAAACAGCCCCTACTATTCAGCCATACCTGAACTACAACATAAACCAATATGGTAAAATTCTGTTGACCCGTTTCAGGTTCAATGTATTTCATCGTCTGATTTCTTTCCCTTCCCAGAATGATTGGACCTCAAATCTATCCCCCTGTCCCTGTGATCTAAGTTCGTCACAATCTACCATACATGTTTTGTTTTTCTGCAAATTTTATTCAATTCCACGGAGGCGATGGATTGTTCCCATTTTAAAGGCATGGAACTTGAGGCAGTGTCGCCCAGCCTTTTTGGCCTTCCAATGCCTGGAAAACGAACTTATAGCCAAACCTGTAGCCTACTTTCTTAAATTTTGTATTAGGCACCGTGCAAATCTGTGAAAAATGTACAGCTAGTGTGAATGGAGCTGACTCGCTCCAGATTGGCCAACATGTGATACAAGTCGGTACCATTAATTTTAACTGCTTTCGTTTTTTACAATAAGCATCCCTAAAGCAAGCTTTTAATTAACTGTACATTTATGTGTATTTTGTCTTAATCCTCGTACAATCTAAATAGTCCTGTTCTAGTGTTTTTAAATAATCATGTAAACAATGTATTTTATGAACTTTTATGGTGTTTCAATGATTGTCGAAACCCGAATAAAGACAATTTGATTTGAACATAACCAGTAACTTGTTCAGCTGACATAGCAGAGATAAACCCAGAAACATAGATAGCAGTTTTTAAAAAAAAGGCTGCGTTAAGGTAAGGAACACAGCAGCGTCTTGTCATTTACTTATTCACATAAAAGAAATAACATATAGGCAGCATTCTAATTAACTCTCTCTTTTCTCCACTCCTCTATTTGTCAATTATCAAGACTATGGGTCTGATTTTAAGTTCAATGGGTAACCCGACTTGTTAGCGATCTCTGCTGGCCCTGTGGCGCTCTCTGGCCCTTCAGAGGAGCAGCAGCCACGGTGGCTCCTCTGAAGGCACTGCAGGGGTGGTGAGCGGCTGCCATGTTTCAGGCGCCCATTCACCAATATTTGTGTTTATCAAAAACAAGCTTCCAAAGCTGGAGTTTGTTTTTAATAACAAATAACTAATCACTCTCACACCCTTGGAACTTTCTCCCCGATTAATTTTCTCCCAGGAAGTGGGGTTCATTTAAAAAGAAATTCTCATCACGACTGCCAGGTATTCCCTGGTGGTCCTGAATAAGAGAAAAATACATCAGCCAGCCTGATCTAGAGAGGAAGGGCCATCCGATGTATTCACACTGATGCCACTCAAGCAAGGCTGGACACATGACAATCCTGCTGACTTGCACTAGATCAGGCAGACCATTCGTTTGTTGGACAGGGTACTCAACCACATTTGTGGCGGAGTACCCTGCTCACCAAACTCTAAATCAAGACCTTTATATTTTCTTTGTTATGCATATATCTCTAGGTCTGCTTCATTATGTCCATCAGTCTTTCTATGATGTACCTATTGTACGAGTTACTTACCTTCGGTAACGATGTATCTGGTAGAGACGATTCTAGCCGCAGATTCCTTAATGTAGAATTATCCCCAGGCGTGAGACTGGATCCGGAAAACTTTTTGCCACAGCATCCCTGCGCACCGGGGGGACAGCATTACGCGACTTCGCCCAGGCGTCGTCTGCGTACGTGACGTCAGCGAGGTTCCATAAGTCCCACCCCGGCGCACCTACGTCAGTTTTGTTAGGAGAACTTTTCCGCACCACAACGCGGAGCCAGCAGAGAAGCTGTGGGAGCATGGGAACAGTGTGCGAAACTGCAGAAAAATGGAAAAGAAGGAATGGTGTCGAAGAACACCAAAAGGACCAGTGCCAACACTGCAGTACCCAAAACAGGGAAAGAAGAAAGAACAGAGCACAGCCCTGAGCAGCCACCCTGCCAGTATGAAAATAGTACCCCCTTAAGACAAGGAACATATGCAAAATGTCATGACAACATGCAGCAGGACTACAACCCCCAACCAAGACCCATCAAGGGGAGCCAGTTCCAAGACAAACAGGGAACGACAGACCTCCAAGACAACCCCCCCCAAGGAAGCCAGGGCAGGGCAATGCCAAATGACCCCAACCCAGAGGGTAGCAGAGGGGCCAGGACCCTCAGGAACAAGAGGGATGAAAGAACACCAGCCTCAATCCTGGAGCAACCAGAGTAGAGGGGCACAGGAGTACCTATAGACCCAGCCTCTACATTGCCACGGAAGAGGAAGGAACAAAGCAAGACAACATCTTGGCGAGAGAGCGAAAGAATGCACTCACTCATCATAGTCATCCGCCGGCGAGTGCAGAAGGGAAAGCCAAAGGGTCCTCGCAGAACGGGGAGGAAGGGCGGGCCGTGAAGGAATCTGCGGCTAGAATCGTCTCTAAAAGATACATTGTTACCGAAGGGAAGTAACTCGTACATCTGATAGAGACTACTAGCGGCAGATTCCTTAACGTAGCATAGATACCCTAGCCATACCCACGGGAAGGACCCCACCAGCCTGGGCATGACAGAGGGTCCCACAGGGGACTAATCCAATGGACAGGGTGAAGAGCCCCGCCCTCCCAGGCATGAGGGGGAACCCCCACAAGCAGAAAAACACCAACCCCAAGAAGGGTGTGGGAAGAAGAAGAAAGCCCGTTCACTCTCAACAGAGGAACCAAGGGAAAGGCCAGGGAGGCTGAAGCACCCCATGCCCCTAAAAGGCAACAGAGCTTCTATCCAATGCCAGGGCAAGGAAGAGGTAGAAGAAAAGCCTAGAGGGCCCAAGGAAACGAGGAAAAAGAAGGCGAGCCCACCATACACTCGAGGCAACAGACGAGACAGAGCGGCGCCGGCAGTAATGAGCCACCGAAAACAGGAAGAACAGCTCGGGCCCCAGGAAGACCGGGCAGGCTATGCCTGACGAAGGGAGAAACACAGAACCAACCCAGCCTCCAGGACAGGAGCATGAAGGCGAGGAAATGCCCAGACACACTACTACGAGGGGTCCGCGCACACGACCCAAAGAAGCATCAGCAACATACATAAACGCCATGGAGAGCAGAGACCCAAAGGCGACCAGAACTCCCTAGCAGAGCGCAAGCTGTATAACAGCTACGACTACCCCACATAGTTTACGTTAAGTCCCAAGACAAGGGAACCCTCTTTGGAAGAAACTTCCGCAGCAGAGGAAAAAACAAAAGAGCCACGGGGGAAAAACCCACAGAAGACTTGTTAAGCAGCCCAAAACAAAAACAGAAGGCCTAATCTCAGGGCCAATTATGTGCAGATAACTCAAGCAAACACACACACAGGTGCCGGGAAACCCTTTTTGGGTAGCTGTTGCGCCCTATAAATTGATAAAATAAATAAATAAACAGTCAACAAAGGGCCGTCCAGCAGCCAACAATGCCACAGTCTCAGCAAGGAGGACTCGAGTGGCCATAAAACACACCTCACAGCCAGGGCAGCCTGCCCAAAAGAAGGTCCAAGAACCAGATAAACTCAGCAGTAACTGAGGGGGAGAAGGTGGAGGAGGAGAAAGAGGAGGAGGAGGACTGAGCCCTGCCAAGTACCTCTGGATGGCGGAATCTGCTGGGGCATGGAATAACAGAGTGCTATTGAAAGGAAGATCAACCAGCCACTTCTGAACATTTTCAGGGAACACACCATCTCGAAGCTAAGCATGCCGACCAAGGGCGACCGAGGAAGCCATGGTATGGCCCAGCACCTCCGAGATGTCCAGAGCGGAGCGGAGAATAAACGCCGCTAGCTCCCGGCCATCCAACGCATGATGGCGTAAGTTGACCTGAACAGTCTCCTGTAAAGCAGTGGATCCCATGGACTCAGCAGAGTCCCACAGAGAAGAGGCGGCCCTAGCCAACACTCATAAGGTGTTAAGGGCCCGCAAAGCGTCGCTGGTCGAGGCAAACATGTTGTGCCCTCAAGTCCAGCCAGCGTACCTACCGGGATGGCGGAGACAACAGTGGCGGCAGGGAGGGAAAAACAGCCCGCAAAAGTGGACTGGAGGCAGAGGGGTGGAGGGAAAGACACGCCGAGTCACTTGGCGTTGGAAGGTGCCATTGCAGGAGGTGTTGGGGCACCGGATCGCCTGTGGCGGGACGCCCCCAGGTCCCCATCAGGGAAGAAAGGAGCGAACCCTCAAAGGGTAGCAATAGCTTCCTCCCACCAGAGCCCTGGGGGAGAACCTCCAAAAGGTGGTCTGCCGGGAAATGAGCAAGCGGGTCACCAATGCGCAGAATACCCACAGCCGTGGACACTGCGTGAGCAAAGGCCGCACCCGCCTTCTTAGGGCCCTGCAGTGGAGAAGCAGCTCCTCCGTGGGATACAGCTGTAAACTAAGACGCCTGTCCCCGAAGCCAAGCGGGGCGGGGCGGGCAAAGACCAGACCTGGAAGTACGAAGGAGGAACCGAAGAGTGGGGGACCTGTTGCACCCCCGGAAAACGCCGCGGCATTAGAAATGGTGGGGAGCTGCCCATTGATGACGCCGGTGAAAAAGCCACCAAGCGGCGGACTGCCTCCGGTGAGGATGACGCCAGCAGGCACCCAACCTCCGGAGAAGAGGGAGCACCCTGAGACTTACTTTGGTGATTTGCGCGCTTAATAAGAATGTCTGACTATGACTATGACTATCCGAAGCCGAATCCGCAACTCAATGTCTGTCCGGTGTCGTAGAGTCTGCAGCCCGAGGCAGGACGTCATCACCATCCGGCGCCGAAGGAGACGCCGGACAGGGCTCCTCCAAATCACGCAGCGCCGGAGACCTGAGCCGAAGTGGCCAAGGGGCGGTGCCGGATCGGCACCGACTCGACCTCTGACGAGGCAGCCGCCTGCGTGGAGGGATGAGAGGGACCAGGGGAGTGACAAGAAGCCCTCTGCCAGCCTCGGCCCAGAATGTGACGTAGGTGGTCCGCCGATGCATGCAGCGCCGCCTGGGGCCGATTCAATCTCCGACTCGACCTCCGATGAGGCAGCTTCCTGCGTGGCGGGACAAGAGGGGCCCGGAGGGGGACAAAGGGCCCCGTCCAGCCACGACCCAGAGCAGGATGAGCGAGTCTACCGACCCCTGTGGCGCCGCCAGGGCCAGCAGGCGCCGGCGCCGTAGCGGCGTAAGCTCAGCCGTGGTAAAGGTTGTCGCCTGTCTAGAGGGCGGAGTAGGGCTGTGCGACCCGAGCCCCGGTGACCTCCCGCGTCACCACAGGGACTTGCGCAGGAGTTTGCGTGATCCGAAGGAGGGACCTCCGAAGGTCCGCACCCCAACAGCATCACATCCTCCAATCCTGGAGCCGAGCCAGTCGGTGCCAGAGCCGCCGGCGACGCCGCAGAGGGCCCGGGCAATGCAAGTAGTGAAGAAGTAATAGTGCACAGTTAACAGCAGCAACATGCAAAGTGTCAAGAGCCTGATTTAGAGTTCGCTGGGTGAGCTACTGGCAGGGTTACTCAGACACAAACGTGACAGATATCCTGGCCGTCGTGTTACAAGCACTACTGAATATGATATAGGGGAGCCTTGTTTCTTTCTTTCATACTTTCTATTTCTCTTGTTTTCATTATCTTTATTACTCTTTTTTTTCTCTTTCTTATTGCTTTGTCTGTTTCTCTCTATTCCTGGTTTATATTTCTTTCATTTCTTAATTTAAGAGTGCTCAGCCTGGGGGCGCGGCTTGGCGCGCGGCAAGATGGCAGCGCTGTAGTGCTGCTCCACGGGCCACCGTGCAATATCCTGAAATATCCTGCCCTATCGGAGACAGATGCTTGCCTGTTTGGAACGGAGCGGACTGTGTTCATAAACTGCTACCAAGCGTGGGGTCTACGGAGACTGAGGTGAGCCGCGGTGCTTAGTTAAGTGGCACCGGACATCGCCCCCGGCTCCGGGCACAGTACGGAGTGTGGCTGCAGTGAGGCCCATCGGACGCTGCTGGGGAACACTACAGGTCCACGCAACCACCGAAACAGCGGAGGAGACTGTGCCCAGTGTACAGGACGCGAAGGACCGCCGCGAGCGGACCTCGAGATTCATGCAGCCGGGGTGAGTGAACCACTGCGGGGAGGCGGCCGGCTCCCATAGTAGGCCACTGTGAAGCTGCTTACTCCACCTCCCGACTCCCGGCATGGACGATTAGTTGCCAGTTAGAGTCCGCAAATGAAGTGACTGTTGCCCCTGTGTTGTACCGTCCCCCCTTTTAGATCACAGTGGGGGAACATCTAAGAACTGCTGTGGGCGGCCCTCGAGTTTCGCGCTGGTGAGCGGGGCTCCAGAGAGCCGGGCACCATCACCAGGTCAGCGCCCTGCTCTTGAGGGTGCACTAGGCCGCGGATAGGCCGCGACCCTCGAGGCTGGGACTTTGGTATTGACCGATTGGACAACAGTGGAAGGGTCATTAGCCATCACTGGGACCTCACCCCTGCCCGTATGGACATGTGTGTGGAGCCACTCCGTTGGGATCCACCGGATGAGAGATTGTGAGTGTCCTTATACACTGTGGTCTCCGTCGATACTCCCATGACCGGAGGACGCCACTGGGCTCGTGGAGTGCCTGTGCCTTTTACTGAGGTTTTGTGAAGCCTGGCGGTGATTACACAAGAGGTGGGAAGGAGGTGCGCCTAACCGACGACCGCCCCTACCGCAACACTTATTCAAATCTCCCGGGGGTGAGGTTGGTCGCCATTGACGTTGTGCAGGGGAGCCGCCCCAGGTTAGCGTGCAGGGTGAGGTGCGAAGAGTGTAAGGAGGCGGTGACAGTACCCCTAAAAAAAAACGTCGGTGAGTGACGGGGACAGTAAGGTCTGAAGGGCGCCAGCTACGTGGTTGTGCCGAGTGACCAGCCAGCTCGAGACTGCAACATGGGCAAGCCAGACAGGGCCCAACCGAAGCTCACATTCGAACTCAGAAAAAATGGCAAACCACCACAATCTGAAACGTTGGACCCAGACATGGAGACCGCGTCTCAGGGTGCCCCCAGTCTGCAGAAAGCGCTGGCAGCCATCCAACATAGCCTCCAGGCCATAGATGGGAAGATTGAAGCCCTCAATGGTCGCATGGATCTGTTCTCCGCCAAACTCGACAAGCAAGCGGCGCGCATTGGTGAGGCGGAACAAAGGATCTCCGACGCAGAGGATGGACTCCTCCACAGGTGCCGGAAAAAATGTCAGACCTCACCAAGCTGCTTGCGGTCATACAAGCGAAGAACGAGGACATCGAAGCACGCTCGAGGCGCAACAATATTCGCGTGCTGGGGCTGCCGGAGTCGACGAATGTGGGCCGGATGGAGGACTATATGGAGACCATGCTACGAGAGGTGTGCGGCCTGGAGGAACTGTCCCCCATGTTTGTGGTGGAGAGGGCACATCGGTCTTTGGCGGTGCGTCCACCCCCGGGTACCCCGCCAAGGCCTATCATTGTTCGCCTGCTCAACTACCGGGACAGAGACACTGTTCTGCGTATTACTAGGCGGAAGGGCAAAGTAGTATACCAGAACACTCCGTTATCATTCTACCCGGACTTTAGGGCTCAAGTACAGGCAGCGCTGAAAGAATTCCAGAATGTGAAAAAACTGCTCCTGCAAGAAAACATCCCCTATGCCATGCTGTATCCTGCGCGACTGCGGATCGGCGAGTATGAAGGAGGGAAAATCTTTGCGACGCCGAAACAGGCCATGGCATATGCTAAATCCTTGCAGAAAAAGCGCAAATCTGATGGCTCCACTTCTGAGGTTGATGACTGAGTATGACAATGCTTGAGATATGTATCTTTGTTTTCTGAATGCCAGTATTGTGTTCCTTCCTTTGTTTTTTCAATACTGCTGGAACTTTGGGGATGATGAGTGGGACAGGCGGTTGCACAAGCGGTGTTTCTCCTCGAATGGCGGAAATGTTGTTGGGCTTTAACAATGTAATGTACTTACAGACTATCCTAGAGACGGGAGGGATTATTGACAGTTCCCAATATCCGTATGGTATATGGAATGCTGATTGCTCCTACGTAGTCACTTATGTCACTAATGTCAGCGGTCTCTGAGGTGTGGGTAAAGTAGACTGCGGTGGCCCACTTCCACCTAGCGCCGGGAGTGTATGTCGCCACCACGGCCCTCAATGGGAATGCCCCAAAAAGTATATTGGCTCTTGTTGGGTATGTTGGGGCAAGGGGGGTGGGTGTATTGTGTCTTTGGCGGGTTGGGGGTGCCAAAGTGGGTGGTAGGGGGGGGGGTCTGAGTCTGCTCACTGCTTAGTTACTGTACTGGTGATATTTGCATAAACTGAGGCGTGTTATTTCTCGTTGTGGGGAGATGCTGGCTCGAGATTGGCTACAAGGGGGAAGTCTGAAGGGTGAGAAGTACGGGTGTATTACTTGGAATGTACGTGGGCTGAATACGCCTAAGAAGACCAGGCAGGTGCTCGCGCACTTGGATAGGCATGGCGTCAGAATAGCCGTATTACAGGAAACCCATCTAACCAAACATACGGAGGGGTCTATAGCAAGGCGTTGGGCCACCTTTCGTTTGGCCTCTTCATACTCTAGCTATGCCAGAGGTGCCTTAATCCTTGTGAAGAAGGGGACCCCGTTTCAGCCACTGGATACCAGGGTAGATGGAGAGGGGAGATGGGCTGTGGTGTGGGGTAAATTGGGGAAGGTGTTGGTGACAATAGCCAATATTTACGGCCCGGTGGTTGATGAGCCAGCATCTTTTCTATCTCTATTTCAGGTACTGCGCGAGTGGCCGGAATCGGCCTTGTTGCTGGGGGGGGGCGATTTAAACACCTGTTTAGATCCACACATGGACAAGTCTCCCTCATCTAGTCAACGTATGATTAAGGTTGTCCAATGTGTGTGGGATTTCATGGAGGAGAGGGGGTTATCGGACATCTGGCGCTCCCGACATGCTGGAGCTAGAGAGGGCACGCATATCACACCTGCTTACAATACATGGTCACGGCTAGATTACTGGCTGTTGGGTGGTGAGGCGAATGGCTGGGTCACTGAGGTTAGCGCCCTCCCGAGGATCCTTTCGGATCACAATCCGGTTATATTACAACTCCTAGTGCCACAGAACATACACAGGCCATTTACTTGGCGGTTTCGGGCAGACTCTCTCCTAAACCCTGTATATGAGGATACCATTAGGAAAGCCATAGTACAGTATTTTGATCTGAATGTGGGCTCGGTTGATAGCGCGGCCACCCTGTGGAAGGCCTTCAAGGTCACAATAAGGGGAGTATGCATAGGTATGCCGGCAGGCATATTGCAGGACTTAAGGGGGCAATTGCGGCGCACCAGGATAAATTGCGAGAATTGGAATCCTCTTATGACGCAACGCCCTCGCCTGAGACACTTACACTCATTCGAGAATACATTGACGAATACAACACATTAGGTGCCTCTGAGGTGAAGTACTTGTCTAAGAGGTTTGTGGCAAGAGCGTATGGGGAGGGTGGCCGGCCGGGCCGAATGCTGGCTAACCGTCTTCGTGACCGTATGGATGCCCCCCAGATAGAGCGCATTGTGGACGACGGGGGGGGGGGGCAAACACTTCACCCCTGGGGACATCCTAGGTCAATTTTGTAGCTTCTATGAGACACTTTATACCTCTCGAGGTGACCTGCCGGAATCCGCCTTAACAGACTACCTTTCGGATACAGCTTGCGCATCGTTATCTGATGTACATAGAAAATTCTTAAGCTTGCCCATCGATGTGCAAGACGTCAAGGACGCTATACTATCAATGCCCAACAAGAAGGCTCCTGGGCCCGATAGGCTGTCAGCAGAATTTTATAAGCAATATGTCGACTTGCTTGCGCCTCACCTCTTGGCAGTGTATGCGGAGGGGCATGAGGTTGGCCATCTCCCTCCATCCCTCCGGCAGGCACTTATTATCACCCTGATGAAGAAAGATAAAGACGCATCACGGTGCGAATCGTATCGCCCCTTATCCTTGATTAACATTGACGCCAAAGTCCTCGCTAAAATATACATCCTTTAATGCCCCTACTGGTTTTACCAGACCAGTCTGGCTTCATCCCGGACCGCTCCACGTCTTGGAATCTCAGGACGATTTTTGCCATGTTCCATGTGCTGAACCCCGAGTTGCCTGCTGTGGCTGTGCTACTGGATGCAGCCAAGGCGTTCGACTCCATCGAATGGAAATACATGCTTTCCATGTTGTACAGGATGGGATTCCCCCCTGTGTTTGTCCGGCGGGTTCAAATTTTGTATACAGTCTCCTTGGCAAGGGTGCGAGTGGGTGGCTTCACATCTGCTCCGTTCACTATACAAGGGGGCACTTGACAGGGGTGCCCCTTATCCCCTTTCCTTTTTGCCATCGTGCTAGAAACCCTTGCCTGTAGAATTCGCCAAACACACAGGGCGGTGGCTTTGAACTTTAATAATAGGCCAGTGGGCATATCTGCGTATGCAGACGACATGGTTCTATACATTCGTGAACCATAGCTATATCTATCGCAGGTCATCCGTGAATATGTCCGTTATGGGCTGTACTCTGGTCTCACCATTAATTGGGAGAAATCTGTCAAGGTTCCCCTCACACCTGCCACTAAATCGCCCCAGGTTGACTATCCCTTGCTGTGGTCAGAGGATCCTGTGAAATATCTGGGCATCTGGATCCATAGTGACCCCGTGACGGTTGTCCGCGAAAATTATGGGAGGGCTTACACTGACCTGGTACACCTAATTGATAGATGGGTGGGGTTACCTTTATCACTAGCGGACCGCATAGCTGTCATCAAAATGGTGATACTGCCTAAATTACTGTATCTGTTCAGTAATATTCCTATCCGCTTAAACAAGCAATTTTTTAAAACGGTGCAAACACAATTGCTCCGCTTGGCGTGGGGTGCGAAGCCACCCAGAATTGGCTGGTCCACACTTACATTGCCTTTTGATACAGGGGGGTTCTGTGCTCCTGACTTCTTCGTATACTACCTACTGGCCCAATACGCATATTTTTGGTTTCGGCCGCATGATTTTATTCCTCATGTGCCGGTTGAGGAGGGGGATGCCGGCGAGATACCTTTGCATGGCATTATTACACAAGTGCATAGATTGACGCCCAAATCGAAATAAATACCATTGATGCCACGGTCTCTGCATGGCAAGCTATAGGCCGGAGGACACATAAACTCCCGCTGTATGCTCCTAACATGCCTATTGAGGGGCATAGTGCCCTATCGGTTGCGCGAGAGCGCGGGGCGCTTCGTGCACTCAAAGAGGCAGGCATTTCGATGATGGGTGATCTTTATAGAGATGGGACATATATTATTGGGGAAGATTTGAGCTTTATATCCAATCCTACACCGTTGTTTACTTATACCTGCTATCGTCTGCGCAGAGCTGTCAGGGATTACTATACTACATTTCCAAATAGCTGCAATTGGTTGTGACGGCAGCCTCTAGGAAACATTTACTCACTAAACTTTATCGGGTGGTGCAGGAAGAATTGGTGCTCCCGGAAGACAAGAGTCTGGCAAGATGGAACAGGGTTTTAGATACACAGGTCACGTTGGAAATGTGGGGACAGATTTGTGGTCTGACGGGAAAGCTGTCAGCTAATAGTAATTTACGCATTATACACCTTAAATTCCTCCATCAAACATACCACACACCCGCACGCTTACACAAAATAGGACTTAGAGATACTTAGAGATACTAGTTGTTGCAGACGATACTAGTTGTTGCAGACAGTGCAGGATGTGATGGGACGCTTTGTGAGAATTGCTATATTGCTGGCAAAGAGAAGGGTTCTGTTCACGTGGGATGGGAAGCGAGGCCCGGCAGCTGCCAAATGGTTAACTGATATGGTGTATTGTCTGGCGCAATTGTCCCTCTATGAAGAAGAACTTCCAATGAGATCACGACCTAAAGACATCTGGGCCCCGTTACGAGAACACTTGTTGACCCGTAGTGAGCAGACTGAAGATGCGGTCAATGCTCCTTCAGACTGACGGGAGAACTGTTTCAGTCAAAGACTGTAGCCACTGAACTGCAAGCCCACAGGGTAAGGATGTGTTCTAGTACTGATATACGTATCCATCAGCGAGATGTATGTGTATGTATGTATGTGTGGTTTCTTATATAGCGCACTTATCACCTTACAGGTATCAAGGCGCTTGCTTTGGGAACCTGTCCTAGATTTTCCCTGTGAGATAGCCCCTACTGGGCACCCCCAAGGTGAAAGCCAGGCATCCCGCTGCGGGGGCCGTTGTGGAGATTGAGCAAACTATTGCCCAGAGTTGCAGAGTGTGAACCCCTGATTTGAGTAGGCACCGAAGCGAGAATTATCGAGTCTGTGGACATTTGAGCTCAAGACCCTGCCGCGTCGGGAATTGAACCCTGGTCCCGGGTCTGACCTCTGCTTCAGGGTCTGCCTCCTCTAACCCGTGAGCCACACTTCTCCACCCAGATGGGTCAAATCATGCTAATGTGTGGTCAACAATGCAGAACTAGGCCCGGGCTGGGGGTGGGAATTGGGGGATGCTATTCAGTTGTTGGTTTCTGTATTGATTATGACTATGTATGCTGACTGTAATTCTCAGGTATGTATCTGACAGGTCAGTTTTTTTTCTTTTTGTTTTTGCATTAAAATCAATAAAAAAAAGTCAAAATAAATAAATACATAAAAGAGTGCTCAGCCTCCTAAAGCATTTTATTCATTCATTTGTATTTCTTCTTTCCTGTCATGGGGATGACTGCACAGATATCCTTACAAGTAGGATCTTTTGAATTCTGCATGAACCTATTTACTAATGGTCCTAATTGAAGGTGTCATTTAGAAGTTAAATATATGTTTCTTATGTGAGGTAGGGTGGGTATGTGTGAGAGAGATAGAGAGAGAGAGACAGAGAGAGTGTGTGTGTCTGTCTGTCTATGTCTGAGTGAGTGTGAGTACTTGAGCGTGGGGAGCCGGCTCAAAAAGAGGTATAGCGTGCAGAGAGTCCAGCGGATCCCCAGAGGTAAACAGAGGCTAAAGTAGATAATACTAATGCTCTTTGTGGTAGTGTGGGGGAGCAGTTAGACGTATACGAGGGATTGTTTTAAGCATTTGTTGTACACACAGTGGCAATAAATGACACACACTGTTGTACACACAGTGGTAATAAATGACACACACTCAATGAATAAATCTGAGACCAATTTATAAAATGACACTTGGTCAGATTTATTTTGCGGAACCACAGAATTTCATCTTCGGCAAATACGTTTTGCAATAGTAATTCTGTTCAATATAAAAAGTGGACAATTAGTGCATTTTCCAGACTTTGTAATGTTAACCTATGGGGTGAAGAAAACATTCAACATACGTATAGGCAACATCTACTTACAAGACCATTCTTCGGAAGTTAAAGTTAGGATTGGACAAGGTTCAGTTCCGAACCAACAGGGCACCACTAGCGGCACAGGGGCGCCCAGGTGCAAGTGCAAGTTCAAGGTTGGAAACCCAATACAAATTAAGGGGGACTGGGGCAATCGGACAGAGGCTGCTTACAGGTAAGTAACAGCGGCTTGTGGGAACTAGTCTCTGGGGGTTGAGGCCAACACTGGACATGGCCCAAAGCAGCACCATGACTACACCACACCACCAGCGACGGAGGTTGCAAGACAACACAGCATCAAAGACCGGCCAAGTTGGAAAAGATCTGCAGGCTCGGGCCAGGAGGCCGGTCGAAGGAAACCAAAAGCTGTCATGGTAAGTTTTGATTCTCTGGAACATAGCGACACCCTTTGTCCTCTTCACCAAAGCCCAGAACGGATGGTTGCAAGGGTGCCTTTTGGTGTCAGAAAAGGCATACCAAAGCACGTTAAGGTTGAGGGGGTCTCCTTGCAGAGGCTGCAGGTAACGTCGAGGAGTCCAGACGAGGTCAGCTCATGGTGGACTCTCGCTCTAGACTGACTGGGAGCGATCCTCTAGAAAGGAGCTAATCTAACTAAGGGCTGAGCCCTGAATGCCAGCCTCCTTGACACGGTCCACGGTACCATGGTCGGCCGTGTCAAAGGCAACCGAGAGATCCAACAGCACCAGGGCCTGAGGAGTACCTCTGTCAGCCCTCTCTCAAGTCCAATACCGCCAGTATTACGGTCTCCATTGAGTGGGCAGGCCGAAAGCCAGCTTGGTGTGAGTCGATATAATTGGACTGTTCAATAAAATTGGACAGGCACTTCACCACAGGAACAGGAGCAAAGAGATTGGGCGGTAATTCAACAGGATCTGGGGGTCTGCCCCTGATTTCTTTAGAAGGGGAACCACAATTGCATCTTTAAAGGCCTTAGTGACACAACTCTAGAATGGGGACTCATTCAGAAGAGAGAGGGCTGGTCCTGGGAGGCCGGTGAAGGCTTCTTTTAGGATGTGTGGTGGGCAGCAGTCCGTAGGGGATACAGATTTTACTTTAGACAAAAGGTCCTGGAACACCTGTGTACAGTAGTTCTCTGCAATCTTCTCTGCTGGTGCACATCGGTAGTGCCGGCTCTTCTTAGTTCATCAGGAACTGAAGTTCAGAGTCTGGGGATGCCACCTGAAAACTAGATTTAAGGGTGTTACAAGGGAGTGACAGGTAGTGTCCAATGGGCCCTTTGCCTGGGGGGTCTACGCCCTCTAACATGCCCACCTTCTGTGAGAGGAGGACACAGTCCTAGCCCTAACTGGATAAGTCCCATCATCTTCAAGATGGTGGTCACTGAAAAGTGAACTTGACCTAGCCTCCATCACCCGAGGGGTATAGTTGGCAGAGGGGGGCACATCTCCTCTTCTATCAAAGGTTTCCCACCTGTCCTGCTGCCAAAAAGGGGGTGAGGACAGGATGGAGACCAGCTCCTTCAAACAGAAGAGGCTGGGGTTGCCTTACAGAGGCGGCAAGACCTTTGAGGCTCCCCACCACGGATGTCTCTTCCTGTGCAGGGGGAGACGTGAACACCTCCACCCAGGAAAGGCATTGTTCTCAGTCTCAGAGTGCGCAGGCACTCTCCCCTGAGGTCAGAACACACTCTGGTGGTAGCAGGCAGGCTCAGGCCAGTCAATTACCACACTAAGGATTGGTAGGTTTCAGGGGACCACGCTAACGGGCCCTATGTGTGTAATTTTTAATAAAAATTTACACTGGAATCGGTGGAAGTTTATTATGTTGAGATGCTTGGGGCCAAACATCACATATTTCAGTGAAGCCATCATGGAGCTGCGAACTCATAATGACGAGTGTCCAGCCTATGTACTTGCTATGGGGAGAGGATGTGGTGCAGCAGCCAGAGCTGCCGACTTGGGCACTCATCATTTTCGAGACAACCTTCGACGAGGCATCTGTCGACGAAGCAGGTAGAGCCTTGAAAGCCATCGACCGTCTCGTCGGCGAGGAGGCATCCAACGACGACCGACCGGAGACAGTACTATTTTTCATTGACCACGAAGTGAGGGAGGTGGCAGACAAGCGAGGCTTCACCGACACCATGACAAACATCGACGGAGAGGACGCGAATTAAATAATCATTGTAGGTTGAGGAGAAGAGAAGGTGGAAGTCGTCGTTGTAGCAGTGGCGACGGAAGTCTTCGTCGACGAGGAACCCATTTTTTAGGCAAATTTGACTCAGGAAGAGACTTAGAAGCCTGAGACTTAGTGGCAAATCTCGGAGGCGAGAGGTCATAAGTAGTCCCTTAGAAGGAGCAGGAGCCCTTTTTGGGGAAGAAGTCTGGCCTTCATGAGTAGAGGTGTGGTCTTTCTTGAGCACCTTAGCCTTAGCTCCCAGGACACCCCCGCACCGCACGGCCACCAGCTGCTGTGTGTGCCCCTCCTTCCCGCTGCTGCACTCAGCCTCGCTGAGCCTGCAGCCACGACCCCGCCCCCTTCTGCCCTAGCGGGATTGCATTGTCTACCTTGTGCTTAACTTGTTTTTCCTCCCGTGTAACACTGTTTTTTGTATCCCCCTGAGCTTCTGACTTTGTGCTATTTTCCTCCGTGCTGTTATTTGCCCTTGTGCCCCTGTGATTTTGTACTTTTCCTAGGTGTTGTTGTCTCCCCTTGTGCCCCTGTGCCCCCCCGCCCCGCTCCCCGCTTCCCGCCGCCGTGCTTGCGGCCATGCCCCCTTTTCTTCTGTACCCTCCCCACTCCCGCCTCCCAGCTCCTCCCTCCCTCCCACTTGGCCATAAATGGCGACCGTGCGGCGCAGGTGAGTGTGACCTGCTCCCAGGACACCCCCGCACCGCACGACCACCAGCTGCTGTGTGTGCCCCTCCTTCCCGCTGCTGCACTCAGCCTCGCTGAGCCTGCAGCCACGACCCCGCCCCCCGCTGCCCTAGCGGGATCGCATTGTCTACCTTGTGCTAAACTTGTTTTTCCTCCCGTGTAACACTGTTTCTTGTATCCCCCTGAGCTTCTGACTTTGTGCTATTTTCCTCCGTGCTGTTATTTGCCCTTGTGCCCCTGTGATTTTGCACTTTTCCTCCGTGTTGTTGTCTCCCCTTGTGCCCCCCGCCCCGCTCCCCGCTTCCCGCCGCCGTGCTCGTGGCCACGCCCCCTTTTCTTCTGTACCCTCCCCGCTCCCGCCTCCCAGCTCCTCCCTCCCTCCCACTTCGCCATAAATGGCGACCGGGCGTACGCGCAGCGGGCGCGCCGATTGTGCGCCGAAGGCGCGCCAAAGGTAAGCCCGTCTGAGCCCGTCCGCGCCTGGACCGCGCCGAGCGCCAGGTCCCCTGTCCCCCGCAGACCCCAGCCCACCCACCGGGCGTACGACGCCGCCACCCTCAACGCACACAACACCGGCCGAATCCCAGGATGCTACCGAGCCACCCCGAGACGCACCCACGGACCCTTCAGCTGTCACTCCTGCAAGTTCACCTGCATCCGGACCTGCACTACACCAGCACCCACCAAACCGAACACCAGCAGCAACCACCTGAAGTGCATCCTGCTCAACAACCGCTCCGTCCACAGACACGCCATCGAACTCTGGAACCTCCTCGACACCACATCGCCAGACGTTGCCTTCCTCACGGAAACCTGGATGAACGCCTCCTCAGCGCCTGACATCGCCATCGCCATCCCGGAGGGCTACAAGATCACCCGGAGAGACCGCGCCAACCAGATGGGAGGAGGTATCGCCATCATCCACAGGAACACCATCCGCATCACGACCAACACCGACGACACCCTGACAAGCCCGCAGGCCCTCCCCTCCGCTGACTACATCCTCCTCGGGGACCTCAACTTCCACCTGGAGAACAACAACGACCGCAACACCACCACCCTGCTCGACAACCTCGACAACCTCGGACTCAAGCAGCTGGTGACCACCCCCACCCACTACGCCAGACACACACTCGACGCCGTCTTCTCATCCAGCAAGGATATCGCCTTCAGCCACGCCACCGGACTCCACTGGACGGACCACAGCTGCGAGCACTTCAGCTTCAGAAGAACCACGATCCACCACCACCAGCAACAGGTTGCACGAAGAAGCTGGAACAAGATCACGGCCGACCAACTCGCCGCATCCCTGAGCCAGCATCCTCCCGCCAGCTCAGCGAACCCCAGCCAGGCCGCCGACAACCTAACGAAGTGGATCAGCATCTGCGCAGACGACCTCGCCCCACTGAGGACTCCGCCCAGCAGACCCGGCAGCAAGAAGGCCCCATGGTTCAACGACGAACTCAAGAGCTCCAAGAAGATCTGCCGAGCCCTCAAGAGAGCCTGGAGAAGAGACCCAACACCGGACAACATGACCACCCTCAAGCTCGCCACCCGAAAGCACCATCAACTGATCCACGCCACCAAGAAAACAGCATTCAAGGAGCGGCTGGACAACAACGCACACAACAGCAAGGAACTCTTCAACATCGTGAAAGAGCTCTCCAACCCCAACGCCGGAAACAACGACATCACACCATCGTAGGACCTCTGCAACTCCCTCGCCTCCTACTTCCACAACAAGATCGCTGACATACACAACAGCTTCAGCACACAAACAACGCTCCCCACGACCGCACCAACGCCCCCGACCACCACCCTCAGCGCCTGGACCCCGATCAGCACCGAAGACACCATCCGCACGATGAACTCCATCCACTCCGGATCCCCCACCGACCCCTGCCCTCACCACGTCTTCAACAAGGCCGACGCCGTCATCGCACCCCACCTGCGGGACATCATCAACACCTCCTTCGACACCGCCACCTTCCCTGAGAGCTGGAAGCACGCCGAACTCAGCGCTCAACTAAAGAAACCAACAGCGGACCCCACCGAACTCAAAAACTACCGCCCAATCTCGCTCCTCCCATTTCCAGCCAAAGTCATCGAGAAGACCGTCAACAAGCAACTGGCCGCCTTCCTCGAGACAAATGGATCCCTCGACCCCTCACAGTCGGGCTTCAGGGCCAACCACAGCACCGAGACCGCCCTCATTGCTGCCACCGATGACATCCGAGCCCTGCTCGACAACGGAGAAACAGCGGCCCTCATCCTCCTAGACCTCTCCGCAGCATTCAACACTGTCTGTCACCGCACCCTAGTGCAGCGCCTCAGCAACGTCGGAATCCAGGAGAAGGCACTAGAATGGATCATCTCCTTCCTCGCCGGAAGGACACAGAGAGTCCGCCTACCCCCGTTCAGGTCAGAGGCCACCGAAGTCATCTGCGGCGTTCCTCAGGGCTCCTCGCTCAGCCCCACCCTCTTCAATATCTACATGAGCCCCCTTGCGGCCATCGCACGCCAACACAACCTCAACATCATCTCCTACGCCGACGACACACAGCTGATCCTCTCCCTCACCAATGACCCCACCACCGCCACAACCAACCTTCACGAAGGGATGCAAGACGTAGCCGAGTGGCCCGAGATACCTCAACAACCGCATCAACTTCTACACTCCCACACGCCAGCTCCGATTGACCAGCCACGCCCTGGCCGCCGTTCCCCGCATCCAAAGAGCCACAACAGGAGGAAGGTCCTTCTCCTACCTGGCCGCCAAGACCTGGAACTCCCTCCCGACCCCCTCCGCCTGACCCAAGACCACATCGCCTTCAGGAAGCTGCTCAAGACCTGGCTGTTCGAGCAATAGCGGACCCCCCCTCCCCAAGCGCCTTGAGACCCTCCGGGTGAGTAGTGCGCGATATAAATGTCTTTGATTAATTGATTGATTAGCAGATACCAAACCCCCAGTCACTAGCCCCTTCTTAGAGATGACAGTCCTGAGAGAGGAATCACTCTCAACATCTGATAAGGGATTATCCGTGGTCTTGAGTTTCTGTAACCACAGAAGTAGACTTCCCTCTCTGTCTCTTAAAGTCTTTTGAAGAAAAGTCCAGCAGATTTTACAATCTCTCACCTGATGTTCAGGGTGGAGGCAGTAGATACATTTTTTGTGGGGGTCTTTGGAATAAAGCCGGAGTTTCCCACAAGACTCACAGTGTCTGATGAGTGACCTCTTTCTAGTAGACAAAGCAGTGAAGATGGGTTTCTGAAGAGAAAAGGTAGAGGGACTGAGCAGCGCTCAGGGAGACTCCCTTCACACGACGTGCGGTAGAACATCTGAGAGCCTGAGCCTCTGAGGAGAAGGTTCCAGAGGGTGCGGTCGCCTGATTGGCTGGAGCTTGTACCATATCTAAGGACTTGGACAAGTTAGTAAAGTGACACGTTTTTTTCCTATTAACGTCCATGTTACAATACTTCCTATTGCTCTTTTAGCTGTGCTTTAGCTATGCTGTTGCTATACTGCTATTCTATGTACCGTGGGGATCTCACTTCGATGACGGGGAATGATTCAAGCATGTGAATCTATGAAAGTTACCCCATTACTGGAGAACAACAGATTTCTCACTACTGAAGCTCTTACCCAAGTTGCTTTAGCCTTAGTTATCTCTCACATTGACTACACTAACTCTTTACTTTGGCATTCCGGCATATCAATCGAAAAGACTGCAACTACTGCCAAACCAGGCTGCTAGAGTAATCTATCGCCAGCCAAGAATGCAGTATGTCACCCCTCTTATGAAAAAGTTACATTGGCTTCTGGTAGTCGAACGCAGTGCATTCAAGTTGGGATGCCTCCTCTTTAAAGCGCTCCATGGCAACTGCCCATTGTCTGTATCTACTCGGGTCCAGAAATATATCCACATTCAGGATCTTAGGTCTTCCCATTTGAATCCCCTAGCTACTCCATCCTTTAAACGCTAGAAATCGCGGGGAATAAGATTTGCGGTCCTGGCCCCTCAATTTTGGAATTCTCTCCCTTGGGACATTAGATCGATGATATCATATCCTCAATTTTGGAAACTATTAAAGACCTGGTTTTTTCGCCAGGCTTATGAATGAAATACTTAGCGGCAGGACTCTCTTGTCCGCAGCACCATGAAACCTTGTGGTGTGCGCGCGCTTTATAAGTCTTTATTAGACTGCTCACAGTCCAGTTCACTATTTGTGGCATTCTTTTGGAAGTCAGTCTGTGAGGGGTGCCACAATGGTGCCATAATCCCTCACAAACCTCCTACAGTACCAGGGAAGCCAAGGAAGGCTCTCACTTGAGTCTGGGTAGTTGGAGCCACCCAGTCCAGAATCGTCTAGATCTTGGGGTGTAAGGGTTGAACCTGGCCTCCACTAACAAGGTGACCCAAGTATGCAAACTTTCCCTGCCCTATCTGACACTTGAATGCCTTGATAACGAGGCCTGCACTTCTCAGAGCCCACAGTACTTTCCTAAGGTGGTTCAGGTGATCCTGCCAGGTGGAGCTAAAGACAGCAATAGTGTGTAGAAATGCTGCATTCAAGGATTCCAACCCAGCAAGGGCTTAGTTCACCAACCTTTGAAAAGTGGCAGATGCATTTTTCAAACCAAAGGGCATTACAGTGAACTGATAATACCCATCTGGGGTTGAAAATGCAGATATTTATTTTGCTCCTGGAGTCGTGAGACCTATATGCCAGTACTCTGATGTGAGATCAAACATACTCAGATACTTGGCTGCTCCCAACGTGTCAATAAGTTAATCTGCCCATGGAATTTGGCATGCATCAGTTTTGATCACAGCATTCGCGCCCCAATAGTCCACACAAAACCTCATTTCTTTCTTACCATCCTGGCTATGAGGCTTGGGGATTAAGACAACTGGGCAGGTCCAGGGGCTCTCAGAAGGCTTTAGAACTCCCAATTCCAGCATCATGCTTACTTCAGCTTTGATGCTCTCTTTCACATGTTCGGTCGGCCTGTATGTTTTATTCTCGAAAGGTAGCCTTTCATCAGCGTCTACAGCATGGATACACCAGCTAGTCTGGCGACAGGTCAAAAAGAAGAGCTCAGCAAACTGATTTAGGACTTGCCTGCAATCAGTCTCCTGATGGGCAGGTAGGGTGTCTGACAAGACCACACCTTCCACTGACCCATCTTTTGATTGCTGGACAGGTCAGGGGCAGGTTCACTCTTTGCTTCCCGATCCTCATCTGTAACCATGAGCATGGTCACATCTGCCATGTCATAGTAGGGTGTAAGGCGGTTGAGATGGACGACCCTCTTATGGTTCCTGTCTGAGCCAGGGTCTACCAGGTAGGTGACCACCAGTTTTCGTTCTAGGATAGGGTAGGGTCCACTCCACTTACCTTGCAGAGCCCTAGGAGTCACAGGCCCCAAAACCCACACCATCTGCCCTGGCTGGAACTCAACCATAGCAGCCTTTTGGCATTACCAGAGCTTCTGGAGCTAGGCTGGCCTCGACGTTTTTGCTTGCTATTTCCACGTACTCATACATCCTGGAGCAAAAGCCAAACACATAGTCCACTATATCTGCTAAGGTTCAACGAGAGGTTTCTCCAATCACTCTTTCACAAGGCACAGTGGTACCGACAGGAAACCCAAACAGAAGTTAAGATGAGGAGGACCCTACTCCTTTCTGTGGCCCTTCCCAATAGGCAAAAAGCAGGCAGGGAAGTAAGACATCCCTTCTTCTTTTGAGTTTTTCAGGAAGTCCACCGATCATGCCCTTCATTGTCTTGTTAAATCTTTCAACAAGGCCATTACACATTTATTTATTTATTATTTATTTATTTATTTTAGGTTTTTATAGAGCGCGTAGTCACCCTCGAGTATCCCAGCGCTGAAACCTCGTACTCCTACAGGGGGGGGGGCAGGGGAAACTTCAAGTAGATCAAGGAAAGAGGAGGGTTTTGAGGGACTTCCTAAATCTTAGGAGGTTTGGTTCCGCTCTAAGGTTCGGGGGAAGAGCGTTCCATTTTCTGGCCGTGTTTACCGAGAATCTGCGACCGCCAAAGCGGGCTTTCTTCACCCTAGGGACAACGATAAGGTTTCCCTGTTCAGACCGGAGCGCTCTCGGTGGTCTGTAAGGGGTGATCCACGTGCTCAGAATGGGGGGGCCAGCGTTGTGCAGGGTCTTGTGGGCCAGGCAGAGGGCCTTGAATGCGACTCTTTCCCTCACGGGGAGCCAATGAAGTTTTCTCAACGCTGGTTTGGCCGATGTTCTTGATGGGGTGTTTGTGAGCAGGCGGGCTGCGGCATTTTGGGTTTTTGGTAAGATCTGGTAGGTGGCTTCCGGCTTTGGCCACACTGACCAGGACGTATGCAGCGGGGGATTTGGACCCCTAATATTATGCCGTTCATTTTCAACACGCAGCTCGATGGCTCAACACAGTCCCTAGTTGGGAAATTCGGCTCTCGGCGGGAATGGTGGATGCTGGTTGTCTTCCGGAGCTGTTAATGGAGGAATCAGCAACACCAAGAGATAATCCATATATTGTGCGACAAACGGCCAGAGTATGGCATTGGTTTGTAGTGAGAGTACTTAAGCGCGCACCATTCCATAGGGAGCTCCTAATCTAGATATTAAAACCAATCAGGCAGATGGCACTCAGTATGTCCTTCCAGGCATGGAGTGAGGGGGATGCGAGCAATAAGGTGAATTGTACCCAGATTACACTTATCCCCTTTAAACATGCCCGCAATGAGTTTGGCCTAATTGTTTTGCCATCCTAAATTAAAATTATTACTCCCTGGATGTGTCCTGACTTCCCTATATTTCGTGATCATATTAGTGTAATATGCCATCTTTATAAACGTAGTGTCAATGATACATAGCATTTTTCCAAAATGATGGGATCTCTTCGTTTTGCTATGCCGATAATTTGGGAACACGGCACAACGAACTAAGAAACAGCGAGGTCCCTTTAAGTGATATGAGTAGTCATAGGAACACGTGACCGCTGACAACGCGAGCCGCGCCCTTCCCGAACTTCCGCGTTTTCCAACAAAAACAAATCCGCGACCGCATTGCCCCTCGGTTGTTGCGGGCGGTGGTTTTGGTCTGAACAGGTCTACCGGCGGGGAGTCACATCGGAGCAAGTAGGTCTTAGGTTTACACTCCATTCACCGCATAAAAAAAAACCCGCAACTCTAAAAACACACGCCAGCAGAACCGGCTATTAATACCATTATGTTATGCTGACAGATTGACCGAGCGTGAAGGTTTCCCCCCTCCGCCAGCCCATGATGTTCGACAGCGGACTTTTGAAAGTGAGTTTTACCTCCCTGTCTCGATATGACTTCTGATTGCGCTTTATTTAAAGGGCGTTTTTGCAATTTCACAATCCCGACCTTTGGTCGTTTTTGACGAGCACTTTCATTAATAAAGTATCTACCCTTAAAACATGCAGATATAATATTATTTGCGTGTTTTCTCTGATATTGGTTAAATAACGAGTAAATACTTGTCTGGGAACTCATAACATGAGATGGCCTTCTCTCGGGCACTGTACCCTGTATTTTCTACAGTACAATTTTCTGTGGTAATTTTATTAACTGGTAAATCTTGTGCACGTTGGCTTAGATAAACTGAACTCTATTAAGTCTAGTACAATTAGTAGCAAAACAGATTTGTTTGTTTCTTTTATTTTTCAGAATTTTAGTCTCCCTTAATGAGGCGAGACCCCATGGAGATTCATCCATCTTAGGAACCCTTACAGTCACCAGGTTGTATTAGTTTTTTCTTTTTCTACACCTTAGGTTAGGACACCTTAGTGAGTGCCCACCAAGGAGTATGAATGAGTGTTTTGGTCCTGACGAATGCTGAGCTGACTCTGGGCTCCTTAGCAGAAACATGTTGACCATCTTTGTTTATTTGTCACCTTTGTGAGGACTTATTGGTTCAAGCTAACCCAACCAATCACTAGTCCATTGTTTTTTCACTGTTTTTACTAGAGTTAAAGCTACCTTCTCAATAAAATTATTGTCTGATGAGTAGCCCACACTCTTTTTAAATCACGATTCTAATTTATTTATTTATTTATTTATTTTGCGATTTCTAGAGCGCCTGGTGACCCGTAGGCATCCCCGCGCTATAAACCTGAGAAGATCCAGAGGAGGGGGAGAGGGAGTGAATTATTTGGGGAACAAGAGGGTTTTAAGTTTCCTGCGGAACGCAGTGAGGGAGGGTTCCAGACGTAGACTGAGAGGGAGTGAGTTCCATGCTGTGGAGGCTTTGACCGAAAAGCGACGACCGCCGGTGCGGGCCTTCCTGAATTTGGGAACCGTGGCAAGATGTTCGGCGTCAGAGCGAAGGGGTCTGGAGGCTTTGTATGGAGTAACCATATTTTTTAGCGCGGCTGGACCAGCTCCATTGATGAGCTTGTGGGTGGTGCAGAGGGCCTTGAACTCTACTCTCTGGCGAACAGGGAGCCAGTGTAGGGCTTTGAGGGCAGGCTTTGCTGAAACTCTAGGGGGGAGGTTCATAATGAGCCTGGCCGCCGCATTCTGGGTGCGTTGGAGTTTGGCCAGGGTGTACTCAGGGGCCCCAAGATAGATGGCGTTGCTGTAATCGAGCCGGGCCAAGACAAGACCCTGGACCAGCAATTTCCTGGATGGGAGGGGAAGAAGAGGTAGGATCTTGCGCACGGAACGCAGGAGACCGAAGCAGGTGCCTGCTGTCTTGGCCGCCTGCGTTTCCATGGTTAGGTCAGGTTCCAACCATACTCCTAGTGTTTTGATCTCATTTTTAAGAGAGGGGATTTCGCCGAAGGTGTCAGGCCAAGATGATGGTGGAAAGGACGTCCATTTGTTGCCCAGGAGCATGATCTCGGTCTTTGCACCGTTCAGCTTCAAAGCCGAGTCACACATCCAGGTATGGATGTCCTGGAGACAATGCAGCAAGCTGTCAGGGTGGTTATCCAGGTGGGACAGGGAGACGACTAGTTGGGTGTCGTCAGCGTAGTTAATTATTTTTATACCGTAGGGGGCCACTACGTCTTCCAGGGGGGCCATATAGACATTAAACAGGGTGGGGCTGAGCGACGACCCCTGGGGAACTCCATTCTTCAGTGGAAGAGATTCTGACCGGGAGTTGCCGTCCCACACCTGAAAGGATCGATAGGAGAGAAAGGATTCGATCCACGCTCGCGCCGTACCCACAATTCCTGCCTTGGCCAGGCGATGTAATAGGACACGGTGATCCACCGTATCAAAGGCGGCGCTAAGGTCCAGGAGGATCACTGCCACTGATCCCCCTGAGTCTAGGATACACCTTGCCTCCTCGATGACAGAGAGGAGGGCGGTGTCCGTGCCATGGCCGGGTCGAAACCCAGTTTGGGATTGGCGCAGGATATTGTTTGTCTCAAGAAATTGGGACAGTTGCGAGTTAACTAGCTTTTCAGCCATCTTACTGATACATGGGAGCAGTGAGATCGGTCTGTAATTAGACATGTCGTCCGGGTTAAGTTGGGGTTTTTTCAGCAGGGCCTTAACAACTGCGTTCTTCCAATTGGGGGGCACCGTTCCTCCAGCGAGGGAAGAGTTGATAAGGTCCACGATGATGGGGGCTATGATGGGAGACACCTTTTTTAGGAATCTGACCGGGGCTGGGTCAAGGGGGGAACCGCTTTTCATTTTCTCTAGCGTGGACATCACCTCGGTGAGGGAAACTGCTCTGAAGGTGTCCAGCTGTGGGCTATTGTTGCCGTTCGCTATATCCGTGATGGGAGGGGGGCTGACGGTAGGAAGGGTGTCCAGTATCCGCAGGATTTTCGAATCGAAGTAGTTAGCCAGATCCTTACTTCTGTCTGGGGGGGGGGGGAGTGAGGGGGGGTGCTGTTGGGATGTTTAGTAATTCTTTGACTATCTGATAAGATTCTTTGGATGAGTTAGTCGCGGTTTTTATTCTGTTGTCATAAAACGTTGATTTAGCTAATTTCAAGGCTGTTTTGTATCGTCTTACCGCATTGTGATATATGTCCTTGTTACTATGGAGCCAATCTTTCCTCCATACTCTCTCGGCCTTCTTGCACTCTTTACGGAGCGCTCTGAGTTCGGAATTATACCAAGGTGCATGGCCCTTGGTCTTATTTTTAACCTCTCGATTTTTGATGGGGATGAGGCTGTCGAGGGAGGAGGAAATCCAGTCTCTGAACTGGGTGTCTGCCAAGGCGGGGTCGGCTGCAAGACTGGGGGTGGTAGCGTCAAGAGCCAAGGCCCAGTTTTCCATCGAAAGTCTGGCCCAAGATCTGTCCTTGGTGTAAGTTGGGGGATTATGGGGTTTCTTAAAGGACCCTGGGAGATGGGCCGAGACCAAGAAGTGGTCCGTCCACGGGAGGGGGAGGGAATTGGTGAACTGGAGGGAAGGGATGTTCGAGAATACAGGGTCGAGCAGATGTCCTTTCGAATGCGTGGCTCCTGAGTTAGCCAGGGAGAAGCCAAGGGCGCCAAGTTCACAGATTAAGTCAGATGGCCCTGTGTCTAATAGATCATCAAAATGGATGTTAAGGTCACCTGTAATCAAGAAGTTAGATGTTAAGTGGGCCAGGGATGAAACGGTTTCTAAGAAAGCGGCGGAGAAGGGGCTGAGGTGTCCAGGGGGCCGGTAGACCAGAAGGCCTGACAGGGAGTAGGATGGTGAGAGCGTCAGCGTGAACAGACAGCTCTCCGACTCCTGGTTCTGAATCTCAGTAGATCGGCAGGTGAAGTAGTCTCGGTAGATGATGGCTATTCCACCACCTCGACCCAGAGGGCGGGGTTGGGACATGATGAGAAAGCCCGGGGGAAGGGCCGAGACTATGTCGGAGTTGGAATGACCGGTGATCCAAGTTTCGGTTAGGAAGAGTATATCCAGATCGTGATCGACAATCAGATGGTTTATGAGTAGGGCATGCTTGGGAAGCGATCTGCAGTTGAGTGTCGCTAATTTGAGGCCTGGGAGTGGGGCGGCCATCCTGGGAAGGAGTAGGTTTCCAGGTTTGCAGATGTTACAGCTAGTGAAGGGGACGTTTGGGTCGTGTATTGCATGACAGGTGATATTTTTCGAAGGTCTGATGCTGAGGAGATCTCGACGTGAGTAATATCTCCTATTGGCGGTAGGTTCCGGCATGGGGGCTGGCCCTAGGCCCGGTCGTGCGCGGACGGGCGCAGACGGGCTTGCCTTAGGCGCGCCTTCAGTGCGCAAACGGCGCTCCCGCTGCGCTCGTCCGCTGCGCTCGTCCGCTGCGCTTCCTGTGCATGCACATTTCTAGGTGGAGGGGGCGTGGCCTCTAGTGGGCGTGGTCGGCGAGCGCGCCTGGTCTAATGGCGGCCGCTTTAGCAAAGTAAAAAGCGCTACAGCGTATGCACCGCTGTGTGCTTCAAGAGGCTTTTACTGTTGTGGAGGGTACAGTAAGGATCACAATTCAAGTAAATAAGTGACACCACACAAGTTTAAAACAAGGTTTTTGCCAAGGTTTGATGCGTACCTCCAGCTCCCGGCTTCCGCCTCAGGACTGGGTCAGGGATGTAAACGTTGCGCTGACGATCAGCGTTTAAGTAGGCGGGAAAATGGGGGCGTGGCCTCTAGTGGGCGTGGTCGGCGAGCGCGCCTGGTCTAATGGCGGCCGCTTTAGCAAAGTAAAAAGCGCTACAGCGTATGCACCGCTGTGTGCTTCAAGAGGCTTTTACTGTTGTGGAGGGTACAGTAAGGATCACAATTCAAGTAAATAAGTGACACCACACAAGTTTAAAACAAGGTTTTTGCCAAGGTTTGATGCGTACCTCCAGCTCCCGGCTTCCGCCTCAGGACTGGGTCAGGGATGTAAACGTTGCGCTGACGATCAGCGTTTAAGTAGGCGGGAAAATGGGGGCGTGGCCTCTAGTGGGCGTGGTCGGCGAGCGCGCCTGGTCTAATGGCGGCCGCTTTAGCAAAGTAAAAAGCGCTACAGCGTATGCACCGCTGTGTGCTTCAAGAGGCTTTTACTGTTGTGGAGGGTACAGTAAGGATCACAATTCAAGTAAATAAGTGACACCACACAAGTTTAAAACAAGGTTTTTGCCAAGGTTTGATGCGTACCTCCAGCTCCCGGCTTCCGCCTCAGGACTGGGTCAGGGATGTAAACGTTGCGCTGACGATCAGCGTTTAAGTAGGCGGGAAAATGGGGGCGTGGCCTCTAGTGGGCGTGGTCGGCGAGCACGCCTGGTCTAATGGCGGCCGCTTTAGCAAAGTAAAAAGCGCTACAGCGTATGCACCGCTGTGTGCTTCAAGAGGCTTTTACTGTTGTGGAGGGTACAGTAAGGATCACAATTCAAGTAAATAAGTGACACCACACAAGTTTAAAACAAGGTTTTTGCCAAATCACCATCTGAGTTTCTTTCTCTTGTCATCGAGCCTGATGATCGGGTAGAGTTCTCTTGGACCAAAACGACTTACAAGGGTCGCAGTCTTCCTTCTTGTGCTCCGGAGAGAGGAACAAGTTACAAACTTGATGTACGTCGGTGGAGGGAACTTGGTGTGGCACTCAGGACAGAAATAGAATGGAGGCCGTTCCATTTGAGATGGCTGGCCCTACGCAGCAAGGCCAGACGGTTGCCCACAAGGTTTTCTATCAAAAATGGAGAGTTTTCCAAACTATTTGAAACGAGGAGAACAGGGAAATGTGTACTGAAACAATACAGTTGAGGGTAGAGTGGACTGCGCACTGAGGGGAACCCGAAGAGCGGTTTCGGAGTGCAGCAATATGCACCCGAACCCGTTTGGGGTAAAAAACAATCTAACAATGGAGTCAATGCCCATGTGCACTATCACCGAAAGATGGTCACCTTACCTCGTGACTGGAAAGACTTCTTCAAAGACAACTTGCAAACATCCGGACCCAACACCAGATGGCAGGAGTATGCAAATCATGTGCATCTACAGCATACATGCCTAGAACAGAGGATTAATGGCCCCAAATCCCTGCTGTGGTATCGTCATGTTGTGGCTGAGTGTGCCATGTGATGTGGCAGGCTATAGTGCTTGGTGTGATTTGGTCATTTTTGACAAGGTGGAGTACTGAAGGCTTAGGCGTTTTTTTATTTTCTTTGTTTTTGGGATCGTGTGATATAGTGCGGTACCTACTGTATGATGTAAGTAAATAATTGCTATTATACAGTAAGGATGTGGGGTGAGTGTATTTAGGTCTGAAGACATGCTGATTATATGCAGAATAACAGGTCCGGGAAGTCACTGCTGACTAGAGCAGGTTAGCAGCTGCACAGGCCTTGGGCATTGATCCTATTGAGGATAATATGTGACGGGCCAATGGTGACTGAAGCTGGCTAGCAACAACGCTGGCTTCTGTTATTCATTACAAGCAGGGTAACAATACATGTCAATATTCACTGGAACTGGTTGGCAGTAAAGTTAACCTCTGGTTTTGAATATTAGCAGGAATTAAGGTACAGGGGTCACTACTGACTGGAGTTACTTAGCAGGATAATAGGTCTCAGGGAGCCAATACTGGTTAGCAACAATGCTGGCCTCTGGTATTCATGACAAGCAGGCTAACAATGCATGTCAATATTGACTGGAACTGGTTGGCAGTAGAGTTGACCTCTGGTTTTGTAGATTAGCAGGATGTAAGGTACAGGGGTCACTACTGACTGGAGTTACTTAGCAGGATACTAGGTCTCAGGGAGCCAATACTGGCTGAAGCTGGTTAGTATGATCACTAGTCCCAAGGTGCTACTAATGACTCAAGTTGGCTAGGATGATAACAGGTCCCAGGGGCCAGTACTAACAGGAGCTGGCTAGTAGGCTTACATACAGGTCCAAGGGGCCACTACTGACTGGAGCTGGCTAAAAGAATAACAGGCCCAAGGGTGGTGGGGTGCGAGTGGCACCAGTGACCGGAGTTGGCTAGAAGCATTGACGACCTTTGGTATTGATTAAATGCAGGATTCCAGGTCACAGGTGGCACTGCTGAATACAGCTGGCTAGCAGCAGTGGTGGCCTCTCGGAAGAAGGAATTGAGAAAGCATACCTGGATATACTGGTTTCTTTAACACCGATAATTGGTTACACATGAATGCCACAACGTGCATTGATATATTACATTACCAAATTACAATATTCTTATATTAATTTGATGTGACTGTTCGCCTTAATATGCCTGCAAAGTTACATGATTCTATTAGGCCCAGAACCGTTTTATTTAGTGATGTCCATCTCCACACTTTCCTGCACCTTGTCGTAAATTGAATATTGACAAACAGAAGTGTTATTTCCAGAAACAGTGAATTCTGCTGCTTGTCTGTGTATCTTTTATCTGCACCTCACGGACTCCTCACATTCCTCTCGAGAGAAGATCTTGCCTCCTACTCATTAGTATTGTTTAAGTAACTGTTTGTATCACGTGTTCATGTTTCATTGACTTGTATTAGGTGAAGTGTATAAAAATGCATTGTGTAGCATTAGCATTATATACTCCAACTTGCTTTAGGGTGGATGCTCTTGTCCATTGCAAAGACAATTGTCACTTGTTAGTTTGCTTGGCCTTTTGCTATTTTTGCATTAAATTTATAATAGATGTGTTGGCCTCCAGGTGTGTTGTGTTTTATTTTACATATCATAAGAGATGACGAGGAATATGACAGTCCAGTATACACATTCTTTGTATAAATCAACCCACAGTATACTGTTCTGGAGGTTCAGTCCCACAGACATTATCTCTAACTGAACACCCTAGGAAGCATGTGCTTTTCAAACCAGTTGCCCCCTGATGCGGCGTCCAAGTTATTGAATAAATCAGTTTGTCCTGAATTTTAGGAGGGTTACCGTAACTAGTGCACTCTGTTAGAGAGTGCTCACCTGTGGTAGTAAGATGTTACTAGGCACCTTATCACCTATGCATGGTGCAGGGCTTTGAGTTACAGAGCTCCTCACGCTGTGGAGAAGATTAGGTCCCATTTACCAATTTTCCCATATTTGGTCCTGATGAAATGCCAACAGATTGCTCCATGACTACACAAGGCATGAACAAAGTTGACCTGAAGTATAGACCCCAGCTTACCAGCAGGTCCATAGGTGATCAATACTTTCACACAGTGATAGGCGCCCTTAGTTCCTCAATTTCTCTGCCACTGTTTTTAATCTCAACATGGACCAGGAAGATCACATTAAGTATATTGCGGCAACTGGTCGATAGTTGATCTTATATTCAGACTTCACCAATCTCACATCTTATGACACAACATCCTCTGTCCTACTATGCTCATCCAACGTACTTATTAAAAGATCTCCGACAGAGTGCCCTCTAGGGGTGCCCACCAGGCATTGTAGCACCGGCCTGGTGAGGAGTATAGCCCAATGATGAAACATGTCACCTTCAGGTGAGTAAACACAACTTGTCTTAAAAGCACATGCTTTAGGGTGTCTGCATTCAGTTACAGAAAATGTCTCTGGGACGAACCTCTGGAACAGTATACTGTGATTTGACTGTTTTATTTTAACAAATGTACATAGCAGATATTGGCCCTTCCTTGTTTCACAAAAATGATCGGATTCCTGCCTCAGAGCGCACTTCTTACAGACGAGTATGGGGTTATCATGTTGCTGCTACAAGCTCCTTACCTGTGCGAGTTATCGGGAACGATGCAGGGGGCAGACCCAAACCAGCCACAAGTGGAGATCAATGACAAATACTGAAGAATGAACAGAGCTTCCAAGCTGGTGACCATTACTTAATTGACCCTGAAAATAAAAGACACGTTTTTAGTATTCTGGTGACTCATGACCATAAAAACAAAGGTTATAAATTCAATATTGTGTCAAATACTTAAACAAGCATTTGCAATGCAATAGGTCTCGCATTAGGAAAGTTTGAGCTATTGGTATTGTAAATGACAATTTTTTTATTTATGTGTTGGTTTTGAAAATAGCAAAATTAATAGCTTTGTCATTTACAATGCCAATAGTTATAACTTTCGCAAATGTGACACCTATAGCATTTGTAATGCAATATGTGTTGTATTTACGAGACTAGTAATAAAAACAAGTCCCTATTTTTCCAAAAATGAAAAGGAATTCAAAATGCGACCACTCATAACTCACAGACCCATTAATGCCATAACCACATTTCTAATAAAACACAAAAATAGAAAAATAAGATCAAAACAATTTTGAGAAAATATTAAGAAAATTGTACAATTTATTCGATATAAAACAATACTTTTGTACACAAATACAGTGCCATTTAATACAATTAAAAATGTGTCAATTCACATGAAGAATAATAAAATACAGGTTGTCATTATTCTTCATATGAATTGACACATTTTTAATTGTATTAAATGGCACTGTATTTGTGTACAAAACACGTCCACCACTACCACGCCCACCACCACCACACCTACCACCACCACGTCCACTACCACCATGTCCACCACATCCACCGCCACCATGTCCACCACCATCACCACGTCCATAACCACCACATCCATCACCATGCCTGAGTTAAACTTAGTGCGGCAGATAGAGCATGACATCTTCCACCCTATCAAGCTTGTTGGCGCTAGAATCATCTCACAATGGGCTCTACCCGAGTATCTAAATTAGAGTAATAATGCTCTATCATATGTGATGAGCTTACCGTTTTCTGGGACAAATCCGGCATGGTTCCTCGCCCTCGACCGTGTCCGTAAACAGGCGGGCTAGCCTTAGGCGCGCCAGCAGCGTGCCGCTGCACGTCCATGCTGTGGGCACCATAAGTAGGCTTATGCTTAACTACTAGAGCGCTGACCTGTCCCTCGCTCCCCACGAGGGTGAGTCCTCCAGCTGTGGTCACTGGTCCTGCCCAGCCCAGCTCCCGTTCCCGTTCTACTGTTCGACGTAAGTCAGGCTTACCCACAGTGAGTAAGCATTCAATGCAATTTCAGTTTAAAAAACATTTGTTTCAAAAAGCTTTAAATTTAAAATGCGATTGTCTTAGAAGCATCCAGAGTAATTTTAAAAGCGATACATTCAATCATTCAAAATACTCTGGCTTAAAGAGACTGTGCAAACAAGCAAGTTCTCAGTTAGTACTCTCTGGTACCGTGTGTCTGACCTGTGTTAGTTTCTCTGATTCTTCCTGTTTCTCTTGTTAAGCCATGGCAGCTTCTTGAGCTGTGCAGGGTGTGACCATCTGGAAGGGCAGCCCCAGCCCTCCAGGTCTTTACATGCGGGCCCCTCGGAAGCAGCAGCACTGGGCTGCTGTTTACTTGACTCAGAACTAACATGAAAAAGAAACGTACATATACAGCAAACACTTATTTAAAGGTTAATTGCAGTTAGAACAATCATTTACAATGCAATAAGTCTCGCAGCATTAAAGTTAGAGTTACTGGCATTGTAATTGACAATGCTTTGCATTAATTTTTTTTTTAATTTGCAATTGGTATGTAAACATTGTTTGTGAATGGTTAGCTGTTGCTTATGCTAAGCAAAGTTGGCAGTAATATAGAGTGCTAGTCTTGCTTGTTATAAGCATGCTGATTTAAAGCGCTCTGATACCTGCACTGACGGCAGGTGGTGTGTGTTCCTGGTGGAAGCGTGCACTGATGGCTGGTGGTGTGTGTGTGCCTGGTGGAAGTGTGCACTGACGGCTGGTGGTGTGTGTGTGCCTGGTGAAAGCATGCACTGACGGCTGGTGGTGTGAGTGTGCCTGGTGAAAGCGTGCACCGACGGCTGGTGGTGTGTGTGTGTGCCTGGTGAAAGCGTGCTCTGACGGCTGGTGGTGTGTGTGTGCCTGGTGAAAGCGTGCCTGGAGGAGCAGTGGTGACGCAGGGCTCCTATGCCCGAGGGAGAGCCCCGCGTAGGCTGCAGATGTCCGGAGTGCCGGTAAGTGGGCCTTACTTGTAGGGGGGGCGGCAGGAGGGTGTCGGTAAGCTCGTGTATGTGTGCGCGCGTGTGTGTATGTGTGCGACGGTGGGGGGGGTGTTTCTATATGTGTACATGCGTGTATGTGCGCTCATGTGTGTGTCTCTGTGTGCTACGGGGGAGGGGGGTGTCTCTGTATGTGTGCGTGCGTGTAGGTGTGCTTGTGTGTGTGTCTCTTGTGTGCGACGGGGGAGTAGGGTGTCTCTGTATGTGTGCGTGCGTGTATGTGCGCTTGCGTGTGTGCCTCTGTGTGTGCACATGCGTGTGTGGTGGAGCTTTCCAGGAGACAGGAGCTGGCCACAGCGAGCGCGTTCTTGTGCGCGTGGCCCGCTCAAATCGCCTTCCGGCAGAGGAGAGGCACGCGGCCAGGTCCTGTCTCCTGGAAAGCTGCGTCGCTAACAATAGGTCTCTGGCGAGACAGCGCTCGCGCTGTTAACGCCACGAGAAATAAAAAGGAGGTAACTAGGCCCTTAACTTTAGGAACACCTTCATTCTTAAAGGCAGCCACTAGATATAAATGCTTTGTTTCCCCTACCCAGAGTTAACACCCCCGATGGCATCAGTACGGCCCTCGGTCCTACCATAGACCAAACTTTGCGGGCCCCAGGAAAATGTTTGTGAGTACCTGTGACCTAGATCAACAAAAGATGGAAGTAGTTAGACAGGAGGATGAAACAGAAGCTTGCATCTCTGAAAGGCACAAACAGGAACCAATGAAAACAAGCATTGGTATAGCCAATAGGTTGCGCCGTTGGGACCTTATAAGTGTTTAGCCATGCAACAGTTGATATTGTTGCCCCAAGGATATTGTGCTGGATAACTAAACACGTATAAGGTCCCAGAGGCGAGACCTACTGGCTATGCCCATGCTTGTTTACCTGATGGGCATTGGCTGACCGCTACCTGGTTACTGAGGCCCTAGTGATGTTTAGACATATTTTTCTTTATCCACATCAGATGTGCAGGCCCAGGGCTATGTAGCAATGAGGCGCAGTTGGTGGTGCTGACTGTGAGTGTGATCTTTCACTTTCAATTGACGGGGCTGCCCCCCTTTACTCTGGTGAAAGCCAAAAACGGAATTCGAGTCGATCTTCTCATCACACTGAGTTTTCAGGCTGAAAAAATGTCAACGTTTGCTGAGGCCTTCAAAAGAGTGACCCAGCTCAGCAGACACAAGGAGACCCAGTATAGCTGCTATGTAGTACAGACCTTAAGGTACCCAGACCCAGCGGGAAAAAAAAGAGTGACCCAACTCCACCAATTTATTTATGCGATTTTCTATAGCGCGAACTTTACCCAAAGGTGTCAGAGCGCTTTACATAAGCACCAGTTGAGAAACATAAGGACTTAGGATTACATGCGTTACAAAAGAAGGATACACACGGAAAAAATTGCAAATGTACAAGATGTAAAGTCACACAAGGAGGCGATACACGTGGATATACTCTAAGATAGTAAAAAGGTCTCTTGCATTTACTAGTGATTGGAGTTATCTCTATATACATGGGGAAGGGATAGACATGGATATACTCTAAGAGTCACATAGAAATGGAATAGAGCACAACGGTCTACTGCATAAACTAGTGATTAGAGTTATCTCTATATACATAGGGAAGTGCTACGAATGGATATAATCTAAGAGTCACATAGGAATGTAAGAGAGTACAAACATCTACTGCATATACTAGTGATTAGAGTTATCTCTATATACATAGGGAAGGGATACGAATGGATATACTCTAAGAGTCACATATAACAGGTCTACTGCATATACTAGTGTTTAGAGTTATCTCTATATACATAGGGAAGGGATACGGATGGATATACTCTAAGAGTCACGTAGGAATGGAAGAGAGCACAACGGTCTGCTGCATATACTAGTGATTAGAGTTATCTCTATATATAGGGAAGGGATACGGATGGATATACTCTAAGAGTCACGTAGGAATGGAAGAGAGCACAACGGTCTGCTGCATATACTAGTGATTAGAGTTATCTCTATATATAGGGAAGGGATACGGATGGATATACTCTAAGAGTCACATAGGAATGGTAGAGAGTACAAAGGTCTACTGCATATACTAGTGATTAGAGTTATCTCTATATACATCGGGAAAGGATACGGATGGATATACTCTAAGAGTCGCATAGGAATGGTAGAGTACAAAGGTCTACTGCATATACTAGTGATTAGAGTTATCTCTATATACATAGGGAAGGGATACGGATGGATATACTCTAAGAGTCACGTAGGAATGGAAGAGAGTACAAAGGTCTACTGCATATACTAGTGATTAGAGTTATCTCTATATACATAGGGAAGGGATACGGATGGATATACTCTAAGAGTCACCTAGGAATGGTAGAGAGTACAAAGGTCTACTGCATATACTAGTGATTAGAGTTATCTCTATATACATAGGGAAGGGATACAAACGGATATACTCTAAGAGTCACATAGGAATGGTAGAGTAAAAAGGTCTACTGCATATACTAGTGATTAGAGTTATCTATATATACATAGGGAAGGGATACGGATGGATATACTCTAAGAGTCACATAGAAATGGTAGAGAGTACAACGGTCTACTGCATATACTAGTGATTAGAGCAGGCGCGGTGCGTCCATTGGGGCGTAGGGGCGAAGCCCCACTAAGCCCCATGGACCCACCACGTTGTCACTAGAAGCCAAACACAATTATTTAAAAAAATCGCGCTATCTGCCGGCCGGGAAACCGGGAGACACCCGACCTTCCCGGAGTGTGCAAGGGGGGGGAGGGGGGGGGGGGGGGGGGAAGGATCGGGCTGCTGCAGCTGCGCAAGTGTATTTTTGGGCACAAACATGCCCGCGCATGCGCAGATCGTTTTCTTGTGAATTCCCCCTTAGAGAGAGGACCAGGGGGCGGGCCGCAGCCCCCGGGGTTACACAGGGCGACTGGGCGAGGAGTCATGGTGCCCCCCCAGCCAATCCTGGCGCAGGATTGGCTGGTCACTACATAGCCCTGTTACATAACCCCTGACGGATAGCACGGCCGACTTTGGTGATGGGAAACCAGGTTCGAGCCTCTTATCGAACCATAAAAATGTATACATGACTTACACTGGTGTTAAATAAATAGATATTTTAAAAAACAAATAAAAATGATGTTCCGACTAAGGTGTGAAATTGGTGTCGAATAAATACATGTTTTTAAAAACAATTAATATTAATCATGTATCATTGGTGCTGGAGTACAAGGTTCGAGACTGGTATTAAACACTGACAAGCTGTGTGCAAGTTATAGGGTCATAAAAATACATGAATGATGGATGGATGCATGAATGGATGCAGGATGAATGATGGGTGGATGAATGGATGGGTGGATGCATGAATGAATGATGGATGCAGGATGGATGCAGGATGGGTGGATGGGTAGATGAATGCATGATGGATGCAGGATGGATGCAGGGTGGATGGATGGGTGCATGAATGAATGATGGATGCAGGATGGGTGGATGGATGATGGATGAATGATGGGTGGATGAATGGATGGGTGGATGCATGAATGAATGATGGATGCAGGATGGATGCAGGATGGGTGGATGGGTAAATGAATGAATGATGGATGCAGGGTGGATGGATGGGTGCATGAATGAATGATGGATGCAGGATGGGTGGATGGATGGATGGATGATGGATGAATGATGGGTGGATGAATGGATGGGTGGATGCATGAATGAATGATGGATGCAGGATGGATGCAGGATGGGTGGATGAATGAATGATGGATGCAGGGTGGATGCAGGGTGGATGGATGGGTGCATGAATGAATGATGGATGGATGGATGGGTGGATGCAGGAATGGATGCAGGAATGGATGGATGATGGATGGGTGGATGGATGCATGAATGAATGAATGATGGATGCTGGATGGGTGGATGGATGGGTGGATGAATGAATGATGGATGCAGGATGGATGGGTGGATGGATGGATGGGTGCATGAATGATGGATGCAGGGTGGATGGATGGGTGCATGAATGATGGATGCAGGATGGGTGGATGGATGGGTGGACACATGAATGGATGAATGATGGGTGGATGGGTGGATGCATGAATGAATGATGGATGCAGGATGGGTGGATGAATGAATGATGGATGCAGGATGGATGCAGGGTGGATGGATGGATGGGTGGATGCATGAATGAATGATGGATGCAGGATGGATGGATGGGTGAATGTATGAATGAATGATGGATGCTGGATGGATGGGTGGATGCATGAATGAATGATGGATGCAGGATGGATGCAGAATTGGTGGATGGATGGATGGATGGGTGGGTGGGTGGATGGATGGATGGGTGGATGCATGAATGATGTATGGATGGATGCAAGGTGGTTCGGGCTCGCTCGCTCGCTGTGCTCGCTCGCTGCGGTGCAATATGCAAATTAGTTTACGCCCCACCACTTTCAAATGTCACCAGCCGCCCCTGGATTAGAGTTATCTCTATATACATAGGGAAGGGATATGACTGGATATACTCAAGGGTCACATAGGAATGGATGACCAATGAGGGTCAATCAGCATTTTTGATACAAATAATCATCGATCGATGCAGACAACAACAAAATGAATCCCGGACAGCAGGCTCGAGACCCTGCCAGCACCAGACAGTCTTTGTATCTCATGCCCTCACCTGGGGTTTGATGTGGGTCCTGTGGGCCCTGCTGGGGTCGGGTTAAAAGAGGGCCGTGGATGAACAACTGCGCATGCGCTGGAGATAGACACAGCTCCCCACAGCGCCGGGTAAAGAGGCCTTAGACTAACTGCGCATGCGCTGAGGACAACATACGGCACACGCTGAGATATATTTAAGCGCCTCGGGTTGGCTCCTCTATGCGGGGAGAAGTGTCTTTCCTCTGCGCAGGTTGAGTGAGATCTGTCCAGAAGTAGGTCCTAACTCGGCGATTTGAGTCTATCTTCGCTCCGCACATGCGCAGCTGTGACGCGCAGCTCCGCACATGCGCAGCTGTGACGCGCGGTCCTGCGCTTGCGCACCTGTGACGCGTGGTCCTGCTCGTGCGCAACTGTGACATAGTGTGTAGGTCTGGCCAGTTAGGGTTTGACCAACCTGCAGCGTTCAGCTCTTTGTGTCAAGAGCCTCTGGAAGCTGTGGGTTCAATGCAGTTGACGAAACATGGGGGTGCGCTCGTTGCTAAAATGGAGCTAGTGAAATTTGAAAATGAGGCCCCCACAGACCAAATGGACTATTCTCTGTTGGTGAATGTCGCATGCTTGAAACATTACAGTGAACTACATATACCATAATGCACTTGGGAGTTCTGGGGCTAGGATTCTGGTTGTTTTATTAATTTGTGTTTTTCTGTTGGTGAAAGGCGAAATGGACTTTCCTCTTCCGGGTCAGTGATGGCAGGTTCATTTCCCGCACGAGCAGGGAACGCTGCATTCCTGTAGATGTATTTATACCCGTCGTAGGCTGCTCTTAAGGACGTGGTGTTCTGCTGCCTTCTATTTAAATTAATCTTATAAATAGTACCAATGAAATGACTTCGTCAGGCGTGAGAACATTTCAAGGGTGAGTTTTGTGTCTCGTTGCAGGTTTTTATGTGGGAGTTTCCACACTAATACTGTACGTCCCACGGTAAGCAAAGGGCAATCCATCTATCCATCCTGAATCAATGACATTCATCCATCCATCCTGCATCAATGACATTCATCCATCCATCCTGCATCAATGACATTCATCCATCCATCCTGAATCAATGACATTCATCCATCCATCTATCCATCCTGAATCAATGACATGCATCCATCCATCCTGCATCAATGACATTCATCCATCCATCCTGCATCCATGACATTCATCCATCCACCTGCAGCCATGAATTCAAACTCTCCCACATGACATTCATCCATCTACCCTTCATCAATAGAATTCAATTAATCCATTCTCGCAGCCACCAGGACCACCCCCCCCCCCTCTCCCTCCCCCATTCACCAGTATCCCCGGCAGGTTGCTGTGCCTGATATCCACCAGCGGATGCCGCAGTGTATTTGTATTTTTCATGTCATAACAATAAGCTATGGTCACTTTAAAACCAAACAGTGGCCCTAACGTTCCGTGCCCCCACCTTCCTACTTGCCCCAATGTATCATTATATATGAGACTACTCGCTTTGCATATCTCTGCTTTCATTATGTAAAGCGATTCGCCGCCCATCAGGCCAGGTTTATGTCCTGCAAATGCCTAAAAGATACTTATTGTATAGGTGGACACTTCAGTTCGTGGATTTATTACTGAAACAATAGCCCTGGTACCAGCCAATCAAACCGCAGAGAGAACAGCTCGCCAGCTGTGAAACCCCAGGTGCAGATAGTTCTTGCCAGTACTGATGTAACCATAGAAACACAGCCTTCCGCGCTCTGATGTTAAGGCAATAAATTTCACGTTACATCACAGGAGGGTCTGTGGTTTTTTAAACAATTATGGTTATACATGAACCTTCTTTACCCTTAACCCTCCTCCTCGCAGTGGGACATTTTGTGTGATGAGGGAGCGCTGCGTTTCAACACACAGACGGGAGGCAGGATCACCACCAAAGGTACAGCCCCTCTAAGCCAATCCTGGCAGCGCCAGGGCATGGCTATTCTTCGCCCGTAGCACGCCCATTAGGAGCCCAAAGGGCTCCTAATGGGCATGCGCAAACAGGTCAAAACAGGTCAAAACACAAGTGCGCATGCGTGGGCACGGTGCCCTCCGTCCCCACTCCTGCGCACTTTTGTTGTGCTGATGCCTGTTGCCCCCCACTGGTCTGACAATCATGTTAGTCAACATGACGCGGACCGGGCGGTCCGGCGTCATGTTGACTGACATGATTGTCAGTTCAACCTCGGCGTCTTTAAACTTAAGTAAACTGAGAGTTTACTTAAGTTCAAAGACGCCGAGGGAGCTGCGGGCGGGGGGGGCTACGTCCCCACGCCCCAATGGACGCACCGCGCCTGACCCCAAAGTCGTCTGCTGGGAGTCCTGTGGATGATCCGATCTCCTCCTCAAAGCCTCTGCGCTTCGGGCGCAAGAAAACTGCATTGCAAGGCTAGGGGGGGGGGGGAGAAATAATAAATAGTTTAACTGCCCTCCAGCGTAGATGGTGTCAGCCCTGAATCAGCTGCGCTAAACTCCGAATAACCACCAACAGCCTGTGCGTCGCTGCTGAAGAGAAACGGAAGTAAATGATATCCGAGGAGGCAATCCAGGAGGAAGGAAAGGTTTGATTCCAAATCAGAGAGTGCTCGGTGACACATGCCCAATATAAACGAGGCCGCAAGGAGCCTCTTGGCAGGGAGGGTTACTAAGCCAGTGGTTTACCGTGTGGCAGCAGCTCATAGGGTTGCAGCATTTGTGGTCTATTAGCAGGTAAACATGCGTACTTTCTACAGAGGAATAGTATTTGTATCTGTTCACAGGCTTCTTTCATAGTGTCCTAGGCAGGGCTTTAAGTGGGACGGGTCTCTATCTAGCAGGACCACCCTTCACTATGTATGTCAATTCAAAGAGACTCCTTATAGTTCTTTCACAGTCTCATCATTTCAGAAATGATGCTTTGTGTTTATTAGCAGGTAAACATGCGTACTTTCTACAGAGGAATAGTATTTGTATCTGTTCACAGGCTTCTTTCATAGTGTCCTAGGCAGGGCTTTAAGTGGGACGGGTCTCTATCTAGCAGGACCACCCTTCACTATGTTTGTCAATTCAAAGAGACTCCTTATAGTTCTTTCACAGTCTCATCATTTCAGAAGTGATGCTTTGTGTTTATTAGCAGGTAAACATGCGTACTTTCTACAGAGGAATAGTATTTGTATCTGTTCACAGGCTTCTTTCATAGTGTCCTAGGCAGGGCTTTAAGTGGGACGGGTCTCTATCTAGCAGGACCACTTTTCACTCTTTATGTCAATTCAAAGAGACTCCTTATAGTTCTTTCACAGTCTCATCATTTCAGAAGTGATGCTTTGTGTTTATTAGCAGGTAAACATGCGTGCTTTCTACAGAGGAATTGTATTTGTATCTGTTCACAGGCTTCTTTCATATTGTCATACGCAGGGCTTTAAGTGGGACGGGTCTCTATCTAGCAGGACCACCCTTCTCTATGTATGTCAATTCAAAGAGACTCCTGATAGTTCTTTCACAGTCTCATCATTTCAGAAATGATGCTTTGTGTTTATTAGCAGGTAAACATGCGCACTTTCTACAGAGGAATAGTATTTGTATCTGTTCACAGGCTTCTTTCATATTGTCATACGCAGGGCTTTAAGTGGGACGGGTCTCTATCTAGCAGGACCACCCTTCTCTATGTATGTCAATTCAAAGAGACTCCTGATAGTTCTTTCACAGTCTCATCATTTCAGAAATGATGCTTTGTGTTTATTAGCAGGTAAACATGCGTGCTTTCTACAGAGGAATAATATTTGTATCTGTTCACAGGCTTCTTTCATATTGTCATAAGCAGGGCTTTAAGTGGGACGGGTCTCTATCTAGCAGGACCACCCTTCACTATGTATGTCAATTCAAAGAGACTCCTGATAGTTCCTTCACAGTCTCATCATTTCAGAAGTGATTCTTTGTGTTTATTAGCAGGTAAACATGCGTACTTTCTACAGAGGAATAGTATTTGTATCTGTTCACAGGCTTCTTTCATATTGTCCTAGTGTGGAAAAGTAAATTTTGCCATGTTCTGTGTCCCTACGCCTCATCCATCATATGTTATGTGTGCATGATCAATATGCATATGTTATTCCCCATTTCTGATTAAAGACGCAATTACAGTTGTGTCCACTTCTAGTATGTTAGTTTCCAGTCCTCGTGAATACTACGAATATCAGGCCTATGTAAGTAATGTTGCCACGTTTCTCAGTGTGCACGTTATTCAATTATAAAGTCCCCGTTTCCAGGCCTCAAAAGGGCCCGGACCACAGATTCAGCTCCTGTCTCCTGAAAGCCTCGCTGAGGAGCGATACAGCCCCCACCTGTATCCTCGACCCTTCACTTACTTCCTGCCTTGCAGTGCCCGGTGCACCCCGGCTCTGCCTCTGAGTCTGCCAAAAGTATGTTATAGTTCCAGCTATCAGTTCAGTCCTCCTCCTCTGCATTCCTAAGCTACTGAACTGCATCAATAGTTTCCGTCATTGTCTAGCCTTTTTGTCTCCATGTTAGAGAAATACTGTATTTAATGGTCATTTAATATTCTTCACGCACTACATGTAGAATAATGCATGGTCCGGTCTTAGAAATCAAGTTAGCTTTTCCCCTCATGACTTCTAGTTTATATCAACACGTTCCCTAAACATTAGATACCAGATAGGGTTTAGGTACATGTCGCTCCGACCCTCCAGACTCTAGTCTCTGCTCCTAGCACAGAGTTCGTAGCCCCCAGCTTCTCCTAGTAACACGTCATTGCCAGTTTTCGCGCACCATTAGGTTAGAGGTCCCGGCTCCTTAGGTAGCCCCCTCCAATGTGTCCGCCCATTCATGACATATTCTGTTACGTTTTGCATCACATGTCTATGTATACTCCCAGTTACACCTACTTTTACTCTTATCTCTCGCGACTGCTACCTGTCACGCCTTCTACTCCACCTACTGTTACGCCTACTGTAATGTAATGCTATGTGTTTGCGCTATGTATATAAGTCAATGTTATGTTATTAAATGTTAGCGCGCTCATCCCAGACCTAGCCCCAGCAGCTGCTGGGCCCCAGTTGTCCTGCTGGGCCTTATTGTCCTATTCCTATGCAGGTTGTCCTGATCCTGTCCTTATGCTGTAATAAACCTGCAGAAACTCCTACTACCTCGAATCTTGACTCTTATTTTATTGAGCTATCTGTTATGCTATAAGTCTAGTCAAAAATAGGGTATTATTTATTTATTTACCACATAATGGCGCCCGAACAGGGACTTGCCCTTTCCCCACGCGTCGGTGAAGCCACGCCGACCCCCTGACCCTCTGCAGTTGTGACGGAACCATACTGGCCAAGTGCAGATATTTCTGCTTCAAGTATCCCTCAGGCCCACGGAGGAGACGGAGGAGGCGGTCCAGCATCCGAACGAGACGGTGGAGGAACGCGGCGAGTCCCGACCAGAGCCCAAGCCGAGAGTCCAAGGTCCGAGGTATCCGGAGGTCCACCCGTAACTGAAGTCCGAAGTCCGAAGTTCGTCGTCGTAGTCCAGTCCAGTCCGAGGCCTTCCGTTCCGTGCTGCCCGGTGAGTACCATTGCTGGGGTAGTGTCTAGACAGGGTCAGTCTAAATTGACTCCTGGTCCGTGGGTTGGTGGTACCCAAGCCCACAAACGAAGTATTCACCTAGGTGGATACGGGTCTTGATGCGTTCCTTTATGGGACCGGTATGTTCCGTACTGTTACAGCAGTGCATCCAGTAACTCTAGTCTGTTCCGTTCTCGAGAATTCTGTTCTGTTTCTGTTTTCAGTATTTTCAGGTAGTATTCTGTTCGAACTGTTATGTTATGATATTGTTTAATGTATTTCCAATGTCGTGGTATGCCTGAATTGTTTTCCCAATTGTTATTGTTTTTCGTGTATTGTATTGTGTTCCGATTCAAGTTTAGAATGCCGCTCTTTTCAAAGTTACGTCAGTTAAAAACTAGAAAGGGTCTGCTGGAAGCAGCAGTTCCTGTTCCGCCTAGGGACAGTCCAGGTCACTTTATGTATCAGAAACATGGCATAAGCGCCATATTGTATCTAGATTTATGGGTAGAGTATACCAAACAGTTAGAAGAAAAGTATAGATGGCCCGTATCGGGTACATGGGATGCCGAATGTATCATGCGAGTAGAAGAAGCATTATGGAAAAAGAAAGCCAGACAGTCACAGAAAGATGCCATCGAGTTATGGCGTAAGGAAGCGCATAGAAGAACGGAAAAGGAAGTCAGAAAGTCAGAGTTAAGTAGAGAATCCCAAGAACGAGCCCAAGAAAGAGAATTAATCGAGATAGGTGAACAAGTCAAAGCCGAACAGTCAGACAGACAGAGGCATGCCCTCATTAAGGGTATGTATCCTCTTCTTGCCGAAGGCTTGCCAAAAGCGACCCCAGAGGCACCCAGTAATTTCCCACCACCATTAGTTCCGACCAAGCTACGTCACAAACCGACCGCAGCTGATATTTTTATTTCGTCCTATTTGGACGACACAGTTCCAGAATATGCAAATCCAGTTCGCGCTCCACCTGTCCCTGTAAATCAGGCACTTCCAGTTCCTCCAGACACCGGAGTACCTGTTACGGTACCCCCGGGTCAGCCTGCCATACAAGTTCAGCCCACGTTACAATTACCGACCCTGCAAGCACGAAGAATGTCAGTCGACGATTCTAGTCTAGGGGCCGCAGGAGGGGGTCCTCCTCAAACCCCGCCACCACACAAGCGTTTATCAGCACTCGAATTACATGCTCAAGCATCACAGCGTACTCCTAGAAGTAATAAGTCTGTTACAGAAATCAGACAGGCCCTTACCGAATGTGTCTATGACACAGTCCCAGGCGAGTATAATATGGTTTTATATTCCGTACGCGTAAGAAGGGTGACCGAGTATCTTGTCACCTTGCCGAATATGAAGGAAGATCTAGACAGAATATATCGTTTCATCCGTACAGGGGATGATCCAGAAAGTATTGGCGAGATTATGTCTCAAAGAAAAGCCGAGATTCAGCTCATGGTATTAAAGTTCCTGATCAATTGTCTAGTAAGAGAACAAGATTACCCGTCTAAAGATCCCGCCGAAATGAGAATCCTAACAAGGTGGAGTGATAATATAGCCGAGGGTAAGCACAAGACCATTAGTGCCATGGAAAGTATGTACAAGAAGATTCGTAAAGAAATAATAAGGTTACACGAACAGCGTAAAGCAGCACAAGTAAGCGAGAAAGAAAGTGTCTCTGATCCTGAAGAGGAAGACGAGAATCCCGCCAGAATAGCGTATGTAGGAAAATCCAGATTTCCAGATCGCCATTTACGTCCAGAACCTAAGTCTATGTTTCATCATCCAGCACCAGAACAAAGTTCTCTAGAACAAGTATTTCAAGCTACCGATCACATTCTGAAATCACGAGTCGGTTATAGCGAATTAAGTACTATGCATGAACAAGAACTAGCCCGATCAGCAGTCCGATGGATTACTGACTCTACCACTTTTCCAGACGAAATAGTGGCACAAATGTTTCTGAAACTGCCCCCAGCCGAGCAACGACTGGTGGGTATGTATATGATCCAGCACCTCATTACCTTGTATGAGGGTCAACATTCTGATCCAGGCCCGTTACATGATATCCTGAACGAGTTACTCCAGTACAGATGGAGAGGTCTAGGTACCGATTTAATTAGTGTCATTCTAGAACAGCGCCACAAGTATAGAACGTTCCTGAACCCGCATTTTGTTCATGTCTCACCCCCAGAAAGTAAACCATTCTACATAGACAGACAGAATCCGCTACGAGAAGTCCACCCAGTCCAAGGGGCGGGTGGCGAAATGCAACGAGTATTTGTATACACTCCGATATCAAAGATGGAACTCCTTGAAATGAAGAAATTAATTCCCTGTCATGACAAAGATCCAGCGGGGTTCCATAGAGAATTAAAAGACATGCTCCGTATGGGAGAATACACTTACCCAGATATCATTAAAATGTTAAAGGTCCTGCTACCCGCAGGGGTGTATGAAAAGTTAAAAGAAAAAGAATGGGAGGTGGGAGAGAAAAAGATCGATTGGGCAGCTCTAGAAGCTGAAGACAAGGCACGAGTACCAGGTACCGGTCTTGGAGATAAATGTAAAGAATTACCAGAATTATTGATTCAAGTTTTACCCAGATTACTGACGACTAGAAAAGAAGACTGGGATGCAATCTCAGCCTGTAAACAGAAACAAGATGAAGACATTAGTGATTTTTATTCTAGATTTGAGAAATGTTTCAGTATTAACAGTGGTCTCAAGACAAGTAGTGAGTCATACCCTCATCTTTTCGTTACCAAATTAGTCGAGAATTCAAGTCCACAAATTAAAAACCGAGTTTTGAAAGTCGAAAGCACCTGGCAAGCAAATACTCCGTCCCAGATGCTCCAGATGCTCCAGTATCACCAGAATAGAATCAGAGAAGAGCAAGAACACGAAAGAAAACGTATGAAAGACACGAAAATGAAAGTGCTAGTTGCACAATCTATTCCTCAAGACAGTCAGAAGAGGGGTCCGAATCAAGCCAGTCATCCTGCGGCTCCCGTTAAAGGGAACTGCAATTATTGTAAACAGCCAGGTCATTTTATAAACGAGTGTGCAGTTCTGAAACACAACATAGCTACTGGTAAGACTAAAGAAAGGCCACGTCCGCCAAGACAAGAACAAGTTTCACAGACTCTTCAGTCACAGAATGCACAACAGACAGTTACAGTACCGCAGCCTATTGCTGCAACACAGCACGTTACTTCACAGATGTACCAGTATGCACAGTCCGAGTATCCAGAGTACCAGTCATATTCATGAAACAGCCTAGAGAGGGAGGTAGGCTTGCCTCTCATCGAGATACCTGTAGACCAAGAAGGTCCCTATGTTCATAGTCAAGTATTAGGGAAAGACAGAAAGTTTTTGATCGATACAGGGGCAAGTAGGACCACAATTAGTCACGCCGAAGTTCCAGGGGCTCCGCTCTCAGGCTCAAGAAATGTTTCCCTTGGATTTTCAGGAAAACCCATAGTTAATGAGATTTCAAAGCCAGTTACTCTAGAAGTAGGTCCATTGTCCCGTACTACTGATCTGTTACTTACTAAGTCATGTCCAGAAAATCTATTAGGCATTAAGACATTGAAAGAATTAGGTGCAGTTATTTGCTGTTCCCCAGAGGGAATACGTCTGTTCCTACGTGACTTCAAGGGTCACTATGTATTACGAGATTTTGATTCAAGATTGTCTAATGTTCCGCAGCATTTATGGGCGCAAGGTCCAACTGATGTAGGTTACATGCAAATCACACCCTATCGTGTGACTCTCAAACCAGGTGTAGTGTTACCACGAATCAGGCAGTACAGATTGCCACCTGAGGCTGTAGCAGCCTTATCCAAAATTATTGACGAGCTCATGGCTCAAGGAGTAGTTGTAGAAACTGACTCCAATGCATGTAATTCTCCGATCATTCCAGTCATGAAACGTACTGATCCAAATGCACCCCCAGTATATCGATTAGTGATTGATTTACGAGAGCTTAACAAATGTATTATTCCTCAGTACCCAGTTGTTCCAGACATTTCTTCCCTGTTAACAGCCATTGATTCCGAAGCCATGTTTTTCACTGTTATTGACCTCAAGAATGCATTTTTTAGTGTTCCAATTCATCCAGACAGCCAGTTTCTTTTCGGATTTTGTTTAAATGGAAGGAGCTATATGTTTACACGCGCTCCTCAAGGTTTCACAGAAAGCCCTAGTATTTACAGTCAAGCACTCAAGAGACAACTAGACAACATTCACATGCCAACTGACACTGCCCTGCTCCAGTATGTCGATGATCTACTGATCACAGCCCGTTCTGAACGTGCTTGCGAGCGAGCATCACTTACAGTTCTGTATTTTCTAGCCGAGATGGGGCACAAGGTGTCACCTTCGAAGCTTCAATTCTGTGTCCAGCAAGTGGTATACTTAGGACACTTGCTGTCCAAGAGGGGTAGGCAGTTGACACCCGACCGTATCCAGTTAATAGCGAGTCTTCCCCAGCCCAGAACCCAGAAGGAGGTACGTGCTTTTATCGGCCTTACTTCTTATTGTAGACAATGGATTCCCCAGTATGCATTCCTAGCCAAGCCACTGATACAGTTAACGACACAGGAGGCAGCCGTATCGACTGTCCTCCCTTGGACATCTGACCATACACTTAGTTTCAACGAGTTAAAGAAAGCCCTATGTCAAGCTCCAGTTCTAGCTACACCGAACTACAGTAAGCCTTTTACACTTTTCGTTACTGAACGCGAAGGTACAGCATTATCTGTTCTCACACAAGATCAAGCAGGTCAATACAAGCCCTGTGCTTATTTTTCGAGCACATTAGATCCAGTCGCCCAGGCGTTGCCTGCGTGCCTCAAGTCAGTTGCAGCCACAGCACTAGCTATCAGACAAAGTGATTCCATAGTTTTAGGACATTCCCTGACAGTACAGGTTCCACATTCAGTAGAAGTTCTTTTAAACCGAACACAAACTCAGCACTTGACAATTGCACGTTTAACAGGTTATGAATTGACACTGTTCCAGCCACACATAGAAATTAGACGCTGCAACGTTCTGAATCCTGCTACACTGTTACCATCAGTTAGTTCAAATCCAGACACACATGATTGTGTGGAAGTAGTTAACATTACGACAAAGCCAAGACAAGACCTGACAGATATTCCGTTACCAGATCCTGACCTGACACTTTATGTGGATGGTTCATGTATGAGAACTAGTACAGGAGAACTAGTCGCCGCGTATGCAGTGACTACTGACACTGAAGTTATTGAAACACACCGTATTGATACTCTGTCCGCTCAAGCAGCAGAGCTAGTCGCTCTGACACAAGCCTGTATACATGCCAAGAACCTGAAAGTTAATGTTTACACAGATTCACGTTACGCATTCGGAGTTGTACACGACTTCGGAGTGCTCTGGCAGGAGAGAGGTTTTATGACTTCTCATGGAACCAAGATTCAGCATGGTCTCCTTATTCAAGCCCTATTAGATGCCATACATTTACCGACATCTATTGCTATCATGAAATGCAAAGCACATACGAAAGTTACTGACATTATTTCCCAAGGTAATGATTTAGCAGACCGCACAGCCAAGCTTACAGCACAGACTCCAGACATCCCAGTTAATATGACACATATTCCAGATCTGACTACATGCATGACAGTTAAGGACCCTACTCAAGATGTCATAGATATCCAGTCACATGCTACTCCCGATGAAATCAAGAAATGGTCTGTACAAGGAGGGGTCCAGACAGATCAAGGATGGTTAACGAAGGGTAGAGCCACATGGTTTCTCCCCGATTCTATGGTTCAAGTCATTATCAATACCGCACATAGTCCAGCACATTTAGGAGAAAAAGCTATGTTAGATAGTATCCAGAACATTTGGTTCAACAAGCATTTACGAGCTGCAGCCAAGCAGAAAGTCCGTACCTGTATGATATGTTGTCAGTTTAATCCAGGTAAAAGTGTCCCGGTGGAACAAGGTGGTTTCCAGCCCCCTGACCACCCTTTTGAGGTCCTCCAGATGGATTATATTCAAATGGAGCGATGTCGAGGTTTCAAGTATGTCCTTGTAGTTGTATGCGCCTTGTCCAGATGGACAGAAGCATATCCAGTCCCAGATTACACAGCCGCGACCACTGCCAAGCAGTTGGTTCGTGAATTCTTCCCTAGATATGGACTCCCTAGAGTCGTATATTCTGATAACGGCCAGCCATTCTCATCTGAACTCATGAGACACGTTTCCCTTTTGTTAGGGTACCAGTGGAAGTTCCATTGTGTACGCCATCCAGAAGCAGCTGGACTAGTCGAAAGGCATAATCAGACTCTGAAAATCCGTATAGCAAAAGTCTGTAAAGACAAGGGTGTGGACTGGTTAGTAGCTTTGCCAGTCGCTCTGTTTTACATGCGTATGGTCGCACATTCCAGATCAGGTCTGTCCCCGTATGAGGTCGTTTTCGGCCGCCCCCCTAACATGTGGGGTACTCCTAGACCCCGAAGTATTACCGATGTTTCATGTAATGTGCTGACAGATTACCTAGCTTCCTTGATGTCTGCCCTCAACTCATGTCGTTCACAGGTTGCCGCCGCATTTCCAGACAATACCGAGGTGGCACCGCACGAGATCGTTCCAGGTTCCTTGGTGATGATCAGAAATTTCGACAGATCAAGTCCGCTGGAACCACGTTGGAAGGAGCCACGTCAGGTCCTCTTGACCACCCGAACTGCCGTCAAGTTGGAAGGCAGGAAGGGGTGGGTTCATCTTTCTCATGTAAAACTTTTCAAAGGACCGAAACCAGACATTTCCAAGAACATTTCCCAGGATTTGAAGGATTGCCAGAACATTGTTTTAAAGGACTGTCCCGCACAAGACACTATTACAACCCCTCCCTTGTTAGAGAAAACTCCGCAACAGGAGTATAAGTTAAAGCTCAGGTCTAATAAGTCAGCCAGTTTGATTGTATAAGTCCTCCCCTAGGTGAAACGGTTAGACTGTTTCTGACATGTATAAAATAGACCCCCATAGTGAGAGAGTCAGTCAAAGCTCAATCAAATGTATCGTTTTTCTGAGTTTCGTATTATTCATCAGCATAATGATTTCCTGCACCAGCTATGCTTTCTATCTGTGTTTTTCAGTTCCTCATGTAAATATGTCTGCTCATGCTACAGTAGAGCACACGTTTAGTGATCTGCCTCCTCACGAATATGCATACCGCCTCGCCATGCGTAATAACACATTTATCCGTATGTTACATTATTCACACCAGACCAGCAATGCCACTAATTGTTGGGTGTGTGGTCGACTCCCCCCTTTCCAGACACCGAAGGGAGTTCTGCCACTCTTTCCTTATCCATTCTCACACAATGGTTCGTGTGGAGCATGGTCCACGTTAACGTCATCCTCAACAGATATGTCTTTTCTTAACAGTACATGTTTCCCAGACAAGCAAGGTTTCCCCCACAGAACAGGTTTAGATTTAGAAAATGAAGTATATAATTTAGGAAATTATTCGTCGAATTTCATGGTTCTGAATGTTCAGTCTGATACTACTCCAGACTCACCCGCTATTTCAGTACTACCAGTCAAAGGCGAATTATGTGTCCGTAGTTATGGTTCTGTACATATAGGTCATAGTGAATGTACTACTGTTATCCAGTATAGTGACAGTAGGAAATCTATTTTCAAAGCTTCACGTCATTCTTATTTTGTTTGTGGTCAAACTGCATATGTCCGTCTGCCCCTCGATTGGGAGGGAACCTGTTACATTGCTTTCCTACTGCCACCTGTTTTTCTAGCCCCACCTGACTATCATAGGAATTCTTTCTTAGTACACACTAGACACAAGAGAAATCTCCCGATTGTCGATTATACTGAAACCGCCGCAGAGCAATTCATTGATATAGATAAAGGTGTTTTCCCTTATTTAGGCACAGTTGTAAATAGTAAGCTTATCCGTAGGTTAACAAGAACCCTTGAAGCAGTAGTAGATGAGACTGCCTCCGCTCTAGGTAATTTAACTGAAGAGCAATCCTTTATGAGAATTGTCGTTTTACAGAATCGTCTCGTCCTTGACGTCATACTGGCCGATAGGGGCGGGGCCTGTAGAATTCTCGGATCCAGTTGTTGTATTTTCATTCCAAATAACGCGCCGTCTGTTTATTCAGCTATAACCAGACTCCATAAAATTGCCCATCTGTTACACCAAGATCCAGGCACCTGGACATGGTCCGGTTGGTTCTGGAATATAACTTCCGCATGGGGTTGGAAAGTCCTGTCCTTTCTAGGTATTGCAGTAGCGATCATATTTAGTTGCTGCCTCTGTATACAATGTGGCCCTGCGATTTGCAGCATGTGTGCTACCTCTTGTATTCCTAGTCCCAAGCCCTGTTCTAAATCCCGTTCCAAGACAATTCGAGACGAGCAAATGGTACTGTATGAAATGATAGACGGTATCATGAATATTGATGTTTCCTGATGGAAACGTAGTGACAAGGAGGGAATGTGGAAAAGTAAATTTTGCCATGTTCTGTGTCCCTACGCCTCATCCATCATATGTTATGTGTGCATGATCAATATGCATATGTTATTCCCCATTTCTGATTAAAGACGCAATTACAGTTGTGTCCACTTCTAGTATGTTAGTTTCCAGTCCTCGTGAATACTACGAATATCAGGCCTATGTAAGTAATGTTGCCACGTTTCTCAGTGTGCACGTTATTCAATTATAAAGTCCCCGTTTCCAGGCCTCAAAAGGGCCCGGACCACAGATTCAGCTCCTGTCTCCTGAAAGCCTCGCTGAGGAGCGATACAGCCCCCACCTGTATCCTCGACCCTTCACTTACTTCCTGCCTTGCAGTGCCCGGTGCACCCCGGCTCTGCCTCTGAGTCTGCCAAAAGTATGTTATAGTTCCAGCTATCAGTTCAGTCCTCCTCCTCTGCATTCCTAAGCTACTGAACTGCATCAATAGTTTCCGTCATTGTCTAGCCTTTTTGTCTCCATGTTAGAGAAATACTGTATTTAATGGTCATTTAATATTCTTCACGCACTACATGTAGAATAATGCATGGTCCGGTCTTAGAAATCAAGTTAGCTTTTCCCCTCATGACTTCTAGTTTATATCAACACGTTCCCTAAACATTAGATACCAGATAGGGTTTAGGTACATGTCGCTCCGACCCTCCAGACTCTAGTCTCTGCTCCTAGCACAGAGTTCGTAGCCCCCAGCTTCTCCTAGTAACACGTCATTGCCAGTTTTCGCGCACCATTAGGTTAGAGGTCCCGGCTCCTTAGGTAGCCCCCTCCAATGTGTCCGCCCATTCATGACATATTCTGTTACGTTTTGCATCACATGTCTATGTATACTCCCAGTTACACCTACTTTTACTCTTATCTCTCGCGACTGCTACCTGTCACGCCTTCTACTCCACCTACTGTTACGCCTACTGTAATGTAATGCTATGTGTTTGCGCTATGTATATAAGTCAATGTTATGTTATTAAATGTTAGCGCGCTCATCCCAGACCTAGCCCCAGCAGCTGCTGGGCCCCAGTTGTCCTGCTGGGCCTTATTGTCCTATTCCTATGCAGGTTGTCCTGATCCTGTCCTTATGCTGTAATAAACCTGCAGAAACTCCTACTACCTCGAATCTTGACTCTTATTTTATTGAGCTATCTGTTATGCTATAAGTCTAGTCAAAAATAGGGTATTATTTATTTATTTACCACACTAGGCAGGGCTTTAAGTGGGACGGGTCTCTATCTAGCAGGACCACCCTTCACTATGTATGTCAATTCAAAGAGACTCCTTATCCTTCTTTCACAGTCTCATCGTTTCAGAAGTAATGCTTTGTGTTTATTAGCAGGTAAACATGCGTGCTTTCTACAGAGGAATTGTATTTGTATCTGTTCACAGGCTTCTTTCATATTGTCATACGCAAGGCTTTAAGTGGGACGGGTCTCTATCTAGCAGGACCACCCTTCACTCTTTATGTCAATTCAAAGAGACTCCTTATAGTTCTTTCACAGTCTCATCATTTCAGAAGTGATGCTTTGTGTTTATTTGCAGGTAAACATGCGTGCTTTCTACAGAGGAATTGTATTTGTATCTGTTCACAGGCTTCTTTCATATTGTCATACGCAGGGCTTTAAGTGGGACGGGTCTCTCTCTAGCAGGACCACCCTTCACTATGTATATCAATTCAAAGAGACTCCTTATAGTTCTTTCACAGTCTCATAATTTCAGAAGTGATTTTTGTGTTTATTAGCAGGTAAACATGCGTACTTTCTACAGAGGAATAGTATTTGTATCTGTTCACAGGCTTCTTTCATATTGTCCTAGGCAGGGCTTTAAGTGGGACGGGTCTCTATCTAGCAGGACCACCCTTCACTATGTATGTCAATTCAAAGAGACTCCTGATAGTTCTTTCACAGTCTCATAATTTCAGAAGTGATGCTTTGTGTTTATTAGCAGGTAAACATGTGCGCTTTCTACAGAGGAATAGTATTTGTATCTGTTCACAGGCTTCTTTCATATTGTCATACGCAGGGCTTTAAGTGGGACGGTCTCTATCTAGCAGGACCACCCTTCTCTATGTATGTCAATTCAAAGAGACTCCTGATAGTTCTTTCACAGTCTCATCATTTCAGAAATGATGCTTTGTGTTTATTAGCAGGTAAACATGCGTGCTTTCTACAGAGGAATAATATTTGTATCTGTTCACAGGCTTCTTTCATATTGTCATAAGCAGGGCTTTAAGTGGGACGGGTCTCTATCTAGCAGGACCACCCTTCACTATGTATGTCAATTCAAAGAGACTCCTGATAGTTCTTTCACAGTCTCATCATTTCAGAAGTGATTCTTTGTGTTTATTAGCAGGTAAACATGCGTACTTTCTACAGAGGAATAGTATTTGTATCTGTTCACAGGCTTCTTTCATATTGTCATACGCAGGGCTTTAAGTGGGACGGGTCTCTATCTAGCAGGACCACCCTTCACTATGTATGTCAATTCAAAGAGACTCCTGATAGTTCTTTCACAGTCTCATCATTTCAGAAGTGATTCTTTGTGTTTATTAGCAGGTAAACATGCGTACTTTCTACAGAGGAATAGTATTTGTATCTGTTCACAGGCTTCTTTCATATTGTCCTAGGCAGGGCTTTAAGTGGGACGGGTCTCTATCTAGCAGGACCACCCTTCACTATGTATGTCAATTCAAAGAGACTCCTTATCCTTCTTTCACAGTCTCATCGTTTCAGAAGTGATGCTTTGTGTTTATTAGCAGGTAAACATGCGTGCTTTCTACAGAGGAATTGTATTTGTATCTGTTCACAGGCTTCTTTCATATTGTCATACGCAAGGCTTTAAGTGGGACGGGTCTCTATCTAGCAGGACCACCCTTCACTATGTATGTCAATTCAAAGAGACTCCTTATAGTTCTTTCACAGTCTCATCATTTCAGAAGTGATGCTTTGTGTTTATTAGCAGGTAAACATGCGTGCTTTCTACAGAGGAATTGTATTTGTATATGTTCACATGCTTCTTTCATATTGTCCTAGGCAGGGCTTTAAGTGGGACGGGTCTCTATCTAGCAGGACCACCCTTCACTATGTATGTCAATTCAAAGAGACTCCTTATAGTTCTTTCACAGTCTCATCATTTCAGAAGTGATGCTTTGTGTTTATTAGCAGGTAAACATGCGTACTTTCTACAGAGGAATAGTATTTGTATCTGTTCACAGGCTTCTTTCATATTGTCATACGCAGGACTTTAAGTGGGACAGGTCTCTATCTAGCAGGACCACCCTTCACTATGTATGTCAATTCAAAGAGACTCCTGATAGTTCTTTCACAGTCTCATCATTTCAGAAGTGATGCTTTGTGTTTATTAGCAGGTAAACATGCTTACTTTCTACAGAGGAATAGTGTTTGTATCTGTTCACAGGCTTCTTTCATATTGTCATACGCAGGGCTTTAAGTGGGACGGGTCTCTATCTAGCAGGACCACCCTTCACTATGTATGTCAATTCAAAGAGACTCCTGATAGTTCTTTCACAGTCTCATCATTTCAGAAGTGATGCTTTGTGTTTATTAGCAGGTAAACATGCGCACTTTCTACAGAGGAATAGTATTTGTATCTGTTCACAGGCTTCTTTCATATTGTCCTAGGCAGGGCTTTAAGTGGGACGGGTCTCTATCTAGCAGGACCACCCTTCACTATGTATGTCAATTCAAAGAGACTCCTGATAGTTCTTTCACAGTCTCATCATTTCAGAAGTGATGCTTTGTGTTTATTAGCAGGTAAACATGCATGCTTTCTACAGAGGAATTGTATTTGTATCTGTTCACAGGCTTCTTTCATATTGTCATACGCAAGGCTTTAAGTGGGACGGGTCTCTATCTAGCAGGACCACCCTTCACTATGTATGTCAATTCAAAGAGACTCCTTATAGTTCTTTCACAGTCTCATCATTTCAGAAGTGATGCTTTGTGTTTATTAGCAGGTAAACATGCGTGCTTTCTACAGAGGAATTGTATTTGTATCTGTTCACATGCTTCTTTCATATAGTCCTAGGCAGGGCTTTAAATGGGACGGGTCTCTATCTAGCAGGACCACCCTTCACTATGTATGTCAATTCAAAGAGACTCCTTATCCTTCTTTCACAGTCTCATCATTTCAGAAGTGATGCTTTGTGTTTATTAGCAGGTAAACATGCGTACTTTCTACAGAGGAATAGTATTTGTATCTGTTCACAGGCTTCTTTCATATTGTCCTAGGCAGGGCTTTAAGTGGGACGGGTCTCTATCTAGCAGGACCACCCTTCACTATGTATGTCAATTCAAAGAGACTCCTTATAGTTCTTTCACAGTCTCATCATTTCAGAAGTGATGCTTTGTGTTTATTAGCAGGTAAACATGCGTACTTTCTACAGAGGAATAGTATTTGTATCTGTTCACAGGCTTCTTTCATATTGTCATACGCAGGGCTTTAAGTGGGACGGGTCTCTATCTAGCAGGACCACCCTTCTCTATGTATGTCAATTCAAAGAGACTCCTGATAGTTCTTTCACAGTCTCATCATTTCAGAAATGATGCTTTGTGTTTATTAGCAGGTAAACATGCGTGCTTTCTACAGAGGAATAATATTTGTATCTGTTCACAGGCTTCTTTCATATTGTCATAAGCAGGGCTTTAAGTGGGACGGGTCTCTATCTAGCAGGACCACCCTTCACTATGTATGTCAATTCAAAGAGACTCCTGATAGTTCTTTCACAGTCTCATCATTTCAGAAGTGATTCTTTGTGTTTATTAGCAGGTAAACACGCGTACTTTCTACAGAGGAATAGTATTTGTGTCTGTTCACAGGCTTCTTTCATATTGTCATACGCAAGGCTTTAAGTGGGACGGGTCTCTATCTAGCAGGACCACCCTTCACTATGTATGTCAATTCAAAGAGACTCCTGATAGTTCTTTCACAGTCTCATCATTTCAGAAGTGATTCTTTGTGTTTATTAGCAGGTAAACATGCGTGCTTTCTACAGAGGAATTGTATTTGTATCTGTTCACAGGCTTCTTTCATATTGTCATACGCAAGGCTTTAAGTGGGACGGGTCTCTATCTAGCAGGACCACCCTTCACTATGTATGTCAATTCAAAGAGACTCCTTATAGTTCTTTCACAGTCTCATCATTTCAGAAGTGATGCTTTGTGTTTATTAGCAGGTAAACATGCGTGCTTTCTACAGAGGAATTGTATTTGTATATGTTCACATGCTTCTTTCATATTGTCCTAGGCAGGGCTTTAAGTGGGACGGGTCTCTATCTAGTAGGACCACCCTTCACTATGTATGTCAATTCAAAGAGACTCCTGATAGTTCTTTCACAGTCTCATCATTTCAGAAGTGATGCTTTGTGTTTATTAGCAGGTAAACATGCGTACTTTCTACAGAGGAATAGTGTTTGTATCTGTTCACAGGCTTCTTTCATATTGTCATACGCAGGGCTTTAAGTGGGACGGGTCTCTATCTAGCAGGACCACCCTTCACTATGTATGTCAATTCAAAGAGACTCCTGATAGTTCTTTCACAGTCTCATCATTTCAGAAGTGATGCTTTGTGTTTATTAGCAGGTAAACATGCGCACTTTCTACAGAGGAATAGTATTTGTATCTGTTCACAGGCTTCTTTCATATTGTCCTAGGCAGGGCTTTAAGTGGGACGGGTCTCTATCTAGCAGGACCACCCTTCACTATGTATGTCAATTCAAAGAGACTCCTGATAGTTCTTTCACAGTCTCATCATTTCAGAAGTGATGCTTTGTGTTTATTAGCAGGTAAACATGCATGCTTTCTACAGAGGAATTGTATTTGTATCTGTTCACAGGCTTCTTTCATATTGTCATACGCAAGGCTTTAAGTGGGACGGGTCTCTATCTAGCAGGACCACCCTTCACTATGTATGTCAATTCAAAGAGACTCCTTATAGTTCTTTCACAGTCTCATCATTTCAGAAGTGATGCTTTGTGTTTATTAGCAGGTAAACATGCGTGCTTTCTACAGAGGAATTGTATTTGTATCTGTTCACATGCTTCTTTCATATAGTCCTAGGCAGGGCTTTAAATGGGACGGGTCTCTATCTAGCAGGACCACCCTTCACTATGTATGTCAATTCAAAGAGACTCCTTATCCTTCTTTCACAGTCTCATCATTTCAGAAGTGATGCTTTGTGTTTATTAGCAGGTAAACATGCGTACTTTCTACAGAGGAATAGTATTTGTATCTGTTCACAGGCTTCTTTCATATTGTCCTAGGCAGGGCTTTAAGTGGGACGGGTCTCTATCTAGCAGGACCACCCTTCACTATGTATGTCAATTCAAAGAGACTCCTTATAGTTCTTTCACAGTCTCATCATTTCAGAAGTGATGCTTTGTGTTTATTAGCAGGTAAACATGCATGCTTTCTACAGAGGAATTGTATTTGTATCTGTTCACAGGCTTCTTTCATATTGTCATACGCAAGGCTTTAAGTGGGACGGGTCTCTATCTAGCAGGACCACCCTTCACTATGTATGTCAATTCAAAGAGACTCCTTATAGTTCTTTCACAGTCTCATAATTTCAGAAGTGATGCTTTGTGTTTATTAGCAGGTAAACATGCGCACTTTCTACAGAGGAATAGTATTTGTATCTGTTCACAGGCTTCTTTCATATTGTCCTAGGCAGGGCTTTAAGTGGGATGGGTCTCTATCTAGCAGGACCACCCTTCACTATGTATGTCAATTCAAAGAGACTCCTTATAGTTCTTTCACAATCTCATCATTTCAGAAGTGATGCTTTGTGTTTATTAGCAGGTAAACATGCGCGCTTTCTACAGAGGAATAGTATTTGTATCTGTTCACAGGCTTCTTTCATATTGTCCTAGGCAGGGCTTTAAGTGGGACGGGTCTCTATCTAGCAGGACCACCCGTCACTATGTATGTCAATTCAAAGAGACTCCTGATAGTTCTTTCACAGTCTCATCGTTTCAGAAGTGATGCTTTGTGTTTATTAGCAGGTAAACATGCGTGCTTTCTACAGAGGAATTGTATTTGTATCTGTTCACATGCTTCTTTCATATTGTCCTAGGCAGGGCTTTAAGTGGGACGGGTCTCTATCTAGCAGGACCACCCTTCACTATGTATGTCAATTCAAAGAGACTCCTTATAATTCTTTCACAGTCTCATCATTTCAGAAATGATGCTTTGTGTTTATTAGCAGGTAAACATGCGTACTTTCTACAGAGGAATAGTATTTGTATCTGTTCACATGCTTCTTTCATATTGTCATACGCAAGGCTTTAAGTGGGACGGGTCGCTATCTAGCAGGACCACCCTTCACTATGTATGTCAATTCAAAGAGACTCCTGATAGTTCTTTCACAGTCTCATCATTTCAGAAATGATGCTTTGTGTTTATTAGCAGGTAAACATGCGTACTTTCTACAGAGGAATAGTATTTGTATCTGTTCACAGGCTTCTTTCATAGTGTCATACGCAGGGCTTTAAGTGGGACGGGTCTTTATCTAGCAGGACCACCCTTCATTATGTATGTCAATTCAAAGAGACTCCTTATAGTTCTTTCACAGTCTCATCATTTCAGAAGTGATGCTTTGTGTTTATTAGCAGGTAAACATGCGTACTTTCTACAGAGGAATAGTATTTGTATCTGTTCACAGGCTTCTTTCATATTGTCCTAGGCAGGGCTTTAAGTGGAACGGGTATCTATCTAGCAGGACCACCCTTCACTATGTATGTCAATTCAAAGAGACTCCTGATAGTTCTTTCACAGTCTCATCGTTTCAGAAGTGATGCTTTGTGTTTATTAGCAGGTAAACATGCGTGCTTTCTACAGAGGAATTGTATTTGTATCTGTTCACATGCTTCTTTCATATTGTCATACGCAAGGCTTTAAGTGGGACGGGTCTCTATCTAGCAGTGCCACCCTTCACTCTTTATGTCAATTCAAAGAGACTCCTGATAGTTCTTTCACAGTCTCATCATTTCGGAAATGATGCTTTGTGTTTATTAGCAGGTAAACATGCGTACTTTCTACAGAGGAATAGTATTTGTATCTGTTCACATGCTTCTTTCATAGTGTCATACGCAGGGCTTTAAGTGGGACGGGTCTCTATCTAGCAGGACCACCCTTCACTATGTATGTCAATTCAAAGAGACTCCTTATAGTTCTTTCACAGTCTCATCATTTCAGAAGTGATGCTTTGTGTTTATTAGCAGGTAAACATGCGTACTTTCTACAGAGGAATAGTATTTGTATCTGTTCACAGGCTTCTTTCATATTGTCATACGCAAGGCTTTAAGTGGGACGGGTCTCTATCTAGCAGGACCACCCTTCACTATGTATGTCAATTCAAAGAGACTCCTTATAGTTCTTTCACAGTCTCATCATTTCAGAAGTGATGCTTTGTGTTTATTAGCAGGTAAACATGCGCACTTTCTACAGAGGAACAGTATTTGTATCTGTTCACATGCTTCTTTCATATTGTCATACGCAGGACTTTAAGTGGGACGGGTCTCTATCTAGCAGGACCACCCTTCACTATGTATGTCAATTCAAAGAGACTCCTGATAGTTCTTTCACAGTCTCATCATTTCAGAAGTGATGCTTTGTGTTTATTAGCAGGTAAACATGCGCACTTTCTACAGAGGAATAGTATTTGTATCTGTTCACAGGCTTCTTTCATATTGTCCTAGGCTGGGCTTTAAGTGGGACGGGTCTCTATCTAGCAGGACCACCCTTCACTATGTATGTCAATTCAAAGAGACTCCTTATAGTTCTTTCACAGTCTCATCATTTCAGAAGTGATGCTTTGTGTTTATTAGCAGGTAAACATGTGTGCTTTTTACAGAGGAATAGTATTTGTATCTGTTCACAGGCTTCTTTCATATTGTCCTAGGCAGGGCTTAAAGTGGGACGGGTCTCTATCTAGCAGGACCACCCTTCACTATGTATGTCAATTCAAAGAGACTCCTGATAGTTCTTTCACAGTCTCATCGTTTCAGAAGTGATGCTTTGTGTTTATTAGCAGGTAAACATGCGTGCTTTCTACAGAGGAATTGTATTTGTATCTGTTCACAGGCTTCTTTCATATTGTCATACGCAAGGCTTTAAGTGGGACGGGTCTCTATCTAGCAGGACCACCCTTCACTATGTATGTCAATTCAAAGAGACTCCTTATAGTTCTTTCACAGTCTCATCATTTCAGAAGTGATGCTTTGTGTTTATTAGCAGGTAAACATGCGTGCTTTCTACAGAGGAATTGTATTTGTATCTGTTCACATGCTTCTTTCATATAGTCCTAGGCAGGGCTTTAAATGGGACGGGTCTCTATCTAGCAGGACCATCCTTCACTATGTATGTCAATTCAAAGAGACTCCTTATCCTTCTTTCACAGTCTCATCATTTCAGAAGTGATGCTTTGTGTTTATTAGCAGGTAAACATGCGTACTTTCTACAGAGGAATAGTATTTGTATCTGTTCACAGGCTTCTTTCATATTGTCCTAGGCAGGGCTTTAAGTGGGACGGGTCTCTATCTAGCAGGACCACCCTTCACTATGTATGTCAATTCAAAGAGACTCCTTATAGTTCTTTCACAGTCTCATCATTTCAGAAGTGATGCTTTGTGTTTATTAGCAGGTAAACATGCGTACTTTCTACAGAGGAATAGTATTTGTATCTGTTCACAGGCTTCTTTCATATTGTCATACGCAGGGCTTTAAGTGGGACGGGTCTCTATCTAGCAGGACCACCCTTCTCTATGTATGTCAATTCAAAGAGACTCCTGATAGTTCTTTCACAGTCTCATCATTTCAGAAATGATGCTTTGTGTTTATTAGCAGGTAAACATGCGTGCTTTCTACAGAGGAATAATATTTGTATCTGTTCACAGGCTTCTTTCATATTGTCATAAGCAGGGCTTTAAGTGGGACGGGTCTCTATCTAGCAGGACCACCCTTCACTATGTATGTCAATTCAAAGAGACTCCTGATAGTTCTTTCACAGTCTCATCATTTCAGAAGTGATTCTTTGTGTTTATTAGCAGGTAAACATGCGTACTTTCTACAGAGGAATAGTATTTGTGTCTGTTCACAGGCTTCTTTCATATTGTCATACGCAAGGCTTTAAGTGGGACGGGTCTCTATCTAGCAGGACCACCCTTCACTATGTATGTCAATTCAAAGAGACTCCTGATAGTTCTTTCACAGTCTCATCATTTCAGAAGTGATTCTTTGTGTTTATTAGCAGGTAAACATGCGTGCTTTCTACAGAGGAATTGTATTTGTATCTGTTCACAGGCTTCTTTCATATTGTCATACGCAAGGCTTTAAGTGGGACGGGTCTCTATCTAGCAGGACCACCCTTCACTATGTATGTCAATTCAAAGAGACTCCTTATAGTTCTTTCACAGTCTCATCATTTCAGAAGTGATGCTTTGTGTTTATTAGCAGGTAAACATGCGTGCTTTCTACAGAGGAATTGTATTTGTATATGTTCACATGCTTCTTTCATATTGTCCTAGGCAGGGCTTTAAGTGGGACGGGTCTCTATCTAGCAGGACCACCCTTCACTATGTATGTCAATTCAAAGAGACTCCTGATAGTTCTTTCACAGTCTCATCATTTCAGAAGTGATGCTTTGTGTTTATTAGCAGGTAAACATGCGTACTTTCTACAGAGGAATAGTGTTTGTATCTGTTCACAGGCTTCTTTCATATTGTCATACGCAGGGCTTTAAGTGGGACGGGTCTCTATCTAGCAGGACCACCCTTCACTATGTATGTCAATTCAAAGAGACTCCTGATAGTTCTTTCACAGTCTCATCATTTCAGAAGTGATGCTTTGTGTTTATTAGCAGGTAAACATGCGCACTTTCTACAGAGGAATAGTATTTGTATCTGTTCACAGGCTTCTTTCATATTGTCCTAGGCAGGGCTTTAAGTGGGACGGGTCTCTATCTAGCAGGACCACCCTTCACTATGTATGTCAATTCAAAGAGACTCCTGATAGTTCTTTCACAGTCTCATCATTTCAGAAGTGATGCTTTGTGTTTATTAGCAGGTAAACATGCATGCTTTCTACAGAGGAATTGTATTTGTATCTGTTCACAGGCTTCTTTCATATTGTCATACGCAAGGCTTTAAGTGGGACGGGTCTCTATCTAGCAGGACCACCCTTCACTATGTATGTCAATTCAAAGAGACTCCTTATAGTTCTTTCACAGTCTCATCATTTCAGAAGTGATGCTTTGTGTTTATTAGCAGGTAAACATGCGTGCTTTCTACAGAGGAATTGTATTTGTATCTGTTCACATGCTTCTTTCATATAGTCCTAGGCAGGGCTTTAAATGGGACGGGTCTCTATCTAGCAGGACCACCCTTCACTATGTATGTCAATTCAAAGAGACTCCTTATCCTTCTTTCACAGTCTCATCATTTCAGAAGTGATGCTTTGTGTTTATTAGCAGGTAAACATGCGTACTTTCTACAGAGGAATAGTATTTGTATCTGTTCACAGGCTTCTTTCATATTGTCCTAGGCAGGGCTTTAAGTGGGACGGGTCTCTATCTAGCAGGACCACCCTTCACTATGTATGTCAATTCAAAGAGACTCCTTATAGTTCTTTCACAGTCTCATCATTTCAGAAGTGATGCTTTGTGTTTATTAGCAGGTAAACATGCATGCTTTCTACAGAGGAATTGTATTTGTATCTGTTCACAGGCTTCTTTCATATTGTCATACGCAAGGCTTTAAGTGGGACGGGTCTCTATCTAGCAGGACCACCCTTCACTATGTATGTCAATTCAAAGAGACTCCTTATAGTTCTTTCACAGTCTCATCATTTCAGAAGTGATGCTTTGTGTTTATTAGCAGGTAAACATGCGTACTTTCTACAGAGGAATAGTATTTGTATCTGTTCACATGCTTCTTTCATATTGTCATACGCAAGGCTTTAAGTGGGACGGGTCTCTATCTAGCAGGACCACCCTTCACTATGTATGTCAATTCAAAGAGACTCCTGATAGTTCTTTCACAGTCTCATCATTTCAGAAGTGATGCTTTGTGTTTATTAGCAGGTAAACATGCGTACTTTCTACAGAGGAATAGTGTTTGTATCTGTTCACAGGCTTCTTTCATATTGTCATACGCAGGGCTTTAAGTGGGACGGGTCTCTATCTAGCAGGACCACCCTTAACTATGTATGTCAATTCAAAGAGACTCCTGATAGTTCTTTCACAGTCTCATCATTTCAGAAGTGATGCTTTGTGTTTATTAGCAGGTAAACATGCGTGCTTTCTACAGAGGAATAATATTTGTATCTGTTCACAGGCTTCTTTCATATTGTCCTAGGCAGGGCTTTAAGTGGGACGGGTCTCTATCTAGCACTGACACCCTTCACTATGTATGTAAATTCAAAGAGACTCCTTATAGTTCTTTCACAGTCTCATCATTTCAGAAATGATGCTTTGAGTTTATTAGCAGGTAAACATGCGTACTTTCTACAGAGGAATAGTATGTGTATCTGTTCACAGGCTTCTTTCATATTGTCCTACGCAGGGCTTTAAGTGTGACGGGTCTCTATCTAGCACGACCACCCTTCACTCTTTATGTCAATTCAAAGAGACTCCTTATAGTTCTTTCACAGTCTCATCATTTCAGAAATGATGCTTTGTGTTTATTAGCAGGTAAACATGCGCACTTTCTACAGAGGAATAGTGTTTGTATCTGTTCACAGGCTTCTTTCATATTGTCATACGCAGGGCTTTAAGTGGGACGGGTCTCTATCTAGCAGGACCACCCTTCACTATGTATGTCAATTCAAAGAGACTCCTGATAGTTCTTTCACAGTCTCATAATTTCAGAAGTGATGCTTTGTGTTTATTAGCAGGTAAACATGCGCACTTTCTACAGAGGAATAGTATTTGTATCTGTTCACAGGCTTCTTTCATATTGTCATACGCAGGGCTTTAAGTGGGACGGGTCTCTATCTAGCAGGACCACCCTTCTCTATGTATGTCAATTCAAAGAGACTCCTGATAGTTCTTTCACAGTCTCATCATTTCAGAAATGATGCTTTGTGTTTATTAGCAGGTAAACATGCGTGCTTTCTACAGAGGAATAATATTTGTATCTGTTCACAGGCTTCTTTCATATTGTCATAAGCAGGGCTTTAAGTGGGACGGGTCTCTATCTAGCAGGACCACCCTTCACTATGTATGTCAATTCAAAGAGACTCCTGATAGTTCTTTCACAGTCTCATCATTTCAGAAGTGATTCTTTGTGTTTATTAGCAGGTAAACATGCGTACTTTCTACAGAGGAATAGTATTTGTGTCTGTTCACAGGCTTCTTTCATATTGTCATACGCAAGGCTTTAAGTGGGACGGGTCTCTATCTAGCAGGACCACCCTTCACTATGTATGTCAATTCAAAGAGACTCCTGATAGTTCTTTCACAGTCTCATCATTTCAGAAGTGATTCTTTGTGTTTATTAGCAGGTAAACATGCGTACTTTCTACAGAGGAATAGTATTTGTGTCTGTTCACAGGCTTCTTTCATATTGTCATACGCAAGGCTTTAAGTGGGACGGGTCTCTATCTAGCAGGACCACCCTTCACTATGTATGTCAATTCAAAGAGACTCCTGATAGTTCTTTCACAGTCTCATCATTTCAGAAGTGATGCTTTGTGTTTATTAGCAGGTAAACATGCGTACTTTCTACAGAGGAATAGTGTTTGTATCTGTTCACAGGCTTCTTTCATATTGTCATACGCAGGGCTTTAAGTGGGACGGGTCTCTATCTAGCAGGACCACCCTTAACTATGTATGTCAATTCAAAGAGACTCCTGATAGTTCTTTCACAGTCTCATCATTTCAGAAGTGATGCTTTGTGTTTATTAGCAGGTAAACATGCGTGCTTTCTACAGAGGAATAATATTTGTATCTGTTCACAGGCTTCTTTCATATTGTCCTAGGCAGGGCTTTAAGTGGGACGGGTCTCTATCTAGCACTGACACCCTTCACTATGTATGTAAATTCAAAGAGACTCCTTATAGTTCTTTCACAGTCTCATCATTTCAGAAATGATGCTTTGAGTTTATTAGCAGGTAAACATGCGTACTTTCTACAGAGGAATAGTATGTGTATCTGTTCACAGGCTTCTTTCATATTGTCCTACGCAGGGCTTTAAGTGTGACGGGTCTCTATCTAGCACGACCACCCTTCACTCTTTATGTCAATTCAAAGAGACTCCTTATAGTTCTTTCACAGTCTCATCATTTCAGAAATGATGCTTTGTGTTTATTAGCAGGTAAACATGCGCACTTTCTACAGAGGAATAGTGTTTGTATCTGTTCACAGGCTTCTTTCATATTGTCATACGCAGGGCTTTAAGTGGGACGGGTCTCTATCTAGCAGGACCACCCTTCACTATGTATGTCAATTCAAAGAGACTCCTGATAGTTCTTTCACAGTCTCATAATTTCAGAAGTGATGCTTTGTGTTTATTAGCAGGTAAACATGCGCACTTTCTACAGAGGAATAGTATTTGTATCTGTTCACAGGCTTCTTTCATATTGTCATACGCAGGGCTTTAAGTGGGACGGGTCTCTATCTAGCAGGACCACCCTTCTCTATGTATGTCAATTCAAAGAGACTCCTGATAGTTCTTTCACAGTCTCATCATTTCAGAAATGATGCTTTGTGTTTATTAGCAGGTAAACATGCGTGCTTTCTACAGAGGAATAATATTTGTATCTGTTCACAGGCTTCTTTCATATTGTCATAAGCAGGGCTTTAAGTGGGACGGGTCTCTATCTAGCAGGACCACCCTTCACTATGTATGTCAATTCAAAGAGACTCCTGATAGTTCTTTCACAGTCTCATCATTTCAGAAGTGATTCTTTGTGTTTATTAGCAGGTAAACATGCGTACTTTCTACAGAGGAATAGTATTTGTGTCTGTTCACAGGCTTCTTTCATATTGTCATACGCAAGGCTTTAAGTGGGACGGGTCTCTATCTAGCAGGACCACCCTTCACTATGTATGTCAATTCAAAGAGACTCCTGATAGTTCTTTCACAGTCTCATCATTTCAGAAGTGATTCTTTGTGTTTATTAGCAGGTAAACATGCGTGCTTTCTACAGAGGAATTGTATTTGTATCTGTTCACAGGCTTCTTTCATATTGTCATACGCAAGGCTTTAAGTGGGACGGGTCTCTATCTAGCAGGACCACCCTTCACTATGTATGTCAATTCAAAGAGACTCCTTATAGTTCTTTCACAGTCTCATCATTTCAGAAGTGATGCTTTGTGTTTATTAGCAGGTAAACATGCGTGCTTTCTACAGAGGAATTGTATTTGTATATGTTCACATGCTTCTTTCATATTGTCCTAGGCAGGGCTTTAAGTGGGACGGGTCTCTATCTAGCAGGACCACCCTTCACTATGTATGTCAATTCAAAGAGACTCCTGATAGTTCTTTCACAGTCTCATCATTTCAGAAGTGATGCTTTGTGTTTATTAGCAGGTAAACATGCGTACTTTCTACAGAGGAATAGTGTTTGTATCTGTTCACAGGCTTCTTTCATATTGTCATACGCAGGGCTTTAAGTGGGACGGGTCTCTATCTAGCAGGACCACCCTTCACTATGTATGTCAATTCAAAGAGACTCCTGATAGTTCTTTCACAGTCTCATCATTTCAGAAGTGATGCTTTGTGTTTATTAGCAGGTAAACATGCGCACTTTCTACAGAGGAATAGTATTTGTATCTGTTCACAGGCTTCTTTCATATTGTCCTAGGCAGGGCTTTAAGTGGGACGGGTCTCTATCTAGCAGGACCACCCTTCACTATGTATGTCAATTCAAAGAGACTCCTGATAGTTCTTTCACAGTCTCATCATTTCAGAAGTGATGCTTTGTGTTTATTAGCAGGTAAACATGCATGCTTTCTACAGAGGAATTGTATTTGTATCTGTTCACAGGCTTCTTTCATATTGTCATACGCAAGGCTTTAAGTGGGACGGGTCTCTATCTAGCAGGACCACCCTTCACTATGTATGTCAATTCAAAGAGACTCCTTATAGTTCTTTCACAGTCTCATCATTTCAGAAGTGATGCTTTGTGTTTATTAGCAGGTAAACATGCGTGCTTTCTACAGAGGAATTGTATTTGTATCTGTTCACATGCTTCTTTCATATAGTCCTAGGCAGGGCTTTAAATGGGACGGGTCTCTATCTAGCAGGACCACCCTTCACTATGTATGTCAATTCAAAGAGACTCCTTATCCTTCTTTCACAGTCTCATCATTTCAGAAGTGATGCTTTGTGTTTATTAGCAGGTAAACATGCGTACTTTCTACAGAGGAATAGTATTTGTATCTGTTCACAGGCTTCTTTCATATTGTCCTAGGCAGGGCTTTAAGTGGGACGGGTCTCTATCTAGCAGGACCACCCTTCACTATGTATGTCAATTCAAAGAGACTCCTTATAGTTCTTTCACAGTCTCATCATTTCAGAAGTGATGCTTTGTGTTTATTAGCAGGTAAACATGCATGCTTTCTACAGAGGAATTGTATTTGTATCTGTTCACAGGCTTCTTTCATATTGTCATACGCAAGGCTTTAAGTGGGACGGGTCTCTATCTAGCAGGACCACCCTTCACTATGTATGTCAATTCAAAGAGACTCCTTATAGTTCTTTCACAGTCTCATCATTTCAGAAGTGATGCTTTGTGTTTATTAGCAGGTAAACATGCGTACTTTCTACAGAGGAATAGTATTTGTATCTGTTCACATGCTTCTTTCATATTGTCATACGCAAGGCTTTAAGTGGGACGGGTCTCTATCTAGCAGGACCACCCTTCACTATGTATGTCAATTCAAAGAGACTCCTGATAGTTCTTTCACAGTCTCATCATTTCAGAAGTGATGCTTTGTGTTTATTAGCAGGTAAACATGCGTACTTTCTACAGAGGAATAGTGTTTGTATCTGTTCACAGGCTTCTTTCATATTGTCATACGCAGGGCTTTAAGTGGGACGGGTCTCTATCTAGCAGGACCACCCTTAACTATGTATGTCAATTCAAAGAGACTCCTGATAGTTCTTTCACAGTCTCATCATTTCAGAAGTGATGCTTTGTGTTTATTAGCAGGTAAACATGCGTGCTTTCTACAGAGGAATAATATTTGTATCTGTTCACAGGCTTCTTTCATATTGTCCTAGGCAGGGCTTTAAGTGGGACGGGTCTCTATCTAGCACTGACACCCTTCACTATGTATGTAAATTCAAAGAGACTCCTTATAGTTCTTTCACAGTCTCATCATTTCAGAAATGATGCTTTGAGTTTATTAGCAGGTAAACATGCGTACTTTCTACAGAGGAATAGTATGTGTATCTGTTCACAGGCTTCTTTCATATTGTCCTACGCAGGGCTTTAAGTGTGACGGGTCTCTATCTAGCACGACCACCCTTCACTCTTTATGTCAATTCAAAGAGACTCCTTATAGTTCTTTCACAGTCTCATCATTTCAGAAATGATGCTTTGTGTTTATTAGCAGGTAAACATGCGCACTTTCTACAGAGGAATAGTGTTTGTATCTGTTCACAGGCTTCTTTCATATTGTCATACGCAGGGCTTTAAGTGGGACGGGTCTCTATCTAGCAGGACCACCCTTCACTATGTATGTCAATTCAAAGAGACTCCTGATAGTTCTTTCACAGTCTCATAATTTCAGAAGTGATGCTTTGTGTTTATTAGCAGGTAAACATGCGCACTTTCTACAGAGGAATAGTATTTGTATCTGTTCACAGGCTTCTTTCATATTGTCCTAGGCAGGGCTTTAAGTGGGATGGGTCTCTATCTAGCAGGACCACCCTTCACTATGTATGTCAATTCAAAGAGACTCCTTATAGTTCTTTCACAATCTCATCATTTCAGAAGTGATGCTTTGTGTTTATTAGCAGGTAAACATGCGCGCTTTCTACAGAGGAATAGTATTTGTATCTGTTCACAGGCTTCTTTCATATTGTCCTAGGCAGGGCTTTAAGTGGGACGGGTCTCTATCTAGCAGGACCACCCGTCACTATGTATGTCAATTCAAAGAGACTCCTGATAGTTCTTTCACAGTCTCATCGTTTCAGAAGTGATGCTTTGTGTTTATTAGCAGGTAAACATGCGTGCTTTCTACAGAGGAATTGTATTTGTATCTGTTCACATGCTTCTTTCATATTGTCCTAGGCAGGGCTTTAAGTGGGACGGGTCTCTATCTAGCAGGACCACCCTTCACTATGTATGTCAATTCAAAGAGACTCCTTATAATTCTTTCACAGTCTCATCATTTCAGAAATGATGCTTTGTGTTTATTAGCAGGTAAACATGCGTACTTTCTACAGAGGAATAGTATTTGTATCTGTTCACATGCTTCTTTCATATTGTCATACGCAAGGCTTTAAGTGGGACGGGTCGCTATCTAGCAGGACCACCCTTCACTATGTATGTCAATTCAAAGAGACTCCTGATAGTTCTTTCACAGTCTCATCATTTCAGAAATGATGCTTTGTGTTTATTAGCAGGTAAACATGCGTACTTTCTACAGAGGAATAGTATTTGTATCTGTTCACAGGCTTCTTTCATAGTGTCATACGCAGGGCTTTAAGTGGGACGGGTCTCTATCTAGCAGGACCACCCTTCATTATGTATGTCAATTCAAAGAGACTCCTTATAGTTCTTTCACAGTCTCATCATTTCAGAAGTGATGCTTTGTGTTTATTAGCAGGTAAACATGCGTACTTTCTACAGAGGAATAGTATTTGTATCTGTTCACAGGCTTCTTTCATATTGTCCTAGGCAGGGCTTTAAGTGGAACGGGTATCTATCTAGCAGGACCACCCTTCACTATGTATGTCAATTCAAAGAGACTCCTGATAGTTCTTTCACAGTCTCATCGTTTCAGAAGTGATGCTTTGTGTTTATTAGCAGGTAAACATGCGTGCTTTCTACAGAGGAATTGTATTTGTATCTGTTCACATGCTTCTTTCATATTGTCATACGCAAGGCTTTAAGTGGGACGGGTCTCTATCTAGCAGTGCCACCCTTCACTCTTTATGTCAATTCAAAGAGACTCCTGATAGTTCTTTCACAGTCTCATCATTTCGGAAATGATGCTTTGTGTTTATTAGCAGGTAAACATGCGTACTTTCTACAGAGGAATAGTATTTGTATCTGTTCACATGCTTCTTTCATAGTGTCATACGCAGGGCTTTAAGTGGGACGGGTCTCTATCTAGCAGGACCACCCTTCACTATGTATGTCAATTCAAAGAGACTCCTTATAGTTCTTTCACAGTCTCATCATTTCAGAAGTGATGCTTTGTGTTTATTAGCAGGTAAACATGCGTACTTTCTACAGAGGAATAGTATTTGTATCTGTTCACAGGCTTCTTTCATATTGTCATACGCAAGGCTTTAAGTGGGACGGGTCTCTATCTAGCAGGACCACCCTTCACTATGTATGTCAATTCAAAGAGACTCCTTATAGTTCTTTCACAGTCTCATCATTTCAGAAGTGATGCTTTGTGTTTATTAGCAGGTAAACATGCGCACTTTCTACAGAGGAACAGTATTTGTATCTGTTCACATGCTTCTTTCATATTGTCATACGCAGGACTTTAAGTGGGACGGGTCTCTATCTAGCAGGACCACCCTTCACTATGTATGTCAATTCAAAGAGACTCCTGATAGTTCTTTCACAGTCTCATCATTTCAGAAGTGATGCTTTGTGTTTATTAGCAGGTAAACATGCGCACTTTCTACAGAGGAATAGTATTTGTATCTGTTCACAGGCTTCTTTCATATTGTCCTAGGCTGGGCTTTAAGTGGGACGGGTCTCTATCTAGCAGGACCACCCTTCACTATGTATGTCAATTCAAAGAGACTCCTTATAGTTCTTTCACAGTCTCATCATTCCAGAAGTGATGCTTTGTGTTTATTAGCAGGTAAACATGTGTGCTTTCTACAGAGGAATAGTATTTGTATCTGTTCACAGGCTTCTTTCATATTGTCCTAGGCAGGGCTTAAAGTGGGACGGGTCTCTATCTAGCAGGACCACCCTTGACTATGTATGTCAATTCAAAGAGACTCCTGATAGTTCTTTCACAGTCTCATCGTTTCAGAAGTGATGCTTTGTGTTTATTAGCAGGTAAACATGCGTGCTTTCTACAGAGGAATTGTATTTGTATCTGTTCACATGCTTCTTTCATATAGTCCTAGGCAGGGCTTTAAATGGGACGGGTCTCTATCTAGCAGGACCACCCTTCACTATGTATGTCAATTCAAAGAGACTCCTTATAGTTCTTTCACAGTCTCATCATTTCAGAAATGATGCTTTGTGTTTATTAGCAGGTAAACATGCGTACTTTCTACAGAGGAATAGTATTTGTATCTGTTCACAGGCTTCTTTCATATTGTCCTAGGCAGGGCTTTAAGTGGAACGGGTCTCTATTTAGCAGGACCACCCTTCACTATGTATGTCAATTCAAAGAGACTCCTGATAGTTCTTTCACAGTCTCATCGTTTCAGAAGTGATGCTTTGTGTTTATTAGCAGGTAAACATGCGTACTTTCTACAGAGGAATAGTATTTGTATCTGTTCACAGGCTTCTTTCATATTGTCCTAGGCAGGGCTTTAAGTGGGACGGGTCTCTATCTAGCAGGACCACCCTTCACTATGTATGTCAATTCAAAGAGACTCCTTATAGTTCTTTCACAGTCTCATCATTTCAGAAGTGATGCTTTGTGTTTATTAGCAGGTAAACATGCGTGCTTTCTACAGAGGAATAGTGTTTGTATCTGTTCACAGGCTTCTTTCATATTGTCATACGCAAGGCTTTAAGTGGGACGGGTCTCTATCTAGCAGGACCACCCTTCACTATGTATGTCAATTCAAAGAGACTCCTTATAGTTCTTTCACAGTCTCATCATTTCAGAAGTGATGCTTTGTGTTTATTAGCAGGTAAACATGCATGCTTTCTACAGAGGAATTGTATTTGTATCTGTTCACAGGCTTCTTTCATATTGTCATACGCAAGGCTTTAAGTGGGACGGGTCTCTATCTAGCAGGACCACCCTTCACTATGTATGTCAATTCAAAGAGACTCCTTATAGTTCTTTCACAGTCTCATCATTTCAGAAGTGATGCTTTGTGTTTATTAGCAGGTAAACATGCATGCTTTCTACAGAGGAATTGTATTTGTATCTGTTCACAGGCTTCTTTCATATTGTCATACGCAAGGCTTTAAGTGGGCCGGGTCTCTCTCTAGCAGGACCACCCTTCACTATGTATGTCAATTCAAAGAGACTCCTTATAGTTCTTTCACAGTCTCATCATTTCAGAAGTGATGCTTTGTGTTTATTAGCAGGTAAACATGCGTACTTTCTACAGAGGAATTGTATTTGTATCTGTTCACATGCTTCTTTCATATTGTCCTAGGCAGGGCTTTAAGTGGGACGGGTCTCTATCTAGCAGGACCACCCTTCACTATGTATGTCAATTCAAAGAGACTCCTTATAGTTCTTTCACAGTCTCATCATTTCAGAAATGATGCTTTGTGTTTATTAGCAGGTAAACATGCGTACTTTCTACAGAGGAATAGTATTTGTATCTGTTCACAGGCTTCTTTCATAGTGTCATACGCAGGGCTTTAAGTGGGACGGTCTCTATCTAGCAGGACCACCCTTCACTATGTATGTCAATTCAAAGAGACTCCTTATAGTTCTTTCACAGTCTCATCATTTCAGAAGTGATGCTTTGTGTTTATTAGCAGGTAAACATGCGCACTTTCTACAGAGGAATAGTGTTTGTATCTGTTCACAGGCTTCTTTCATATTGTCATACGCAGGGCTTTAAGTGGGGCGGGTCTCTATCTAGCAGGACCACCCTTCACTATGTATGTCAATTCAAAGAGACTCCTGATAGTTCTTTCACAGTCTCATAATTTCAGAAGTGATGCTTTGTGTTTATTAGCAGGTAAACATGCGCACTTTCTACAGAGGAATAGTATTTGTATCTGTTCACAGGCTTCTTTCATATTGTCCTAGGCAGGGCTTTAAGTGGGACGGGTCTCTATCTAGCAGGACCACCCTTCACTATGTATGTCAATTCAAAGAGACTCCTTATCCTTCTTTCACAGTCTCATCGTTTCAGAAGTAATGCTTTGTGTTTATTAGCAGGTAAACATGCGTGCTTTCTACAGAGGAATTGTATTTGTATCTGTTCACAGGCTTCTTTCATATTGTCATACGCAAGGCTTTAAGTGGGACGGGTCTCTATCTAGCAGGACCACCCTTCACTCTTTATGTCAATTCAAAGAGACTCCTTATAGTTCTTTCACAGTCTCATCATTTCAGAAGTGATGCTTTGTGTTTATTTGCAGGTAAACATGCGTGCTTTCTACAGAGGAATTGTATTTGTATCTGTTCACAGGCTTCTTTCATATTGTCATACGCAGGGCTTTAAGTGGGACGGGTCTCTCTCTAGCAGGACCACCCTTCACTATGTATATCAATTCAAAGAGACTCCTTATAGTTCTTTCACAGTCTCATAATTTCAGAAGTGATTTTTGTGTTTATTAGCAGGTAAACATGCGTACTTTCTACAGAGGAATAGTATTTGTATCTGTTCACAGGCTTCTTTCATATTGTCCTAGGCAGGGCTTTAAGTGGGACGGGTCTCTATCTAGCAGGACCACCCTTCACTATGTATGTCAATTCAAAGAGACTCCTGATAGTTCTTTCACAGTCTCATAATTTCAGAAGTGATGCTTTGTGTTTATTAGCAGGTAAACATGTGCGCTTTCTACAGAGGAATAGTATTTGTATCTGTTCACAGGCTTCTTTCATATTGTCATACGCAGGGCTTTAAGTGGGACGGTCTCTATCTAGCAGGACCACCCTTCTCTATGTATGTCAATTCAAAGAGACTCCTGATAGTTCTTTCACAGTCTCATCATTTCAGAAATGATGCTTTGTGTTTATTAGCAGGTAAACATGCGTGCTTTCTACAGAGGAATAATATTTGTATCTGTTAACAGGCTTCTTTCATATTGTCATAAGCAGGGCTTTAAGTGGGACGGGTCTCTATCTAGCAGGACCACCCTTCACTATGTATGTCAATTCAAAGAGACTCCTGATAGTTCTTTCACAGTCTCATCATTTCAGAAGTGATTCTTTGTGTTTATTAGCAGGTAAACATGCGTACTTTCTACAGAGGAATAGTATTTGTATCTGTTCACAGGCTTCTTTCATATTGTCATACGCAGGGCTTTAAGTGGGACGGGTCTCTATCTAGCAGGACCACCCTTCTCTATGTATGTCAATTCAAAGAGACTCCTGATAGTTCTTTCACAGTCTCATCATTTCAGAAATGATGCTTTGTGTTTATTAGCAGGTAAACATGCGTGCTTTCTACAGAGGAATAATATTTGTATCTGTTCACAGGCTTCTTTCATATTGTCATAAGCAGGGCTTTAAGTGGGACGGGTCTCTATCTAGCAGGACCACCCTTCACTATGTATGTCAATTCAAAGAGACTCCTGATAGTTCTTTCACAGTCTCATCATTTCAGAAGTGATTCTTTGTGTTTATTAGCAGGTAAACATGCGTACTTTCTACAGAGGAATAGTATTTGTATCTGTTCACAGGCTTCTTTCATATTGTCCTAGGCAGGGCTTTAAGTGGGACGGGTCTCTATCTAGCAGGACCACCCTTCACTATGTATGTCAATTCAAAGAGACTCCTTATCCTTCTTTCACAGTCTCATCGTTTCAGAAGTGATGCTTTGTGTTTATTAGCAGGTAAACATGCGTGCTTTCTACAGAGGAATTGTATTTGTATCTGTTCTCAGGCTTCTTTCATATTGTCATACGCAAGGCTTTAAGTGGGACGGGTCTCTATCTAGCAGGACCACCCTTCACTATGTATGTCAATTCAAAGAGACTCCTTATAGTTCTTTCACAGTCTCATCATTTCAGAAGTGATGCTTTGTGTTTATTAGCAGGTAAACATGCGTGCTTTCTACAGAGGAATTGTATTTGTATATGTTCACATGCTTCTTTCATATTGTCCTAGGCAGGGCTTTAAGTGGGACGGGTCTCTATCTAGCAGGACCACCCTTCACTATGTATGTCAATTCAAAGAGACTCCTTATAGTTCTTTCACAGTCTCATCATTTCAGAAGTGATGCTTTGTGTTTATTAGCAGGTAAACATGCGTACTTTCTACAGAGGAATAGTATTTGTATCTGTTCACAGGCTTCTTTCATATTGTCATACGCAGGACTTTAAGTGGGACGGGTCTCTATCTAGCAGGACCACCCTTCACTATGTATGTCAATTCAAAGAGACTCCTGATAGTTCTTTCACAGTCTCATCATTTCAGAAGTGATGCTTTGTGTTTATTAGCAGGTAAACATGCTTACTTTCTACAGAGGAATAGTGTTTGTATCTGTTCACAGGCTTCTTTCATATTGTCATACGCAGGGCTTTAAGTGGGACGGGTCTCTATCTAGCAGGACCACCCTTCACTATGTATGTCAATTCAAAGAGACTCCTGATAGTTCTTTCACAGTCTCATCATTTCAGAAGTGATGCTTTGTGTTTATTAGCAGGTAAACATGCGCACTTTCTACAGAGGAATAGTATTTGTATCTGTTCACAGGCTTCTTTCATATTGTCCTAGGCAGGGCTTTAAGTGGGACGGGTCTCTATCTAGCAGGACCACCCTTCACTATGTATGTCAATTCAAAGAGACTCCTGATAGTTCTTTCACAGTCTCATCATTTCAGAAGTGATGCTTTGTGTTTATTAGCAGGTAAACATGCATGCTTTCTACAGAGGAATTGTATTTGTATCTGTTCACAGGCTTCTTTCATATTGTCATACGCAAGGCTTTAAGTGGGACGGGTCTCTATCTAGCAGGACCACCCTTCACTATGTATGTCAATTCAAAGAGACTCCTTATAGTTCTTTCACAGTCTCATCATTTCAGAAGTGATGCTTTGTGTTTATTAGCAGGTAAACATGCGTGCTTTCTACAGAGGAATTGTATTTGTATCTGTTCACATGCTTCTTTCATATAGTCCTAGGCAGGGCTTTAAATGGGACGGGTCTCTATCTAGCAGGACCACCCTTCACTATGTATGTCAATTCAAAGAGACTCCTTATCCTTCTTTCACAGTCTCATCATTTCAGAAGTGATGCTTTGTGTTTATTAGCAGGTAAACATGCGTACTTTCTACAGAGGAATAGTATTTGTATCTGTTCACAGGCTTCTTTCATATTGTCCTAGGCAGGGCTTTAAGTGGGACGGGTCTCTATCTAGCAGGACCACCCTTCACTATGTATGTCAATTCAAAGAGACTCCTTATAGTTCTTTCACAGTCTCATCATTTCAGAAGTGATGCTTTGTGTTTATTAGCAGGTAAACATGCATGCTTTCTACAGAGGAATTGTATTTGTATCTGTTCACAGGCTTCTTTCATATTGTCATACGCAAGGCTTTAAGTGGGACGGGTCTCTATCTAGCAGGACCACCCTTCACTATGTATGTCAATTCAAAGAGACTCCTTATAGTTCTTTCACAGTCTCATCATTTCAGAAGTGATGCTTTGTGTTTATTAGCAGGTAAACATGCGTGCTTTCTACAGAGGAATTGTATTTGTATCTGTTCACATGCTTCTTTCATATTGTCCTAGGCAGGGCTTTAAGTGGGACGGGTCTCTATCTAGCAGGACCACCCTTCACTATGTATGTCAATTCAAAGAGACTCCTTATAGTTCTTTCACAGTCTCATCATTTCAGAAGTGATGCTTTGTGTTTATTAGCAGGTAAACATGCGTACTTTCTACAGAGGAATAGTATTTGTATCTGTTCACAGGCTTCTTTCATATTGTCATACGCAGGGCTTTAAGTGGGACGGGTCTCTATCTAGCAGGACCACCCTTCTCTATGTATGTCAATTCAAAGAGACTCCTGATAGTTCTTTCACAGTCTCATCATTTCAGAAATGATGCTTTGTGTTTATTAGCAGGTAAACATGCGTGCTTTCTACAGAGGAATAATATTTGTATCTGTTCACAGGCTTCTTTCATATTGTCATAAGCAGGGCTTTAAGTGGGACGGGTCTCTATCTAGCAGGACCACCCTTCACTATGTATGTCAATTCAAAGAGACTCCTGATAGTTCTTTCACAGTCTCATCATTTCAGAAGTGATTCTTTGTGTTTATTAGCAGGTAAACATGCGTGCTTTCTACAGAGGAATTGTATTTGTATCTGTTCACAGGCTTCTTTCATATTGTCATAAGCAGGGCTTTAAGTGGGGCGGGTCTCTATCTAGCAGGACCACCCTTCACTATGTATGTCAATTCAAAGAGACTCCTTATCCTTCTTTCACAGTCTCATCGTTTCAGAAGTGATGCTTTGTGTTTATTAGCAGGTAAACATGCGTGCTTTCTACAGAGGAATTGTATTTGTATCTGTTCACAGGCTTCTTTCATATTGTCATACGCAAGGCTTTAAGTGGGACGGGTCTCTATCTAGCAGGACCACCCTTCACTATGTATGTCAATTCAAAGAGACTCCTTATAGTTCTTTCACAGTCTCATCATTTCAGAAGTGATGCTTTGTGTTTATTAGCAGGTAAACATGCGTGCTTTCTACAGAGGAATTGTATTTGTATATGTTCACATGCTTCTTTCATATTGTCCTAGGCAGGGCTTTAAGTGGGACGGGTCTCTATCTAGCAGGACCACCCTTCACTATGTATGTCAATTCAAAGAGACTCCTGATAGTTCTTTCACAGTCTCATCATTTCAGAAGTGATGCTTTGTGTTTATTAGCAGGTAAACATGCGTACTTTCTACAGAGGAATAGTGTTTGTATCTGTTCACAGGCTTCTTTCATATTGTCATACGCAGGGCTTTAAGTGGGACGGGTCTCTATCTAGCAGGACCACCCTTCACTATGTATGTCAATTCAAAGAGACTCCTGATAGTTCTTTCACAGTCTCATCATTTCAGAAGTGATGCTTTGTGTTTATTAGCAGGTAAACATGCGCACTTTCTACAAAGGAATAGTATTTGTATCTGTTCACAGGCTTCTTTCATATTGTCCTAGGCAGGGCTTTAAGTGGGACGGGTCTCTATCTAGCAGGACCACCCTTCACTATGTATGTCAATTCAAAGAGACTCCTGATAGTTCTTTCACAGTCTCATCATTTCAGAAGTGATGCTTTGTGTTTATTAGCAGGTAAACATGCATGCTTTCTACAGAGGAATTGTATTTGTATCTGTTCACAGGCTTCTTTCATATTGTCATACGCAAGGCTTTAAGTGGGACGGGTCTCTATCTAGCAGGACCACCCTTCACTATGTATGTCAATTCAAAGAGACTCCTTATAGTTCTTTCACAGTCTCATCATTTCAGAAGTGATGCTTTGTGTTTATTAGCAGGTAAACATGCGTGCTTTCTACAGAGGAATTGTATTTGTATCTGTTCACATGCTTCTTTCATATAGTCCTAGGCAGGGCTTTAAATGGGACGGGTCTCTATCTAGCAGGACCACCCTTCACTGTGTATGTCAATTCAAAGAGACTCCTTATCCTTCTTTCACAGTCTCATCATTTCAGAAGTGATGCTTTGTGTTTATTAGCAGGTAAACATGCGTACTTTCTACAGAGGAATAGTATTTGTATCTGTTCACAGGCTTCTTTCATATTGTCCTAGGCAGGGCTTTAAGTGGGACGGGTCTCTATCTAGCAGGACCACCCTTCACTATGTATGTCAATTCAAAGAGACTCCTTATAGTTCTTTCACAGTCTCATCATTTCAGAAGTGATGCTTTGTGTTTATTAGCAGGTAAACATGCATGCTTTCTACAGAGGAATTGTATTTGTATCTGTTCACAGGCTTCTTTCATATTGTCATACGCAAGGCTTTAAGTGGGACGGGTCTCTATCTAGCAGGACCACCCTTCACTATGTATGTCAATTCAAAGAGACTCCTTATAGTTCTTTCACAGTCTCATCATTTCAGAAGTGATGCTTTGTGTTTATTAGCAGGTAAACATGCGTACTTTCTACAGAGGAATAGTATTTGTATCTGTTCACATGCTTCTTTCATATTGTCATACGCAAGGCTTTAAGTGGGACGGGTCTCTATCTAGCAGGACCACCCTTCACTATGTATGTCAATTCAAAGAGACTCCTGATAGTTCTTTCACAGTCTCATCATTTCAGAAGTGATGCTTTGTGTTTATTAGCAGGTAAACATGCGTACTTTCTACAGAGGAATAGTGTTTGTATCTGTTCACAGGCTTCTTTCATATTGTCATACACAGGGCTTTAAGTGGGACGGGTCTCTATCTAGCAGGACCACCCTTAACTATGTATGTCAATTCAAAGAGACTCCTGATAGTTCTTTCACAGTCTCATCATTTCAGAAGTGATGCTTTGTGTTTATTAGCAGGTAAACATGCGTGCTTTCTACAGAGGAATAATATTTGTATCTGTTCACAGGCTTCTTTCATATTGTCCTAGGCAGGGCTTTAAGTGGGACGGGTCTCTATCTAGCACTGACACCCTTCACTATGTATGTAAATTCAAAGAGACTCCTTATAGTTCTTTCACAGTCTCATCATTTCAGAAATGATGCTTTGAGTTTATTAGCAGGTAAACATGCGTACTTTCTACAGAGGAATAGTATGTGTATCTGTTCACAGGCTTCTTTCATATTGTCCTACGCAGGGCTTTAAGTGTGACGGGTCTCTATCTAGCACGACCACCCTTCACTCTTTATGTCAATTCAAAGAGACTCCTTATAGTTCTTTCACAGTCTCATCATTTCAGAAATGATGCTTTGTGTTTATTAGCAGGTAAACATGCGCACTTTCTACAGAGGAATAGTGTTTGTATCTGTTCACAGGCTTCTTTCATATTGTCATACGCAGGGCTTTAAGTGGGACGGGTCTCTATCTAGCAGGACCACCCTTCACTATGTATGTCAATTCAAAGAGACTCCTGATAGTTCTTTCACAGTCTCATAATTTCAGAAGTGATGCTTTGTGTTTATTAGCAGGTAAACATGCGCACTTTCTACAGAGGAATAGTATTTGTATCTGTTCACAGGCTTCTTTCATATTGTCCTAGGCAGGGCTTTAAGTGGGATGGGTCTCTATCTAGCAGGACCACCCTTCACTATGTATGTCAATTCAAAGAGACTCCTTATAGTTCTTTCACAGTCTCATCATTTCAGAAGTGATGCTTTGTGTTTATTAGCAGGTAAACATGCATGCTTTCTACAGAGGAATTGTATTTGTATCTGTTCACAGGCTTCTTTCATATTGTCATACGCAAGGCTTTAAGTGGGACGGGTCTCTATCTAGCAGGACCACCCTTCACTATGTATGTCAATTCAAAGAGACTCCTTATAGTTCTTTCACAGTCTCATCATTTCAGAAGTGATGCTTTGTGTTTATTAGCAGGTAAACATGCGTACTTTCTACAGAGGAATAGTATTTGTATCTGTTCACATGCTTCTTTCATATTGTCATACGCAAGGCTTTAAGTGGGACGGGTCTCTATCTAGCAGGACCACCCTTCACTATGTATGTCAATTCAAAGAGACTCCTGATAGTTCTTTCACAGTCTCATCATTTCAGAAGTGATGCTTTGTGTTTATTAGCAGGTAAACATGCGTACTTTCTACAGAGGAATAGTGTTTGTATCTGTTCACAGGCTTCTTTCATATTGTCATACGCAGGGCTTTAAGTGGGACGGGTCTCTATCTAGCAGGACCACCCTTAACTATGTATGTCAATTCAAAGAGACTCCTGATAGTTCTTTCACAGTCTCATCATTTCAGAAGTGATGCTTTGTGTTTATTAGCAGGTAAACATGCGTGCTTTCTACAGAGGAATAATATTTGTATCTGTTCACAGGCTTCTTTCATATTGTCCTAGGCAGGGCTTTAAGTGGGACGGGTCTCTATCTAGCACTGACACCCTTCACTATGTATGTAAATTCAAAGAGACTCCTTATAGTTCTTTCACAGTCTCATCATTTCAGAAATGATGCTTTGAGTTTATTAGCAGGTAAACATGCGTACTTTCTACAGAGGAATAGTATGTGTATCTGTTCACAGGCTTCTTTCATATTGTCCTACGCAGGGCTTTAAGTGTGACGGGTCTCTATCTAGCACGACCACCCTTCACTCTTTATGTCAATTCAAAGAGACTCCTTATAGTTCTTTCACAGTCTCATCATTTCAGAAATGATGCTTTGTGTTTATTAGCAGGTAAACATGCGCACTTTCTACAGAGGAATAGTGTTTGTATCTGTTCACAGGCTTCTTTCATATTGTCATACGCAGGGCTTTAAGTGGGACGGGTCTCTATCTAGCAGGACCACCCTTCACTATGTATGTCAATTCAAAGAGACTCCTGATAGTTCTTTCACAGTCTCATAATTTCAGAAGTGATGCTTTGTGTTTATTAGCAGGTAAACATGCGCACTTTCTACAGAGGAATAGTATTTGTATCTGTTCACAGGCTTCTTTCATATTGTCCTAGGCAGGGCTTTAAGTGGGATGGGTCTCTATCTAGCAGGACCACCCTTCACTATGTATGTCAATTCAAAGAGACTCCTTATAGTTCTTTCACAATCTCATCATTTCAGAAGTGATGCTTTGTGTTTATTAGCAGGTAAACATGCGCGCTTTCTACAGAGGAATAGTATTTGTATCTGTTCACAGGCTTCTTTCATATTGTCCTAGGCAGGGCTTTAAGTGGGACGGGTCTCTATCTAGCAGGACCACCCGTCACTATGTATGTCAATTCAAAGAGACTCCTGATAGTTCTTTCACAGTCTCATCGTTTCAGAAGTGATGCTTTGTGTTTATTAGCAGGTAAACATGCGTGCTTTCTACAGAGGAATTGTATTTGTATCTGTTCACATGCTTCTTTCATATTGTCCTAGGCAGGGCTTTAAGTGGGACGGGTCTCTATCTAGCAGGACCACCCTTCACTATGTATGTCAATTCAAAGAGACTCCTTATAATTCTTTCACAGTCTCATCATTTCAGAAATGATGCTTTGTGTTTATTAGCAGGTAAACATGCGTACTTTCTACAGAGGAATAGTATTTGTATCTGTTCACAGGCTTCTTTCATAGTGTCATACGCAGGGCTTTAAGTGGGACGGGTCTCTATCTAGCAGGACCACCCTTCATTATGTATGTCAATTCAAAGAGACTCCTTATAGTTCTTTCACAGTCTCATCATTTCAGAAGTGATGCTTTGTGTTTATTAGCAGGTAAACATGCGTACTTTCTACAGAGGAATAGTATTTGTATCTGTTCACAGGCTTCTTTCATATTGTCCTAGGCAGGGCTTTAAGTGGAACGGGTATCTATCTAGCAGGACCACCCTTCACTATGTATGTCAATTCAAAGAGACTCCTGATAGTTCTTTCACAGTCTCATCGTTTCAGAAGTGATGCTTTGTGTTTATTAGCAGGTAAACATGCGTGCTTTCTACAGAGGAATTGTATTTGTATCTGTTCACATGCTTCTTTCATATTGTCATACGCAAGGCTTTAAGTGGGACGGGTCTCTATCTAGCAGTGCCACCCTTCACTCTTTATGTCAATTCAAAGAGACTCCTGATAGTTCTTTCACAGTCTCATCATTTCGGAAATGATGCTTTGTGTTTATTAGCAGGTAAACATGCGTACTTTCTACAGAGGAATAGTATTTGTATCTGTTCACATGCTTCTTTCATAGTGTCATACGCAGGGCTTTAAGTGGGACGGGTCTCTATCTAGCAGGACCACCCTTCACTATGTATGTCAATTCAAAGAGACTCCTTATAGTTCTTTCACAGTCTCATCATTTCAGAAGTGATGCTTTGTGTTTATTAGCAGGTAAACATGCGTACTTTCTACAGAGGAATAGTATTTGTATCTGTTCACAGGCTTCTTTCATATTGTCATACGCAAGGCTTTAAGTGGGACGGGTCTCTATCTAGCAGGACCACCCTTCACTATGTATGTCAATTCAAAGAGACTCCTTATAGTTCTTTCACAGTCTCATCATTTCAGAAGTGATGCTTTGTGTTTATTAGCAGGTAAACATGCGCACTTTCTACAGAGGAACAGTATTTGTATCTGTTCACATGCTTCTTTCATATTGTCATACGCAGGACTTTAAGTGGGACGGGTCTCTATCTAGCAGGACCACCCTTCACTATGTATGTCAATTCAAAGAGACTCCTGATAGTTCTTTCACAGTCTCATCATTTCAGAAGTGATGCTTTGTGTTTATTAGCAGGTAAACATGCGCACTTTCTACAGAGGAATAGTATTTGTATCTGTTCACAGGCTTCTTTCATATTGTCCTAGGCTGGGCTTTAAGTGGGACGGGTCTCTATCTAGCAGGACCACCCTTCACTATGTATGTCAATTCAAAGAGACTCCTTATAGTTCTTTCACAGTCTCATCATTTCAGAAGTGATGCTTTGTGTTTATTAGCAGGTAAACATGTGTGCTTTCTACAGAGGAATAGTATTTGTATCTGTTCACAGGCTTCTTTCATATTGTCCTAGGCAGGGCTTAAAGTGGGACGGGTCTCTATCTAGCAGGACCACCCTTCACTATGTATGTCAATTCAAAGAGACTCCTGATAGTTCTTTCACAGTCTCATCGTTTCAGAAGTGATGCTTTGTGTTTATTAGCAGGTAAACATGCGTGCTTTCTACAGAGGAATTGTATTTGTATCTGTTCACATGCTTCTTTCATATAGTCCTAGGCAGGGCTTTAAATGGGACGGGTCTCTATCTAGCAGGACCACCCTTCACTATGTATGTCAATTCAAAGAGACTCCTTATAGTTCTTTCACAGTCTCATCATTTCAGAAATGATGCTTTGTGTTTATTAGCAGGTAAACATGCGTACTTTCTACAGAGGAATAGTATTTGTATCTGTTCACAGGCTTCTTTCATATTGTCCTAGGCAGGGCTTTAAGTGGAACGGGTCTCTATTTAGCAGGACCACCCTTCACTATGTATGTCAATTCAAAGAGACTCCTGATAGTTCTTTCACAGTCTCATCGTTTCAGAAGTGATGCTTTGTGTTTATTAGCAGGTAAACATGCGTACTTTCTACAGAGGAATAGTATTTGTATCTGTTCACAGGCTTCTTTCATATTGTCCTAGGCAGGGCTTTAAGTGGGACGGGTCTCTATCTAGCAGGACCACCCTTCACTATGTATGTCAATTCAAAGAGACTCCTTATAGTTCTTTCACAGTCTCATCATTTCAGAAGTGATGCTTTGTGTTTATTAGCAGGTAAACATGCGTGCTTTCTACAGAGGAATAGTGTTTGTATCTGTTCACAGGCTTCTTTCATATTGTCATACGCAAGGCTTTAAGTGGGACGGGTCTCTATCTAGCAGGACCACCCTTCACTATGTATGTCAATTCAAAGAGACTCCTTATAGTTCTTTCACAGTCTCATCATTTCAGAAGTGATGCTTTGTGTTTATTAGCAGGTAAACATGCATGCTTTCTACAGAGGAATTGTATTTGTATCTGTTCACAGGCTTCTTTCATATTGTCATACGCAAGGCTTTAAGTGGGACGGGTCTCTATCTAGCAGGACCACCCTTTACTATGTATGTCAATTCAAAGAGACTCCTTATAGTTCTTTCACAGTCTCATCATTTCAGAAGTGATGCTTTGTGTTTATTAGCAGGTAAACATGCATGCTTTCTACAGAGGAATTGTATTTGTATCTGTTCACAGGCTTCTTTCATATTGTCATACGCAAGGCTTTAAGTGGGCCGGGTCTCTCTCTAGCAGGACCACCCTTCACTATGTATGTCAATTCAAAGAGACTCCTTATAGTTCTTTCACAGTCTCATCATTTCAGAAGTGATGCTTTGTGTTTATTAGCAGGTAAACATGCGTACTTTCTACAGAGGAATTGTATTTGTATCTGTTCACATGCTTCTTTCATATTGTCATACGCAAGGCTTTAAGTGGGACGGGTCTCTATCTAGCAGGACCACCCTTCACTATGTATGTCAATTCAAAGAGACTCCTTATAGTTCTTTCACAGTCTCATCATTTCAGAAGTGATGCTTTGTGTTTATTAGCAGGTAAACATGCGTGCTTTCTACAGAGGAATTGTATTTGTATCTGTTCACATGCTTCTTTCATATTGTCCTAGGCAGGGCTTTAAGTGGGACGGGTCTCTATCTAGCAGGACCACCCTTCACTATGTATGTCAATTCAAAGAGACTCCTTATAGTTCTTTCACAGTCTCATCATTTCAGAAGTGATGCTTTGTGTTTATTAGCAGGTAAACATGCGTGCTTTGTACAGAGGAATTGTATTTGTATCTGTTCACAGGCTTCTTTCATATTGTCATACGCAGGGCTTTAAATGGGACGGGTCTCTATCTAGCAGGACCACCCTTCACTATGTATGTCAATTCAAAGAGACTCCTTATAGTTCTTTCACAGTCTCATCATTTCAGAAATGATGCTTTGTGTTTATTAGCAGGTAAACATGCGTACTTTCTACAGAGGAATAGTATTTGTATCTGTTCACAGGCTTCTTTCATATTGTCCTAGGCAGGGCTTTAAGTGGAACGGGTCTCTATTTAGCAGGACCACCCTTCACTATGTATGTCAATTCAAAGAGACTCCTGATAGTTCTTTCACAGTCTCATCATTTCAGAAGTGATGCTTTGTGTTTATTAGCAGGTAAACATGCGTACTTTCTACAGAGGAATAGTATTTGTATCTGTTCACAGGCTTCTTTCATAGTGTCATACGCAGGGCTTTAAGTGGGACGGGTCTCTATCTAGCAGAACCACCCTTCACTATGTATGTCAATTCAAAGAGACTCCTTATAGTTCTTTCACAGTCTCATCATTTCAGAAGTGATGCTTTGTGTTTATTAGCAGGTAAACATGCGTACTTTCTACAGAGGAATAGTATTTGTATCTGTTCACATGCTTCTTTCATATTGTCATACGCAAGGCTTTAAGTGGGACGGGTCTCTATCTAGCAGGACCACCCTTCACTATGTATGTCAATTCAAAGAGACTCCTGATAGTTCTTTCACAGTCTCATCATTTCAGAAGTGATGCTTTGTGTTTATTAGCAGGTAAACATGCGTACTTTCTACAGAGGAATAGTGTTTGTATCTGTTCACAGGCTTCTTTCATATTGTCATACGCAGGGCTTTAAGTGGGACGGGTCTATATCTAGCAGGACCACCCTTAACTATGTATGTCAATTCAAAGAGACTCCTGATAGTTCTTTCACAGTCTCATCATTTCAGAAGTGATGCTTTGTGTTTATTAGCAGGTAAACATGCGCACTTTCTACAGAGGAATAGTATTTGTATCTGTTCACAGGCTTCTTTCATATTGTCCTAGGCAGGGCTTTAAGTGGGACGGGTCTCTATCTAGCAGGACCACCCTTCACTATGTATGTCAATTCAAAGAGACTCCTTATAGTTCTTTCACAATCTCATCATTTCAGAAATGATGCTTTGTGTTTATTAGCAGGTAAACATGCGCGCTTTCTACAGAGGAATAGTATTTGTATCTGTTCACAGGCTTCTTTCATATTGTCCTAGGCAGGGCTTTAAGTGGGACGGGTCTCTATCTAGCAGGACCACCCTTCACTATGTATGTCAATTCAAAGAGACTCCTGATAGTTCTTTCACAGTCTCATCGTTTCAGAAGTGATGCTTTGTGTTTATTAGCAGGTAAACATGCGTGCTTTCTACAGAGGAATTGTATTTGTATCTGTTCACATGCTTCTTTCATATTGTCCTAGGCAGGGCTTTAAGTGGGACGGGTCTCTATCTAGCAGGACCACCCTTCACTATGTATGTCAATTCAAAGAGACTCCTTATAATTCTTTCACAGTCTCATCATTTCAGAAATGATGCTTTGTGTTTATTAGCAGGTAAACATGCGTACTTTCTACAGAGGAATAGTATTTGTATCTGTTCACAGGCTTCTTTCATAGTGTCATACGCAGGGCTTTAAGTGGGACGGGTCTCTATCTAGCAGGACCACCCTTCATTATGTATGTCAATTCAAAGAGACTCCTTATAGTTCTTTCACAGTCTCATCATTTCAGAAGTGATGCTTTGTGTTTATTAGCAGGTAAACATGCGTACTTTCTACAGAGGAATAGTATTTGTATCTGTTCACAGGCTTCTTTCATATTGTCCTAGGCAGGGCTTTAAGTGGAACGGGTCTCTATCTAGCAGGACCACCCTTCACTATGTATGTCAATTCAAAGAGACTCCTGATAGTTCTTTCACAGTCTCATCGTTTCAGAAGTGATGCTTTGTGTTTATTAGCAGGTAAACATGCGTGCTTTCTACAGAGGAATTGTATTTGTATCTGTTCACATGCTTCTTTCATATTGTCATACGCAAGGCTTTAAGTGGGACGGGTCTCTATCTAGCAGTGCCACCCTTCACTCTTTATGTCAATTCAAAGAGACTCCTGATAGTTCTTTCACAGTCTCATCATTTCGGAAATGATGCTTTGTGTTTATTAGCAGGTAAACATGCGTACTTTCTACAGAGGAATAGTATTTGTATCTGTTCACATGCTTCTTTCATAGTGTCATACGCAGGGCTTTAAGTGGGACGGGTCTCTATCTAGCAGGACCACCCTTCACTATGTATGTCAATTCAAAGAGACTCCTTATAGTTCTTTCACAGTCTCAACATTTCAGAAGTGATGCTTTGTGTTTATTAGCAGGTAAACATGCGCACTTTCTACAGAGGAATAGTATTTGTATCTGTTCACAGGCTTCTTTCATATTGTCATACGCAAGGCTTTAAGTGGGACGGGTCTCTATCTAGCAGGACCACCCTTCACTATGTATGTCAATTCAAAGAGACTCCTTATAGTTCTTTCACAGTCTCATCATTTCAGAAGTGATGCTTTGTGTTTATTAGCAGGTAAACATGCGCACTTTCTACAGAGGAACAGTATTTGTATCTGTTCACATGCTTCTTTCATATTGTCATACGCAGGACTTTAAGTGGGACGGGTCTCTATCTAGCAGGACCACCCTTCACTATGTATGTCAATTCAAAGAGACTCCTGATAGTTCTTTCACAGTCTCATCATTTCAGAAGTGATGCTTTGTGTTTATTAGCAGGTAAACATGCGTACTTTCTACAGAGGAATAGTGTTTGTATCTGTTCACAGGCTTCTTTCATATTGTCATACGCAGGGCTTTAAGTGGGACGGGTCTCTATCTAGCAGGACCACCCTTCACTATGTATGTCAATTCAAAGAGACTCCTGATAGTTCTTTCACAGTCTCATCATTTCAGAAGTGATGCTTTGTGTTTATTAGCAGGTAAACATGCGCACTTTCTACAGAGGAATAGTATTTGTATCTGTTCACAGGCTTCTTTCATATTGTCCTAGGCTGGGCTTTAAGTGGGACGGGTCTCTATCTAGCAGGACCACCCTTCACTATGTATGTCAATTCAAAGAGACTCCTGATAGTTCTTTCACAGTCTCATCATTTCAGAAGTGATTCTTTGTGTTTATTAGCAGGTAAACATGCGTACTTTCTACAGAGGAATAGTATTTGTATCTGTTCACAGGCTTCTTTCATATTGTCCTAGGCAGGGCTTTAAGTGGGACGGGTCTCTATCTAGCAGGACCACCCTTCACTATGTATGTCAATTCAAAGAGACTCCTTATCCTTCTTTCACAGTCTCATCGTTTCAGAAGTGATGCTTTGTGTTTATTAGCAGGTAAACATGCGTGCTTTCTACAGAGGAATTGTATTTGTATCTGTTCTCAGGCTTCTTTCATATTGTCATACGCAAGGCTTTAAGTGGGACGGGTCTCTATCTAGCAGGACCACCCTTCACTATGTATGTCAATTCAAAGAGACTCCTTATAGTTCTTTCACAGTCTCATCATTTCAGAAGTGATGCTTTGTGTTTATTAGCAGGTAAACATGCGTGCTTTCTACAGAGGAATTGTATTTGTATATGTTCACATGCTTCTTTCATATTGTCCTAGGCAGGGCTTTAAGTGGGACGGGTCTCTATCTAGCAGGACCACCCTTCACTATGTATGTCAATTCAAAGAGACTCCTTATAGTTCTTTCACAGTCTCATCATTTCAGAAGTGATGCTTTGTGTTTATTAGCAGGTAAACATGCGTACTTTCTACAGAGGAATAGTATTTGTATCTGTTCACAGGCTTCTTTCATATTGTCATACGCAGGACTTTAAGTGGGACGGGTCTCTATCTAGCAGGACCACCCTTCACTATGTATGTCAATTCAAAGAGACTCCTGATAGTTCTTTCACAGTCTCATCATTTCAGAAGTGATGCTTTGTGTTTATTAGCAGGTAAACATGCTTACTTTCTACAGAGGAATAGTGTTTGTATCTGTTCACAGGCTTCTTTCATATTGTCATACGCAGGGCTTTAAGTGGGACGGGTCTCTATCTAGCAGGACCACCCTTCACTATGTATGTCAATTCAAAGAGACTCCTGATAGTTCTTTCACAGTCTCATCATTTCAGAAGTGATGCTTTGTGTTTATTAGCAGGTAAACATGCGCACTTTCTACAGAGGAATAGTATTTGTATCTGTTCACAGGCTTCTTTCATATTGTCCTAGGCAGGGCTTTAAGTGGGACGGGTCTCTATCTAGCAGGACCACCCTTCACTATGTATGTCAATTCAAAGAGACTCCTGATAGTTCTTTCACAGTCTCATCATTTCAGAAGTGATGCTTTGTGTTTATTAGCAGGTAAACATGCATGCTTTCTACAGAGGAATTGTATTTGTATCTGTTCACAGGCTTCTTTCATATTGTCATACGCAAGGCTTTAAGTGGGACGGGTCTCTATCTAGCAGGACCACCCTTCACTATGTATGTCAATTCAAAGAGACTCCTTATAGTTCTTTCACAGTCTCATCATTTCAGAAGTGATGCTTTGTGTTTATTAGCAGGTAAACATGCGTGCTTTCTACAGAGGAATTGTATTTGTATCTGTTCACATGCTTCTTTCATATAGTCCTAGGCAGGGCTTTAAATGGGACGGGTCTCTATCTAGCAGGACCACCCTTCACTATGTATGTCAATTCAAAGAGACTCCTTATCCTTCTTTCACAGTCTCATCATTTCAGAAGTGATGCTTTGTGTTTATTAGCAGGTAAACATGCGTACTTTCTACAGAGGAATAGTATTTGTATCTGTTCACAGGCTTCTTTCATATTGTCCTAGGCAGGGCTTTAAGTGGGACGGGTCTCTATCTAGCAGGACCACCCTTCACTATGTATGTCAATTCAAAGAGACTCCTTATAGTTCTTTCACAGTCTCATCATTTCAGAAGTGATGCTTTGTGTTTATTAGCAGGTAAACATGCATGCTTTCTACAGAGGAATTGTATTTGTATCTGTTCACAGGCTTCTTTCATATTGTCATACGCAAGGCTTTAAGTGGGACGGGTCTCTATCTAGCAGGACCACCCTTCACTATGTATGTCAATTCAAAGAGACTCCTTATAGTTCTTTCACAGTCTCATCATTTCAGAAGTGATGCTTTGTGTTTATTAGCAGGTAAACATGCGTGCTTTCTACAGAGGAATTGTATTTGTATCTGTTCACATGCTTCTTTCATATTGTCCTAGGCAGGGCTTTAAGTGGGACGGGTCTCTATCTAGCAGGACCACCCTTCACTATGTATGTCAATTCAAAGAGACTCCTTATAGTTCTTTCACAGTCTCATCATTTCAGAAGTGATGCTTTGTGTTTATTAGCAGGTAAACATGCGTACTTTCTACAGAGGAATAGTATTTGTATCTGTTCACAGGCTTCTTTCATATTGTCATACGCAGGGCTTTAAGTGGGACGGGTCTCTATCTAGCAGGACCACCCTTCTCTATGTATGTCAATTCAAAGAGACTCCTGATAGTTCTTTCACAGTCTCATCATTTCAGAAATGATGCTTTGTGTTTATTAGCAGGTAAACATGCGTGCTTTCTACAGAGGAATAATATTTGTATCTGTTCACAGGCTTCTTTCATATTGTCATAAGCAGGGCTTTAAGTGGGACGGGTCTCTATCTAGCAGGACCACCCTTCACTATGTATGTCAATTCAAAGAGACTCCTGATAGTTCTTTCACAGTCTCATCATTTCAGAAGTGATTCTTTGTGTTTATTAGCAGGTAAACATGCGTGCTTTCTACAGAGGAATTGTATTTGTATCTGTTCACAGGCTTCTTTCATATTGTCATAAGCAGGGCTTTAAGTGGGGCGGGTCTCTATCTAGCAGGACCACCCTTCACTATGTATGTCAATTCAAAGAGACTCCTTATCCTTCTTTCACAGTCTCATCGTTTCAGAAGTGATGCTTTGTGTTTATTAGCAGGTAAACATGCGTGCTTTCTACAGAGGAATTGTATTTGTATCTGTTCACAGGCTTCTTTCATATTGTCATACGCAAGGCTTTAAGTGGGACGGGTCTCTATCTAGCAGGACCACCCTTCACTATGTATGTCAATTCAAAGAGACTCCTTATAGTTCTTTCACAGTCTCATCATTTCAGAAGTGATGCTTTGTGTTTATTAGCAGGTAAACATGCGTGCTTTCTACAGAGGAATTGTATTTGTATATGTTCACATGCTTCTTTCATATTGTCCTAGGCAGGGCTTTAAGTGGGACGGGTCTCTATCTAGCAGGACCACCCTTCACTATGTATGTCAATTCAAAGAGACTCCTGATAGTTCTTTCACAGTCTCATCATTTCAGAAGTGATGCTTTGTGTTTATTAGCAGGTAAACATGCGTACTTTCTACAGAGGAATAGTGTTTGTATCTGTTCACAGGCTTCTTTCATATTGTCATACGCAGGGCTTTAAGTGGGACGGGTCTCTATCTAGCAGGACCACCCTTCACTATGTATGTCAATTCAAAGAGACTCCTGATAGTTCTTTCACAGTCTCATCATTTCAGAAGTGATGCTTTGTGTTTATTAGCAGGTAAACATGCGCACTTTCTACAAAGGAATAGTATTTGTATCTGTTCACAGGCTTCTTTCATATTGTCCTAGGCAGGGCTTTAAGTGGGACGGGTCTCTATCTAGCAGGACCACCCTTCACTATGTATGTCAATTCAAAGAGACTCCTGATAGTTCTTTCACAGTCTCATCATTTCAGAAGTGATGCTTTGTGTTTATTAGCAGGTAAACATGCATGCTTTCTACAGAGGAATTGTATTTGTATCTGTTCACAGGCTTCTTTCATATTGTCATACGCAAGGCTTTAAGTGGGACGGGTCTCTATCTAGCAGGACCACCCTTCACTATGTATGTCAATTCAAAGAGACTCCTTATAGTTCTTTCACAGTCTCATCATTTCAGAAGTGATGCTTTGTGTTTATTAGCAGGTAAACATGCGTGCTTTCTACAGAGGAATTGTATTTGTATCTGTTCACATGCTTCTTTCATATAGTCCTAGGCAGGGCTTTAAATGGGACGGGTCTCTATCTAGCAGGACCACCCTTCACTGTGTATGTCAATTCAAAGAGACTCCTTATCCTTCTTTCACAGTCTCATCATTTCAGAAGTGATGCTTTGTGTTTATTAGCAGGTAAACATGCGTACTTTCTACAGAGGAATAGTATTTGTATCTGTTCACAGGCTTCTTTCATATTGTCCTAGGCAGGGCTTTAAGTGGGACGGGTCTCTATCTAGCAGGACCACCCTTCACTATGTATGTCAATTCAAAGAGACTCCTTATAGTTCTTTCACAGTCTCATCATTTCAGAAGTGATGCTTTGTGTTTATTAGCAGGTAAACATGCATGCTTTCTACAGAGGAATTGTATTTGTATCTGTTCACAGGCTTCTTTCATATTGTCATACGCAAGGCTTTAAGTGGGACGGGTCTCTATCTAGCAGGACCACCCTTCACTATGTATGTCAATTCAAAGAGACTCCTTATAGTTCTTTCACAGTCTCATCATTTCAGAAGTGATGCTTTGTGTTTATTAGCAGGTAAACATGCGTACTTTCTACAGAGGAATAGTATTTGTATCTGTTCACATGCTTCTTTCATATTGTCATACGCAAGGCTTTAAGTGGGACGGGTCTCTATCTAGCAGGACCACCCTTCACTATGTATGTCAATTCAAAGAGACTCCTGATAGTTCTTTCACAGTCTCATCATTTCAGAAGTGATGCTTTGTGTTTATTAGCAGGTAAACATGCGTACTTTCTACAGAGGAATAGTGTTTGTATCTGTTCACAGGCTTCTTTCATATTGTCATACACAGGGCTTTAAGTGGGACGGGTCTCTATCTAGCAGGACCACCCTTAACTATGTATGTCAATTCAAAGAGACTCCTGATAGTTCTTTCACAGTCTCATCATTTCAGAAGTGATGCTTTGTGTTTATTAGCAGGTAAACATGCGTGCTTTCTACAGAGGAATAATATTTGTATCTGTTCACAGGCTTCTTTCATATTGTCCTAGGCAGGGCTTTAAGTGGGACGGGTCTCTATCTAGCACTGACACCCTTCACTATGTATGTAAATTCAAAGAGACTCCTTATAGTTCTTTCACAGTCTCATCATTTCAGAAATGATGCTTTGAGTTTATTAGCAGGTAAACATGCGTACTTTCTACAGAGGAATAGTATGTGTATCTGTTCACAGGCTTCTTTCATATTGTCCTACGCAGGGCTTTAAGTGTGACGGGTCTCTATCTAGCACGACCACCCTTCACTCTTTATGTCAATTCAAAGAGACTCCTTATAGTTCTTTCACAGTCTCATCATTTCAGAAATGATGCTTTGTGTTTATTAGCAGGTAAACATGCGCACTTTCTACAGAGGAATAGTGTTTGTATCTGTTCACAGGCTTCTTTCATATTGTCATACGCAGGGCTTTAAGTGGGACGGGTCTCTATCTAGCAGGACCACCCTTCACTATGTATGTCAATTCAAAGAGACTCCTGATAGTTCTTTCACAGTCTCATAATTTCAGAAGTGATGCTTTGTGTTTATTAGCAGGTAAACATGCGCACTTTCTACAGAGGAATAGTATTTGTATCTGTTCACAGGCTTCTTTCATATTGTCCTAGGCAGGGCTTTAAGTGGGATGGGTCTCTATCTAGCAGGACCACCCTTCACTATGTATGTCAATTCAAAGAGACTCCTTATAGTTCTTTCACAGTCTCATCATTTCAGAAGTGATGCTTTGTGTTTATTAGCAGGTAAACATGCATGCTTTCTACAGAGGAATTGTATTTGTATCTGTTCACAGGCTTCTTTCATATTGTCATACGCAAGGCTTTAAGTGGGACGGGTCTCTATCTAGCAGGACCACCCTTCACTATGTATGTCAATTCAAAGAGACTCCTTATAGTTCTTTCACAGTCTCATCATTTCAGAAGTGATGCTTTGTGTTTATTAGCAGGTAAACATGCGTACTTTCTACAGAGGAATAGTATTTGTATCTGTTCACATGCTTCTTTCATATTGTCATACGCAAGGCTTTAAGTGGGACGGGTCTCTATCTAGCAGGACCACCCTTCACTATGTATGTCAATTCAAAGAGACTCCTGATAGTTCTTTCACAGTCTCATCATTTCAGAAGTGATGCTTTGTGTTTATTAGCAGGTAAACATGCGTACTTTCTACAGAGGAATAGTGTTTGTATCTGTTCACAGGCTTCTTTCATATTGTCATACGCAGGGCTTTAAGTGGGACGGGTCTCTATCTAGCAGGACCACCCTTAACTATGTATGTCAATTCAAAGAGACTCCTGATAGTTCTTTCACAGTCTCATCATTTCAGAAGTGATGCTTTGTGTTTATTAGCAGGTAAACATGCGTGCTTTCTACAGAGGAATAATATTTGTATCTGTTCACAGGCTTCTTTCATATTGTCCTAGGCAGGGCTTTAAGTGGGACGGGTCTCTATCTAGCACTGACACCCTTCACTATGTATGTAAATTCAAAGAGACTCCTTATAGTTCTTTCACAGTCTCATCATTTCAGAAATGATGCTTTGAGTTTATTAGCAGGTAAACATGCGTACTTTCTACAGAGGAATAGTATGTGTATCTGTTCACAGGCTTCTTTCATATTGTCCTACGCAGGGCTTTAAGTGTGACGGGTCTCTATCTAGCACGACCACCCTTCACTCTTTATGTCAATTCAAAGAGACTCCTTATAGTTCTTTCACAGTCTCATCATTTCAGAAATGATGCTTTGTGTTTATTAGCAGGTAAACATGCGCACTTTCTACAGAGGAATAGTGTTTGTATCTGTTCACAGGCTTCTTTCATATTGTCATACGCAGGGCTTTAAGTGGGACGGGTCTCTATCTAGCAGGACCACCCTTCACTATGTATGTCAATTCAAAGAGACTCCTGATAGTTCTTTCACAGTCTCATAATTTCAGAAGTGATGCTTTGTGTTTATTAGCAGGTAAACATGCGCACTTTCTACAGAGGAATAGTATTTGTATCTGTTCACAGGCTTCTTTCATATTGTCCTAGGCAGGGCTTTAAGTGGGATGGGTCTCTATCTAGCAGGACCACCCTTCACTATGTATGTCAATTCAAAGAGACTCCTTATAGTTCTTTCACAATCTCATCATTTCAGAAGTGATGCTTTGTGTTTATTAGCAGGTAAACATGCGCGCTTTCTACAGAGGAATAGTATTTGTATCTGTTCACAGGCTTCTTTCATATTGTCCTAGGCAGGGCTTTAAGTGGGACGGGTCTCTATCTAGCAGGACCACCCGTCACTATGTATGTCAATTCAAAGAGACTCCTGATAGTTCTTTCACAGTCTCATCGTTTCAGAAGTGATGCTTTGTGTTTATTAGCAGGTAAACATGCGTGCTTTCTACAGAGGAATTGTATTTGTATCTGTTCACATGCTTCTTTCATATTGTCCTAGGCAGGGCTTTAAGTGGGACGGGTCTCTATCTAGCAGGACCACCCTTCACTATGTATGTCAATTCAAAGAGACTCCTTATAATTCTTTCACAGTCTCATCATTTCAGAAATGATGCTTTGTGTTTATTAGCAGGTAAACATGCGTACTTTCTACAGAGGAATAGTATTTGTATCTGTTCACAGGCTTCTTTCATAGTGTCATACGCAGGGCTTTAAGTGGGACGGGTCTCTATCTAGCAGGACCACCCTTCATTATGTATGTCAATTCAAAGAGACTCCTTATAGTTCTTTCACAGTCTCATCATTTCAGAAGTGATGCTTTGTGTTTATTAGCAGGTAAACATGCGTACTTTCTACAGAGGAATAGTATTTGTATCTGTTCACAGGCTTCTTTCATATTGTCCTAGGCAGGGCTTTAAGTGGAACGGGTATCTATCTAGCAGGACCACCCGTCACTATGTATGTCAATTCAAAGAGACTCCTGATAGTTCTTTCACAGTCTCATCGTTTCAGAAGTGATGCTTTGTGTTTATTAGCAGGTAAACATGCGTGCTTTCTACAGAGGAATTGTATTTGTATCTGTTCACATGCTTCTTTCATATTGTCCTAGGCAGGGCTTTAAGTGGGACGGGTCTCTATCTAGCAGGACCACCCTTCACTATGTATGTCAATTCAAAGAGACTCCTTATAATTCTTTCACAGTCTCATCATTTCAGAAATGATGCTTTGTGTTTATTAGCAGGTAAACATGCGTACTTTCTACAGAGGAATAGTATTTGTATCTGTTCACAGGCTTCTTTCATAGTGTCATACGCAGGGCTTTAAGTGGGACGGGTCTCTATCTAGCAGGACCACCCTTCATTATGTATGTCAATTCAAAGAGACTCCTTATAGTTCTTTCACAGTCTCATCATTTCAGAAGTGATGCTTTGTGTTTATTAGCAGGTAAACATGCGTACTTTCTACAGAGGAATAGTATTTGTATCTGTTCACAGGCTTCTTTCATATTGTCATACGCAGGGCTTTAAGTGGGACGGGTCTCTATCTAGCAGGACCACCCTTCTCTATGTATGTCAATTCAAAGAGACTCCTGATAGTTCTTTCACAGTCTCATCATTTCAGAAATGATGCTTTGTGTTTATTAGCAGGTAAACATGCGTGCTTTCTACAGAGGAATAATATTTGTATCTGTTCACAGGCTTCTTTCATATTGTCATAAGCAGGGCTTTAAGTGGGACGGGTCTCTATCTAGCAGGACCACCCTTCACTATGTATGTCAATTCAAAGAGACTCCTGATAGTTCTTTCACAGTCTCATCATTTCAGAAGTGATTCTTTGTGTTTATTAGCAGGTAAACATGCGTGCTTTCTACAGAGGAATTGTATTTGTATCTGTTCACAGGCTTCTTTCATATTGTCATAAGCAGGGCTTTAAGTGGGGCGGGTCTCTATCTAGCAGGACCACCCTTCACTATGTATGTCAATTCAAAGAGACTCCTTATCCTTCTTTCACAGTCTCATCGTTTCAGAAGTGATGCTTTGTGTTTATTAGCAGGTAAACATGCGTGCTTTCTACAGAGGAATTGTATTTGTATCTGTTCACAGGCTTCTTTCATATTGTCATACGCAAGGCTTTAAGTGGGACGGGTCTCTATCTAGCAGGACCACCCTTCACTATGTATGTCAATTCAAAGAGACTCCTTATAGTTCTTTCACAGTCTCATCATTTCAGAAGTGATGCTTTGTGTTTATTAGCAGGTAAACATGCGTGCTTTCTACAGAGGAATTGTATTTGTATATGTTCACATGCTTCTTTCATATTGTCCTAGGCAGGGCTTTAAGTGGGACGGGTCTCTATCTAGCAGGACCACCCTTCACTATGTATGTCAATTCAAAGAGACTCCTGATAGTTCTTTCACAGTCTCATCATTTCAGAAGTGATGCTTTGTGTTTATTAGCAGGTAAACATGCGTACTTTCTACAGAGGAATAGTGTTTGTATCTGTTCACAGGCTTCTTTCATATTGTCATACGCAGGGCTTTAAGTGGGACGGGTCTCTATCTAGCAGGACCACCCTTCACTATGTATGTCAATTCAAAGAGACTCCTGATAGTTCTTTCACAGTCTCATCATTTCAGAAGTGATGCTTTGTGTTTATTAGCAGGTAAACATGCGCACTTTCTACAAAGGAATAGTATTTGTATCTGTTCACAGGCTTCTTTCATATTGTCCTAGGCAGGGCTTTAAGTGGGACGGGTCTCTATCTAGCAGGACCACCCTTCACTATGTATGTCAATTCAAAGAGACTCCTGATAGTTCTTTCACAGTCTCATCATTTCAGAAGTGATGCTTTGTGTTTATTAGCAGGTAAACATGCATGCTTTCTACAGAGGAATTGTATTTGTATCTGTTCACAGGCTTCTTTCATATTGTCATACGCAAGGCTTTAAGTGGGACGGGTCTCTATCTAGCAGGACCACCCTTCACTATGTATGTCAATTCAAAGAGACTCCTTATAGTTCTTTCACAGTCTCATCATTTCAGAAGTGATGCTTTGTGTTTATTAGCAGGTAAACATGCGTGCTTTCTACAGAGGAATTGTATTTGTATCTGTTCACATGCTTCTTTCATATAGTCCTAGGCAGGGCTTTAAATGGGACGGGTCTCTATCTAGCAGGACCACCCTTCACTGTGTATGTCAATTCAAAGAGACTCCTTATCCTTCTTTCACAGTCTCATCATTTCAGAAGTGATGCTTTGTGTTTATTAGCAGGTAAACATGCGTACTTTCTACAGAGGAATAGTATTTGTATCTGTTCACAGGCTTCTTTCATATTGTCCTAGGCAGGGCTTTAAGTGGGACGGGTCTCTATCTAGCAGGACCACCCTTCACTATGTATGTCAATTCAAAGAGACTCCTTATAGTTCTTTCACAGTCTCATCATTTCAGAAGTGATGCTTTGTGTTTATTAGCAGGTAAACATGCATGCTTTCTACAGAGGAATTGTATTTGTATCTGTTCACAGGCTTCTTTCATATTGTCATACGCAAGGCTTTAAGTGGGACGGGTCTCTATCTAGCAGGACCACCCTTCACTATGTATGTCAATTCAAAGAGACTCCTTATAGTTCTTTCACAGTCTCATCATTTCAGAAGTGATGCTTTGTGTTTATTAGCAGGTAAACATGCGTACTTTCTACAGAGGAATAGTATTTGTATCTGTTCACATGCTTCTTTCATATTGTCATACGCAAGGCTTTAAGTGGGACGGGTCTCTATCTAGCAGGACCACCCTTCACTATGTATGTCAATTCAAAGAGACTCCTGATAGTTCTTTCACAGTCTCATCATTTCAGAAGTGATGCTTTGTGTTTATTAGCAGGTAAACATGCGTACTTTCTACAGAGGAATAGTGTTTGTATCTGTTCACAGGCTTCTTTCATATTGTCATACACAGGGCTTTAAGTGGGACGGGTCTCTATCTAGCAGGACCACCCTTAACTATGTATGTCAATTCAAAGAGACTCCTGATAGTTCTTTCACAGTCTCATCATTTCAGAAGTGATGCTTTGTGTTTATTAGCAGGTAAACATGCGTGCTTTCTACAGAGGAATAATATTTGTATCTGTTCACAGGCTTCTTTCATATTGTCCTAGGCAGGGCTTTAAGTGGGACGGGTCTCTATCTAGCACTGACACCCTTCACTATGTATGTAAATTCAAAGAGACTCCTTATAGTTCTTTCACAGTCTCATCATTTCAGAAATGATGCTTTGAGTTTATTAGCAGGTAAACATGCGTACTTTCTACAGAGGAATAGTATGTGTATCTGTTCACAGGCTTCTTTCATATTGTCCTACGCAGGGCTTTAAGTGTGACGGGTCTCTATCTAGCACGACCACCCTTCACTCTTTATGTCAATTCAAAGAGACTCCTTATAGTTCTTTCACAGTCTCATCATTTCAGAAATGATGCTTTGTGTTTATTAGCAGGTAAACATGCGCACTTTCTACAGAGGAATAGTGTTTGTATCTGTTCACAGGCTTCTTTCATATTGTCATACGCAGGGCTTTAAGTGGGACGGGTCTCTATCTAGCAGGACCACCCTTCACTATGTATGTCAATTCAAAGAGACTCCTGATAGTTCTTTCACAGTCTCATAATTTCAGAAGTGATGCTTTGTGTTTATTAGCAGGTAAACATGCGCACTTTCTACAGAGGAATAGTATTTGTATCTGTTCACAGGCTTCTTTCATATTGTCCTAGGCAGGGCTTTAAGTGGGATGGGTCTCTATCTAGCAGGACCACCCTTCACTATGTATGTCAATTCAAAGAGACTCCTTATAGTTCTTTCACAGTCTCATCATTTCAGAAGTGATGCTTTGTGTTTATTAGCAGGTAAACATGCATGCTTTCTACAGAGGAATTGTATTTGTATCTGTTCACAGGCTTCTTTCATATTGTCATACGCAAGGCTTTAAGTGGGACGGGTCTCTATCTAGCAGGACCACCCTTCACTATGTATGTCAATTCAAAGAGACTCCTTATAGTTCTTTCACAGTCTCATCATTTCAGAAGTGATGCTTTGTGTTTATTAGCAGGTAAACATGCGTACTTTCTACAGAGGAATAGTATTTGTATCTGTTCACATGCTTCTTTCATATTGTCATACGCAAGGCTTTAAGTGGGACGGGTCTCTATCTAGCAGGACCACCCTTCACTATGTATGTCAATTCAAAGAGACTCCTGATAGTTCTTTCACAGTCTCATCATTTCAGAAGTGATGCTTTGTGTTTATTAGCAGGTAAACATGCGTACTTTCTACAGAGGAATAGTGTTTGTATCTGTTCACAGGCTTCTTTCATATTGTCATACGCAGGGCTTTAAGTGGGACGGGTCTCTATCTAGCAGGACCACCCTTAACTATGTATGTCAATTCAAAGAGACTCCTGATAGTTCTTTCACAGTCTCATCATTTCAGAAGTGATGCTTTGTGTTTATTAGCAGGTAAACATGCGTGCTTTCTACAGAGGAATAATATTTGTATCTGTTCACAGGCTTCTTTCATATTGTCCTAGGCAGGGCTTTAAGTGGGACGGGTCTCTATCTAGCACTGACACCCTTCACTATGTATGTAAATTCAAAGAGACTCCTTATAGTTCTTTCACAGTCTCATCATTTCAGAAATGATGCTTTGAGTTTATTAGCAGGTAAACATGCGTACTTTCTACAGAGGAATAGTATGTGTATCTGTTCACAGGCTTCTTTCATATTGTCCTACGCAGGGCTTTAAGTGTGACGGGTCTCTATCTAGCACGACCACCCTTCACTCTTTATGTCAATTCAAAGAGACTCCTTATAGTTCTTTCACAGTCTCATCATTTCAGAAATGATGCTTTGTGTTTATTAGCAGGTAAACATGCGCACTTTCTACAGAGGAATAGTGTTTGTATCTGTTCACAGGCTTCTTTCATATTGTCATACGCAGGGCTTTAAGTGGGACGGGTCTCTATCTAGCAGGACCACCCTTCACTATGTATGTCAATTCAAAGAGACTCCTGATAGTTCTTTCACAGTCTCATAATTTCAGAAGTGATGCTTTGTGTTTATTAGCAGGTAAACATGCGCACTTTCTACAGAGGAATAGTATTTGTATCTGTTCACAGGCTTCTTTCATATTGTCCTAGGCAGGGCTTTAAGTGGGATGGGTCTCTATCTAGCAGGACCACCCTTCACTATGTATGTCAATTCAAAGAGACTCCTTATAGTTCTTTCACAATCTCATCATTTCAGAAGTGATGCTTTGTGTTTATTAGCAGGTAAACATGCGCGCTTTCTACAGAGGAATAGTATTTGTATCTGTTCACAGGCTTCTTTCATATTGTCCTAGGCAGGGCTTTAAGTGGGACGGGTCTCTATCTAGCAGGACCACCCGTCACTATGTATGTCAATTCAAAGAGACTCCTGATAGTTCTTTCACAGTCTCATCGTTTCAGAAGTGATGCTTTGTGTTTATTAGCAGGTAAACATGCGTGCTTTCTACAGAGGAATTGTATTTGTATCTGTTCACATGCTTCTTTCATATTGTCCTAGGCAGGGCTTTAAGTGGGACGGGTCTCTATCTAGCAGGACAACCCTTCACTATGTATGTCAATTCAAAGAGACTCCTTATAATTCTTTCACAGTCTCATCATTTCAGAAATGATGCTTTGTGTTTATTAGCAGGTAAACATGCGTACTTTCTACAGAGGAATAGTATTTGTATCTGTTCACAGGCTTCTTTCATAGTGTCATACGCAGGGCTTTAAGTGGGACGGGTCTCTATCTAGCAGGACCACCCTTCATTATGTATGTCAATTCAAAGAGACTCCTTATAGTTCTTTCACAGTCTCATCATTTCAGAAGTGATGCTTTGTGTTTATTAGCAGGTAAACATGCGTACTTTCTACAGAGGAATAGTATTTGTATCTGTTCACAGGCTTCTTTCATATTGTCCTAGGCAGGGCTTTAAGTGGAACGGGTATCTATCTAGCAGGACCACCCTTCACTATGTATGTCAATTCAAAGAGACTCCTGATAGTTCTTTCACAGTCTCATCGTTTCAGAAGTGATGCTTTGTGTTTATTAGCAGGTAAACATGCGTGCTTTCTACAGAGGAATTGTATTTGTATCTGTTCACATGCTTCTTTCATATTGTCATACGCAAGGCTTTAAGTGGGACGGGTCTCTATCTAGCAGTGCCACCCTTCACTCTTTATGTCAATTCAAAGAGACTCCTTATAGTTCTTTCACAGTCTCATCATTTCGGAAATGATGCTTTGTGTTTATTAGCAGGTAAACATGCGTACTTTCTACAGAGGAATAGTATTTGTATCTGTTCACATGCTTCTTTCATAGTGTCATACGCAGGGCTTTAAGTGGGACGGGTCTCTATCTAGCAGGACCACCCTTCACTATGTATGTCAATTCAAAGAGACTCCTTATAGTTCTTTCACAGTCTCATCATTTCAGAAGTGATGCTTTGTGTTTATTAGCAGGTAAACATGCGTACTTTCTACAGAGGAATAGTATTTGTATCTGTTCACAGGCTTCTTTCATATTGTCATACGCAAGGCTTTAAGTGGGACGGGTCTCTATCTAGCAGGACCACCCTTCACTATGTATGTCAATTCAAAGAGACTCCTTATAGTTCTTTCACAGTCTCATCATTTCAGAAGTGATGCTTTGTGTTTATTAGCAGGTAAACATGCGCACTTTCTACAGAGGAACAGTATTTGTATCTGTTCACATGCTTCTTTCATATTGTCATACGCAGGACTTTAAGTGGGACGGGTCTCTATCTAGCAGGACCACCCTTCACTATGTATGTCAATTCAAAGAGACTCCTGATAGTTCTTTCACAGTCTCATCATTTCAGAAGTGATGCTTTGTGTTTATTAGCAGGTAAACATGCGCACTTTCTACAGAGGAATAGTATTTGTATCTGTTCACAGGCTTCTTTCATATTGTCCTAGGCTGGGCTTTAAGTGGGACGGGTCTCTATCTAGCAGGACCACCCTTCACTATGTATGTCAATTCAAAGAGACTCCTTATAGTTCTTTCACAGTCTCATCATTTCAGAAGTGATGCTTTGTGTTTATTAGCAGGTAAACATGTGTGCTTTCTACAGAGGAATAGTATTTGTATCTGTTCACAGGCTTCTTTCATATTGTCCTAGGCAGGGCTTAAAGTGGGACGGGTCTCTATCTAGCAGGACCACCCTTCACTATGTATGTCAATTCAAAGAGACTCCTGATAGTTCTTTCACAGTCTCATCGTTTCAGAAGTGATGCTTTGTGTTTATTAGCAGGTAAACATGCGTGCTTTCTACAGAGGAATTGTATTTGTATCTGTTCACATGCTTCTTTCATATAGTCCTAGGCAGGGCTTTAAATGGGACGGGTCTCTATCTAGCAGGACCACCCTTCACTATGTATGTCAATTCAAAGAGACTCCTTATAGTTCTTTCACAGTCTCATCATTTCAGAAATGATGCTTTGTGTTTATTAGCAGGTAAACATGCGTACTTTCTACAGAGGAATAGTATTTGTATCTGTTCACAGGCTTCTTTCATATTGTCCTAGGCAGGGCTTTAAGTGGAACGGGTCTCTATTTAGCAGGACCACCCTTCACTATGTATGTCAATTCAAAGAGACTCCTGATAGTTCTTTCACAGTCTCATCGTTTCAGAAGTGATGCTTTGTGTTTATTAGCAGGTAAACATGCGTACTTTCTACAGAGGAATAGTATTTGTATCTGTTCACAGGCTTCTTTCATATTGTCCTAGGCAGGGCTTTAAGTGGGACGGGTCTCTATCTAGCAGGACCACCCTTCACTATGTATGTCAATTCAAAGAGACTCCTTATAGTTCTTTCACAGTCTCATCATTTCAGAAGTGATGCTTTGTGTTTATTAGCAGGTAAACATGCGTACTTTCTACAGAGGAATAGTATTTGTATCTGTTCACATGCTTCTTTCATATTGTCATACGCAAGGCTTTAAGTGGGACGGGTCTCTATCTAGCAGGACCACCCTTCACTATGTATGTCAATTCAAAGAGACTCCTGATAGTTCTTTCACAGTCTCATCATTTCAGAAGTGATGCTTTGTGTTTATTAGCAGGTAAACATGCGTACTTTCTACAGAGGAATAGTGTTTGTATCTGTTCACAGGCTTCTTTCATATTGTCATACGCAGGGCTTTAAGTGGGACGGGTCTCTATCTAGCAGGACCACCCTTAACTATGTATGTCAATTCAAAGAGACTCCTGATAGTTCTTTCACAGTCTCATCATTTCAGAAGTGATGCTTTGTGTTTATTAGCAGGTAAACATGCGTGCTTTCTACAGAGGAATAATATTTGTATCTGTTCACAGGCTTCTTTCATATTGTCCTAGGCAGGGCTTTAAGTGGGACGGGTCTCTATCTAGCACTGACACCCTTCACTATGTATGTAAATTCAAAGAGACTCCTTATAGTTCTTTCACAGTCTCATCATTTCAGAAATGATGCTTTGAGTTTATTAGCAGGTAAACATGCGTACTTTCTACAGAGGAATAGTATGTGTATCTGTTCACAGGCTTCTTTCATATTGTCCTACGCAGGGCTTTAAGTGTGACGGGTCTCTATCTAGCACGACCACCCTTCACTCTTTATGTCAATTCAAAGAGACTCCTTATAGTTCTTTCACAGTCTCATCATTTCAGAAATGATGCTTTGTGTTTATTAGCAGGTAAACATGCGCACTTTCTACAGAGGAATAGTGTTTGTATCTGTTCACAGGCTTCTTTCATATTGTCATACGCAGGGCTTTAAGTGGGACGGGTCTCTATCTAGCAGGACCACCCTTCACTATGTATGTCAATTCAAAGAGACTCCTGATAGTTCTTTCACAGTCTCATAATTTCAGAAGTGATGCTTTGTGTTTATTAGCAGGTAAACATGCGCACTTTCTACAGAGGAATAGTATTTGTATCTGTTCACAGGCTTCTTTCATATTGTCCTAGGCAGGGCTTTAAGTGGGATGGGTCTCTATCTAGCAGGACCACCCTTCACTATGTATGTCAATTCAAAGAGACTCCTTATAGTTCTTTCACAATCTCATCATTTCAGAAGTGATGCTTTGTGTTTATTAGCAGGTAAACATGCGCGCTTTCTACAGAGGAATAGTATTTGTATCTGTTCACAGGCTTCTTTCATATTGTCCTAGGCAGGGCTTTAAGTGGGACGGGTCTCTATCTAGCAGGACCACCCGTCACTATGTATGTCAATTCAAAGAGACTCCTGATAGTTCTTTCACAGTCTCATCGTTTCAGAAGTGATGCTTTGTGTTTATTAGCAGGTAAACATGCGTGCTTTCTACAGAGGAATTGTATTTGTATCTGTTCACATGCTTCTTTCATATTGTCCTAGGCAGGGCTTTAAGTGGGACGGGTCTCTATCTAGCAGGACAACCCTTCACTATGTATGTCAATTCAAAGAGACTCCTTATAATTCTTTCACAGTCTCATCATTTCAGAAATGATGCTTTGTGTTTATTAGCAGGTAAACATGCGTACTTTCTACAGAGGAATAGTATTTGTATCTGTTCACAGGCTTCTTTCATAGTGTCATACGCAGGGCTTTAAGTGGGACGGGTCTCTATCTAGCAGGACCACCCTTCATTATGTATGTCAATTCAAAGAGACTCCTTATAGTTCTTTCACAGTCTCATCATTTCAGAAGTGATGCTTTGTGTTTATTAGCAGGTAAACATGCGTACTTTCTACAGAGGAATAGTATTTGTATCTGTTCACAGGCTTCTTTCATATTGTCCTAGGCAGGGCTTTAAGTGGAACGGTTATCTATCTAGCAGGACCACCCTTCACTATGTATGTCAATTCAAAGAGACTCCTGATAGTTCTTTCACAGTCTCATCGTTTCAGAAGTGATGCTTTGTGTTTATTAGCAGGTAAACATGCGTGCTTTCTACAGAGGAATTGTATTTGTATCTGTTCACATGCTTCTTTCATATTGTCATACGCAAGGCTTTAAGTGGGACGGGTCTCTATCTAGCAGTGCCACCCTTCACTCTTTATGTCAATTCAAAGAGACTCCTTATAGTTCTTTCACAGTCTCATCATTTCGGAAATGATGCTTTGTGTTTATTAGCAGGTAAACATGCGTACTTTCTACAGAGGAATAGTATTTGTATCTGTTCACATGCTTCTTTCATAGTGTCATACGCAGGGCTTTAAGTGGGACGGGTCTCTATCTAGCAGGACCACCCTTCACTATGTATGTCAATTCAAAGAGACTCCTTATAGTTCTTTCACAGTCTCATCATTTCAGAAGTGATGCTTTGTGTTTATTAGCAGGTAAACATGCGTACTTTCTACAGAGGAATAGTATTTGTATCTGTTCACAGGCTTCTTTCATATTGTCATACGCAAGGCTTTAAGTGGGACGGGTCTCTATCTAGCAGGACCACCCTTCACTATGTATGTCAATTCAAAGAGACTCCTTATAGTTCTTTCACAGTCTCATCATTTCAGAAGTGATGCTTTGTGTTTATTAGCAGGTAAACATGCGCACTTTCTACAGAGGAACAGTATTTGTATCTGTTCACATGCTTCTTTCATATTGTCATACGCAGGACTTTAAGTGGGACGGGTCTCTATCTAGCAGGACCACCCTTCACTATGTATGTCAATTCAAAGAGACTCCTGATAGTTCTTTCACAGTCTCATCATTTCAGAAGTGATGCTTTGTGTTTATTAGCAGGTAAACATGCGCACTTTCTACAGAGGAATAGTATTTGTATCTGTTCACAGGCTTCTTTCATATTGTCCTAGGCTGGGCTTTAAGTGGGACGGGTCTCTATCTAGCAGGACCACCCTTCACTATGTATGTCAATTCAAAGAGACTCCTTATAGTTCTTTCACAGTCTCATCATTTCAGAAGTGATGCTTTGTGTTTATTAGCAGGTAAACATGTGTGCTTTCTACAGAGGAATAGTATTTGTATCTGTTCACAGGCTTCTTTCATATTGTCCTAGGCAGGGCTTAAAGTGGGACGGGTCTCTATCTAGCAGGACCACCCTTCACTATGTATGTCAATTCAAAGAGACTCCTGATAGTTCTTTCACAGTCTCATCGTTTCAGAAGTGATGCTTTGTGTTTATTAGCAGGTAAACATGCGTGCTTTCTACAGAGGAATTGTATTTGTATCTGTTCACATGCTTCTTTCATATAGTCCTAGGCAGGGCTTTAAATGGGACGGGTCTCTATCTAGCAGGACCACCCTTCACTATGTATGTCAATTCAAAGAGACTCCTTATAGTTCTTTCACAGTCTCATCATTTCAGAAATGATGCTTTGTGTTTATTAGCAGGTAAACATGCGTACTTTCTACAGAGGAATAGTATTTGTATCTGTTCACAGGCTTCTTTCATATTGTCCTAGGCAGGGCTTTAAGTGGAACGGGTCTCTATTTAGCAGGACCACCCTTCACTATGTATGTCAATTCAAAGAGACTCCTGATAGTTCTTTCACAGTCTCATCGTTTCAGAAGTGATGCTTTGTGTTTATTAGCAGGTAAACATGCGTACTTTCTACAGAGGAATAGTATTTGTATCTGTTCACAGGCTTCTTTCATATTGTCCTAGGCAGGGCTTTAAGTGGGACGGGTCTCTATCTAGCAGGACCACCCTTCACTATGTATGTCAATTCAAAGAGACTCCTTATAGTTCTTTCACAGTCTCATCATTTCAGAAGTGATGCTTTGTGTTTATTAGCAGGTAAACATGCGTGCTTTCTACAGAGGAATAGTGTTTGTATCTGTTCACAGGCTTCTTTCATATTGTCATACGCAAGGCTTTAAGTGGGACGGGTCTCTATCTAGCAGGACCACCCTTCACTATGTATGTCAATTCAAAGAGACTCCTTATAGTTCTTTCACAGTCTCATCATTTCAGAAGTGATGCTTTGTGTTTATTAGCAGGTAAACATGCATGCTTTCTACAGAGGAATTGTATTTGTATCTGTTCACAGGCTTCTTTCATATTGTCATACGCAAGGCTTTAAGTGGGACGGGTCTCTATCTAGCAGGACCACCCTTTACTATGTATGTCAATTCAAAGAGACTCCTTATAGTTCTTTCACAGTCTCATCATTTCAGAAGTGATGCTTTGTGTTTATTAGCAGGTAAACATGCATGCTTTCTACAGAGGAATTGTATTTGTATCTGTTCACAGGCTTCTTTCATATTGTCATACGCAAGGCTTTAAGTGGGCCGGGTCTCTCTCTAGCAGGACCACCCTTCACTATGTATGTCAATTCAAAGAGACTCCTTATAGTTCTTTCACAGTCTCATCATTTCAGAAGTGATGCTTTGTGTTTATTAGCAGGTAAACATGCGTACTTTCTACAGAGGAATTGTATTTGTATCTGTTCACATGCTTCTTTCATATTGTCCTAGGCAGGGCTTTAAGTGGGACGGGTCTCTATCTAGCAGGACCACCCTTCACTATGTATGTCAATTCAAAGAGACTCCTTATAGTTCTTTCACAGTCTCATCATTTCAGAAATGATGCTTTGTGTTTATTAGCAGGTAAACATGCGTACTTTCTACAGAGGAATAGTATTTGTATCTGTTCACAGGCTTCTTTCATAGTGTCATACGCAGGGCTTTAAGTGGGACGGTCTCTATCTAGCAGGACCACCCTTCACTATGTATGTCAATTCAAAGAGACTCCTTATAGTTCTTTCACAGTCTCATCATTTCAGAAGTGATGCTTTGTGTTTATTAGCAGGTAAACATGCGCACTTTCTACAGAGGAATAGTGTTTGTATCTGTTCACAGGCTTCTTTCATATTGTCATACGCAGGGCTTTAAGTGGGGCGGGTCTCTATCTAGCAGGACCACCCTTCACTATGTATGTCAATTCAAAGAGACTCCTGATAGTTCTTTCACAGTCTCATAATTTCAGAAGTGATGCTTTGTGTTTATTAGCAGGTAAACATGCGCACTTTCTACAGAGGAATAGTATTTGTATCTGTTCACAGGCTTCTTTCATATTGTCCTAGGCAGGGCTTTAAGTGGGACGGGTCTCTATCTAGCAAGACCACCCTTCACTATGTATGTCAATTCAAAGAGACTCCTTATAGTTCTTTCACAGTCTCATCATTTCAGAAGTGATGCTTTGTGTTTATTAGCAGGTAAACATGCGTGCTTTCTACAGAGGAATTGTATTTGTATCTGTTCACATGCTTCTTTCATATAGTCCTAGGCAGGGCTTTAAATGGGACGGGTCTCTATCTAGCAGGACCACCCTTCACTATGTATGTCAATTCAAAGAGACTCCTTATCCTTCTTTCACAGTCTCATCATTTCAGAAGTGATGCTTTGTGTTTATTAGCAGGTAAACATGCGTACTTTCTACAGAGGAATAGTATTTGTATCTGTTCACAGGCTTCTTTCATATTGTCCTAGGCAGGGCTTTAAGTGGGACGGGTCTCTATCTAGCAGGACCACCCTTCACTATGTATGTCAATTCAAAGAGACTCCTTATAGTTCTTTCACAGTCTCATCATTTCAGAAGTGATGCTTTGTGTTTATTAGCAGGTAAACATGCATGCTTTCTACAGAGGAATTGTATTTGTATCTGTTCACAGGCTTCTTTCATATTGTCATACGCAAGGCTTTAAGTGGGACGGGTCTCTATCTAGCAGGACCACCCTTCACTATGTATGTCAATTCAAAGAGACTCCTTATAGTTCTTTCACAGTCTCATCATTTCAGAAGTGATGCTTTGTGTTTATTAGCAGGTAAACATGCGTGCTTTCTACAGAGGAATTGTATTTGTATCTGTTCACATGCTTCTTTCATATTGTCCTAGGCAGGGCTTTAAGTGGGACGGGTCTCTATCTAGCAGGACCACCCTTCACTATGTATGTCAATTCAAAGAGACTCCTTATAGTTCTTTCACAGTCTCATCATTTCAGAAGTGATGCTTTGTGTTTATTAGCAGGTAAACATGCGTGCTTTGTACAGAGGAATTGTATTTGTATCTGTTCACAGGCTTCTTTCATATTGTCATACGCAGGGCTTTAAATGGGACGGGTCTCTATCTAGCAGGACCACCCTTCACTATGTATGTCAATTCAAAGAGACTCCTTATAGTTCTTTCACAGTCTCATCATTTCAGAAATGATGCTTTGTGTTTATTAGCAGGTAAACATGCGTACTTTCTACAGAGGAATAGTATTTGTATCTGTTCACAGGCTTCTTTCATATTGTCCTAGGCAGGGCTTTAAGTGGAACGGGTCTCTATTTAGCAGGACCACCCTTCACTATGTATGTCAATTCAAAGAGACTCCTGATAGTTCTTTCACAGTCTCATCATTTCAGAAGTGATGCTTTGTGTTTATTAGCAGGTAAACATGCGTACTTTCTACAGAGGAATAGTATTTGTATCTGTTCACAGGCTTCTTTCATAGTGTCATACGCAGGGCTTTAAGTGGGACGGGTCTCTATCTAGCAGAACCACCCTTCACTATGTATGTCAATTCAAAGAGACTCCTTATAGTTCTTTCACAGTCTCATCATTTCAGAAGTGATGCTTTGTGTTTATTAGCAGGTAAACATGCGTACTTTCTACAGAGGAATAGTATTTGTATCTGTTCACATGCTTCTTTCATATTGTCATACGCAAGGCTTTAAGTGGGACGGGTCTCTATCTAGCAGGACCACCCTTCACTATGTATGTCAATTCAAAGAGACTCCTGATAGTTCTTTCACAGTCTCATCATTTCAGAAGTGATGCTTTGTGTTTATTAGCAGGTAAACATGCGTACTTTCTACAGAGGAATAGTGTTTGTATCTGTTCACAGGCTTCTTTCATATTGTCATACGCAGGGCTTTAAGTGGGACGGGTCTATATCTAGCAGGACCACCCTTAACTATGTATGTCAATTCAAAGAGACTCCTGATAGTTCTTTCACAGTCTCATCATTTCAGAAGTGATGCTTTGTGTTTATTAGCAGGTAAACATGCGCACTTTCTACAGAGGAATAGTGTTTGTATCTGTTCACAGGCTTCTTTCATATTGTCATACGCAGGGCTTTAAGTGGGATGGGTCTCTATCTAGCAGGACCACCCTTCACTATGTATGTCAATTCAAAGAGACTCCTGATAGTTCTTTCACAGTCTCATAATTTCAGAAGTGATGCTTTGTGTTTATTAGCAGGTAAACATGCGCACTTTCTACAGAGGAATAGTATTTGTATCTGTTCACAGGCTTCTTTCATATTGTCCTAGGCAGGGCTTTAAGTGGGACGGGTCTCTATCTAGCAGGACCACCCTTCACTATGTATGTCAATTCAAAGAGACTCCTTATAGTTCTTTCACAATCTCATCATTTCAGAAATGATGCTTTGTGTTTATTAGCAGGTAAACATGCGCGCTTTCTACAGAGGAATAGTATTTGTATCTGTTCACAGGCTTCTTTCATATTGTCCTAGGCAGGGCTTTAAGTGGGACGGGTCTCTATCTAGCAGGACCACCCTTCACTATGTATGTCAATTCAAAGAGACTCCTGATAGTTCTTTCACAGTCTCATCGTTTCAGAAGTGATGCTTTGTGTTTATTAGCAGGTAAACATGCGTGCTTTCTACAGAGGAATTGTATTTGTATCTGTTCACATGCTTCTTTCATATTGTCCTAGGCAGGGCTTTAAGTGGGACGGGTCTCTATCTAGCAGGACCACCCTTCACTATGTATGTCAATTCAAAGAGACTCCTTATAATTCTTTCACAGTCTCATCATTTCAGAAATGATGCTTTGTGTTTATTAGCAGGTAAACATGCGTACTTTCTACAGAGGAATAGTATTTGTATCTGTTCACAGGCTTCTTTCATAGTGTCATACGCAGGGCTTTAAGTGGGACGGGTCTCTATCTAGCAGGACCACCCTTCATTATGTATGTCAATTCAAAGAGACTCCTTATAGTTCTTTCACAGTCTCATCATTTCAGAAGTGATGCTTTGTGTTTATTAGCAGGTAAACATGCGTACTTTCTACAGAGGAATAGTATTTGTATCTGTTCACAGGCTTCTTTCATATTGTCCTAGGCAGGGCTTTAAGTGGAACGGGTCTCTATCTAGCAGGACCACCCTTCACTATGTATGTCAATTCAAAGAGACTCCTGATAGTTCTTTCACAGTCTCATCGTTTCAGAAGTGATGCTTTGTGTTTATTAGCAGGTAAACATGCGTGCTTTCTACAGAGGAATTGTATTTGTATCTGTTCACATGCTTCTTTCATATTGTCATACGCAAGGCTTTAAGTGGGACGGGTCTCTATCTAGCAGTGCCACCCTTCACTCTTTATGTCAATTCAAAGAGACTCCTGATAGTTCTTTCACAGTCTCATCATTTCGGAAATGATGCTTTGTGTTTATTAGCAGGTAAACATGCGTACTTTCTACAGAGGAATAGTATTTGTATCTGTTCACATGCTTCTTTCATAGTGTCATACGCAGGGCTTTAAGTGGGACGGGTCTCTATCTAGCAGGACCACCCTTCACTATGTATGTCAATTCAAAGAGACTCCTTATAGTTCTTTCACAGTCTCAACATTTCAGAAGTGATGCTTTGTGTTTATTAGCAGGTAAACATGCGCACTTTCTACAGAGGAATAGTATTTGTATCTGTTCACAGGCTTCTTTCATATTGTCATACGCAAGGCTTTAAGTGGGACGGGTCTCTATCTAGCAGGACCACCCTTCACTATGTATGTCAATTCAAAGAGACTCCTTATAGTTCTTTCACAGTCTCATCATTTCAGAAGTGATGCTTTGTGTTTATTAGCAGGTAAACATGCGCACTTTCTACAGAGGAACAGTATTTGTATCTGTTCACATGCTTCTTTCATATTGTCATACGCAGGACTTTAAGTGGGACGGGTCTCTATCTAGCAGGACCACCCTTCACTATGTATGTCAATTCAAAGAGACTCCTGATAGTTCTTTCACAGTCTCATCATTTCAGAAGTGATGCTTTGTGTTTATTAGCAGGTAAACATGCGTACTTTCTACAGAGGAATAGTGTTTGTATCTGTTCACAGGCTTCTTTCATATTGTCATACGCAGGGCTTTAAGTGGGACGGGTCTCTATCTAGCAGGACCACCCTTCACTATGTATGTCAATTCAAAGAGACTCCTGATAGTTCTTTCACAGTCTCATCATTTCAGAAGTGATGCTTTGTGTTTATTAGCAGGTAAACATGCGCACTTTCTACAGAGGAATAGTATTTGTATCTGTTCACAGGCTTCTTTCATATTGTCCTAGGCTGGGCTTTAAGTGGGACGGGTCTCTATCTAGCAGGACCACCCTTCACTATGTATGTCAATTCAAAGAGACTCCTGATAGTTCTTTCACAGTCTCATCATTTCAGAAGTGATGCTTTGTGTTTATTAGCAGGTAAACATGTGTGCTTTCTACAGAGGAATAGTATTTGTATCTGTTCACAGGCTTCTTTCATATTGTCCTAGGCAGGGCTTAAAGTGGGACGGGTCTCTATCTAGCAGGACCACCCTTCACTATGTACGTCAATTCAAAGAGACTCCTGATAGTTCTTTCACAGTCTCATCGTTTCAGAAGTGATGCTTTGTGTTTATTAGCAGGTAAACATGCGTGCTTTCTACAGAGGAATAATATTTGTATCTGTTCACAGGCTTCTTTCATATTGTCATACGCAGGGCTTTAAGTGGGACGGGTCTCTATCTAGCAGGACCACCCTTCACTATGTATGTCAATTCAAAGAGACTCCTGATAGTTCTTTCACAGTCTCATCATTTCAGAAGTGATGCTTTGTGTTTATTAGCAGGTAAACATGCGCACTTTCTACAGAGGAATAGTATTTGTATCTGTTCACAGGCTTCTTTCATAGTGTCCTAGGCAGGGCTTTAAGTGGGACGGGTCTCTATCTAGCAGGACCACCCTTCACTCTTTATGTCAATTCAAAGAGACTCCTTATAGTTCTTTCACAGTCTCATCATTTCAGAAGTGATGCTTTGTGTTTATTAGCAGGTAAACATGCGTGCTTTCTACAGAGGAATTGTATTTGTATCTGTTCACAGGCTTCTTTCATATTGTCATACGCAGTGCTTTAAGTGGGACGGGTCTCTATCTAGCAGGACCACCCTTCACTATGTATGTCAATTCAAAGAGACTCTTGATAGTTCCTTCACAGTCTCATCATTTCAGAAATGATGCTTTGTGTTTATTAGCAGGTAAACATGCGCACTTTCTACAGAGGAATAGTATTTGTATCTGTTCACAGGCTTCTTTCATATTGTCATACGCAGGGCTTTAAGTGGGACGGGTCTCTATCTAGCAGGACCACCCTTCTCTATGTATGTCAATTCAAAGAGACTCCTGATAGTTCTTTCACAGTCTCATCATTTCAGAAATGATGCTTTGTGTTTATTAGCAGGTAAACATGCGTGCTTTCTACAGAGGAATAATATTTGTATCTGTTCACAGGCTTCTTTCATATTGTCATAAGCAGGGCTTTAAGTGGGACGGGTCTCTATCTAGCAGGACCACCCTTCACTATGTATGTCAATTCAAAGAGACTCCTGATAGTTCCTTCACAGTCTCATCATTTCAGAAGTGATTCTTTGTGTTTATTAGCAGGTAAACATGCGTACTTTCTACAGAGGAATAGTATTTGTATCTGTTCACAGGCTTCTTTCATATTGTCCTAGGCAGGGCTTTAAGTGGGACGGGTCTCTATCTAGCAGGACCACCCTTCACTATGTATGTCAATTCAAAGAGACTCCTTATCCTTCTTTCACAGTCTCATCGTTTCAGAAGTAATGCTTTGTGTTTATTAGCAGGTAAACATGCGTGCTTTCTACAGAGGAATTGTATTTGTATCTGTTCACAGGCTTCTTTCATATTGTCATACGCAAGGCTTTAAGTGGGACGGGTCTCTATCTAGCAGGACCACCCTTCACTCTTTATGTCAATTCAAAGAGACTCCTTATAGTTCTTTCACAGTCTCATCATTTCAGAAATGATGCTTTGTGTTTATTAGCAGGTAAACATGCGTGCTTTCTACAGAGGAATTGTATTTGTATCTGTTCACAGGCTTCTTTCATATTGTCATACGCAGGGCTTTAAGTGGGACGGGTCTCTCTCTAGCAGGACCACCCTTCACTATGTATATCAATTCAAAGAGACTCCTTATAGTTCTTTCACAGTCTCATAATTTTAGAAGTGATTTTTGTGTTTATTAGCAGGTAAACATGCGTACTTTCTACAGAGGAATAGTATTTGTATCTGTTCACAGGCTTCTTTCATATTGTCCTAGGCAGGGCTTTAAGTGGGACGGGTCTCTATCTAGCAGGACCACCCTTCACTATGTATGTCAATTCAAAGAGACTCCTGACAGTTCTTTCACAGTCTCATCATTTCAGAAGTGATGCTTTGTGTTTATTAGCAGGTAAACATGTGCGCTTTCTACAGAGGAATAGTATTTGTATCTGTTCACAGGCTTCTTTCATATTGTCATACGCAGGGCTTTAAGTGGGACGGGTCTCTATCTAGCAGGACCACCCTTCTCTATGTATGTCAATTCAAAGAGACTCCTGATAGTTCTTTCACAGTCTCATCATTTCAGAAATGATGCTTTGTGTTTATTAGCAGGTAAACATGCGTGCTTTCTACAGAGGAATAATATTTGTATCTGTTCACAGGCTTCTTTCATATTGTCATAAGCAGGGCTTTAAGTGGGACGGGTCTCTATCTAGCAGGACCACCCTTCACTATGTATGTCAATTCAAAGAGACTCCTGATAGTTCTTTCACAGTCTCATCATTTCAGAAGTGATGCTTTGTGTTTATTAGCAGGTAAACATGCGTACTTTCTACAGAGGAATAGTGTTTGTATCTGTTCACAGGCTTCTTTCATATTGTCATACGCAGGGCTTTAAGTGGGACGGGTCTCTATCTAGCAGGACCACCCTTAACTATGTATGTCAATTCAAAGAGACTCCTGATAGTTCTTTCACAGTCTCATCATTTCAGAAGTGATGCTTTGTGTTTATTAGCAGGTAAACATGCGCACTTTCTACAGAGGAATAGTGTTTGTATCTGTTCACAGGCTTCTTTCATATTGTCATACGCAGGGCTTTAAGTGGGACGGGTCTCTATCTAGCAGGACCACCCTTCACTATGTATGTCAATTCAAAGAGAGTCCTGATAGTTCTTTCACAGTCTCATAATTTCAGAAGTGATGCTTTGTGTTTATTAGCAGGTAAACATGCGCACTTTCTACAGAGGAATAGTATTTGTATCTGTTCACAGGCTTCTTTCATATTGTCCTAGGCAGGGCTTTAAGTGGGACGGGTCTCTATCTAGCAGGACCACCCTTCACTATGTATGTCAATTCAAAGAGACTCCTTATAGTTCTTTCACAATCTCATCATTTCAGAAGTGATGCTTTGTGTTTATTAGCAGGTAAACATGCGCGCTTTCTACAGAGGAATAGTATTTGTATCTGTTCACAGGCTTCTTTCATATTGTCCTAGGCAGGGCTTTAAGTGGGACGGGTCTCTATCTAGCAGGACCACCCTTCACTATGTATGTCAATTCAAAGAGACTCCTGATAGTTCTTTCACAGTCTCATCGTTTCAGAAGTGATGCTTTGTGTTTATTAGCAGGTAAACATGCGTGCTTTCTACAGAGGAATTGTATTTGTATCTGTTCACATGCTTCTTTCATATTGTCCTAGGCAGGGCTTTAAGTGGGACGGGTCTCTATCTAGCAGGACCACCCTTCACTATGTATGTCAATTCAAAGAGACTCCTTATAATTCTTTCACAGTCTCATCATTTCAGAAATGATGCTTTGTGTTTATTAGCAGGTAAACATGCGTACTTTCTACAGAGGAATAGTATTTGTATCTGTTCACAGGCTTCTTTCATAGTGTCATACGCAGGGCTTTAAGTGGGACGGGTCTCTATCTAGCAGGACCACCCTTCATTATGTATGTCAATTCAAAGAGACTCCTTATAGTTCTTTCACAGTCTCATCATTTCAGAAGTGATGCTTTGTGTTTATTAGCAGGTAAACATGCGTACTTTCTACAGAGGAATAGTATTTGTATCTGTTCACAGGCTTCTTTCATATTGTCCTAGGCAGGGCTTTAAGTGGAACGGGTCTCTATCTAGCAGGACCACCCTTCACTATGTATGTCAATTCAAAGAGACTCCTGATAGTTCTTTCACAGTCTCATCGTTTCAGAAGTGATGCTTTGTGTTTATTAGCAGGTAAACATGCGTGCTTTCTACAGAGGAATTGTATTTGTATCTGTTCACATGCTTCTTTCATATTGTCATACGCAAGGCTTTAAGTGGGACGGGTCTCTATCTAGCAGTGCCACCCTTCACTCTTTATGTCAATTCAAAGAGACTCCTGATAGTTCTTTCACAGTCTCATCATTTCGGAAATGATGCTTTGTGTTTATTAGCAGGTAAACATGCGTACTTTCTACAGAGGAATAGTATTTGTATCTGTTCACAGGCTTCTTTCATATTGTCCTAGGCAGGGCTTTAAGTGGGACGGGTCTCTATCTAGCAGGACCACCCTTCACTATGTATGTCAATTCAAAGAGACTCCTGATAGTTCTTTCACAGTCTCATCATTTCAGAAGTGATGCTTTGTGTTTATTAGCAGGTAAACATGCATGCTTTCTACAGAGGAATTGTATTTGTATCTGTTCACAGGCTTCTTTCATATTGTCATACGCAAGGCTTTAAGTGGGACGGGTCTCTATCTAGCAGGACCACCCTTCACTATGTATGTCAATTCAAAGAGACTCCTTATAGTTCTTTCACAGTCTCATCATTTCAGAAGTGATGCTTTGTGTTTATTAGCAGGTAAACATGCGTGCTTTCTACAGAGGAATTGTATTTGTATCTGTTCACATGCTTCTTTCATATAGTCCTAGGCAGGGCTTTAAATGGGACGGGTCTCTATCTAGCAGGACCACCCTTCACTATGTATGTCAATTCAAAGAGACTCCTTATCCTTCTTTCACAGTCTCATCATTTCAGAAGTGATGCTTTGTGTTTATTAGCAGGTAAACATGCGTACTTTCTACAGAGGAATAGTATTTGTATCTGTTCACAGGCTTCTTTCATATTGTCCTAGGCAGGGCTTTAAGTGGGACGGGTCTCTATCTAGCAGGACCACCCTTCACTATGTATGTCAATTCAAAGAGACTCCTTATAGTTCTTTCACAGTCTCATCATTTCAGAAGTGATGCTTTGTGTTTATTAGCAGGTAAACATGCATGCTTTCTACAGAGGAATTGTATTTGTATCTGTTCACAGGCTTCTTTCATATTGTCATACGCAAGGCTTTAAGTGGGACGGGTCTCTATCTAGCAGGACCACCCTTCACTATGTATGTCAATTCAAAGAGACTCCTTATAGTTCTTTCACAGTCTCATCATTTCAGAAGTGATGCTTTGTGTTTATTAGCAGGTAAACATGCGTGCTTTCTACAGAGGAATTGTATTTGTATCTGTTCACATGCTTCTTTCATATTGTCCTAGGCAGGGCTTTAAGTGGGACGGGTCTCTATCTAGCAGGACCACCCTTCACTATGTATGTCAATTCAAAGAGACTCCTTATAGTTCTTTCACAGTCTCATCATTTCAGAAGTGATGCTTTGTGTTTATTAGCAGGTAAACATGCGTACTTTCTACAGAGGAATAGTATTTGTATCTGTTCACAGGCTTCTTTCATATTGTCATACGCAGGGCTTTAAGTGGGACGGGTCTCTATCTAGCAGGACCACCCTTCTCTATGTATGTCAATTCAAAGAGACTCCTGATAGTTCTTTCACAGTCTCATCATTTCAGAAATGATGCTTTGTGTTTATTAGCAGGTAAACATGCGTGCTTTCTACAGAGGAATAATATTTGTATCTGTTCACAGGCTTCTTTCATATTGTCATAAGCAGGGCTTTAAGTGGGACGGGTCTCTATCTAGCAGGACCACCCTTCACTATGTATGTCAATTCAAAGAGACTCCTGATAGTTCTTTCACAGTCTCATCATTTCAGAAGTGATTCTTTGTGTTTATTAGCAGGTAAACATGCGTGCTTTCTACAGAGGAATTGTATTTGTATCTGTTCACAGGCTTCTTTCATATTGTCATAAGCAGGGCTTTAAGTGGGGCGGGTCTCTATCTAGCAGGACCACCCTTCACTATGTATGTCAATTCAAAGAGACTCCTTATCCTTCTTTCACAGTCTCATCGTTTCAGAAGTGATGCTTTGTGTTTATTAGCAGGTAAACATGCGTGCTTTCTACAGAGGAATTGTATTTGTATCTGTTCACAGGCTTCTTTCATATTGTCATACGCAAGGCTTTAAGTGGGACGGGTCTCTATCTAGCAGGACCACCCTTCACTATGTATGTCAATTCAAAGAGACTCCTTATAGTTCTTTCACAGTCTCATCATTTCAGAAGTGATGCTTTGTGTTTATTAGCAGGTAAACATGCGTGCTTTCTACAGAGGAATTGTATTTGTATATGTTCACATGCTTCTTTCATATTGTCCTAGGCAGGGCTTTAAGTGGGACGGGTCTCTATCTAGCAGGACCACCCTTCACTATGTATGTCAATTCAAAGAGACTCCTGATAGTTCTTTCACAGTCTCATCATTTCAGAAGTGATGCTTTGTGTTTATTAGCAGGTAAACATGCGTACTTTCTACAGAGGAATAGTGTTTGTATCTGTTCACAGGCTTCTTTCATATTGTCATACGCAGGGCTTTAAGTGGGACGGGTCTCTATCTAGCAGGACCACCCTTCACTATGTATGTCAATTCAAAGAGACTCCTGATAGTTCTTTCACAGTCTCATCATTTCAGAAGTGATGCTTTGTGTTTATTAGCAGGTAAACATGCGCACTTTCTACAGAGGAATAGTATTTGTATCTGTTCACAGGCTTCTTTCATATTGTCCTAGGCAGGGCTTTAAGTGGGACGGGTCTCTATCTAGCAGGACCACCCTTCACTATGTATGTCAATTCAAAGAGACTCCTGATAGTTCTTTCACAGTCTCATCATTTCAGAAGTGATGCTTTGTGTTTATTAGCAGGTAAACATGCATGCTTTCTACAGAGGAATTGTATTTGTATCTGTTCACAGGCTTCTTTCATATTGTCATACGCAAGGCTTTAAGTGGGACGGGTCTCTATCTAGCAGGACCACCCTTCACTATGTATGTCAATTCAAAGAGACTCCTTATAGTTCTTTCACAGTCTCATCATTTCAGAAGTGATGCTTTGTGTTTATTAGCAGGTAAACATGCGTGCTTTCTACAGAGGAATAGTATTTGTATCTGTTCACAGGCTTCTTTCATATTGTCCTAGGCAGGGCTTTAAGTGGGACGGGTCTCTATCTAGCAGGACCACCCTTCACTATGTATGTCAATTCAAAGAGACTCCTTATAGTTCTTTCACAGTCTCATCATTTCAGAAGTGATGCTTTGTGTTTATTAGCAGGTAAACATGCATGCTTTCTACAGAGGAATTGTATTTGTATCTGTTCACAGGCTTCTTTCATATTGTCATACGCAAGGCTTTAAGTGGGACGGGTCTCTATCTAGCAGGACCACCCTTCACTATGTATGTCAATTCAAAGAGACTCCTTATAGTTCTTTCACAGTCTCATCATTTCAGAAGTGATGCTTTGTGTTTATTAGCAGGTAAACATGCGTGCTTTCTACAGAGGAATTGTATTTGTATCTGTTCACATGCTTCTTTCATATTGTCCTAGGCAGGGCTTTAAGTGGGACGGGTCTCTATCTAGCAGGACCACCCTTCACTATGTATGTCAATTCAAAGAGACTCCTTATAGTTCTTTCACAGTCTCATCATTTCAGAAGTGATGCTTTGTGTTTATTAGCAGGTAAACATGCATGCTTTCTACAGAGGAATTGTATTTGTATCTGTTCACAGGCTTCTTTCATATTGTCATACGCAAGGCTTTAAGTGGGACGGGTCTCTATCTAGCAGGACCACCCTTCACTATGTATGTCAATTCAAAGAGACTCCTTATAGTTCTTTCACAGTCTCATCATTTCAGAAGTGATGCTTTGTGTTTATTAGCAGGTAAACATGCGTGCTTTCTACAGAGGAATTGTATTTGTATCTGTTCACATGCTTCTTTCATATTGTCCTAGGCAGGGCTTTAAGTGGGACGGGTCTCTATCTAGCAGGACCACCCTTCACTATGTATGTCAATTCAAAGAGACTCCTTATAGTTCTTTCACAGTCTCATCATTTCAGAAGTGATGCTTTGTGTTTATTAGCAGGTAAACATGCGTACTTTCTACAGAGGAATAGTATTTGTATCTGTTCACAGGCTTCTTTCATATTGTCATACGCAGGGCTTTAAGTGGGACGGGTCTCTATCTAGCAGGACCACCCTTCTCTATGTATGTCAATTCAAAGAGACTCCTGATAGTTCTTTCACAGTCTCATCATTTCAGAAATGATGCTTTGTGTTTATTAGCAGGTAAACATGCGTGCTTTCTACAGAGGAATAATATTTGTATCTGTTCACAGGCTTCTTTCATATTGTCATAAGCAGGGCTTTAAGTGGGACGGGTCTCTATCTAGCAGGACCACCCTTCACTATGTATGTCAATTCAAAGAGACTCCTGATAGTTCTTTCACAGTCTCATCATTTCAGAAGTGATTCTTTGTGTTTATTAGCAGGTAAACATGCGTGCTTTCTACAGAGGAATTGTATTTGTATCTGTTCACAGGCTTCTTTCATATTGTCATAAGCAGGGCTTTAAGTGGGGCGGGTCTCTATCTAGCAGGACCACCCTTCACTATGTATGTCAATTCAAAGAGACTCCTTATCCTTCTTTCACAGTCTCATCGTTTCAGAAGTGATGCTTTGTGTTTATTAGCAGGTAAACATGCGTGCTTTCTACAGAGGAATTGTATTTGTATCTGTTCACAGGCTTCTTTCATATTGTCATACGCAAGGCTTTAAGTGGGACGGGTCTCTATCTAGCAGGACCACCCTTCACTATGTATGTCAATTCAAAGAGACTCCTTATAGTTCTTTCACAGTCTCATCATTTCAGAAGTGATGCTTTGTGTTTATTAGCAGGTAAACATGCGTGCTTTCTACAGAGGAATTGTATTTGTATATGTTCACATGCTTCTTTCATATTGTCCTAGGCAGGGCTTTAAGTGGGACGGGTCTCTATCTAGCAGGACCACCCTTCACTATGTATGTCAATTCAAAGAGACTCCTGATAGTTCTTTCACAGTCTCATCATTTCAGAAGTGATGCTTTGTGTTTATTAGCAGGTAAACATGCGTACTTTCTACAGAGGAATAGTGTTTGTATCTGTTCACAGGCTTCTTTCATATTGTCATACGCAGGGCTTTAAGTGGGACGGGTCTCTATCTAGCAGGACCACCCTTCACTATGTATGTCAATTCAAAGAGACTCCTGATAGTTCTTTCACAGTCTCATCATTTCAGAAGTGATGCTTTGTGTTTATTAGCAGGTAAACATGCGCACTTTCTACAGAGGAATAGTATTTGTATCTGTTCACAGGCTTCTTTCATATTGTCCTAGGCAGGGCTTTAAGTGGGACGGGTCTCTATCTAGCAGGACCACCCTTCACTATGTATGTCAATTCAAAGAGACTCCTGATAGTTCTTTCACAGTCTCATCATTTCAGAAGTGATGCTTTGTGTTTATTAGCAGGTAAACATGCATGCTTTCTACAGAGGAATTGTATTTGTATCTGTTCACAGGCTTCTTTCATATTGTCATACGCAAGGCTTTAAGTGGGACGGGTCTCTATCTAGCAGGACCACCCTTCACTATGTATGTCAATTCAAAGAGACTCCTTATAGTTCTTTCACAGTCTCATCATTTCAGAAGTGATGCTTTGTGTTTATTAGCAGGTAAACATGCGTGCTTTCTACAGAGGAATAGTATTTGTATCTGTTCACAGGCTTCTTTCATATTGTCCTAGGCAGGGCTTTAAGTGGGACGGGTCTCTATCTAGCAGGACCACCCTTCACTATGTATGTCAATTCAAAGAGACTCCTTATAGTTCTTTCACAGTCTCATCATTTCAGAAGTGATGCTTTGTGTTTATTAGCAGGTAAACATGCATGCTTTCTACAGAGGAATTGTATTTGTATCTGTTCACAGGCTTCTTTCATATTGTCATACGCAAGGCTTTAAGTGGGACGGGTCTCTATCTAGCAGGACCACCCTTCACTATGTATGTCAATTCAAAGAGACTCCTTATAGTTCTTTCACAGTCTCATCATTTCAGAAGTGATGCTTTGTGTTTATTAGCAGGTAAACATGCGTGCTTTCTACAGAGGAATTGTATTTGTATCTGTTCACATGCTTCTTTCATATTGTCCTAGGCAGGGCTTTAAGTGGGACGGGTCTCTATCTAGCAGGACCACCCTTCACTATGTATGTCAATTCAAAGAGACTCCTTATAGTTCTTTCACAGTCTCATCATTTCAGAAGTGATGCTTTGTGTTTATTAGCAGGTAAACATGCGTACTTTCTACAGAGGAATAGTATTTGTATCTGTTCACAGGCTTCTTTCATATTGTCATACGCAGGGCTTTAAGTGGGACGGGTCTCTATCTAGCAGGACCACCCTTCTCTATGTATGTCAATTCAAAGAGACTCCTGATAGTTCTTTCACAGTCTCATCATTTCAGAAATGATGCTTTGTGTTTATTAGCAGGTAAACATGCGTGCTTTCTACAGAGGAATAATATTTGTATCTGTTCACAGGCTTCTTTCATATTGTCATAAGCAGGGCTTTAAGTGGGACGGGTCTCTATCTAGCAGGACCACCCTTCACTATGTATGTCAATTCAAAGAGACTCCTGATAGTTCTTTCACAGTCTCATCATTTCAGAAGTGATTCTTTGTGTTTATTAGCAGGTAAACATGCGTGCTTTCTACAGAGGAATTGTATTTGTATCTGTTCACAGGCTTCTTTCATATTGTCATAAGCAGGGCTTTAAGTGGGGCGGGTCTCTATCTAGCAGGACCACCCTTCACTATGTATGTCAATTCAAAGAGACTCCTTATCCTTCTTTCACAGTCTCATCGTTTCAGAAGTGATGCTTTGTGTTTATTAGCAGGTAAACATGCGTGCTTTCTACAGAGGAATTGTATTTGTATCTGTTCACAGGCTTCTTTCATATTGTCATACGCAAGGCTTTAAGTGGGACGGGTCTCTATCTAGCAGGACCACCCTTCACTATGTATGTCAATTCAAAGAGACTCCTTATAGTTCTTTCACAGTCTCATCATTTCAGAAGTGATGCTTTGTGTTTATTAGCAGGTAAACATGCGTGCTTTCTACAGAGGAATTGTATTTGTATATGTTCACATGCTTCTTTCATATTGTCCTAGGCAGGGCTTTAAGTGGGACGGGTCTCTATCTAGCAGGACCACCCTTCACTATGTATGTCAATTCAAAGAGACTCCTGATAGTTCTTTCACAGTCTCATCATTTCAGAAGTGATGCTTTGTGTTTATTAGCAGGTAAACATGCGTACTTTCTACAGAGGAATAGTGTTTGTATCTGTTCACAGGCTTCTTTCATATTGTCATACGCAGGGCTTTAAGTGGGACGGGTCTCTATCTAGCAGGACCACCCTTCACTATGTATGTCAATTCAAAGAGACTCCTGATAGTTCTTTCACAGTCTCATCATTTCAGAAGTGATGCTTTGTGTTTATTAGCAGGTAAACATGCGCACTTTCTACAGAGGAATAGTATTTGTATCTGTTCACAGGCTTCTTTCATATTGTCCTAGGCAGGGCTTTAAGTGGGACGGGTCTCTATCTAGCAGGACCACCCTTCACTATGTATGTCAATTCAAAGAGACTCCTGATAGTTCTTTCACAGTCTCATCATTTCAGAAGTGATGCTTTGTGTTTATTAGCAGGTAAACATGCATGCTTTCTACAGAGGAATTGTATTTGTATCTGTTCACAGGCTTCTTTCATATTGTCATACGCAAGGCTTTAAGTGGGACGGGTCTCTATCTAGCAGGACCACCCTTCACTATGTATGTCAATTCAAAGAGACTCCTTATAGTTCTTTCACAGTCTCATCATTTCAGAAGTGATGCTTTGTGTTTATTAGCAGGTAAACATGCGTGCTTTCTACAGAGGAATTGTATTTGTATCTGTTCACATGCTTCTTTCATATAGTCCTAGGCAGGGCTTTAAATGGGACGGGTCTCTATCTAGCAGGACCACCCTTCACTGTGTATGTCAATTCAAAGAGACTCCTTATCCTTCTTTCACAGTCTCATCATTTCAGAAGTGATGCTTTGTGTTTATTAGCAGGTAAACATGCGTACTTTCTACAGAGGAATAGTATTTGTATCTGTTCACAGGCTTCTTTCATATTGTCCTAGGCAGGGCTTTAAGTGGGACGGGTCTCTATCTAGCAGGACCACCCTTCACTATGTATGTCAATTCAAAGAGACTCCTTATAGTTCTTTCACAGTCTCATCATTTCAGAAGTGATGCTTTGTGTTTATTAGCAGGTAAACATGCATGCTTTCTACAGAGGAATTGTATTTGTATCTGTTCACAGGCTTCTTTCATATTGTCATACGCAAGGCTTTAAGTGGGACGGGTCTCTATCTAGCAGGACCACCCTTCACTATGTATGTCAATTCAAAGAGACTCCTGATAGTTCTTTCACAGTCTCATCATTTCAGAAGTGATGCTTTGTGTTTATTAGCAGGTAAACATGCGTACTTTCTACAGAGGAATAGTGTTTGTATCTGTTCACAGGCTTCTTTCATATTGTCATACGCAGGGCTTTAAGTGGGACGGGTCTCTATCTAGCAGGACCACCCTTAACTATGTATGTCAATTCAAAGAGACTCCTGATAGTTCTTTCACAGTCTCATCATTTCAGAAGTGATGCTTTGTGTTTATTAGCAGGTAAACATGCGTGCTTTCTACAGAGGAATAATATTTGTATCTGTTCACAGGCTTCTTTCATATTGTCCTAGGCAGGGCTTTAAGTGGGACGGGTCTCTATCTAGCACTGACACCCTTCACTATGTATGTAAATTCAAAGAGACTCCTTATAGTTCTTTCACAGTCTCATCATTTCAGAAATGATGCTTTGAGTTTATTAGCAGGTAAACATGCGTACTTTCTACAGAGGAATAGTATGTGTATCTGTTCACAGGCTTCTTTCATATTGTCCTACGCAGGGCTTTAAGTGTGACGGGTCTCTATCTAGCACGACCACCCTTCACTCTTTATGTCAATTCAAAGAGACTCCTTATAGTTCTTTCACAGTCTCATCATTTCAGAAATGATGCTTTGTGTTTATTAGCAGGTAAACATGCGCACTTTCTACAGAGGAATAGTGTTTGTATCTGTTCACAGGCTTCTTTCATATTGTCATACGCAGGGCTTTAAGTGGGACGGGTCTCTATCTAGCAGGACCACCCTTCACTATGTATGTCAATTCAAAGAGACTCCTGATAGTTCTTTCACAGTCTCATAATTTCAGAAGTGATGCTTTGTGTTTATTAGCAGGTAAACATGCGCACTTTCTACAGAGGAATAGTATTTGTATCTGTTCACAGGCTTCTTTCATATTGTCCTAGGCAGGGCTTTAAGTGGGACGGGTCTCTATCTAGCAGGACCACCCTTCACTATGTATGTCAATTCAAAGAGACTCCTGACAGTTCTTTCACAGTCTCATCATTTCAGAAGTGATGCTTTGTGTTTATTAGCAGGTAAACATGTGCGCTTTCTACAGAGGAATAGTATTTGTATCTGTTCACAGGCTTCTTTCATATTGTCATACGCAGGGCTTTAAGTGGGACGGGTCTCTATCTAGCAGGACCACCCTTCTCTATGTATGTCAATTCAAAGAGACTCCTGATAGTTCTTTCACAGTCTCATCATTTCAGAAATGATGCTTTGTGTTTATTAGCAGGTAAACATGCGTGCTTTCTACAGAGGAATAATATTTGTATCTGTTCACAGGCTTCTTTCATATTGTCATAAGCAGGGCTTTAAGTGGGACGGGTCTCTATCTAGCAGGACCACCCTTCACTATGTATGTCAATTCAAAGAGACTCCTGATAGTTCTTTCACAGTCTCATCATTTCAGAAGTGATGCTTTGTGTTTATTAGCAGGTAAACATGCGTACTTTCTACAGAGGAATAGTGTTTGTATCTGTTCACAGGCTTCTTTCATATTGTCATACGCAGGGCTTTAAGTGGGACGGGTCTCTATCTAGCAGGACCACCCTTAACTATGTATGTCAATTCAAAGAGACTCCTGATAGTTCTTTCACAGTCTCATCATTTCAGAAGTGATGCTTTGTGTTTATTAGCAGGTAAACATGCGCACTTTCTACAGAGGAATAGTGTTTGTATCTGTTCACAGGCTTCTTTCATATTGTCATACGCAGGGCTTTAAGTGGGACGGGTCTCTATCTAGCAGGACCACCCTTCACTATGTATGTCAATTCAAAGAGAGTCCTGATAGTTCTTTCACAGTCTCATAATTTCAGAAGTGATGCTTTGTGTTTATTAGCAGGTAAACATGCGCACTTTCTACAGAGGAATAGTATTTGTATCTGTTCACAGGCTTCTTTCATATTGTCCTAGGCAGGGCTTTAAGTGGGACGGGTCTCTATCTAGCAGGACCACCCTTCACTATGTATGTCAATTCAAAGAGACTCCTTATAGTTCTTTCACAATCTCATCATTTCAGAAGTGATGCTTTGTGTTTATTAGCAGGTAAACATGCGCGCTTTCTACAGAGGAATAGTATTTGTATCTGTTCACAGGCTTCTTTCATATTGTCCTAGGCAGGGCTTTAAGTGGGACGGGTCTCTATCTAGCAGGACCACCCTTCACTATGTATGTCAATTCAAAGAGACTCCTGATAGTTCTTTCACAGTCTCATCGTTTCAGAAGTGATGCTTTGTGTTTATTAGCAGGTAAACATGCGTGCTTTCTACAGAGGAATTGTATTTGTATCTGTTCACATGCTTCTTTCATATTGTCCTAGGCAGGGCTTTAAGTGGGACGGGTCTCTATCTAGCAGGACCACCCTTCACTATGTATGTCAATTCAAAGAGACTCCTTATAATTCTTTCACAGTCTCATCATTTCAGAAATGATGCTTTGTGTTTATTAGCAGGTAAACATGCGTACTTTCTACAGAGGAATAGTATTTGTATCTGTTCACAGGCTTCTTTCATAGTGTCATACGCAGGGCTTTAAGTGGGACGGGTCTCTATCTAGCAGGACCACCCTTCATTATGTATGTCAATTCAAAGAGACTCCTTATAGTTCTTTCACAGTCTCATCATTTCAGAAGTGATGCTTTGTGTTTATTAGCAGGTAAACATGCGTACTTTCTACAGAGGAATAGTATTTGTATCTGTTCACAGGCTTCTTTCATATTGTCCTAGGCAGGGCTTTAAGTGGAACGGGTCTCTATCTAGCAGGACCACCCTTCACTATGTATGTCAATTCAAAGAGACTCCTGATAGTTCTTTCACAGTCTCATCGTTTCAGAAGTGATGCTTTGTGTTTATTAGCAGGTAAACATGCGTGCTTTCTACAGAGGAATTGTATTTGTATCTGTTCACATGCTTCTTTCATATTGTCATACGCAAGGCTTTAAGTGGGACGGGTCTCTATCTAGCAGTGCCACCCTTCACTCTTTATGTCAATTCAAAGAGACTCCTGATAGTTCTTTCACAGTCTCATCATTTCGGAAATGATGCTTTGTGTTTATTAGCAGGTAAACATGCGTACTTTCTACAGAGGAATAGTATTTGTATCTGTTCACAGGCTTCTTTCATATTGTCCTAGGCAGGGCTTTAAGTGGGACGGGTCTCTATCTAGCAGGACCACCCTTCACTATGTATGTCAATTCAAAGAGACTCCTGATAGTTCTTTCACAGTCTCATCATTTCAGAAGTGATGCTTTGTGTTTATTAGCAGGTAAACATGCATGCTTTCTACAGAGGAATTGTATTTGTATCTGTTCACAGGCTTCTTTCATATTGTCATACGCAAGGCTTTAAGTGGGACGGGTCTCTATCTAGCAGGACCACCCTTCACTATGTATGTCAATTCAAAGAGACTCCTTATAGTTCTTTCACAGTCTCATCATTTCAGAAGTGATGCTTTGTGTTTATTAGCAGGTAAACATGCGTGCTTTCTACAGAGGAATTGTATTTGTATCTGTTCACATGCTTCTTTCATATAGTCCTAGGCAGGGCTTTAAATGGGACGGGTCTCTATCTAGCAGGACCACCCTTCACTATGTATGTCAATTCAAAGAGACTCCTTATCCTTCTTTCACAGTCTCATCATTTCAGAAGTGATGCTTTGTGTTTATTAGCAGGTAAACATGCGTACTTTCTACAGAGGAATAGTATTTGTATCTGTTCACAGGCTTCTTTCATATTGTCCTAGGCAGGGCTTTAAGTGGGACGGGTCTCTATCTAGCAGGACCACCCTTCACTATGTATGTCAATTCAAAGAGACTCCTTATAGTTCTTTCACAGTCTCATCATTTCAGAAGTGATGCTTTGTGTTTATTAGCAGGTAAACATGCATGCTTTCTACAGAGGAATTGTATTTGTATCTGTTCACAGGCTTCTTTCATATTGTCATACGCAAGGCTTTAAGTGGGACGGGTCTCTATCTAGCAGGACCACCCTTCACTATGTATGTCAATTCAAAGAGACTCCTTATAGTTCTTTCACAGTCTCATCATTTCAGAAGTGATGCTTTGTGTTTATTAGCAGGTAAACATGCGTGCTTTCTACAGAGGAATTGTATTTGTATCTGTTCACATGCTTCTTTCATATTGTCCTAGGCAGGGCTTTAAGTGGGACGGGTCTCTATCTAGCAGGACCACCCTTCACTATGTATGTCAATTCAAAGAGACTCCTTATAGTTCTTTCACAGTCTCATCATTTCAGAAGTGATGCTTTGTGTTTATTAGCAGGTAAACATGCGTACTTTCTACAGAGGAATAGTATTTGTATCTGTTCACAGGCTTCTTTCATATTGTCATACGCAGGGCTTTAAGTGGGACGGGTCTCTATCTAGCAGGACCACCCTTCTCTATGTATGTCAATTCAAAGAGACTCCTGATAGTTCTTTCACAGTCTCATCATTTCAGAAATGATGCTTTGTGTTTATTAGCAGGTAAACATGCGTGCTTTCTACAGAGGAATAATATTTGTATCTGTTCACAGGCTTCTTTCATATTGTCATAAGCAGGGCTTTAAGTGGGACGGGTCTCTATCTAGCAGGACCACCCTTCACTATGTATGTCAATTCAAAGAGACTCCTGATAGTTCTTTCACAGTCTCATCATTTCAGAAGTGATTCTTTGTGTTTATTAGCAGGTAAACATGCGTGCTTTCTACAGAGGAATTGTATTTGTATCTGTTCACAGGCTTCTTTCATATTGTCATAAGCAGGGCTTTAAGTGGGGCGGGTCTCTATCTAGCAGGACCACCCTTCACTATGTATGTCAATTCAAAGAGACTCCTTATCCTTCTTTCACAGTCTCATCGTTTCAGAAGTGATGCTTTGTGTTTATTAGCATGTAAACATGCGTGCTTTCTACAGAGGAATTGTATTTGTATCTGTTCACAGGCTTCTTTCATATTGTCATACGCAAGGCTTTAAGTGGGACGGGTCTCTATCTAGCAGGACCACCCTTCACTATGTATGTCAATTCAAAGAGACTCCTTATAGTTCTTTCACAGTCTCATCATTTCAGAAGTGATGCTTTGTGTTTATTAGCAGGTAAACATGCGTGCTTTCTACAGAGGAATTGTATTTGTATATGTTCACATGCTTCTTTCATATTGTCCTAGGCAGGGCTTTAAGTGGGACGGGTCTCTATCTAGCAGGACCACCCTTCACTATGTATGTCAATTCAAAGAGACTCCTGATAGTTCTTTCACAGTCTCATCATTTCAGAAGTGATGCTTTGTGTTTATTAGCAGGTAAACATGCGTACTTTCTACAGAGGAATAGTGTTTGTATCTGTTCACAGGCTTCTTTCATATTGTCATACGCAGGGCTTTAAGTGGGACGGGTCTCTATCTAGCAGGACCACCCTTCACTATGTATGTCAATTCAAAGAGACTCCTGATAGTTCTTTCACAGTCTCATCATTTCAGAAGTGATGCTTTGTGTTTATTAGCAGGTAAACATGCGCACTTTCTACAGAGGAATAGTATTTGTATCTGTTCACAGGCTTCTTTCATATTGTCCTAGGCAGGGCTTTAAGTGGGACGGGTCTCTATCTAGCAGGACCACCCTTCACTATGTATGTCAATTCAAAGAGACTCCTGATAGTTCTTTCACAGTCTCATCATTTCAGAAGTGATGCTTTGTGTTTATTAGCAGGTAAACATGCATGCTTTCTACAGAGGAATTGTATTTGTATCTGTTCACAGGCTTCTTTCATATTGTCATACGCAAGGCTTTAAGTGGGACGGGTCTCTATCTAGCAGGACCACCCTTCACTATGTATGTCAATTCAAAGAGACTCCTTATAGTTCTTTCACAGTCTCATCATTTCAGAAGTGATGCTTTGTGTTTATTAGCAGGTAAACATGCGTGCTTTCTACAGAGGAATTGTATTTGTATCTGTTCACATGCTTCTTTCATATAGTCCTAGGCAGGGCTTTAAATGGGACGGGTCTCTATCTAGCAGGACCACCCTTCACTGTGTATGTCAATTCAAAGAGACTCCTTATCCTTCTTTCACAGTCTCATCATTTCAGAAGTGATGCTTTGTGTTTATTAGCAGGTAAACATGCGTACTTTCTACAGAGGAATAGTATTTGTATCTGTTCACAGGCTTCTTTCATATTGTCCTAGGCAGGGCTTTAAGTGGGACGGGTCTCTATCTAGCAGGACCACCCTTCACTATGTATGTCAATTCAAAGAGACTCCTTATAGTTCTTTCACAGTCTCATCATTTCAGAAGTGATGCTTTGTGTTTATTAGCAGGTAAACATGCATGCTTTCTACAGAGGAATTGTATTTGTATCTGTTCACAGGCTTCTTTCATATTGTCATACGCAAGGCTTTAAGTGGGACGGGTCTCTATCTAGCAGGACCACCCTTCACTATGTATGTCAATTCAAAGAGACTCCTGATAGTTCTTTCACAGTCTCATCATTTCAGAAGTGATGCTTTGTGTTTATTAGCAGGTAAACATGCGTACTTTCTACAGAGGAATAGTGTTTGTATCTGTTCACAGGCTTCTTTCATATTGTCATACGCAGGGCTTTAAGTGGGACGGGTCTCTATCTAGCAGGACCACCCTTAACTATGTATGTCAATTCAAAGAGACTCCTGATAGTTCTTTCACAGTCTCATCATTTCAGAAGTGATGCTTTGTGTTTATTAGCAGGTAAACATGCGTGCTTTCTACAGAGGAATAATATTTGTATCTGTTCACAGGCTTCTTTCATATTGTCCTAGGCAGGGCTTTAAGTGGGACGGGTCTCTATCTAGCACTGACACCCTTCACTATGTATGTAAATTCAAAGAGACTCCTTATAGTTCTTTCACAGTCTCATCATTTCAGAAATGATGCTTTGAGTTTATTAGCAGGTAAACATGCGTACTTTCTACAGAGGAATAGTATGTGTATCTGTTCACAGGCTTCTTTCATATTGTCCTACGCAGGGCTTTAAGTGTGACGGGTCTCTATCTAGCACGACCACCCTTCACTCTTTATGTCAATTCAAAGAGACTCCTTATAGTTCTTTCACAGTCTCATCATTTCAGAAATGATGCTTTGTGTTTATTAGCAGGTAAACATGCGCACTTTCTACAGAGGAATAGTGTTTGTATCTGTTCACAGGCTTCTTTCATATTGTCATACGCAGGGCTTTAAGTGGGACGGGTCTCTATCTAGCAGGACCACCCTTCACTATGTATGTCAATTCAAAGAGACTCCTGATAGTTCTTTCACAGTCTCATAATTTCAGAAGTGATGCTTTGTGTTTATTAGCAGGTAAACATGCGCACTTTCTACAGAGGAATAGTATTTGTATCTGTTCACAGGCTTCTTTCATATTGTCCTAGGCAGGGCTTTAAGTGGGATGGGTCTCTATCTAGCAGGACCACCCTTCACTATGTATGTCAATTCAAAGAGACTCCTTATAGTTCTTTCACAATCTCATCATTTCAGAAGTGATGCTTTGTGTTTATTAGCAGGTAAACATGCGCGCTTTCTACAGAGGAATAGTATTTGTATCTGTTCACAGGCTTCTTTCATATTGTCCTAGGCAGGGCTTTAAGTGGGACGGGTCTCTATCTAGCAGGACCACCCGTCACTATGTATGTCAATTCAAAGAGACTCCTGATAGTTCTTTCACAGTCTCATCGTTTCAGAAGTGATGCTTTGTGTTTATTAGCAGGTAAACATGCGTGCTTTCTACAGAGGAATTGTATTTGTATCTGTTCACATGCTTCTTTCATATTGTCCTAGGCAGGGCTTTAAGTGGGACGGGTCTCTATCTAGCAGGACCACCCTTCACTATGTATGTCAATTCAAAGAGACTCCTTATAATTCTTTCACAGTCTCATCATTTCAGAAATGATGCTTTGTGTTTATTAGCAGGTAAACATGCGTACTTTCTACAGAGGAATAGTATTTGTATCTGTTCACAGGCTTCTTTCATAGTGTCATACGCAGGGCTTTAAGTGGGACGGGTCTCTATCTAGCAGGACCACCCTTCATTATGTATGTCAATTCAAAGAGACTCCTTATAGTTCTTTCACAGTCTCATCATTTCAGAAGTGATGCTTTGTGTTTATTAGCAGGTAAACATGCGTACTTTCTACAGAGGAATAGTATTTGTATCTGTTCACAGGCTTCTTTCATATTGTCCTAGGCAGGGCTTTAAGTGGAACGGGTATCTATCTAGCAGGACCACCCTTCACTATGTATGTCAATTCAAAGAGACTCCTGATAGTTCTTTCACAGTCTCATCGTTTCAGAAGTGATGCTTTGTGTTTATTAGCAGGTAAACATGCGTGCTTTCTACAGAGGAATTGTATTTGTATCTGTTCACATGCTTCTTTCATATTGTCATACGCAAGGCTTTAAGTGGGACGGGTCTCTATCTAGCAGTGCCACCCTTCACTCTTTATGTCAATTCAAAGAGACTCCTGATAGTTCTTTCACAGTCTCATCATTTCGGAAATGATGCTTTGTGTTTATTAGCAGGTAAACATGCGTACTTTCTACAGAGGAATAGTATTTGTATCTGTTCACATGCTTCTTTCATAGTGTCATACGCAGGGCTTTAAGTGGGACGGGTCTCTATCTAGCAGGACCACCCTTCACTATGTATGTCAATTCAAAGAGACTCCTTATAGTTCTTTCACAGTCTCATCATTTCAGAAGTGATGCTTTGTGTTTATTAGCAGGTAAACATGCGTACTTTCTACAGAGGAATAGTATTTGTATCTGTTCACAGGCTTCTTTCATATTGTCATACGCAAGGCTTTAAGTGGGACGGGTCTCTATCTAGCAGGACCACCCTTCACTATGTATGTCAATTCAAAGAGACTCCTTATAGTTCTTTCACAGTCTCATCATTTCAGAAGTGATGCTTTGTGTTTATTAGCAGGTAAACATGCGCACTTTCTACAGAGGAACAGTATTTGTATCTGTTCACATGCTTCTTTCATATTGTCATACGCAGGACTTTAAGTGGGACGGGTCTCTATCTAGCAGGACCACCCTTCACTATGTATGTCAATTCAAAGAGACTCCTGATAGTTCTTTCACAGTCTCATCATTTCAGAAGTGATGCTTTGTGTTTATTAGCAGGTAAACATGCGCACTTTCTACAGAGGAATAGTATTTGTATCTGTTCACAGGCTTCTTTCATATTGTCCTAGGCTGGGCTTTAAGTGGGACGGGTCTCTATCTAGCAGGACCACCCTTCACTATGTATGTCAATTCAAAGAGACTCCTTATAGTTCTTTCACAGTCTCATCATTTCAGAAGTGATGCTTTGTGTTTATTAGCAGGTAAACATGTGTGCTTTCTACAGAGGAATAGTATTTGTATCTGTTCACAGGCTTCTTTCATATTGTCCTAGGCAGGGCTTAAAGTGGGACGGGTCTCTATCTAGCAGGACCACCCTTCACTATGTATGTCAATTCAAAGAGACTCCTGATAGTTCTTTCACAGTCTCATCGTTTCAGAAGTGATGCTTTGTGTTTATTAGCAGGTAAACATGCGTGCTTTCTACAGAGGAATTGTATTTGTATCTGTTCACATGCTTCTTTCATATAGTCCTAGGCAGGGCTTTAAATGGGACGGGTCTCTATCTAGCAGGACCACCCTTCACTATGTATGTCAATTCAAAGAGACTCCTTATAGTTCTTTCACAGTCTCATCATTTCAGAAATGATGCTTTGTGTTTATTAGCAGGTAAACATGCGTACTTTCTACAGAGGAATAGTATTTGTATCTGTTCACAGGCTTCTTTCATATTGTCCTAGGCAGGGCTTTAAGTGGAACGGGTCTCTATTTAGCAGGACCACCCTTCACTATGTATGTCAATTCAAAGAGACTCCTGATAGTTCTTTCACAGTCTCATCGTTTCAGAAGTGATGCTTTGTGTTTATTAGCAGGTAAACATGCGTACTTTCTACAGAGGAATAGTATTTGTATCTGTTCACAGGCTTCTTTCATATTGTCCTAGGCAGGGCTTTAAGTGGGACGGGTCTCTATCTAGCAGGACCACCCTTCACTATGTATGTCAATTCAAAGAGACTCCTTATAGTTCTTTCACAGTCTCATCATTTCAGAAGTGATGCTTTGTGTTTATTAGCAGGTAAACATGCGTGCTTTCTACAGAGGAATAGTGTTTGTATCTGTTCACAGGCTTCTTTCATATTGTCATACGCAAGGCTTTAAGTGGGACGGGTCTCTATCTAGCAGGACCACCCTTCACTATGTATGTCAATTCAAAGAGACTCCTTATAGTTCTTTCACAGTCTCATCATTTCAGAAGTGATGCTTTGTGTTTATTAGCAGGTAAACATGCATGCTTTCTACAGAGGAATTGTATTTGTATCTGTTCACAGGCTTCTTTCATATTGTCATACGCAAGGCTTTAAGTGGGACGGGTCTCTATCTAGCAGGACCACCCTTCACTATGTATGTCAATTCAAAGAGACTCCTTATAGTTCTTTCACAGTCTCATCATTTCAGAAGTGATGCTTTGTGTTTATTAGCAGGTAAACATGCATGCTTTCTACAGAGGAATTGTATTTGTATCTGTTCACAGGCTTCTTTCATATTGTCATACGCAAGGCTTTAAGTGGGCCGGGTCTCTCTCTAGCAGGACCACCCTTCACTATGTATGTCAATTCAAAGAGACTCCTTATAGTTCTTTCACAGTCTCATCATTTCAGAAGTGATGCTTTGTGTTTATTAGCAGGTAAACATGCGTACTTTCTACAGAGGAATTGTATTTGTATCTGTTCACATGCTTCTTTCATATTGTCCTAGGCAGGGCTTTAAGTGGGACGGGTCTCTATCTAGCAGGACCACCCTTCACTATGTATGTCAATTCAAAGAGACTCCTTATAGTTCTTTCACAGTCTCATCATTTCAGAAATGATGCTTTGTGTTTATTAGCAGGTAAACATGCGTACTTTCTACAGAGGAATAGTATTTGTATCTGTTCACAGGCTTCTTTCATAGTGTCATACGCAGGGCTTTAAGTGGGACGGTCTCTATCTAGCAGGACCACCCTTCACTATGTATGTCAATTCAAAGAGACTCCTTATAGTTCTTTCACAGTCTCATCATTTCAGAAGTGATGCTTTGTGTTTATTAGCAGGTAAACATGCGCACTTTCTACAGAGGAATAGTGTTTGTATCTGTTCACAGGCTTCTTTCATATTGTCATACGCAGGGCTTTAAGTGGGGCGGGTCTCTATCTAGCAGGACCACCCTTCACTATGTATGTCAATTCAAAGAGACTCCTGATAGTTCTTTCACAGTCTCATAATTTCAGAAGTGATGCTTTGTGTTTATTAGCAGGTAAACATGCGCACTTTCTACAGAGGAATAGTATTTGTATCTGTTCACAGGCTTCTTTCATATTGTCCTAGGCAGGGCTTTAAGTGGGACGGGTCTCTATCTAGCAAGACCACCCTTCACTATGTATGTCAATTCAAAGAGACTCCTTATAGTTCTTTCACAGTCTCATCATTTCAGAAGTGATGCTTTGTGTTTATTAGCAGGTAAACATGCGTGCTTTCTACAGAGGAATTGTATTTGTATCTGTTCACATGCTTCTTTCATATAGTCCTAGGCAGGGCTTTAAATGGGACGGGTCTCTATCTAGCAGGACCACCCTTCACTATGTATGTCAATTCAAAGAGACTCCTTATCCTTCTTTCACAGTCTCATCATTTCAGAAGTGATGCTTTGTGTTTATTAGCAGGTAAACATGCGTACTTTCTACAGAGGAATAGTATTTGTATCTGTTCACAGGCTTCTTTCATATTGTCCTAGGCAGGGCTTTAAGTGGGACGGGTCTCTATCTAGCAGGACCACCCTTCACTATGTATGTCAATTCAAAGAGACTCCTTATAGTTCTTTCACAGTCTCATCATTTCAGAAGTGATGCTTTGTGTTTATTAGCAGGTAAACATGCATGCTTTCTACAGAGGAATTGTATTTGTATCTGTTCACAGGCTTCTTTCATATTGTCATACGCAAGGCTTTAAGTGGGACGGGTCTCTATCTAGCAGGACCACCCTTCACTATGTATGTCAATTCAAAGAGACTCCTTATAGTTCTTTCACAGTCTCATCATTTCAGAAGTGATGCTTTGTGTTTATTAGCAGGTAAACATGCGTGCTTTCTACAGAGGAATTGTATTTGTATCTGTTCACATGCTTCTTTCATATTGTCCTAGGCAGGGCTTTAAGTGGGACGGGTCTCTATCTAGCAGGACCACCCTTCACTATGTATGTCAATTCAAAGAGACTCCTTATAGTTCTTTCACAGTCTCATCATTTCAGAAGTGATGCTTTGTGTTTATTAGCAGGTAAACATGCGTGCTTTGTACAGAGGAATTGTATTTGTATCTGTTCACAGGCTTCTTTCATATTGTCATACGCAGGGCTTTAAATGGGACGGGTCTCTATCTAGCAGGACCACCCTTCACTATGTATGTCAATTCAAAGAGACTCCTTATAGTTCTTTCACAGTCTCATCATTTCAGAAATGATGCTTTGTGTTTATTAGCAGGTAAACATGCGTACTTTCTACAGAGGAATAGTATTTGTATCTGTTCACAGGCTTCTTTCATATTGTCCTAGGCAGGGCTTTAAGTGGAACGGGTCTCTATTTAGCAGGACCACCCTTCACTATGTATGTCAATTCAAAGAGACTCCTGATAGTTCTTTCACAGTCTCATCATTTCAGAAGTGATGCTTTGTGTTTATTAGCAGGTAAACATGCGTACTTTCTACAGAGGAATAGTATTTGTATCTGTTCACAGGCTTCTTTCATAGTGTCATACGCAGGGCTTTAAGTGGGACGGGTCTCTATCTAGCAGAACCACCCTTCACTATGTATGTCAATTCAAAGAGACTCCTTATAGTTCTTTCACAGTCTCATCATTTCAGAAGTGATGCTTTGTGTTTATTAGCAGGTAAACATGCGTACTTTCTACAGAGGAATAGTATTTGTATCTGTTCACATGCTTCTTTCATATTGTCATACGCAAGGCTTTAAGTGGGACGGGTCTCTATCTAGCAGGACCACCCTTCACTATGTATGTCAATTCAAAGAGACTCCTGATAGTTCTTTCACAGTCTCATCATTTCAGAAGTGATGCTTTGTGTTTATTAGCAGGTAAACATGCGTACTTTCTACAGAGGAATAGTGTTTGTATCTGTTCACAGGCTTCTTTCATATTGTCATACGCAGGGCTTTAAGTGGGACGGGTCTATATCTAGCAGGACCACCCTTAACTATGTATGTCAATTCAAAGAGACTCCTGATAGTTCTTTCACAGTCTCATCATTTCAGAAGTGATGCTTTGTGTTTATTAGCAGGTAAACATGCGCACTTTCTACAGAGGAATAGTGTTTGTATCTGTTCACAGGCTTCTTTCATATTGTCATACGCAGGGCTTTAAGTGGGATGGGTCTCTATCTAGCAGGACCACCCTTCACTATGTATGTCAATTCAAAGAGACTCCTGATAGTTCTTTCACAGTCTCATAATTTCAGAAGTGATGCTTTGTGTTTATTAGCAGGTAAACATGCGCACTTTCTACAGAGGAATAGTATTTGTATCTGTTCACAGGCTTCTTTCATATTGTCCTAGGCAGGGCTTTAAGTGGGACGGGTCTCTATCTAGCAGGACCACCCTTCACTATGTATGTCAATTCAAAGAGACTCCTTATAGTTCTTTCACAATCTCATCATTTCAGAAATGATGCTTTGTGTTTATTAGCAGGTAAACATGCGCGCTTTCTACAGAGGAATAGTATTTGTATCTGTTCACAGGCTTCTTTCATATTGTCCTAGGCAGGGCTTTAAGTGGGACGGGTCTCTATCTAGCACTGACACCCTTCACTATGTATGTAAATTCAAAGAGACTCCTTATAGTTCTTTCACAGTCTCATCATTTCAGAAATGATGCTTTGAGTTTATTAGCAGGTAAACATGCGTACTTTCTACAGAGGAATAGTATGTGTATCTGTTCACAGGCTTCTTTCATATTGTCCTACGCAGGGCTTTAAGTGTGACGGGTCTCTATCTAGCACGACCACCCTTCACTCTTTATGTCAATTCAAAGAGACTCCTTATAGTTCTTTCACAGTCTCATCATTTCAGAAATGATGCTTTGTGTTTATTAGCAGGTAAACATGCGCACTTTCTACAGAGGAATAGTGTTTGTATCTGTTCACAGGCTTCTTTCATATTGTCATACGCAGGGCTTTAAGTGGGACGGGTCTCTATCTAGCAGGACCACCCTTCACTATGTATGTCAATTCAAAGAGACTCCTGATAGTTCTTTCACAGTCTCATAATTTCAGAAGTGATGCTTTGTGTTTATTAGCAGGTAAACATGCGCACTTTCTACAGAGGAATAGTATTTGTATCTGTTCACAGGCTTCTTTCATATTGTCCTAGGCAGGGCTTTAAGTGGGATGGGTCTCTATCTAGCAGGACCACCCTTCACTATGTATGTCAATTCAAAGAGACTCCTTATAGTTCTTTCACAATCTCATCATTTCAGAAGTGATGCTTTGTGTTTATTAGCAGGTAAACATGCGCGCTTTCTACAGAGGAATAGTATTTGTATCTGTTCACAGGCTTCTTTCATATTGTCCTAGGCAGGGCTTTAAGTGGGACGGGTCTCTATCTAGCAGGACCACCCGTCACTATGTATGTCAATTCAAAGAGACTCCTGATAGTTCTTTCACAGTCTCATCGTTTCAGAAGTGATGCTTTGTGTTTATTAGCAGGTAAACATGCGTGCTTTCTACAGAGGAATTGTATTTGTATCTGTTCACATGCTTCTTTCATATTGTCCTAGGCTGGGCTTTAAGTGGGACGGGTCTCTATCTAGCAGGACCACCCTTCACTATGTATGTCAATTCAAAGAGACTCCTTATAGTTCTTTCACAGTCTCATCATTTCAGAAGTGATGCTTTGTGTTTATTAGCAGGTAAACATGTGTGCTTTCTACAGAGGAATAGTATTTGTATCTGTTCACAGGCTTCTTTCATATTGTCCTAGGCAGGGCTTAAAGTGGGACGGGTCTCTATCTAGCAGGACCACCCTTCACTATGTATGTCAATTCAAAGAGACTCCTGATAGTTCTTTCACAGTCTCATCGTTTCAGAAGTGATGCTTTGTGTTTATTAGCAGGTAAACATGCGTGCTTTCTACAGAGGAATTGTATTTGTATCTGTTCACATGCTTCTTTCATATAGTCCTAGGCAGGGCTTTAAATGGGACGGGTCTCTATCTAGCAGGACCACCCTTCACTATGTATGTCAATTCAAAGAGACTCCTTATAGTTCTTTCACAGTCTCATCATTTCAGAAATGATGCTTTGTGTTTATTAGCAGGTAAACATGCGTACTTTCTACAGAGGAATAGTATTTGTATCTGTTCACAGGCTTCTTTCATATTGTCCTAGGCAGGGCTTTAAGTGGAACGGGTCTCTATTTAGCAGGACCACCCTTCACTATGTATGTCAATTCAAAGAGACTCCTGATAGTTCTTTCACAGTCTCATCGTTTCAGAAGTGATGCTTTGTGTTTATTAGCAGGTAAACATGCGTACTTTCTACAGAGGAATAGTATTTGTATCTGTTCACAGGCTTCTTTCATATTGTCCTAGGCAGGGCTTTAAGTGGGACGGGTCTCTATCTAGCAGGACCACCCTTCACTATGTATGTCAATTCAAAGAGACTCCTTATAGTTCTTTCACAGTCTCATCATTTCAGAAGTGATGCTTTGTGTTTATTAGCAGGTAAACATGCGTGCTTTCTACAGAGGAATAGTGTTTGTATCTGTTCACAGGCTTCTTTCATATTGTCATACGCAAGGCTTTAAGTGGGACGGGTCTCTATCTAGCAGGACCACCCTTCACTATGTATGTCAATTCAAAGAGACTCCTTATAGTTCTTTCACAGTCTCATCATTTCAGAAGTGATGCTTTGTGTTTATTAGCAGGTAAACATGCATGCTTTCTACAGAGGAATTGTATTTGTATCTGTTCACAGGCTTCTTTCATATTGTCATACGCAAGGCTTTAAGTGGGACGGGTCTCTATCTAGCAGGACCACCCTTCACTATGTATGTCAATTCAAAGAGACTCCTTATAGTTCTTTCACAGTCTCATCATTTCAGAAGTGATGCTTTGTGTTTATTAGCAGGTAAACATGCATGCTTTCTACAGAGGAATTGTATTTGTATCTGTTCACAGGCTTCTTTCATATTGTCATACGCAAGGCTTTAAGTGGGCCGGGTCTCTCTCTAGCAGGACCACCCTTCACTATGTATGTCAATTCAAAGAGACTCCTTATAGTTCTTTCACAGTCTCATCATTTCAGAAGTGATGCTTTGTGTTTATTAGCAGGTAAACATGCGTACTTTCTACAGAGGAATTGTATTTGTATCTGTTCACATGCTTCTTTCATATTGTCCTAGGCAGGGCTTTAAGTGGGACGGGTCTCTATCTAGCAGGACCACCCTTCACTATGTATGTCAATTCAAAGAGACTCCTTATAGTTCTTTCACAGTCTCATCATTTCAGAAATGATGCTTTGTGTTTATTAGCAGGTAAACATGCGTACTTTCTACAGAGGAATAGTATTTGTATCTGTTCACAGGCTTCTTTCATAGTGTCATACGCAGGGCTTTAAGTGGGACGGTCTCTATCTAGCAGGACCACCCTTCACTATGTATGTCAATTCAAAGAGACTCCTTATAGTTCTTTCACAGTCTCATCATTTCAGAAGTGATGCTTTGTGTTTATTAGCAGGTAAACATGCGCACTTTCTACAGAGGAATAGTGTTTGTATCTGTTCACAGGCTTCTTTCATATTGTCATACGCAGGGCTTTAAGTGGGGCGGGTCTCTATCTAGCAGGACCACCCTTCACTATGTATGTCAATTCAAAGAGACTCCTGATAGTTCTTTCACAGTCTCATAATTTCAGAAGTGATGCTTTGTGTTTATTAGCAGGTAAACATGCGCACTTTCTACAGAGGAATAGTATTTGTATCTGTTCACAGGCTTCTTTCATATTGTCCTAGGCAGGGCTTTAAGTGGGACGGGTCTCTATCTAGCAAGACCACCCTTCACTATGTATGTCAATTCAAAGAGACTCCTTATAGTTCTTTCACAGTCTCATCATTTCAGAAGTGATGCTTTGTGTTTATTAGCAGGTAAACATGCGTGCTTTCTACAGAGGAATTGTATTTGTATCTGTTCACATGCTTCTTTCATATAGTCCTAGGCAGGGCTTTAAATGGGACGGGTCTCTATCTAGCAGGACCACCCTTCACTATGTATGTCAATTCAAAGAGACTCCTTATCCTTCTTTCACAGTCTCATCATTTCAGAAGTGATGCTTTGTGTTTATTAGCAGGTAAACATGCGTACTTTCTACAGAGGAATAGTATTTGTATCTGTTCACAGGCTTCTTTCATATTGTCCTAGGCAGGGCTTTAAGTGGGACGGGTCTCTATCTAGCAGGACCACCCTTCACTATGTATGTCAATTCAAAGAGACTCCTTATAGTTCTTTCACAGTCTCATCATTTCAGAAGTGATGCTTTGTGTTTATTAGCAGGTAAACATGCATGCTTTCTACAGAGGAATTGTATTTGTATCTGTTCACAGGCTTCTTTCATATTGTCATACGCAAGGCTTTAAGTGGGACGGGTCTCTATCTAGCAGGACCACCCTTCACTATGTATGTCAATTCAAAGAGACTCCTTATAGTTCTTTCACAGTCTCATCATTTCAGAAGTGATGCTTTGTGTTTATTAGCAGGTAAACATGCGTGCTTTCTACAGAGGAATTGTATTTGTATCTGTTCACATGCTTCTTTCATATTGTCCTAGGCAGGGCTTTAAGTGGGACGGGTCTCTATCTAGCAGGACCACCCTTCACTATGTATGTCAATTCAAAGAGACTCCTTATAGTTCTTTCACAGTCTCATCATTTCAGAAGTGATGCTTTGTGTTTATTAGCAGGTAAACATGCGTGCTTTGTACAGAGGAATTGTATTTGTATCTGTTCACAGGCTTCTTTCATATTGTCATACGCAGGGCTTTAAATGGGACGGGTCTCTATCTAGCAGGACCACCCTTCACTATGTATGTCAATTCAAAGAGACTCCTTATAGTTCTTTCACAGTCTCATCATTTCAGAAATGATGCTTTGTGTTTATTAGCAGGTAAACATGCGTACTTTCTACAGAGGAATAGTATTTGTATCTGTTCACAGGCTTCTTTCATATTGTCCTAGGCAGGGCTTTAAGTGGAACGGGTCTCTATTTAGCAGGACCACCCTTCACTATGTATGTCAATTCAAAGAGACTCCTGATAGTTCTTTCACAGTCTCATCATTTCAGAAGTGATGCTTTGTGTTTATTAGCAGGTAAACATGCGTACTTTCTACAGAGGAATAGTATTTGTATCTGTTCACAGGCTTCTTTCATAGTGTCATACGCAGGGCTTTAAGTGGGACGGGTCTCTATCTAGCAGAACCACCCTTCACTATGTATGTCAATTCAAAGAGACTCCTTATAGTTCTTTCACAGTCTCATCATTTCAGAAGTGATGCTTTGTGTTTATTAGCAGGTAAACATGCGTACTTTCTACAGAGGAATAGTATTTGTATCTGTTCACATGCTTCTTTCATATTGTCATACGCAAGGCTTTAAGTGGGACGGGTCTCTATCTAGCAGGACCACCCTTCACTATGTATGTCAATTCAAAGAGACTCCTGATAGTTCTTTCACAGTCTCATCATTTCAGAAGTGATGCTTTGTGTTTATTAGCAGGTAAACATGCGTACTTTCTACAGAGGAATAGTGTTTGTATCTGTTCACAGGCTTCTTTCATATTGTCATACGCAGGGCTTTAAGTGGGACGGGTCTATATCTAGCAGGACCACCCTTAACTATGTATGTCAATTCAAAGAGACTCCTGATAGTTCTTTCACAGTCTCATCATTTCAGAAGTGATGCTTTGTGTTTATTAGCAGGTAAACATGCGCACTTTCTACAGAGGAATAGTGTTTGTATCTGTTCACAGGCTTCTTTCATATTGTCATACGCAGGGCTTTAAGTGGGATGGGTCTCTATCTAGCAGGACCACCCTTCACTATGTATGTCAATTCAAAGAGACTCCTGATAGTTCTTTCACAGTCTCATAATTTCAGAAGTGATGCTTTGTGTTTATTAGCAGGTAAACATGCGCACTTTCTACAGAGGAATAGTATTTGTATCTGTTCACAGGCTTCTTTCATATTGTCCTAGGCAGGGCTTTAAGTGGGACGGGTCTCTATCTAGCAGGACCACCCTTCACTATGTATGTCAATTCAAAGAGACTCCTTATAGTTCTTTCACAATCTCATCATTTCAGAAATGATGCTTTGTGTTTATTAGCAGGTAAACATGCGCGCTTTCTACAGAGGAATAGTATTTGTATCTGTTCACAGGCTTCTTTCATATTGTCCTAGGCAGGGCTTTAAGTGGGACGGGTCTCTATCTAGCAGGACCACCCTTCACTATGTATGTCAATTCAAAGAGACTCCTGATAGTTCTTTCACAGTCTCATCGTTTCAGAAGTGATGCTTTGTGTTTATTAGCAGGTAAACATGCGTGCTTTCTACAGAGGAATTGTATTTGTATCTGTTCACATGCTTCTTTCATATTGTCCTAGGCAGGGCTTTAAGTGGGACGGGTCTCTATCTAGCAGGACCACCCTTCACTATGTATGTCAATTCAAAGAGACTCCTTATAATTCTTTCACAGTCTCATCATTTCAGAAATGATGCTTTGTGTTTATTAGCAGGTAAACATGCGTACTTTCTACAGAGGAATAGTATTTGTATCTGTTCACAGGCTTCTTTCATAGTGTCATACGCAGGGCTTTAAGTGGGACGGGTCTCTATCTAGCAGGACCACCCTTCATTATGTATGTCAATTCAAAGAGACTCCTTATAGTTCTTTCACAGTCTCATCATTTCAGAAGTGATGCTTTGTGTTTATTAGCAGGTAAACATGCGTACTTTCTACAGAGGAATAGTATTTGTATCTGTTCACAGGCTTCTTTCATATTGTCCTAGGCAGGGCTTTAAGTGGAACGGGTCTCTATCTAGCAGGACCACCCTTCACTATGTATGTCAATTCAAAGAGACTCCTGATAGTTCTTTCACAGTCTCATCGTTTCAGAAGTGATGCTTTGTGTTTATTAGCAGGTAAACATGCGTGCTTTCTACAGAGGAATTGTATTTGTATCTGTTCACATGCTTCTTTCATATTGTCATACGCAAGGCTTTAAGTGGGACGGGTCTCTATCTAGCAGTGCCACCCTTCACTCTTTATGTCAATTCAAAGAGACTCCTGATAGTTCTTTCACAGTCTCATCATTTCGGAAATGATGCTTTGTGTTTATTAGCAGGTAAACATGCGTACTTTCTACAGAGGAATAGTATTTGTATCTGTTCACATGCTTCTTTCATAGTGTCATACGCAGGGCTTTAAGTGGGACGGGTCTCTATCTAGCAGGACCACCCTTCACTATGTATGTCAATTCAAAGAGACTCCTTATAGTTCTTTCACAGTCTCATCATTTCAGAAGTGATGCTTTGTGTTTATTAGCAGGTAAACATGCGTACTTTCTACAGAGGAATAGTATTTGTATCTGTTCACAGGCTTCTTTCATATTGTCATACGCAAGGCTTTAAGTGGGACGGGTCTCTATCTAGCAGGACCACCCTTCACTATGTATGTCAATTCAAAGAGACTCCTTATAGTTCTTTCACAGTCTCATCATTTCAGAAGTGATGCTTTGTGTTTATTAGCAGGTAAACATGCGCACTTTCTACAGAGGAACAGTATTTGTATCTGTTCACATGCTTCTTTCATATTGTCATACGCAGGACTTTAAGTGGGACGGGTCTCTATCTAGCAGGACCACCCTTCACTATGTATGTCAATTCAAAGAGACTCCTGATAGTTCTTTCACAGTCTCATCATTTCAGAAGTGATGCTTTGTGTTTATTAGCAGGTAAACATGCGTACTTTCTACAGAGGAATAGTGTTTGTATCTGTTCACAGGCTTCTTTCATATTGTCATACGCAGGGCTTTAAGTGGGACGGGTCTCTATCTAGCAGGACCACCCTTCACTATGTATGTCAATTCAAAGAGACTCCTGATAGTTCTTTCACAGTCTCATCATTTCAGAAGTGATGCTTTGTGTTTATTAGCAGGTAAACATGCGCACTTTCTACAGAGGAATAGTATTTGTATCTGTTCACAGGCTTCTTTCATATTGTCCTAGGCTGGGCTTTAAGTGGGACGGGTCTCTATCTAGCAGGACCACCCTTCACTATGTATGTCAATTCAAAGAGACTCCTGATAGTTCTTTCACAGTCTCATCATTTCAGAAGTGATGCTTTGTGTTTATTAGCAGGTAAACATGTGTGCTTTCTACAGAGGAATAGTATTTGTATCTGTTCACAGGCTTCTTTCATATTGTCCTAGGCAGGGCTTAAAGTGGGACGGGTCTCTATCTAGCAGGACCACCCTTCACTATGTACGTCAATTCAAAGAGACTCCTGATAGTTCTTTCACAGTCTCATCGTTTCAGAAGTGATGCTTTGTGTTTATTAGCAGGTAAACATGCGTGCTTTCTACAGAGGAATAATATTTGTATCTGTTCACAGGCTTCTTTCATATTGTCATACGCAGGGCTTTAAGTGGGACGGGTCTCTATCTAGCAGGACCACCCTTCACTATGTATGTCAATTCAAAGAGACTCCTGATAGTTCTTTCACAGTCTCATCATTTCAGAAGTGATGCTTTGTGTTTATTAGCAGGTAAACATGCGCACTTTCTACAGAGGAATAGTATTTGTATCTGTTCACAGGCTTCTTTCATAGTGTCCTAGGCAGGGCTTTAAGTGGGACGGGTCTCTATCTAGCAGGACCACCCTTCACTCTTTATGTCAATTCAAAGAGACTCCTTATAGTTCTTTCACAGTCTCATCATTTCAGAAGTGATGCTTTGTGTTTATTAGCAGGTAAACATGCGTGCTTTCTACAGAGGAATTGTATTTGTATCTGTTCACAGGCTTCTTTCATATTGTCATACGCAGTGCTTTAAGTGGGACGGGTCTCTATCTAGCAGGACCACCCTTCACTATGTATGTCAATTCAAAGAGACTCTTGATAGTTCCTTCACAGTCTCATCATTTCAGAAATGATGCTTTGTGTTTATTAGCAGGTAAACATGCGCACGTTCTACAGAGGAATAGTATTTGTATCTGTTCACAGGCTTCTTTCATATTGTCATACGCAGGGCTTTAAGTGGGACGGGTCTCTATCTAGCAGGACCACCCTTCTCTATGTATGTCAATTCAAAGAGACTCCTGATAGTTCTTTCACAGTCTCATCATTTCAGAAATGATGCTTTGTGTTTATTAGCAGGTAAACATGCGTGCTTTCTACAGAGGAATAATATTTGTATCTGTTCACAGGCTTCTTTCATATTGTCATAAGCAGGGCTTTAAGTGGGACGGGTCTCTATCTAGCAGGACCACCCTTCACTATGTATGTCAATTCAAAGAGACTCCTGATAGTTCCTTCACAGTCTCATCATTTCAGAAGTGATTCTTTGTGTTTATTAGCAGGTAAACATGCGTACTTTCTACAGAGGAATAGTATTTGTATCTGTTCACAGGCTTCTTTCATATTGTCCTAGGCAGGGCTTTAAGTGGGACGGGTCTCTATCTAGCAGGACCACCCTTCACTATGTATGTCAATTCAAAGAGACTCCTTATCCTTCTTTCACAGTCTCATCGTTTCAGAAGTAATGCTTTGTGTTTATTAGCAGGTAAACATGCGTGCTTTCTACAGAGGAATTGTATTTGTATCTGTTCACAGGCTTCTTTCATATTGTCATACGCAAGGCTTTAAGTGGGACGGGTCTCTATCTAGCAGGACCACCCTTCACTCTTTATGTCAATTCAAAGAGACTCCTTATAGTTCTTTCACAGTCTCATCATTTCAGAAATGATGCTTTGTGTTTATTAGCAGGTAAACATGCGTGCTTTCTACAGAGGAATTGTATTTGTATCTGTTCACAGGCTTCTTTCATATTGTCATACGCAGGGCTTTAAGTGGGACGGGTCTCTCTCTAGCAGGACCACCCTTCACTATGTATATCAATTCAAAGAGACTCCTTATAGTTCTTTCACAGTCTCATAATTTTAGAAGTGATTTTTGTGTTTATTAGCAGGTAAACATGCGTACTTTCTACAGAGGAATAGTATTTGTATCTGTTCACAGGCTTCTTTCATATTGTCCTAGGCAGGGCTTTAAGTGGGACGGGTCTCTATCTAGCAGGACCACCCTTCACTATGTATGTCAATTCAAAGAGACTCCTGACAGTTCTTTCACAGTCTCATCATTTCAGAAGTGATGCTTTGTGTTTATTAGCAGGTAAACATGTGCGCTTTCTACAGAGGAATAGTATTTGTATCTGTTCACAGGCTTCTTTCATATTGTCATACGCAGGGCTTTAAGTGGGACGGGTCTCTATCTAGCAGGACCACCCTTCTCTATGTATGTCAATTCAAAGAGACTCCTGATAGTTCTTTCACAGTCTCATCATTTCAGAAATGATGCTTTGTGTTTATTAGCATGTAAACATGCGTGCTTTCTACAGAGGAATAATATTTGTATCTGTTCACAGGCTTCTTTCATATTGTCATAAGCAGGGCTTTAAGTGGGACGGGTCTCTATCTAGCAGGACCACCCTTCACTATGTATGTCAATTCAAAGAGACTCCTGATAGTTCTTTCACAGTCTCATCATTTCAGAAGTGATGCTTTGTGTTTATTAGCAGGTAAACATGCGTACTTTCTACAGAGGAATAGTGTTTGTATCTGTTCACAGGCTTCTTTCATATTGTCATACGCAGGGCTTTAAGTGGGACGGGTCTCTATCTAGCAGGACCACCCTTAACTATGTATGTCAATTCAAAGAGACTCCTGATAGTTCTTTCACAGTCTCATCATTTCAGAAGTGATGCTTTGTGTTTATTAGCAGGTAAACATGCGCACTTTCTACAGAGGAATAGTGTTTGTATCTGTTCACAGGCTTCTTTCATATTGTCATACGCAGGGCTTTAAGTGGGACGGGTCTCTATCTAGCAGGACCACCCTTCACTATGTATGTCAATTCAAAGAGAGTCCTGATAGTTCTTTCACAGTCTCATAATTTCAGAAGTGATGCTTTGTGTTTATTAGCAGGTAAACATGCGCACTTTCTACAGAGGAATAGTATTTGTATCTGTTCACAGGCTTCTTTCATATTGTCCTAGGCAGGGCTTTAAGTGGGACGGGTCTCTATCTAGCAGGACCACCCTTCACTATGTATGTCAATTCAAAGAGACTCCTTATAGTTCTTTCACAATCTCATCATTTCAGAAGTGATGCTTTGTGTTTATTAGCAGGTAAACATGCGCGCTTTCTACAGAGGAATAGTATTTGTATCTGTTCACAGGCTTCTTTCATATTGTCCTAGGCAGGGCTTTAAGTGGGACGGGTCTCTATCTAGCAGGACCACCCTTCACTATGTATGTCAATTCAAAGAGACTCCTGATAGTTCTTTCACAGTCTCATCGTTTCAGAAGTGATGCTTTGTGTTTATTAGCAGGTAAACATGCGTGCTTTCTACAGAGGAATTGTATTTGTATCTGTTCACATGCTTCTTTCATATTGTCCTAGGCAGGGCTTTAAGTGGGACGGGTCTCTATCTAGCAGGACCACCCTTCACTATGTATGTCAATTCAAAAAGACTCCTTATAATTCTTTCACAGTCTCATCATTTCAGAAATGATGCTTTGTGTTTATTAGCAGGTAAACATGCGTACTTTCTACAGAGGAATAGTATTTGTATCTGTTCACAGGCTTCTTTCATAGTGTCATACGCAGGGCTTTAAGTGGGACGGGTCTCTATCTAGCAGGACCACCCTTCATTATGTATGTCAATTCAAAGAGACTCCTTATAGTTCTTTCACAGTCTCATCATTTCAGAAGTGATGCTTTGTGTTTATTAGCAGGTAAACATGCGTACTTTCTACAGAGGAATAGTATTTGTATCTGTTCACAGGCTTCTTTCATATTGTCCTAGGCAGGGCTTTAAGTGGAACGGGTCTCTATCTAGCAGGACCACCCTTCACTATGTATGTCAATTCAAAGAGACTCCTGATAGTTCTTTCACAGTCTCATCGTTTCAGAAGTGATGCTTTGTGTTTATTAGCAGGTAAACATGCGTGCTTTCTACAGAGGAATTGTATTTGTATCTGTTCACATGCTTCTTTCATATTGTCATACGCAAGGCTTTAAGTGGGACGGGTCTCTATCTAGCAGTGCCACCCTTCACTCTTTATGTCAATTCAAAGAGACTCCTGATAGTTCTTTCACAGTCTCATCATTTCGGAAATGATGCTTTGTGTTTATTAGCAGGTAAACATGCGTACTTTCTACAGAGGAATAGTATTTGTATCTGTTCACATGCTTCTTTCATAGTGTCATACGCAGGGCTTTAAGTGGGACGGGTCTCTATCTAGCAGGACCACCCTTCACTATGTATGTCAATTCAAAGAGACTCCTTATAGTTCTTTCACAGTCTCATCATTTCAGAAGTGATGCTTTGTGTTTATTAGCAGGTAAACATGCGTACTTTCTACAGAGGAATAGTATTTGTATCTGTTCACAGGCTTCTTTCATATTGTCATACGCAAGGCTTTAAGTGGGACGGGTCTCTATCTAGCAGGACCACCCTTCACTATGTATGTCAATTCAAAGAGACTCCTTATAGTTCTTTCACAGTCTCATCATTTCAGAAGTGATGCTTTGTGTTTATTAGCAGGTAAACATGCGCACTTTCTACAGAGGAACAGTATTTGTATCTGTTCACATGCTTCTTTCATATTGTCATACGCAGGACTTTAAGTGGGACGGGTCTCTATCTAGCAGGACCACCCTTCACTATGTATGTCAATTCAAAGAGACTCCTGATAGTTCTTTCACAGTCTCATCATTTCAGAAGTGATGCTTTGTGTTTATTAGCAGGTAAACATGCGTACTTTCTACAGAGGAATAGTGTTTGTATCTGTTCACAGGCTTCTTTCATATTGTCATACGCAGGGCTTTAAGTGGGACAGGTCTCTATCTAGCAGGACCACCCTTCACTATGTATGTCAATTCAAAGAGACTCCTGATAGTTCTTTCACAGTCTCATCATTTCAGAAGTGATGCTTTGTGTTTATTAGCAGGTAAACATGCGCACTTTCTACAGAGGAATAGTATTTGTATCTGTTCACAGGCTTCTTTCATATTGTCATACGCAGGACTTTAAGTGGGACGGGTCTCTATCTAGCAGGACCACCCTTCACTATGTATGTCAATTCAAAGAGACTCCTTATCCTTCTTTCACAGTCTCATCGTTTCAGAAGTAATGCTTTGTGTTTATTAGCAGGTAAACATGCGTGCTTTCTACAGAGGAATTGTATTTGTATCTGTTCACAGGCTTCTTTCATATTGTCATACGCAAGGCTTTAAGTGGGACGGGTCTCTATCTAGCAGGACCACCCTTCACTCTTTATGTCCATTCAAAGAGACTCCTTATAGTTCTTTCACAGTCTCATCATTTCAGAAATGATGCTTTGTGTTTATTAGCAGGTAAACATGCGTGCTTTCTACAGAGGAATTGTATTTGTATCTGTTCACAGGCTTCTTTCATATTGTCATACGCAGGGCTTTAAGTGGGACGGGTCTCTCTCTAGCAGGACCACCCTTCACTATGTATATCAATTCAAAGAGACTCCTTATAGTTCTTTCACAGTCTCATAATTTTAGAAGTGATTTTTGTGTTTATTAGCAGGTAAACATGCGTACTTTCTACAGAGGAATAGTATTTGTATCTGTTCACAGGCTTCTTTCATATTGTCCTAGGCAGGGCTTTAAGTGGGACGGGTCTCTATCTAGCAGGACCACCCTTCACTATGTATGTCAATTCAAAGAGACTCCTGACAGTTCTTTCACAGTCTCATCATTTCAGAAGTGATGCTTTGTGTTTATTAGCAGGTAAACATGTGCGCTTTCTACAGAGGAATAGTATTTGTATCTGTTCACAGGCTTCTTTCATATTGTCATACGCAGGGCTTTAAGTGGGACGGGTCTCTATCTAGCAGGACCACCCTTCTCTATGTATGTCAATTCAAAGAGACTCCTGATAGTTCTTTCACAGTCTCATCATTTCAGAAATGATGCTTTGTGTTTATTAGCAGGTAAACATGCGTGCTTTCTACAGAGGAATAATATTTGTATCTGTTCACAGGCTTCTTTCATATTGTCATAAGCAGGGCTTTAAGTGGGACGGGTCTCTATCTAGCAGGACCACCCTTCACTATGTATGTCAATTCAAAGAGACTCCTGATAGTTCTTTCACAGTCTCATCATTTCAGAAGTGATGCTTTGTGTTTATTAGCAGGTAAACATGCGTACTTTCTACAGAGGAATAGTGTTTGTATCTGTTCACAGGCTTCTTTCATATTGTCATACGCAGGGCTTTAAGTGGGACGGGTCTCTATCTAGCAGGACCACCCTTAACTATGTATGTCAATTCAAAGAGACTCCTGATAGTTCTTTCACAGTCTCATCATTTCAGAAGTGATGCTTTGTGTTTATTAGCAGGTAAACATGCGCACTTTCTACAGAGGAATAGTGTTTGTATCTGTTCACAGGCTTCTTTCATATTGTCATACGCAGGGCTTTAAGTGGGACGGGTCTCTATCTAGCAGGACCACCCTTCACTATGTATGTCAATTCAAAGAGACTCCTGATAGTTCTTTCACAGTCTCATAATTTCAGAAGTGATGCTTTGTGTTTATTAGCAGGTAAACATGCGCACTTTCTACAGAGGAATAGTATTTGTTTTTGTTCACAGGCTTCTTTCATATTGTCCTAGGCAGGGCTTTAAGTGGGACGGGTCTCTATCTAGCAGGACCACCCTTCACTATGTATGTCAATTCAAAGAGACTCCTTATAGTTCTTTCACAATCTCATCATTTCAGAAGTGATGCTTTGTGTTTATTAGCAGGTAAACATGCGCGCTTTCTACAGAGGAATAGTATTTGTATCTGTTCACAGGCTTCTTTCATATTGTCCTAGGCAGGGCTTTAAGTGGGACGGGTCTCTATCTAGCAGGACCACCCTTCACTATGTATGTCAATTCAAAGAGACTCCTGATAGTTCTTTCACAGTCTCATCGTTTCAGAAGTGATGCTTTGTGTTTATTAGCAGGTAAACATGCGTGCTTTCTACAGAGGAATTGTATTTGTATCTGTTCACATGCTTCTTTCATATTGTCCTAGGCAGGGCTTTAAGTGGGACGGGTCTCTATCTAGCAGGACCACCCTTCACTATGTATGTCAATTCAAAGAGACTCCTTATAATTCTTTCACAGTCTCATCATTTCAGAAATGATGCTTTGTGTTTATTAGCAGGTAAACATGCGTACTTTCTACAGAGGAATAGTATTTGTATCTGTTCACAGGCTTCTTTCATAGTGTCATACGCAGGGCTTTAAGTGGGACGGGTCTCTATCTAGCAGGACCACCCTTCATTATGTATGTCAATTCAAAGAGACTCCTTATAGTTCTTTCACAGTCTCATCATTTCAGAAGTGATGCTTTGTGTTTATTAGCAGGTAAACATGCGTACTTTCTACAGAGGAATAGTATTTGTATCTGTTCACAGGCTTCTTTCATATTGTCCTAGGCAGGGCTTTAAGTGGAACGGGTCTCTATCTAGCAGGACCACCCTTCACTATGTATGTCAATTCAAAGAGACTCCTGATAGTTCTTTCACAGTCTCATCGTTTCAGAAGTGATGCTTTGTGTTTATTAGCAGGTAAACATGCGTGCTTTCTACAGAGGAATTGTATTTGTATCTGTTCACATGCTTCTTTCATATTGTCATACGCAAGGCTTTAAGTGGGACGGGTCTCTATCTAGCAGTGCCACCCTTCACTCTTTATGTCAATTCAAAGAGACTCCTGATAGTTCTTTCACAGTCTCATCATTTCGGAAATGATGCTTTGTGTTTATTAGCAGGTAAACATGCGTACTTTCTACAGAGGAATAGTATTTGTATCTGTTCACATGCTTCTTTCATAGTGTCATACGCAGGGCTTTAAGTGGGACGGGTCTCTATCTAGCAGGACCACCCTTCACTATGTATGTCAATTCAAAGAGACTCCTTATAGTTCTTTCACAGTCTCATCATTTCAGAAGTGATGCTTTGTGTTTATTAGCAGGTAAACATGCGTACTTTCTACAGAGGAATAGTATTTGTATCTGTTCACAGGCTTCTTTCATATTGTCATACGCAAGGCTTTAAGTGGGACGGGTCTCTATCTAGCAGGACCACCCTTCACTATGTATGTCAATTCAAAGAGACTCCTTATAGTTCTTTCACAGTCTCATCATTTCAGAAGTGATGCTTTGTGTTTATTAGCAGGTAAACATGCGCACTTTCTACAGAGGAACAGTATTTGTATCTGTTCACATGCTTCTTTCATATTGTCATATGCAGGACTTTAAGTGGGACGGGTCTCTATCTAGCAGGACCACCCTTCACTATGTATGTCAATTCAAAGAGACTCCTGATAGTTCTTTCACAGTCTCATCATTTCAGAAGTGATGCTTTGTGTTTATTAGCAGGTAAACATGCGTACTTTCTACAGAGGAATAGTGTTTGTATCTGTTCACAGGCTTCTTTCATATTGTCATACGCAGGGCTTTAAGTGGGACAGGTCTCTATCTAGCAGGACCACCCTTCACTATGTATGTCAATTCAAAGAGACTCCTGATAGTTCTTTCACAGTCTCATCATTTCAGAAGTGATGCTTTGTGTTTATTAGCAGGTAAACATGCGCACTTTCTACAGAGGAATAGTATTTGTATCTGTTCACAGGCTTCTTTCATATTGTCCTAGGCTGGGCTTTAAGTGGGACGGGTCTCTATCTAGCAGGACCACCCTTCACTATGTATGTCAATTCAAAGAGACTCCTTATAGTTCTTTCACAGTCTCATCATTTCAGAAGTGATGCTTTGTGTTTATTAGCAGGTAAACATGTGTGCTTTCTACAGAGGAATAGTATTTGTATCTGTTCACAGGCTTCTTTCATATTGTCCTAGGCAGGGCTTAAAGTGGGACGGGTCTCTATCTAGCAGGACCACCCTTCACTATGTATGTCAATTCAAAGAGACTCCTGATAGTTCTTTCACAGTCTCATCGTTTCAGAAGTGATGCTTTGTGTTTATTAGCAGGTAAACATGCGTGCTTTCTACAGAGGAATTGTATTTGTATCTGTTCACATGCTTCTTTCATATAGTCCTAGGCAGGGCTTTAAATGGGACGGGTCTCTATCTAGCAGGACCACCCTTCACTATGTATGTCAATTCAAAGAGACTCCTTATAGTTCTTTCACAGTCTCATCATTTCAGAAATGATGCTTTGTGTTTATTAGCAGGTAAACATGCGTACTTTCTACAGAGGAATAGTATTTGTATCTGTTCACAGGCTTCTTTCATATTGTCCTAGGCAGGGCTTTAAGTGGAACGGGTCTCTATTTAGCAGGACCACCCTTCACTATGTATGTCAATTCAAAGAGACTCCTGATAGTTCTTTCACAGTCTCATCGTTTCAGAAGTGATGCTTTGTGTTTATTAGCAGGTAAACATGCGTACTTTCTACAGAGGAATAGTATTTGTATCTGTTCACAGGCTTCTTTCATATTGTCATACGCAAGGCTTTAAGTGGGACGGGTCTCTATCTAGCAGGACCACCCTTCACTATGTATGTCAATTCAAAGAGACTCCTGATAGTTCTTTCACAGTCTCATCATTTCAGAAATGATGCTTTGTGTTTATTAGCAGGTAAACATGCGTACTTTCTACAGAGGAATAGTATTTGTATCTGTTCACAGGCTTCTTTCATATTGTCCTAGGCAGGGCTTTAAGTGGAACGGGTCTCTATTTAGCAGGACCACCCTTCACTATGTATGTCAATTCAAAGAGACTCCTGATAGTTCTTTCACAGTCTCATCATTTCAGAAGTGATGCTTTGTGTTTATTAGCAGGTAAACATGCGTACTTTCTACAGAGGAATAGTATTTGTATCTGTTCACAGGCTTCTTTCATAGTGTCATACGCAGGGCTTTAAGTGGGACGGGTCTCTATCTAGCAGAACCACCCTTCACTATGTATGTCAATTCAAAGAGACTCCTTATAGTTCTTTCACAGTCTCATCATTTCAGAAGTGATGCTTTGTGTTTATTAGCAGGTAAACATGCGTACTTTCTACAGAGGAATAGTATTTGTATCTGTTCACATGCTTCTTTCATATTGTCATACGCAAGGCTTTAAGTGGGACGGGTCTCTATCTAGCAGGACCACCCTTCACTATGTATGTCAATTCAAAGAGACTCCTTATAGTTCTTTCACAGTCTCATCATTTCAGAAGTGATGCTTTGTGTTTATTAGCAGGTAAACATGCATGCTTTCTACAGAGGAATTGTATTTGTATCTGTTCACAGGCTTCTTTCATATTGTCATACGCAAGGCTTTAAGTGGGACGGGTCTCTATCTAGCAGGACCACCCTTCACTATGTATGTCAATTCAAAGAGACTCCTTATAGTTCTTTCACAGTCTCATCATTTCAGAAGTGATGCTTTGTGTTTATTAGCAGGTAAACATGCATGCTTTCTACAGAGGAATTGTATTTGTATCTGTTCACAGGCTTCTTTCATATTGTCATACGCAAGGCTTTAAGTGGGCCGGGTCTCTCTCTAGCAGGACCACCCTTCACTGTGTATGTCAATTCAAAGAGACTCCTTATAGTTCTTTCACAGTCTCATCATTTCAGAAGTGATGCTTTGTGTTTATTAGCAGGTAAACATGCGTACTTTCTACAGAGGAATTGTATTTGTATCTGTTCACATGCTTCTTTCATATTGTCCTAGGCAGGGCTTTAAGTGGGACGGGTCTCTATCTAGCAGGACCACCCTTCACTATGTATGTCAATTCAAAGAGACTCCTTATAGTTCTTTCACAGTCTCATCATTTCAGAAATGATGCTTTGTGTTTATTAGCAGGTAAACATGCGCACTTTCTACAGAGGAATAGTGTTTGTATCTGTTCACAGGCTTCTTTCATATTGTCCTAGGCAGGGCTTTAAGTGGGACGGGTCTCTATCTAGCAGGACCACCCTTCACTATGTATGTCAATTCAAAGAGACTCCTTATAGTTCTTTCACAGTCTCATAATTTCAGAAGTGATGCTTTGTGTTTATTAGCAGGTAAACATGCGCACTTTCTACAGAGGAATAGTATTTGTATCTGTTCACAGGCTTCTTTCATATTGTCCTAGGCAGGGCTTTAAGTGGGACGGGTCTCTATCTAGCAGGACCACCCTTCACTATGTATGTCAATTCAAAGAGACTCCTTATAGTTCTTTCACAGTCTCATCATTTCAGAAGTGATGCTTTGTGTTTATTAGCAGGTAAACATGCATGCTTTCTACAGAGGAATTGTATTTGTATCTGTTCACAGGCTTCTTTCATATTGTCATACGCAAGGCTTTAAGTGGGACGGGTCTCTATCTAGCAGGACCACCCTTCACTATGTATGTCAATTCAAAGAGACTCCTTATAGTTCTTTCACAGTCTCATCATTTCAGAAGTGATGCTTTGTGTTTATTAGCAGGTAAACATGCGTGCTTTCTACAGAGGAATTGTATTTGTATCTGTTCACATGCTTCTTTCATATTGTCCTAGGCAGGGCTTTAAGTGTGATGGGTCTCTATCTAGCAGGACCACCCTTCACTATGTATGTCAATTCAAAGAGACTCCTTATAGTTCTTTCACAGTCTCATCATTTCAGAAGTGATGCTTTGTGTTTATTAGCAGGTAAACATGCGTACTTTCTACAGAGGAATAGTATTTGTATCTGTTCACAGGCTTCTTTCATAGTGTCATACGCAGGGCTTTAAGTGGGACGGGTCTCTATCTAGGAGAACCACCCTTCACTATGTATGTCAATTCAAAGAGACTCCTTATAGTTCTTTCACAGTCTCATCATTTCAGAAGTGATGCTTTGTGTTTATTAGCAGGTAAACATGCGTACTTTCTACAGAGGAATAGTATTTGTATCTGTTCACATGCTTCTTTCATATTGTCATACGCAAGGCTTTAAGTGGGACGGGTCTCTATCTAGCAGGACCACCCTTCACTATGTATGTCAATTCAAAGAGACTCCTGATAGTTCTTTCACAGTCTCATCATTTCAGAAGTGATGCTTTGTGTTTATTAGCAGGTAAACATGCGTACTTTCTACAGAGGAATAGTGTTTGTATCTGTTCACAGGCTTCTTTCATATTGTCATACGAAGGGCTTTAAGTGGGACGGGTCTCTATCTAGCAGGACCACCCTTAACTATGTATGTCAATTCAAAGAGACTCCTGATAGTTCTTTCACAGTCTCATCATTTCAGAAGTGATGCTTTGTGTTTATTAGCAGGTAAACATGCGCACTTTCTACAGAGGAATAGTGTTTGTATCTGTTCACAGGCTTCTTTCATATTGTCATACGCAGGGCTTTAAGTGGGACGGGTCTCTATCTAGCAGGACCACCCTTCACTATGTATGTCAATTCAAAGAGACTCCTGATAGTTCTTTCACAGTCTCATAATTTCAGAAGTGATGCTTTGTGTTTATTAGCAGGTAAACATGCGCACTTTCTACAGAGGAATAGTATTTGTATCTGTTCACAGGCTTCTTTCATATTGTCCTAGGCAGGGCTTTAAGTGGGACGGGTCTCTATCTAGCAGGACCACCCTTCACTATGTATGTCAATTCAAAGAGACTCCTGATAGTTCTTTCACAGTCTCATCGTTTCAGAAGTGATGCTTTGTGTTTATTAGCAGGTAAACATGCGTGCTTTCTACAGAGGAATTGTATTTGTATCTGTTCACATGCTTCTTTCATATTGTCCTAGGCAGGGCTTTAAGTGGGACGGGTCTCTATCTAGCAGGACCACCCTTCACTATGTATGTCAATTCAAAGAGACTCCTTATAATTCTTTCACAGTCTCATCATTTCAGAAATGATGCTTTGTGTTTATTAGCAGGTAAACATGCGTACTTTCTACAGAGGAATAGTATTTGTATCTGTTCACAGGCTTCTTTCATAGTGTCATACGCAGGGCTTTAAGTGGGACGGGTCTCTATCTAGCAGGACCACCCTTCATTATGTATGTCAATTCAAAGAGACTCCTTATAGTTCTTTCACAGTCTCATCATTTCAGAAGTGATGCTTTGTGTTTATTAGCAGGTAAACATGCATACTTTCTACAGAGGAATAGTATTTGTATCTGTTCACAGGCTTCTTTCATATTGTCCTAGGCAGGGCTTTAAGTGGAACGGGTCTCTATCTAGCAGGACCACCCTTCACTATGTATGTCAATTCAAAGAGACTCCTGATAGTTCTTTCACAGTCTCATCGTTTCAGAAGTGATGCTTTGTGTTTATTAGCAGGTAAACATGCGTGCTTTCTACAGAGGAATTGTATTTGTATCTGTTCACATGCTTCTTTCATATTGTCATACGCAAGGCTTTAAGTGGGACGGGTCTCTATCTAGCAGTGCCACCCTTCACTCTTTATGTCAATTCAAAGAGACTCCTGATAGTTCTTTCACAGTCTCATCATTTCGGAAATGATGCTTTGTGTTTATTAGCAGGTAAACATGCGTACTTTCTACAGAGGAATAGTATTTGTATCTGTTCACATGCTTCTTTCATAGTGTCATACGCAGGGCTTTAAGTGGGACGGGTCTCTATCTAGCAGGACCACCCTTCACTATGTATGTCAATTCAAAGAGACTCCTTATAGTTCTTTCACAGTCTCATCATTTCAGAAGTGATGCTTTGTGTTTATTAGCAGGTAAACATGCGTACTTTCTACAGAGGAATAGTATTTGTATCTGTTCACAGGCTTCTTTCATATTGTCATACGCAAGGCTTTAAGTGGGACGGGTCTCTATCTAGCAGGACCACCCTTCACTATGTATGTCAATTCAAAGAGACTCCTTATAGTTCTTTCACAGTCTCATCATTTCAGAAGTGATGCTTTGTGTTTATTAGCAGGTAAACATGCGCACTTTCTACAGAGGAACAGTATTTGTATCTGTTCACATGCTTCTTTCATATTGTCATACGCAGGACTTTAAGTGGGACGGGTCTCTATCTAGCAGGACCACCCTTCACTATGTATGTCAATTCAAAGAGACTCCTGATAGTTCTTTCACAGTCTCATCATTTCAGAAGTGATGCTTTGTGTTTATTAGCAGGTAAACATGCGCACTTTCTACAGAGGAATAGTATTTGTATCTGTTCACAGGCTTCTTTCATATTGTCCTAGGCTGGGCTTTAAGTGGGACGGGTCTCTATCTAGCAGGACCACCCTTCACTATGTATGTCAATTCAAAGAGACTCCTTATAGTTCTTTCACAGTCTCATCATTTCAGAAGTGATGCTTTGTGTTTATTAGCAGGTAAACATGTGTGCTTTCTACAGAGGAATAGTATTTGTATCTGTTCACAGGCTTCTTTCATATTGTCCTAGGCAGGGCTTAAAGTGGGATGGGTCTCTATCTAGCAGGACCACCCTTCACTATGTATGTCAATTCAAAGAGACTCCTGATAGTTCTTTCACAGTCTCATCGTTTCAGAAGTGATGCTTTGTGTTTATTAGCAGGTAAACATGCGTGCTTTCTACAGAGGAATTGTATTTGTATCTGTTCACATGCTTCTTTCATATAGTCCTAGGCAGGGCTTTAAATGGGACGGGTCTCTATCTAGCAGGACCACCCTTCACTATGTATGTCAATTCAAAGAGACTCCTGATAGTTCTTTCACAGTCTCATCGTTTCAGAAGTGATGCTTTGTGTTTATTAGCAGGTAAACATGCGTACTTTCTACAGAGGAATAGTATTTGTATCTGTTCACAGGCTTCTTTCATATTGTCCTAGGCAGTTCTTTAAGTGGGACGGGTCTCTATCTAGCAGGACCACCCTTCACTATGTATGTCAATTCAAAGAGACTACTTATAGTTCTTTCACAGTCTCATCATTTCAGAAGTGATGCTTTGTGTTTATTAGCAGGTAAACATGCATGCTTTCTACAGAGGAATTGTATTTGTATCTGTTCACAGGCTTCTTTCATATTGTCATACGCAAGGCTTTAAGTGGGACGGGTCTCTATCTAGCAGGACCACCCTTCACTATGTATGTCAATTCAAAGAGACTCCTGATAGTTCTTTCACAGTCTCATCATTTCAGAAGTGATGCTTTGTGTTTATTAGCAGGTAAACATGCGTACTTTCTACAGAGGAATAGTATTTGTATCTGTTCACAGGCTTCTTTCATATTGTCATACGCCAGGCTTTAAGTGGGACGGGTCTCTATCTAGCAGGACCACCCTTCACTATGTATGTCAATTCAAAGAGACTCCTTATAGTTCTTTCACAGTCTCGTCATTTCAGAAGTGATGCTTTGTGTTTATTAGCAGGTAAACATGCGTACTTTCTGCAGAGGAATAGTATTTGTATCTGTTCACATGCTTCTTTCATATTGTCCTACGCAGGGCTTTAAGTGGGACGGGTCTCTATCTAGCACTGACACCCTTCACTATGTATGTCAATTCAAAGAGACTCCTGATAGTTCTTTCACAGTCTCATCGTTTCAGAAGTGATGCTTTGTGTTTATTAGCAGGTAAACATGCGTACTTTCTACAGAGGAATAGTGTTTGTATCTGTTCACAGGCTTCTTTCATATTGTCATACGCAGGGCTTTAAGTGGGACGGGTCTCTATCTAGCAGGACCACCCTTCACTATGTATGTCAATTCAAAGAGACTCCTGATAGTTCTTTCACAGTCTCATCATTTCAGAAGTGATGCTTTGTGTTTATTAGCAGGTAAACATGCGCACTTTCTACAGAGGAATAGTATTTGTATCTGTTCACAGGCTTCTTTCATATTGTCCTAGGCAGGGCTTAAAGTGGGACGGGTCTCTATCTAGCAGGACCACCCTTCACTATGTATGTCAATTCAAAGAGACTCCTGATAGTTCTTTCACAGTCTCATCGTTTCAGAAGTGATGCTTTGTGTTTATTAGCAGGTAAACATGCGTGCTTTCTACAGAGGAATTGTATTTGTATCTGTTCACATGCTTCTTTCATATAGTCCTAGGCAGGGCTTTAAATGGGACGGGTCTCTATCTAGCAGGACCACCCTTCACTATGTATGTCAATTCAAAGAGACTCCTTATAGTTCTTTCACAGTCTCATCATTTCAGAAATGATGCTTTGTGTTTATTAGCAGCTAAACATGCGCACTTTCTACAGAGGAATAGTATTTGTATCTGTTCACAGGCTTCTTTCATATTGTCCTAGGCAGGGCTTTAAGTGGAACGGGTCTCTATCTAGCAGGACCACCCTTCACTATGTATGTCAATTCAAAGAGACTCCTGATAGTTCTTTCACAGTCTCATCGTTTCAGAAGTGATGCTTTGTGTTTATTAGCAGGTAAACATGCGTACTTTCTACAGAGGAATAGTATTTGTATCTGTTCACAGGCTTCTTTCATATTGTCCTAGGCAGGGCTTTAAGTGGGACGGGTCTCTATCTAGCAGGACCACCCTTCACTATGTATGTCAATTCAAAGAGACTCCTGATAGTTCTTTCACAGTCTCATCATTTCAGAAGTGATGCTTTGTGTTTATTAGCAGGTAAACATGCGTGCTTTCTACAGAGGAATAGTATTTGTATCTGTTCACAGGCTTCTTTCATATTGTCATACGCGGGGCTTTAAGTGAGACGGGTCTCTATCTAGCAGGACCACGCTTCACTCTTTATGTCAATTCAAAGAGACTCCTTATAGTTCTTTCACAGTCTCATCATTTCAGAAGTGATGCTTTGTGTTTATTAGCAGGTAAACATGCATGCTTTCTACAGAGGAATTGTATTTGTATCTGTTCACAGGCTTCTTTCATATTGTCATACGCAAGGCTTTAAGTGGGACGGGTCTCTATCTAGCAGGACCACCCTTCACTATGTATGTCAATTCAAAAAGACTCCTTATAGTTCTTTCACAGTCTCATCATTTCAGAAGTGATGCTTTGTGTTTATTAGCAGGTAAACATGCGTGCTTTCTACAGAGGAATAGTGTTTGTATCTGTTCACAGGCTTCTTTCATATTGTCATACGCAAGGCTTTAAGTGGGACGGGTCTCTATCTAGCAGGACCACCCTTCACTATGTATGTCAATTCAAAGAGACTCCTTATAGTTCTTTCACAGTCTCGTCATTTCAGAAGTGATGCTTTGTGTTTATTAGCAGGTAAACATGCGTACTTTCTGCAGAGGAATAGTATTTGTATCTGTTCACATGCTTCTTTCATATTGTCCTACGCAGGGCTTTAAGTGGGACGGGTCTCTATCTAGCACTGACACCCTTCACTATGTATGTCAATTCAAAGAGACTCCTGATAGTTCTTTCACAGTCTCATCGTTTCAGAAGTGATGCTTTGTGTTTATTAGCAGGTAAACATGCGTACTTTCTACAGAGGAATAGTGTTTGTATCTGTTCACAGGCTTCTTTCATATTGTCATACGCAGGGCTTTAAGTGGGACGGGTCTCTATCTAGCAGGACCACCCTTCACTATGTATGTCAATTCAAAGAGACTCCTGATAGTTCTTTCACAGTCTCATCATTTCAGAAGTGATGCTTTGTGTTTATTAGCAGGTAAACATGCGCACTTTCTACAGAGGAATAGTATTTGTATCTGTTCACAGGCTTCTTTCATATTGTCCTAGGCAGGGCTTAAAGTGGGACGGGTCTCTATCTAGCAGGACCACCCTTCACTATGTATGTCAATTCAAAGAGACTCCTGATAGTTCTTTCACAGTCTCATCGTTTCAGAAGTGATGCTTTGTGTTTATTAGCAGGTAAACATGCGTGCTTTCTACAGAGGAATTGTATTTGTATCTGTTCACATGCTTCTTTCATATAGTCCTAGGCAGGGCTTTAAATGGGACGGGTCTCTATCTAGCAGGACCACCCTTCACTATGTATGTCAATTCAAAGAGACTCCTTATAGTTCTTTCACAGTCTCATCATTTCAGAAATGATGCTTTGTGTTTATTAGCAGCTAAACATGCGCACTTTCTACAGAGGAATAGTATTTGTATCTGTTCACAGGCTTCTTTCATATTGTCCTAGGCAGGGCTTTAAGTGGAACGGGTCTCTATCTAGCAGGACCACCCTTCACTATGTATGTCAATTCAAAGAGACTCCTGATAGTTCTTTCACAGTCTCATCGTTTCAGAAGTGATGCTTTGTGTTTATTAGCAGGTAAACATGCGTACTTTCTACAGAGGAATAGTATTTGTATCTGTTCACAGGCTTCTTTCATATTGTCCTAGGCAGGGCTTTAAGTGGGACGGGTCTCTATCTAGCAGGACCACCCTTCACTATGTATGTCAATTCAAAGAGACTCCTGATAGTTCTTTCACAGTCTCATCATTTCAGAAGTGATGCTTTGTGTTTATTAGCAGGTAAACATGCGTGCTTTCTACAGAGGAATAGTATTTGTATCTGTTCACAGGCTTCTTTCATATTGTCATACGCGGGGCTTTAAGTGAGACGGGTCTCTATCTAGCAGGACCACGCTTCACTCTTTATGTCAATTCAAAGAGACTCCTTATAGTTCTTTCACAGTCTCATCATTTCAGAAGTGATGCTTTGTGTTTATTAGCAGGTAAACATGCATGCTTTCTACAGAGGAATTGTATTTGTATCTGTTCACAGGCTTCTTTCATATTGTCATACGCAAGGCTTTAAGTGGGACGGGTCTCTATCTAGCAGGACCACCCTTCACTATGTATGTCAATTCAAAAAGACTCCTTATAGTTCTTTCACAGTCTCATCATTTCAGAAGTGATGCTTTGTGTTTATTAGCAGGTAAACATGCGTGCTTTCTACAGAGGAATAGTGTTTGTATCTGTTCACAGGCTTCTTTCATATTGTCATACGCAAGGCTTTAAGTGGGACGGGTCTCTATCTAGCAGGACCACCCTTCACTATGTATGTCAATTCAAAGAGACTCCTTATAATTCTTTCACAGTCTCATCATTTCAGAAATGATGCTTTGTGTTTATTAGCAGGTAAACATGCGTACTTTCTACAGAGGAATAGTATTTGTATCTGTTCACAGGCTTCTTTCATAGTGTCATACGCAGGGCTTTAAGTGGGACGGGTCTCTATCTAGCAGGACCACCCTTCATTATGTATGTCAATTCAAAGAGACTCCTTATAGTTCTTTCACAGTCTCATCATTTCAGAAGTGATGCTTTGTGTTTATTAGCAGGTAAACATGCGTGCTTTCTACAGAGGAATTGTATTTGTATCTGTTCACAGGCTTCTTTCATATTGTCATACGCAAGGCTTTAAGTGGGACGGGTCTCTATCTAGCAGGACCACACTTCACTATGTATGTCAATTCAAAGAGACTCCTTATAGTTCTTTCACAGTCTCATCATTTCAGAAATGATGCTTTGTGTTTATTAGCAGGTAAACATGCGTACTTTCTACAGAGGAATAGTATTTGTATCTGTTCACAGGCTTCTTTCATATTGTCCTAGGCAGGGCTTTAAGTGGAACGGGTCTCTATCTAGCAGGACCACCCTTCACTATGTATGTCAATTCAAAGAGACTCCTGATAGTTCTTTCACAGTCTCATCGTTTCAGAAGTGATGCTTTGTGTTTATTAGCAGGTAAACATGCGTGCTTTCTACAGAGGAATTGTATTTGTATCTGTTCACATGCTTCTTTCATATTGTCATACGCAAGGCTTTAAGTGGGACGGGTCTCTATCTAGCAGTGCCACCCTTCACTCTTTATGTCAATTCAAAGAGACTCCTGATAGTTCTTTCACAGTCTCATCATTTCGGAAATGATGCTTTGTGTTTATTAGCAGGTAAACATGCGTACTTTCTACAGAGGAATAGTATTTGTATCTGTTCACATGCTTCTTTCATAGTGTCATACGCAGGGCTTTAAGTGGGACGGGTCTCTATCTAGCAGGACCACCCTTCACTATGTATGTCAATTCAAAGAGACTCCTTATAGTTCTTTCACAGTCTCATCGTTTCAGAAGTGATGCTTTGTGTTTATTAGCAGGTAAACATGCGTGCTTTCTACAGAGGAATAGTATTTGTATCTGTTCACAGGCTTCTTTCATATTGTCCTAGGCAGGGCTTTAAGTGGGACGGGTCTCTATCTAGCAGGACCACCCTTCACTATGTATGTCAATTCAAAGAGACTCCTTATAGTTCTTTCACAGTCTCATCATTTCAGAAGTGATGCTTTGTGTTTATTAGCAGGTAAACATGCGTACTTTCTACAGAGGAATAGTATTTGTATCTGTTCACAGGCTTCTTTCATATTGTCATACGCCAGGCTTTAAGTGGGACGGGTCTCTATCTAGCAGGACCACCCTTCACTATGTATGTCAATTCAAAGAGACTCCTTATAGTTCTTTCACAGTCTCGTCATTTCAGAAGTGATGCTTTGTGTTTATTAGCAGGTAAACATGCGTACTTTCTGCAGAGGAATAGTATTTGTATCTGTTCACATGCTTCTTTCATATTGTCCTACGCAGGGCTTTAAGTGGGACGGGTCTCTATCTAGCACTGACACCCTTCACTATGTATGTCAATTCAAAGAGACTCCTGATAGTTCTTTCACAGTCTCATCGTTTCAGAAGTGATGCTTTGTGTTTATTAGCAGGTAAACATGCGTACTTTCTACAGAGGAATAGTGTTTGTATCTGTTCACAGGCTTCTTTCATATTGTCATACGCAGGGCTTTAAGTGGGACGGGTCTCTATCTAGCAGGACCACCCTTCACTATGTATGTCAATTCAAAGAGACTCCTGATAGTTCTTTCACAGTCTCATCATTTCAGAAGTGATGCTTTGTGTTTATTAGCAGGTAAACATGCGCACTTTCTACAGAGGAATAGTATTTGTATCTGTTCACAGGCTTCTTTCATATTGTCCTAGGCAGGGCTTAAAGTGGGACGGGTCTCTATCTAGCAGGACCACCCTTCACTATGTATGTCAATTCAAAGAGACTCCTGATAGTTCTTTCACAGTCTCATCGTTTCAGAAGTGATGCTTTGTGTTTATTAGCAGGTAAACATGCGTGCTTTCTACAGAGGAATTGTATTTGTATCTGTTCACATGCTTCTTTCATATAGTCCTAGGCAGGGCTTTAAATGGGACGGGTCTCTATCTAGCAGGACCACCCTTCACTATGTATGTCAATTCAAAGAGACTCCTTATAGTTCTTTCACAGTCTCATCATTTCAGAAATGATGCTTTGTGTTTATTAGCAGCTAAACATGCGCACTTTCTACAGAGGAATAGTATTTGTATCTGTTCACAGGCTTCTTTCATATTGTCCTAGGCAGGGCTTTAAGTGGAACGGGTCTCTATCTAGCAGGACCACCCTTCACTATGTATGTCAATTCAAAGAGACTCCTGATAGTTCTTTCACAGTCTCATCGTTTCAGAAGTGATGCTTTGTGTTTATTAGCAGGTAAACATGCGTACTTTCTACAGAGGAATAGTATTTGTATCTGTTCACAGGCTTCTTTCATATTGTCCTAGGCAGGGCTTTAAGTGGGACGGGTCTCTATCTAGCAGGACCACCCTTCACTATGTATGTCAATTCAAAGAGACTCCTGATAGTTCTTTCACAGTCTCATCATTTCAGAAGTGATGCTTTGTGTTTATTAGCAGGTAAACATGCGTGCTTTCTACAGAGGAATAGTATTTGTATCTGTTCACAGGCTTCTTTCATATTGTCATACGCGGGGCTTTAAGTGAGACGGGTCTCTATCTAGCAGGACCACGCTTCACTCTTTATGTCAATTCAAAGAGACTCCTTATAGTTCTTTCACAGTCTCATCATTTCAGAAGTGATGCTTTGTGTTTATTAGCAGGTAAACATGCATGCTTTCTACAGAGGAATTGTATTTGTATCTGTTCACAGGCTTCTTTCATATTGTCATACGCAAGGCTTTAAGTGGGACGGGTCTCTATCTAGCAGGACCACCCTTCACTATGTATGTCAATTCAAAAAGACTCCTTATAGTTCTTTCACAGTCTCATCATTTCAGAAGTGATGCTTTGTGTTTATTAGCAGGTAAACATGCGTGCTTTCTACAGAGGAATAGTGTTTGTATCTGTTCACAGGCTTCTTTCATATTGTCATACGCAAGGCTTTAAGTGGGACGGGTCTCTATCTAGCAGGACCACCCTTCACTATGTATGTCAATTCAAAGAGACTCCTTATAGTTCTTTCACAGTCTCATCATTTCAGAAGTGATGCTTTGTGTTTATTAGCAGGTAAACATGCATGCTTTCTACAGAGGAATTGTATTTGTATCTGTTCACAGGCTTCTTTCATATTGTCATACGCAAGGCTTTAAGTGGGACGGGTCTCTATCTAGCAGGACCACCCTTCACTATGTATGTCACTTCAAAGAGACTCCTTATAGTTCTTTCACAGTCTCATCATTTCAAAAGTGATGCTTTGTGTTTATTAGCAGGTAAACATGCATGCTTTCTACAGAGGAATTGTATTTGTATCTGTTCACAGGCTTCTTTCATATTGTCATACGCAAGGCTTTAAGTGGGACGGGTCTCTATCTAGCAGGACCACCCTTCACTATGTATGTCAATTCAAAGAGACTCCTTATAGTTCTTTCACAGTCTCATCATTTCAGAAGTGATGCTTTGTGTTTATTAGCAGGTAAACATGCGTACTTTCTACAGAGGAATTGTATTTGTATCTGTTCACATGCTTCTTTCATATTGTCCTAGGCAGGGCTTTAAGTGGGACGGGTCTCTATCTAGCAGGACCACCCTTCACTATGTATGTCAATTCAAAGAGACTCCTTATAGTTCTTTCACAGTCTCATCATTTCAGAAATGATGCTTTGTGTTTATTAGCAGGTAAACATGCGTACTTTCTACAGAGGAATAGTATTTGTATCTGTTCACATGCTTCTTTCATAGTGTCATACGCAGGGCTTTAAGTGGGACGGGTCTCTATCTAGCAGGACCACCCTTCACTATGTATGTCAATTCAAAGAGACTCCTTATAGTTCTTTCACAGTCTCATCATTTCAGAAGTGATGCTTTGTGTTTATTAGCAGGTAAACATGCGCACTTTCTACAGAGGAATAGTATTTGTATCTGTTCACAGGCTTCTTTCATATTGTCCTAGGCAGGGCTTTAAGTGGAACGGGTCTCTATCTAGCAGGACCACCCTTCACTATGTATGTCAATTCAAAGAGACTCCTGATAGTTCTTTCACAGTCTCATCGTTTCAGAAGTGATGCTTTGTGTTTATTAGCAGGTAAACATGCGTACTTTCTACAGAGGAATAGTATTTGTATCTGTTCACAGGCTTCTTTCATATTGTCCTAGGCAGGGCTTTAAGTGGGACGGGTCTCTATCTAGCAGGACCACCCTTCACTATGTATGTCAATTCAAAGAGACTCCTGATAGTTCTTTCACAGTCTCATCATTTCAGAAGTGATGCTTTGTGTTTATTAGCAGGTAAACATGCGTGCTTTCTACAGAGGAATAGTATTTGTATCTGTTCACAGGCTTCTTTCATATTGTCATACGCGGGGCTTTAAGTGAGACGGGTCTCTATCTAGCAGGACCACGCTTCACTCTTTATGTCAATTCAAAGAGACTCCTTATAGTTCTTTCACAGTCTCATCATTTCAGAAGTGATGCTTTGTGTTTATTAGCAGGTAAACATGCATGCTTTCTACAGAGGAATTGTATTTGTATCTGTTCACAGGCTTCTTTCATATTGTCATACGCAAGGCTTTAAGTGGGACGGGTCTCTATCTAGCAGGACCACCCTTCACTATGTATGTCAATTCAAAAAGACTCCTTATAGTTCTTTCACAGTCTCATCATTTCAGAAGTGATGCTTTGTGTTTATTAGCAGGTAAACATGCGTGCTTTCTACAGAGGAATAGTGTTTGTATCTGTTCACAGGCTTCTTTCATATTGTCATACGCAAGGCTTTAAGTGGGACGGGTCTCTATCTAGCAGGACCACCCTTCACTATGTATGTCAATTCAAAGAGACTCCTTATAATTCTTTCACAGTCTCATCATTTCAGAAATGATGCTTTGTGTTTATTAGCAGGTAAACATGCGTACTTTCTACAGAGGAATAGTATTTGTATCTGTTCACAGGCTTCTTTCATAGTGTCATACGCAGGGCTTTAAGTGGGACGGGTCTCTATCTAGCAGGACCACCCTTCATTATGTATGTCAATTCAAAGAGACTCCTTATAGTTCTTTCACAGTCTCATCATTTCAGAAGTGATGCTTTGTGTTTATTAGCAGGTAAACATGCGTGCTTTCTACAGAGGAATTGTATTTGTATCTGTTCACAGGCTTCTTTCATATTGTCATACGCAAGGCTTTAAGTGGGACGGGTCTCTATCTAGCAGGACCACACTTCACTATGTATGTCAATTCAAAGAGACTCCTTATAGTTCTTTCACAGTCTCATCATTTCAGAAATGATGCTTTGTGTTTATTAGCAGGTAAACATGCGTACTTTCTACAGAGGAATAGTATTTGTATCTGTTCACAGGCTTCTTTCATATTGTCCTAGGCAGGGCTTTAAGTGGAACGGGTCTCTATCTAGCAGGACCACCCTTCACTATGTATGTCAATTCAAAGAGACTCCTGATAGTTCTTTCACAGTCTCATCGTTTCAGAAGTGATGCTTTGTGTTTATTAGCAGGTAAACATGCGTGCTTTCTACAGAGGAATTGTATTTGTATCTGTTCACATGCTTCTTTCATATTGTCATACGCAAGGCTTTAAGTGGGACGGGTCTCTATCTAGCAGTGCCACCCTTCACTCTTTATGTCAATTCAAAGAGACTCCTGATAGTTCTTTCACAGTCTCATCATTTCGGAAATGATGCTTTGTGTTTATTAGCAGGTAAACATGCGTACTTTCTACAGAGGAATAGTATTTGTATCTGTTCACATGCTTCTTTCATAGTGTCATACGCAGGGCTTTAAGTGGGACGGGTCTCTATCTAGCAGGACCACCCTTCACTATGTATGTCAATTCAAAGAGACTCCTTATAGTTCTTTCACAGTCTCATCGTTTCAGAAGTGATGCTTTGTGTTTATTAGCAGGTAAACATGCGTGCTTTCTACAGAGGAATAGTATTTGTATCTGTTCACAGGCTTCTTTCATATTGTCCTAGGCAGGGCTTTAAGTGGGACGGGTCTCTATCTAGCAGGACCACCCTTCACTATGTATGTCAATTCAAAGAGACTCCTTATAGTTCTTTCACAGTCTCATCATTTCAGAAGTGATGCTTTGTGTTTATTAGCAGGTAAACATGCGTACTTTCTACAGAGGAATAGTATTTGTATCTGTTCACAGGCTTCTTTCATATTGTCATACGCCAGGCTTTAAGTGGGACGGGTCTCTATCTAGCAGGACCACCCTTCACTATGTATGTCAATTCAAAGAGACTCCTTATAGTTCTTTCACAGTCTCGTCATTTCAGAAGTGATGCTTTGTGTTTATTAGCAGGTAAACATGCGTACTTTCTGCAGAGGAATAGTATTTGTATCTGTTCACATGCTTCTTTCATATTGTCCTACGCAGGGCTTTAAGTGGGACGGGTCTCTATCTAGCACTGACACCCTTCACTATGTATGTCAATTCAAAGAGACTCCTGATAGTTCTTTCACAGTCTCATCGTTTCAGAAGTGATGCTTTGTGTTTATTAGCAGGTAAACATGCGTACTTTCTACAGAGGAATAGTGTTTGTATCTGTTCACAGGCTTCTTTCATATTGTCATACGCAGGGCTTTAAGTGGGACGGGTCTCTATCTAGCAGGACCACCCTTCACTATGTATGTCAATTCAAAGAGACTCCTGATAGTTCTTTCACAGTCTCATCATTTCAGAAGTGATGCTTTGTGTTTATTAGCAGGTAAACATGCGCACTTTCTACAGAGGAATAGTATTTGTATCTGTTCACAGGCTTCTTTCATATTGTCCTAGGCAGGGCTTAAAGTGGGACGGGTCTCTATCTAGCAGGACCACCCTTCACTATGTATGTCAATTCAAAGAGACTCCTGATAGTTCTTTCACAGTCTCATCGTTTCAGAAGTGATGCTTTGTGTTTATTAGCAGGTAAACATGCGTGCTTTCTACAGAGGAATTGTATTTGTATCTGTTCACATGCTTCTTTCATATAGTCCTAGGCAGGGCTTTAAATGGGACGGGTCTCTATCTAGCAGGACCACCCTTCACTATGTATGTCAATTCAAAGAGACTCCTTATAGTTCTTTCACAGTCTCATCATTTCAGAAATGATGCTTTGTGTTTATTAGCAGCTAAACATGCGCACTTTCTACAGAGGAATAGTATTTGTATCTGTTCACAGGCTTCTTTCATATTGTCCTAGGCAGGGCTTTAAGTGGAACGGGTCTCTATCTAGCAGGACCACCCTTCACTATGTATGTCAATTCAAAGAGACTCCTGATAGTTCTTTCACAGTCTCATCGTTTCAGAAGTGATGCTTTGTGTTTATTAGCAGGTAAACATGCGTACTTTCTACAGAGGAATAGTATTTGTATCTGTTCACAGGCTTCTTTCATATTGTCCTAGGCAGGGCTTTAAGTGGGACGGGTCTCTATCTAGCAGGACCACCCTTCACTATGTATGTCAATTCAAAGAGACTCCTGATAGTTCTTTCACAGTCTCATCATTTCAGAAGTGATGCTTTGTGTTTATTAGCAGGTAAACATGCGTGCTTTCTACAGAGGAATAGTATTTGTATCTGTTCACAGGCTTCTTTCATATTGTCATACGCGGGGCTTTAAGTGAGACGGGTCTCTATCTAGCAGGACCACGCTTCACTCTTTATGTCAATTCAAAGAGACTCCTTATAGTTCTTTCACAGTCTCATCATTTCAGAAGTGATGCTTTGTGTTTATTAGCAGGTAAACATGCATGCTTTCTACAGAGGAATTGTATTTGTATCTGTTCACAGGCTTCTTTCATATTGTCATACGCAAGGCTTTAAGTGGGACGGGTCTCTATCTAGCAGGACCACCCTTCACTATGTATGTCAATTCAAAAAGACTCCTTATAGTTCTTTCACAGTCTCATCATTTCAGAAGTGATGCTTTGTGTTTATTAGCAGGTAAACATGCGTGCTTTCTACAGAGGAATAGTGTTTGTATCTGTTCACAGGCTTCTTTCATATTGTCATACGCAAGGCTTTAAGTGGGACGGGTCTCTATCTAGCAGGACCACCCTTCACTATGTATGTCAATTCAAAGAGACTCCTTATAGTTCTTTCACAGTCTCATCATTTCAGAAGTGATGCTTTGTGTTTATTAGCAGGTAAACATGCATGCTTTCTACAGAGGAATTGTATTTGTATCTGTTCACAGGCTTCTTTCATATTGTCATACGCAAGGCTTTAAGTGGGACGGGTCTCTATCTAGCAGGACCACCCTTCACTATGTATGTCACTTCAAAGAGACTCCTTATAGTTCTTTCACAGTCTCATCATTTCAAAAGTGATGCTTTGTGTTTATTAGCAGGTAAACATGCATGCTTTCTACAGAGGAATTGTATTTGTATCTGTTCACAGGCTTCTTTCATATTGTCATACGCAAGGCTTTAAGTGGGACGGGTCTCTATCTAGCAGGACCACCCTTCACTATGTATGTCAATTCAAAGAGACTCCTTATAGTTCTTTCACAGTCTCATCATTTCAGAAGTGATGCTTTGTGTTTATTAGCAGGTAAACATGCGTACTTTCTACAGAGGAATTGTATTTGTATCTGTTCACATGCTTCTTTCATATTGTCCTAGGCAGGGCTTTAAGTGGGACGGGTCTCTATCTAGCAGGACCACCCTTCACTATGTATGTCAATTCAAAGAGACTCCTTATAGTTCTTTCACAGTCTCATCATTTCAGAAATGATGCTTTGTGTTTATTAGCAGGTAAACATGCGTACTTTCTACAGAGGAATAGTATTTGTATCTGTTCACATGCTTCTTTCATAGTGTCATACGCAGGGCTTTAAGTGGGACGGGTCTCTATCTAGCAGGACCACCCTTCACTATGTATGTCAATTCAAAGAGACTCCTTATAGTTCTTTCACAGTCTCATCATTTCAGAAGTGATGCTTTGTGTTTATTAGCAGGTAAACATGCGCACTTTCTACAGAGGAATAGTATTTGTATCTGTTCACAGGCTTCTTTCATATTGTCATACGCCAGGCTTTAAGTGGGACGGGTCTCTATCTAGCAGGACCACCCTTCACTATGTATGTCAATTCAAAGAGACTCCTTATAGTTCTTTCACAGTCTCATCATTTCAGAAGTGATGCTTTGTGTTTATTAGCAGGTAAACATGCGCACTTTCTACAGAGGAATTGTATTTGTATCTGTTCACATGCTTCTTTCATATTGTCATACGCAAGGCTTTAAGTGGGGCGGGTCTCTATCTAGCAGGACCACCCTTCACTATGTAAGTCAATTCAAAGAGACTCCTGATAGTTCTTTCACAGTCTCATCATTTCAGAAGTGATGCTTTGTGTTTATTAGCAGGTAAACATGCGTACTTTCTACAGAGGAATAGTGTTTGTATCTGTTCACAGGCTTCTTTCATATTGTCATACGCATGCTGCAAAAAAGCATCCTATCTATGACTTTTATGGTTTTTTCCATTTATAAAACCGAATAAAGTTTGTTGAATCCCCTAGTGTTTAGAAGAAACATAGATTAGACGGTACTGGACCTTAAAGTAAGCCTTTTCTGCCTGCTATGGCTGCATTTGGTGAGCCAAGTCTACACAGGAAGTAACTCGATTGGTATGAAATAAAATCTTAGGCATCGCTATCTCCTTATTATACCTTTAGGGCCCGATGTAGGTAATCTCAAATAACTGATTCTTAAATAGCGAATTTTACCGATTCGGTATTTAAGAATCGGTAAATATGATGTAGGTAAAAAATAGGTAAAATTTACCGATTTGGTAATATTCCTTATTACCGAATCAGTAATACCGATTTGGTAATGAGGAATACCTTCCCATTTATCCCTATGGCCCTGGAATGAATAGAAAGCCATTTACTATTACCGATTCAGTAAATACCGAATCGGTAATAGCGGGAGCATATTCAAGGGTGGCAGGGTGTCACATTGACACCCTGTTACACCCCTGAATCGTGCATGTGTGCCCATGTGGCGCACATGCATGCCCTAAGGGCATGTATGTCTGCCACATGGCACTTTGAAAAAAGCAAATAATTGCTTTTTAAAGGTATTCGGTATTTACCACCAACTTGTAGTTGGTGGTAAATAGAGAATCCTTAAAGCAAAAATGCACTCACTTAAGTGCTACCTACATAGGTTTTAAGGATTCGGTAATTTACTGATTCCTTAAAATAAGGAATCAGTATTTTACTGATTCCTTAAAATAACGAATCGGTATTTTACTGATTCCTTAAAATAACGAATCGGTAAATTACCAAATCCTTATTTACAACCTCCTACATTGGAAAGGGCTAAATACCGGTCTGTAACGGGAAATTCACCAATTTCTGGTCATTACCGACCGGTATTTAGCTACCTACATCTGGCCCTTAGTCTCTTATCGGTAAACACTTTGAGTGCTTGGAAACTGGCTCTGTTAAAGTAGCGCGAGTGCTTCAAAAAAATCCTTGTGAATCTCCCCGCCCCCCCCAACAAGGTGTTCACTGATTTGGGCAGCCACAAACCTCACTCATTTATTCCTGGCTTCACCTCTTTGCCAAAATATTGTGGTTGAGAACTCTTTATTCAAGGTCTGGGCAGCTTGCACTCAGTGGCATTTCCATGATAAGAACGGTCCCGGTCTCACCATCACAGACAGTGACATCCACTAAAAAACAAGATGGCATCTATAAAACCAGGAGATTTGTTGTTTTTCTTAATTCTCAGCCTACCCTTGTGACAAATTGTGTTCTCAAGAGCAATCTCTTCGTTTTGAACAGTTACAGGAATAAGTTAAATCAAAGAAAACATTTGAAGTAAGTTTGTGATAGAAAAACAGGACTGAAACCTTGGGTAGTCTTAGATGCATACTTCGTATCATCCCACTTGTACCATTCAGCAAACGGCAGCTAAACCGCCACTCAACTGATCGGCCATCTTACACGAGGCCTTTGAACACTGCATGCACACGCTGCGGCTGCCAGCTGCATCCCGTTTATGTTTTCTGCTGTGTTTCGTTAACCAGAAGCGCGGAGAGAACCCACAATGATTTATTCGTTCTTCATAAATCGAACGTGGAGCATTTACATTTCAAATGAATATATGAATCTTTTACTTATACTTTAAGTTCTTTGACTCTAAGTTCCCTGACTGATTGTAACAAAATGTAAATTTGAGCTAGGACAAGTGGATACTGTCCTTATAGAATCCCTTTGGGATCGTAAAGAAGTGCCAACTTCCTGCAAATTCGTTTTTCTACTGCCCTGTTGAGATGAATGCATCTAAGGTAGTTGGCGGGCCGGATGCTGGTGAAGCTGCAGTTCCGGCAGGAGAAGGGTCCTTGGGTGCGTTTCGGGGCAGCCAGGCAGCAGGCGCATGATCGTCCAGGGTTGAGTGCGTGGAGGGAGCTGAAGTTGTAGCGGAGACGGGTGTCGTGGCGTTCGCGGGGGCCCGGTGTTCTGGCTCTGGGCGCGGTCCAGCCGCGGACGCCATAAGAAGGGGCGGTGGAGGGGAGGAGCAGCTGGGTGGTGGGGGCAGACGAATGGGTGAGCGGGAGGGCGGGGGCGCAGCGGCTGGAAAACGGGGGAGAAACGGCGGGAGTACAGAAGGCAAAAAGGGCACAGAAATGGCACAAGAGGAAAAGGAGGAATGGGAAGGAAAACAACTAACAATCCAACAAAATGCAATACAAAATACACTAAGGCGAAGTGTAGCAAGTGGAGGGGCGGGGCCGGAGGGGACGCAGCAGTGGAGAAACCATGGGAGGAACGGCGAGAAGGCAGAAAGACACAGAAGTAGCGCAAGAGGCAACCGGGTTAATGAAACAAACAAAATAAACAATACAACAAGCAATGCAATTACACAAAGCAACCTACCACTGGTCACCAGGGATGGGGCACAGGTGGTAGCCTGTAGGTGGAGGAGGGACCGATCTCGCGTCCAAGGCAGCTGCAGCGAGCTGGGAGACACGGGCAGACAGGTGGTGCTGTTGCGACGTGGGGAGCCACCTGCCTGTGAAAGGGTCAAGGATCGTTCTCCTCACCGTGCAGCAGCCGCCATAAGAAGGGAAGTTGGGAGGGAGGAGCATCTGGGAGGTGGGGGCGCATGAATGGGAGAGCGGGGGTTGGGGCCGCAGGGGTCGCAGCGCCAGGAAAAATGGGAACGGCAAGGGTACAGAAGGCAAAAGGGCACAGAAATGGCACAAGAGGAAAAGGAGGAATGGAAAGGTAAACAACTAACAATCCAACAAAATGCAATACAAATACAATATACACTAAGGCGAAGTGTAGCGACAGGGGGGCAGGACCACAGGGGACGCAGCGGCGGGGAAACCACAGAAGGAACGGCAAGAAGACAGAAGGGCACAGGGCATAGAAGTAACACAAGAGGCAACAGGGGGAATGAAGCAAACAAAATAAACAATACAACAAGCAATACAATTACACAAAGCAACCTACCACTGGTCACCAGGGATGGGGCACAGGTGGTAGCCTGCGGGTGGAGGAGGGCCTTGAACTCGTGTCCGAGGCAACAGCAGAGAGCTGGGAGACACGGGCAGGCAGGTGGTGCTGTTGCAGTGTGGGGAGCGACCTCCCTGTGACAGGAAACCTATTGTCCTTCCTTCCCCGCTCGGCCATGGCCCAGCAGCAGGAAGGCAGAATTGTGTCTGGCATCGGCCTAGGTTGCGGTTAGGCTCTGTAACGTCGGTCTCGGGAGCAGGGAGGGTTCCCCGGAAGAGCTCTCCTGTGATTGGAATCATACCTTCAACACCGGATATGGTGTTGGGGTATGATTCCAGCAGGTTTGATACCAAACATGCCCAGGTTCGTTCCAGTCAGTTTTGAGATGGTCATCGCGTGATGACTCTTGGCCTCTCTATTTCAGGATGGCTGTTCCACTTACAAAGCCTGGAGAATGGACTCCAGGGTTTGTAGGGGTGTCCCGCTCATGCAGGGGCACCCTCACACTTATAACCGAGCACCCTGCCTATGGGGCTGAAAAGGCCTGCCAGAGGGGTGACTTATAGGGTCTAAGTGCAGTGGAGAGAGATATGAGGAGCTTATATCTCCGGTGAGAGGTGCAAGCACCAACTCACACAGTCTGCAATGGCAGGCCTGTAGTCAGGATTTAGAGGGACACTCATGGGTGGCATAATACATGCTTCAGCCCAGGGAGGAACCCTGGCGCACCTATGCCCCAGGTACTTCAGTACCATATACAAGGGGCTTACAAGGGTGCACCAGTAGCCAAACATGAATGTACCAAGGTACTTGCCATAGCCAATTTAGGGAAGAAAGAACAGAGGCTAGGGTACTGGTTAGCAGGATCCCAGCCAGACTAGTCAGAAACAGTATAACACCGGGCAAAAAGGGAAGGGAGCCATAGAAGCAGATCCTACTTTGCTACACCGCTGCAGACAGCCTTTTTTCGAGCTTCACCATCCACAATTTATGGTGTTTGTTGGAGCAGAGGCTGTACCTCTCACTCTCTGAGGAGGACTCCCATGAACTTTGGAAAGACCATGTCATTTCCCTCCAAGAGGCCAGGTTGAATGAATGAATGAATACGCACTTGTATAGTGCGTGGCTACCCAAGGGCATCCCAGCGCTTCTTGTGACACCTTATCATTCACCACAGCTCAAGGAAAGAGAAACGTCTTCAACTGCTTCCTGAGCCTAAGATAGTTATGTTCAAGACGAATATGGTCCGGAAGCTGGTTCCAAAACTTGGCCACGTTTTAGGGGAACTGTCGACCTCCTGTCTGTGACTGTTTAATCCTAGGGACTGCAAGAAGTTGTTTATTGTTAGATGTAAGAGTCAGATTGGTGCGATATAATTGCACCAAGTACTGAATCAAAAAGGTTCAAATTCAGTTAATTCAAGTTCCTACACCAATGGCACTGGAAGCCAGAGTGGGTCTATAAAGCACATATGGCAGAGGATTCCAAGTCCTGGAGGTGCTGAAGGTGTGGTTCACTGGCCTGTGACATTTTGCATTTCCTGTGGGACTGTATAGTACTTTTGTGCTACTAGGGCTCAGTTTGGGATACCTTGATGACCAACCTAGGGGCGACACCACAATTAACGACCCATCTGACCTTGCTTCACAAAATGTCAATATTCCCAGATTTAACCCACCATGGTAAGAGATGGCTGGCTACGGCCTTCATAGAGGCAAAGGTGAAATTTTATGGCATTGGTTTTCCACCACGCTACCGTCTCATGGTACATGGCTCTTTGACATGCACACCATGGCCACTTACAAAAGACCTATGTGTAAGCTGAAAGACCAACTGCAGAAGTCTGGGGTCCATTCCTACATGGGTAGCAGTATACGCTGACACCAATCGGCCTGGTTCCGTCCTCCGTACCTGCCCCTTGATTTACTTCGGGATGGGAGTTGGCTTCTTGAGGGGCTGCCAGGTGGCCTGGCTCCCTGACATTTCACTCCTGTTCCCATGTCCCTTCCCCTCATGTTCCCCCTCGTCCTCCTTCCCTAATCATCTGCGGGATCTTCTGGGCCGTATCACCTCTATCTCGAAGGGTTATGCTATTTGTTTCTCCTGTTCTCCATGCATTCTCACAAGTTCCAATTTACACAGTATCTTGGACTCTGCTTCATAGATGATCTTTCATACCTCTTGATTGTATATGGAAAATCAATTAAGAATTGAGATATTTAAAAAAGGCCTCTCAAGTTTTTGAAAACGAATTGGCATACAGATGACCTTACAGGGAGTGATGTCACTTAACATTTGACTGTGACTATGTAAAAGGAAGAGACATTACTGAATTTATAGATATGATGAGAACACGTGTAAAGTGATACAAGTAACAACCAAGTCTCACTAAAATAGGCATTCACATCAGCATTCTATTGAACTGTAACATGTGCAGTGCTCAAGGTGAAATATGAGAAAGGTTTTGCCACCAAAATGTGGACGGGGAGTCTGCTCTGTGCAGAAAGTTAGGGCGATGCTACTCAGCACACAGCAGATGTCATGTGTGAAGTTCTAGTTCATCTCCATAGTTTTGAAGAATGGGCCAGGTTTGAGTCAGTCTTCAGCACAACCTCTAAATGTGTGAGTGTCACTCGTGATGAGTGAGGCTCGAGGGCTCTGATTTATACACGTTCGAACTAATGTTGCTGTTGTGTCGCCCAAGGTAGCTTGCAGGACAATGCTGCAAAGAGTTGTTGCACTCACTAATAAACGGTGTATTGATGATGAGCGTACTATGATATAGGGGCCTATGTGAAGGAGAACAATATTTTCGATTAGTGAAATGCCCCTCCCCGGTTCTTCAGACCAGAAACACCCACACATTTTTATGATTCAACGCACGCTGTGAGAAATCTTTGGATCATTATTGATTGCTCTATGATCTTAGGAGTTAATTGTTTCAAAGACATATTGCTTTCTTTTTTTTGTGATTGAATCTCTGTTGAAAGATGGAGGTGGTTACTGTAAAAACAACAACGCCTGGAAGAGACCGCTATCTTAATATTTTAGGAGACAGTTGGCCTGACTTCATCAGTCCACATGCCGTCGCCTCCGAGAACTACATTCTCCTAGGAGACCTCAACTTCCTCCTGGAAAAGAAAAACGACAGCAACACCACCACCCTTCTTGACAACCTGGCCAATCTCGGCCTCAAACAACTTGTTGACACCCCCACCCATGTAGCCGGACATACGCTCGACCCAATCTTCCCCTCCAGCAAACACATCTCCTTCGATCGCACCACAGCTCTCCATTGGACGGACCACTGTTGTGTTCACTTCAGCTACAAAACCACCTCGACCCACAATCCCCCACAACCTATCCCTCGAAGAAAATGGAACAAAATCACCACCGGCCAACTCCTCACATCGCTCAACCAAAACCCACCCGCCCTCTCTTCGGACCCAAACCAAGCTGCCATCAAATTCAAACAATGGATCACTCACAGCGCTGACGAATTAGCACCCTTGAAAAACCATCACACCAAACAAAACAGCAAAAAGGCCCCCTGGTTCAACGATGACCTCAAGAAATCAAAGAAGCTATGCCGTACTCTTGAGAAAACATGGAGAAAAAACCCAACCACCGACAACATGACCACCTTTAAGGCAGCCACCCGCAAACACCACCAGCTGATTCGAGCTACTAAGAAATCAGCATTTAAGAATCGACTCGACAACAACGCCCATAACAGCAAGGAACTATTCAACATCGTTAAAAAATTCACCAACCCCACCGCAGCCTCAAACGACATCACTCCCTCCCAAGACCTCTGCGACTCATTATCCTCCTTCTTCTACAACAAAATTGCCGACATACATAACAGCTTCGAAATCAGCTCCAACGAACAATCCTCTCTGTGAGAAGTTGGCCTGATATATAGTGCTCACTATTCTAGTGATAACTGTGTATCATACCAAACGACCCTTATTGATGATTGGTTGTAAGTCAACCTTATAGACCAGCTATCCTAGTAGCGTGGACAAAAGCAGTCTTTAGGCTAAACTCTAGAGGGCGTGTTAAGCCAGCTGTTTTACCATCACATATACCCCTTGAACACCAAGTGAAAGGACACCACACAAGTTGTTATGAAAATAAAGGATATTTATTTATAACAAGTCTACCCTGAACTCTTTGAGTCAGGGAGCTAAGCACAATACAAAACTCTTAAGAAAATACTTCAAGTTGCACAATTTACACAAATGCCTGAGGGGCACGAAAAACCATATACACTAAAAGTGGAATGCGAAATACTAGCAGGTAAGTAACAAGATCCAGAGGCTTCAGGATTGCTAGGACTACACTACAGAACCCTAAGGTTAGGAGCAGGAGGCCTAGGGAGATCGGGTGCAGAGTGTGCACTCTCACGCGGGATGCGGGACAAAGTCTATGGAGGCTAGTATTTCTAAAGTTACTGTTATCGGACGAATCCGACTAGATAGACTTAAAACGAAAAAGGATCTGGATACTTGGATAGTGAACCTGCGTTGGAGCACCGAAATGCTCGGGTTACCTAGCCCAGGGCCTGCAGCTGCATAGGGTTCAAAAGACGTCGGGAATCCTCGTTGTAGTCTATGGAGCCTGAAAGAAGAAGTTGCTGGCAGGCGACCAGTGAAGATGTTCGATGTGATCCAAGCCTGGATCGGTGATGGAGATGACCTGAAAGCAGAGGGGACTCAGTTCTTAATCACTAGCCAGTGATTGTGTGGGCACCAGGATAGCACCGGATGAAGTCACCTCGACCAGGTGAGTGGGCGACGCTGGACTCTGCAGTCACACGGGCTAGGAGGCATTGTCGGTGACCAGGCTGGAGGTGCGAGCTGTCTCACGAAGGTGTCTGCTGTCGGCGATGCTGGACCCAGGATTGGGGCAACAAACCTTGGCAAATTCAAGCCCACGCGGTGGAGTCAAGATGGCGTCTGGAGTGGACTAGGAGGGTCAGGGGTGCTCCTCTTTTGGAAGGGAGCAAGGGCCAGTCTGGAGCAACTAGACCAGCGGTGTAATCGTCGTGGTACGTCGTCAGGAGGGCCACTAGCCAACAGGCAAGTGACCGGACAACGCGGTGAGCAGCAAAGAGCAGAAGGGCCCCACGCAGATCTCGTGGATGCAGGGGGGCTGGACTTCGGTGCTGGAGCTGCTCAGGGTTAGGGCTTCTCAAACCCCAAAGCACTCACTCGAGGATCCCTCGGCGGTCGTGCTGGTTAAGCGTCGTGCAGTTTCAGAAGATGGCCGGTCCCTCAGGTCTCGTCACACCCACGAATCTCAGCTGGGCTGATGATGCAGGTAGAGGTCAGAGATGCCAGGGAATCCGGGTCTTGTTGAGCTGGTCAGTCTTGATCCGGAGGATGGAGGGCAGCAAACCGCGATGCTTAGATGGTGCCTGCGGGTGCAGGGTGGCTACTCCTTAGCCACAAGGGAGAGTCTTCAGAAAAAGTCAAGAGTTCCTTTTGTGGAAAGTAGTTCAAGATTCAGAATTATCTAATTTGGGAAGGGGGCCCGCTCCTACCTTTAACCTAAGAAAAGGGGCTGGCACGCGACTAGGTCCTGCCCATGGGTGGGACCAGGATGGGGGTGGTTACACCCCTCTCCCTTGTCCGGACTTTCCCCAGCTCAGGGGCTGGTGTGCCCCTGGAACTCGTTTGAGCCGGCATATGCACAGTGAGCACCGGGGTGCCACTTGCAGTCACCTTCCTCTCAGCCCTGCCTACCTGGGATACACAAAACCCTGTCTGGGATGGTGCTAACACCGCCCCTGACAGGAAACCCTTTGTCCAAGCTCTCCTCGCTGGAAGGACTCCCAGCAGCAGGAGGTCAGACTTGTGTCTGTGGTGGCAGCATCCATTTTGTGATGCTGAGGCTCGAGTTAACTTTAACCGGGGTTCACAGCTACATACATGTCGTGTCCCTCTAGAAGGGTGGAATGCTAACCCTGTCGCCAGAATTGGCGAGGGGTTAGTATTCCAATTGGTATGACACCTTACTCGACATGTTTTGATAAAGCGATACCAAAGTTGGCAAATAACCGCGAGGATTATAATGCACTTAAGAGTATATGGTACGCGTTATCATGGAACAGCTATTAGGACTTGGTTCCGCAAGCTACAGACGGGCTCAGCTCATGCCAGAGCACCAACTCACATAATTCCAAGCACTCTGCCTTCAGGATTGTTAAGGCCTGCCATAGGAGTGACTGATAGGAATATATGTGTCCATTATAGGGTTAGATATAGGGATACTATATCTAAAGCAAAGGGTGATTACACCACCTTGCCCCAGCTGTCGTGTAAATGTATGTAAATGTATTTGAGCTTATATAGCGCACAGCTACCCACAAAGGGTTTCCCGGCGCTTGCTTAGGGAACCCGTCCTGGTATTCCCCTGTGAGATAACCCCGGCAGGGTATCCACAAGGTGAAAGCCAGGCATCCCGCCGCGAGGGGCCGTTGTGGAGATTAAGCAAGCTATTGCCCAGAGTCGCAGAGTGTGAACCCGTGAGTCGAGAAGGCACCGGAGTGAGAATTATCGAGTCCGTGGAATTTTTGAGCCCAAGACCCGCCGAGGCGGGGAATTGAACCCTGGTCCAGGGCCGATCTCAGCTTCCGGGTCTGCCGCCTCTAACCCCTGAGCCACACTTCGTGCAGCCAGTTGTGTCAGATTTGAGTGGCCAGCCAGGGGTGGCATAATACATGCTGCAGCCCCTGGTAGGCCCTGGGTACACCTATGCCCAGGATAAATAAGGTATGCTGTACAGGGACTGATAAGGTGGCCCAGTACCAATTGGTAAATGCACCTAAGGTACACGTGAGACAATTTAGAGAGAGAACAGCTAGGCTGTGGGTCTGATTGCAGGCCCACAGCCAGGGAAAGTGGTAAACTAGTGAAGCAAAAGTGGGGCGTGGCCAAGAGCCGATCATGGTGGACGTGTAGCTCCGGAGCTCCGTCCTTAGCCCGTAATACTAGCCAATTATCCTGCAATCCTGACAGACAACCCACCTACAAACGGTGCACAGAGGCCCCGAGAGCGAGCGGCGTGCAGCGGAGGGGTGCTGCTCCCCCCCGGACCTCGCCGGTGACACGCTGTGACCGTGGAGCCTGTTGCGGCCTGAAGAATGGAGTGAGGCCTCGGCCTCGATTTGTGACCTGCCTGTCCCGCCCCGGGTTGCTGTCTCGCTCCAGGCGGACCCCCGGACCAAAGGTGCAGCGGACTTTTCACCGCGCTACCAGGACACACAGGAGGGTTCCCCATGCTCCGCCTGCAGCCTCGCAGCCCCTTCCACCGGGCTGCTGCACACCTGCTGATCTCCCCCGCTGTGGGACCCGCTGGGCTGCCCGAGGCTCCGGACCTGCCGCCACCGGACTGAGCCCAGCTGAAGCGCCCGCGCCCTCGACCCCACCGGCGAGGAGGACGGGTCTAGCGGAATACGAGACTCGCCATCGGCGCTTCGGACCCGAAGTCCGCTCCCAATACAACGCGCCGAGGGGCGCGGGGCAGCCGGCGTCAGGGCGATCCTACAGGCGCCATTTTGTCTGCACCCCAGAGCCGAGCCCGGGCCCCCGGGATACTGATCTCGGCAACCTGCACACCCCAGGCTCCAGCGACGGCGGGCATCACACAGCGGGAGCACCCGAGGCAGCACACACGCACGGTCAGTGCACAGTAGCCCATATTGCAGTGGGGCCTGCGACCTCACATACTGGAGCTGGGGTAACCAGGCACACGCGGGAGGAAGAAGACGCGCGCTGCGGAGCCCTGCTGCCACACTGCGAGCCCGGCGCCTACCGCGATCCCGGCTGTTAGAGTGATCCCTCCTCATTGTAATCTAAGGCCTATGGACTCCCCCCTACACCTTGCACGGCCAGGTCGCTAACGACCCACAAGACCACGAGTAGACCACCACTCCGCACTAGGACAACGCCGCGACCAGCCAGTCGATGCCTTCCGTGCACGAGCTGGCCAACGTAATTCCTGGCTAACCCGAGGACTACACCGCAATAGCCTGCATCCAGCGGAACCTGGGCACACTGACATCGCAGCCCTGCACCTTTGAGTGGACAAGTACGAAGGGGGAGGTCGGCGACTACAGCTACTCCGGCGTCGCCCTGCATACCAGGTCAATGGGTAGGCACAGGGGCAGGAACCAGGACCCGGGCGCTCCAGCAGACATGCAGTCCACGGGCTCCGAAGACCCATTGGCCTCCTCGAATGCGGACATCATCCCGCCAACCGGTAAGGGATCCCAAGACGCCAAGTTGGACCTCATCCTCAACGAAATACGCGCCACACGCGAGGCATTAGAATCGCGCATAGACAGCATGGCGACTGGCCTATCCCTACTGCGGGCTGACCATACCAAGCTGGCGGAGCGGGTCTCGGAACAGAAGATAGCGCTGAGTGACCTCATACCCCAACAGACGGAGCATTCCACGAAACTGGAGGCCGTGGAGAAACAGCTATGGGGCAGGGTGGACGACGCGGAAGGACGGGCCCGCCGCAACAACGTCCGCATCCTGGGTATTCCGGAGAGAAGTGAGGGGAGGGACCCCACCCTATTGGTGGAGGACTGGCTCCAGAATCTAGTGGGCCAGGAAGACCTTACGGCCCTGTACAGTGTGGAACGAGCGCACAGGATGCCATCGCGTCCCCCGCAACCGGGGGCGCCCCCTCGACCACTGATTGCGCGCCTACTCCACTACAAAGATCGAGACACTGTTCTAAGAGTGGCAAGGGAGAAGGCACCTATACGCTTCGAAGATAAAAACATATCGGTGTACCCCGATTTCACGCCCACAGTGCAAAGAGCCAGATCCACTTTCTTGGGGGTTAAGCGCAAACTCAGGGACAGAGATATGAAATATGCTATTTTATTCCCTGCAAGGCTCAAGATATTACACAGCAACAAATCCCACTTCTTCGACTCGCCGGAAGAGGCGGAGGAATGGATGGAAGTCGCCCTCACCCCACCGGCCTCCCATGACCCACTCGCAGACGACCACAGTGGGGGTCGCAGATCCTCGCAGGGTCAACGAGATAATCCTTCCACCTCCAAACATCAATCCCCACGAAGCGCGCCTATGAACACTCAACCGCCGGGGGACCGGGCAGCAGATCAGTCTCCATCACCACGGATGCGACTAACAGAGGAAGCGCTGGCCGCTCACGACGCGGGAGCAACCGGGGACAGACTCACCGTCACCACCGACACCCACACTGAGGTTTCCGGGTCAGTGGACAGTCTGCAACTGTTCCCAAAGATCACAGCCCAGATGGCAGAGGAGTTTTGATTGGCGACACGATTGGTCCTCTCCGGGTGGTAACGTATAACCGACCCCCCCCCCTCTCATACCTGGTGGGTTGCAGAAGGGCTCACCCTGTCAAGGGCTACCATGCCAGAGCGGGCCATCAAGTGACAGTCAACAGAGGCCTGCTCCCCCCGTTCTGAACATGGAACACATTGACTTGTGCCCACGTTGGGCACCCTTGTTTGGCTCCCGAGCCCGTTGGCCTGGGGACCTTTTAGTTAAGGGGATAGACGTTCACGAGGCACTCTCACCTAGTACCACGACGAATCTTACATGGTCACTCATGAGCTCCGCTCTACCACCACGCACAGAAGGTTATGGGACCTCTTAATGCCTATCATTTGTGCACCTGGAATGTACGGGGACTGGGCTCAGTACACAAACGCCACCGAATTTTAGCTCAACTCAACCGTAGAGGGACACAGATAGCTTGCCTGCAAGAGACACATTTGAACAATGCTGAAAACGTGAAGATGCGCAAAAAATGGCGAGGACAGCTCTTTGCTACCTCCTATTCTGCGTTCTCCAGGGGGGCGGCGATCTGGCTTCGTAACTCTGTCCCCTTCAAGGCGTTAGAACAAAAGATTGATAAGGAGGGGCCATATGTGTTTGTGCGGGGTTTACTGGATGGGGATGCCATTGTACTAGGTTGTGTGTACTCACCAAACACAGGCCAGTCGGAATTTTTGCTAACTCTAAACGTGATACTTGCTGATTGGGCTGACCACCAGTGGGTCATTGGCGGGGATTTCAATGCTGTACTCGATCTTACATTAGATAGGTCCCACCCCCCCCTGTTGGCCACGGAGAGCAGGAAACAGGCGGACGCTCTAGCACGCTGGGCTGTGGGCTGGGATCTGGCAGACGCATGGCGCAGCACGCACCCACAGGAGAGGGAATATATCTTTTTCTCCCCGCCCCACCAGCTCCATACCAGAATTGACCATGTCTTCTGCTCCCGCTCCCTGACGACCTCAATTGTCCAAACCCAACACATGGGGAAAACCCTATCCGATCACAACCCCGTCGAGCTCACTTGGCAATGGGGCAAGCTGCTGCCCCCCATCCCGGCTTGGCGACTACCCCCCGACCTACTTGAAGACACAGTTTTCCAATCCTCCCTATCCGATACTATAGAAACCTACTTCACCACAAATGCGAACACAGCCAGTACCCGTCAGATCGAATGGGACGCATTTAAAGTCTGTCTAAGGGGAGAGGCGATGGCAGCCCGAGTGGGTAGAAAGAAAGAGGTTATCAGTCAATTAAGCGAAGTGGAGGGTTCCCTAGCGTCCCTGGAGAGTGCGGCAGCGGGCACCAATGCACATTTCACACCACTACAGGAGGCTCACATCAGGCATGCAGAGCTATTAGAAGACTTGAGACTCCTAGACTACAGAGAGCACACAAATAGACAGCATACACAGGCAGACCGAGCTGGCACCCTCCTGGCCCGGCTACTGCGAGACTCCCCACCTTGCCACCCAATCTTAGAAATATTGGACCAAGCAGGCAATCCGGCCACCACCCAAATAGGGATCAATACGGCGTTCAAGGACTATTATACCACGCTGTATAGCCCCCCGCCGCCCCAGTCAGAGATCGCTTATGAGACCTTCATGGAGGAACTGGCCCTGCCCCGACTCACCGACATGCAAAGCAAAGATCTACAGCGCACCATCTCTCTAGCGGAAATTAGACAGGCGATACGAGCCCTCCCTAGGAACAAGGTCCCTGGAACCGATGGCCTCCCAGCCGAATTCTATACAACATTTATAGATCTCTTGGCCCCGCGTTTACATGCTCTCTATCTAGAAGCCCTACGGTCGGCCTCCCTACCACAAACATCCATGCAAGCGTTGATCACATCCCTCTTAAAACCAGGCAAGGGCGGGCTGCAACTGGCCGACTACAGACCCCTGTCCCTCCTGAATACGGATTCGAAGATCTTGAGCAAAGTGCTGGCGACGAGACTTATGCAATATATACCTCAGTTGATCCATCCTGACCAATGTGGTTTTGTGCCGGGCCGGAGCACGGCCATGAATCTCAGACGCTTGGCCCAACTGATGTTAGGAAGCGTGGTGGACACGGGCCCGGAGGTCTGCATATCACTAGACTTGAGGCAGGCGTTTGACTCCCTCAGATGGGATTACATGTTTGCCACAATCTTAAAATTCGGGATACCGCCCGAATTCGTTGCCTGGGTCAGGCTTCTGTACACTCTCCCTACAGCGAGAGTGAGGACTTCCAGGCACATTTCGGGACCTATAGCTATAGCGAGGGGCACCCGACAGGGCTGCCCGCTCTCCCCTCTCCTGTTTATCCTCGCCCTCGAACCCCTGCTTTGCAGACTCAGGGCGATGGCCCCCCGCTATGGTATCCGGAGACATGGGACGGCGCATATTGTGTCCGCCTATGCCGACGACATCATATTGTACCTTCGGGACCTGCGGGGCGACATGGGCCCTATACCCCAAATATTTGAGGACTTTAGGGAGATCTCAGGCCTCACCATAAGCGAACACAAGTCCTATGGGTTCACCTTCAGGAATACAGATTCCTCCACTCCCCTACCCTTCGCCCCACATGAATTCCAGATAGCGGGAACCACTTTCCGATATCTAGGGATGCACATCTACAGGGAAGCTGACATGATGATTGACGGCAACCTTGGAAGGACCCTGAGAGCACTGAAGTCCCAAATTCAATTCTGGCTGACGCTGCCCCTCTCTGTTGCTGGCAGGGTGGCCATTTCTAAAATGGTAATGCTCCCTCGCCTTGTTTACCACTTCACCAACCTACCATTCCTGATTCCAGCTGCGACATTTAAACACCTCGACACACTACTTACGGAACTTGTATGGGGACACGGGTGCAGACGTATTGGTCTGGCTAAACTGCAGCTCCCCTCAGGCTCCGGTGGTATGGGCCTGCCGGACTTTAGGGCATACAACTATGCATGCCAGCTACAATGGCTAGCCTACTGGGTGGCGAGCCGCAACCTTCACGAGATCAACATAAACAGAGAGGGAACATGAAAGAGGGGACGTACACAGGTTGCTCCTACCCCATTCGAACATGCCGAGAGATGCCCCACCGCTCCTCCGGCTTGCGGTGACATACTGGCGGAAGGCAGTGAAATACACTTCCCCCACGACATTGTACGCTCCCACGATCCCGCTTCTGGGCATCCTGCTGGGCTCGGGCACGCTCACGACAAACAGGCTAACGCCGTGGCAGGACGCAGGTGTGACGTATGTGGGAGACCTGTTCGCGGAGGGGCACCTACTGTCCTTTACAGATTTCAAGGCTGTGCATAGCGTTTCTGGAGGCTCATTCCTTTTACACGCATGCCTTTGTCACTATATAACGCACACCTGGGCGCCTGAAGGACAGGAGCCAACTACAAACCCCCTGATAACAATGCACTACCTTATGGGCACGGGCGGCCACCTAACCAAATGGCTCACTGCTAGCATAAAAACCGAGAGGGCGATCCCGCTAACACCACTCAGGGCAGCATGGGAGGGAGACATTGGTAGGCCGCTGCGAGACAAAGAATGGGAACGCATCCTCCAATTTCCCAAGAAGGTAGCCAGAAACCCCAAATACAAGTTTATTCAGCTAATGTTACTTCATAGGGCCTACCTGACCCCGCATCGCCTACACATGATGTTCCCCGACGCGAGTAGCAACTGCCCCCGGTGCGACGCTGATGACGCATCACTAATACATATGCTATGGCTATGCCCCAAGTTGGGTCATTACTGGACTACCATCGCTGACACGCTTGAGAATGCTGGCACCCTGTCCCAATCGCTCACCATAGAACATACACTATTAGGGTTGGGACCGCCGACACGCACTAGGACCGTGGCGACACGTTTCACAGACTTGGCCCTATTACTATCGAAGCGAGCGATCACGATGAGGTGGAAATCCCCCAGGCCCTCTGACCCGGATTTATGGAAAGCAGAGGTAATAAGGTGGGGCAAGGCAGAGGGCGAGGCGCTGCAGCGAGAGGAACACAGAGGTCTCAGGAAAACACTGATCTCCTTAGATTGGTTCACTGTGCTGGGGACCTTTGAGGCAGGGGACCTTTGAGGCTGGGGATGAGGAGGACGGAGGGGATACGGATAACTCTATACACACGGGCTGAATGGGCCCAAACCCTTAGGGCATTCCTGATGTTAGGTGCACTGGGTGGAGGTACGGAGAACCCCGTACCGTTGACGATTCTATCCCAGCCTGCCTATGTGTGTGGGAAAGACTAAAAACTGTACTATACGGAACAACTAGTGACCAGGATGTAAACATCACACTTATACGCATGTTAGTAGAGTGCCGGGAGGGATCTTTGCGGGTGGGTGGGGGGTGTGGGTATGTTACGGGATTGTTCAGTTGCAATGGTTCCGCACGAAAATGAAAAATCAATGACACTAAGTACCTGTAATCACAGAGCAGACATATGAATGTGACATTCTGATTATTGCTATGCCCGAATATGTATGTAACTGCTCCATTCACTATGCTAATAAACAGATTTTCAAAAAAAAAAACTAGTTAAGCAAAAAGCAAAAATCGGGGGTGACCATAGGATTGCAGACCCTACTCTCCTACACTCTCCACCCCCCTCAGAACCCAAACCGCCCTCTAACAACCTCAGCGCCTGGAACCCAATCACTACTGAAGACACCATCTGCCTAATGAATTCCATCCACTCTGGTTCGCCAACCGACCCATGCCCCCACCACTCCTTCAACAAAGCAGACTCCATCATCGCACCCCATCTCCGTGATATCATCAACTGCTCCTTCAATTCTGCTACCTTCCCGGAAAGTTGGAAACATGCCGAAGTCAGCGCCCTCCTGAAGAAACCCACAGCAGACCCCTCTGAACTTAAAAACTACCGCCCCATCTCCCTCCTCCCATTCCCTGCCAAAGTCATTGAGAAAGCCATCAACAGCCAACTCGCTGCCTTCCTCGAATCCAACAACTCCCTCGATCCCTCACAATCCGGCTTTCGAACCAAACACAGCACCGAAACCGCCCTCATCGCAGCAACAGACGACATCCGAACACTACTGGACAACAGAGAAACAGTAGCCCTCATTCTACTCGACCTCTCCGCCGCTTTCGACACTGTCTGTCACAGCACCCTCATACAACGCCTCAACAACATCGGCATAAAAGGAAAAGCCTTGGGCTGGATCATCTCGTTCCTTGCTGGGAGAACTCAGAGAGTCCAACTTCCCCCATTCAAATCAGAGTCCACCGAAGTCATCTGCGGAGTACCACAAGGATCATCACTCAGCCCTACCCTCTTCAACGTTTACATGAGTCCTCTCGCTTCCATAGCGCGTCAACACAACCTTAACATCATCTCCTACGCTGACGACACCCAGCTGATCCTCTTCCTCACTAAAGACCCCAACACTGCCAAAACCAATCTCCAAGCAGGCATGAAAGAAGTAGCCATATGGATGAAAAACAGCCGCCTTAAACTTAACTCAGACAAAACGGAAGTGCTCATCCTAGGATGGGACGACTCATGGTGGCCTTCGGATCTGGGCTCAGCACCCACACCCACAGACCACGCACGTAACCTAGGCTTCATCCTAGACTCCTCCCTCTCGATGACCAGACAAGTCAACGCCGTCTCATCCTCCTGTTTCAACGTACTTCGTATGCTCAAAAAAATCTTCCATTGGATCCCCACCGAGACAAGAAAGACCGTTACCCACGCACTGGTTACGAGTCGACTAGACTACGGAAACACCCTCTACGCCGGAATTACAGCCACATTACAGAAAAAACTCCAACGCATCCAAAACACATCGGCAAGACTCATTTTGGACATCCCTCGCCAGGATCACATTATCGGCCACCTGAAAGACCTCCACTGGCTTCCCGTCAACAAGAGAATAACATTCCGTCTCCTCACGCACGCACACAAGGCCCTCTACAAACTAGGGCCCGAATGCCTCAACACTCGACTATCCTTCTACACACCCACCCGCCAACTAAGATCCTCCAATCAAGGCCTCGCCGCAGTTCCGTGTATCCAAAGATCCACCATGGGAGGTAGATCCTTCTCCTACTTGGCGGCCAAGACCTGGAACTCACTCCCCACTCACCTCCGCCTTACTCAGAACCACTTCTCCTTCAGAAAAGATCTTAAAACCTGGCTATTCGATAAATAATGAACCCCCTCCCCAAGCGCCTTGAGACCCTCTGGGTGAGTAGTGCGCTATATAAATTCTTGAACTTGAACTTGAACTCTTAAACCAGAAACTCGAAACCTAATTGGGGCTTACAATCCAGTCTTGTTCGAGGACATAAAACCGTATCAAATATCAGCAATATGCCACAGACACAGGAAAATTAGAAATAAGCTGTTCCTTTAATTGTCGCTTTGACTCATGGCCTAGGCCGCATTGTCACTGATCTGGTGTTTAAAACTCCATGGTATTTTCCTCTGTTTACTTTCCTATGTACCACGCTGTGGATTTGAAAAATCTGCAAATAAATTATTTCAATAAATAAATAAGCTGCCCAGTTTAATTGCAAAACCGAAATACTCATATATTCATTTAATTACAGATATATCCATTGAAATTCAGATATATTCATTGAAATACAGACTGTCACTTCCAGTTGTCACCTCTCTGTAAATACTCTTCAGTCCTTTACGCCAGTGTTTGGAAGATGCTCATCTGAAGAGAAGCTATAAATACTTTTACACAGCAGCAGCCATGTGTGAGGCCCTGTTCTTGAACTGTCTGTGACATCTGAAATCCCAGGTCTTTAGTCAAGTCAAGTCAAGTCATAAAATTTGTATAGCGCACTACATACCCAGAGGGTTTCAAGGCGCTTAGGAGGGGAGGAGGATTATTTGTCAAATATCCACGTTTTAAGCTGCTTTCTGAACGCTAGGTGGTTCTGGGTGAGGCGAAGGTGAGCGGGGAGTGAGTTCCATGTCTTAGCAGCCAGGTATGAAAAGGATCTGCCTCCCATGGTGGTCTTGTTAATGCGAGGTACCGTGGCGAGGGCTTGGCCGGAAGAACGTAGTTGGCGGAAAGGGGTGTAGAAGGACAGTCGAGAGTTGAGGCAATCTGGTCCGATGTCGTAGAGTGATTTGTGTGCGTGGGTAAGCAGACGGAAAGTGATCCTCTTATTGACGGGTAGCCAGTGGAGGTCTTTAAGGTGACCAGTGATGTGTTCGTTGCGTGGGATGTCTAATATGAGCCTGGCTGAGGCGTTTTGGATTCGTTGGAGTTTCTTCTGGAGTTTAGCGGTGGTGCCTGCGTAGAGGGTGTTTCCGTAGTCCAGTCGGCTCGTGACTAGAGCGTGGGTGACTGTTTTCCTTGTTTCGGAGGGGATCCAGCGAAATGTTTTTCTGAGCATGCGAAGAATGTTAAAGCAGGAAGAGGATACGGCGCTGACTTGTCTGTTCATTGAGAGTGAAGAATCCAGGATGACGCCAAGGTTCCGTGCGTGGTCTGTCGGGATGGGTGCATTTCCGAGGGCTTCCGGCCACCAGGAGTCGTCCCATCAGAGGGGGATTTACCTAAGATGAGGACTTCTGTTTTGTCTGAGTTCAGTTTCAGACGGCTTTGTTTCATCCATTCGGCGACTTCTTTCATTCCTTCGTGTAGGTTAGTTTTGGCGGTGCTGGGGTCCTTGGTGAGAGATAGGATCAGTTGGGTGTCATCCGCGTAAGAGATGATGTTGAGGTTGTGTTGGCGGGCGATGGCCGCGAGGGGGCTCATGTATACGTTGAAGAGGGTGGGACTGAGTGAGGATCCTTGTGGTACGCCGCAGATGATTTCAGAGGCCTCGGACTTGAATGGTGGGAGGCGGACTCTCTGGGTCCTTCCGGTGAGGAACGAGGTGATCCATTCCAGTGCCTTTCCTTGGATTCCGATGTTTCTGAGGCGTTGTAAAAGGGTGCTGTGGCAGACTGTGTCGAAGGCTGCAGAGAGGTCGAGGAGGATGAGGGCGACTGTGTCTCCATTGTCCAGTAGAGTTCGAATGTCGTCTGTTGCTGCGATGAGGGCGGTCTCAGTGCTGTGTTTGGCTCGGAAGCCAGATTGTGAGGGGTCGAGTGATTTGTTGGCTTCGAGGAAGGCGGCGAGCTGGTTGTTGACAGCTTTCTCGATGACTTTGGCCGGGAATGGAAGAAGCGAGATGGGGCGGTAGTTTTTGAGTTCGGTGGGGTCTGCTGTTGGTTTTTTTAGAAGGGCGGTGAGTTCAGCGTGTTTCCAGTCTTCTGGGAAGGTAGCGGAGTTGAAGGAGCAGTTGATGACGTCTCGGAGGTGCGGAGCTATGATGGAGTCTGCTTTGTTGAAGATGTGGTGAGGGCATGGGTCTGTGGGGGATCCAGAGTGGATGGAATTCATCAGGCGTATGGTGTCCTCCGTGGAGATTGGGTTCCAGGCGTTAAGGGTGTTAACGAGGGGAAGATGGTCAGCTGATGGTAGGGTGGGTTGGCTTCCGGGTTGTTTGTCAAAGCTGTTGTGGATGTCAGCAATCTTGTTGTGGAAAAAAGAGGCTAGGGAGTCGCAGAGGGTTTGAGAGGGGGTGATGTCGTTGGAGTTGGCCGAGGGGTTGGAAAATTCCTTGACGATGTTGAAAAGTTCCTTGCTGTTGTGGGCGTTGTTGTCAAGTCGATCCTTGAATGCTGTTTTCTTGGCTTTTCGGATTAGTTGGTGGTGAGTACGGATGGCGCTTTTGAAGGCGTCCTTGGTGCTGGTGGATGGGTCTTTTTTCCAGGCCTTTTCAAGGGAGCGGCACAGTTTCTTGGACTTCTTGAGGTCATCGTTGAACCATGAGGCCTTCTTGATGCCAAGTTTGTGTTGACGTTTTTTCAGTGGTGCTAAGGTGTCGGCGGTGTTGGATAACCAAAGGGTGAGGTTGGAGGCGGCTTCGTTGGCGTTAGAAGAGAGGGCTGGGGAGGTTTGAAGGAGCGATGTGGAGATCTGCTCCGTGGTGATTTTGTTCCAGTTTCTTTGTAGAGTTGGTTGGAGGTGGATGATGGGTTTCGGCTTGTTGTAGGTGAAGTGAACGCAGCTGTGGTCAGTCCAGAGGAGATTCGTAGTGTGGCTGAAGGAGACATGGTTGCTGGAGGTGAAGATGGGGTCAAGTGTGTGACCTGCGATGTGGGTGGGGGAAGTGACCAGTTGTTTAAGTCCGAGGTTGGCGAGGTTGTCCAAGAGGGTGGCGGTGTTGCGGTCGTTGATCTTTTCAAGGTGGAAGTTGAGGTCTCCCAGAAGGATGTAGTCTTTGGAGGGGAGCGCGTGTGGGGTGATGAAGTCCGTGATGTCTTCACTGAATTTTGCGCGGGGTCCTGGTGGTCTGTAGAGGAGGGTGCCTCGGAGTGTGATTTTGGGGTCGATGTGGATCTGGAAGTGAAGGTGTTCGGAGTTAGCGAGGTTAGCGTCAGAGCTGGTTGAGATGCGGATTGATTTTTTATGGACGATAGCGATTCCTCCTCCTGTATGGTCGGTGCGGTCCTTGCGTGTGATCTTATAGTCATCAGGGATAGCGATGGCGATGTCAGGGGCGGAGGAAGCGTTCATCCATGTTTCCGTTAGGAAGGCGACGTCAGGAGAGATGGTGTCTAGTAGGTTCCAAAGGTCAATGGCGTGCCTGTGGACCGAGCGGGTGTTGAGAAGGATGCATTCTAGGTGGTTGGGGTCGGGAATCTGTGTTGTGGTCGCAGCGGAGATGTTGTTGGTGCCGCTAAATTTGCAGGAGAGGCAGGAGAACGGTCCATGGGTGCGTCCAGGAGCGGCTTGGACGCAGGTGGGGGCGCGACCGGGGTTAAGGGCTAGGAGGGTGGCGGCATCGTAGGTAACGCGGGGGGGCTGGGCAGCGCGAGGGGCAGGGGGACTGGCGCTGGGCGCGGTCCGGGCGCGGACGGGCGTAGACGGGCTTACCTTTGGCGCACCTTCGGCGCGGCCGTAGCGCGTGGACGCTGCGCGTGGGGGCATTGGCCATAAATGGAAGGTGGGGGGGGGAGGGGCGAGGGCGCTTCAGCTGGGAGGCGGGGCGGGCAAAGGAGGACGACAACAACAACAAAATGGAGGTGGAGGGGTCAGGGCGGCAGGAGCGCTAGGGGGGAAACGCAAATATTACAATAGTGTCACGCTACGGAGCAAAATGCTAATGAGATAAAGCGGCGAGATGAAAACACAATATGCAACAGAGTCACGCTAGCAATATCGCACTGTAAATGGGCAAATCGGTAAATTCAGCAATTAAATGGGCAAAGCGGCAGTTCCAGCACGCTGCGGTAATGAGGGCACACAGCAGGCAGTAATTATAATCGCAGACCAGGTTAGAGCGTAAGCGCTGCACAAACGATACCTCAGCAGCAGGGGAGCGACCACTCAGCTTGGAAGCAGAGAGTGAGTCACCCATAAGTATTGCAATAATATCGATCCATTTCTCTTGTATGAGAAAAGAGACTGATCAATAAATAACATCTTTTATTGAACACGCCCGTCTCTTCCTTTTCTCTACAATCTGGTGAGACTAAGAATGCACGTACTGACTGAGTAAAATAAATTGCCTTTTGTTTTCACACGACTCTAGAGATACACTCTTGATTAGGGGAGAGCAAAGTTGTCATGTTCTATGGTTGTCAGAAACTAAATCCCTTCTTGTCTATCCAGGGAGGTTCAACTCCTCCTTGCCTATTCGAGAAAGTTTCTAGTGAACTCTGAGCTAGCTGGCAAACCCAAAACTTTAAGTCTAATATCGACAGTAGTAGACCTAGTTAACGTCTGGTCTAGGCCTATACTATTGAAGGTATTATTCCAATGCGCAGAGCCTATTGGGATAATAGGAACTACACTACACTTCGAGGTATAAATATACCTCCACTTGCTCTAGCAAGACACGGTGGTTCGGAGCAGTTCGACTATCTACTTGCCCGACAGAGCTCGCTAAAGCAAGTGCCGACGGAAGCCGACCCTTCAGTTGACGCACTGATCAGGAAGCTGTCTCTTCTCCTGCCGAGAATCCAGCTCCAGTGTTTCCAAGCTCCCCTTGTGGGGTGTTGGGAAATCGAGTCCCGAGACAGAGATACCAGACCTCCTTCATTCTAACTAAGGTATGGAGCTGATTAGAACCTAGAGAAATCTTCGATAGATTCTTGGCAAAGAAATCTAAACCTATTCTACACAATACTTACTTCTTCCCTTGAACTAGACTTAGGTTAAGTACATCGGGGTAGGCGTATTTTAGAAGCATCAGTTGAGTATTTTAGCCTATGTATTTATGTATGTATTTTTATATGGCTTAGAAACCATACAATGCTCTTACAGTATTATTTTATAATACTATTCTCGCTGTACGCATTATACTTTGCAGTCTGCTTAACGATTGTAGCAGTTCACTTCTCTTGTATGAGAAAGAAGACTGTTCAATAAACCTTTTGATTGAAAATGCCCGTCTCTCTATTTCTCTACAAACTCTGTTGAAACGAAGCATGCAATGATTGACTGAGTGAAATACTTATCTATTGTTTCCGCTACTCTAGAGATATGTTTGTTATTCTTGGGAAACAAAGTTGTCATGTTTATGCGGTTTTCAGAAACTAATCCCTTCTTGTGAATTCGAGAAAGTTTCTAGTGACCTCTGAGCTAGCTGACACTCTCAATTAAATCTAATATATTTGAAAGAGACCTAGTCGACCTCAGTCCTACATCTAATCTATAGGAAATATTATTCAAATGCACAGAGCCTATTGGGAATATAGGAACTACACTACAGCAGTAGCAATCTACTTCCCATTTATGAAGCAACAGACAGCACAACATGTCTGAAGTTGTAGGGTTAGAAACAGTACATAGGTAAATAGGTATGATGGAAAAGAAAGTGATGAGAAAGATTTTAAATGAAGAAGCTGCTGTGATAGACAGCAAAACATCCATGTCAAAACAACAGCAGTAGGACAATGGTTCACGGAACGATAATGGTAGATTTATTTACATGTCTGTGCAGTGCGTGTCACTTAATGTTCTTTTCTTCCACTCTCATGAGATGGTTTTACAAGGCAACTCTGAGCTCACTGAGTATGGAGCTTCCACAAATCCCAGAGACGGGCCGTTCCAAAGATGGTAACAGAGAAGGTTGAAAGATCTGAGTCTTTATCCTGGCAGATGGAATGGTGATCCTTGAGGGGGTGTAGTTAGTCTGTGTGTTGCCACAGCTGTCCGGGGGGTGTAAGAAATGTCAGAAATTTGTGGAGGGCCCTCTTTTGGGTGAGAACCACCCAGCTTCATGCAATACGGACTAGAGGGTTTGTGTCTGCGCAGGATGAGTTACATTCTGATAACAAAATGGGGGACCTTATCCGAAGGGGATCGATGGTACCAAGGTTTAACGTCTTCGACAGATAGAGAAAGTCCATATACCTCCAGGCGCTTGAAAAGCTTTCTGCACTCTGCTGGTGCAGGCAGGATGTTTATTCTCTAGTTGACATTTGCCAGGGGATGTTCAGATACATTGGTTGAATTAAACCTTGGAGCAGCACTTGTAGCGTTGACTCTTGGAGTCTTGTAGTATGTGCTGGATACCGTAGAACTGTCTTAATGTTTCACAGAGCTCAGAAATCCAGACTATCCTTCGTCTCAGAGCGCGAGCTCTGTGGCTTGACCAGTTGAACGGCAATAAAGAAGATGACCTAGACCAGTTCTACCTCTCCCGACCTTTGAACTGATCCTTGAGGAAATAAGCCGTTATCTGGAAAGCAGATTCACACAAGGTGCAGCTGACAGAAGTCCTGCCTGGAAGGAAGATCTGCACAAAGTACGACTGACAGAAGTCCAGCCTGGAAGGAAGATCTGCACAAGGCGCAGCTGACAGAAGTCCTACCTGGAAGGAAGATCTGCACAAGGCGCAGCTGACAGAACTCCTACCTGGAAGGAAGATCTGCACAAGGCGCAGCTGACAGAAGTCCTGCCTGGAAGGAAGATCTGCACAAAGCGCAGCTGACAGAAGTCCTGCCTGGAAGGAAGATATGCACAAGGCACAGCTGACAGAAGTCCTGCCTAGAAAGGAAGATCTGCACAAGGTGCAGCTGACGGAAGCCCCTTCCTGGAAGGAAGATCTGCTCAGGGCACAGCTGACAGAAGGTCTGCCTGGCGATGACCTCAAAGCAGGGAGAGACCCACAAACCACAAGATCCGTCAAGCCCAGCTAGCCACACTGGACGCAATGTACATCAAAGGCCTGATTTAGATTTCAGATGATGGTTTATTCCAACACAAACGTGACAGGTATCCTGCCCGCCCCTTTAGGAATGCATTACATCCTGTGGCAATTATAATAAGGCAGGCAGGATATCTGTCACGTTTTGATAATGCCTTGGCGTCGTTTGCAGAGTTTTACTCCGCAGAATTCCACGAAGTGCCAGGGAAACTCCGCCGCACTCTGCAGACTTCCGCTAGTGGCAGAGTTTGTTTAGTTGCGCTGCTCTCACTGATTTGTAGTGCCAGGAGTTTAATCTGCACTGTAAAATCAGCACGAACAGCACTACGCGTTGCGCCAGAGGGCGATGCTGCTTTCTGCCGCTCTAATTGATATTCTAATCGAGTGGCAGCTTCATCAACAAGAGTGGCAGATTTCTACACTCGAGTGGTCGTGACCTGCAGCGACCTACCGCAATGAGAAATCTCGCCAGGAGGAGGTCTAGTGCATTATATTTTCTCACAAGCACTCACCACCTTACGGTTGGAGAACTGCTTGAGAAAAAAAACTCAGTTCTGCGTTACTTCATGGAGTTTTTTGGAACTCCGCACTCTGGGCAAAAATTTGCGAGCTCTGCCGGCGGAGCTGAATTCTTCGCCCACCCCTAGTTTTGAGGCAATAATCTGTTGGACAAACTTCAAACTAGGCCATAATAAGTGTTGTAGAAGAAGTAAGAACCACGGCCTTGTGAATATTAAGTATGGGCACAAAATCCGCTCCGCTCACGAAATGTGCAAATGTTCGGCAATTTTGCAATCCGCGAATCTCGTTAAATTGCCGAAAAATTTGCGAATTCGCGAGCGGGTGGATTTTTTTTTTTAGCCCACAGGAAGCACAGTTAAGGCAGGTGCTCGAGTTGAAGCTAACTTTGTAACCATTTTAGAATGGCGCCGGCAAGCTGCCAGAGTGCTTGCTGGCGCCATTCTAAAATGGTTACAAAGTAAGCTTCAACTCGGGCACCTGCCTTAACTCTGTAAGTGCTTCCTGTGGGCCAAAAATTAAACCTCAACAGGAAGCACTTCCAGATATAAATAAAGCAGGTGCCCGAGTTGAAGCTCAAATTCAGTAACGTTTTAATCAGCCCAAAACATTAGTGAGCACGGTCGAGCCTGGGCAAGTGTGCTTTAACCCCATATCTGCCATCGAAAATTATCTTTAATACCCGAGGGAGGTCTTTGCATCCCTGAGTTTCTCGAGCGCAATCCCCGTTCCTGTGACCAGGAGGCTGCTTTCTCCTCAACTGCTGCCCTGCTCTCTCTTTGACCCTTTATACACATGGCATGTTGACACGCATAGAAGCCCCGCACCACACACTAGTGGTATCAAACGTCTTCCCGCCCTTTCCCAACTATGATGGACAGCTCACTCAAGGGACCCCGGCGCCTTTTGGCGCTGTGGCAAAGTTACAGGGACACATGGTCAGTGGAGACAAATCTTCTGGCCCTACGCAGCTGCAGTGTAGGAAAAGCACTATCATTTACCCAACGAGGTAGCACTTACTGGATTAGCCAGTAGAAAGTACTCCAGTTGAGAAGAGGCATTGCACAAAACGGTGGCATCTTCGTGGATAACTATGCAGGGCAGGATTCATTCTGGCACAAGGCTCCTGTCACAAAAATTAAACCTCAACAGGAAGCACTTAAAGATATAAATAAAGCAGGTGCCCGAGTTGAAGCTCAAATTCAGTAACGTTTTAATCAGCCCAAAAGCATTAGTGAGCACGGTCGAGGCTGGGCAAGTGTGCTTTAACCCCATATCTGCCGTCGAATATTAGCTGTAATACCTGAGGGAGGTCTTTGCGTCCCTGAGTTTCTCAAGCGCAATCCCCGTTCCTGTGACCAGGAGGCTGCTTTCTCCTCACCTGCTGCGCTGCTTGCTCTCTGACCCTTTATACACAAGAGGCATGTGAACAGGCATAGAAGCCCCGTACCACACACTAGCGGTATCAAGCGTCTTCCCGCCCTTTCCCAATCCCAACTATGATGGACAGCTCACTCAAGGGACCTCAGCGCATTTTGGCACGGTGGCAAGTTACAGGCACACATGGTCAGTGGAGACAAATCTTCTTGCCCTTTACGCAGCTGCAGTGTAGGAAAAGCACTATAATTTACCCAACGAGGTAGCGCTTACTGATTAGCCAGTAGAAAGTACTCCAGTTGAGTAGAGGTATTGCACAAAATGGTGGCATCTTTGTGGATAACTATACAGGGCAGGATTCATTCTGGCACGAAGCTCCTGTCACAAAAATTAAACCTCAACAGGAAGCACTTACAGATATAAATAAAGCAGGTGCCCGAGTTGAAGCTCAAATTCAGTAACTTTTAATCAGCCTAAAACATTAGTGAGCACGGTCGAGGCTGGGCAAGTGTGCTTTAATCCCATATCTGCCGTTGAAAATTAGCAGTAATACTCGAGGGAGGTCTTTGAATCCGTGAGTTTCTCAAGCACAATCCCGTGTAGTTCCTGTGACCAGGAGGCTGCTTTCTCCTCACCTGCTGCATTGCTCGCTCTCTGAACCTTTATACACAAGAGGCATGTTGACACGCATAGAAGCCCCGCACCACACACTAGCGGTATCAAACGTCTTCTCGCCCTTTCCCAACTATGATGGACAGCTCACTCAAGGGACCTCTGCGCCTTTTGGCGCGGTGGCAAAGTTACAGGCACACATGGTCAGTGGAGACAAATCTTCTAGCCCTTTACGCAGCTGCAGTGTAGGAAAAGCATTATACATTTACCCAACGAGGTAGCACTTACTGATTAGCCAGTAGAAAGTACTCCAGTTGAGTTGATGGAAATCGCCCAAAAATCTGCGATTTCGCGGGAAAATCCGCGAATTCGCAGACTTTTTTGCGATTTTGCATGAATTTACGGACCGCAGATTAGCAAAATACGCCCATACTTAGTGAGTATCAGGCCGTTATCTGACTTCTGATGAACCCTACAGAGTGAGTGAGCAGCCAGAGGGCAGTAGAGGGACCGAAGGACAGGAAATGAATAAACTAGAAAACGAGAAATATGGAAAGGTAGAAATGCTGCATCACCTGTGGATAACTGACACCTCCTCCCGCTCTGCCAAATGACCATCCAGTCACAAAGTGGCATCCTGGGCCCCAAACTGACAACGTCATGCCAGATGCCATGTAATGGTGGAAAAGGGGGGAAAAAGAGTAATATGCCCACATCTGCTGCGTGGATATGTCAGGTAAATTATTGGTTGTGATGGGTTCTCCATAAGTACTAAATTACTGATATTGTTAAATATTAAATTATATGAATCAACGTTTGTTTGCCTTATCTGCGCTTATAATGTAAAGGAAGGGCCTTACAGTGAACCCCTCGCTCTGTTTTACATAAAAGCCCTGGAAGGAGCGGCATATTACAGAACTTTATTTACTTTAGTAAGAACTAAAGACTTGATTTTTAAAGTTGTCTTTCAGGGCCAGTACCGTGCGCTGTAAGCGGCACTAGTTTCAGGGAGATGGACAGATGTTATGGCGATAGGAAACCCCCCTCAAACTACAATAATGTTCCAATCTTCCAGGTTAGAAGAAACCAGAAATGCTTGAACCAAGGGAGCTGTTGAAAGTGTCAAAGGTGACTTATGAACAGCGAGTAAAGACAGGAGTTGGTATTTGAGAGGATCTTAAGTAAATAGGAAAGAAACGAGAAGAAGTGTGTGAATGGAGTTACTTTTGTTGTATACTTCATGAAGAATTACTGAAAATTCTGCAGCCCAGCCTGATCCATCTCTTTTTCTAAACTCTTTTGTTGTTTAAATGAAATCTTGACCATGTGCGTCTATCTTAAGCTATACCTCGAGCACTTGGGTGCTCCATGAGCGCCCTTACTTTGCTCAGTTACTCTGTGAACACTGTTAAATCACCTCCTTTTCAGACATTAATAAGATATCACCTGATCAACAGAACCTTTAGTTAAATATCTGTGTAAGATGAAATATTTCTTGCTAATTTTTAAAGGCGGTAAAGAAGAAGAGGGAGATATACTAATATTTTGCGCCGTATTTGCAGCATAAAAGTGGCACAAAACAGCGCAAAATCTTTTTTTCCTAATTTACTTTCCAGCGCTAAACTTTTTTAGCGCTGGAAATAATTTAAAAGTAATGTGAAGCAGCGCATAGCACTGCTTCACATTACTTCACACATTGGGGCCTGCCAAGGGGGGTGCTTGGGCGTTCCCGTGCAACCACCCAAGATTTCTCATGCTAAACCCATTTTACCAAAATCAGTAGATTGAGTTTAGCGTGAGAAAACTGCACCCTTTTAAACTAGACACAAGAAAGGAGAAATGATTTAATTTCTCCTTCCTTTTCTGACTTTGCATGCGTGCTGCACTGCGCAACACGCATACAAATTTGGAAAAGCATTCCCTCATGTCTGACATAGAATTTTGTACAGGAAGGGTGTTCTTCCTGTACAAAACCGATGCTGGACTCACACACACACACCCTAGCGCTCTGGTGCTAAGGTGTGTGCCTGATGCAGTGCCGCTGTAATCAGTGCCGGCGCAAGGGAAAGGGAAGGAAAGAGCCATATCTTTGAAAATATGGTGCTCTCCTGTTCCCTTCCTGTTGCGCCACGCAGCGCAGCCTCGCGCGCAGGGGGGGGGCTGCGCTGCAATGCATGGAGATTTGGTAAATCTCCCCCGAAATGTCTTTTACAACCAGTTAAACATTGTGAATTCTCATTACATTATGTTTCAATTTAGTAATTTTAAATATCTTTACATCCAACAGAAAACAAGCCTTGAATGTATGAAATGACCATCAATAATGAAGCAAATGCTGTAAATCTTCAATCATAGCAGAAATAATGAGCTACAGTATTCAGGAAAACTTCAGCGCAGTCGGCGACAGAGGAACCTGCACACAAACTGACAGATCCTGGATGAAGTATCAAGGGCAGTTCAGTGATTGTAAGAGTCTGAGCTGTGCACCTCCATGCTACAAGACGAAGAAATGACCTTAGGAAAATTAAGGCAACAACAATAACAAACCGCCTCCTTTATAAACAAGTGCCTAACACCAGCTTTGATCATGGGATCGGTATGATGTGATTACCACAGTGCTCTGTTTTCTAAAATGATGAAAAGCCATCATTCCGTGCTCTAGGAGAATTGTAAACTCTTTCTGGCTAAACCACAGTAACCAGAGAAGAGACCAACAGAGCGGAGCCAGACAATTGACGGGTAAAGGAAAGAGGAGTTTGTCTATCTATAATACAACAGACTGTCCCAATTTGCACCGTCCAGAAGGAAGATACATGTTTACCTACAAGCGTGCATAGCCATAATCCAATCTAAAGGCCCAATCGCCTCCAAAGACACATTTTACGTATTAGGAGTGTGGCAAATATTTGGTGGCTATTGCATTGTATTGTTAAAACAGAAATCAAACATGTGAAATACCGCACACATATTAAATGTGTGAGAAAAACACAAGTGTTTTATCAGCCATGTTGGCCCATCAGGAAATGCAGTCATGGGATGTAGACAAATATATACTCGACCCAGAGACACTAACCAAGAAAGAAGAATCCTACACATGCAGCACGAGCTTTAGTTTGTCATCACTACTCAAGCTTCATCAGCACACGTACACAGGACAAAAACCATTCAAGTGCAGTGAATGTGCAAAGTGCTTTAGTCGATTATCAGAGCTACAAAGACATCAGCGAATACACACAGGGGAAAAACCATTCAAGTGCAGTGAATGTGCAAAGTGCTTTAGTGAGTTATCAAGCCTTCGAAAACATCAGCGAACACACGCAGGAGAAAAGCCATTCAAGTGCAATGAATGTGAAAAGTGCTTTAGTCAGTTATCATACCTTCAAAGTCATCAGCAAACACACACAGGGGAAAAGCCTTTTAAATGCAGTGAATGTGTGAAGAGCTTTAGTCGGTTATCACGCCTTCAAAGACATCAGCAAACACACACGGGGGAAAAACTCTATCATTGTAGTGAATGTGACAGTAGTTTTCGCGTCTCGTCTTCATTAAGGTATCATCAGCGAACTCACACAGGAGAAAATCCATTCAAGTGCAGTGAATGTGCAAAGTGCTTTAGTCGGTTATCACACCTTCAAAGACATCAGGGAACACACACAGGGGAAAAACCATTCAAGTATAGTGAATGTGTAGAGTGCTTTAGTCGATTATCACATCTAAAAAGTCATCAGCGAATACACACAGGAGAAAAACCATTCAAGTGCAGTGAATGTGCAAAGTGCTTTAGTCGGTTATCACACCTTCAAAGACATCAGCGAACACACACAGGGGAAAAACCATTCAAGTGCAGTGAATGTGCAGAGTGCTTTAGTCGGTTATCACACCTTCAACGTCATAATCGAACTCACACAGGGGAAAAACCATTAAAGTGCAGTGAATGTGTGAAGAGCTTTAGTCAATTATCACACCTTCAAAGACATCAGCGAACACACACAGGGGAAAAGCCATTCAAGTGCAGTGAATGTGCAAAGTGCTTTAGCCAGTTATCAGACCTTCAACGTCATAATCGAACACACACAGGGGAAAAACCATTCAAGTGCAGTGAATGTGCAAAGTGCTTTAGCCAGTTATCAGACCTTCAACGTCATAATCGAACACACACAGGGGAAAAACCATTCAAGTGCAGTGAATGTGCAAAGTGCTTTAGTCGGTTATCACACCTTCAAAGTCATCAGCGAACACACACACAGGGGGAAAACATAGAATGGCAATGAAAGTGAGAAGGGCTTTTGTCAATTTTCGATCCCACACAGCCCTCAGTGAATACACTCCTTCATTTAACTCACATGGAAATAATGCTAGAGATGCAGAGATTCCGAAAAGAATTTAAGAACATCAAAAATAATATTGACCCATCTGAGGACATAGACAAGAGCAGAACAGTGCAGTTATTGTGAGAGGAATGAATTACGGAAAAAGATAAAATTCAAATTATGTGGGACTTTGAAATACCAGTTGATACAAGACCTGACTAGCAGTAAAGAAGAAAAACAGATAACAGCATTTGCAGAATTATAAAATTGTTTGTTTCCAGTGATTGTTCACTTCCGTACACATAGAAAAGTGACATGATGTACCAGGATACACAGTGGGAGACAAGCACAATGTGTATTAAAAGAAAAGAAAAATTCTTGATTTTTAGTTGGTGAAGAAGAGATACAAAGAAAAACATTCAATCGCACCTGACCACACTACCTGTAAAAGCAACACTGAACAATACTGGGACTAACAGGGGTATTTTCAGCTAACTTGTCGGATTAGTGATAAAACGCATAAACCCAACATACCCAGAGTGGACATGTTGTCAGAGCTCTGGAGATGGAAGCTTCATTGGTAAAATGTAGGTATTACTATTAACAAATGCCACTGCAGTATATGTAATGAACTAAAGCGAAGCACAGGTGTTCAAGAAATAACCTATTTTCAGGTAGAAAAGAGCACATACCTTGTTTTTAAGTAACGTTTGCTGCATCTTTTACACACTGTTATCGGTTGATGGATCAGCCCGTGACTCAGGCCTTATTACTAAGTGCGACCCGTGGCTCCTCTCCGACTTGGCTCTCCCTATTCATTTTGTGACTCGCCAAACTCTACTTTTTACCAGAATTGAGCCACTGTAAGCAGCAGACTCAGTTTCAAAACAAGAAATATAAAATAATGTAAAAATAATTTTTCGGTTATAGTTTTTATACATCATATGTTTTTCCCACTATCAGTTTGTAACTAAACTCTGAATTGACTGAAAGTGTAAATATTTTTAAACAGAGATGTGGAACTTGGAAATTACATTTTTAAACAGTTTTCAGCGAATAAATAAAATGTACTTTTAATTTGCGTTTGTTTCCTGACGGTATTCTTTATCCAGCCCCTAAGCCCCAAACTGTTTCACATTTACAATATATTAAGCAATAGAAGGGCTAATTTTGTCAAGTTCTCTGTTCCTCTCTTGCACCACTCACACAAACACTCAGAGGCCTGTGTCTGCAGTGCTGGGGTACAAAGTAACAATTACCAGTTGCAAACTAAGGATCTAGGTGAAACTGAGTCCCGTTTCTAGATAATAGTGGGGGGACCCCTTAAACTGTGGCTACCCCCCCACCCCCGACTTTTGCCGTGCTGATAAAGCAATAGTGAAATTGAGTAATTTATGATAAAATGAGAGAAAGAGAAGAAGAGAGCGAGGTGCAGGATATATTAAAGAAAATGAAAAAAAACCATGACTTTACCCTGTTCTGTGTACAAGCATTGTACGTAAACAAGTTGTGCTGTGCGTTGTGAACAGGCTGTCACCCCCTTTGTATGTAAATGAGCTTCTGTGACGAGACACCCCAGACTCCCATTTCTTCTAGCGCGGATGATAATTTGAGCACTGTAAGGTGATCGCAAAGAAGGGCTATGTTGAGAAATAATCGCCTTCCGGGTCACACAGTTGTGATTATGTAGTTCTTTATTAGTTTTTTTTAATTTACTTGAATTTGCAGCAATTCTCCAGGTTACTTTTTCTCAGTATTACGCTTCAGGTCGCTCATAGCGCTCCATCAGTTAAACGTGAGGTTTGATGTAGGATTTGTTGTTAGTGTCCCTAGACCATGTCCCAATCCCTTTGTCCTTGATTCGTCGGCATGGGTTTTGTCCACATACTGGTCTAGGATGGGCCTTCTCAAGGTAGAAGGCGCTGTAATAGGAATAATGAATCAGATATACATGAAATTGTATGTAAACAAATATGTGCATTTCAGTTTTCTGGCACCACCAGACTCACATCTACACATGTAATTGAGCACCAGACTAAAGTGACTCCTCCCTGCATAAATATGTGCCATCAGTAATCGGGCTGATGGTTCCGCTGATGCCCACAGCAAATAAAGTTTTGGGACTGTTGGCCTAAATTTTAACTGCTGAAGTTTCACGCAATTTCGCTGATGCGCACAGCTTATAATATTTGTGGATATTGCGCACTGTAAGCAGATCACTGAAGATCACCCTTAAGTAGTAACTAGGTCAAAACAGAGGGGGTCTTTTATGAGCCTCTTCATCACTTTTGCACCACCGGTGCGCCACTTTTTGTGATGCACCAGTGGCGTTAAAGATGTGCAATGTTGCGGCATATTTACGAAGTGAAACATTGCTGGAGTTGCGTCACTTTTGTGACACACTCCAGCAATGCGTCACTTTTGCGCCATACAGATACGTCAGAAATACTGACGTATCTGTAACTCTTTGCGACATGATGCGTCATACAGTAAATATGTCGTATCAATCATGTCACAAGGAGGGCGCACTGAGAAGTGATGCATCGCCACTTTCACCAGCGATGCGTCACTTCTCATAAATAAGGCCCATAGTACATACATAATGCAAAATGTCAAAGCCCCTCCCTTCTTTTTGACATCTCCAGGAGTTCCTCCTCTCTCGTGGCTGAAGTGGAAGAAGGTTTTCACACATTATGCTTGTGTCTGTGGTACTTCCTTGTACTACCTCCCCAAAGTGAGTACTGTCCTTGAACGATATCACTTCGGGAGAAGAATGCAAAGGCAGGATGAGTTGGTGGAACAGTACATAACTACCTTGCAATGTTGGTGCAGCTTTAGAGGAGCGCTTAAGAGATCAGTTTATGTTGGGCTGTCCCCTCGACAAAACGAGACACGCCCTCTGGCAAAAAGACACGCCATCACTTCAAGAAGTGCTGACCATAGCCAAAAGTCATGAGCATTTAAAAGCGTGTGTTGAAATACGCAAAGACAATTCAGGTGATAACATTAATGTCAATGTGCTGGTGGATAGATTTGTTAAACCCAAATCGAGCACCACTTCAAAGCCCTTTAACACAAAGAACTTTCAAGGGAAGTGCTTCAGGTGTGGCAACTCCGGCCATATGGCCAAATTTAACCCGTTGTGTGCGTCAGACGTCCCCCGGCCATCCAACGACACAGTGAGCATGTGCAGAGGATGGCCGGGGGCCGTTTGAACTACGCCCAATCATTAATATGCACGCACCGCTGTGAAATTCACGCCGCAGTAAACAGGTTAAAGACTGCCTAAGCTGGAAGGCCATGTGCAAAACTTGTGAGAGAAAAGGTCACGTCTTAAAGAGCTGCAGAACGGGCAACGAGCATAAAAACGTCAGGGAAGTTGATCTTTATGAAGACGATTGAGAAGGAGTCAATATTCTCCCATTCAAAGGGAATGCTAGTGATGGCCCTCAGGAGCTAGTTTGGATCAATGTTGCTCCAATGAGCATGCTCTTCAATTCTGGGGCCAAGATAACTCTATTCCCAAAAACATTTTATGAGCATAATCTGCTGGGCAAAGTCACCCTGTTGAAGCCAAACATTAGACCAAAATGTCAAGGTGGGGTGACTATTGAGTTGCTGGGTTATTTCTGGGGCACGATTGACTTCCAAGGGAAAGTCATCCCTGGTAAAATCTATTTCTTGGTGAAAGGGGACCAGCTCATAAGTTGGTTCCATCAACGTGATCTACATATCTGCCTTTATCCCAATGAGATCTGTCTGCCTAAAAGAATTACCACCAGTTGGGGTTTTTAGTAATGCTAATTGAGACTGGATCAAGGAATTCCCTGAGGTCTTTGCTGGCAGCTACATTCTCAGGCTCCAACACTTTTTATTCAGTGTCAGAGGACCCTCGGGCTGCTCTTTCATTTTATTTTTCCTTTCAACATGGGTACCCCGATGTAGTGCCTTTTGCCAATCTTGGATCCTCCGGTGCACTGCCCTTCCGCTGGAGCAAAGAAAAGGGGGGTGGCCAAAATTCAGGCCAAGGGGCTCAAGGGACCGCGCGCTGTCAGAGGTTACCAGCACATGACAGGTAGAAAACTGAAGCCTCAAACCAGCCCTGCCTTCAACAACAGGGATCCTTCTCTTTCACTCTTTTGCACTGAAACTCTGGTTCTGTTGCAAACAGGGAACCAGCTCCTCCTTTTTGTCTGATGTCCAACGACGCCAGATGGAGCAAGCACGATGCTTTGGAGATGCCATTGTATTGTATTGTATTGTAAGGGGTGCTTGTAGAGCGCACTGACACCATGGGTTTCCTGGCGCTGGTAGGAAGTGGGAGGGACAGAGGGACTAACCAGATTGGGGGAAGAGCCAAGTTTTTAAAGATTTACGGAAGAGAGTCAAAGAATTAGAAGTTCTGAGAAGGAAAGGAAAAGAGTTCCAAAGCTTGGGGGCCAGGTATGCAAATCTCCGGCCTCCAGATCTACAGAGCTTGTAAGAGGGGACAGTCAAAAGATGAAGATGAGAGGATCTCAGGTCGCGGGATGGGCAGTAAGATCTAATGAGAGATTTCACAAAGGCGGGGCAGGGCCCAGCTAACGCCTTGAAGATGAGGCAGCCGATCTTAAAGGCCGCCCTGGAGGCGACAGGGAGCCAGTGAAGTTTGGCAAGGAGGGGCCTGGCAGATTGCCACTTCGGGATCCCTAAGGCCAGTCTCGCCGCTTGATTTTGGACCACTTGCAGTCTAGCCACCGATGTTTTAGACAGGCCATGATAGATCGCGTTGGAAAAATCTAAGCGGGAGAGGACGAGGGCCATGATGACCTGCAGGAGGGCATCAGGTGTAAGGAGGTATGCCACTTTCCTGATCCTGCGCAGCTGGTAGATACAGGATGAGACCACCGTCCCCACCTGCGGCCCAAGGGATAGACCGGAGTCAATTGTGACCCCCAAACTCTTCACCGAGGCCACATGAGTGGGAGAAGGACCAAGTTCCGCCGGCCAAAATTGTGGCCCCCAGAAGGTGGCGCTCCTACCAGGAAGGAGGAGCTCCGTCTTCCCGGGGTTCAACTTTAGCTGGTTGTCGCCCATCCACTGGAGAATGTGGGACATGACTGCCTGAAAGTTGGGGATAGCGGACGGGGAGTTGAGAGAAAAGATGAGTTGCAGGTCGTCCGCGTAGTTAAACACGGTAACGTCCCACTGCCTCAAAGAAAAAAGAAGGGGGCGAAGATAAAGATTGAAGAGAAGGGGGGATAAAGAAGAGCCCTGGGGGACCCCGCAAGGTGAGTGCTCCCCAGGAGCCCTGAAAGTGCCCAGACTGAGGGTCTGAGACCTGCCGGTCAGAAAAGATTTGACCCAGGCCAAAGCCAGGCCCTTGATGCCAGCCTGCTCGACACGATGGAGGAGGATGTTATGATCCACCGTGTCGAAGGCGGCTGACAGATCTAATAATACCAAGGCTTGGGGGGTACCTTTGTCGACACCGTCTCTCAGGGCATCCAGCACGGCCAAGATCACTGTCTCCGTAGAGTGGCCGGGTCGGAAGCCGGCCTGGTTAGCCATTGATGGCGTGCTGGCGATCGCTGTCCAGCCTTGCTACTTTCTGGGTGCTGGGACTGTAGTTCCAAGACGTCTGCCCTTCATCTGTAGCTGTCACTGATGGGAATTAGGGCTCAGCTTAAATCATTGTTCTGCAGGTTATTATGACTCTTCCTTTTATTCTGGAAGATCCTGCAGAACCTGGTGATATAAAAACCTGACACAACTGTTAGTTTCCTTCAATATAGTACAAAAACAATTCATTGTATTTAACAATGGGACTACAGGTAGATGGCCTGCAACCTTCGAGGGAGTGGCCAGACGCCATGGGACTACTGTGATCTAGAATGCACTGTCACTCTCATAGAATACTAAGGCAAAGGCAGTACTTCTAGTCTCTTCAATTGGGTACTCTTCGTTATCCTCACTAACTTCAATGTGAGAGCATTATCCTCTGCCATTCAAGTCTATCTGCTGAAAACTCTCTAAAAAAAAAAGGAAATGTTCCACACTTTTGCTCATAAATTTTACATTTGCTTGTACAGGACTGCAGACACTTCTAAAATGATTCTTCTTAATAAAAAGCACCTACATACCTACATTGTACGATTAGGACCATGCTCTCATGTTATAGGAGCAGCAGGAAAATCTAAAACTGCGAATATAACAGGGTTCTTATCTATAAAACAACATTTCCTTCAAAAAAAATTTCCCTAAGGATCACATGGGCATCTTCCCTCCGTTCTACTTTTCATGATCCAGACTATGCAACATCAGCTCTAATAAGGACTCTCAGTTTATTTACACAGACTAGCTAATAAAAAAAACTAGCAATGCCCTTGCAAAACGTACAATAATGGTGTTATCATCTAAGACTTGTAGAAAAAAACTACCCACATTTAATTCACCTTAACCCCTTCCCTGCTCATGACGAGCTCAGCTCGTCATGCAGTACACTGGTCGTGTGCTTATGACGAGCTGAGCTCGTCATGAACAATGATAAATCCCACTTTGCAGCACAGGAGGGGAAAACCTCTAGCAGCGATGTGGTTAAAGGTCAAAATAAGAGAACAACAATCTAAACTACTGATCCTGTCATAATTTCATCAAACAGGATGGGCAGCAATAAAACCTATATATTTATTCATTTTATTAATGCTAACAATATTTAAAACAGTATCACTGAATAGCCAATTAAATGTCTCATTGCTATTTCACAGACAATTTAGACAGGCTAAAAAAAAGATTGAGAAAAGGAGAGAGCAAAATACATATTAACTAGCCTTAATTTGTGGAGGAGCTAGCCTCCTTCCGCCAGTTTGACAGTAGGGAAACCTGAAACAGGTTTCACTTTTGTCAACACTATCGACCCCTGTGTGTAGCAACTGGGCATAAACAAAGTTATAGGAGGTACATAGCACTATTGAGAGGGCTAAAAATCCTTTCAGCAAATATACACATTTTGTTGCCTCAGCTTGTAAGCATTAGTGCTGTATAAATGTGGCAAAGGTTATCTGTTTAATCAAAGTTCACATATACCATTATATCATTTTCTATTACATGAGTGCATAAAGTGCTTGTTTTTTGCCAAAAAAAAAGGTAACACGCAGACCTTGCTCTGGATGCCATGCTATGCTTCTAAATATAGAGCTGACATTTAACTCTTCACAGCTGCTATTCTGTGTGTGTGCGAATACAATCCTATCTGTCAGTTTTAGAGTTAAGAAAATAACTTCTGCTGGTTTTATACATATTTTCAATTATAAGCAGTGTGCAGTATACTTTTGCAGCAATATAAAGGTCAGCTCTTTGTTTTATACCTAAATGTATGCATTTACTGAAGCCTAAGTCACTTTAAAAGCTACTGTAAATGGAAAAAATGCTGTTTAAATAGTGAAATTTACCCAATTACGACTTTGACATTTGGGGCACTTAAAAATGAATATCTTGTCATTTTGTAACATATTAATCATCCTCAGAATGTTCTCTGCAGAGATTGAACATTAGACATATCTCATGTAAATCCTTAGAAAAATTCATTTTTTTACGCCTTCGCAGAGTGAAATTCCATATGCAAATATCCTCATTATGTGATATACCACAACTTAAATTAAATTGTAATGCTAGGAGGTCAGAGTATGAGTATTAAGCTTTATAAATATTAAAAAATGAATTTAAAAGCCCTTATTTTTTAATAATTTTTTTATAATTAATAATTTTTTCTTTTAATAAAACCAATCATTTTTGATAATTCCATATATAAAAAGAAAGCTGCATCCCTTGCCGATCATATTTAAACGCATTCATTCACAAGCCTAAGCCAGAAGCCTAACTTGAAACATGACACATTTTTGCGCAACTTTTTTTAAAAGGACAATTATTATTATTATTTTTTTTTTAGCATCATAACCAAGAATGTGCTTATGTAAAAGACTTTAAAGAATGGAAATCCCTACCTTAAACGTTTTCCTCATATCTAAAATAATGAACCTGATTTTTGTAACTTTTGAAAACAGCAATCTGAAATACAGGTTTCACCAGGTGTGTTAATTGACAAAATCCTGGCTGAGTGAACATTTCTGTCTATTTGTGGCCTGCAAAAACGGCAGTTGTAGCTAAGATTTTTTTCAGTGTTGAAACGTAATCATGGTGGCAGTCTATTTAAAACTGAGACATTTCTAGTTTTAAAATGTGTGTGCAGTTCAGCAAAATCCAATTTATTCAGATGATGTGTTTGCCTGTTAATATCTAACACAATGTATCTAAGGAAAATGCTGTATTTTTTTTTTACTGCAAAACACACAATTTCGTTTTTGAGGCCTTTTATTCCTACTGAATGTGAATTCTACTTTTATCTTTTAAGCGTTGGCAGTTTGTACATGTACATAGTTCCTTACTCTATAATTTAAATAGTAACATATAGTTATTTAGCATATCATATGATTAATTTCTGGATTTTTCTTTAATTTTTCTTTAATATTAATTAAATGACATTTTGCATAACAGACTGAAGACTTCAAGAAAAACCAACAACACACGCATTGAGCTCATTTTAGACATATACAGAAAGGGTCATACACTCAGAATCACATAATACAGCGCGCTTAAGGCTAGCCATTATTTCATAAATAGCGCAATGTAAAACCACGAACTACATAGACATTTAAACACACATTTAACCCTCAGATCAACACTGAGGACAGAAACAAAGGACAGCCCACAGACTGTACTAAAACCAAACCATTTGTAAATACTAGTTGTAATTCATATTTACAAGAAAAGCTTTTCAATAGTATTCCAAAAGACTGCAAAAAAAACAGCCCAACAGACTGTTTTATTTCCAAGAAGCCAACATATACTCAATTCACTAGCTTTGTCTGGCAGAACACCAAAAAATCGCTCTGCATATCTCCATTCATAAAATTGCGCAGAAAAAGGATCCTTGTATGTATTTTTGTACATATTTGAATTCCATGGGCGGTAGGGAGGACGGTGGCAGAGTCTCCCCAACCCGCTTGACGCCAGACAGCTTGCTCCAGTCAGCAAATGCGGAAACAGTATTTTAATGCTTGATATCGTTTTACTTAAAATTTTTACAGCACATTAGTGAAAATTGTATTTTAATAATTGCACACGCTGCTCAGGGGCAAAAGGGGTTTTTAAAACTGACCTACTGAAGGGAGTCTGCACTCGGTGGTTCAGCGTGTCCGCCTCGGTCCGACTCGGCTAGTAGCGCCGTTGAGCGGAGGGCGGGCAGGTAAGAGGCAGACACACACACTCCACTTCCGCTAGTACAAGCGGGTAGCGGTCTAGTCTCCCATTCAGGAAGGCTACTTAGGCAGCGAGGAGCTGCCGGCGGATGCGGTAGGGAGGACGGTGGCAGAGTCTCCCCAACCCGCTTGACGCCAGACAGCTTGCTCCAGTCAGCAAATGCGGAAACAGTATTTTAATGCTTGATATCGTTTTACTTAAAAATTTTACAGCACATTAGTGAAAATTGTATTTTAATAATTGCACACGCTGCTCAGGGGCAAAAGGGGTTTTTAAAACTGACCTACTGAAGGGAGTCTGCACTCGGTGGTTCAGCCTGTCCGCCTCGGTCCGACTCGGCTAGTAGCGCCGTTGAGCGGAGGGCGGGCAGGTAAGAGGCAGACACACACACTCCACTTCCGCTAGTACAAGCGGGTAGCGGTCTAGTCTCCCATTCAGGAAAGCTACTTAGCCCCCTCGTCGCCTCGAGCGCGCAGCGGTCGCGCGCAGTGAAACGCCTGAGACGCGCCAGAGAGAAGCCCGTCTGCGCCCGTCCGCGACAGGACGTGGCTAGGGGCTAGGCCACTACCGACTGACGGTACTCAGGGTACCAGGCGGGTATATCTCTCACACACTTTACGTTCTTTACGCCCTAATGTGCTTTCACCTAACTGTTTTACGCTATCTCACTGTTGCCCTGAAGGGCCTTTTTCGTGTAGGTTTTGCCATACACAATTCTCAACGCATAGCGTCTTCCATCAACAATGTACTATTAATACCACGACTACTCTGACTTATGGGGGTAGTAACTTATTGTGTAATGTTAGATCTCTAGTTAAGCATTCCACTGAGGTTTGGGATCTCATTTCCACTTACAAGCCAGATATGTGTTTCCTAACCGAAACATGGCTTAAACCTCATACCACTCCCGCTATTACTCTTGGCATACCGATGGGCTATAAGATTGTCAGACAGGATAGACCTATAAAAACCGGAGGTGGTATAGCAATCGTATTTAAAGATGACATTTCTGTCTCTGTTTTAGATCAATGTTACACCTCTGATTTTGAGATGATGACATTTAGGATTGATCTACCCACTAAATGTAGTAGGAAAGGGGCCTTGGTTTATCGTCCACCTGGCCCATTGAAAAACATGTCTAAACTGTTAGTGGAAGCAATTGCACCACATATTAGCATAGATAAAGATTTCCTATTACTTGGGGATTTTAATATCCACAGTGAAGACCGAAATAATAAGGAGGTACAATCGTTTATGACTGATATCTCTCTCCTGGGACTAAAACAATGTAACAGTGGACCTACACATCAAGCAGGACATACTTTGGACATGATTATAGCCAACTTTCCGGCCATCGAATGTAACCTACCCAAATATTATCCTTGGACAGATCATTCTGTGCTGGAGTTTTTCATGCCAATAAACGTTCCCCCTGCCGCTGTACATGCCCAAATTCCATCCAAACGAAGGCAGTGGCATAAAATCACTAGAAACACCTTTGAACAAAGATACTGTCCCCCTTTTGTCGTATGTACAGACGACATTAACAGCGCTCTTTCGAAGTGGGATTTAGCAGTCGGTGATGTAGTAGAACAACTTGCCCCGATTAAAACCTTTAAAACTAGTCTCACCAAGAAACACGAAGTCTGGTATTCGGAGGATTTGCGTACTTTAAAACGTACAGCTAGGAAACTTGAGAAAACATGGAGAACCTCCCACCTGGAAGGAGATAAAGCCAATTACAGGATGGCTCTTAATACCTATCACAAAGCCATACGATCGGCTCGCAAGCACCATATCATCGCTCAGTTAGAGGCAGCTGGTAATGATTCAAAGACCTTGTACCAGATTGTCAATACATTTTTGAAGCCCGCTGCTTGCGAAAGTACAGATATGGCCTCACAACATCTTTGTGATAGTATATCAAGCTTTTTCTCCGATAAAATTGATGTCATTTACAGGACAATAGAGACCACTAATACTGGGAATAGTAGTCAAGATCATTCTGCTTTGATGCGTACATCATCAACTAAAGCCAAGAAGTCTCGTTCTTTTAATAACTTTCCAGAAATCTCACTGAGTGAGGTCCAAAGTCTAATTATGGATATCAAAAGTGGCAGTCCGGCAGACCGGCTCCCAGCTAGGCTTATGGGCCCACTAGGGAGTATTCTGGGCCCTGACGTTCAGAGGCTAGTAAATCTCTCACTAACATCTGGAGTAGTTCCACAATGTTGGAAAAAAGCTCTTGTAAGACCGATCAGGAAGAATTCCTCAATTCCATGGACCAATCTGTCTAATCTTAGACCTATTTCCCTTTTACCATTCTTGGGGAAAATCACCGAAAAGCATTCCAATAAACATCTATCCACCTACTTGGAAAAATCCGGCTACCTCGATCCATCTCAGTCAGGTTTCAGGCCAAAATTTAGCACCGAAACGGCCTTGCTGTCGATTACTGACGATCTTCGGTTGTACCAGGACAAAGGTTACTCTGTCATCCTGGTACTCCTAGACTTATCGGCAGCGTTCGATACTATCTCGCACAACATTCTTATCGAACGCCTGGCTGAGAGTGGAATCGGTGGTATGGCACTGGATTGGATCAGAAGCTTTCTCTCCAACCGCACCCAATCTGTCACCATGGGTGATTTTAGGTCGGAGGAGGTTAACATCACCAAGGGGGTCCCGCAGGGCTCTTGTTTGAGCCCAACCCTGTTTAACACCTATGTGGCCCCCTTGGCAGGTGTAACTAGAGCTTATGGATTCCACCCAGTATCATATGCTGATGATACGCAGCTGCTCTTTCCTTTTAAACATCTTACACCGGAGATAATACAATCATTCTCCGACGGAATGAAGGCAGTTGCAAGATGGATGTCCGCCAATTTCCTCCAATGCAACGTTGGAAAAACGGAGGTTATGCTTTTTGGTGATGTCAAGGTCCAATGGTCTCCTGACTGGTGGCCTCCTGATCTGGGCCCAGTCCCTGAGCCCAAAACAGTGATCAAGAACCTAGGAGTCAGACTAGAACCAGAGCTGACTATGAAACATCATGTCTCCATTACGGTAGGAACATGCTTCCACGTAATAGGTCTCCTCCGGAGGATTTTTCCTTTCCTTCCGGATTCTTATAGGAGAACCCTGGTTCAAGCTCTGATTATCAGCCGCCTTGATTACTGCAACGGCCTCCTGGTAGGAGCTAACGAAGAGGTCCTTAACCGCCTACAGGTGGTACAAAATACAGCAGCGAGGTTGGTGCTCAATGCTCCCCCTAGGTCTCCTTCTAGACCTTTATTGCACAAACTTCATTGGTTGCCAATACGGCAGCGAGTGAATTTTAAGATCGGCTGTATAATCCACAAAGGCCTCAATGAATTAGGACCTGAGTATCTTGCTGCTAAGTTTGTTCCCTACGTTCCTACACGTACCCTTAGGTCTGGTGAACCGCTCTTGTTGAACATTCCAAAAATCACCAAAGCAAGGCAAGGAGGTAGGACCTTGTCTGTGGTAGGCCCAAGCTTTTGGAATTCCCTCCCGCTTTCTTTAAAACAGTGTGGGAGTCATCTAGAATTCAGAAAATGTCTGAAAACTTTTCTGTTTAGCCTATGTTAAGCATTTATCTGCTGGTTTTTACTAGACCTTTGGTATTAAAGTGTTATAATATCTCCCCGTAGCTCCATCTAAGCTCTCCACTCTAGGTGTCATAAGCGCGGAGATACTCCTTCGGGAGTTTATTCATAGCGCTATAAAAACCTATAAATAAATAAATAAATAAATACAGAATCACCAAGGAAGAAATATGTTTTTATACCTAAACCTATTTAGATATTCCCTTAAGGGAGACGGCTAATTTAATTCACATCTCACTATGGTACCTCCAAAAAGCAACACATTCTTCGATGTGTGCTTGAAACAGGCATGCCAAAAAATAGTGCACAATATGCAGTATTATAAACCAAGTAGTGCTTAAAGTACTCTGCGTACGGTGCGCCGTTCAACTTATCAAAGTAGAGAAAAATCTCCTCATTACCTGCCTATATGAATTGCAATTCATATATTTTCTACAACATCATCATCAAAAGTTGGCCAACACATACTTAGATACTAAGCCACAGTAAGAGTTGCTAAACTACCTTACCAATCCTAGGCATCAAGAGCTGCAGAAAGACTCTTACAAAACAAATGGTTGTCCAAATTCTAACTGCCAAGTTCTGAATGACCTGATGGTCGTTTTTTTTTTTTTTTATACTCACGCCAAAAAAAGGTTCTCAGTCAGGGGTGACATCATGTGGAGGATCAAAATCAGGAAGACCAGAAATATACCGGGCTGCAGAGACAGAGAATCCCCAGAATCTCCACGCACAGAGTACCTCCTTAGTAGAATCCTGTCCTGTCATCCTCAGTAGATTTCCGTCTCCTGACAAGATCACACACCCTCAGATAGCCACTTCTCTGATGAGTTCCACATTGGAGCGCCATCTGAAGAACATTGAAACCTGAAACAGGGGTCCCACTGATACTTGGTCCTTTTAAACCAACAAAGAAGAAATTGGCACAGAAGCTGAAATATAAAAGTACATTTTATTAACCTCAAATGAGTCAGACTACGTCACACAGAAGCCTTAGCAACTGAATGAGGCAGTCTAAGGAGTACAGAAAACAGAGGCTTTAAATATGCTTTGGGTTACAGAGTAAGCATAAATGCAAGGGGCAGTGATCATGCAAAATGACTAAGTTGGGCATACAAAATCTGTTTGCTCAACAAAGTGGGAGGAGAGTTACTTCTCCATACAGCAGCAAAAATAGCCTGACAGTTATATTAGAGAAGCAGGTGCATTCTACTAGTTAGGCCCTTCTGGGCATGTGCGTAGTGGAAGATGCTGAATATAGTTTGTCTCTAGGCAGATTTCAAGAGCAGTTAACACTGAGGGAAGACAGAGCACAAGGCAAACAAAATGGCTGCCAGAAATACAAAATGGCTTTTACAAAGCGGATAAGATAACTTCTAAATACAAGATGGCTTCAGCTAAATGCTAACCTATTGCTGTCAATTTACGACACAGGCATCACCTTTATTTATTTATTTATTTATTTATATTCTTATATAGCGCAGGACTCGACCCCGAAGGGGTATCTCCGCGCTTGCGCTTTTACCGGAGGAGCCCAATCAAAATTATACACTGTGAAGTGACTAATAGTTAGGATGTTGAAAATAAATAGGTTTTTAGAGACTTCCTGAAGGACTGAAAATTAATAGTTTGTTTCAGAATGGGAGGGAGTGAGTTCCAAAGAATGGGGCCTTTGTAGGAAAGAGCTTGACCTCCCTGTCTGGCTCTCCTGACCCTTGGAACCTGAAGTAACTGCTGACTACTGGAACGCAGGGAGCGTCCTGGACTGTAGAAGTTGAATTTTTCTTTCAGATATTTGGGGCCAGTACCAAACAAACACCTATGTATGGTGCAACAGATTTTAAATTTGACACGTTGCCTAACCGGCAACCAGTGAAGTTTGGCCAGAAGGGGGCGTGAGGGGGTCCTAGGCTGGGTGTTGAGAACAAGTCTCACCGCGGTTTTCTGGACCACTTGTAATCTATTTAGTTGTTCTTTATTGGCCGAGATGAACAGGACATTACAGTAGTCCATCCTACTGACTACTAGGGTCTGGACAAGTGTTTTCCTGTAGTTATCAGGCAAGAATGGAAAAACACGACGTAAAAGTCCGATAACACGGAAACAGGATCCAGCAACTTGGCTTGTATGTTCTTTCGCAAATAGTGCCTGATCTAGCCGCACACCGAGATTTTTTACGGTCTGTTTTGGACTAGGTGCTGGTCCAAGGTCCAGGGGCCACCATTCTGGAGACCACAGGAGAGTGGCCTCTCCAAACAGCATGACCTCTGTTTTGCCTACATTGCACTGGAGGCAATTTGAGGCCATCCAGTCTGATACTGCCCTCATGCCGTCCGCAAAAGATTTTTGTATTGCGGGCGTGAGGGTCTGAAAAGGGAACAAAAGTTGGGTGTCGTCAGCATACGTCACCGAGGTGAACCCGTATGCTCTTACAATGTCTGCCAAGGGGGCCACGTACACATTGAAGAGTGTAGGGCTTAGGCATAAGCCCTGTGGCACTCCCTTGGTGAGCTCCCTTGAGATGGAATAGTGGGAGCCCAATCTGACTCCTTGTAGGCGACCTGAGAGAAAACTCTCCAACCAGGACAGGCCTCGCCTCCAATGCCCACCTCCCTCAAACGACCGAGAAGTATCTCATGTGACACCGTGTCAAAGGCATCAGATAAATCTAACAGCACCAGAATCATGGAGCCCCCTCCATCCAGTGCCATCCTGATGTTATCGGTCACTGAGAGGAGGGCAGATTCGGTGCTGTGATTGGGTCTAAACCCAGATTGAGAATAGTCTAGACCCTCCGCTGTCTCGATGTAATTAGATAGATGGGTGTTCACATGCCTCTCGGTCATTTTGCTAAGGTATGGCAGGAGAGAGATGGGTCGGATGTTTGAAAGATCTGTCCAAGGAAGTGCTGCGTTCTTACGAATGGGGTTCACCACCGCTTTCTTCCACTCCATAGGCACCTGTCCTTCCTTAAGAGAAAGATTTATAACTGATTGAATCTGCGGTCCAAGCAGAACGCTCAGGGAGGCAACCATTTTAGCAGGCAGAAAATCATCAGGGGACCCCGATTTTATGTGGCTAATGAGGGATGGAAGGTCTAGATCACTAACTGCCGGAAAAGTCATAAGTGAATTATCCCCATATGTGGGCAGAATGGAGGGAGTTGAGATGTTGTTCCTTTGGCTGGAGGCCTTCGTTATTTTATCATAAATCATATTTATCTTGTTTTCAAAAAACAGAGAAATATCATCGCATAGGGACTGGGAGAAGTCATCTGGACTTTCACAGGCTGCCGGTTTAGTAAATGCCTGTGGAATTTTATATAGTTCCTTAGAAGAGTTGCCCGCCTCTGCAAGTTGCTGCTTAAGACTGTTCTTCCTTGCCAGCTTTATGTGTTTGTAATAATTAGATTGGGTGTCTTGATATGCTTTCTTATTTTCGTTTGTTCGAGTTTTCCTCCATTTTTTTCTATCTTTCTACATCCCTGCTTTTCGGTTCTTAGTGCTTCAGTATACCATATTTCTTGCTTAGAGGTGGGGTATTGTTTGTGTAGCTTTAAAGGGGCTAGTAAATCGATTGCCTCTATAAGAGAGTTGTTAAACTTAAGCAGTGCAGACTCCACGTTATCCTTTTCTATAAAAATAGGCCGTTTCCACACCCTCTGCAGCTCATCCACCGTGGCCTTATGCCACTGTCGACGCCAGATTGGCGGGAGAGTGTTTTTTTGTAAAGGTTTGTTCATGCCCAGTAGAGAGAATTCCACTAAAAAGTGATCAGACCAATTTATTTGAACAATAGGTTGACACAGTACTTTGGAGCAGTTGGAAAAAAGTAGATCCAGAGAGTGACCTCCTATATGTGTAGGTTCCCTATTCTGTAATTCTAGACCTAGGGTGGATAAATCAGCAAGCAGGGATATGGTTTCTGGGTGCGTGGGGATGTCTACATGAATATTAAAATCACCAAGAAGAATAAAATCTTCCTTTGCTTTAAAATGTGGGGCTAATAGCTCCAAGAGGGAAAGGGTAAAACCCGGGTTAGGTCCCGGAGGACGATAAACTAGCGCTCCTTTCCAAAATGTTTTTGCGGCTGAGCTAATCTTAAAAATCATTATTTCTAGTAATGAACTATACTTTTGTTCTAGTATAGTGACTTTCAGGTGTTCTTTGTACATAATGGCTAACCCACCTCCTACTTTTTCAGGACGATCTAAATTAAAAAACTTATAGCCTAAGGGAACCCCTAGTGCTATAGCTGGGGCTGTGTGGGGTTTTAGCCAAGTCTCCGTTAGGAAGCATATATCTGGTTGCAATGTATGTACAAGGTCCCATACTTCAAGATAGTGTTTGGGAAGAGAACGAACATTCAAGAGAAAGCTTTTTATGCCACTTAAAAAAGTAGCTATCACTTTATTTTCCCTGTTGTTCAGGCTAGCGTGAGATGCTTGAAAATGGCAGGTAAACATGAAAAAGGGCCTTCTGGACATGGCCAGGAGTCTTTTATACATCCTTTCAGCGGTGCTATCCGTAAATTTAATAAAGTTTGGATGGAGTACCTGATTTTACATGTCTCTGCCAAAGATGGATTGGAAAGAGTAGAGGCCATAGCCCCTAGCCCCGCCCTGTCGCGGACGGGCGCAGACGGGCTGCTCTTCGGCGTGTCTTCGGCTGCGCGTGACCGCTGCGCGCTCGATAGGGGGCAAGGGCTAAATAGCCTTCAAGTGAAACCACTAGAGAGCTAACCACTCCAGGGATTGCCGGAAGTACCTGGCTCTCACCTGACTCACCCGCCGCACAACGGTACTAGTTACCCTGTCGGAACGGGGCGGGCATGAAAGAAAGTTGAGCCGAGGCTTCCCCGCTGCCTTTAACAAGTGATTCCCCTCCTATTGATTCAGGTATGGAAAAACACAGTGGCACTCTACGAGTGCAGATTCTGGCGTGATTTCTATTCAACAAAACACAGAATAAATGGTTTTAAAAATCATCAAATCACAAATGCAGTGAGGTTAAAAATTATTTGACTAGCACAGCATAGAGCGTAATTAGGCAATTTCTTGCAATACAGGGCTACTCTCCTCGTGTTCCACTTTTGTCCATTCATTAAGACTACATGTCACTTATGCACTTCTTTCACCTCCACAGGTGCAGAAAATCCGTAGTTTTCTTTTGCTCAACTTGACCATGGCCAAATCACCAGTTTCTGTGTTACCTCTCTTTGAGGTGTTCTCTCCCTTGACACGAACACTACTTTCAAGCATCCACTGAGGAGTAAGTGTAGTCTTTGGCACTCTTCTCCTCATCCCGTTAAACGAAATTTCATCATTGACACCATGTATAGCAGTGTTGTAATACCATACCATGTTATCCATGCTCCTCCGAACATCTTGATTCCCCTGAACAGCCATTTGCATGGTGCCTTTAATGACTCTATTTATACGTACCACCATGCCATTTCCCTGTGGATTGTATAATGATGTGCACACATGTCTTATGCCATTTCCCCATAAAAAAACCTCTGCATGGCATGGGAAATGAGTTGAGTGCCATTATCAGTCACCATAACACTAGGGAAACCCTCTCTCTTAAATATAGTGTCTACATTCTTGATCACCGTACCAGTAGTGATGTTTCTAAGAAATTCCACAATGACCCTTCGCTAGTAGACATCCACCAGGACCACAGCAAACCGCTTGTCTCCAGGTAGAAAATCCATGGGGCCAATGAAATCCATACACACTTTCTCCCACGCTGCCCCTCTCTGATCTCCAGAAATAGAACCCATACCCTGTGAACCAATTTTGTTTTTTTTTCTCACCCTCTGCACAAGCCACAGCTTTCTACCCACAATCTGACATCCTCATCTAATTCTGGCCACCAAAAACTGTCCTTGAGATGTTTCTTTGTAATGGTTTGTCCCAAATGACCTTCATGTCCCAGAAGCAACAACTTCTTTCTGAATACTTTAGTGGGGTACAAATCTTTCACCCCTTAAAACCAAGTCATCCATCACACCAATACTGAGCTCCTCCTGCAATTTGACAACATTTCTTAAGGCTGGTTTGAGATCACTTTCACGTTTTCATCCTGACCTGATAGAACTTACCAACTCTTTATATTCATCATCGTTCTTGACTGCTTCATGCCACCCTCTTTTGTACCACTTTGTTCGCCATAAGTTGGCAGGGTATGCTCAGACGTGAGTCCCTTTCTCACTTTGCCACTGGATTCAAGCAAGCCGGGCTGAAGACGGCTGAAATGCCAGAAACCGGTCCTTGGAAGCTTGTTACCGGTCCAGGGAAGGCATGGCTTGGCAGTTCGGGCTGGACTGTTCCCATGAGGCACAGGGTCAGACTGATTTGCATATGGCCATGTCTGAACTGGGGTGGCAGAGTGGGCTAAAGTACTGTAATGGATTAAACCCAGATCTCTTGACTGGGTGTGAGTGTTTGATTGGTTCAGATGCTCCGTCCATCGCCACCCCTTTTGTACCACTCATCCTTGGTCACAGATTTAAATTTATTTTCAAGCACATCCTCTACACTGGGTAAAATACATACAATTTCCTCATAATTCTCTTCATTCCCTTCCACACCCAGTGGTATTCTTGATAAACAGTCCGCCTGAACATTTTTCCATCCTGATGTATACTCAAGTTTATACATATACTCTTGCAGCCTGTCCGCAAACCTCATTAATTGCCAAGAGCCATTATTTGCCCCACCAGGACTCAACATTCAGATAAGAGGCTTGTGGTCCGTTCTTAAGGTAAAGCGTGCACCCCACAAATAGGTACGAAAATAGTGAAAACCCCATGCCGCAGCTAAAGCCTCTCTGTCAATTACGAAAAAAACACCACTGGGTATGGGCTCCCAACACAAAGGCCAAGCCACTGACTACTGTCAAACAAAGAAAATGCCAATACTGTTCTCCTTATTCCTAATCCAAATTGCGTACACATACGACTTGAACAATATGTGTCATCACAGCTTATTTCCAGAATGAATCTTTTATTATTTTATCTTTTCAATTTTTTTAGTTCATTGCTTTTGTTGAATTTTCACCAATTTCATATTTCAGAAATCACTGTACAAAACATACAAAAACATTAATCAAATATTGTTTTTAAAAAACATTACCCTCTCATCATTCATAATCATACTCACACTGACTTCATTCCTCAGTCGCACTGTCTTTCATCAACTCACACACCACAATGTTATTTACACTTCAATTGTATAATTCACAAAAAGCCATAGACACTTTAGTTTCTCATTTTTACAAAGTTTGAAAGAGCAATCAAATGATCTTATGGCTCTATATAAAGGTCTACACGTTTCAAACTCACAATTAGTTCTGGAGTTCTCTTCAGGACCATCAGCTGTGAAGAAAAGGGGGGAAACCTTTCTTTAGTGCTTAATGTTCTCTGACATGAATGAAAAGAACAAGTTACTTACCTTCGGTAACGCTTTTTCTGGTGGATACAGTATCTGCTTGTGGATTACTCACCTTGTGAATATCCCCCCTACGTCAGCATCGTTCGGAAAATTCTTTTGCAGCACGCCGCCGTGGACGACGTCCTAGGAGCACGGCATTGTGCGCAACTCCACCTGACGTCACTGACTCCTTATTAGGCCTACGTCGGCGTGATGACATAAGTTCCGCCCTTTTTTCCGTGCCTTTGGATTTGAGTTGATCTTTAGTAGTGTTAGTGGCAGCTAGCTTAATAGCTTTTAACAAATCTTCTTTAGGTTGAACACCACTCTCCGAAATAGTGTACCCCAAATAATCTACTTCTTTAAATAAAAACTTGCATTTATCCTTCCTTAATGTCAGTCCTGCTATGTCTATGATCTCCAGAACCTTTGACAAAGTTCTGTTATGTTCTGCTTTGTCTTTCCCAGTTATAAGGATATCATCTTGGAAATAGTGAGTGTTCTTGAGTAAACTGTGAATCATGCACTGGAATTCATTAGCGGCCGATGCGAGTCCAAAAGGAAGACTCTTGAATAGGAAGACACCCTCCATTGTAATCCTGAGGCAACATAACTTGATGGTACGCTGACCTTAAATTTAATTTAGTGGAATACTATGCACAACTATGCTTTGATTCAAAGACCTGATGTCAACAGAAAAACAAAGTTTACCATCCCTCTTCTTAGTGATTACCACTGGAAAATTCACTCCGAGACTTCTATGGGTTCTATAACATCTTGTTTCTGCATGTCACTCAACATCTCCTTAACCTCATCCCGAATGGAGATAGGAATCTTCCTCAACCCATCTCTGACCGGCTGAGCATTATCCTTAAGTTTGATCTTATGCACATACCCCACCATTTTTCCTGAATCCTCACGAAAAACTCCTTTGTACTTGGTTAAGATGGCATCAAGCATAACACAATCCTCCACCAACATCACTAGTTCCGTAGACCTGGGATCTATGACCACATCAAATCATGCTGTTGTACACAGCCTAAGATAGCAGAGCCGTCATTTGAGACATATACACTTCCCATTGCACTCCTTCCCTTAAATTCAAACTTAGTTTCCATTAAGCCTTTGATGGAATATGGATCCTCCAACAATTCTACAGCAACCCCATTCACTAAGAAGGTTGCTTTAGGTCTCTGTAATTTGTTCAAAGATTCGTCTTCAACACACAATCATATGTCAGGAGCAACATAACCTTCATCAACAAAAATGACTATTTTTTGAAAGGTCTTTGCAAATTCTACTTAAATTACTTTTTTTGCCACACTTTCTGCAAATTTTATCTCTAGCGTAACATCCTACATATTCCGCAGCATGACCCATACTACCACCCCTATAACACCCATTAAGTTTGTTTGTTGTTCCCTACAGATTTAGATTTAGATTTGATTAAACTAGGTATGGCATCACTCTTTTGCTTTACTTTGTACTCACTGTCTTTTTGGCCATCCTTCTTTCCTACAACTTTACATTGTCATCTCGTTTTGTCTCTAAATTGTGCATTTCTCTCATACATTTGTCAGATTCTTCAACAATTTTTATTTTTTGATAATCAACTTTATTGGTTTTTTAAACAGGAAGAAACATAATACCAGCAGTAATCAGAGGCAATGACACAAAGCAAGGATATGGCATCTGTAGGATAGTAGGGGCTGCTTTCTATGGTTAACCCCACTTTTTGCTGTGATTCTCTGGTTTTTCAACTTTAGACTGGCTGTGGCCCTGCTAATCAGGACCGCAGCCTAGCTGTTCTCTCTCTAAATTGTAACCATGTACTTTAGGTACATACCAGATTGGGTATTGGGTCACCTTTGTGAGTCCCTGTATAGTCTACCATAGGTACCAAGGGCATAGGTGCATCCAAGGCCTACCAGGGGCTGCAGCACCCCTGGCTGGCCCTCCAAACTGACACCACAGGTCTGTTAACACAGCCTGGGTAAGGTGGTGTAATCACATTTTACTTAGATAAAGTATCCCTATATATATATATATATATATATATATATATATATATATATATATATATATATTACCTACTGGCGGTCGCCAGTAGGTATATATAGTTAGGATTTTTTCTCTATGGGATTTTTGAAAATTCTATGTCTAATAACTTTGGCGTTTGTGGACGGAATTGGCTGAAATGTTCAGGAAAATGGCACATTTTGTTTCTGAGCAGCCCCTGAAAATTTTGGGGGGGTTCGTCAAGGGGGGGCCGAGAAAAAAGGGGGGTCCCAAAACGCGTTTTTCCCATGTTAATTTCCATAGGGCGGTTGGCCTCACTTTTAGCCCGAACGGCTGAATGGATTTGCACGAAACTTGGCAAAATTGTAGGGACTGGTAGCCCGATGTGCCTTTTGTAGGTCTCAATATATGTGCTCCAGTGGATTTTGAGAAATTAACGTTTAAAAAAAGATATATATCTGTAAGCGCGCTCTGGGCAGCGCTCCAGGACGCGTACTTTTCGCGCAACGGAGCTTTGTGAAGCGAAGCTGATTGGTTCTCCGGCGTCTGTCAACATTCCAAACAGTCCGTAGCGGCCGCCATCTTGTCTCTCGGTAGGATCGAGAGACAAGAGGAGGCCAAAGCGAAGGGGCAAATGACCATAAGGGGGCATAGTACATTGTCGCTGACCCCCTAGGTTTGATGTGGAGGTTTTAGAAGGGCCCCGCGGGGCAAAAAAAAATAAAATAATAATAATCGAACGGCTGAATGGATTTGCACGAAACTTGGCAAAATTGTAGGGACTGGTAGCCCGATGTGCCTTTGCTAGGTCTCAATATATGTGCTCCAGTGGATTTTGAGAAATTAACGTTCAAAAAAGATATATATCTGTAACAGCGCTCCGCTTTGCGTACTTTTCGCGTTACGGAGGTTTGCGAAGCTGATTGGTTTTTCGGCGTCTGTAAACATTCCAAACAGTCCGTAGCGGCCGCCATCTTGTCTCTCGGTAGGATCGAGAGACAAGAGGAGGCCAAAGCGAAGGGGCAAATGACCATAAGGGGGCATAGTAGATCGTCCCTGACCCCCTAGGTTTGATGTGGAGGCTTTGAAAGGGTCTCGCAGGGCAAAAAAAAAATATACAATTTTTTTAGTTTTTTTGCGTGGAGTGCGCCCGGTTCGCGAACCGGGAAGCGTTCTGGGGAGCGTACTTTCTTGAAAATTAGTGAAAAAAGTTAGAGTAAAATAATAATTGTGAGTGATCAGATGTAGGGTAGCTCTGAGAAGAGCTTTTGGGTTTATGGTACATTTAGGTACTTATAAGTAGGTACCAATGCACAGTCTTAAATTCAGAGTGAAAACTCTGTTGCCCTCATCTGAGAAGTGAACTCCATCTCCTCTGTATATATCTTGCATGTAGTAACGCAAGTTATTGTTGTACAGGGAGCCCATTCCATGGTCTCTCATGTAAGCTGAAACAGATTTGTTTACATGCTTCCTCGATTTCTCAATTTGTGGACAAAATTGGTTCGACCACCTCCATTTCTGTCTTTGGCATATATTTGAATATACCAAGGCAGTCTGAGGAAAAAGTGCCATCAATTGCTCAAAGGTGTCCTTTAAAAGCATTTCCAGACCTATCCCAGTCAAAGTGCCCAAATCATTACCTCCACAGTGCACAATTAACAGGTCAGGTTTTGGCAAATGCATAAAGGTTTTCACCAATGGTATCAATTGGTGACATTTTAATCCTCTGTGGCCAAACCACTTAATTTCCACATCTTGTAAATTGAGGTTAGGTAAATTCCTGTTTTCAGCGTACCTTTGAGCCCAATAGATGTAACTATGTCCAACAATCCAGACAGAAAACATGGTGAGAGAAGGTTCTGGTGCAGTCAGATGAAGTGTGGCAATGAAATGGCAGTTGAAAAAATGAGAGTGTAAAATGAAAAAAACTGAGGAGTTTCTGTGTTAATGAAGCAGTAAGAGTGATTGGTGGATTTTGATTGCTGAAAACAGAAAGTTAGTGTGCATGGATGAGTTCGTTGAAAGATGTATTTTGAGTGGCGAAGAAAAAATCATTAAATGAAAGAATGCACTGGATATGCAGGTGCACTGAGAGTTCAGAGTTCAATTGCAACATTGTTGTGTGAGAGGTCTTGCAAGAGGTGGTTGCTATGCAGAAAAAGCAGAGAGGGGGCAGATGGGGGAAGGGTTTTGCTTTGAAAAAAAGTGAGGGAAGAGTTTTGATTGGGTGACATGAGAGATATGTGTGAGGAATTACAGCATTTCTGTGCTTTTGATAGCTGCAGACTCTGGAGTGCATACCTTTTGCTCTGCTGAAGACAAATTGGTGTGTTTCTGAGACTGTTTTGAAACTCAAAGTATTTGCTAAGGTGAGAAAAGATTTCTTTAATTTAGATAGAAAATAGTGTGCTTTAAGGAGAAAATTATGAAGAAAGTTGTGTTTTTCAAATGTTGCTTTGTCTCAAGTGTTTCACAAATAGATTTTGTTTCTTTGAGAAATTGTAATTGGAGAAAATGTGAAGTATTAGTACTGACAGGGCTTTTATGTGCATAGGAGCTGTGGAGTGTTTTCAAATTATGACTTGTAAATCGTTTTTGAGAAAAAGCAATGGTTTTAATATTGATGAGAAGGACATAATGGTGTCTGCTTCTTTATAAGGTAATTGAGAGTCTCTGATGTTATTTTTCCCATTTCAATGTAAGAAGTTTGTCTGTGGAGCAAATTGCTTGTAAATATGCTCCCACCTGTGCATGGCAAATTTAGATTTTGAATGTTTCCGTTACATAGGCATGTTAAAGGTGACTGAAACATGCTGCAAAGGCAATCAAAAAATGCTTTTATGTGTCTTAAGGACATTTTAAGTCATTTCCCCATGTGCAGTGTTTTCAAATTATGAGTTGAAAATCGTTTTTGAGGTAAAGGAATGTTTTCAAAATTTATGTGCGCCATATGACCCCAAATTTCTTTTTCAGGGGTGCAGCAGGGTGTTCTTGAGACACCCCTGCACCGTCGGAAAAATTCGTAATTTGCGATGAGGTAATTGCTAATCGCAAATTGCACCTTCATTCCTATGGGCCTCCTGCTGCATGGAAATGAATGGGTAATTTGTAATTAGCAAATAGGTCATCGCAAACTAGGAATGGTAAAGAATCGCTATTTATTCCTTAAAGTTCGCTATTTAGGAAATGCAAAAAACTTTGATGATACATATGGCGGTTCATCTCTAACAAGATAAGAAGCATAGGGATAGATTTATGATGACTGGCGCATCACCAGGGATGTGTTAGTCATTCTGTGCCGCTGTTCCGTCACCTATGGTGTGCTGCATTTACAATGCGGCGCATCATGGGGCAAAAACAGCACAGATGCGTGACGTATTTGTGCCGTAAAGTTGTCGCATTGCTGGAGTTGTATCGCAAGTGTGATGAAGCTCCAGTAAGGCTGAGGGGTGCCCCTGTCGCAGGGTTTATGTTCTGACACAGAACTGTGGACAGAGGATTGGAACCTCGGCGAATTAGGGTGTCCCAAAACTCACCTTAGTAATCAAAACCCCTTAGCAAGCTAGGTACAGTGTCACATTGGATATAACAAACTCTCAATGTTTAGACAATCCAGAATATGATCTTATAGTACCTCAGGATACGTGGAACTCATGAACAGTCGGTCGTTATATATTTCTTAGAAACCAGAACATGGAGTTAAGAAGAACACATGTGTATTTGAAATGTTTATTTACTAATGCCGTCTTCTCAGGCGTAGTATCTTAGATTATACAAGTACACATATTATCAGTAGCAAAATTACCAGCATAGTCAATAGTACATAAAAAGCGAATGGTGACAGTATGTTAACATGCTGTAAATGAATAAGAGTTAGCAACACTTATAAGCAGCCGCGGGCCGTGGAGGGAGTTACGGTGGGGCAGGGAGGCGGGGAGGGGGAGGGGCAGGGTGGAGAGGGCTCCACCCTGCCCCTCCCCCTCCCCGCCTCCCTGCCCCACCGTAACTCCCTCCACGGCCCGCGGCTGCTTATATCTCACCCTCCCTAATACACATAATATATTATTTGCTAAGAAGGTCTCTTTGTGTTGGTTTAGGGCGTGCCCATACTTTAGTGTCTTAGATTTGAAGGAATCACATCAGCATACACCAGCTCTCTCTTCATGTGAACCGCATCAAGTGTTGTGTATGTGTGTTCGGCAAAGCAATATAAAACCCGCCTCATGCCCAGAATTGGGAGAAGCTGCACTTATGTTATGAGTATGAAGTCGTGGAGATCAGACCTCATAACAATTCTGTATCGTGTTGTTCTTGAAACTTCAGCACTCGCTGTACAGATATAGTTTAAGAAGTAAAGCAGATAGTAGAGCAATAACATATTATTCTCATGTAAATCACGATGAACTATTAGGTTGAAAGCTAAAGCAACATCTAAGTGTCGTGTGCAGAAGTTGCAAAAAAGGAAAAAATGGCGTTTAAACCGGTAATGAGTCCATGCTAACTTAACACGGTGTAAAGATATCCAGGACCTAGATGACACCTCCCCATGATCCGGAAACGAACTGAATAAGATAATAGAAGTGCCATCTCATGAGAGCAGATTGCAACTTTATATGTGGACGGTCCGCAAGGTAAAACATTAAAAACTAGGAAAATTTAATGCTAAAGAAAAATAAAACAGCCAAGTACTTTATCGAGTCTTAAGCCAATAGGCAAGCTAAATAATAAAAACTTGACAAATAAGTCAATGAATTGTCAATGAAATGCTAGTACTCAGCATATCAAACATGAAAAAGGTCTATGACATAACTGTGTATGCAAAATAAGCTGCAACAGCCTCCAATAGGAAGTCACCGTCTTCATCCGAAAAGAGTTCAGCCATCCAATTTAAAAGCGGAAAAGAACATAAGTGCTCTCCCAGCACCGGATCCTCTATCAACATCAGAGGACAGCTCGGTGGGTTTTCAAGAAAGCTCTGTTCGAAGAAAGACTGTGTTGCCGCCAGTAAATTCCAGGGACCAATTAGTCCATGCATCAATGCCACAGCCATAATCCTTTCGCCAGGACAAACCAACTCGTGAGTAATGATAGGAGTCATCAGCTGATTAAAGTCGACGTCAGGAGAAACCTGTCCGCAGAGACACAAATCAATGGCCCAATCGAAATCACAGGTCAGGCAGTGAAATACAGGCTGGACACAGGTGAAGTAGGAGAATCGAAAAGATAATCCATATGCCGTGCTTAATATCGCCAACGGCATTGTGCCATAATATTCTAGCATGCGATTGCGGAACAGTGTCAGCAGCTGCAGGGCGGGAGCTTGCACAGGAGGGACACCCATATTTAAAAATGTAAAAAAGCACAAGAGCGTCCGCTGGTAATGCAAGTAAAAATGGGAATCCACGAAGCAGAGTGGAAAAAATAGAATGAAAGAAAGCAGGGATGACTCCAAAGATTTTCTCAAATGAAGTCACGACACCACTGGTAACAACTTTAAAAAAGTGCACCAGGCCCTTTGTGGAGGACGCGTTAGAGATAGTCCGAACCATCTTGCTGAAATGGAAAGGCGAATCTGTATTTAAAAGGGTCTGCACCTCTGTACGGGTGTTCGCTGTGTGAAGCACGAAAGTTTCACGGGCCGAACTCAAGGCCACCTCTCTCTGAGACAAAAGAGCTCTTATTCTTGCCATGCCGTTGAAATGTGCTCCCAAGGTTGGTATTTGTGGCCAGATTGAAAACTCCCTATGTTCATGTGTGGGAGGAAATAGAACATTTCTGCAGCAAATAACCCGTTCATTTACTGTTACGATAAAATGAATACTTTTAATTAACCCAGAACAATCTTCATTATTGAGCATCAAATAACTACCATTTTCCAAGAACTTGAACGTGGGGATGATAGCAGGAACTGGTGTGCCTTGCAACACGCAAGCCATATTTGGTCGGTGTTTGTTGCATGAACCGTGTAACTGTATGTGCGTACACATTAGTGAATGATCTGGCGTCTCAGTGCATTCCTCTCCATTCAGATAAAGTTCTTGATCATCTTTGAAAATCTGTATGTGTATGGAAGCGACCAGACCTCATGAAGAAAACCACTACCTAAAGGTTAATAACGACCTATTGGTATATATTTCATACAATTTGAAAACTTATATAAAGCAAAAGGCAGCGTTATTAAACCGTGGATAAGGCACGTTGCCAAAGCAGTCAACCTTTTGGATTTATACTGGAAATGTTAAAGGAAGAATTACGGAGTAGGGCCTGTAAATCTTTAATGGACAACGAATAAAATTACTCCAACCATCATATTCCTCTAACTCCGGGATAGTAGGGGTGTTTAATTTTTTAGAAGTAGCCAATCCAAAGCATTTGGTCTGGGAAATTGTTTCATTCACAAACAACATATGATTTGGGATGAGACATGCACGGTGGAAAGCCTCAGTGTACCTGCCAGGTTCGTGAACCCCAAACTGATGTAGATCCTGGATATTTTTACTCTGTGTTACGTTAGCATGGTCTCATTACTGGTTTAAACGCCATTTTTCCTTTTTTTTAACTTCTGCACACGACACTTAGTTGTTGCTTTAGCTTTCAGCCTACCTGCGTCAAGATCTATGCCTGCTTCAAGCAGGCGCAGGGTTTTGATGTAGCTTTGTCCTATCTGATTGTAAATGCGGCACACCGTGGGTGGCAGAGCAGCGGTGCACGTTAACTGGTGCATCCCTGGGGATGTGCTAGTTAATATAAATCTGCCCCTTTACATTTAATTATGTGCAGGGGACACAGAGTAGGTGAGGTTTATCCAAGGTTAAGAAGAGATGAGTCCTGTTCAGTGAAAAATTGGAGATAGGCTTCAGTATATTATATACTTAAGTAGTGTGTTAAGTTTTTGATGACTGTTATTAATTTACTGTTGGGTAATAGTGGTTAATAACATTTTTTATTATATTTTACCACAGATTCAACTGCAGATTATTTCAAGATTTTAGGATGCCTAGCAAAGAAAGAGTAAGAAAGGCTGCAAAACGTCAAAGACAGCAGGACCATGGAATAATGCAGCAGTCCTCTAACAAAAAGATTTGTCAAGTCACCAAGAAAGCACCGGGTAAGAGTCCAAAAACAGTCATAAGAAATATGTGTAGTAAAAAAAATATTACAACAGAAAATGTTTCAGTCCAGAAAAGGAGAAAGAATTCAAATGGTAAGGAAAGGCCAATGAGAAATGTTACTGCTAGAGTAAGAGATAACTCTATGCATGAAAGTAGAAGGAAACAACAGTTTAGGGATATTCGTAAACGAATGTTCCGCAACAGGATAATTGGGAATTTGTTAAAAAATATTAAGAAAGGTCAGCAGAAAGTGGTTTTTTATAAGAGAAAAAAATAGTTGAGAAAGTTATTGATCAGGCATTTGAAATTAAACGTAAGTTATTTATTTTGACAATCAATAGAATTAGGAAGCTAAACAAGGTAATTTATGATTTCAAAAGAAATAGTAGATGGAAGAGAATAGTTAATCGTAGTAATTTTTGTGAAGTTTTTTCTGGAGAATGGATGCATAGTTCAAGCTCTGAGGCATTTTTTAATGAGGAGAGTTATTTCCAGGATAATGATTTGGTGCATGTAGTTGACACCAGTGGTCGAGCTTATGAAGTGAAAGATGGTTGTCCAGTTGAAAAAGAAAAAGTTGTGAGAACAGAGATAGAAGAGGTGTTAGGTAATGAGGTTTTAGGGAGACGTCCTAAGGGTCCTGTGTACACCTGGAAGTGTAGTAGTATTTGCAGTGTACGACAGGATTCCATCAATTTGCTTTGTGATTTTATACGGTCATTTAATAAGAAAAGTTTGAAGCAGAAAATGAAGTTGTTGCAAGAATTAGATCCTTGCAGAGTGAGAGAAGTGATAGGTTTGCATGGTCATTCACTGGCTTGTCTTTCCAGGAGAGTATGCCAGAGTGTTTTTCATCATTTCAGGATGCTAGCAGTGCATCATAATAAAGTGAGGAAATTAGTTAGAATGTTGTATTATGCTAAGAGTCCAGCAATTATGCTTAAACAATTATGCGCTGCTCTTTTGCATGGTTCTGAAATAGATGTGAAGAATATATGTGAAGAAATTGAGTTTTGTTACTTTGGAAGTAAAGAGGAGAATGTTGAAATTGACCAAGAAGAAGAGAGTAATGTGGAAGATAGTGTACAGGTTTCCAGTACAGATAATATCCAGAGGGAAATTGCGACGTTTGAGGTGAAATCAAGTGAGAGGCCAAATTTCACTTGTGTGTGTTGTCGACGCACTTATTATAAGAATCAGACTAAGTTAGTGGATTTATATGGAAAAAGTGAAAGGGAAAATAATAGTGAATGGAAGGATTTTACAACATACTTGATGGTAGAAAATTGTTTTGATTTGGGATTGGATCAACGTGTGTGTACTTATTGTTGTAACAAATTAAATCAAAACCAGATGCCTGCTAGAGCAGTTCATAATAATCTGGAATTGGTTGAGATTCCTTCTGAATTGAAGGATTTAAATACTTATGAATCTATTTTGATTCAAAGTATCCATCCCTTTCAGGCTATTGTAAGAATGGAGCCAAAGACAGGGAAATTGCCTCCATCAGATTTACAGAGAGGATTAAAGGGAAGAGTTGTTTATTTGCCTCTAGATTTGAAGAAAAACATTAACACAATTGGAGTAGAAAAAGTGGAAGAGGAACCTCTTGTTATCTTAGTTAATGGGGTTCCGACAAAGAATAAGAAAATATGGCAAGATTTAGTAGATGTTAGGAAAGTCAAAAGGGCAACATTGTATTTGAAAAAATATAATAAATACTATAAAAATGTATATGTTGCAGAAGAGGAAGTAAGTGAGGAAGAGGATAGCGATTTGTGTGCTGGTCAAATTGAGAAAGTAGAACCCTGTACTAGTGAAGAAATATATGAACATTATAGTGTTCATCCTTTGCATTCCAAGGAAGTCATGGGGAATGCTATTGAGTTGTTTCAAATGAAACAAGCGAAAGGGAGTCCCATTAGTGTTTGGGAGGAAAGTTTGGAAGCTCGGTGTTTCCCACAGCTTTTTCCAACAGGTCAGGGAGGAAGATATGATGAGCGACCTCATCAAATTCCTGCTTCTGAATACCGGACTTTGCGATTGTATGCAGGAGATCCTAGGTTTCGACAATGCATTCCTTATTTGTTTCATCTCCTGTTTGAAAGCGATCTGTCTGGACTGTCATATGCAGTGAACCACATCTTGAAAAGTGGTATACACATGCAAAACATCTCGGCAAGTGACTTTATGGATAAAGTCAATGTCCAAGACAGTATTTTGGATTCTCACCTGATTAATCTCATGGCGTGTCAGCGTGGTACTAATGAGTACTGGTACCGTCGTCATGGTGATTTAAAATGTATGCTGAGGAACTTAGGAACTCCCACATGGTTCCTCACTTTGAGCTGTGCTGAGTATGGCTGGGAAGACTTACTTGAATTTCTACGAGAGGCAAATGCTAACTTAGAAAACATCGAATTCAAGACACCCGGAGAACTGTGCTCTTTGGATCCAGTCAATGTATGTAGGTACTTCAATCATAGATTTGAAGGTATGATGTCTTTCATCATGAATAAGAAGAATCCACCTCTTGGAGAGGTGTTGGATTTCTTCTGGAGGAAGGAGTACCAAGCAAGAGGTGCTCCTCATATACATATGTTGCTGTGGATCAAGGATGCACCTAAATTTGGAATGGATGCAGAAGACTCAGTGATGAGTTTCATAGAACAGTATTCTACGTGTGCTGTTCCAAACGCAAAGGAGAAAAAAAGCCTAAGAGAAAAAGTTCTACGTTTCCAAAGCCATCGATGTGGAAAGTACTGTCGTCGTAAATTCCGGAACAAAGACAAGTTCTACACCAAATGTCGTTTCGGCTTTCCACGACCGGTGATTTCTAAAGGAAGAGTGAACAGTTTGATGTCTTCGCTGCGACATAATGTGATGAAGAAATCACCTAAAAACACATACAATTTGAAGAGGAACGAAGAGTCTAAGTACATCAACGACTACAACCCGGTGATTTTGTCCATGTGGAATGCTAACATGGATATACAGTTTGTGGCTGATAACTGTATGGCTGTGGCTCGGTATGTGACATCTTACATCACCAAAAAAGAGAAGACAGAATTGAAGGATATGTGGGAGGACATTTCCCATGAAAAGAGCCTCAGCAAGAAGTTGTACAGTTTCAGTCTGAAGATGTTGTCGCATCGAGAAATCGGAGCTTACGAATGTTCTGACCGGTTGTCTTCAGCAAGTCTCTATCCCAAGTCCAGGAGTATCGTTTGGGCGAGTGTTGGTCTTGCTGCAACGCGTAATCGAGTTCTGAAACCTGTGCGGGAAATTGAGTATTTGGCGGAAAAGGAGCCAAACAGTACCGACATTTTGAAGAGCAACATGTTGGATACATATTATCCAAATCGAAGCAGTCATCTCGAGAATGTTTGTCTGTATGAGGTTCTGCAAAATTACATATTCAAGAGGAACATCAAAGAAGATACTGAGAAAGGAGTGTATGCTGTAATAGGAAGTGAGGGATGTCTGGTCAAGCAAAGAAAATGCCACTTGATAAACCATCGAAAATTGACTGGCGAATGTCCTGAAAAAAAGGAGTTTTTCTATTTAGCACTTTTGCAACTTTTTAAGCCTTGGCGTGCAGAAGAGGAACTGCTTGGAGATTTCCTTTGTTACGAAGACTCATTCAATGCTGCCAAGGAGACCATAGAATGTCCTGCTTTTCCTAAATATGTAGAAATGTTGAATGTGGAAATTGAGCAGGAAGCAACGATTGCAGCCGAGATTGCCAGAGACAGTTCTCAGGACAGTCAGAGTTCTGCTTCATTGAGTCAGGATCCACTAGGAGGACCTCTTATCGAAAATGAAGCTGCCACTGCTATGAATGAAGTGGAAAGAGCCATGGCACATGCTCAGGAGGATGCGGTTAACTTAGAAGAGTTGGAAAGACAACTCAACGTTGAGCAGAGGAAAATATATGACGAACTTACCATGCAAATTGATCATGGATTACGTCATGACAAGAAAGAGTGCTCATGTACGTCGTTGAAGCCTGTCCGACTGTACGTGAGTGGAGAAGCGGGAACTGGAAAAAGTATCCTTATTAAAGCAATTTCGTGTTATTTGCAGGAAAGGACAGAGTCATCGCTGTCTTGTGTTGTCACCGCTCCAACTGGACTGGCAGCACATAACATTAAAGGGATTACTTTACATCGTTTACTGATGCTGCCAGTGGAGCATGACAACAAATTAGAATATCACAAGCTATCTGGAGATGCTTGTTTTGAAGTTTCAAGAGTCTTGAGGAAAATGAAACTTCTTATCATTGATGAAGTAAGCATGGTTTCCAATGTCATGCTTGCCTTTGTGCATTTGAGAGTGCAAGAAGTTCTCAAAACAGAGTATGATGTGTTATTTGGTGGCAAACACATCATTGTTTTCGGAGATCTTCTGCAGCTGACACCAGTGAAAGGGCAACCTGTGTTCAAAATGCTCACGCATGAAGATACCAGGAAGTGCTTAGGGAGCATTGGCAACGTCAATATATGGTTAAACTTCAATTATGCTGAACTGCATGAAAATATGCGTCAGGCAAAGGATGAAGTTTACAAGACTATTCTACAAGATGTTAGAATTGGAAAAGTGACCGACCATGGGAAAGAAGCTTTACATGCACGATTACTGACAAATTTATATCCAGACGAAGATGTTGTGCCTGAGAATATTTTTCAGAAAGTTACTGAGAAAAAATCTGGAATATGTTTGATGCCAACTCTTGCAGAATGTGCCAAATTCAACAACAAAATGTTGCATTTAGAAAAGCTAGAGATTGTGAAACTGGAAGCTATTGACAGAGTAGAGCATATGGGATCAACAATTATTTTGTCTGAGAATCTGAAAACAAAATTGGATTCATTAGAGAAGAGTATATCTAAAACTGCGGGTTTTGAAAAGACTCTGAATGTGTGCTTGAACTGCCGTATAATTTTAAGAAGGAATTTACATGTTGAAAGAGGTCTGGTAAATGGATCAATGGGTAATGTTGTTGATTTTGTGAAATACAGAAATAGAGATGGAATTGAATTTTTAAAAATTTAATTTGATGGCATTGAGGAAGTACAGCTAATTGCTCGTTGTTCTGCTAGATTTTTGCTTGTAAAAGACTTAAATGTTCGTCGTAAGCAGTTTCCTGTTTGCTTGGCATATGCGGTGACAATCCATAAATCGCAAGGTTTAAGTGTAGACTGTGCATTGGTGAATATTGGCAGTTCTGTGTTCAAGGAGGGTATGGCATATGTGGCATTGTCACGAGTTAGGACTTTATCGGGATTGTACTTGATTGAGTGTGATGTCACAAACATTTGTGCGGATCTAGATTGTGTTAAGGAATACAATAGGTTGAGAAGAGAGTATGCGCCACATTTGCCTCAGTATCCTTTGTTTGAGAAACGTGTGGTAGGCCGGAAACGAAGAAATGTGACCAATACTGGGGAGGTTGTAGCAAAAAGACGAAAAGTCGATGAACCTGAAATTATAAGCAGAAACAAAAAGGATTCTGTTGAAGATGTTGTTGGTTTTCAATTTGAAAACAGTTCTGGTGTCAACTGCTATGCTAATGTAGTGGTTAATGTTTTGTTTTCTCTAGAAAATGTAAAAGAAGAGATTGTGGTCAATTCTGATCAAAGATTTTGCAGTTTGTTAAATTCTGTGTTAGAGAAATGTAGCACTGATAGAACAAACATAGAAAGTGTGTCTGAAATTCGAAATCTGTTAGACAGATGTTCAGGCCAAACACAATTCTCTCAAAATAGTCAGCAAGATTGTCAGGAGTTTTTAATGTATATGCTTGATGTATTGCATGATGAAGGTGTAGATGTAGATCACCTGTTTGGGCTTTCTTATCAATGGCAGCATGACTGCGAGAACTGTAGGGTATCAAGTACTACTAGTGTAGACTCAGAAAGATTTATATATTTAACTTTGCCAGACAGTAAATCAGTCTCTTTTAATAAGCTAGTAAAAGCAGCTGATCACAACATGGAGTGTAGCCAATGTAAATCTGAAATGATGTCCACATTATTTATACGAACATATGGCCAGTATGTCATTTTAATGTTCCAACGATGTAGGCCTGATGGAACAAAATTGACAACTTTAATTAAAAATTTTGTGGCTTCACAGTTGTCAATATCAGGAAGGACTTTTGTAACTGTAGCAATTATATATCATGATGGTCCTTCAATAACATCAGGACATTATACAGCTTATTTAAAGTGTAGAAATGGCTGGTCATTCTGCAATGATTCTGTTTTAATTTTCACAAAAAAATTGCCATATGACCTTAAAAACTCTTACCTGGTGTTTTTAAAACCAAAATTTTAGGGAAAGAATCTCGGGATGTGCTCTGAGGAATTTCAAGAAGTTCTCATGGCTCCTACACTATTTGGCCTTGAGGATAAGTGTAGTACAGAGACATAACTTCTTACCATAACACTGGACGTCATGGAGAAATACGTGCACTTTGAATGAGTTCAGAAAAACTATTTCTTTTTATAAGCTAATTGAAGCAGCCAATCAAAACATGGAGTAGAGGGAATGTAAGTCTGCAATGCTGTCTACTGTTTTACATTGCTTTGTGATTAAAAGTGATGTAGAGAATTAAATAATTGTACTAGTCATAAAGGTAGTGTAAGTCTGCTTCATAGTAAGCAGTATCAGTGTGATAGGAAATGTAGAACATGATTGAGCAAGAAGGGGAAGATATTACTAGTCCAGGATTGTGTAAATGATCTTCAACATTTTAATTCTGAAAGTTGCGGAAATGCGAAAAGACGGGATTGGCTTACAAGAAATCCAAGAGTTATAAATGGGTCTGAGAAGATTTGGCCTTGTGGAAACTTGTGGTAGAGAGCAAGAAGTCATTTATTGTATGTAACATGTTTTTGAAAACGATGGAGGTTTTCTTTCAGAAAGTGGCGGGTTGAAAGTAATAACAGCACAACAGAGTGTAAGCTGTTCATAGGACATCCTTGGCCGTCATGGAAAGTAAGTTAACTTTAAGGAGTTCTGAATTCTGCTTTGTTATGTTGTATGGGTTTTTTAAACACAATCATTTTGATTGTGTTTTTTTTTCCCCGCTGTTATATGATGAATACCTTCAAGTCACTGTTTTTAGTGAAATTTGATACATTCTGAGAACAGCAAAAATAAACCATTTAACATGTATAATTAATTCTGTTCTGTTTGCATTTATGATGTACATGTAGAACTGTGTAGGAGGCATGGAGAAGGTGAGGCTTCTGTAAGTGTCAAAGTTGTTGCATACAGTGAACACATTCACACATCGGTCCACTCTTCCTTGGATGTGGTGGAGGTGGTGGGGAAGCACCAGCTGAAGCTACTAAAGAAGCCATTGCTCACTGGTAACAAAGGGTCTTTGTCTCACAATGATGAAAGTCAGAGTGAGGAAAGAAAGAGGGATTTTCATCATTTGGGAAAAACAATAGTTCTCAACCAATGAAAAGTGTTCATTTTAGATTATATGACCTAGTCTTACATCATTAGGAAACCAAAAGTGAAATGAACCAATGAAAAGTGTTATTACCAAGTCACATGACCTGCTGTGTTTACGTTACACGCTTTGCAGGGCCTCCCGGTTTGCTTCCAGAAACCTGTGCTTTGCGACTCGGTAAGTGTACCAGTTCGCTAACGTAGTACGCCATATGACGTATCGCGCGAGAACGCGAAACGTCATGCGGACGGGAGGCGTCACGATGTTGTTTTTTAACGCGGCAGTTGCGGTAAAGAAACGTTTACCGGCTCGCGGTCTATTTCGCGGCATCAAGGTCAGCTAACGGGAAGCTTCCCGATTCGCGAAGCGGGAACGAAGAAATTTTTTTTTTTTTTTTTAAAGTTATTAATAAACATATAAAATATATTTTGGGATTTAAAGAAGAATACATTTTACAGCTACAGATATTTGCTATTAAAAAACCATTGAAATTCACTGAAAAAACCATAGGTTATAGATTATATATAGTTAGGAATTAGCATTTACAAAACCTTGAAAATTCACTGAAAAAAACATAGGTTATAGACCATATATAGTTAGGAATTAGCATTTAAAAAACCTTATTTTACTCACACAAAACCATTGAAATTCCATATATAGTTAGTTGCACTAACTATATATCGCGCACCCGCAATCCACTGCTGATGATGTCACATATTACATCATTCATGACATGGTCAGTGACATCACTGATGACATCACTGATGACATCTCAAATGACATCACTGATGACATCACTGATGACATCTCATTTGACATTATTCTTGTGCTAATACGATAAACCTCTTCAGACTCTAATATAACCTTAGATACACTCAGTGTATACAGAAACTCACACACTGTCACTCATCCATGGAGTTACTCACACACCTAGTCAGTCATGCAAAGAAACAATCTCACCTCCATTTCCTCAACTATACAGTTATACACACCTTACTTATTCAAGCATATACTAACACATATTTACTCTCTTATACAATCCCTGATACAAGTTCACAATGATCCATACAGCTACTCACACATTCAGTGGCTCTCATGCACAGTTATTTATATATGCCAACTCTCACATGTGCTGTGTTTTACATATGTACTTACTTTGACATGTAGCACTGAGATATCCATTCACTCACCAATGCACTCATGCACACAGTCAACCACCCATACAGCTGTTTCCACATGCACTTTTGAACCTATACATCTAGTGAATCAACTGCTCACACATCTATGCACAGAGTCATACACCTCCCAGGCACCCACACACACACTCAGTCTCCCATACAAATACTTGAGCAACCAATCAATAACCCATATACTTACTCATATAGCTACTGATCAACACATGCAGCAGTTTACAGAACAACAAACATAATGATGCACAAATTAAGACAGTTTAGTCACTAACCCGTGCACTCAGTGAGACACATTTAATCACTCACTCATACAGTCAGTCATGCACCTACTAAATCCTTCGTCCAGACACTTATACATCCACTCATTCTTCAATATTTAAGACATATTTAAACTTTACAGAAACAAAAAATCACTGGATGTTGTTATCAGTGATGTCATTTGAGATGTCATCAGTGATGTCATCAGTGATGTCACTGACCATGTCATGAATGATGTAATATGTGACATCATCAGCAGTGGATTGCGGGTGCGCGATATATAGTTAGTGCAACTAACTATATATGGAATTTCAATGGTTTTGTGTGAGTAAAATAAGGTTTTTTAAATGCTAATTCCTAACTATATATGGTCTATAACCTATGGTTTTTTCAGTGAATTTTCAAGGTTTTGTAAATGCTAATTCCTAACTATATATAATCTATAACCTATGGTTTTTTCAGTGAATATATATATATATATATATATATATATATTCACTGACAAAACCATAGGTTTCACACCAGTTATAGTTAGCTGAACATTTTACTCATACAAAACCATTGAAATTCCCACGTTATAGTTAGTTGGACTCACTATAACTCGCGCGCCCGCAATCCACTGCTGATGATGTCACATATTACATCATTCATGACATGGTCAGTGACATCACTGATGACATCTCAAATGACATCACTGATGACATCACAGATGACATCATCCAGTGAATGTGTGTTTCTGAAAAGTAAATATATGTATTATATTTTGAAGAATGAGTGGATGTATGAGTGACAGGATGAAGGATTTAGTAGGTGCGTGACTGTATGAGTGAGTGATTAAATGTGTCTTACTGAATGCATTGGTTAGTGACTAATCTGTTTGAATGTGTGCATCAGTATGTCTGTTGTTGTGTAAGCTGCTGCATGTGTTGATCAGTAGCTATATGAGTGGCTATATGGGTTATTGATTGTTTGCCCAAGTATTTGTATGTGAGGCTGAGTGTGTGTGTGGGTGGCTGGGAGGTGTGTGACTCTGTGCATAGATGTGTGAGCAGTTTATTCACTTGGTATATGGGTTCAAGAGTGCATGTGGAAAGAGCTGTATGGGCGGTTGACTGTGTGCATGGGTGTGTTGGTGAGTGAATGGATATCTCAGTGCTACATGTCCAAGTAAGTACATATATAAAACACAGTGCATGTGAGAGTTGGCATATATAAATGACTATATATGAGAGCCTGTGATTGCGTAAGTGACTGTATGGATCAATGTGTACTTCTATCAGTGATTGTAAAAGAGAGTAAGTATGTGTTAATCTATGTTTGAATAAGTAAGGTTTTGTGTGTATAACTGTATAGATGAGGATATGGGAGTGTGATTTTCTTTGCATGACTGACTAGGTGTGTTAGTAACTCTATGAATGAGTGGCAGTGCGTGAGTGTCTGTATAGGTGTATGAGTGCATATAATAGTGTTGTATTGATGACTGACTGTATGTATGAGTGATTGTATGTGTGAATGAGTGGATATGTGTGTAGTCTTAGGAATCAGTGAGTGCGTATGTAGTAACTGGTATTGGTGTGTCAATGGTTTCTGGAATGGTAGTCTGTATTTAACACTGGATGTATCAAAGGTTAGATTAGAGTGTGAGGAGGTGCATCGTATTATCACATGAATGATGTCATCAGTGATGTCATCAGTGATGTCATTTGAGATGTCATCAGTGATGTTATCAGTGATGTCATTTGAGATGTCCTCAGTGATGTCATCAGTGATGTCATTTGAGATGTCATCAGTGATGTCATCAGTGATGTCACTGACCATGTCATGAATGATGTAATATGTGACATCATCAGCAGTGGATTGCGGGCGCGCGAGTTATAGTGAGTCCAACTAACTATAACGTGGGAATTTCAATGGTTTTGTATGAGTAAAATGTTCAGCTAACTATAACTGGTGTGAAACCCATGGTTTTTTCCAGTGAATTTCAAAGGTTTTTAAAATGCTAATTCCTAACTATAACGATTGTGAAACCTCTGGTTTTTTCAGTGAATTTCAAAGGTTTTTTAAAAGCTAATTCCTTTGAATATCAAGTTTGTAACCTACGATTTTTTGTTTTTTTTTTATTAGCTGTTTTGTATAACTATTAATTATTATTAATTTATTTAAAAAAAATATTTTTTCAATGTATTTTTGTTTTTTTTATCATTTTTTCCTGGGGCGCTCAGGGTGCGCGCACCGGTAAGCTTACCCGTATCATTTTGTCTTGAAGCGCTCAGGGTGCACGCACCGGTAAGCTCACCCGAGAGCGCAGCGAGAGCGCCATTTCTGCATTCGTAAAAAAAAATATGTATGAAAACTAAATAATAATGGAAGACATTCAGTACCAGACTTATAAAAGTAGTATTTTTGATTTTCAGAATGGAAATGATTTTGCATTTCCGTAAAGCTAGCAAAATGTCATTAAGGCGCGCCGCGTAAGTGCCCACGGAAGCACCCACGTTCGTGCTGCGTAAGCGCCCCCGGAAGCGCTCCGGTGCGCGCAGCATAAGCGCGTCAAGTCATGTGACCTTAAAATAACACTTTTCATTGGTTGCTAACAGTTTTTTTTACAAAGAACGAAAACCCCACCCATTTCCTACACTTCTTCTTTCACTTTTGTGACTGCAATACCTGTTTTTTTCTGCTCAACCTTTTTGGGATTATAATGGCTGCTAGACCCACCAGTAGCAGTGAGGACTCGGATGAGTTCATACAGGAAGAGGCTCCTCAGCCCAGGGTAAAAGAGCACTTCATTTGGAAGTTTTCACAATACCAGCTGATAAAAAAAAGGTGAATGCTCCAAAGGTGGAGTGCAGAATTTGCCATACTGTCCTTTCATGGGGTGACCCTACAAGGAAATACAATTTTGGAAATTCGACCATGATTCGGCACGTTCAGAGGAGGCACCCCCAGAACTATGCCCGGTAGAATGTCAGAGCTCTGGCACGAGATGCTCCAAGGGATGGTGCTTCAACGTCGACTGGAGGACCAACTGCATCATCGGTGAGGGGGCGACCTGAACAGCTGATTCCTAATATTCAGCCTGTTTTTGATGGCATCACAGTCAAATGTAAAGACTGTGATGAACTACTTTGTTACGGTGAACAAAGTATTATGAACATTGTCCGAACAAGAGAAAACCACCGCTGCCGTCTACACAGCCCTAATTTTGACTTTTTTTTGCTCCTGTTGTGCAGTGTTGAGAAAAAAACGAAAAAAGAAGAAAAAAAAAAGTTCTTTTTAGTACTACCTCCAATTCTCAAAAAAAGAGCTGTATTCTTAAAAAATTCAAAAAGAGTAACTGAAGTGGAGTGCAGTGAGAGAGGAAAGGAAAGGAGAATGAGTGAGAAAGCAAAGAAAGGGACGAGAGGGGAAGGGAAGTGAAGTAGGGGGACTGAAAGAAGGTGAGTGTGGGAGGTGAGTGAAGAGAAGGGGAGTGAACATGGGGAATGAGGATAAGTGAAGAAAATGTAGTAATGGAACGGGTGTGTGGAAGGGTAAGAAAAGAGCAGTGATGTTGAGGAAAGAGTGGAGATACAGACTGGATAAAGGCAAGTGAGTGTGAGACAAGGTGAGTAAGGGAGTGAACAGACAGAGAAAGTGAAAGAAAAAGTGAGAGTAGAGGACTGAGTGAGGGAGGAAAGAAACATAAGTGAGGGAGTGTGGCTGTGTTATAGGGAGTGAGCGTGATAGAAGAGGAGTGACAGACTAAGGGGTCAGCGAGAATGAGGCTAACAGAGAGAGAATGAGGGAAGGGGAGTGTAGAAGTAAGAGAACAGAGGGAGTAAGAGAAGGAGTTAGTGAAGTGGAGTAAGGAGAGTAAGGGAAGAGAAAAGAGTGAAGGAGCAAAAGAAGGAAAGAGACAGGAAGGAAAGTAAAGGTTAAGGTCTGAAAGAAGGTGAGTGTGGGAGTATGGCTGAGTTATAGGGAGTGAGCGTGACAGATGAGGAGTGAGAGACTAAAGGGACAGAGAGAATGAGGCTAACAGAGAGAGAATGAGGGAAGGGGAGTGTAGAACTAAGAGGACAGAGGGAGTAAGAGAATGAATTAGTGAAGTGGAGTCAGGAGAGTAAGGGAAGAGAAAAGAGTGAAGGAGCAAAAGAAGGAAAGAGACAGGAAGGAAAGTAAAGGTTAAGGTCTGAAAGAAGGTGAGTGTGGGAGTATGGCTGAGTTATACGGAGTGAGCGTGACAGAAGAGGAGTGAGAGACTAAGAGGACGGAGAGAATGAGGCTAACAGAGAGAGAATGAGGGAAGGGGAGTGTAGAAGTAAGAGGACAAAGGGAGTAAGACAAGGAGTTAGTGAAGGGGAGTAAGGAGAGTAAGGGAAGGGAAAAGAGTAAAGGAATGAAGAAAGGGAAGAGAGAGGAAGGAAAGTAAAGGAGAAGGTCTGAAAGAAGGTGAGTGTGAGAGAGAAGTGAGGAAAAGGGAAGTAAACATGGGGATTCAGAATAAGTGAGGCAAGTGCAATAAGGGAACAGGGGTGTGGGAGCATCAGAGAAGAGTAGTGAGTTTAAGGAAAAGAGTATAGGGAAAGTAAATTTAGTACATCAAACTTACCTTATAAGTAATGTAAACTTAATTACATATTTTCATTAAATTTAATATCTGTGAAAGAGAAAAAAAATAAGTTAGAATATTTATAATATATATTTTACAATACAAGAGACAAAGTAGGAGATTAAAAGTCATAAAGAGTTAGTAAGAGATAAAGTAGAAGTGAAGGACTCACAAAGGAAAATAAAGGAATGGCGAAGGTCAGAGAGAGTTAAAAATAAATAGAGAGAGAGCAACTTACTAAAAGGACAATGAGATGGATACATTCAGTGACAGTGAACAAGAGCAGGAGAGAGAAATGAACTGAAGGTGAGTAGGATACTAAAGGAATGTGCATTAGGAAAACTAAAGGAAGAAAGGGGAGTAAAGAAAGGGGAGTGAGTGACAGAGAAGCGGGAGTGAATAACGGTGGATTAATGATAATGAGGCATGGAAGGTGAGTGAGGGTGAATGTAGGGTTGTAAGACAGTGAGGAGACAATGGGACTGAGGGTAACAGAGAGGGAGTGAGGGAAGACAAGTGAGAATATAAGAGAACAGAGGTAGGAGTATCTCTGATCATATTAATCATTAAATTCCTAAAGCTCCACCAGTGCTTCAAAGTGGTCCAAAACGCTAAAAAATGATGGAAAATGAAAAAAATTCATCATTTCCGAGGCTTTATAATATTCCTTGGATTATGTATATCTTCAATTAATTTTAAATCCCTTTATTAAAAAGTTTTTCTTTTGTGCTCCACTGGTGCAACGGCTCAAGTCTGAGAAGCTGCACCAGTGGAGCAAAAGCTACACTGGTGTAGTCGAAGCTACACTGGTGTAACAGAAGTCAAGCTACAGTTACCTGACTTTTGTAATGGGGCCGCTGATTGGTCACAGCCAAATCCACCACTTGGATGGTTAGGGAGCCGAGCAGGAGGAGACCTGTTCGATGATGCGACACATGCAGTGTCCCTGTATGCAGATGGTTTACTCTTATACCTCCAGGATATCCGTTCTGACCTCTTCTCAATACAGGTCACACTCTATGCAATTGCCCATGCAGCTGGTGTCTGAGTCAACTGAGCAAAATTGTGCATATACCCGCTGAATTCTGGCATAGCCCCACTTGAGGTGAGTACTTTGCTAAGCTGGAGGGGGGCCACAGTCTGATACCTTGTAGTTCACCTTTACCATACACCGGCTACCTTTACAATGGAAAGCTAAGAAAAGCTCTGTTTACACTGAAGTCGCAAGTACAGTTTTGGAAAAATCTCCCTTCAGCCACCACTAGGAAAATATCCCTGTCCAAGAAAATAATTTCACCACTGATTGTCCAAATATTTTGCAAACCATCCAATTACCCTCCTCCCCGGTGCTTCTTCCAATAACTAGACGCCCAACTGGGAGAACATTTCTGCTGACACAAACATGACCAAATTTCATTGCAAATTCTGCAAATACCAGTTGGCATTCTTTAAAGCTTATTACTTATTGGCACAGCTGCAATGGGTTTCAACCAAGTTGGCGGGTTGTAACATGGTTGAGAGGTGCCATGGGTCTGGTCCTCTTGCACTGGTCATGATAAGAGGCTACCTGATCCCCAAAATGACTCCCACTTCCCCATGGTCCCTGCCATTGTCAGTAGCCCACTTGTGCAGCACCAATGTTCATCTCCTCACAGGCCAAATCCCCCCGAACACCATGGTGTTCCCCTTGCGGGGCATTCCACGATTCCCCCGCTACTACTCAACCACGGAACTATGGAGCTGTCACCAGCATTCACTAACCACATTCTGTGATCTTTACACTGACGGCCACCTACTTAACCTTGACCAAAGTATCTCAGAGCACGTTATGCCACTGGGACAGTATCTTACCTATGGAAAAATATGCAACAGCTGCCAGGTCCTCTGGTCCACACACTGCTGGAAACCTCAGACACACGCTGTCATGCAGGGGGGCACCTGGAAGCATTGATTTATAGGGAGATGGGGCAACACACTGTGTTTACACTGACTGCTCTGTGGGCCAAGTGGGAGGACAACATAGGGAAGGCACTACATGACAATCAATGGAACAAGCCTTTGCATTCTCAAAATGCTCGATTTAAAGGAATACAGTTGTCTATCCTACACCGAGTCTCTCTGACCCCAGAGTAGCTCAACTGCTGTATTCTCACTATGGCAATGAGATAAGGAGTGATATGAAAGTTCTATTTTAACAGCTTGCACACAATGATGACCTAACCCTGTCAATTCAATCTGGACCTTAATCGGCTCTAGTCTGCACCAATTCACAACTCTGTCTGGGCCCTCCCTCCTGCCTTTGCCATGCAGCCTCTCTATCTCGCACCCCACAGCAGCTGCATGCTATCCCAGGTCCTAGCTACGCCTGCTGCAACATCTACACCACAACTGGAGCCCCGCTCTGTTTATCTACCCATGCTATTTTCTGACAAGAATTTTCCGCTCTCTAAGTCTAAATCATGATCCTCCTCCCCTAGTTTATGGGTACCACGCTGGTTAGGTGGGTAGCAACCTCAATGCACAATGTCAACACACTCATCGCTCTACATGAGGAGATGTTAATGGCTCTCGATCAAACTTTTAGACCTTGCATGTTTGTTACAATTTTACAAAAGATAGTAATATGATATTGTAAGATTCTAGGTCCGCTTTAGGGCATGTACTGCTATGTCTGTTTGCTATTGTAAACTCTAATAAAAACAGTCAAATAAAAACAGGCACACCGGGCCTTGCACTTCATGTGAAAAGCATAGAGTTCCACCTTGGAGCGCTATGAAAATTATAGTAAGCTCTCCTGGGGTGATGAATGTAATGAACAGGAGGCTTTCTTTCTTTCTTCGATACTATATTTTGAATTTCTTGTCAGGAATGTTTTGCTGTAGACAGCCATACAGATTATACCATGTATCACATATAGTGGAATCAAGGAATCATCAATTAACCATGTCACCGGTAAAAACCATAAAACTGGTTGACACAATTATATAATGATGACCATTAGTAAAATTTGCAATAAGAATAATGAAATACTAGACAATGAAATATGTAAAATTTTGTATTACATAAACCGCAATTCCTCCAATTTTTAGGAGACTTACTGTTTTTTTTAATGTTGCTGTGGGGCTTCTACACTGCCTGAAGCCCTCACAACATTAAATGCTCAGTAGTGCCCTTGCCCATTGTCCCTAGTTATGAACTCTCAGGGAAGAAGCCTTGGCAATTGTCTTCAGTCTGACCCTTCTTCTACAAAATGTAACATCTCTCTGGTGACTAACTATGCCACTTGGAACCTTTAAGAAAGATTTCAAGTCTGAGAGAGAACAAAACACCACTAAATCCTCTTGCACACTGAAATAATTAAGTTAAACCTAGTATAAAAGAACTTACCAAACCAAATTCAAGCTCAATTGCAGCTATTAGAACAAGAGTATTAAGATCGCATAGCTTGTGTAAAATCTGGCCTTCTATCTTATCCAGAAAACTCCATTCTCTTACTGGTATAGATTCTATAGAATATAACAAGGTGGGAGGGGTTTTAGCTTTAAAAACTAAAAGCAAATGTGAGAAATGTCTTCAACCCATAACGCAATAGAATATGCGTAGACCATTTGCATTCAATGCTGCTTTGCAGGAGCTGTGTTCAGTTTGGGGAATGATCTTTGTACTACTTGAAATTACTTTCCCCAAATAGAGGTAAGAATCTACAATCTCAAGTTTTCCGGAACCAATTCCCCTATTAAATTTACAAACTTTTCAGATTTTGCCTTGTTTAATAATCAGAACCTTTATGCAGTTGTTTATTTTTCCAAACCAATAGGGGTCAGGACAATAATTATTTGGTACATCATTCCATGTAGTTGATGTAGCATGTCTTTGGTCGGGAGGGGGCCCCTAGGAGGGGAGTCCTGGGGGTGGTGGCGGTGGGTGTTGTGGTACTGTTGGGGCTCCGAGCTTCATGATCAGGGGCTCCATGGCATCTGTTGCCCTTTAGATGAGGCTGTGGGCTGTGCTCCCTTTTGTGGTGCAGGCTGTGGTCCAACTTTGCACCAGGTCAGAGCAGGTGTTAGTTTCCTGCTGCTAACGCACCTCATTGCATGTGTTGTGGTCGTGTTGCCGATCTGTCTGGTCGTTGAGAATGTTGCAGAGTGATGTTGTGGTGGCTTTTTGTACGGAACGCCTATTCTGCATCTTATAAGCTTTAGTTGAGGGTGTCATCTGTGGCAATGAATTTTGCGGGTGCTATTTCAGGTAAACTGGTGCTATGGGCTGTTGGCACCAGCTTGTGAATGCAGCGATACATTTATCGCGACTTTAGCTGTGATAAAGGGCTGTTAACTCCTTGAGAATATGCCCCATTGAGTGTTAATGCCTCAAACGAAACAACATGTCATCTGTACCACAAAACGCTAAGTTTAGCAGAAAAGGGTTTAAAATGTGAGCTGTGTTCACCTAATCAAACAGAGATGGCTAAATAACTAAAGAGTGTGAGGTGAAGAGAGACAGAAGACGACAGAAAGAACAGACAAGATCACTATCCAGATTGTATCCAAATGTGTATATAATTCACATGGACACAGTAACTAATTAGCCATAAAACACACCAGAGAAAGCTTCGAAGAGAGACTGTTCTCAAAGTAAATTTATCGTAGGTGCAAAGCAACATCAGTAGTTTTAGTTTTATTTACTTTAAAGAAAAGAAATGGGTTCTGCTTTTGCAACATGCAACTGATTTTTTATAAGGCTCAGAATTGCTTTTACTAGGCAGCTAATTGATGGTTTTAACCCCTTCGCTGCCTGGCCACCAATGACATGCCTTTATTGGCTATTTGGGGTAGTTCATGCTTGGGCCCCATAACTTTTTGTCCACATAAGGTCCACATAAGGTTTCCTCGGCAAATGTGTTTCCTTTTCTTCCAACATCTTAAGGATTCTAAAGGAACCCAAGGTTTGTGGATTCACCTGGAGGGCACCAAGAAATTAGGCAAAATATAGCTACATTTATATTTTTGGGCACAAAAATGGGGATAATGTGCTGCAGAAGACAGCGTCTGTTTTTTTACCCTGCAAAAGGTATCAACAAAGGGTTTGTGGTGTCAAAATCACATATTTCACAGCTTGTAGGACCAGCAAAACCTTTTTGAGGAAAACCAACATTTTTTACACAGTTTTGTCATTTTACAGGGACATAGCATATTTTTCCTATTTTTTGTGCTTTCAACTGCCTCCAGTTAGTGGGAGAAATGGTTTTGAAACAATAATGGATCCTGGAAAGCTATACATTTCTGAAAAGTAGACTAAAGTCTAAATTTAGAAAGGGGTCATTTGTGTAGATCATTCAAGGATATTTTCTATGGAAACTTACAGTTTAAAATAAAAGAATATTGAAGTGAAGTTGAAAAAAACTGCCATTTGTGCCTATGTTTTCCGCTCTAACTGATTTTTGAAAGCAAAATACCATTATATCCGCTGGACCCTTCTGGCTGTGAGGATATATAGGACTTGTTGGTTCACCAAGAACCTGAGGAACCCAGAGGCAATAACTGAGCTTCGTCTTGATATGGTTTTTCATTATGTACTGGGTATATGGCAATTAATTTGGTAAAATATAAAGAGTGAAAAAAGTACCAAGAAAACCTATATGTTTCTAAAATCGGAGTAAAATATAGAGTTTAAAAGCAGTAGTTATTTGCACAACGCCAAAATTGTGGGTACCCATACAAGCATGTGAATTTGAGGGCATTTTTCAAAATGACTTATGTTTTTAACAAATAGTCTTACATTTGGGAGGCAGAAATGCGAAGAAAGTAAATTGGTAATAACGCTTGCTCTACTATTCTGTGTTTCCCTAGGACATCCCTATTCCCCCTAAGTCTCCCAATAAAAATGGTACCTCTCTTGTGTGGGTAGGACCAGTGCCTGCGACAGAAAATGGCCCAAAACACAGCGTTGACACATCAACTTTTTCCAGGGGAATCCAGGGTGGGGTGACTTGAGTGGCTCTCACCAGGTCTGGGTCCCCAGAATCTTTTGCAAACCTCAAACTTTGGAAACAAAGACAAATTTTTCCTCACATTTCTGTGATGGAAAGTTCTTGAATCCGAGGGAGCCACAAACTTCTCCCCACCCAGCACTTTCCAAAGTCTTGAGATAAAAATGGTACCTCACTTGTGTGGGTAGGCATTGTGCCCTCAACAGAAAACTGACCAAAACGCAACATGAACACATCACATTTTTCCAGTAAAAACAGACCTTTTTTTGCAATGTGCTTAGCTGTGGATTTTGAACCCTAGCTCAGCCGGCAGTTAGGTAAACCTAGCAAACCTATACTTTTTGGGAAATTAGACACCCAGGGGAATTCTGGATGGGGTGACATTTGTTGCTCTCACCAGATTCTGTTACCCAGAATCCCTTGTAAACCTCAAACTTTGTAAAAAAAAACACATAAGTTTTCCTCACATTTCTGTGATGGAAAGTTCTGTAATCTGTGGTGAGCCACAAACATCCACCCACCCGGCATTTCCTGGAAAGTCTCCTGAGAAAAAAGGTTCCTCACTTGTGTGGGTAGGCCTAGTTCTCGCGTTGGAAACGGCCAAAAATGCAGCTTGGATACATCACATTTTTCCAGTGAAAGCCGGCATTTAAGGAAACTTTGTATACCCATACATTTTCAAAAACTAGACACTCAAAGGAATCCAGAATGTCAATACTTGTGTGGCTTTCAGCAGGTTCTGTTAACCAGAATGCCTTACAAACCTCAAACTCTGTCAGAAAAACTCATTTTCCTCACATTTCTGTGATGGAAAGTTCTGGAATTCGTGGGGAGCCTCAAACTTCCACCCACCTGGCATTCCACAAAGTCTCCCAATAAAATGGTACCTCACTTGTACCGGTAGGTCTAGTGCTTGCAGCAGAAAATGGCCCAAAATGCAGAGTGGACACATTACATTTTTTGAACCCTAGCTCAGCTCGCAGCTAGGAAAACCTTGCACACCTATATATTTCTGAAAACAAGACACCCAGAGGAATCCAGGATGAGGTGATTTGTTTGGCTCCCACCAGCTTCTGTTACCCAGAATGTCTTGCAAACCTCAAACTTTGTCAAAAAAACTATTTCTCCCAACATTTCTGTGATGGCAATTTCTGGATTCTGTGGGAAGCCAAAAACTTCCACCCACCCGGCATTTCCCAAAGTCTCCTGATAAAAATTGTTCCATAGTTGTGTGGGTAGGAAATGGCCCAAAACGTATTTTTGAGGCATCAAAAATGAGCGTTCACTAAACAACCTAGATTTGCAGAGGGGTTGCCTTTGTTTTTGGCCCCAGGCTCGGCAGCCATGTAGGGAAACCTACCAAACCCAGCCATTTCTGAAAACTAGACACCCGGGAAAGTTCAATGATGGGGGCATGCATGGATCCCCCAATGTTTTCATACCCAGAATTCCCTGTGAATCTCAAAGTATGCTAAAATAAATTCACCCAGGGTTCCTCTTGTTCTCCCAATTAAAATGATATCTCACTTGTGTGGGTGGGCCAAGGGCCTGTGACTGGGAAGGGCCAAAAACATTGGGATTGAGGATATAGCACAATATATTTTAAGCGCTACACTTTTTTAAAAAGCTGTTTCTGCATTGGATGATCGCACAAGTGAGGTATCGTTTTACTCGGGAGATCAAGGGGAACGCTGGATGGTAGGAATATTGTGCCGGCACTGCAATTCACCCCTAGAAATGTAGGAAAAACGTGACTTTCTTGCAAAATGTGAGGTTTACAGGTGATTCACGCAAAGTACACATCCTTGGACCCCCTGGGTGGCTAGTTTTCAGAAATGTCTGGATTTGATAGGTTTCCCTCTTGGCCACGGAGCCCGGGGCCTAAAATGCAGGTGACCCTCTTGTAAAACCAAGTTGTTTTGTGATTAAACTTTTTTTTACACCTATACTATAATGTTTGGGCCATTTTCTGTCACGGGCACTAGGCCTACCCACACAAGTGGGGTACCATTTTTATCAGGAGACTTTGAGGAACACTTGGTGGTAGTAAATGTGTGCTTGCCCGGTGAATCCACAACTCTGCCACACACAAATGTAAGGAACATGTGATTTATTTTGCCAAATTTGAGGTTGCTGGTGATTTTGGTTAGGAAAACATGGGGAATCCACCCAAGCCACACATCCTTCGACTTTACCGGGACTCGACTTTTCAGAAATGTCTGGGTTGGGTAGGTTTTCTTTCATGGCTGCTCAGCCTGCGGCCAAAAATGCAAGGGACCTCCTTGGAAAACCAGGTTGTTTTGAGATTGCTAATTTTTTATGCCTCCACAATACGTTTATGGTCCTTCCCTGTGGCGGACACTTGGCCCACACACACAAGTGAGGTACCATTTTTGTTGGAAGACTTAGGACAATGCTAAGCGGAAGGAAATTTAGGGATTCTTTCTGATTCTAGAAGAAAAAGGCACAGTAATGCAAGAAAAAATTGGGACTGTAGTCACATAAAAGGATTTGCAGAGCATTTTGGGTAGGAAAACATGCCAAAATATATGAAAGGGACACCTGTACTCCCCTGAGTTTCTACTTTATGAAAATATCAAGAGTTGGTAGATTTTCTATAGAAATAATTTACACCCTGCCAGAGAAAGCCAGAACATGTAATTCACACACATACTGGTTGGATTTGGCACAAGTGTGAGTGATGGTTCAGTATCTAAAATTTTATTAACAAGAGATTTCACAAAAAGGAAATGCACTGTTAATCGTTAAAAGGTTAAAAACCTGAACCGATGACCCACAGCTCGTGAGCTGTAAAGCCCAGACAAGGCACCAATCTCTTTACTGGCCCTTTACACGCCTTTCATTTGTGACCCTTGCAAGACCATTCACACTGCCAGCAGCGGGCTGAGCACATTACAACACTTGCATAAATAGGCAGCATCATTCAAGGGCCCATCACTATCATATGCCCACATGCCTGACATAGCAACCACACCAGCTGAGTGTGAACTGGAGTTTGTCTAGCAATGTGTGTAGTGACCACACCACCAGCCAAGAGCCAGTCAATGCATACTACATGCCAAGCACCAGTCCACTCACACCATCGGCCAAACACCAGTCCACGCACACCTCCAGCCAAGCACCTGTCCACACACACCACCAGACAAGTGCCAGGCCACGCACATCGCTAGCCAAGTGCCATTTCATGCACACTGCCAGCCAAGCATCAGTCCACAAACACCACCAGCCAAGCATCAGTCCACAAACACCACCAGGCAAGCACCAGTCCACATACACTGCTAGTTCATGCACACTACAAGCACAACAGCTATAACAGCTCCAACTAAATATATCACACTTATGTCAACCATGAAATCTGAATAAAAATATAAAACGATACAGACCAGTCAGTTTACTTTTGTGCCCATGGTTACAATCAAAAACTCTGTTGTGTGTTGTACAGTTTTAAACATGTGGGCAGACACAGTCCAGGATTAGAAGGACAATAGGGGCAGTACATATGACCCTTCAGGCAAAGACTTCATTTTTTAGCTGGAAAGTCTTGGGAAGAAGGTGATCAGTGAAGTGGCGATCTTTCTATCTATCCAGATCCTCCACCACTGCTTCTAAAGGCACTCCTGCCTGTTCCACTAAAACAAGGCTGCCTATCAAAGACTGCTGAAACTGAACAACCATCATCTTTGAGTCTGGAGAGCAATCCTTAAAAACAACAAAGGCATTGTAGCTTGCTATACAGTGAAAGGTTCTAACCTCTCATATACTCAATCTACTCCACCTGTGTGTTTATTGTAGTCTAAAATGCATAAAGGTTTACACACTTTAGCAACCTGACCCCAAACAGTCACAGGTGAAGTACTTTCATCATGGATGGTAGTCAGCATATATAAATTTCCCTTGTAAGAAAATGTCAGAGCTAGAAGCTTATCACTACGCAAGGCGCTGCACTGTCCTGTCACATGTTTTTTCAAACTGCCTCTTTTGGGTAACCTTTATGGTTAGAGCGGATTGTGCCACAAGCAGCACTGTCAACTTTGAACAATTCCTTGAACAATGGCATATAAAAGTTTTCTCCATTTAATGTTGACCTTTGTTAAAAAGTCCTCTACCCACTACCCACAACTTTCTCGGTATCTTCAAAAGTGGAGAGACAACCAGGGAGGGTCAGTACTGAAATCCCTCCCCAGTAGACCCTGAAATTATAGACATATCCAGTACTACACTCAGACGTCATATACATCTTGATTCCAAAATGTGCCATCTTGCTAGGGATGTACTGCCTAAAAATAATTTAGACTTTGAACAGGACCAAAGACTCAACATAAGGTATTTCTAGCCTGATAACAAAGTAATCAATCATAGGCCGAACCTTAAAAAGACCGTCACAATCAGGGTGATCTCAGGGCAACACAAAAGCATTATCAACAAAATGCAACATCCGAAGAAGAAGCAATTACCAATTACGACTCATGGTTGCAGGAAATACAGATGTTGCCATCAAGAGATTAGTAGATTCAAAGCCCGAATCCTGACCTTCCTCCTCCACCTCAGACGCAGAGTCAGTCGCATAATCATGGTCAGAATAAGACTCAAAAAGCATCCTAACAACGTGCTGAATGGGCATCCTGCGGCTAGCCATAATCCTGAGTTATACAAGTAAATTGACAAATAAGTCAACAGTATCCCACAATGTGTAAAAAAAAGTAATAAACAAAGTGTGGATTTATAAAAAAAAATGACTACATGCATTTAGCTTTTGCAAGGTAAAGTTAAGCAATGCAAAACAAACAAAGACCAATATAGTGTAAAACAATACCACTCACTTGCCAGAGGAAGCTAGAGTCACCAGCACCTACTCTGCACAGACACAGCAAGCACCAATATCTCACTAAAAAAGAAAACAAAATAGAATTACACACAAAGTAACACAATACACATTATGCCCAAATACAAGGAAAATGTCACAGAAGCTAAATAGGCTGCTATTATTACAACATTTCAAAAAATACATACGTGTAGGTCATTGATAGACATTTGTAGAAAACAAAATAAAAAATGCTTACTTGCCAAGCATTTTCAACTAAACTAACTGCAGCTCTACCGGTGACGAAACCGCAAGCACAAGTTACAGCAAAGTAAAGCAAAAACTTTGCATTGAAATGAAACAGAGAAAAAACTGTTATGATCACAAAGAATGGAAAAACACGCAGACCATCAGCTGAACTAGATTTAACACATAAACTTTCCATGTGGGCACATGGACTTAAAAATACAAGGCCTATGGGGCATAAACACCCAGAATATTCACCACCGAAAGGGGAGCAACCCTTGCCCAGGGGTCCACTCCCTAAAACATTCTTGTTGGAATCACTCACCAGTGATTCTAAAGAACCTCTCGCACTGTCCCATCGGTCTGCTTCCTTTGCAAGCTCCCAAGGATCAAAGGTCAACCTCAACAGGTGTTGCCGCAACTCCGACCGACAATGACTGAGCACCTGTTCCTTGAGAATAAGACAAAACAGTTTGTCAAAATCATGTCCCGTGGGAACCTCTAACCACTCAATCAGTGCACACTGACAGTCCTCTGTAAACTCCTCCCAAGACTGGTGAGACAGTTTCCTACTGTCCCTGAACTGCAACCTATACTCCTCTTCTAGGGAAACAGGTACCATACTTGGGGAACTGGGAGTGGGACTGTCTACACTAACACTTAAATAGCTGCCACCACTGGATTCAACCCTCCCTGGGGAATCCAGAAAACCATAACTGCACTCAGGGGATAACCTATCCTCTAGGGTTACCTTCTCCCTGAACAAGGCCCTCTCAGCCTCTAGCTTGGCGTGCTCCAACCTGAGCTGTTCCATCGCTAGCTGATGCTCCCGCTCCTCCCTTCTATCCAACCACTCCTCTGGGGACAGGACAAGGGATGGGGCGCTGGTACTGACACTGGACCCAGCAAGGGACTCCCTATCTATGGGGTCCTCACTATCTGCTGGTGCCCATTCACTGTCATCCTCATTCACTTCACATTCTTCAGGGCTCCCAACAGACTCACCATCGTCATGACGTGCGGCCCGGGCCCTCTCTCGCTCACTGTGCTCAAGATCCCACTGACCCTTTTGCCATTGGATCAGGCCGTCCCTAAGCTGAGACTGAGTATCCAACTCACTCACCTCCATGCCTCCCTCTTCACAGAATCTGACCAGCTCTGACCTACTGTACCTAAAAAGACCACAGAGATCAAAAACAGGCTCCATTTTGGCGGATGTTCTCAAGAAGAGTTTGACACAGGGAACCAGGGGGTCTGAGCTTACACAGGAGTACACAATTACAAAAATTCAGCAAGATTCCTATCTCAGAGAACTTGCACTCCTCTATCCAGTGTAACACACCCTCATTCACACACACCCCCCCTGGTAAGGCAGTTTCTACCACCCCTGATTTCTCAACCTGACCATAAAGACACAGGTACCAATGTGGGAGTAGGGCGGGGAACAAGGTACTGGACACAAATCACAAAATGACACCTTTCAGGAGAAGCAATACTGATCCTCCCTAAAAAACAATAATCCCCAAAAAGTGGTTATCTAAAATTGCAGAGTTTTGTAGTGTGGCCTGTCGCCACTGTGGTACAGCGCAAACGCAAGTCCAATCCCACCGCTGCCACCAATGTTAGAAACGGGACCCCGGCCGGCCAATGCTCATGCCAAGGTCAGTCAGGGATCGCCATTTCTAAGTCAGGGCAAGGGAGTTACACACCAAGATAACCCCTGCTCACCCTCTAGGTAACGTGACGCGAGCAGCAAGGCTAATCTCGGAGGTGATGTGTAAAGCGTTTGCGCGCGCACCCCAGCGACAACACCCTAGGCCCACCACAAAGGAAACTCCACACAAGGTTATATCAAAAATAACCTTTGTATTATAATAATAAAAACACATTAGATAACACACACACTTTACAATGTGCCAACAGGCACGGGCAAGATTTACAAGGGATATGTACAGGACAGGGCCACCTGGACCACTGTCAGGGGTATGCACTTTTTCGAAATAATACTTGTAGGTATAACACTTAGCACATAAACCTATAATGAATGTAGCACGCAAATAGTAAATGTAGCATAAAACCAGTAACTACTGGTAAAGGGTAAATACCTCCTACGCAACCCTAAAACTGTAGGAAAAATCACGCAGGGACCTAGGACCTTAACCGCAGGACCTATGGAAGGAAAACCATCACCTAAGCAAGTCACATTTACCAAAGGGAAGGAAACCTAAAATAATCACCTAAGCAAGTCACATTTAGCAAAGGCAATAACACATCAACATTCCTCTAAGCAGGTCACTTTTAGCAAAGGGAAATAAAAGCATAAACAATTACCTAAGCAGGTCACTTTTAGCAAAGGTAATAACATAAACAATCCTCTAAGCAGGTCACTTTTAGCAAAGGGATAAAACATAAACAATTACCTAAGCAGGTCACTTTTAGCAAAGGTAAAAACAAACATTCCTCTAGGCAGGTCACTTTTAGGAAAGGGGAATAAAAACATAAAGAATCACCTAAGCAGGTCACTTTTAGCAAAGGTAATAACATAGACAATTGCACATGAAACATTAAAACACATTCAGAGGTGCAGGTAGAACATTTGCGCAGAAGTCACATAAATCAGTAAATTACAATGCGCAGGGGGCATATAGCACAACACTAGGATTGTCCCTCAGGCCAACTGACCTCGCAAGGGGCTGAATGCCCTGAGTCTCAATGTCAGGGAAGCTGCGTAGGCAGCACAGCACACAAAGCCTAAACATAGCAACTGTCCACTAAGTGCTGGACAGTTGTAAATCACAGATGGGCACACGTTGGAGCCTCGTGGGCTCAAGAACAAGGGGTGGCGCCCAAGTGGCGCCCAAGAGCCTCTCTGGGCTCTACAAAGTAATATGGCAACAAGAGCCTCTCTCAGGGCTCTCTAACAAATGTGGGCGCTGTGAGCCTTCTCAGGCTCTGTAGAACACTGGCACCTCAGAGACTCGGGGCTCTGCAATTACTAATGCGGGAGCCTCTCGGGGCTCGTAAATCTCAAATTGCTCCCAGGAGCCTCGGGGCTCCACTCACCAAGAATGCGGGCTGGTTGGAGTCCCTCACCGGGGACTCGAAATCTCGCAATGCCCACGAACCTTGTGAGCTCTTCAGAAATTCCCCACTCGTCGGAGCGGCCCTCTGCCAACTGGGGCCGCTCGAAGAGCAACAAAGAACCCGCCCCCCGCACTCACCGGGTCCACGCTGGTGATGCGGCGGCAGGAACACGGCTGGCTCACCTCTCTGGGCAGCGCGGGGCTCTCCCTTCACTCGTGGAGCCTCGCCGGGGACTTCGCCTCGGCTTCCCGGCTCCTCTCCTCGCTGCTCGGCCGCTGGGCGGGACTTCCGGTTGGCCTTGAGGGGGCCGCGCTGTGATTGGCCGGCCGGCCCAATACTTCCGGGTCGCCGCGGGCAGCGCGGCGGCTCGTATCAGGCAGGCAGGCGGGCTCTCAGCATCCGAGGAGTGGGCTCCCTCGTGATGAGTTAAATATCCAAGGACGGGGCAATGCCGGGTGGGCACCGGCTTCCAAATTAAATATACAGCGAGGTAGGCACTCGCTATGCCAAAAAGCGGCAAAATAAAACTGACAGATGCCGGGTGGGCACCGGCTGCACACAAAGCGCTCCCAAGCGCCGTGGACCACAGGAAAAGCGCTCCTAGCGCTTGAAATACAAATAAAGCGCTCCCAGCGCTTAGGGGAGAAATAAAGCGCTTTTAAGCGCAAAGGCAAAAGCAAAAGCTCCAGCAAGGTCTGGAGGCAGACAGGGGGGCAAGGCTGGGCCCAGAGCCAGCACACTGGGTCTCCAGGCAGGGAGACAGTCCAAGTGGCGGTCCTCCTGACCCCAGCAGCAGCAACAGCCCCCTCTGGCAGGATCCAAAAGTAGAACAGTTTCTGTGGGGACACAGCCCCATTTTTATACAGCTAAATCCTTTGTTTCCAGGGTGCAGGGTGGGGGGGCACCAGTTGCAGCTGGCTTGGGAGTACCCTTGATGGCCCAACCACCCCTTTCATTCAATGGGGAGGCTTGGGTCGTTAGACAAACCACAGGGGGGCGGAGCCAGCATTGTGTGGGGAAAAACCCAGCCCATCCAGGACCCAGGTGCACTCCTCCCACACATCACTCATGCTGATCTCACACTCACCACCGGGCAGACCCATCCAGACTTCCTGGAGCCTGGCATGCCAGCCAGCTCCAGCCAATCACGCTCCAGCACCCTCACTGCACACATACATCAATGTCCAGAAGTAGCACTTCCCAACTCGACACATACAAGCCGCACATACCATCGCGCAGCATTCATTCTCACGAGTTCACACATACCAAACTCGAGCATGCACTCCCCACACATCAGGATCTAACATGGACACACACATTCCCCATGCATTCCTATGGGAGGGCAGGCCAGCCATACTACACGCACTAGGGGTGAACCTGCCCTAAGGCCCAAGTCCAACACATAGTCTTTTTGCTTTTATTTGTGACCCTGTGGTAGTGATTTTTGGGTCTCTGCGCACTTTTTCCCTGTGTCCCAGAGTAAAAGTGCGTGCGTGTAGTATGGCTGGCCTGCCCTCCCATAGGAATGCATGGGGAATGTATGTGTCCATGTTAGTTCCTGATGTGTGGGGAGTGCATGCTCGAGTTTGGTATGTGTGAACTCGTGAGAATGAATGCTGCGCGATGGTATGTGTGGCTTGTATGTGTCGAGTTGGGAAGTGCTACTTCTGGACATTGATGTATGTGTGCAGTGAGGGTGCTGGAGCGTGGTTGGCTGGAGCTGGCTGGCATACCAGGCTCCAGGAAGTCTGGATGGGTCTGCCCGGTGGTGAGTGTGAGATCAGCATGAGTGATGTGTGGGAGGAGTGCACCTGGGTCCTGGATGGGCTGGGTTTTTCCCCACACAATGCTGGCTCCGCCCCCCTGTGGTTTGTCTAACGACCCAAGCCTCCCCAGTGAATGAAAGGGGTGGTTGGGCCATCAAGGGTACTCCCAAGCCAGCTGCAACTGGTGCCCCCCCCCACCCTGCACCCTGGAAACAAAGGATTTAGCTGTATAAAAATGGGGCTGTGTCCCCACAGAAACTGTTCTACTTTTGGATCCTGCCAGAGGGGGCTGTTGCTGCTGCTGGGGCCAGGAGGACCGCCACTTGGACTGTCTCCCTGCCTGGAGACCCAGTGTGCTGGCTCTGGGCCCAGCCTTGCCCCCCTGTCTGCCTCCAGACCTTGCTGGAGCTTTTGCTTTTGCCCTTGCGCTTAAAAGCGCTTTATTTCTCCCCTAAGCGCTGGGAGCGCTTTATTTTTATTTCAAGCGCTAGGAGTGCTTTTCCTGTGGTCCCCGGCGCTTGGGAGCGCTTTGTGTGCAGCCGGTGCCCACCCGGCATCTGCCAGTTTTATTTTGCCGCTTTTTGGCATAGCGAGTGCCTACCTCGCTGTATATTTAATTTGGAAGCCGGTGCCCACCCGGCATTGCCCCGTCCTTGGATATTTAAATCATCACGAGGGAGCCCACTCCTCGGATGCTGAGAGCCCGCCTGCCTGCCTGATACGAGCCGCCGCGCTGCCCGCGGCGACCCGGAAGTATTGGGCCGGCCGGCCAATCATAGCGCGGCCCCCTCGAGGCCAACCGGAAGTCCCGCCCAGTGGCCGAGCAGCGAGGAGATGAGCCGGGAAGCCGAGGCGAAGTCCCCGGCGAGGCTCCACGAGTGAAGGGAGAGCCCCGCGCTGCCCGGAGAGGTGAGCCAGCAGTGTTCCTGCCCCCGCATCACCAGCGTGGACCCGGTGAGTGCGGGGGGGCGGGTTCTTTGTTGCTCTTCGAGCGGCCCCAGTTGGCAGAGGGCCGCTCCGACGAGTGGGGCATTTCTGAAGAGCCCACAAGGTTCGTGGGCATTGCGAGATTTCGAGTCCCCCGTGAGGGACTCCAACCAGCCCGCATTCTTGGTGAGTGGAGCCCCGAGGCTCCTGGGAGCAATTTGAGATTTACGAGCCCCGAGAGGCTCCCGCATTAGTTATTGCAGAGCCCCGAGGCTCTGAGGTGCCAGTGTTCTACAGAGCCTGAGAAGGCTCACAGCGCCCACATTTGTTAGAGAGCCCTGAGAGAGGATCTTGTTGCCATATTACTTTGTAGAGCCCAGTGAGGCTCTTGGGCGCCACCCCTTGTTCTTGGGCGCCACCCCTTGTTCTTGAGCCCACGAGGCTCCAACGTGTGCCCATCTGTGATTTACAACTGTCCAGCACTTAGTGGACAGTTGCTACGTTTAGGCTTTGTGTGCTGTGCTGCCTGCGCAGCTTCCCTGACATTGAGACTCAGGGCATTCAGCCCCTTGCGAGGCCAGTTGGCCTGAGGGACAATCCTAGTGTTGTGCTATATGCCCCCTGCGCATTGTAATTTACTGATTTATGTGACTTCTGCGCAAATGTTCTACCTGCACCTCTGAATGTGTTTTAATGTTTCATGTGCAATTGCCTATGTTATTACCTTTGCTAAAAGTGACCTGCTTAGGTGATTCTTTATGTTTTTATTCCCCTTTGCTAAAAGTGACCTGCCTAGAGGAATGTTTGTTTTTACCTTTGCTAAAAGTGACCTGCTTAGGTAATTGTTTATGTTTTATCCCCTTTGCTAAAAGTGACCTGCTTAGAGGATTGTTTATGTTATTACCTTTGCTAAAAGTGACCTGCTTAGGTAATTGTTTATGCTTTTATTTCCCATTGCTAAAAGTGACCTGCTTAGAGGAATGTTGATGTGTTATTGCCTTTGCTAAATGTGACTTGCTTAGGTGATTATTTTAGGTTTCCTTCCCTTTGCTAAATGTGACTTGCTTAGGTGATGGTTTTCCTTCCATAGGTCCTGCGGTTAAGGTCCTAGGTCCCTGCGTGATTTTTCCTACAGTTTTAGGGTTGCGTAGGAGGTATTTACCCTTTACCAGTAGTTACTGGTTGTATGCTACATTTACTATTTGTGTGCTACATTCATTATAGGTTTATGTGCTAAGTGTTATACCTACAAGTATTATTTCTAAAAACTGCATACCCCTGACAGTGGTCCAGGTGGCCTGTCCTGTACATAATCCCCTGTAAATCTTGCCCGTGCCTGTTGGCACATTGTAAAGTGTGTGTGTTATCTAATGTGTTTTTATTATTATAATACAAAGGTTATTTTTGATATAACCTTGTGTGGAGTTTCACTTGTGGTGGGCCTAGGGTGTTGTCGCTGGGGTGCTCGCGCAAACGCTTTACACATCGCCTCCGAGATTAGCCTTGCTGCTCTCGTCACGTTACCTAGAGGGTGAGCAGGGGTTATCTTGGTGTGTAACTCCCTTGCCCTGACTTAGAAATGGCGATCCCTGACTGACCTTGGCGTGAGAATTGGCCGTAAACAACAAAATACCTGGCAGTTTAGCAGCTTCTGTTCCCTTTGGAGCAGATGGGCCTAAACATATATGGCCGATCTGTCCCCCAGGGAGGCAGAAATGGCCAGAACATTCATCCCCAAAAGGGGTGACCCTTGCCAATGGGGCACTCCCCAAAACATTTCTATGTACATACATAAAACATCCCTGGTGGTCTAGAGGTTTCTGTCCCCCTTGGGGACAGATGGACCTAAAAATATAAAGCCAATCTACTCCAAGGGGGGCAGAAATGGCCAAAACATTCATCCCCTAAAGAGGAGCAATCCTTGCCCAGTAATTATTAAATAATGAACCCCTGGCATCTAGTGGGTTTCGACTCCCATGGCGGCTAGATCAGCAGAAAGACGGCTGAATCAGCCCGAAGAGGGCAAAACACAGAAACATTTTTATCACCCCTGTGGGAGCAACCCAAGGGGTCACTGGCAAAATGCTCAAAAATAAAATCCCTGGTGCCTAGTCGGGTTCGCCCTCCTAGGAGAGGGGCTTATCTGCCTAAAATTAGCCAAATCAGCTCACAGAGGGGGCCGAAACATGGACATAAAAAAACACCCCCTTGTGAGCAACCCTTTCCGAAGGGGTTTCTCCCAAAATGTGCAAATATAAAATCCCTGGGGCCTCCTGGGTTTTGGCCACCCGGGGCGGGGTTGATCGGCCTAAATGTGACCGAATCAGCCCCAGGGGGAACTGAAACGCAGCCAAAATAAAATCACCCCCATTGGAGCAGCTCTTGCCCAAGGGGTAGCTCCCAAATCGTGCAAATAAAATCTCCCTGGTTCCAAGTTTGTTTTGGCTCAGCGGGGAAGATTATTGGCCTAAAATTGGCTGAATCAGCCCCCACGGGGCCACAACTTTGATACAAATGCCCCCAGGGAAGCGACCATTGCTTAAGGGGTTCCTCCCTCCACAAAATATAAAAAGAAAACAGCCCTGGTGGTCGAGTGGATGGATTCTGGCTCCACAATCCCGGGCCCCACCCACAATTGTAGAGCATGAATCCATTAGAAACAGGCACAGGGTGAAAGGAAAAACTCTTTCCTTTCCCCGTGTCTGTTTTCCCCCAAATAACCCCCACCCAAGAGAAGCACTTACCTGATGTACGTCCTCTCTCTGGATACGCTGGAAGCAAATGGCTCCCAGCTTCTCACCAGCAGCCTAAGATGACATTGGCCAGCCATTAGCGTGCCAATGTCATCCGATTGAAAAGGAAGGGGTTCGGGTTGGCAGCGCAAGTGCTCCCGCTGCCATCCCCAGTGGGGGCATGTATGGGATGGCCCACAGTGGAGTGCCAGCGCTACCCATGTGGGCTAGTGCCAGGAAGCAATGGTTACATCCTCGGCACAGCCTACCATTGCAGAGGACGTAACCATTACAGTTAAAAAAACATAGCAACATAAAATAGGTAAAAATACCCTGAGATAAGCAACAATGCATTTTTTTCACATGGTGGCACTTGAATTAAAGCGTGTTTGTTATAAGTGCATTTATTATAATACAAGTGCTAGTTCCATAAAATGATACACATTGCATTTAATGCTTCGATAAGTGGAGGCCACTTTTGCAAGATCTGACAAATTCTGTTAAAGGCTAAGAATCACCTTCATGGGTTTGTTACTTTTAAACTCAACATATTTTTCACAAAAACAAACGCGAAACATAGCAACATACAAAAAGTGCAAATACCCTAAGGTTAAGCACATCGAATTAATTGTGCATATTAATTTTCAACACCACTAATAAGACTACAAATATTACAATCCATAAAACAACAAACAAAACCAAACAAAAACAAAGCATTTGTTAAAATAAAAGTGCTATGTTCCATAACATTACACACATTAGATTCAGTGCTATCATTACTTCGAACACACCTCACATAGAAAAGAAAGTAAAGCAAATTAGAAAGTATACATTTCATAACATTATGCACAGTAGATACACACATTATATTCAGTGCAAGAATTACTTCTAATACACCTCACACAGAAAACAAAGCAAAACACATTTTAAAAATACACGTCCCTTAACATTACACACATTAGATTCAGTGCTTGTATTACAAAGCAAAGAAAAATAAATAAAAAAGTCAGAGGAAACCAGCACACATCAACAACGTCAGATTAATACAAGTGAATGGGCCAGAAGCCATAGGTGTGCCTGTCACCCTAAAAGGAGGTACTTCAACAAACAATTAAACAATCACAACTAAAAGATTTTACAAAGCAAACTAAATAACAAATAGAATCAACTTAAAGAAAGAGGGGTTTCCAAATGCCATAGAGAAGATACTGCATGTCTTAAGAGCCCTCCTCTACACTGACAATGCAGTTCTCATGGCTTGCAGCCCACTGGCCTTACAGTCACTGCTCACCAACTTTATTGAATATGTGAAGGAATTAGGTCTCCACGTCAACTAAATCAAAAACATTTAACTTGAAGTGCAGGAAGAACAATATAAAATGTACAGACATAATATTAGAACATTGGAATGTTAGGAGCTCCATTGAAATCAATGGAGTGCTTGGGGCTTATAATGGCTGGTATAAGCCTGGAGCGCCAACATTCCAATGTTTCTTTGTTCACAGCTCTGGCTGTGAACAAAGGCTTCAGGGAGCCTGAGGGGATTCCTATCCCGTCACGCTCCCATAAGGCTTTATTTTTTTAGTTAGAACATTCTGTCCTCTAGTGACAGAATGTTCTAATAGCCTTATAGCCCTTCGTAGATGGGCTATACCGCTATTAAAGTCCCTCTCCCTTGTTAAAGGCCCTCACCTTCGGCACGGAGCATTTAACGCTGGAGAGGGCCTTTAATAGCCGGTTTAGCCCTCTACGGCGGGCTATAAGGCTATATTAAATGGAACAAAGATTGGTTTAACCAACACTTTTTCTTACCATGCAGTCTTATTTAACAAGGATGGTCTATGGGACCAGGTCATCGACAATAGAAAGACACTATTTAGCAAGACTTGTTGGGCTCTCAGAAGCTTTGCAAGACGAGTAGGCTCCAATCCACAAGAGATGATGATAAAGATATACAAAGCAAAATGCCTTAGCATAGCACTTTATGGGGGGTATAGAGGGATACAAGACATTTGCAGAGGTGCAATTAATGGAAAATAAATGTTTTAGATACCTCCTTTCAACCCCTAAAAGTACTTCAGTGTACGTATCCCATACCGAACTTGGTGCCCCTTTTCTCACAAAAGCAATTAAGTTGGAACCAATTCTGCTGTGGCATAAAATCTGGACCTCAAAATACACAGACCTCAATCGATTGTCTTAAATCAACTTCATATTCACGTATTGCATGGTTGGCGTATGTCCAGCATTTTTTTGTGTAGTGGCTCACCATGAATACTATTTGAAACCAGAACTGTTAGTTACAATCAGTTGAAAAATGTTGAAAAGGGAAGCAATGACACATTTTGAACATTGATTATTGAATTTTTTGAACTCAGTGTTTAAAAAATTCAATTGATGTTAACTTCTTTTAATATGCAGTCTTATCTTAAAATTGTTTTAAATGCATGGCATAGGTTTGTTCTTATATGTTTAAGACTGGACATATTCCATCAATTATGTAGTTTCCCTACTATGAATTGACTGGTCCACAAAATTGAATAACTGTCTCTCCGGTGACAAGATGCTCCAGAACACTACACACGTGGTTCTTTTTTGTAAATTGTATACCAAGTATAGGAAACGGTATGTCTTTCCGATGATTAGACAATTATGTTTCAAACAATGTTGTCCTGCATATTTGTTTTTGCAATCATTGCCAACATTACAGATTTGTTGTGGAACGTCATCATTTTTATGGGATCTTTTTATGCTAGGAGGAATATGTCATTAGTTATTACCTAGTGCACGGCGTAAAGAGTATACACTCGAGGGGCGCAGGTAGTACGAGCCATGGGAGTAAGAGAAATTGGAACGAAAAATTAAGAACATCATACTACTGTATTTCAATAACTGTAGGAATTTATTTAAAGAAACACTCAATGAAAAATCAGACAGCTATTTGTTTTAATAATATGAGCTCATATTCATATTGCTTTTTAATGTACATAATTGTATTTTATCAGCTATAATTAAATGAAAATTATGCAATTTTTCTCTTTGTACAATTGCTTTTATGGATGTTTTCTTATGACTTTGAATAAAGCTACATATGACTTTGACTAGATAGAAACAAATTAAAAGAAAGAGGTGTTTCCAAATGCCATAGAGCAGATACAGTTATATTAAGGTGGGTGACCCAATATACCCTTGCGAGCTTGGGCTAGAATTCGATATAGTAAATTTGCCAACAAGGGGATTTATTTGATAGTACCTCAGTAACGGGGCGATTGATCTATCAGTATTTTCGCAACTTCAGACCAACTTAATTCAATTAAAACCTGTTGTTTAAACTGATTTTGTCAATTTCAACTTCGACAAAGTGGTAAATACTCACTCAGAGCAGATACTGCAGATCTCAAAGAGACAGTCCATGTGCAGCTTAGGTGAGACCAAAAAGCTTTTAAAATTGTGTAATTATGTCTGGTAATGGGTCTTTGATTAATGCACACCTATCGCCCCCCCCTACTTGAGGCCATAAAATGGGGAAAACTGGCAACCAGAATCTGACGTGGATGCCAGAGATGCACGGTACCTTCTGTAAACATAAAACCGAGATAATGTGCTCCTCTGTGCTCGGGGCAGCTGAGAAGGTATAAATGTAGTAGCTGGAGGCACCACTCCAGAAAATTCCTTTTGAAAATGGAAAGAGGTCTGGACCTGCTGTCTGAGACTTGAGATGAGAACAGTTAATTGGACCATTCCTCCCATTGTGACCAGAACAAAGAAGTAGACTGCAATGAACATAAGGTTGACCTCCTGTTAAAGCTACAAGGATAAAAGAAGCTTCAGGAGGACTTTCCCCACATCTACCGAGCCGACCAGTGTCAACTAGACCTGTACTGGACCCCAATGTTTCCTTCTATTTATTTATTTATTTTTATTAAAGTTCTGCATGTTACATACAATATTGCAAGTTTCTTTTGTCAGTTAACCATAACAACATGTGTCATTAAATAGGTACAGTAGTGCATATATTCTGATATGACTCTATACATACAGTGCAAGTTTGTATTTGTAGTTTGGTATTAACTCACGACATAGCTATGCATCAGAGTCCAGTGGTGCTTCATTGTGATGTGAGCGAAAATATTGCAACAGAGGTTCCCAGATCTCTTTCGGTCTAGCCGTCGTTGGCAATTCTTCAGCATACATAGCCAGGGTCTCCTGACAATATACCATGTCTTGCTACCACTTGGTAGTGGAGGGACAAACATGACTCCCCAGGAAAGGGTCACCCTATGCTTTGCTAGCAATAGCACTAATTTAATAAACCTGCACATTCCCTTCAAAAATGGTACCAAGCCCAATAGACAGACATGTGGGAAACATTCCAAATGACGCTCAGTCATATCGTGTAGAATAGCTATCACAGCCACCCACAATTCTTCTCACATTCCCATGCTAGGTGCCAGAAGTCTACCCGATTCATTACACCATTTGCATCTGGTATGGTCCCTCAGACTGCACTTCAAGAGTTTATGTGGTGTATGGTAGACATGGTCTATGTATTTAAAGTGGATTATCCGCAGGTTGCCATTCGATGTAAGTGCTTAAGCCAACTGGCAGCAGTATTCCCAGTCCTTCTGCGTAAGTGGTGGGTCCATTTTTCTATTCCATTTCTCCATACTCTTGTTTTGAGTCAACTGAATATCATCTCTGGCAGCTCAATATAGTTTAGTCACTAGTTTATGTCGTGTAGTGCTGGCTAGCAGTGTATGTAGAGGTTGCAGCATGAGGGGAAATGATGGGTAGTGTGCTTGCAATGCCTTCCGAAGCCTATGCACAGTGAAAAGGAATAAAGGCGTTTAGCTGAGTATGTAGGTTAGATCAGCCGGCTTCAGAAAGCTACCATCCGGAAGGAGGTCATGTATTTTATCGATGTCAGCTAATATTAAAGTGCGCATGACACCCCTCTCATGAGTGACTGATAGATCCGCATGTTGTGCCAGGGGCACAAGTGGGGAGTATAACAGGAGTTTTCCAACCCTACTACTCAGCACCTGCCAGGCTGCAATAGTAGTATTAACAGAGTTAATTTCCGAAAGATATGCCCTGTCGTGTGTGGGTTAGTATGGAGAGTAGAGAGATGGGGTGTGCATCTCCATCTTCCACAGCCACATGTGGAATGTAGTTGTGAGTGCGGTACCAGTAGTACGTCAGCTGTGCCTGTGTGCACACATAGTACAGGCGCATGTCAGGTACAATGACCCCCCCTTGCTGTGATCTAGGGAGAGGGTCGACAGACTTACCAGTGCTCGTTTACCCCCATATTAGCAAAATTAGAAGTATTTGGAGCATGTTTAACAGTGTTGTGGGGCGAGATAAGGGGATGATGTTAAATAAATATGGAAACTTAGGTAGAATAATAATTTTTATGAGTGCCATGCAGTCAGCTAGTGACAGCGACAATCGTATCCAGCGATCAACTTGGTGTTCCAGTTTTGTGCATGCGGTACTGTAATTTTTGCAGACCACCAGCTCAGGGTCATGATGGACCCACACACCAAGGTATTTGACGGGCTCCTCTGACCACAGTAGTGGCAATTCCAGCGTGTGGGGAGATGTGGAAGCAGTAAGCAGGACAACTAATGATTTAGACCAGTTTATTGTGAAGCTAGAGAATCGCCCATATTGGATGTATTCTCTCAGTATCTGAGATAGAAACTTCTGTGGCTCTCTCACAAAGAGGAGCATATTGTCCGCATAGAAAGATATGATCACAGGGCGGTGGGCAAATTGCAGCGCTGCTCCCCTATGTTGCTGCCAAATTATACAGATGAGTGGCTCTAACATTATCACAAAGAGAAGCGTCGAGAGAGGACAACCTTGCGGCTTGCCTCTGCAAATCATAATGGGGTCGGATGTGACGCCCTCTATGCGTACGCGTGCTGATGGGTTCAAGTTCAAGTTCAAGTATTTGTATAGCGCACTACTCACCCAGAGGGTCTCAAGGCGCTTGAGGGATGGTGGGCGCATTATTTATCGAATAGCCAGGTTTTTAGCTGCTTTCTGAAGGTAGGATGGTTCTGAGTAAGGCGAAGGTAAGTGGGGAGAGAATTCCAGGTTTTGGCCGCTAAGTAGGAGAAGGATCTTCCTCCCATGGTGGATCTGTGGATGCGCGGGATTGCAGCGCGGGCTTGACTGGAAGATCGTAATTGGCGGGTGGGTTTGTAGAAGGACAGTCGAGTGTTGAGGCATTCGGGTCCTAGGTCGTAGAGGGCCTTGTGCGCGTGGGTGAGGAGACGGAACGTTATTCTCTTGCTGACGGGGAGCCAGTGGAGTTCCTTCAGGTGACTGGAAATGTGAGCTTGACGGGGGATGTCCAGAATGAGTCTGGCAGAAGCGTTTTGGATGCGTTGGAGTTTTTTCTGAAGTTTGGCTGTGGTTCCGGCGTAAAGGGTATTCCCATAATCTAGTCGGCTGGTGACCAGTGCATGGGTGACTGTCTTTCTTGTTTCGGTGGGGATCCAACTGAAGATTTTTTGGAGCATGCGTAGGATGTTGAAGCATGAAGATGAGACTGCATTGACTTGTCTGGTCATCGAGAGGGAGGAGTCTAGGATGAAGCCCAGGTTACATGCGTGATCTGTAGGTATGGGTGCTGTACCCAGGGCCGGTGGCCACCATGAGTCGTCCCAGGCAGAGGGGGAAGGTCCTAAGATGAGGAATTCTGTTTTGTCGGAGTTTAGTTTTAGACGGCTGTTCTTCATCCATTTGGCTACTTCTTTCATTCCTTCATGTAGATTGGTTTTGGCGGTGTTTGGGTCTTTGGTGAGGGAGAGGATCAGCTGGGTGTCGTCTGCGTAGGAGATGATGTTGAGGTTGTGTTGTCGCGCGATGGATGTGAGGGGACTCATGTAAACGTTGAAGAGGGTGGGACTGAGAGATGATCCTTGTGGTACGCCGCAGATGACTTCGGTGGCCTCTGATTTGAATGGGGGGTGGCGGACTCTTTGGGTTCTTCCGGCGAGGAACGAGATGATCCAGTCCAAAGCTTTTCCTTGTATTCTGACGTTGCTGAGGCGTTGTATGAGGGTGCTATGACAGACTTTGTCGAAGGTGGCGGAGAGGTCAAGTAGGAGGAGGGCAACTGTTTCTCCGTGGTCCAGTAGCGTTCGGATGTCGTCTGTAGCTGCGATGAGGGCGGTTTTGGTGCTGTGTTTGGCTCGGAATCCGGACTGTGAGGGGTCGAGGGAATTGTTGGATTCGAGGAATGCGGCGAGCTGATTATTGACGGCTTTCTCAATGACTTTGGCGGGGAATGGGAGGAGTGTGATGGGGCGGTAGTTCTTAAGTTCAGAGGGGTCTGCTGTGGGTTTTGTTCAGAAGGGCGCTGAGTTCGGCATGTTTCCAGCTTTCCGGGAAGGTAGCGGAGTTGAAGGAGCAGTTGATGACATCGCGGAGATGGGGTGCGATGATGGAGTCTGCTTTGTTGAAGATGTGGTGGGGACATGGGTCGGTTGGAGAGCCTGAGTGGATGGAGTTCATCAGGCGGATGGTGTCTTCAGTAGTGATTGGGTTCCAGGTGCAAAGGTTGTGAGAGTGATGTTTTGGTTCGGATGTGGGTGGAGTGGACTGTTCTTCGGACTGGTTTTCAAACCTGTTATGTATGTCGGCGATTTTGTTGTGGAAGAAAGAGGATAAAGAGTTGCATAGGTCTTGGGAGGGAGTGATGTCGTTGGTGCCGGCGGTGGGGTTGGTAAATTCTTTGACGATGTTGAATAGTTCCTTGCTGTTGTGGGCGTTGTTGTGAATTCGATCCTTGAATGCTGACTTTTGGTGGATCGGATCAATTGGTGGTGTTTGCGGGTGGCGTCCTTGAAGGTGGTCAGGTTGTTGGTGGTTGGGTTTTTTCTCCAGGTTTTCTCGAGGGTGCGACATAACTTCTTGGATTTTTTGAGGTCATCTTTGAACCAGGGGGCCTTTTTGTTACCTTGTTTGATCTGGTGGTTTTTCAAGGGTGGTAATTCGTCAGCGCTGTGGGTGATCCATTGTGTGAGTTTTGTGGCGGCTTGGTTTGGGTCCGATGAAATGGCAGGAGGGTTTTGGATAAGCGATGTGGTGAGTTGGTCGGCGGTGATTTTATTCCAGTTTCTTCGAGGAATATGTTGTGGGGGTTGAGAGTCGTGGTCTTCTTGTAGCTGAAGTGGACGCAGCTGTGGTCCGTCCAATGAAGAGCTGAGGTGTGATCGAAGAAGATGTGTTTGCTGGAGGTGAAGATAGGGTCGAGCGCGTGTCCGGCTAAGTGGGTGGGGGTGTCCACAAGTTGTTTGAGTCCGAGATTGGCCAGGTTGTCCAGGAGGGTGGTGGTGTTGCTGTCAATTTTCTTTTCTAGGTGGAAGTTGAGGTCTCCCAGTAGGATGTAGTTCTCGGAAGTGAGGGCATGTGGGCTGATGAAGTCAGGATATCTTCGTTGAATTGTGTGCGGGATCCTGGTGGTCTGTAGATGAGGGTGCCTCTCAATGTGGTCCTGGGGTCGATGTGGATCTGGAAGTAAAGGTGTTCGGCGGGCGCGAGGTTGTCGTCGGAGCTGGTCGTGATTCGGATGGTGTTCTTATAGATGATGGCGATGCCTCTTCCTGTTTGGACGGTGCCGTCTTTTCGAATGATCTTGTAATTGTCCGGGATGGCTATGGCGATGTCGGGTGCTGATGAGGCGTTCATCCATGTTTCAGTAAGGAAGGCGACGTCCGGCGATGTACTGTCGAGTAGATCCCAGAGTTCAGTGGCGTGTCTGTGCACCGAGCGGTTGTTCAGCAAGATGCATTTCAGGTAGTTAGAGTCGGAGCTGTGTTTGGGGGAAGAGGATTTGGTGTGGGTTCTGATGCAGGTGAACTTGCAGGAGTGTCAGGTGAATGGTCCATGGGTGTATCCTGGGGTAGCTGTGCAGCATTGTGGTGAGTGTCCGGTGTTGAGGGCAAGGAGGTGAGCGGCGTCATACGCTATGCGGGTGGAGTGGGTTTTGCGAGGACCAGGGGGTCTGGCGCTGGGCGCGGTCCAGGCGCGGACGGGCGTAGACGGGCTTACCTTTGGCGCGCCTTCGGCGCGCATGGGGCGCGACCGCTGCGCGTAAGAGCATCTGTCATATGTGAATGGTGGAGGGGGAGGGGCGAGGGAGGGTCAGCTGGGAGGCGGGAGCGGGGTGGAGATCAGGGCAGGGAGGCACAAACAACAACAAACAAAATGGCAGCGAGCCAATAACGTAACAGGACTGGGGCAGGATCGGCAGTATCGCGAAGCAAATGGCAGTGGCGTCGGCACAATCAGTCAAAATAACTCTGCAGGCAGCACAGCAGCACAAGTAAAAAAGTTACAATCAAGCGCTACGATCAAATGTGTCTCCGCAAATAATTAATTATTAATAGGCAGGGGGGGCAATCTCTCGCTTTCAATTTCAGTGAAAATAATTATGCAGGCAATCAATATGAATGATGTAGTTATGCAGGCAGAAGCAGAGCAGGGCGAGAATCGCTACGATACCAGGTGAGGGCGAGGAGCAGCATGTGGAGCGACCGCTTCTGCTGGGAGCAGGACGGTCACAGCGCAACCACGGCGGAGTGGGCTGGTCAGTATCCGTGGGAGGTAGGGTCAGCTCGGAGGCGGGAGCGGGGTGGAGATCAGGGCAGGGAGGCACAAACAACAACAAACAAAATGGCAGCGAGCCAATAACGTAAGAGGACTGGGGCAGGATCGGCAGTATCGCGAAGCAAATGGCAGTGGCGTCGGCACAATCAGCCAAAATAACTCTGCAGGCAGCACAAGTAAAAAAGTTACAATCAAGCGCTACGATCAAATGTGTCTCCGCAATTAATTAATTATTAATAGGCAGGCGGGGCAATCTCTCGCTTTCAATTTCAGTGAAAATAATTATGCAGGCAATCAATATGAATGAAGTAGTTATGCAGGCAGAAGCAGAGCAGGGCGAGAATCGCTACGATACCAGGTGAGGGCGAGGAGCAGCGTGTGGAGCGACCGCTTCTGCTGGGAGCAGGACGGTCATTGTACAACAGACATATCCAGTTGATGAAGATTGGTGGAAAACCCATCCGCTGGAGGATATTAAAAAGGTAGCTCCACTCAATGGAATCAAAGGCCTTGGCTGCATCCAGCATTACAGCCGCCGCCTGTAGGTCAAGGTTTAGAACATGATACATGGCTAGTAACGTCCACAGGTTGTGTGACGTGGACCTTTCGGGAATGAATCCGGACAGGTCCTGTAGGACCAACCTGGGCATCAATGAGGTCACTTTAGTCGCAAGTATTTTTGCCAACAATTTGGCATCTAAATTTATAAGGGAAAGCGGGTGGTAGAAATCACATCGATTTGGTGGTTTATATTTTTTGAGCAGGGTGATGATGAGGGCCTCCCGTAGTGTCGGGGGGAGCGAGCCCACCTCGTAGGCTTCCAAGTACATTTCAAGTAGATAAGGAGTCAACTCCTCTGCAAATTCTTTATAAAACTTGCAGGTGAGACCGTCATGACTTTTTGTTCGGAAGGGACTTTTCTTGCTGTTTTTATGTCGTCTTCAGTTATAGTTTGGCACAGATACTCCCTATGAGCATCAGAGAGCCATGCAAGCGCAATATCTAATAGATATTCATCTAAGTCTGATGATGATGCAGTAGTCTTTGAGGTGTTCATATCTGTATCGGTTGCTTGGAATTGTGAGACAATGGCTCTTCTAGAGTAATGATCTACATCAGATGCATCTGTTATTTTAGTGATGGTGTGTGCCCCTTCCCTTGCTTTAATTTTATTAGCTAATGTGTGCCCCGGTCTTCCCCCGTCTCCGTATGTACGGGTGATATGGTTCCTGGATAAATATTGAATTTCATCATCTGCTAATTTGTTATATGCCGTAAGTGAGTCCTTAATTTGAGCTAGAAGCACTGTCCTGGGGAGCCCTCATATTCCCGCTCTAGGCGCTGCAAGGTATATACAGTCTTTTCTAGCAGGTCTCTTATGTCTCCTAGGATTCCCGCTGTCGTACTAATGCACACTCCACAAATCGTGGCTTTAAAAGCATCCCAGAGTACTGCGGCATTGTCCACAGAACCCCTATTCTGATCAAAGTATTGTGTGATCACCTCCCTAATGGTGTGGTTATATAGAGGATCAAGTAGTGCCTCAGAGCAGAAGCACCACGTGAATTCCCGGGAAAATGTTTGTGGGATGTGTAATTCTAACCTAACTGGATTATGATCTGACAGCGTTCTAGGGAGCACCTCTATGTCCGATACCCTGGTTGTACTGTTAGCACTCATAAGCCAGTAGTCCAGTCCGGACCAACTAGCGTGTACTGTGGAGACATGTGTGCCTTTGAGCGTATACAGATGTGGCAGGCACCATACATCCTCTAAGGCCAGTTCCACAATCCCCTTGTTGATAACCTTGGCAAATCTAGGAGAATGCCCTGTCACGCGACTCAACTTGTACATACTTGGGTCCAGATGGGTATTCAGATCTCCGCCCCATAGTATGGTAGCAATATTGAAAGTAGGCGCTCACAAAAAGCAGGGTCTTCTACATTAGGACCATATACATATACTAAATTTATTATTTGTTTATTTATTTTAGGATTTGTAATGCGCGTAGCTGCCTCAGCAATGAGGCGTCCCAGCGAAGCCAGAAACCCCATAAGTCCAGGGCCGAACAGTGAAAGTTTTGCGGCCAGATAACGAAGGAACGACCACCAGCCCTCGCTCTCCAGACGCGTGGGACACGGACCAGCGCAAGGTCAGAGGATCGAAGCCAGCTTACTGTGGGCTATTGTGCACCTTCTTGAATTGTCTATGCAACTCTTTATAAGAGTAAATGGGAAGATTTTCTTTATCAGGGTGAGAACCACCTTGGCATATGTCGAATACAATGAGGCCTGTCTACAGCCCACCCATTTGGTCTCTATCTGTGCCCCAATATGTCGTGCGGGGTGCGTTTCTTGAATGAGTGCAATATTTACGTCATGCGATCTAGGTAGGCCAGTAGCAGCCTTATTTTTTTGGGGAGAGAAAAGGCTCAGAACATTCCATGTTAATCCCTTCGACGGTCATGACGAGCTCAGCTCGGCATGAGGTACGCCTGTCGTACGCTCATGACGAGCTGAGCTCGTCATGAACCGCGGGTTTTTTAATAACTCAGCGCACGGCGGGAAAATGCGCGGCACGCATGAGGTTAAGCAAACAATGTTTTCATGAACCATCTATAGTCTTCACATATAGCAAATTAAATGCACCAATAAGCAACTTTTCAGTGTCACTGCCCTTCATATTGCATCCTATCACAGTATCTTTTACCTACAACAAAAATTCCCCTGTTCCCCTCCTCCCATCCAAATCTCCCACCAACTCCAGCAACCCTAACCTGCCAAAGCCATCCCTGTCTGCCTCTAACAATGCCCCACAAGAAAGATAATCTGCCCTAACAGCGGTGGGGATCACCCAGAATAAAAGTGGAGTGTCACTCTGACGTGCCTTGCGAGAAAGCATCGTCGTCATCCGGTGTTGGGATAGGTGAATGGTTGGATTTACATTTTAGCGTTTTAGAATAATCCATTGCAGAATTTGGTGTGGTGAAAATCTGAGATTTACCGCTCAAATCTACTCTCAGCCGTGCAGAATACAGCATTGCGTGGGTATCTTTTCAGCCATGAGTATTTTCTTGTCGGTTGGTATTCCTTTCATGCTGCTTGAACCGCTACCGTAAAGACCGGGTAGAAGGCTATGGAGTTGCCATTGAGTACAATGTTCCCCTTCTCTCTAGCCATACGGAGAACTGCATTGCGGTCTCAGTAGTTGAGGAGTCGTGTGATCATGGGGCATGGAGGGGTCCCCGGTGGGGGCCTGGCTGCCAGAGAACGATGTGCCCATTCCACTATCACAACCTCACTTGCTTTTGTTGGTCCAATATTTATCCCATCGGTTCAAAGGCAGGGTGACGCCAGTCCGCTGTACATGCTGACATCAACAGCAGTCAAGAAGTGAGGGGGTGTCACGATATCAGGCACATATAGTGGAATCATCAGCCAAATAGCAAGCGGGTTATGTGTAGCTCACCTCTGCCGCCACAGGTCCTCAAGGCCCTGTTTGTAAATTCAGTATATCCTGGTAACTATAACTTTTAGTGGCAGTGTGTATTATAATGGTCCCCGAGGGTCCTTGTATCCCTAATGTACTCCACAAGCCCAGGGAAGAAGGGAAGAAACTTCCCATGTTGCGACAGGCGCAGAGACTCACCAGGCGGCCAGCTATGGCAGACGTTAGCTGTAGATCGTGAGGCCATTCCTTAAGCAAGTACAGGCCCAACAGGCGCTCATGCAGTCCTAAAGCTCCACGCACGCGCGTTCTCACAGATTCACAGCACAGGGCTCAGCGCTCCCCTCTGGTCTTCAGAGCTGTACTAGAGCGCGGCCATCTTGCCTAGAGCCCCCTCCATCCTTGTGGAGAAGTGTGGCTCAATGGTTAGAGCGGCAGACCCTGATGCAGAGGTCTAGCCCGGGACCAGGGTTCAATTCCCCGCCTCGACGGGTCTTGGGCTCAAAATTCCACGGGCCTGATAATTCTCGCCTCGGTGCCTATTCCAATCATGGAGTCCCACTCTGCAACTCTGGGCAATAGCTTGCTTAATCTCCACAACGGCCACCACAACGCTAAGGATGCCTGGCTACACCTTGGGGGTGCCCAGGAGTGGACACCTCACAGGGAAAGCCAGGATGGGTTCCACAGCGGTATTCGTACAAGCGCCTGGAGACCCTTGCGGGTGAGTAGTGCGCTATACAAGTATCAATTTAAATTTTACTGGTCCACACTGTTTGGACCATACCTGACACACTGTAGGTTTCTAAGTGCCTCCCTTAAGGTCTTAAAGGGCTTTAGTAGTGTAGTACTGTGGTAAATTGGGACTTCAATAACTAAAGGTCAGAAAGTAAAATCTTTGACCAGGATGAACCTGGTTAGTGTGTCCGACGCGTGCTCCTTTTCACAATCTTCAAATTGAGCATAGGCCCCATTTTAACCAGACCATTGACTACCATTAGCACCTTGTGCTTCTTTGTGCTAGTTTTGTTTAAACCTTACCTTATTAGATTTTGTTGTAATTTTATTTGTCATTTTGTTTATTAAACTTTACATTATATTATTGTTTTAGTAAAGACATACTTTACACATTACCTCTAAGTTAAGCGTGTCTGGCAGGTACCAAGGGGTTCAGCTCAGATTAAGTTAGTGACTTTTACAACTCCTTACAGTGAGGAGTAAATAAGTTGTTCTAAATTGAAAAAAATTCATAGGTGAGAAAATCTAGTTCTGCTGGTTTGTTCATGCTCAGCTGCTTAAAGTTGTATAGTGGCCATCAGGTGCTACTGCAACCAAACAGAAGGTTGTGTAGACACTGTTAGAGACCTTCTGCCCCTGCCAGTGGTGCTGAGGGCACTGCTAACCATTTAGCAACAACGCCTAGGACAATAATGTCTGATATGCACCTAGTAATAACAGATGAAAGCAAATAAGCAGAGTGGACTCTCCTGGTCGGCGTGTACTGTGTTTAGAAACAATGTGAACAGGACATTATTAGCACAATGCGGTCAGGCGCCCAGGATAGTCCTAGACTGAGGGGCATTGTTTGTTGCTCTAAGATAAGCACTGTGCAGCTGGTGAACTGTTTTGGATTGGCTCTGGGCACACAAACCATCTGTATTGAAGGAGCTGAGTTTTTAGATTTGAATAAAGCATCTGAGCATGTTATTATTGCACTTGGGGAAATTATCAGAGCAATTTAAGGAATTGCGCATTACTCTTGTGATGCAAAAATTGTGAAATGATGTAATGAAACAAGCAAAAGTAATCAATAGTAATGTGTTGCAAACATCCTACTGCTGAAGCACAGGAACAATAATCTAAGGCCAGTTTGGCCTCTGGGTGAACCTTTACTAGAACTCCCACTTCTGAAGAAAGAAGCCTTTAGTGGGCTGGCACAGGGGATTTCCTCTGGATCTCCTTTGGACCCTGTGCCACACAAGATGTGGAAGGAGTATGAGGAGGAACTATTTCCAACTCTCCGCCTAATCTGTAATCAATCTCTTGCCACTGGTATTGTTCCAGCCCAGTGGAAGCAGGCGGTGATATCTCCCCTGTTGAAGAAGCCTTCTTTAGACACTGAATGTTCCCAAAATTACAGACCAATCTCCTTGCTGCCTTTCCCAGCCAAAATTGTTGAGCGTATGGTCAGTTCAACTCTCTCAAAACATCTGGAACAGCATCACTTATTAGAGGGGGATCAATTTGGCTCACGGCCGGCTCATGGGACCGAAACGGCATTGGTCACCGCCGTGGACGAGCTTCAAAGGCGTGCAGACAGGGGACAGGCAGCGGTTTTGATTCTGCTTGACATGTCTGCCGCCTTTGATAAGGTCAACCACGAGATCTTACTGGGCCGTTTAAGTGATGCTGGGGTGAGAGGTAGTGCTCTGTTGTGGTTTCGGTCATTCTTGCAGTACAGACAGCAGGCGGTGTCCTTACCCCCTTTTCAATCTGTGTTTTCTCATGTCCAACATGGGGTGCCACAGGGATCAGCAATTAGCCCCATTCTCTTCAACCTATATCTAAGACCTCTGATCTCGCTTATTAAAGCCTATAAGATCAAGATAATAAACTACGCGGATGACACGCAGATGATCCTCTCCTTTGAGGGAGAGGAATCGACTCCTGTGGAGTTATTCCACAATTGTCTGCGGGATACGTCACGCTGGCTGAAGAACAACTCTCTTCAATTCAATGCTGGGAAGACGGAGGTGCTTTTTAGCGCTGGGAATAAGATCTCCCGTCCTTTACCATAGAATTTTTGGCCCCCTGAGACAACGACCAAAGTGCGGCCAGTGGAATCAGTCCGCAATTTAGGGGTTATGCTTGATCAGAAGCTGAGCATGGAGACTCAAGTTAAAAACACGACCTCCTGCTGCTTTGTTATCCTGCGGTCTTTGCGGAAGATCATGCCATTACTTCCACTTCAGGTGGGCACCCAAGTGGCTAGGTGTACTATTCTTAGCAGGATAGATTATTGTAATGCCCTACTATTGGAGTCCCCTGGCTTCTTGTTGGATAGGCTTCAAAGAATGCAATCAGCGGCCGCTAGGCTGGTCCTGGGGCTTCTTAGGGGAGCACACACGACGGCAGCTCTGGCGAAACTTCAGTGGCTCCCGGTGAGACAGAGGGTACAATTTAAGGCCCTCTGCCTCGTTTTTAAGGCTCTTCATGGAATAGGTCCTCTACCCCTGCAAGCTAAATTTGCCTGGTATACCCCAGCCAGGCGGCTTCACTCTTCAGAGGCTAGGCTGGTGAGAGTACATAGGTTTAGGAAGGTTAGATCAGGGGGTCGATCTTTTGAGGTGGCTGCTGCCAAAATATGGAATCTCCTTCTGTGCGAGATTAGTCAAATTGGGGAGCTTCTCCCCTTTAGGAAAAAGGTTAAAACCTGGCTTTTTCCCAAGTAATGTAATCTGACTGTCCTGTTCCTGTCCCGTTCGACTCTCGTCCGTCCTTTTTTGAGCCTGCAGTGCCAGGATGCCTGCAAGGTGATAGTGTGCTTTATACGACTAATAAATAAATAAAATAAATAAGGGGCACATTTATCAATATTGCATTTTGCGATTCCTTAATTGCGAAATATAATGAATTAAGGAATTGCAAACTGCAATGCATCAAGAAATTGCTAAAAAAATAGCGATTTCTTAAAATTCCTTAATTGCGATTCTCTAATTGAGAATCGCAAATTGAGAATTAAATTTCAAGGGTGCCGGGGTGTCCAAAGGACACCCTGTTGCACCCCTGAAATCTGCCTATAAGTACATATTGCACACACACATGTCCAAAGGGCATGTGTGTGTGTAAAATGGAACTTTGAAAAATGCACTTTAGTGCATTTTTCAAAGTTTTCGCAAATTACCATAAAGGTCAACTTCATGGTAATTTGCTCCCCTTATTTGCGAATTCGCAAAATTTTGAAGTTTGATGCATTGCAATTAAGGAATCCCAATTTGAGATTCCTTAAATGCAATCGCAATTTAAGAAATCACAATTTTGCGATTTCTTAAATTGCGAAAAAGTAAAAAAATGGTGATGCATCCCAAAAATTGAAATTGCATTCGCAAACTACCGAATTTTGTGATTCGCACCATTTGCAAATGTAATTTACAATGATTCATGTGCTCCTAAGAGTAAGCAGCAGCTGGGGACAGCTGTTTATGTCCTGTAGCATCTACTGCTAATTTCTTAGGGCAAAATGCATCCGCTGACCCATATTGGAAGCGAGGGTGCATTTTGTACCAAGAAAATAATGCTAATTGTTGGAATATGCTTCTCATGTAATTGCCCATAATTACATGTCATTTCGCTGTATTTGGAGGAATTAAACTAGAGAGAATTACACCAGTTACGATTGCTAAATGTGTGTGGTGTGTTTGTTGTAGCGTCCTCAGGCGGAAAGCCGGGACTTCTAAGCTGACAGAATTGCGCTTTGTTCTGGTTCATTTTAAAAAATTTAAACGTCGTATTTTAACTGTTTACTGATTTTACTAGTTAACAGTTATTGCCCTGTATTTCTTACCGTGCCACCCAATTATCACGGGGCCATAACGGTGTGCTTATTCGCGCTGTGGACTGCTGCAGAGCAGAGTTGGCTGCTCGGATTTACACTCTCTCCCAGACCTACCCCACTGCAGCCGAGTAGGTGCTGCCGAGGGGCCCGCCATCTCGGTCGGACAGAAAGCGAGGGCGGATAAGTTTACTCAGCTAACCGTCCTACAGCTGAATGTGAGGTCCCTCGCCAAACATTACTTAGAGACACAGGTGCTTTTGCTTGAGGAAACCCCTGATGCCCTTTTTGTTTGTGAGACCTGGCTGCATGATACGGACACCAGCCTACCTAATCTCACTCTCCCTGACGGCTATTTGATCAAATTAATTAACAGAGAGACACGAGGTGGCGGGATCGCTGTTATTTTCAAGGAGCAATATACATGCTCCTTTATTAGAGCTGACATTTGCGACTGCGAGTGTGCCAGATTCCAGATAGCTTTTTGTCCCCAGTTTACGATCTCTGGTCTTTATATCTATCGACCCCCGGGACCGGCATCAACATTTATTCAATCTTTAATAGAAGTAGTGAGCTCCCTAGTAATTGGACCATCCAATTTTACTGTCTTAGGAGACTTAAATCTCCATTTTGACCACAATCACGATGCTACTATCAGGAATCTCTTAAGTGACTTAATGGCCCTGCAACTGGAATCCTTTGTCCATACTCCCACACATGTGGCGGGACACACACTTGACCCTGTTTTCTCTAATATCTTGGAGCTTAGAGTCGACACCCCTAAATCCATAGGTTGGACGGATCACTTTCTGATCAAAGCTACCTTGCAGGTCTGGGAACCTTTCAAAACATTGGGGCTGAATCGGGTCCTAAAAAGACCGTGGCACAAACTAAAACCTGACGATCTCCAGACAACATTGGGGATGTTTCCCGGTCGAGAGGAGCCTGATGTCAACACCGCATATTCCATCTTTCAGGATTGGATTGTGAAGGGACTGGATGACCTCGTCCCTGCCAAATGGACTAAAGGGCGTAGGTCACCATCCCACCCGTGGTACAATGATGCCCTCAGAGAGTGGAGGAAAGACTGTAAGAGAGCCGAACGCCTCTGGAGGCGTGAATATAGGGATGAGCATAAACGGCTGTATTTGGCCAAGTTGAAACTTTACCATAAAGCCATCTGCTCCGTACATGCCGCCTTCTACGCTGATGAAATCAAGGTCAGCCCAAATCCCACCAAATGTTTGTTTAAACTTGTACAAGAACTTCAAAACAGTAGAACTCCATCCACCAATATCACCTCGGCACAACAGTGTGAGGATCTAGCCACTTTCTTTGTTGAGAAAGTCAATACCATATATAGCTCCTTTCCGCAGCACCCTTCTGAGCCCGGTAATTACACCTGCCCTAGTTCTAAGGGAGCGGTCTTGGCCTGTATCCCCGAGATCAATGCTGATGAACTGGCTATAATCTGTAAAAAAGTTAAATCCGGGAGTCCGGCGGACCCTATGCGGCCTACCCAATTTGTTGATTCCCTGAATTTCTTTCTTTTACCCCTTAGATCTCTTCTTAACCTGTCCTTTTCTACAGCAACAGTTCCTGATGCTTGGAAACAGGCCTGGGTCTCCCCGATCATAAAAAAGTCGACCCTGGATCCATCCAGACCGGAGAACTTCAGGCCGATTTCCCTCCTCCCCTGGGTGGCTAAACTCGCTGAAGCCTATGCTAACTCTGTGCTTGAACAATTTGTGCACCAAAATGACATCCTGGACCCATCCCAAAATGGGTTCAGACCGGGTCACAGCACAGAGTCTGCCTTGTTGGCTACCACCGAACACCTTCAAGAGATCCTCGACGCAGGTCAGAGTGCAGCGCTGATCTTGCTTGATCTCAGCGCTGCCTTTGACACGGTGTCGCATGGGATCCTGCTTCGCCGCTTGGAGGAATTTGGTGTTAGGGATTGTGCCCTGAAATGGTTCAAGTCATTCCTTCAGGACAGATCTTTTAGGGTCTCGGCCCCTCCCTTTCTATCCAAGTTCCACCATATTGGTCAGGGTGTCCCACAGGTCTCAGCGCTTAGCCCGTCCCTTTTTAATCTTTATGTACAGCCGCTTGCTGCGATTGCCAGAGAGTGGGGCTTGACGCTGGTATCGTACGCTGACGATACTCAGCTAGTCGTCACACTCTCTGAGAGTCCATCTGTCAATGCTACAAGATTTAGGGACGGAATAGCTGCAGTTGCGCACTGGATGACCAACAACTGTCTCCAGTTGAATGCCGGTAAAACGGAGATTCTGCTGTTGGGGAAGAATACGACCCTGTGGAATGAACATTGGTGGCCTCCCTCCTTAGGTCTGATGCCTGCTCCTAAGGCCTCAGTGAAAAACTTGGGTGTCTGGATGGATCCCTCCTTGGGACTCCAGACCCACACAAAGAAAGTGGCAGCGACTTGTGTGGGTCTATTAAGGAGTCTTCGTCCCATCTTGGGGTTCTTTGAACCCGCAATGCGTCAGCTTGTGATTCAAGCCATCATTCTGTCACGCTTAGACTATGCCAGTGTCCTCCTGTTAGGTGCCAACAAAACGGAAGTAGCCCGTTTTCAGAGAGTTCAGAACTCGGCTGCTAGGACCCTGGTTGGCCTTCCCCGAAGATGCTCTGCCAGAGCTACGATCAAAAAATTGCACTGGCTCCCAATGGAATCCCGCATCAAATTTAAGGCGCTTTGTTTGGCATTTAAAATCCTCAAACTTGAGAGCCCGGCCATTTTACGTCCTCTTTTGACTCTGTACGTCCCACAACGTAATTTACGCTCCCTTGGTCAACACCTTGCAATCATCCCTAAGAGCAGGCTCTGCCGTATGGGTGGGCGCTCTTTTCGGGTGCTGGGAGCCAGTCTCTGGAATTCCCTTCCGGTTGCCATTCGTGGCCTCGAGAATCTGCTTGCCTTCCGTAAAGCTGTAAAGACCTTTCTGTTCTCCTGCCCCTAAGGCTTTGCCCTGCTGGCCTGCTCCATTCACTCCACCTTACCGCTCACTAGCGCCGGGACACCTCTTTGCTGGGGCAGCTGTTGCGCTTCAATAAACTAATAACATAACATAACATAACATAACATGCTCGCCTCTAATTATTATCTGAGCTCCAATGCCCGTACCTATCATTAACTGTATAATTAATTATTTTACCTGGGAGTGGCTTCAGGTGGAAGCAGAAATGTTGCTATTACAGTACACATTTAACATTTATCTTTAAATCTGTTATGTTTACCTAAAGTGAGATTTTCCAAAATAAACACCCATCTCAGATTTACATAAAATTTACATAACTCAGCAAACAAGTGAAGTTGCAGTGTTGCACTGCACTGCGCTGGGAGAGAGATGAGTACAGCCCCTAGGGCCCGATGTAGGACACCAAATACCAGTCAGTAACGGCCGATTTCGTCCTTTACCGACCGGTTTTTGGCTTTTGCAATGTAGGGGGCCTTAAATGTACTTATTCTGTAAATTTACCGATTCGGTAAAATACCGAATCGGTAAATTTACTGGATCTGTAAATTTACCGAATCGGTAAATCTAGATGTAGGTGGCACTGAAAACAGTGCCACATCCCTTAAGAATTCGTTATTTACCATGAAATACTATTTTATGGTAAATAACGAATTGCTGTATACATGCACATCTGTGCATGTACACCTGTGCCATGTGGCACACATACATGCCCTAATGGCATGTATGTGTGTCACATGGCACACAAGCCAGAATCAGGGGTGCAACAGGGTGTCAAAGTGACACCCTGTCCCCCTTGACAATTCGGTAATTTTACCGAATCGGTATTTACCGATTCTGTAATTGACATTGACTCCTATGGGCCTCAAGTCCCATAGGAATCAATGGCAATTACCGATCAATGGTAAATACCGATTCGGTAATCACCGAATCATACCGATTCGGTAATTACCGAATCATACCGATTCGGTAAAAATTACCGCATTTTTGCCTAAATCTCATTTACCGAATCTAGAATACCGAATCGGTAAAATTCGGTATTATAGAGCCGGTGAATGAGATTTACCTACATCAGGCCCCAGGTCAACTAACATGTGGCGCTGTACTGTCGCTTCCTTCCCAGGGACACTTTTGGCCACCACGTACCATTACAGGCACCCGTGCCTCACAGTGTCTGCATTGTGGGAAGTGTAGCTTTTTCTACTGAATGGACTTCCTTCTAGACAAATAGGATGTTTCAGGGTGTTTCCCACTTTTTCTGTAGACTACAGAACAAATGCTGAGAGGGCGAATCATAGGTATAGACGAGGTGCAGGATTGTGGTGCAAATCCAACAGAATCTAGCTTTAGATTTGCATCAAAACTCATATGAGTTTAGATGAAAACTCCCATGCACCACCCATGGGACGCCTCCTTGACAAAGTTAACGCAAGGCAGCACAATGCATAGCTTTGAGTTACTTAGGGGAATATGTACAATGAAATGAAGCAGAGCTGCAAGCAATATAGCTGCACCGCACTGTGTCATTTAACGCCTTAACTGCTTCGAACGTTCAGCGCCAGTGCTGAACATTCGAAGAAACGGGTGGGGCCGTGTCGGCCGTTGGACGTGCGCAGCACCAGGGAGGCAGCTTGCGCGACGTCCAACGGCGGACAGAAGCACTAAACGGGTTAAAAGAACGCAGGCTTGCACCATATTTACACCCCTGTTGTTTCCCTTGTGCTGAAAGAGCTGGCTAGCACAGGCACCCTTGCACCATGGTGCATGAGCGCCTCCGTTACAGGGATGATTGTTTATGTGCAGGAAGGGGGACCTACCTGCACACAAGCAATCTTATGACAATTTGCTCCCTCTATGTGTGTTGCAGAATGTAGCACACATAGAAAGAGAAGAAAACGAGGAGGGATAAATGCTTTTTTCCTAGTTGCACCATTGTAAAGCCTCTCTTTCAATGGCGTTAGTTTTTGGTGCTGCCTCGGACCGACTATTACATGTAAATCTGAGTCTGTGTCAAAAAGCAATAGGTGTCATTGCAGTCTCCTTTGACACAGAAAACTGCCCCAAAGGGTATGATACTTACAAGGTGGTGTTAAGACACGCAAAGTGCCTTAGTGCTCTTTTGTAAACAATGGAGAAGGGCATTGCGTGACCCTAGTGTCGCCGAAAGTGGTGCAATTGCCTTTTAACTACGCCTCTATGTCTTACAATCCCATCAAAAATCATGATTTACATTGGATTGTAAATCCCATCACAAAACTTTGCATCTGATTTGCGTTAAAAAAAGTATTACAAACCTGATGCAAAGTGTTTTTTAAATCTGGGCTCAAGTTTTTTGAAAAGCCTCTTTGTTGATTTTCAAGAGTGTGGAACACACAGAGAGTTGAAGGATAGGTGTTGGATAGATGGCCTATTTTGTGGTGACCATTCTGTAAATGATTCAGAAAAGGGGGTGGTGATGGACAGATCATCTGAATTAAGCAGAACACTCATACCCAGTCAAAAGATCAGGGCTTGATCCATCACCGTTTTTTAGCTCACTGCACCGTCCCAGTTCAGAACCTGGCTACATGCAAATTAGTCTGTCCCTGGCCCAGTGCATCATGGGAACAGGGCAGACCAAACTACCAAGCCAATTCTTTACTGGAAAGGAAACAAGCTTCCGGGGACCGGTTTCTGGCATTACAGCTGTCTTCTGCCCGGCTTGCTTGAATCCTGATGGTGCAGTGAGCAAGGGACTCATGTCTGAGCATACCCTTCCACTCCTATAGTGGCCAAAACGATTCAGAAAAGGGGGTGGTGATGGACAGAGCATCTGAATTAAGCAGAACACTCATACCCAGTCAAAAGATCAGGGCTTGATCCATCACCGTTTTTTAGCTCACTGCACCATCCTAGTTCAGAACCTGGCTACATGCAAATTAGTCTGTCCCTGGCCCAGTGCATCATGGGAACAGGGCAGACCAAACTACCAAGCCAATTCTTTACTGGAAAGGAAACAAGCTTCCGGGGACCGGTTTCTGGCATTACAGCCGTCTTCGGCCCGGCTTGCTTGAATCCTGATGGTGCAGTGAGCAAGGGACTCATGTCTGAGCATACCCTTCCACTCCTATAGTGGCCAAAACGATTCAGAAAAGGGGGTGGTGATGGACAGAGCATCTGAATTAAGCAGAACACTCATACCCAGTCAAAAGATCAGGGCTTGATCCATCACCGTTTTTTAGCTCACTGCACCGTCCCAGTTCAGAACCTGGCTACATGCAAATTAGTCTGTCCCTGGCCCAGTGCATCATTGGAACAGGGCAGACCAAACTACCAAGCCAATTCTTTACTGGAAAGGAAACAAGCTTCCGGGGACCGGTTTCTGGCATTACAGCCGTCTTCGGCCCGGCTTGGACAGACTAATTTGCATGTAGCCAGGTTCTGAGCTGGGATGGTGCAGTGAGCTTAAAAACGGTGATGGATCAAGCCCTGATCTTTTGACTGGGTATGAGTGTTCTGTTTAATTCAGATTCTCTGTCCATCACCACCCCCTTTTCAGAATCGTTTTGGCCACTATAGGAGTGGCAGGGTATGCTCAGATGTGAGTCCCTTGCTCACTGCACCATCAGGATTCAAGCAAGCCGGGCCGAAGATGGCTGCAATGCCAGAAACCGGTCCCCGGAAGCTTGTTTCCTTTCCAGTAAAGAATTGGCTTGGTAGTTTGGTCTGCCCTGTTCCCATGATGCACTGGGCCAGGGACAGACTAATTTGCATGTAGCCAGGTTCTGAGCTGGGATGGTGCAGTGAGCTAAAAAACGGTGATGGATCAAGCCCTGATCTTTTGACTGGGTATGAGTGTTCTGTTTAATTCAGATGCTCTGTCCATCACCACCCCCTTTTCAGAATCATTCTGTAAATGAGCAGACGTATAATGGAGAGGAACTTTTCTCTGATTCTTTTACTCATGTTTGTAGGCTTTTTCTGTGTGATGCAGTTAATATGAACATATCCTGACACTTAACCAGGAAAATTTGTTTTTAGAGAATGGCCTCCAGCTGTGAAATAAAGGGAAGGGCACAATGTAGGGTTTGATGCCAGAATATCAAGCACTGAAAATAACTTGCTATGAATATATATATATATTTTATTAAATATTCTTTACTTGCTGTACAAAATACTACTTTGTGGGCATATGCACACCTTGTGAAGACCAGGGGGCAGATATATCATTACCTTTATTTGCGATTTCCAAATAGCGATTTTTTAGAAATCGCTATTTGGGAATTGCAAATTGAGATGTATGTATAAAATCGCTATTTTCTAGCGATTTCTTAAAATTCCTTAATTGCGATTAGCAAATTGCTAATCGCAATTAAGGAATAATTTCCCCATCATTTCTATGGGCCAGGAGGCCCATAGGAATGAATGGGAAGTTATTCTCAATGTGCGATTCTAAATTTGCTAATCGCAAATTGAGAATAATTTCAAGGGTGCAAGGGTGTCCAAAGGACACCATGTTGCACCCCTGAAATATGCATGGGTGCACATGTGACGGACATACATGCCCTAAGGGCATGTATGTGCGTCACATGGCACTTTTAAAAATGCAAAAATGTGCATTTCTTAAGGAATTCGCAACTTACCACCAACTGGAAGTTGGTGGTAATTTGCAATTCCTTAAGGGCATTTTGCAAATTTTTTTTGCTACATACATTGCATTTAAGGAATCTCAAAATTTGCGATTCCTTAAATGCAATTGCAAAATAAGGAATAACAAATTTTGCGATTCCTTATTTTGCACCAGATTTTGCCTCATACATTCCATTTAGAAAATTCGCATTCGCAAAGGCCGAAATTCACATCTGGCCCCAAAATGTTGTCACTCACAGTAAAGCCAGTCAATGGAAGAAGTGGTCTGTCTCCTTGACCCACACTGTATGCTGTTGTGGGTGGAACGGAACTATGAATAACACATCAGCAGACCAATGGAAGAAGAGGGCTTACTAGAAGTACCTATAAGTGTAATACCTACAACATTTAACACATTCAAAATGTTCTTGGCAACTCCGGAACTAATAATAGAAAATCTTCAATCAATAGAGCATCATTTATCAAAAAGATATTTAGACCACTATATCTATATCTGCAAATATTTTTTGATATTATTATTCGGACATGCAGTGAGATCTATCTTCTTACAATTTTATTCACATTTCACTAAAATATATAAATAATAATTACCGATTGCTGGAATCTCTCACTTATATTATATGAGCGAGAGATTCCAGCACTCAGTATTTTCTTTGCCTCGGTTTTTTGAAAAAATCCTTTTTTTTGCATTTTTTGTTAGTAATGTAGTACATTAACTGCTCACAGGACAATACAACAAGAGACATGTCTCCCGGTTCTGATTACAACAAGCGCATAACTATTATGTCAAATTCAGCAAATGACAGTTTGAAGTGGGCTCTCTTCAATAACGTTGTACAGCAATCCACATAGACCAGGAGTCTTCACTTTTTGAGTAGATTTAAGGCAGTCAACAGGATACACAGGTATACAGGTATAGAGGGCTCAAGGTGGTACCCCCTACTGCCTGTGAAGCAATTTCAGTGCCTGGCCCACACATTCTAAACAAGTAATACATGGAATACATTGACAAGTATAAAGTAACATTCCAACATTTTTATATAAAGGTAGTGCACTGAGAAATGATGCACAGACACCACATATCTCCCTCATTTTAACAAAAATAGAAAATAGCGCACTTAACAAAACAGTGACCACTTTTCTCCCTCTCATCAATTCAAAAGGAACACAACCCGATACAGAGTGAGAGGTGGTCTTATATGCCCATACCACATCTCTGATAGCAGACCAACAATCTGCTTTTGCTTTGATGGCACTCTGAGTACATTCGACTATAAACATGTTAAATCTTTCAACTTTGCCATTTCCCTGAGGAAAACACAAAGGAGTGCGTAAATGTTTGATACCTATCTTTGTCAAAAAATCTTGCATGAGTTGTGAAGTAAACTGAACTCCATTATCTGTAAGTAATTCCTCAGGTGTGCCCTCTCTGCTGAATGCATCCCAAAGAAATCAAATTACAGATTTGGTATTTGGCTCAGAAATACCTCTGACCTCCACCCACCTGGATAAGTGATCAATTAGAACTATGACATATTTCATACAATTAGGTAAAACATGAAATGGTCCATGAATATCTACTTCGACCTTTTGCCATAATCTGTTGGGAGAAATTGAGGGTTTGGGAGATAGAGAATTTGTAACTAAATGTTAGTCACTGTATAAACATTGTGTGCAATTATTAACAAGTGCTTCCACACCTCGATCTACAGACGGCCATCAAAAATCATTACGTATGCTGCGCTTGGTGGCAGTCATACCCAAATGACCTGAATGTGCAGTTACTAGAATTCTTTGTCGAAAACAAAATGGAGGAATTAATTTGCCTTCTCTGACTAAAAGTTTGCCTTCAAGAGATAATTCATTTGCAACTTTACAAAATTGTTGCAACTCAGGTTCAATAGATCTTTCCTTAGGCCAACCTTTCACCACAAACTCCACAACTTATTTAAGCAGTAAATCACTTTCTAATGCTTTACATAATTCAACAAATTAAGGTATCATCAGTGCTAGTAATGATACAATCTTCAATATCTTCATCTGATTCATTAGACTCATCCTCATGCACAGGATGTGTGGACAAAAAATCAGCTTTGATATTCTTTCCTCAAGCTATGTATTGTACAGTAAAATTGAATTCTAAAAGCTTGGTGGATAACCTAGCTCATCTAGCTGTTGCTTTTTTGATTTTGTTGCCAGAGAGTATATCAACTAATTGCGTGTGATCAGTCCTCAAACAGAATTTTCTCCCCCACAAGTATGGTCTGAATTTCTCAATTCCCCATACACAAGCAAGGAAATCTTTCTCAATAACTCAGCATCTCAGTTCAATGTCTTTCATTCGTCTTGAAGCCAAACCAATAGTGAGCACATTGTTGCCTTCCATTTGTGATAAAAACAGCACCCATGCCATAAGAACTGGCATCCACAGTAACAAATGTATCTCACCCTTCCGTGTATCCTTGAAGAGCAGGAGCTGAAAGGATACTTTCTTTGATGCGTTGAAAATGGTCTTGACAAGTTGCTGTCCATATAAAATCAGAGTTTTTCTTTAAAGGACTTCTGCAACATTCAGTGAGACTTGCAAAATTCTTTATGAACTTGGAATAGAATTCATGAAGCCCAATGAACAAATGAAGTTTATCTTTGTCAATTGGGTGAGGTGCATTGACAATACCATCCACAATACTAGGTTTAGGTTTGACTCCATCTTTGGAAAGAACATGTCTTAAATATTCAATCTCATTTACTGAAAAGATGCATTTATTTTCTCTGATTGTAACATGATTGTCTTGTAATACGGTAAGTACATTTACAAGTACTACATGGTATTCTTCTTTTGAAACAGTGTGCACCAAGATATCATCTTGAAATACAACTACGTTAGAAATATCCTTAAACATATTGCTCATAAGTTTCTGAAAAACAGACGCAGCTGACGCCAAACCAAATGGCATTCTGCGGAACTGGAATGTACCATCAGGTGTAATGAAAGCTGTGAAATTCCTTGAAGACTCGTCCAGTTCCACCTGATGGTACACCGCTTGTAAGTCCAGTTAGGAAAACCACTTGGATTGGCCAACTGCAGTGATAAAATTCTCAATGCAGGGCAAAGGAACATTTTCTACCCAAATTGTATTGTTGATGGAGCGCAAGTCAATGCATAAGCGAAGTTCGCCATTTTTCTTTTTTTGGGCCAAAATGATCAGAGAAAGCCACAGAGTAGCATCTGCTTTCTCTATAATACCATCTTTCTGCATGTTATTTAACATTGCAGAAAGTTCATTTCCAAAACTGTGCGGGACATTGCGTAGTCTATGCTTGATTGGTTGCACACCATCTTTAATCTTAATCATGTGGCAAAAATATTTAATCAAACCAATTTTGTATGAGAATACATTTTTAAATCTTTCTTTCCAAGCTGTGTGATCAGATACTGAATTGGTAAGAGAAACAGGATGTTTGTGACCAGGTTTGATGATCATCTCAAATTCTGCTTGATACCACCAACCCAGAGCATTAATGACTTTGAATGCCACATCAATCTTACTGTCGCGCTCCCCCAAAGGAAAACACAGGAGCCGCGGAGGTGGTATAACACGTCTTTATTTTACCGTGTCCACCTTCTTACTGACCTAACTTCCCCACGCTTCCTTTCCTCCCCACGCCCCTTCCTCTCCTGCCTGTCCTGTCGCAGACAGGGGTCAGGCAGTCACGTCATGACATCTCCCCCTTTTGTATAATGTCTTGCTGTGCCTTAGATCACTTCAATAAGACGCTCCGGCCGTCGGGTTTGCCGTCTGGGTCGATCAGATTGTTCTGGTGTCCGGAGTTGGTGATGCATGGGATGATCTCGTCTTGTCGGACTGGAATGACTGAGATCACTGCTCTTGCTTTGACTTTCTTTGTCAGTAGAGGATTCCCAGTGTCGACTGTCATGTCTTCCTTGAGGGTTGCACTTCTTAAAGTGTGAAATGTTCCGGGTGATCCGCTTGTGATCGCCTTGTGCTGTGATCATGGTTCCTTTCCGGCGACTGACTTTTAAGAGATGTGTGAGATAGCGGCTGTCTGCTTTTGTTCTTCGGTCACGTCGGACCATCACCCAGTCTCCTTCCTGGATATCCGCGGGTCTCGCGTGCCTACGTTGGTCGGCGTATGTCTTCATTTTCAGTTTCTTTCCATAGTCAATGTTAACCAGTGTTTCATGATCAATGTTTGGAGCTGGAGGTTGGATCGTGTCATCCAGAGTGGGTAGTCGGGTACGCAGGACTCTTCCCAACATTAGAGTGGCTGGACATTGATTGGTAGTATTGTGAGGCGTGGTGCGATATGCCCTCAGCACTTCATTCAGTGCTTGTTGGATGTCTCGGTGGGCCAGTTCCACTTGCTGAACCGCTTTCTTCAGGGTCCCCATGAATCGTTCCACCATGCCGTTGGCTTGGGGCCATAGTGGTGTGATCTTTTGATGTTTGAACTAAAGGTGTTTTGCCAAGTCTGCAAATTCGTGGCCATTAAATGGGGGTCCGTTATCCGATTTGACTCGCAGCGGGATGCCCCATGCTGCAAATGTTTCGTCGAGTATTGGAATCACTGCGGTTGCCTTGGTGGATGATATTAGGTGTGCAAATGGGAAGCGGGAGTATTCGTCCATAATGACAATGATGTATTGGCTTGATTTTAGAGGTCCAAAGAAGTCAATGGCGACTTGTTGCCACACGCCTTCAGGTAGTTCCGACATCTGTAGAGGAGCCGGTGGTTCGTCACGGCTTACCAGCTGGCACGAGATACAGTCTTTTAGGGTGGTTTCTACCATCTGGTCTAGTGTTGGAAACCAGACGCGCTCTCGTAGAGCCTTCTTGGTGGCACTTATCCCTCGGTGGCCTTCATGAGCGAGGTTAATCACTCCTTGTCTCAGTCTTTGAGGAATGACGATCCTCCCCCCTCTCAGAATGAAGCCTTCATTGCTGATAGATAGTTCTTCATGAATGTGTTTGAACGCCATGATCTCCTGAGACTTCTGGTTTGGGTCTTCTTTCACATGACGCCATGAGTTGTTGCGAATGCGTTCTGTGACGTCCTGGATAATTGGGTCTTGGTTGGATGCTTCTCGAATAGCTTCAAGAGGAACAGTGGGAGGGCACGCCGTGTCAATGACAAAATGTATATAGTCTTCAGCTACGGAGCGCACCTCCTTGGTGGTGGCCTTGGGGTGTCGTGACATGTAGTCTGCTGGGTTGTCCGACTTCCCGGGTTTGTGGACAATGGTGTAAATGTAGTCCCGGAGACGTAGGCCCCAGCGCTCAATACGCGGAGGCATCTTGGCCTTAGGATTGCCAAAAATGGTGAGAAGTGCTTGGTGGTCAGTGATGATAGTAAAATGTTTGCCATAAACAAACAGATGGAAATGTTCGCAGGCCCAGACCACTGCTAGACTCTCCTTCTCAGGTTGCGAGTACCGTTTCTCAGTATCGGTGAGGCTGCGACTGGCATAGGCGATTATGTGGCGCTGGTCCGAGTCGTCTTGATATTGTGCTAGGATGGCGGCAAGGCCGACCGGGCTGGCGTCGACCGTAATTTCAGTTTGTTTCTTTAGCGTCAAAGTAGGCCAGGTTAATGGCGGAGCTGACAGCGTGCTTGATTTTGTGGAAAGAGCGGTTGCATGCTTCTGTCCACGTAAAAGGCTGGCCTTGGCGAGTGAGCTCTCATAGGGGGTGGCTGATAGTAGCGAAGTCCTGAATGTAACGAGCACAATAGCTCGCCATGCCGAGGAAGGAACGGAGGTCACTGACATCTTGCGGCATTGGTGTGTCTGCCAGGGCTGAGGCTTTGTCAGTGTCAGGTGTCATGCCGTCCTTTGAGAAAATGTGGCCATAGAATTTCAAGGTTAATTTGTGAAACTCACATTTGGCTGCGTTCAGGGTCAAATTTGCATTTAGCAGGGCATGGCATGCCCTGTCGAGAGCCGTATCGTGTTCAGTCTGATCTTTTCCAAATACCAGCAGATCATCGCTATAGTTGAAGGCATTTGGTATTCCTTGGATCACGCGCCTGATAGCCTCCTAAAAGATTTCGGCTGCGGATGAGATGCCGAAATTTAGACGCTTATAGCGGAGGAGTCCTTGGTGGGTCGTGAATGTGTTAATGTAGCGGGATTTATCATGAAGTTCAAGCTGGTGATAGCCCTTGTTGAGGTCAAGTTTTGAGTATACTGTGGCTCCGTTGAGACGAGCAATCATGTCGCTGATGTGTGGTCCGGGGTGGCGTTCTCGTTCAATGGCTACGTTAGGTGCACGCATGTCTACGCACAGGCGCACCTTGTTGTTCTGTCCCTTTTTTTGGTACGACTACCACAGGCGACACCCACGGAGTTGGGCCAGACGTGCGCTCAATGATGTCAGCTTTGAGCAACTCCTGGAGTTCGTCGTCTACCGCTTGTTGCAGATGAAACGGTACCTTCCTGTGGTGTTATGCCACTGGTGTCACGCGCTCATCAATGTGCAGCTTGACCTTGAAGTGGTTTAACTTCCCTAGTCCTTTGAAAAGATTCAGGAATTTTGCGATGATGTCCGGGGCATCTTCTGTCATGTATAGAAGTTCCACGAGTCTCAGTCTTTCAGCCGTCGGCAGGCTGAGCAGGTAATCAGCCACATCCAGGCCATCAACAACATGGATGTAGGCTGAGATCTGTAGGTCTTTTTATGACAAGGTCGTGCTGAAACGGCCTAGGCACGGTAGTGGCTTCCTGGACATCCACGTGAGTATTCGCACAGCTGCTGGCTCCAGTTTGGGACGTGGTTTCATGCTCTGGTATTCTAGTGCACAGATGTAATTTAATGAGGCTCCCGAGTCCAAAACAAACTTCGCCGGGTGGTCCCCTATCCGGATGTCCAGTTTTGGATATTTCTTCAGACTGTCCGGATCGGAGACCATACAGATATACTCCTCACTGTCTTGTGACACTGGTGTGCGTGATGGGGATTCGCTGGATGTTGATTTTCGTGATCGATATGAACTTAAGGACCGGACACTTGACCGGGAAGAGCTGGAGGAGTGTCTTTCTTGCCCCGTTACTGCACGGGCGTGATGCTGTGTGGAAGATCGAGGTTTTGATGATATTCGTCCTGAGCGTTGAGTTTGGCAAACAGTCTCGAAATGGTTTTCCCGGCCACAGCGGTGACACCGTTGTCCAATGGCTGAGTGAGGGTAATCCTGGCCACACCTGTAGCATGCGGGCGCCGCTTTGCTGGACTTAGTGTGTCGCGATTCACGTGATTCATACCGTGCAACCGGCCTCCGAGAGGACGTGGAATGCGTTGACTTGCTTGATTTGTGGCGATCTGTCTGGTGTTTCTTTTCTCTGTGTACTTGCATTCTGAAGGCTTGTTCTTTCCTATCAATCTTGTTGCCTTCCATTTTCTTTGCATGATCTTCCGCCTGGTCGTTTATGCGTGTCATTTCCTCAATTTCTTCAAGGGTGTAATGCTTCTTCAGCAGCCGCCGACGTAGTGACTCCGAGTGACACCCTTCAATTATGCGGAGTCGTAGTGCATCCTCGGTGTTGAAGTCATCGAAGTCGCAGTGGCGGGCTAGCCGTCTGATGCGCACAGTGAAATCACACATTCGCTCATCTTTCTCCTGAGTGGCTAAGTTGAATGTGTAGCGCTCGTAGTCTAAGTTGTATTTGTGTAGAAACCTCCGGTCAAGGGCTCCCTTGACATCATCGTATGGGGCGGTGGCCGCGTTGGCCAGTTCCTTAATGATCTGTGCGATATCTTTTCCCACCAAATTTCGTAGGGCTATCAGTTTCTGTTTGGGGTCTTGTACTTGTGACCCAGTCATGTAGTCTTCAAAATCTTCGGACCAGCTTTTCCACTTGGGTCCCATGCTGCTACCAGACGTCAGTTCCAGGGGTTCTGGCGGCCTCAGGTATGGCACTCCCATAACCGTGGGATGCGTTGGGGCAACCACTGGTGGGTTGCCTGGAGCTGCTTGTGCTGCTGGCGCTCCTCCTGTCCCACTAGATGAGCTGGTGACTGACATTTCTGTTTATCTGATTTTGCAGCGTTTTTTTTTTAGTGAAATCTGTACCTTTGTTCAAAATGCCTGACCTCAAAATGGCCGACACGAAATTTCCAAAGAGAGTCAATGGGCGATGCCTGACTTAAAAATGGCCACCGCTCGGGACACGTGGCTTCAGTTATAGTCTGTGTTTGCAGCTTCCAATGCTTTTGCCCAGTGCCTGACAACGTTTAGTGTGTCCGCCGAGTTAAACAAAGTAATTTCTTGTCTCTGAGACTCACCCCTTTACTTCCGATCGTTACAGTCGATCGTCGGGTGCTCCTCGCTTTTCGCACCGTTTTCGCGCCGATTTTTACTTTCCAGCCGCACTTCTGGCCGCTTGTGGCATTGCACGCCGTGCGTATTTCCCCTTCAGGCAAAGGCAGCTTGTAACCGCTGGATGCTGTTTCTGGCAGCAATCGAGGGTAGCGTGTGAGTGCTTCGCTTCTTTTCTCGCTCCACATGCGCCGCCCCGACACGGGCTGCAGGCTCTCTGTTTCCGGCCGCTCACAGGAGGCAGGGGTCTCGAGCGATGTGGGGATCGATTCTCATCCCACCCTCGTCGCCAGTGTCGCGCTCCCCCAAAGGAAAACACAGGAGCCGCGGAGGTGGTATAACACGTCTTTATTTTATCGTGTCCACCTTCTTACTGACCCAACTTCCCCACGCTTCCTTTCCTCCCCACGCCCCTTCCTCTCCTGCCTGTCCTGTCGCAGACAGGAGTCAGGCAGTCACGTCATGACACTTACCATGAATGGTTTTAGTTTCAATAGTAATATTGCCACAACATACCTAGCTAAATCAATTTTGCTACCTTCAAATACTGTGGTGACAACATCAGGGGGTAATAACACTTTATGTTCCCAATTTTGTTTATACTTGTGAAATTATGGTAATTCTTGCCCCAGAATCTATAAGTAGCGGAATGTTGACATTGTCAATAAAGATCTGAACCAAAGGATCTGAAGTTGCGTTATCAGAATGTACATTGTTCATGTCAATACAATCTACAGCTAACAATAGTTCTTCAAGTTTGTTTTCTACAACCTCAGTATCAACATCAGAGTCTTGAACAAATCTAACAGGGTGATGTTTGCCTCCTCTACAAACATTGCCAAAGTGACCAATTTTTTTGCACTTCCAGCATTTTTGTGCTGCAGCTGGACAATTTTTAAAACTTGATACATGAGAATTCAAACCACGCCTAAAGTATTGTATTCTACTACGACCAAAAGATGTTCTTCTGAAACTTCTGAAATTGGTAAGAGGACCTCTGGTTTTGTTAGTTACATTATCAGTGGTATGAGGAGGCTTTATTGAAACCCCCCATCAAGAGTGGCAGACGGTGAAGGTTGAGTTTGCAAAATTTTGGAATCACTTTCAGAAGTTTCAATGCTTTTCGCTATATCAATACCTTCATCCAATGAGGGATTCTTACAAGATAAGAGTCTTTGTTGAATTTTCTTCAAAAAACATCTAGAAACTAACTGATCTCTAATCGATTGTGAAGTGAAGTGATCAAACTCACAATAACAAGCTAAAACTTTTAGTGCTGTAATGTGTCAAAGGGTTCATTAGGACCTTGGGTGCGAGTAAATAATTTGTGACGATGAACCACTAAATTGACTTTTCCCTCAAAATAAACAGGTACGTTTTTTAATTGCAAGTTGATATTCATCAAGATCACCTAAATCTTGGCCCAAATATACAGGAAAACATTTTGCCCTTCAACACCTAAATAATAATATAAAAGGCTACGTTTTCTTTCTGGTTTAAATTTTAAACCATCAATGTCTCCAATATATGCCTCAGAAGGCCTCAACCAACACGCCATTGTAAAAGTGGTTCTCCAGGATCCCTTAGAAACAAAGCAGGAGAAGTAACAGATTGCATAATGTAAACAGAACACCATGCAAAGTTAAACTAGAAAACACAGTAGCAAAGTAGTAAATGAAATAAAGCACCAGAACCTAAAAAAGAAAATATCAATTAAAAATAAACAAAAAGAATAACACAGGAATACAAGTGGTGTGTTAATAACTGTGGAAGGAGAAGAAAGAAAAAAAATAAAGCATCAACACCTCACAAATAGCGTGTTAAACGCTGAAGAAAAGAAATGGCATGAAGAACCAGCAGGTGGCGCTGTGACACGATGAGCAGGATAGAAAATATACAGGAGTTCTTGTTGCTGAGCAGTTCCTTTGTGGAAATGATCCTAGAAAGAATCTGGACGAAGTTGAAAACTCATGAAAAAAAACAAGGTAAATACGTCGATGTTTGCTTTGCACTTTGTTTCTTTCAAAGAAATGTCACTTTTAAAATAAAACGCTGGGAATTACACGATACTGAGCGCCGTGTTTATCTTCAACATGAAACGTGAATGTTTGATGCTTGGGTGTACAAACCGGAGAACTAGTATTGCAGATAGCGCTAATGAACAACAGTCACGTCCTGACTGCAGGTGCTGGAGTTTATACGTTGTAGACAGAGTTGAATTGAAAGCAACAGACTTCCCACGATGACAGTCTAGAAAGCGCTGTGCAAAGTAAACAAAGTAATAGCGGAAAACTGTGTTTATTTGACAGTTACTGACGTTAAGAGTTGCTGGAAGCCTTTCAATGTGTAGCGATATCACTTAACTCTTGAATAAACACACTTGTTTGCTTTAGATAAACGTTTCTGGGAGCCCTATTTACTTTCAGTCATTTACACAGTTCCTTAACGCTTGGTTGCACGCACTGGAGTAGACATGCTGTAAAGAGATAATTGAAAGGTGTCCCTTAACGCTTGAGTACACGCGATGCTGCTGTATTTACTTTCATTAATGGGCAGAGATTCTTTATACTTCAGTGCACGGGTTAGACCACAAACACTGTAAATAATGTTTATTGGAAGACAAACAGGAACTCCTCCCTTCACGCTAATGCCTTTCACTCTTGATTAAACACGGTGAAGTACTTCTCACCAAGCAAGGATGAACATTACATAAAACTCCCTAGCAGGATTAAATTGGTCAGGAAGAAACAGTTCATTTGGTAGAGATATACCTTTCATCAGGTGAGAATAAGAACATTTCGTTAGGAGGAAAACCAACACATTACCTGTTGCCTGAATAAGCAGAGCAGCACCCCTATTAATCAAGAACATTTCATGGGGTAAAATGAAAACATTCATCATCAATGCAGCACCTTGCAATAATCCTGTCAGGAAAAAAATAACGTTTCTTTACACCGCAGTGAACATTTCAGTAGGTGACTGTAGGCTTTCGGGAAAGCATTTCATTCAGGGAATAAGCGTTTCTTCACTTCAGTGATAACCCGTGCTTTAGGTAACTGGAAGCTGTCAAGGAATGTGACACTAAGTAGGAATAACACCAAAACTAGATAGCAGTAAGTCAAAACATATGTAACTTAGAGTATGTATCTAGATAGGAAAATCTACTCAGTGGAACATCATATAGATGTACGAGTTCCCATCAGTCAACTCACGAGACCGCCCTTCATCAATTGGGGACCATAACATTTCCACAATAGATTGGCTGTTGTTTTTAAGCCTAATCTATAACAAACATAGGAGGACTGGGTGTCTGTGGGAGACCGAGTAGCAGTGCAAAAAAATAATAAAAGTGAGTTGGTGAAAAATTGTTAAAAATGGGTAGTGATTGGGGAAAACAACTTTTATTCAGTACCCCTTCAATCCAAACCATAAAAACCAGTGCAATAGTAGTATAACAAAATAACTACTAAGAAGTATCTTAGGTCGACATGTTTCTGCAGACTAATGGAGCCAGGTGGTCTCCTGCTGCTTCCTCAGGACCATTACATGCTACTGCTAAAAAACTTGAATCTAATATCACCTTAGACGTGATCTGTTACCATCTTCCAGACTTCATGGTGTGATCATCCAGGGTGAAATACCAGATACATACAGAAGAAACAAAAAGGAACACACATGGCATTATTAGTATATGCCAGAATTATAAAAGTAATATAATTTCAACCTTTAGCTAGTCTAATGACAGCCACCCTTAACATTCAAACTTGTCACAGCATTTTCCTGCTCACTCACCTTATTGGCAGTAAGGACTAGCCCCACCTCACCTGGCTTCAGCTCAGGTACATGGAGCACCGCTCTGGCGGGGGAATAAACATGTTTATTCCCCCGCCAGAGCGGTGCTCCATGTATCAGGGTCTGGCATTAGCCTATAAGGAACTATCCCCCATCCAGGGGTCAACTTTTTATGAAGGCAGAAATAAACAGTGCCTACAATAACATGAGCATCTCATTAATACATGTGGCCTGTCACAACACCCAGTTCATTAGATAGTTGAATGCTGCATTGCTTAGCAATAAACATTTCTGGGAGTGGCTAAGGGCCCTTGGGAACACTGAATAAGGCAAGAACATATAACAACACTTCACTATGCAGGCGTATATCAGGTCCCTGAAGACCAAGCAACTTCTCATTCATTGGAGCACCCATTTCATTATAGCCCAATAGGCGTTTAGTCAACCTTTCTTTCAGCAGGGTTAACCATTAAACTATCCCCATTACCCAAGAGTAACCATTTCATTGGGCAGGAGAATTCAGGCAACACTTCATTAAACAGCACCTGCAAGAAATTCCGGCAAACCTCCGACAACATTGCATTTGGGTAAGATAGCAGTTCATGGGGCAGGAACCACCATCCTAGCTGGGGGGGTTGACTCCTCCTCCAGCCCAGTCTGTAGGGGCTTAATTCAGGCTCTTGCCCAGTCCCCCGTACTCTTAGGGGCCAACAGGGCCCTATAACAGTTTCCCCGGGGGAGGGGCGAACTCGGGGCCTTCTCCGGCCTTCCGCCCTCCTCCCCTGGGGGTTACCTTTTGTCTTCGGCCCTCCGAGGCCCTTGCGATGGCTTTTGGCAGAGAGGGGGAAGGGATCCGGCCCTCCTGTAGGCCTTACTCGGCCCAGCGCTGCAATGGGGCAATTGTGGGGCACTGTGGTATATAAATAAATAATACCGGATCTAGGTTTTACTGGATATAATAATAACAGATAGCTCAATAAATAAGAGTCAAGATTCGAGGTAGTAGGAGTTTCCAGGTTTAATACAGCATAAAGGACAGGAACAGGACAACCTGCACGGGAACAGGATGGCAGGGCCCTGCAGGGGGGACAGGGAATGAGCGCGCTAACATTTAATAACAGTACACAAGCATATATACTAAAACAGTTGCATTACAATGAATACAGTAGGCGGAGCAGTGGGTGTGGTCAATAGCAGTCGCGAAAGATAAGGGTGAAAGTGGGTGTAACAAGAGGCGTATACATAGACATGTGATGTAAACGTAACAGAATATGTCATAAAATGGGGCGGAAACATGGAGGGGGCTACCTAAGGAGCCGGGACCTCTAACCTAATGGTGCGCGCAAACTGACAATGACGTGTTACTAGGAGAAGCTGGGGCTATGAACTCTGTGCTAGGAGCAGAGACTGAAGTCTGGAGAGTCAGGGCGACATGTACCTAAACAGTATCTAGTATCTGATGTTTAGAGAACATGTTGATAGAATCCAAAAGTTATCGGGGTAAAGGCTAACAGACTCTAAGACTGGAGCATGCATTATTCTACATGTAGTGCGTGATGAAGAATATTAAATGACCATTAAATGCAGTATTTCTCTTACATGGAGACGTAAAGGCTAGACAATGACGGAAACTATTGATGCGATTCAGTAGCTTAGGAATGCAGAGAAGGAGGGCTGGACTGATAACTAGAATCAAAACATACTCTTGGCAGACTCAGAGGCAGAGCCAGGCTGAACCGGGCACTGTGAGGCAGGAAGTAAGTGAAGGGTCAGGAATACAGGTGGGGGCTGTATCGCTCCTCAGCGAGGGCTCAGGAGACAGAAGCTGAATCTGGTGTCCAGGCCCTTTTGAGGCCTAGAAACGGGGACTTTACAATGAAATAACGTGCACACTGGGAAACGTGGCAACGTAGCTTTACATAGGCCTAATATTCGTAGTATTCACGAGAACTGGAAACTGGCATACTAGAGATGGACAAAACTGTAATTGCGTCTTTAATCAAACATGGGGGATACATATGCATATTAATCATGCACACATAACATAAGATGGAGGACACGTAGGGACACAGAACATGGCAAAATGTACTTTTCCACATTCCCTCCTTGTCACTACGTTTCCATCAGGAAACATCAATATTCATGATACCATCTATCATTTCATACAGTATCATTTGCTCGTCTCGAATTTCCTTGGAACGGGATTTAGAACGGGACTTGGGACTAGGAATACAAGAGGTAGCACAAATGCCACAAATCGCAGGGCCACATTGTATACAGAGGCAGCAACTGAATATGATCGCTACTGCAATACCTAGAAAGGACAATACTTTCCATCCCCAGGCGGAAATAATATTCCAGAACCAACCGGACCATGTCCAGGTGCCTGGATCTTGGTGTAACATATGGGCAATTTTATGGAGTCTGGTTATAGCTGAATAAACAGACGGCGCGTTAATAGGAATGAAAATGCAGCAACTAGATCCGATGACTCTACAGGCCCCGCCCCTATCGGCCAGTATGACGTCAAGGACGAGACGATTCTGGAGCACGACAAATCTCATAGCAGATTGCTCTTCGGTTAAGTTACCTAGGGCAGAGGCAGTCTCATTCACTACTGCTTCAAGGGTTCTGGTTAACCTACGTATTAACTTACTATTCTGGACAGGTCCTATAAAGAAGAAGAAACCTTTATTGAAATCTGTATACTGTTCTAGAGCAGTTTCAGTATAATCGACAATTGGGGACTCGATCTCCCTTTTATGTCTAAAGTGTACTAGATGTGTGTTTCTATGATAATCAGATGGGGCTAGGAAAACAGGTGGCAGTAGTAAGGCAATGTAACAGGTTCCCTCCCAATCGAGGGGCAGACGAACATATGCGGTCTGACCACAAACAAAATAAGAATGACGTGAAGTTTTGAAAATAGATTTCCCACTGTCACTATACTTGACAATAGTAGTACAATCACTATGTCCTACGTGTATGGAACCATTATTTCGGACACATAATTCGCCTTTGATTGGTAGTACTGAAATAGCAGGTAAATCTGGAGTAGTATCTGACTGAACATTCAGGACCATGAAATTCGAAGAATAATTACCTAAGTTATAAACTTCATTTTCTAGATCTAACCCTGTTCTGTGGGGAAGACCTTGCTTGTCTGGAAAACATGTACTGTTAAGAAAAGACATATCTGTTGAGGATGACGTTAACGTGGACCATGCTCCACACGAACCATTATGTGAAAATGGATAAGGAAAGAGTGGCAGAACTCCCTTCGGTGTCTGGAAAGGGGGGAGTCGACCACACACCCAACAATTAGTGGCATTGCTGGTCTGGTGTGAATAATGTAACATGCGGATAAAGGAATTATTACGCATAGCAAGACGATAAGAGAGTTCATGAGGAGGCAGATCGCTAAACGTGTGCTCTACTGTAACAATAGAAGACTTATTTACATGAGAAACTGGAAAATACAAATAAAATGCATAACTGGTGCAGGTAGTCATAAGGCTGAAAAACAATACGAAACTTAGAAAAACGATACATCGGATTGAGTTTTGACTAACTCTCTCACTATGGGGGTCTATTTTATACATGTCAGAAACCGGTCTAACCGTTTCACCTAGGGGAGGACTTAGACAATCAAACTGGCTGACTTATTTTACTAGACCTTAATTTGAGCTTATACTCCTGTTGCGGAGTTTTCTCTAACAGGGAGGGTTCAGTATCATTGTCTTTTGCGGGACAGTCCTTAAGAATAGTACTTTGGCAATCTTTAAGATCCTCGGAAATGTTCTTAGAAACAGGCTTTAGTCCGTAAAATTTCTTCACATGAGACAAATGGACCCAGCCCTTCCTGCCTTCCAGCTTGACGGCAGTACGGGTGGCCAGGAGGACCTGTCGGGGTTCCTTCCAGCGAGGCTCCAGCGGACTTGAACGATCAAAGTTCCTCACGAGAACCATGCATCCGGGAACGATTTCATGCGGTGCCACCTCAGTATTGTCTGGAAATGCGGCGGCAACCTGTGAACGACAAGAGTTGAGGGCAGACATCAAGGAAGCTAGGTAATCTGTCAGCATATTACTTGAAACATCGGTAATACTTCGGGGTCTAGGTGTACCCCACACATTAGGGGGGCGGCCGAATACGACCTCGTACGGGGACAGACCTGATCTGGAATGTGCGACCATGCGCATATAAAACAAAGCAACTGGCAGGGCTACTAGCCAGTCTACACCTTTCTCTTTACATACTTTGGCAATACGGATTTTCAGGGTCTGATTATGTCTCTCTACGAGACCAGCTGCTTCTGGATGGCGTACACAATGGAACTTCCACTGGTACCCTAACAACAGGGAAACGTGTTTCATCAACTCAGATGAGAATGGCTGGCCGTTATCAGAATATACGACTCTTGGGAGTCCGTAGCGGGGGAAGAATTCACGAACCAACTGCTTGGCAGTGGTCGCGGCTGTGTAATCTGGGACTGGATATGCCTCTGTCCACCTGGACAAAGTGCATACAACTACAAGGACATACTTGAAACCTCGACATCGCTCCATCTGAATATAATCCATCTGGAGGACTTCAAAAGGGTGGTCAGGGGGTTGGAATCCACCTTGTTCCACCGGGACACTTTTACCTGGATTAAACTGACAACATATCATACAGGTACGGACTTTCTGCTTGGCTGCAGCTCGTAAATGCTTGTTGAACCAAATGTTCTGGATACTATCTAACATAGCTTTTTCTCCTAAATGTGCTGGACTATGTGCCGTATTGATAATGACTTGAACCATAGAGTCGGGGAGAAACCATGTGGCTTTACCCTTCGTTACCCATCCCTGATTTGTCTGGACCCCTCCTTGTTCGGACCATTTCTTGATTTCATCGGGAGTAGCATGTAACTGGATATCTATGACATCTTGAGTAGGGTCCTTAACTGTCATACATGTAGTCGGATCTGGAGTGAGTGTCTGTGTCGGATTAACTGAAATGTCTGGTGTCTGAGCTGTAAGCTTGGCTGTGCGATCTGCTAGATCATTACCTTGAGAAATAATGTCAGTAACTTTCGTATGTGCTTTGCATTTCATGATAGCAATGGATGTCGGTAAGTGTATGGCATCTAACAGAGCCTGAATAAGGAGACCATGCTGAATCTTGGTTCCATGAGAAGTCATGAAACCTCTCTCCTGCCAGAGCACTCCAAAGTCGTGTACAACTCCAAATGCGTAGCGTGAATCTGTGTAAACATTAACTTTCAGGTTCTTAGCGTGTATGCAGGCTTGGGTCAGAGCAACTAGCTCTGCTGCTTGAGCAGACAGGGTGTCAATACGGTGTGTCTCTATAACTTCAGTGTTAGTAGTCACTGCATACGCGGCTACTAGTTCTCCTGTACTTGTTCTCATACATGAACCATCCACATAAAGTGTCAGGTCGGGATCTGGTAATGGAATATCGGTCAGATCTTGTCTTGGCTTTGTCATAATGTTAACTACTTCCACACAGTCGTGTGTGGCAGAATTCGAATTAACTGATGGTAACAGTGTAGCAGGATTTAGAACGTTGCAGCGTCTGATTTCTATGTGTGGCTGGAACAGTGTCAATTCATAACCTGTTAAACGTGCAATTGTCAAGTGCTGAGTTTGTGTTCGGTTCAAAAGAACTTCCACGGAGTGTGGAACTTGTACTGTCAGGGAGTGTCCTAACACTATGGAATCACTTTGTCTGATAGCTAGTGCTGTGGCTGCAACTGACTTGAGGCACGCAGGCAGAGCCTGGGCTACAGGATCTAGTGTGCTCGAAAAATAAGCACAAGGCTTGTATTGTCCTGCTTGATCTTGTGTGAGAACAGATAATGCTGTACCTTTGCGTTCTGTAACAAAAAGTGTAAAAGGCTTACTGTAGTTCGGTGTAGCTAGAACTGGAGCTTGGCATAGAGCTTTCTTTAACTCATTGAAACTAAGTGTATGTTCAGATGTCCAAGGGAGGACAGTCGATACGGCTGCCTCCTGTGTCGTTAACTGTATCAGCGGTTTAGCTAGAAATGCATACTGAGGAATTTATTGTCTGCAGTAAGAAGTAAGGCCGATAAAAGCACGTACCTCCTTCTGTGTCTTGGGCTGAGGAAGACTCGCTATTAACTGTATACGGTCTGGTGTCAACTGCCTACCCCTCTTGGACAGTAAGTGGCCTAAGTAGATCACTTGCTGTACACAGAATTGAAGCTTCGAAGGGGACACCTTGTGCCCCATCTCGGCGAGGAAATACAAGACTGTAAGTGATGCTCGCTCGCAAGCACGTTCAGAACGGGCTGTGATCAGTAGATCATCGACATACTGGAGCAGGGCAGTGTCAGTTGGCATGTGAATGTTGTCTAGTTGTCTTTTAAGCGCTTGACTGTAAATACTAGGACTTTCTGTGAAACCTTGAGGAGCTCGTGTGAACATATAGCTTCTTCCATTTAAACAAAATCCGAAAAGAAACTGGCTGTCTGGATGAATGGGGACACTGAAAAACGCGTTCTTGAGGTCTATGACTGTGAAAAATGAGGCTTCGGAATCAATGGCTGTCAATAGGGAAGAAATATCTGGGACAACTGGGTACTGGGGAATAATACATTTATTGAGTTCTCGAAGGTCAATCACTAATCGATATACTGGGGTGCATTCGGATCAGTACGTTTCATGACGGGAAAAATCGGAGAATTACATACATTGGAGTCAGTTTCTACAACTACTCCTTGAGCCATGAGCTCGTCAATAATTTTGGATAAGGCTGCTACAGCCTCAGGTGGCAATCTGTACTGTCTGATTCGTGGCAACACTACACCTGGCTTGAGAGTCACACGATGGGGTGTGATTTGCATATAACCAACATCAGTTGGACCTTGCGCCCATAGGTGCTGCGGAACATTAGACAATCTTGGATCAAAATCTCGTAACACATAGTGACCCTTGAAGTCACGTAGGAACAATCGTATTCCCTCTGGGGAACAGCATATAACTGCACCTAACTCTTTCAGTGTCTTGATGCCTAACACATTTTCTGGACATGACTTCGTAAGTAACAGATCAGTAGTGCGGGACAATGGACCTACTTCTAGGGTAACTGGCTGAGATATCTCGTTTACAATAGGCTTTCCTGAAAATCCAAGGGAAACATTTCTAGAGCCTGAGAGCGGAGCCCCTGGAACTTCGGCGTGACTGATGGTGGTCCTACTTGCCCCTGTATCAATCAGAAACTTTCTGTCTTTCCCTAATACTTGACTGTGAACATAGGGACCCTCTTGATCTACAGGTATCTCGATGAGAGGCAAGCCTACCTCCCTCTCTAGGCTGTTTCATGAATACGGTTGATATTCTGGATACTCGGACTGTGCATACTGGTACATCTGCTGTGTAACATGCTGTGTTGCAGCAATAGGCTGCGGTGCTGTAGCTGTCTGTTGTGCATTCTGTAGCTGAGGAGTCTGTGAAACTTGTTCTTGTCTAGGCGGACGTGGTCTTTCTTTAGTCTTACCAGTAGCTATATTATGTTTCAGAACTGCACACTCGTTTATAAAATGACCTGGCTGTTTACAATAATTGCATGTCCCTTTAACGGGAGCTGCAGGATGACTGGCTTGATTCGGACCCCTCTTCTGACTGTCTTGTGGAACAGATTGTGCAACTAGTACTTTCATTTTCGTGTCTTTCATACGCTTTCTCTCGTGTTCTTGCTCCTCTCTGATTCTATTCTGGTGATACTGAAGCATCTGTAACATCTGGGACGGGGTATTAGCTTGCCAGGTACTTTCGACTTTCAAAACTCGATTCTTAACTTGTGGACTTGAATTCTCGACTAATTTAGTAACAAAAAGATGAGGGTATGACTCGCTACTTGTCTTGAGGCCACTGTTGATACTAAAGCATTTCTCAAATCTAGAATAAAAATCACTAGTGTCTTCGTCTTGTTTCTGTTTACAGGCTGAGATTGCATCCCAGTCTTCCTTTTTAGTGGTTAATAATCTGGGCAAAACTTGTATTAATAGTTCTGGTAATTCTTTACATTTCTCTCCTAGACCGGTACCTGGTACTCGTATCTTATCTTCGGCTTCTAGGACTGCCCAATCGATCTTTTTCTCTCCCACCTCCCAATCTTTTTCCTTGAGTTTCTCGTATACCCCTGCGGGCAACAGGACCTTTAACATTTTAATGATATCTGGATACGTGTATTCTCCCATACGGAGCATGTCTTTTAATTCTCGGTGGAACCCTGCTGGATCTTTATCATGACAGGGAATTAATTTCTTCATCTCTAAGAGTTCCATCTTTGTAATTGGGGTGTAAACAAACACTCGTTGCATTTCACCATCCGTTGTCCTGACTGGGTGTACTTCTCGTAACGGGTTCTGTCTATCTATGTAAAAGGGTTTACTTTCTGGGGGTGAGACATGAACAAAATGCGGGTTCAAAAACATACTATATTTGTGGCGCTGTCCTAGAATAACACTAATTAAATCGGTACCTAAACCTTTCCATCTATACTGGAGTAACTCGTTCAGGACATCGTGTAACGGACCAGGATCAGAATGTTGACCCTCATACAGAGTAATGAGGTGCTGGATCATATACATACCCACCAGTCGTTGCTCGGCTGGGGGCAATTTCAGAAACATTTGTGCCACTATTTCATCTGGAAAAGTGGTAGAATCAGTAATCCATCGGACTGCTGATCGGACTAGTTCTTGTTCATGCTTGGTACTAAGTTCATTATAACCGATTCGTGATTTCAGAATGTGATCGGTAGCTTGAAATACTTGTTCTAGAGAACCTTGTTCTGGTACTGGATGATGAAAAACTGACTTGTGTTCTAGGCGTAAATGGCGGTCTGGAAATCTAGATTTCCCTACATACGCTATTCTGGTGGGATTCTCGTCCTCTACCTCTTCCGTAGGAGAGTCATTCTCTTTCTCGCTTACTTGTGCTTCTTTACGTTGTTCGTGTAACTTTAGTATTTCCTTACAAATTTTCTTGTACATACTCTCTATACTACTGATAGTCTTGTGCTTACCCTCGGCTATATTATCACTCCACCTTGTCAGGATTCTCATTTCGGCCGGATCTTTGGACGGGTAATCTTGTTCTCTTATTAAACAATTAATCAGAAACTTTAATATCAAGAGCTGGATCTCAGCTATCCTTTGAGACATGGCTTCGCTAATACTTTCTGGATCATTCCCTGTACGGATGAAATGATATATTCTGTCTAGATCTTCTTTCATGTCAGGTAGGGTGTCCAAATACCCGGTCACCCGTCTTACACGGATGGAATATATAACTGTACTATCATCACCTGCAACTGGATCATAGCGGCATTCAGTGAGAGCTCGTCGGATGTCTGCAACGGACTTATATTTGGGCGTACACTGTAACGCACATTCATGTAACTCGGCCAACGTTCTACGTTGGTGTGGTGGCGGGGTACCAGGAGGACCTCCTCCTGCGGCCCCTAAACTGGAATCGTCGACTGACACTCTTCGTGCTGGCAGAGTGGGAAATTGTAATGTAGGCTGGACCGGGGGTACCGTAACAGGTACTCCGGTGTCTGGAGGAGCAGGAATGGCATGATTTACAGGGACTGGCGGAACAGGATTTGCATATTCCGGGACTGTGTCGTCCAAGTAGGACGAAATGAAAATATCAGCTGCGGTCGGTTTATGACGTAGCTTGGTTGGAACTAATGGTGGCGGAAAATTACTGGATGCCTCCGGGGTTGCTTTTGGCAAGCCCTCGGCAAGAAGAGGGTACATACCCTTAATAAGGGCATTCCTCTGTCTGTCTGACTGTTCGGTTTTAACTCGTTCACCTATCTCGATTAATTCCCTTTCTTGGGCTCGTTCTAAGGATTCTCTACTTAATTCTGACTTTCTGATTTCTTTTTCGGTTCTTTTATGAGATTCTTTGCGCCATAACTCGATGGCATCTTTCTGTGACTGTCTTGCTTTCTTTTTCCATAATGCTTCCTCTACTCTCATGATGCACTCAGCATCCCACGTACCTGATACGGGCCATCTATACTTTTCTTCTAACTGTTTGGTATACTCTACCCATAAATCTAGATACAATATGGCACTTATGCCATGCCTCTGATACATAAAATGACCTGGACTGTCCCTAGGTGGGACAGGAACTGCTGCTTCTAGCAGACCTTTTCTGTTTTTTAACTGACGTAGTTTAGAAAATAAGGGCATGACTGAACTATAACTTAGACACAATACGTAATTACAATACACAATGAACACGATAATTACTCCACATTCATACCACGACATTAAAATACATGAAGAACATTTAGAATAACAGTTCGAACAGAATACTACCTGGAATACGGAAAACAGAATACATGAATTTTCTCGAGAACAGAACTGACTAGAACAGAAACTAGATGCACTGCTAAAACAGTACGAAACTCACCGGTCTCATAAAGAGACACGTCAGGACCCGCATCCACCGAAGTGGACACTTCGTTTTGGGATTTGTGTACCACCAAACCCCACGGACCAGAGACAATTAGATTGACCCTGTCTAGATACTACCCCAGCAACGGTACTCACCGGGCAGCAAGAACGGAAGGCCTCGGACTGGACTGGACTGCTTCGACGCCGGACGGACGAACTTCGGACTTCTGTTACGGGTGGGCCTCCGGATACCTCGGACCTTGGACTCTCGGCTTGGGCTCTGGTCGGGACTCGCCGCGTTCCTCCACCGCCTCGTCTGGATGCTGGACCGCAACCTCCGTCTCCTCCGTGGGCCTGAGGGATACTTGAAGCAGAAATATCTGCACGTGCACGGTATGGTTCCGTCACGGCTGCAGAGGATCAGGGGGCATACGTGGCTTCACCGGCGCGTGGGGAAAGGGCAAGTCCCTATTCGGGCGCCATTATGTGGTATATAAATAAATAATACCGGATCTAGGTTTTACTGGACATAATAATAACAGATAGCTCAATAAATAAGAGTCAAGATTCGAGGTAGTAGGAGTTTGCAGGTTTAATACAGCATAAAGGACAGGAACAGGACAACCTGCACGGGAACAGGATGGCAGGGCCCTGCAGGGGGGACAGGGAATGAGCGCGCTAACATTTAATAACAGTACACAAGCATATATACTAAAACAGTTGCATTACAATGAATACAGTAGGCGGAGCAGTGGGTGTGGTCAATAGCAGTCGCGAAAGATAAGGGTGAAAGTGGGTGTAACAAGAGGCGTATACATAGACATGTGATGTAAACGTAACAGAATATGTCATAAAATGGGGCGGAAACATGGAGGGGGCTACCTAAGGAGCCGGGACCTCTAACCTAATGGTGCGCGCAAACTGACAATGACGTGTTACTAGGAGAAGCTGGGGCTATGAACTCTGTGCTAGGAGCAGAGACTGAAGTCTGGAGAGTCAGGGCGACATGTACCTAAACAGTATCTAGTATCTGATGTTTAGAGAACATGTTGATAGAATCCAAAAGTTATCGGGGTAAAGGCTAACAGACTCTAAGACTGGAGCATGCATTATTCTACATGTAGTGCGTGATGAAGAATATTAAATGACCATTAAATGCAGTATTTCTCTTACATGGAGACGTAAAGGCTAGACAATGACGGAAACTATTGATGCGATTCAGTAGCTTAGGAATGCAGAGAAGGAGGGCTGGACTGATAACTAGAATCAAAACATACTCTTGGCAGACTCAGAGGCAGAGCCAGGCTGAACCGGGCACTGTGAGGCAGGAAGTAAGTGAAGGGTCAGGAATACAGGTGGGGGCTGTATCGCTCCTCAGCGAGGGCTCAGGAGACAGAAGCTGAATCTGGTGTCCAGGCCCTTTTGAGGCCTAGAAACGGGGACTTTACAATGAAATAACGTGCACACTGGGAAACGTGGCAACGTAGCTTTACATAGGCCTAATATTCGTAGTATTCACGAGAACTGGAAACTGGCATACTAAAGATGGACACAACTGTAATTGCGTCTTTAATCAAACATGGGGGATACATATGCATATTAATCATGCACACATAACATAAGATGGAGGACACGTAGGGACACCGAACATGGCAAAATTTACTTTTCCACAGCACCAGCGCCAGTAAAAGATCGGAGGGGGCTCTCACGCCTCCCGGCCCCCCTCCGCGACGGGCCTCAGGCCAAGCCAGGGCTTCTCCTGGTGTCGGGTCTGGCAGGAGCCTGGATTCGGGGCCGCGGCCCAGCGGGCCAATCGCGCTGCAGCATGGGCGGGGGCGTGGCCAGTGACGCGGCGCCCCCATCACGGGGTCTGAGATCGCGGCCCCGGGCCTAGCGCGGCCTTGTGGACTCTGTGCGGCGGCCCTCTCCTGGATCCGAGGGCCGCCGAGGGGGGCAACGATGTCGGCTCGGGCTGCGGTGTCAGCAACGGCGGTGGCCTCCCTTAGGCTCCGGGGGCCGCCTGGGGCACACACAGCGCTTCGCCGAACACAGCAGGTGAGCGCTTGAGGGGACAGCACGGCGCCGTGTGGAACAGCGCTTCAAAGGCAGAGGAGCGCTTGGCCAGTATAGCGCACAGGGGCCGCCCCAGCGACGCAGCGGCTCTTCGCAGGGTACACCGATGAGCTCCGGGCTGCGGCAGTGAGTCGGCCAGGCAGCGCGATTCGGGCACAGCGCTTTTAAGGGCAACGCAGTCCTGGAGATGACAGCGCTTCTGCAGGGGGACACAGAGCTTCGCGCTTGAGCTTCAGTCAGCACAATCAGCTCAGGGAAGCACTTGGCGAAACACGTTGTGGGGGCACACCCAGCAGTCTCAGGAATTATTCAGTTCAGGATGCTAGCACTGCGAAGGATGAGCGCCTGGCAGTACAGGCAGTTGAGTCAGCAGTTCAAACAGGACAGGCCACGCGACAGTGGCCACTCAGCAAAGGGGGTCCAGGACAGGATTAAGGGGCGCAGAAGTAACACAGCCCAGTACCTGGTTGATCCCCAGTCGTCCTGTGGTAGTTAGGTTTCTTCTTGGCGCTTCATGGTTCTGGCGCGCTTTGTAAATACCAGTTTCTTGTTTCTTGAAGGGGGGTTGAGTTGAGGGCTGCTGACAGGAATCCTCAGCAGGTCACTGTAGATGGTCCCTGGGTTCGCCAATTTCAAGACTAACTATATATTTTAAAACTATATTTTTAATTCAATAGTTTTGTACTTACCTGTTTGTAGATAGGAATTCGATATTTTTGCATTCTATATTTTTTCTATATTTTGGAAGGGAACGCCCCTTCCTAATAGCAAGTCGCAAAAAACTATTTTGCAAGACGCAAATTATTTGTGACTTGCAAAATGGTGTCAGTGCATGGCCCACAGGATTTTTGCATGTGCAAATGGGTTGCAAACCCGTTTGCGCATGCAATTTTCTATTGTACATCTGGCCCATGGTGTTTAAGGGACAGCAGGACCCAGATTGGTCTAGTATCATGTAAGGTCTATTGGACCTCTGTTCTGGTCTGCTGGACACTACAGAGTGGGAAAGCCAGCAGTCACCATACTTGCGATACACAGTTGACAATCATACTTTCTTGAGGAGTTTAGGGCAATTTCGGGACCAAGGAAGCACCTAAGTAGAGCATCGAAGACATTCAACCATTCAAGCCAGATTCCCCCAAGAGAATCCAAGCTCTGCCATCAAAAACAATAAAAATAAATATGCCACCCTAGTAGATGAGGTTCCTGTGGCTAGGATGCAGCACTGAGTTACATTTTATTAGCGTATGATGCGTAATGGGGTCCTAGGGATTCCATTGCCGTGCCACCTTGCTGCCCAAAGACATATTCCCTAGTATTTTGGGATCCTGATCATCCCTCACTATACAGGGGCAATATTGTCCTCAGTGGTAAGTTAATGTTTTTGGTTGGAGTTGATCTGCTTCTACCTCCTCCTCATGTAATCATGGGTGTCATAGCCAAAGTGGTGCTTTACCAGTTACTCTGAAGTTTCCTACCTTGGCTGCACTGCACCTATGCTGTGCTGCTGTACTCAGAAGAAAGCAAAAGACACACAATTGATTGGCAGGGTATGCTCAGACGTGGGTCCCTTGCTCACTCTGCCACTGGATTCAAGCTAGACTGGCTGATGACGGGTAATTAGCCAGAAACCGGTCCCAGGATGCTTGTTTCCTGTCCAGGAAAGACATAGCTTGGCAGTTCGGGCTGGACTGTTACCATGAGGCACAGGGTCAGACTGATTTCCATATGGCTATGTCTGAACTGGGGTGGTGGAGTGAGCTAAAGAATGATGATGGATTAAACCCAGATCAGTTGACTGGGAGTGAGTGCTTGCAATGTTCAACACTCTGTCCATCATCCCCTTTGGTTTTGTTTTGTACTCAGAAGAAAGCCAGGGAAGGTTCATGCAGACAGTCAAGGCATGTTCAGGCATGGGTTCAGTCCCTGCCCCTCTGTGTCTCTTTGCCATTGTCCAGGTGTCATGTGGCCGTCTGTACCCCCAGTCACCAAACACCTCTGCGACCACACCTACATCTCAGGGAGTAGCCAAGGGCCAGGTTGAACACTCTTGATTTGGAGGAATTCCTCCTATGGATTCTTATTTACTTTGGGACTAAGTAGAGTAATTAGCTGTCAAATTCATATAGAGTGCACCCCTGGCCCTTAAGGGAGTACACGACATCTTTGGTGGCGATAGTCTTCAGAAAAACCTTGAGTACACCACGGGTCTCCTCCTAGATGAGGTTATTGATGTGCTTGACTCCTCCATGTCAAATCAGGCAGAGGATGGCAGGCTTGGTGCTGCCCTGGATGTTGTCCCAAAGCACCTTTCTGTGCCTCTTGGTACCCACTTTTCTGAGATCCTCTCCTCCTTTGCTTCATGCAGACATGGTCTTCTCTCATCAGAACAGAACTATGAGTCCGAAGACATAAGCTATTGCTTACAGGACTTCATTTCACGGCCAAGGGTGCAATGTTGGAAGCATTCCATCGAGTCGTCCAGAGGAGAGTCATCAGATCAAAGTGGCCAATTCAGACAGTGTATCAAAATGTGCCACTGACTAGTCCCCCCATCAGTGAGCAGTGTAGTGGGTCCTTCCAGGTTCACGTACAAGAGCTTCTCAGGGGTTCTCCAAACCTGCTGCCATCTTAACCAGAAAACAGTTTACATGGAGAGGAACCAGTTAAGGAAGCATATGTTACACAAAAGTAATGAGGGGCATGTCACAAATCACCGGGTCCACAGGAATTTCAGAAGCTTTTCCGTCTCACTGACCTTGCCATCTTAGCTTTCAATATCATGGGTGTGCGGAATTTGCGGGATAGCGTTACACAAATCTCCGAGAAACGGTAAATAATCTCCGCCAACACGCAGAAATTCCGTGAACACGCGGAATTGCTTGTTCGCGATGCTTTTTTACTGTTCGCAATCGCTGTTTGCGTGCTCGGGGAGAAATATCTTGCGTACACGCATTTGAGAACGCGAACAAGCAAAAAAGTTCGCGAAATCGCGGAAAACAGAATCTTGGGCAATTTCGCGTTCTCCGCGTAACGCGAAAAATTACACAAATACCGCAAATTCCGCAAGCGGAATGGAATTTACCGCCCAGGCCACTTGGTAGCACTGAGGAGAAAAGGGTATTGGGAAAAGAAATAGAAACTGAACCGATTGAGGAATTCACCTGCAGTGTACTGATTACTAGCTCTTATCCTAAAACATAGATTATCCTGTTTAAAAGTATAGATACTACTGTAGTGATTAGTCCAGATAATGATTTGTCACAGTTATACTTTTTCAGTAACTATCTTTAGCTTCATATGCTGCTGTACCTAGGGTAATCTGGAAATAAACAACAATTTGTCAGATCAATAATATTACTAAAAGTGTGCACATAAATCAAACACTCAGACATAACTAGATCTTCATGCATTTAAACTGTAGGAACTTCTTTCATGAAAGGTTTGTAATAAACTGTTGCTTAACAATATCCTACAATCTATTCCAGGTAGCTAGAATGAGGTTTGGCCATTACTCACACGTTTGTAATGAAAAGCGGGTAAACAATGGTGCAAGGGTGCAAAGCCTCAAATGTTTGTGCATAAACTTTAGACATGGTGAGTAGTCTATACTGCGTCAGCAATCCAACAGGACTTCAATTGTAAACAGCAACAAGTTCCAAAAAAAGGCTTCAGATCAGAAAGTTCCAGCATTGAAATGAAGAGCAAGCACAAATAGAACAGGAAGTGTTTGTATTCCATATTAGCATCTCTATATACACTCCAAATGGCTGGTGATTCTCATGTCTCGTTGACATCATGGGAGATGTATTGAGATTGCATCCGCCATGTTGGATAAGAATAACCCAAACTTTAATGTCTCAGTATGGCATCCATGGCACTGGGTATAATGTTAATACCTGGATGCATCCAGAATACAGTTTGAGTACATGATTAATGCAGAACCTTAAAAACATTATTGAGTTAAGGAAGTGTAACAGAAATAAATCCTAATTACTTTGAGCAATGGATCTTCCTATTTACACCCGCATATATGCCAGCAAATCCAATTCAGGTGGGACACTAACAATTTTTTAAGCCAAAAAAAACTTTATTTTAGCTGTCTCCTGCCTACAATAGCCTCCACTTTAATGTAAGGCAACATATAAAATACATTCCCCCAATTTAGTTTTCAAAAATCTACCACTTATCAGTTTCAAAATGTTAGCAACCATCAGTCTCTCTATAGAATTTGTAGGGAGCAATAGTCTCTCCTTCTAAATTTGAGTTATACTTTATATGCATCATCCTTATCAGAGTGTAGCCGTCAGCTGCTGCCAAGGACACTTAAGAGGCTGTTAAATGTCTAAGTGGTCTTGTAGTTTGGGTTTATTAGAGTATGAACAGGTACAAGGTTAGCCAGAATTATGAAATCGGGAGCATGCCAGCACATATGTACCATACCTGGGTCGCCCAACCGTTCCCGTTCCCACAACACTTGAGACCCAACAACTTTTACCATGGTTTTTGTAGAGGATTAATCACCAGTGGCTGCCTCCACATTAATCACCGTATCACAGGACCTCGGCAACAACCTCTCCCTAAACAAAAAAATCACCATATGCACGACTTTAACTTGCAACTGGACCTGGCAAACCTTGCAAATTGACCCCCAACCCCCTTCAAAGAGCAAACACCTCTTGGTTCAACATCACCCAGGAAGAAATTGCCATCATCATGAAGTCCTACCACACTGGGGCCCTCTTAGACCTTTGAACCCCCCATACTTACTCTTTGGCACTTCTACTCTTCAGTAACACACCCATCCTAAACAACAGAAACTCTTCAGCAACCTTACCAGGTGCATGGTAACATTCCTCCCCTTGCTGAAGAAACCCTTGATGCTCACCAACTACAGACTGTTCTCCCTGCTTCCATACCTGGCCAAGGTTTCAGAGAAATCATCAACAAACACCTCACTGAATACCTAAAACAACCACCAACTTCTTGGCGCCACCGAGTCTGGATTCAGACCCAATCGCAGTACCAAAACTGCCCTCATCACCATGACAGATGACATGTGCATGACCCTGGACAGAGGAGGCACAGCAGCCTTCATCCTCCTGGAACTGTCTGCGGAGTTTGACATGGCCTTCCACCCAATCCTCATCTTATACCTTCCCAACATTAAAATACAAGGTCAGATGCTCCACTGTATCTGCCTTTCCTGACAGGCAGGAATCAGTCAGTCAGTCTGGCACTCTTCACCTCAGATGCGTTTGGGCTCTTCTGCAGAGTCCTGCAAGGATCTTCCCACAGCTTGAACATCTTCAATGCGTAAGGACCCCTCAAGCCTAGCATCACCTGCACTTATGACATCAACTTTTTCTCTTACTTGAATGGCACGTAAATTATCCACTCCCACTCAGACAAGACACAGAGCACCCAGAACAAGCTTAGGTAATTCATGACCAAAATAGCTGATTGGATTACGTCAAACTGCCTTAAAACTAAACACTGGAAGGAGCTGGCCACCCGAGACTCTACCCCGTGTCTGACAGATCTAGGACTGACACCCAACCCCACACCCTAACCTAGAACCTCAGGATCGTCATTGACCGCAAATTAGACATGAATGTCCAAGCAAATGCAGTCATTGCTGTATACTCTTATACACTGAAAAGGCTAAAGAAGATTTTTAGAAGGCTCCCAACCAACTTCAGGGACACTGTCACCCGTGCCCCCTTCATCAACAATCTGGACCATTCTTATTATTATTGTGTCTTTTATAAAGCGCACAGCTACCCCAGCGGGGTGTCCCGGCGCTGAAAGAATTGAGAAACAGTCTCCCTGAGGAGAAGTTTATAGGCGAAACAGGAATGTTTTCAAAGATCTACGGAATTCTCGTTCCGAATTGATCCTGCGTAGGTCCAGAGGCAATTTATTCCATTTTTGAGCAGCACCAAACTCAAAGGTTTTGCCTCCAGCTCGAACTTTTTTAAATCTTGGGGTGGCTAGCAAAAATTTGGTATTTGAGTGAAGGGCTATAGTATTGCAGTAGGGCCGGAGGGTCAATCATAGGTGGGCAGACCAAGGCCCTTTGTGGCTCGGTACGCTAATGTCATGGCTTTGAACTCTATTCGTTTACTCATGGGGACCCAGTGCAGTTTCTGAAGATATGATGAAATGTGCTGCCTGCGGGTGAGACCACCTATTAATCGCGCGGTGGCATTTTGTACCATCTGAAGTTTTTGACAAAGGCTTTTAGTTAAACCTAAATACAGTCCATTAGCATAATTGAGGTGCGAAATGACTATAGTTTTCCTGTTATGTTATGTTATGTTATGTTATGTTAAAGGGGTACTTTTATAGCGCACGGCTACTCCGAAGAGTGTCCCGGCGCTGGAAGATAATTTATTAATTGTTTTAAAGTTCTTATTTCAGAAAAACAAGCAGCTGTAACTGTGTGGACCTGGTTTCCAAAGGACAGTTTGCCATCCCAACGTACTCCTAGATTTCTGACAGAGTCCTTCGGTGTGGGGGCAAGACTCAGATCTTCCGGCCACCATATGTTTGAACTTAGGGGGGATGGTTGGATAAAGAAGAGCACTTCTGTTTTGCCTGCGTTTAATCTCAGAAAGTCCATCCATTTAGCGATGTCTCTCAGGCAAGCTTTGAGGGGGTCAAAGGCGCTAAGAGATGGCTCCTCAAACGTGAAGAGTAATTGAATATCATCCGCATAGGACGTCGTTTTAATTCCTGAACGGGAAATCAGTTCTGCCAATGCCGAAAAATAAACATTAAATAGAAGAGGGCTTAAGGACGAGCCCTGAGGGACACCCCATTTCAATGGCCTAAAAGGTGGGGTGTGGACCTGTTGCTTCCGATTTGAAAGAAATGATCCGATCCACTCGAGGACCCTGCCCTGAATACCAATAGCTCTCAGTCTATCCAACAGAATAGAATGAGAGACGGTGTCGAATGCTGCTGACAAATCCAGCAGCACCAACACCGCCCTCGACCCCTGATCTAAGGTCCAGCGCACAGAATTGGCCATCTCAATGAGGGCCGACTCTGTACTGTAGCCTTTGCGAAAGCCATGTTGGGAGTCTTGATAAAGGCAATTGCTCTCAATGAAGCAGGCAATTTGCTGGTGGGCTAACCTTTGGAACTAACCACTGGCATATCTTCTATATCAGGATCAACAAACAACTCACCAGGCAGCTGCAGACCATTCAGAACTCTGTGGCCAAAATTCCTCTTAATCTCCCATGCCTTGCGTACATCTCACATCACCTCATGAAGCTACAATGGCTACTCATACACAAACAAGAAGAATTCAAACTCCTCACTCACACTTGCAAAGCAAAATATAATTCTGGCCCATTATGTCTCAACAATCACATCTGCTTTCACATACCCTCTAGACCACTTCACTTCAGTCAGTCTCCTACTTGAGAACATCCCAAGGTTTCAGAAAACCTGACCTGGTGGTCAAACCTTCTGCTGCATCCCTACTACGCTCAAGCAGCAGTGGTAAACGATATCTTAAGCCAGTGCTGGACAGACCACGCACTGGTGGCCTTTTCCCTTGATTTAGGGACCTACCCTGCGGAAGCTGCGGGGGTAGGAGGCTCGAAACTGGGTAGACCCTGGTCTCGTCTCTCCAAGTCATCCTCACTACCCGCACTACTATCAGCCAACTTCTGTCTGAGCAACTCGGTGGAGGAAAGTTATCTTTCCTTATGTCAGTCTATCACCGAATCGTTGGATAAGCTGGCTCCTCTTCGTCAGTCTCGAGGGAGAGTGAACCGGGCTTGCCCCTGGTATACGGAAGAGCTACGACTGCTTAAACTGGGTTGTAGACGTGCTGAGCGGGCGTGGAGGAAGCAGTATCTGCCATCGGCAAAGGCCTCGTTTAGGGCTGCTCTGCTGGGGTATAAGGCGCAGATCAAGTTGGCCAAGGCGGCCTTTTTGGAATCCATCTTGAATAAGGCGCCTAATAAATCGCAAGCCCTGTTCAAAATCGTCAGGGACCTGTCTCATCCAACTTGTGTGGCCAACACGGTCGTGGCGTCGCAAATCCTGTGCGACGCACTGGCGGGTGCCTTTGAGGAGAAGACTGCTAAGATCTTAGAGGGCTTAAAAAACCCTCTGCCAGCAGACCTCGGTCTGGGAGCTCCGGTTAGCTCGATCAGTCGACCCCGGTCAGGCGGGTCTCGTCCTGACCCGGGAGCTCCGAACGGGTCACCCAGTCGACCCCAGCCGAATGATGCAGGCCTTATACAGGCTACGCTTGGAGTGGGAGCTCCGGGTGATCCCTCCAGTCGACCCCAGGTGGATACACCTGGTCCCACTCTGGGAGCTCCGGTCGGAACACCCAGTCGACCCCACTCGAGTGACCTTGGTCTTTGCTTGGGTGCTCTGGATATTTTATCCAGTCGACCCCAACTAAGACAGTTTCCCCGTCCCTCCTATGAGGAATTTTGCAGTTTGGCACAAACGGTTGCTTCGGGCTCTCCGCTCGACCCACTACCTCCCAAATTTTGGAAGGTCTTCCATGCAGAACTCTTTCCGCCGTTGCACGCCATCTGCCTCCAGTCCTTGGAGTCGGCCTGGGTTCCTGATTGCTGGAAGTTAGCAGTGGTATCTCCACTGCTCAAGAAGCCAACGTTAGACCCTGCCTGTCTTTCCAACTACAGGCCTATCTCTTTGCTCCCATTTCCTATTAAGATCATGGAAAAATGGGTGACCCGCTCGCTCTCTGGTTTTCTTGAGAACATCGGTTGGTTTGATGAGGCACAGTTTGGCTTCCGCCCCGGGCATGGGACGGAGTCAGCACTGGTTACCGTACTGGTCAACCTCCGGACGCGTGTCGACAGTGGACGGGCAGCCTTTTTAGTGCTGCTCGACATGTCGGCCGCGTTCGATACGGTCTGCCATCAAACCCTCATCAGAAGACTGGAGGAGTGCGGGGTCACAGGGAGCTCAAGAGATTGGTTGGTTTCTTATCTGGGTAGCCGGCAACAGCTGGTCTCGCTTCCTCCTTTCTGTTCTGAGCCACGGAAAGTGGGACAGGGGGTTCCACAGGGCTCGGCCATCAGCCCGATACTTTTCAATCTGTATCTTCGCCCCCTAGTCCAGCTTATTAAATCTTTTGGTGTCTCGGCTTTTAATTACGCCGATGACACCCAGCTGGTCTTTTCTCTGGAAGGTAACAACGCGGTCTCACTGGAAACTTTCCATCGCTGTATGGCAGCTACAGCGGATTGGCTTCGAGCCAATTCCCTCCAATTTAACAGCTCTAAGACGGAGGTGCTCCACTGCTCCAGTGATCGAATTCCGCGGGCTCTTCCAGAGAACTTCTGGCCCACTGCTTTCCCGGAACCAGTAGCGGCGGCGGAATCAGCCCGCAACTTGGGGGTTATTTTTGGCCCGAACCTACAGCTCGACCTGCACGTAAACAAAACTATCGCCACGTGCATGATGCTGTTACGCATGTTGCGCAAAGTTCTGCCTCTTCTCCCCGCCCAGGCCAGGCCAGAGATAGTTCGCAGTACTATTTTAAGTCGTTTAGACTACTGCAATGCGCTGCTTCTGGAGGCCCCAAAAAATCTGGTGGGGAAGTTACAACGGGTGCAGAACATGGCTGCCAAGCTGGCTCTCTCGCGGGCTAGATTTAGCTCTTCCACTCTGGCTCTAAGAGACCTGCACTGGCTTCCGGTGCATCTGCGAGTGATGTATAAGGCCGCGTGTTTGGTGTTTAAGGCCGTACACCAACAGGGCCCAATACCACTTTGCGACATGTTTGCTTGGTATGCTGCCTCGCGGCCCCTCCGCTCATCCTCAGCCAGCTTGTTGGTGGTCCCGAGGTTCCAGAGAGTCAGGATGGGTGGCCGCTCATTCAGTGTTGTGGCGGCCAGACTCTGGAACTCCCTTCCTCTCTCTCTGAGAAGCCACAAGGATTACCTACCATTTAGGAAAGCGCTGAAAACGCATTTGTTCCCGAAAATTGTTTGAGCAGTGAGTTGTGTGCCTGCCGAAGTTCAAAGCGCCAGGATGCCCTCTGGGTGATAGGTTGCGCTTTATAAGTACACAAATAAATATAAATAAATAAATACTAAAGTGTGGAATGATTTGTCTCTACACATCTGAGCCTCTCCCTCATTTCTTGAGTTCTACAAGAATATGAAGTCATGGCTGTGTGAGTAATCACATATTTCCCTAGGTTTTGGATAGATTCACACCTGCTTAGTGACAGAATAACGTCCCGGGTGAGAGTGAACTTCACAAATATGCATAACATAACATAACAAAACATAGCATAACATTGTCACCTCTTATGCACTGTTTACGGGTATGTTGCAAGCAACAATTCTAAAACATGAACTAACTAACATTTCCTCCGGTAACAAGTGAATCCACACTGTTCATTTAGAAGTCTTAGACATGGAAGATTGGGGTGAAATTCTCCTCAAGCCCTGACTGTGAAGAATGGCTTATGAGCAGTGGGAATCATTATGAGATTTACTAAAAGAAGTGGAAATGACATCCAAGAAATGGTTGGGTAGTTGAGACTATGGTTCAAGAATATTTTGTATTGTGATTTGTCCATGAGTCTTGCGTCTCCTTTTAAGCCAGGCGGCTGCAGAGCACCGGTAGTAATGCTAGAATTTCTGCATGCGAACAACTTCTTTGGGAACAGGAGCGGGGCTCATAGATTTGACTCTGTTGAAAAAAATAAAATTGCAAAAATGGGTATCAATATCACAAGGAGTTATGTTTATTCAGGAAGTATGCTCTTAATATTTAACAGACAATTACTGTTTCATAAGTGTCTACCCATGCAAATCCAATACTAACAAACTGGTTCCCACGTTCAGTGGTCATAAAACTACTCATGCATGGAATGGCTGAAGACAATGGCATGGAAGGTCATGCTGCTATCTGGACAAAACTCACATTCCTTTAATGTCAATTCCAGAAATGTAATTTCTTCTATCCTTGTGTTGCACTGAATCCAAGCAAACCCAACACAGTCATTCAGTTCTACTCCAAAGACTTTTGTTTTGTGGTTGAGCCAAATAATCTGTCTGTTAATGATAGTCAGGAGAGAGCTATGTAAGGCACTATTTTCCATTTTAAGAATATTTGTGTTTTCTTTTATTGAGGTCTACTCCTGATTTTCAAGTGTCATGGAAGAAGGTGACGACCAGCTGAGGTAACAGAGGTCTAGGGCCTTCATATAAAGGTATTTGTGTATTTATGTAAGCAGTTTTCAGATACATTACATTGCCTTCAACTGTGACCTTTCTATGGAGCTTTTTTCCTTGGCCTCCATCTTAGTCTCTTAGATCCATAATATCCTTTTTTGCTTTCAGAGCTGACATCTGAGCTTCTCTGCATGCTTTCACAAAACACTGCTATTTACCCAACATTTATGAATTATGCTAAAAGGATGGTTGTCAGGTTTGCGATTTGAAACCTGAAACTGAACTCGGACAAGACGGAAGTCCTCATCCTGGGATCTTCACCCTCCGCCTGGGATGACTCCTGGTGGCCCTCCACCCTAGGCAACGCACCCAAACCAACAGACCACGCACGCAACCTGGGCTTCATCCTGGACTCCTCCCTCTCCATGACCGGACAAGTCAACGCAGTCTCCTCGTCGTGCTTCAACATCCTGCGCATGCTACGTAAGATCTTCCGGTGGATCCCCACCGAGACAAGGAAGACGGTCACCCAGGCCCTCGTCACCAGCCGTCTGGACTACGGCAACGCCCTCTACGCCGGAACCACCGCCAAACTCCAGAAGAGACTCCAGTGGATCCAGAACGCCTCAGCACGACTCATCCTGGACATCCCCCGTCGCAACCACATCTCCAGACACCTGAAAGACCTGCACTGGCTCCCGGTCAACAAGAGAATCACCTTCAGCCTCCTCACCCACGCACACAAAGCCCTACACAATGAAGGCCCAGGATACCTCAACAACCGCCTCAACTTCTACGCTCCCAAACGCCAGCTCCGATCGACCGGCCACGCCCTCGCCACCGTCCCCCGCATCCGAAGAGCCACCACAGGGGGAAGGTCCTTCTCCTACCTCGCCGCCAAGACCTGGAACTCCCTCCCGACCCACCTCCGCCTGCCCAGGACCACCTCGCCTTCAGGAAGCAGCTCAAGACCTGGCTGTTCGAGCAGTAGCGGACCCCCCCCCCCCGCTAGCGCCTTGAGACCCCCCGGGTGAGTAGTGCGCTATATAAATGCTCTGATTGATTGATTGATTGATTTAATTTCTGGTATTCTTTTAATTTTGTTTTCATCCTATGCCATTCATTTGTAATTATTTTGATAGAAGGGTTCTGTTAACTAAGACCTTATCTCATCAGCATAGGCTAATTAATGCACAGCATGCATTAGCACATTGGCACATGATAGCTCCCTTAATGAAGAGCAGAAACATAACTCAAACTGTGTGCATTGGAAAGGTAGATGTGGTGAAAACCCAGATGTGTCTTTCTAACATTAGAGCCTTTCATTGCATCACATTATCTAATTATTACCCCATTGCATGGTACCGGTGAGGTGCAAATACCCACCAGTACCATGGTATATTGACTTATGCCCCTTGAAATGGGAAAGTACTGTACAGACATGAAATTACGATGTGATATTAAGCACAATATTATCCTAGGGGGGTGAGAGGAGGGGAAAAGGTAGCCCTGCAGGTGGGAGCATTACATTCTCAGACGGCGTTTGGATGCTGATTTAGCAAAAGCATCAAATAATTTTATCACCCAGAAAAGGTGGGTACGGGAACACCAGGCCATTAATGATCAGGTGAGTGGTATACCATTCATGGCTACAGCTCCAGCTGACTCATATTTAGTCCGACTCTTTCAAATGTCTTTTGTGTTATCATTTTTTATTGGATATCAAAGAAAAACACAGTTGTGAGACAGGTGCACAGCATGATACAAAATAGAAGTTGTAACATGATGTATACATCCATACATCAATGAGGGAGGGGAAGATGATCGGGGAAGGGGTCGGAGGATGGGAGAGGAGAGGGAGAGGGAAGGGGGAGCATAACAACGTAGAGAGATATATCATCAACATGAACATTTGAACAAATCGAACTACTAAGTATGTAGCACTTCGATCACTTCAATGGACATCATAAATGGTGCATCGGTCATTCCCCTTCGTTAGCAACTAGGCGGTGGCCACAATTGGTAGACGTTCTAGGTGGGAAAAAGGAGGGGTTCGCGAGTCAGTGAGGACCTCCGAACAGAGGGAGATGCGAGAGAGGGAGAGGGGGCATTCCCTTATCGGATCCGAACAGAAGAAGTACAGTAAGGCATTTGGTGTCCACCTCTTCTTCCTTCAGCACAGCTCTTTGGTCCTTCTTCTCCTCCTTGCTTGTCTGAGACGGCAGGGTTCGGGTTTCCCCTAAATACTGAATTTAGGTATGTTTCAGGTAGGTACAGGTCGGGACCAATGGGTCTCTTCCTTGGGGTGGGTGCAACCACTATTATGCCACTCTCCAGTGGAAGGGGGAATAAGCCTCATTCTGGTTGGCTGGGTCCCGCCATCTCCAAGATGGCGGGGACTGAGAGTTGTTCTTTGCCTCACCTCCCCCTCCTGAGGGGTGGGGTTGGAAAAGGTGGGCACAGGTGTCTTTCAACTGTCTTGCTCTCTTCAGTCTGCCTTATAACATGCCATGGGTTCTTATTAAATAGTAACAATATATCTGGGTCTAATAATTATGATCAAAAGATTTAAGGATTTGCTGACAATCAATGTTACAACTCATACAAAAGGAAGAAAGGGCTTCCTGAAGGATGAAAACCCTCATCCACTCTGCTGTGAGTAGTCCTCACACCAGTACATCAGCTGTGGCGTGGGCTAGAACTCCTAGAACAGGAATAGCTCTTGGATGTTTTTGACCTACCCTATGTGATTGAAAGGTGTGGGTGAGCTGCGCAGTGTGTTCAAAGAGGGGTGAATCTAAAACTGTTTCCTGGCCAGACCCTAAACATTACTCTTGTCTACAAAGGATAGGATTAAAAACAATAGAAATGGCAGAAAAATGATCATCCCTGACTATATCTTATGAGTCAACATGTTTCTGCCCTAAAACAACCCTCAACAAAGTGTAGGTGGCATTCATCAGTACTTAATTCAAAATCATTCTGATGTGAAGTGTAACAGTATAGTAGCATGATTAGAATTTAAACATTAGTATAAACGGTGGGTAGCAAAGAGTAAAGGGAATCCACCTCATTGGCATCTATAGAGAAAATGACAGTCCGTCATTATATCATAACAACAGCAAAATCCAAATGTGTGCCAAAAGTGTACATTGATTGTATACACTCATTGACAGTGCAAGCCACAAGCACAGTGATGAGACATGCTTATCCCTTTTGAATAATGACTAAGTCTGGGCGATGAACCCTGCTCCGCTCGCAGAGTTGCAGAGATTTCCGCTCTCCACGTTAATCTGAGTTTGCGGAGTTCCAAAAAGCTCAGAGTGAGGAAAATCCACTTCCCTGCGAGATTTTCCCTCATTCATGATCGTCAACATCAAGTTGGCGAGCACAAGCGTGGAAAATCAACATCCTGGCAAGATTTCTCAACGCAGGCGGTCAGATTTCTCATTCCGACTGGTCACATACGCCCGCGACTGCTCGTTTTGAGAAACTGTCTGTTAGCGTTGGGAAAGCAGCTGCTCGAGTAAAAATCTACTTGAGCGACAGAAAGGAAGCAGCTCCCACTCACACTGTGCATGGTGCCGTTTACAATGATTTCAAAGTGCAGAAAGGCACCTGGCACTGAAAATCACATCGAACAGCATTTATCCAATGCACTCCGCCACTTGCGGAGCTCCTCATAGCATTTCAGAGGTTTTTTTGCACTTCACGGAGTTCTGCTTAGTAGAACTCCACGAACTCCGCCAGTCTTAATAATGACCCTTAGATGGTGGTAGGTAGAAAAACATGGGGACCCAAAGCGTAAGTACACACACAATATAGCATCTTACCCTCAATGGTTGGGTATTATTGCCTCATCTCAAGGTTCACCCTTGCAAGTAACTCTCGCCTGTGGCCGAAGAACACACACCAAACACACAGCCTTTATTACAAGCAAATACAAAACTACCTTAAAGACATCCCTAGGTTGTAAACACTCACATGATATTATTGAGCGGGCAATCTAATTGCCACTCCTCCAATCTTGGTTTCAATTTAATGCACCAACATATATGAAAGGGTATAGGTAAGTGTATAGTTCAAGTTGTTACACATGCAATCTTGGCATCAGCTTTATTCATCAATGTATATGGGATGTCATAATCAAATATATAGCTCCTTTTATGTGATTCATCTATACATGAGGTATTTATGGTCAGAACAGCAAAAGCATAGTAGCCCAAAAGTCCATGCAAAGTGAAAACAGACTTTCCATTTAGATTAGGGGCTCGTCATTAATCATAATCACTCATCCAGACCTTTGAAAAACATTTAGAATGTAGACATGATGGTTAACAGGACAAAATAAACGTTAAAACATAAATCCCTGCTCACAAGCTATAGTTGCCTGAGTGGCTACCACTTGCCAGTTTCTAGTATGAGGAGTTCCAGCACCCTCTCCTATTTAACAGCAAACAAGATGGTATGATCGAATCAATTGGACAAGCCACGGAAATCTGGTGTTGTGGTTTATGAAATCAACCTGTTCAACCAAGTCGGAGCAAAGGCACGTCAGTCAAATGCCAGTCCATATAACAATCAATCAAAGCAGCAGTCTAGCTTACTGTACTGAGGCGTTACAAAAGTACTCAATGGGGAAACTTCAGGCGTTTCACCAGGCCTTTAACCATACCTTTTAAACAACAAACCTCAGCTGGTTCACAGTGGAATAAAAACCATACTGTCACTGCCCATCCTAGGCAGAACTGGGAACTATAGCGCCCACGACTTGGACCTCATCACATAGCCCCATTCAAAAGGCAAAATAATTATATCTAGCGGCTCAGCCCAGAAGAAGAAACAATACACACGTCCGTTGAAGGCCCCCGGCCTCACCACAACAGACAAGGAGCATGACGAGGGGAGGTCAGCAAACAAGCCCCAGTAGGAAGATGAACTTGTAGAGAATTTGAGCAGACAGCACCTGTAGGAAAGTGCCAGTTTTTGATGGTTGCCCCCCACTTTTTGCCTAATGTTGAAGCTCTTTGATTAAGTGTGCCCTGGGTTCCTGCTAACCAGGTACCAAGGGCCTCTGTCCTCCCCCTAAAACCGTTCCTGTGCACCCCCAATTGGCACCTTTCTGGCCACATGTAAGTCCCTCGTAAAATGTACCATGGGTACCAATAGCAGTGTGACCAGGGAAGGCCTCTAAGGACTGCAGCACCTATTGTGCCACCATTAGAGGCCCTGTAACTTAACACACACACACGGCCCTTGCAGGCTGCGTGTTTTGGTGCAGAGAAAAGTGAAGAGTTGACATGGCACACATACCTGTGTGTCATGCTTACAATCCACTGCTTATTGTATAGGTAGGACAACTCTCTAGCTGGGTGTACTATACCACTGGTGAGAGTTCAGGTGCATAAGCCCTGTACACCTACAGTGTCTAAGTCCTTTCTTAGACATTGTAAGTGCAGTAAAGCTATGAAGAGTACATGGTCTGGGAGTTTGTCATTACGAACTCCACAGCATCATAATGGCTTTACTGAATTCTGAGAAGCTTGATATTAAGCTTCTCAGCACATTAAACCCATACTGATGCCTGCCAGTGTGGGATTTAATGCCAAGTACACTCAGAGGGCATCTTAGAGATGCCCCCTGAAAAACTACCTAGCACTAGTGTCCTGACTGACTGGCCGCTCGCCAGCTGCCATTCCCAGACATGTTTCTGGACCCTTGGGTCGAGAGCCTCCCACACTCGGGATTCTGAAACAAAGCACATCCTAGGCAGAAGGGCCAAAGCTCCTCCCCCGGATGGGCAGGGTCAACGAAGTGGAAGCTTCAAAGGCTTGCCACCTTTGTGAGCCGAACAAGCCCTTTTTCTCCTCCCCGCAACTGGCCCCCACTGGTTCTAACCCCCACCTTGGGAGGGAGAATCGGCAGGAAAACCATATTAGGAGGAGAGGTGTGCCCACCTTTTCCAACCCCACCCCTCAGGTGGGGGAGGCGGGGCAAAGAACAACTTTCAGTCCCGGCTATCTTGGAGATGGTGGGACCCAGCCAACCAGAATGAAGCGTATGCCCCCTTTCACTGGAGAGTGGCATAATAGGGGGTGCACCCACCCCAAGGACGAGACCCATTGGTCCCAACCTGTACCTACCTGAAATGTACCTAAATTCACTATTTAGGGGAAACCTGAACCTTGCCTTCTCAGACAAGCAAGGAGTGGAGAAGAAGGACCAAAGAGCTGTGTTGAAAGAAGAAGAGGTGGACACCAACTGCCTTGGCCCCAGCCCTTCCGGCCTGTCTTTACCCTGACCTGCCCTAGCTTAATCCCAGTGTGTCCTGCAGCCAGCAGCCCCCCAGAACCCAAAGGACCTGCCCTGCCTTCCCTCCAAAGACTCTGTCTCCTGTGAGCACCGGACTTGCTCAAGAGCCATATTCTCTCTGCACCCGATGCCCATGGCCTGAGTACAAGTTGGCCAACATCACGAGGAGGTCTCCCCAGGGATCCTGGTTTGGGATCTGGTGATCCCTGAATTACCTCAAGCCTCCTGACAATTCCTGCACCCTCTATTTGAAGGATCCCCCTGACTGCGACTGGAGCTGGTAAGGAAAACCCAACACCTCAAGACACCCCTGTACCCAATGCCCCACGGCCTTAAGTGGCGCAACCATCTGTGTCCAGACAACCGCCAGCATCCCAAATTACCTTTCAAAGTGGTGGTCTCCTCCAGGAAACCTCCTTGCCCAAACCTGCAGTATTTGTTCCAACCGCAGATCTCCTATTGAAAACAACAGGGTACTTGACGCCGATCGAGCACCCTGCACCTGGCCGCCCCTGTGCCGCTGTGGGTGCACCTTGTGTGCTAACCTGGATCCCCTGTTGCCCTGAGGTTAACCCTAGGAGCTTTTCTCCCTCAACCTTGTGCCTTGCCCGAGAGCAGCCACCAACGAAGGCCCCCTAAACCCATAGACTAACATTGGGCCTCAGCACTCTGCACCCAGCAACCCTAGTGCAGCAGAGGGTGAAAAGTACTCTAAAACATAATCAAAAGTAATCCAAAAATTAATTTAAACTGTATTTGAATATTTTACAAACCTCTAATAAAAGGCATTATTCATCCAGCTTGCTTGTTGATCAATCTTTCTAGAAAGGTACAATTCCACTTACCTGTACCAAGTCCTGCTTGGTTCTAAACATAAAATACAACAAATACATAATTGTGATACAAACAATTGGTCTGAGTTCAGTCTTTGAGTGTGTGAGATCATTTCTTGCCTGAGTGTGTACAATAAATGCTTAGCACTACCCTCTGATAAAGCCTTATTGCTAACCCACCCTACCACAGATAGAGAGCAAGGTATTATCTACTTTTACTTCTGTAAGCCTTTGAGGACCCACTGTACTCTGTGCACACTATACCTTATTTAGATATATGATATACAGAGCCAGCTTCCTACAGCAACTCACCAAAAAGGAATAACAAATGTTGAATAAGGGTTTAGGGTTTGTTTCTTGCTTCAAAAGAGATGATTTCACGATGCATAAGGAATTAGCACTTTTTTAAGTAAAACCTTCCTGAAATATTTTTTCAATAATTTAGGGACCACAATGGAAGAACTCCCTGAAGAAAGTTATGGGCTGGAAAAAGAAATTCTCTTTATATACACTTGCACGTTTATCACATAGTATAGATCAAAACCATCCAAGTGCTCTTCCTGTTCTAGGAGTTGTGGTGTGAGGAGGAACCCTATGGTGAAGAATGCCACCTCACGGTGGTGGGTGTGGGTTCTCATCCTTAAGAAAGCCCTTTTCTTCTTTTTGTATTGGTTGTTACATTAGTTGTCAGTAAATCCTTTAATCTTCTGATCAGAATTATTATACTCTCATATGTTTTTGTGTTTGTTAGTGTTAGTAATTGGGGTTCTGGTTAGAAGGGGTATGCACATTGTCTTAGCAGGAACCACTACCAGAGTCAGGGTAAGTCACAAACACATCCAAAGTTAACCTATGCTCACCCTGTGGTAGCTTGACACTGAGCAGTCCTGCTTAACTTAAGAGACAATGTGTAAGTATTTGTAATACACATGCAACTATACACAGGGTGGACACCACACAAAAAGGTTCAACAGGAAGTTACAAAAATAGCTCATAATTTAATAAATTAAACATGACCAACACAACAAAAATCCAATAAGTAGGAGTCGAGATATTAATTTATAAAGAATAAGACTGAAAATGGTGCTTAGAAGCAATATGTGCTATAGGGTTAATTGGCTGCACTGGACTGGGACAAAGTCAGAAGTTCAGGCCGACAGCAATGGAGCTCGGGATGGTTACAGGAACCATTCAGGGCCCACTGAGAAAAAGTTACTTGATCCTGGTCACAAAAAGTGAGATGTGGAGTGCAGCCAAGCGATGTGTCGGTGTTGATCCCACAGTTGAGGTGACGCTTTGAGTTTCTCCAAGCAACAATGGCAACAGGGCAATTCTGAAGATGAAGCACCAGTTTCGAGATGTGTTGCTTCTGAAGCCGATGCACCGAGTTTCTCAAGAGGATGCATCAATTGTCCCTCTCTGCCTTGGCAGTGATGCGATGCGGCAGTTTTGTTCCTGCAACAGCAGCAATGTTTTAAATCTGCTTTCAAAGCAGAGGATGTGTTGGTTCCCCTGAAGCAAGCTCCTGTGTTCACTTCCAATGAACCAGGACAATGGCAGGGTGAAATACTTTGATGTCCCTGAGACTTTTAAGAACAGAAGGCTTGTCAGAAAGCCCTTGGAGTCATTCAGTGTTCAAGTGATGGAGGTCCAATCAGACAGAGCAGCAGGCAGCAGGGCAACGCAGCAGGGCAGCAGTCTTCTAGAGCAGCAGTCCAGCAGAGTGGCAGTCCTTAAGCACAACAGTTCTTCTTCTCTGCAGATTGGTTTCAGGTCCAGAAGTGTACTGAGCTGATATAGTCAGAGGTCCAGTACTTATACTCGTTGCGCCTTTCAAGTGAGGATGACTTCACAAAAGGGTCTTTGAAGTGCAGAGGTCCTTGCTTCCTGCCCTAGCTCCAGCCCACTTCAGGGGGTATAGAGCCCATTATGTGTGTACAGGATACAGTCCACTAAGGTGTATATGTGAGGCTGTGCCCCACTCCTCCCTCCCATCCTCCCCGGAAGACGCATGAAGTCACACCCAGCCTTCCTTTTTGTCTGGATTCCCACAAGGAATACACAAAGTGAGCTGTCACCCAGCCCACCCAGTGATCAGAGCCAGGTAGCAGACACCAAACGGCTAAGAGGAAGAAAATGCCTAACGCTCTATGAGTGGTAACTGCAAACACAACAGTGATGGACAGAATGTGGATCAATGTCACACATTCACCCCAGTCCAAAGATCTGGGCCCAAATCCATCGTTATTCCACTCCACACCACCCTGGGTTAGACAATGGCGATATGCAAATCAGCGCTGACCCTGTGCCCCATGGGAACAGTCCAGTCCGAACTACAAAAGCCATATCCTTCCCAGAACGGAAACAAGCATCCGAGGACCGGCCCGGTTTCGAAGTAACACCTCTCATCAGCCCGGCTAGCTTGACTCCAGTGGTGTGGAGTGCCTGGGACTCACGTCTGAGCATCCCCAGTACACTTAGAGCGGTAACTGCAAACACAACAGTGATGGACAGAATGTGGATCAATGTCACACATTCACCCCAGTCCAAAGATCTTGGCCCAAATCCATCGTTTTTCCACTCCACACCACCCTGGGTTAGACAATGGCGATATGCAAATCAGCGCTGACCCTGTGCCCCATGGGAACAGTCCAGTCCGAACTACAAAAGCCATGTCCTTCCCAGAACGGAAACAAGCATCCGAGGACCGGCCCGGTTTTGAGGTAAAACCTCTCATCAGCCCGGCAAGCTTGACTCCAGTGGTGTGGAGTGCCTGGGACTCACGTCTGAGCATCCCCAGTACACTTAGAGCGGTAACTGCAAACACAACAGTGATGGACAGAATGTGGATCATGTCACACATTCACCCCAGTCCAAAGATCTGGGCCCAAATCCATCGTTTTTCCACTCCACACCACCCTGGGTTAGACAATGGCGATATGCAAATCAGCGCTGACCCTGTGCCCCATGGGAACAGTCCAGTCCGAACTACAAAAGCCATGTCCTTCCCAGAACGGAAACAAGCATCCGAGGACCGGCCCGGTTTCGAGGTAACACCTCTCATCAGCCCGGCTAGCTTGACTCCAGTGGTGTGGAGTGCCTGGGACTCACGTCTGAGCATCCCCAGTACACTTAGAGCGGTAACTGCAAACACAACAGTGATGGACAGAATGTGGATCAATGTCACACATTCACCCCAGTCCAAAGATCTGGGCCCAAATCCATCGTTTTTCCACTCCACACCACCCTGGGTTAGACAATGGCGATATGCAAATCAGCGCTGACCCTGTGCCCCATGGGAACAGTCCAGTCCGAACTACAAAAGCCATGTCCTTCCCAGAACGGAAACAAGCATCCGAGGACCGGCCCGGTTTCGAGGTAACACCTCTCATCAGCCCGGCTAGCTTGACTCCACACCACTGGAGTCAAGCTAGCCGGGCTGATGAGAGGTGTTACCTCGAAATCGGGCCGGTCCTCGGATGCTTGATTCCGTTCTGGGAAGGACATGGCTTTTGTAGTTCGGACTGGACTGTTCCCATGGGGCACAGGGTCAGCGCTGATTTGCATATCGCCATTGTCTAACCCAGGTTGGTGTGGAGTGGAAAAATGATGGATTTGGGTCCAGATCTTTGGACTGGGGTGAATGTGTGACATTGATCCACATTCTGTCCATCATTGTTGTGGTTGCAGTTACCGCTCTAAGTGTACTGGGGATGCTCAGACGTGAGTCCCAGGCACTCCACACCACTGGAGTCAAGCTAGCCGGGCTGATGAGAGGTGTTACCTCGAAACCGGGCCGGTCCTCGGATGCTTGATTCCGTTCTGGGAAGGACATGGCTTTTGTAGTTCGGACTGGACTGTTCCCATGGGGCACAGAGTCAGCGATGATTTGCATATCGCCATTGTCTAACCCAGGGTGGTGTGGAGTGGAAAAACGATGGATTTGGGCCCAGATCTTTGGACTGGGGTGAATGTGTGACATTGATCCACATTCTGTCCATCACTGTTGTGGTTGCAGTTACCGCTCTAAGTGTACTGGGGATGCTCAGACGTGAGTCCCAGGCACTCCACACCACTGGAGTCAAGCTAGCCGGGCTGATGAGAGGTGTTACCTCGAAACCGGGCCGGTCCTCGGATGCTTGATTCCGTTCTGGGAAGGACATGGCTTTTGTAGTTTGGACTGGACTGTTCCCATGGGGCACAGGGTCAGCGCTGATTTGCATATCGCCATTGTCTAACCCAGGGTGGTGTGGAGTGGAAAAACGATGGATTTGGGCCCAGATCTTTGGACTGGGGTGAATGTGTGACATTGATCCACATTCTGTCCATCACTGTTGTGGTTGCAGTTACCGCTCTAAGTGTACTGGGGATGCTCAGACGTGAGTCCCAGGCACTCCACACCACTGGAGTCAAGCTAGCCGGGCTGATGAGAGGTGTTACTTCGAAACCGGGCCGGTCCTCGGATGCTTGATTCCGTTCTGGGAAGGACATGGCTTTTGTAGTTCGGACTGGACTGTTCCCATGGGGCACAGGGTCAGCGCTGATTTGCATATCGCCATTGTCTAACCCAGGGTGATGTGGAGTGGAAAAACGATGGATTTGGGCCCAGATCTTTGGACTGGGGTGAATGTGTGACATTGATCCACATTCTGTCCATCACTGTTGTGTTTGCAGTTACCGCTCTAAGTGTACTGGGGATGCTCAGACGTGAGTCCCAGGCACTCCACACCACTGGAGTCAAGCTAGCCGGGCTGATGAGAGGTGTTACCTCGAAACCGGGCCGGTCCTCGGATGCTTGATTCCGTTCTGGGAAGGACATGGCTTTTGTAGTTCGGACTGGACTGTTCCCATGGGGCACAGGGTCAGCGCTGATTTGCATATCGCCATTGTCTAACCCAGGGTGGTGTGGAGTGGAAAAACGATGGATTTGGGCCCAGATCTTTGGACTGGGGTGAATGTGTGACATTGATCCACATTCTGTCCATCACTGTTGTGGTTGCAGTTACCGCTCTAAGTGTCCTGGGGATGCTCAGACGTGAGTCCCAGGCACTCCACACCACTGGAGTCAAGCTAGCCGGGCTGATGAGAGGTGTTACCTCGAAACCGGGCCGGTCCTCGGATGCTTGATTCCGTTCTGGGAAGGACATGGCTTTTGTAGTTCGGACTGGACTGTTCCCATGGGGCACAGGGTCAGCGCTGATTTGCATATCGCCATTGTCTAACCCAGGGTGGTGTGGAGTGGAAAAACGATGGATTTTGGCCCAGATCTTTGGACTGGGGTGAATGTGTGACATTGATCCACATTCTGTCCATCACTGTTGTGGTTGCAGTTACCGCTCTAAGTGTACTGGGGATGCTCAGACGTGAGTCCCAGGCACTCCACACCACTGGAGTCAAGCTAGCCGGGCTGATGAGAGGTGTTACCTCGAAACCGGGCCGGTCCTCGGATGCTTGATTCCGTTCTGGGAAGGACATGGCTTTTGTAGTTCGGACTGGACTGTTCCCATGGGGCACAGGGTCAGCGCTGATTTGCTATCGCCATTGTCTAACCCAGGGTGGTGTGGAGTGGAAAAATGATGGATTTGGGCCCAGATCTTTGGACTGGGGTGAATGTGTGACATTGATCCACATTCTGTCCATCACTGTTGTGGTTGCAGTTACCGCTCTAAGTGTACTGGGGATGCTCAGACGTGAGTCCCAGGCACTCCACACCACTGGAGTCAAGCTAGCCGGGCTGATGAGAGGTGTTACCTCGAAACCGGGCCGGTCCTCGGATGCTTGATTCCGTTCTGGGAAGGACATGGCTTTTGTAGTTCGGACTGGACTGTTCCCATGGGGCACAGGGTCAGCGCTGATTTGCATATCGCCATTGTCTAACCCAGGGTGGTGTGGAGTGGAAAAACGATGGATTTGGGCCCAGATCTTTGGACTGGGGTGAACGTGTGACATTGATCCACATTCTGTCCATCACTGTTGTGTTTGCAGTTACCGCTCTAAGTGTACTGGGGATGCTCAGACGTGAGTCCCAGGCACTCCACACCACCGGAGTCAAGCTAGCCGGGCTGATGAGAGGTGTTACCTCGAAACCGGGCCGGTCCTCGGATGCTTGATTCCATTCTGGGAAGGACATGGCTTTTGTAGTTCGGACTGGACTGTTCCCATGGGGCACAGGGTCAGCGCTGATTTGCATATCGCCATTGTCTAACCCAGGGTGGTGTGGAGTGGAAAAACGATGGATTTGGGCCCAGATCTTTGGACTGGGGTGAATGTGTGACATTGATCCACATTCTGTCCATCACTGTTGTGTTTGCAGTTACCCCTCTAAGTGTACTGGGGATGCTCAGACATGAGTCCCAAGCACTCCACACCACTGGAGTCAAGCTAGCCGGGCTGATGAGAGGTGTTACCTCGAAACCGGGCCGGTCCTCGGATGCTTGATTCCGTTCTGGGAAGGACATGGCTTTTGTAGTTCGGACTGGACTGTTCCCATGGGGCACAGGGTCAGCGCTGATTTGCATATCGCCATTGTCTAACCCAGGGTGGTGTGGAGTGGAAAAACGATGGATTTGGGCCCAGATCTTTGGACTGGGGTGAATGTGTGACATTGATCCACATTCTGTCCATCACTGTTGTGTTTGCAGTTACCGCTCTAAGTGTACTGGGGATGCTCAGACGTGAGTCCCAGGCACTCCACACCACTGGAGTCAAGCTAGCCGGGCTGATGAGAGGTGTTACCTCGAAACCGGGCCGGTCCTCGGATGCTTGATTCCGTTCTGGGAAGGACATGGCTTTTGTAGTTCGGACTGGACTGTTCCCATGGGGCACAGGGTCAGCGCTGATTTGCATATCGCCATTGTCTAACCCAGGGTGATGTGGAGTGGAAAAACGATGGATTTGGGCCCAGATCTTTGGACTCGGGTGAATGTGTGACATTGATCCACATTCTGTCCATCACTGTTGTGTTTAAAGTTACCGCTCTAAGTGTACTGGGGATGCTCAGACGTGAGTCCCAGGCACTCCACACCACTGGAGTCAAGCTAGCCGGGCTGATGAGAGGTGTTACCTCGAAACCGGGCCGGTCCTCGGATGCTTGATTCCGTTCTGGGAAGGACATGGCTTTTGTAGTTCGGACTGGACTGTTCTCATGGGGCACAGGGTCAGCGCTGATTTGCATATTGCCATTGTCTAACCCAGGGTGGTGTGGAGTGGAAAAACGATGGATTTGGGCCCAGATCTTTGGACTGGGGTGAATGTTTGACATTGATCCACATTCTGTCCATCACTGTTGTGGTTGCAGTTACCGCTCTAAGTGTACTGGGGATGCTCAGACGTGAGTCCCAGGCACTCCACACCACTGGAGTCAAGCTAGCCGGGCTGATGAGAGGTGTTACCTCGAAACCGGGCCGGTCCTCGGATGCTTGATTCCGTTCTGGGAAGGACATGGCTTTTGTAGTTCGGACTGGACTGTTCCCATGGGGCACAGGGTCAGCGCTGATTTGCATATCGCCATTGTCTAACCCAGGGTGGTGTGGAGTGGAAAAACGATGGATTTGGGCCCAGATCTTTGGACTGGGGTGAATGTGTGACATTGATCCACATTCTGTCCATCACTGTTGTGTTTGCAGTTACCGCTCTAAGTGTACTGGGGATGCTCAGACGTGAGTCCCAGGCACTCCACACCACTGGAGTCAAGCTAGCCGGGCTGATGAGAGGTGTTACCTCGAAACCGGGCCGGTCCTCGGATGCTTGATTCCGTTCTGGGAAGGACATGGCTTTTGTAGTTCGGACTGGACTGTTCCCATGGGGCACAGGGTCAGCGCTGATTTGCATATCGCCATTGTCTAACCCAGGGTGGTGTGGAGTGGAAAAACGATTGATTTGGGCCCAGATCTTTGGACTGGGGTGAATGTGTGACATTGATCCACATTCTGTCCATCACTGTTGTGTTTGCAGTTACCGCTCTAAGTGTACTGGGGATGCTCAGACGTGAGTCCCAGGCACTCCACACCACTGGAGTCAAGCTAGCCGGGCTGATGAGAGGTGTTACCTCGAAACCGGGCCGGTCCTCGGATGCTTGATTCCGTTCTGGGAAGGACATGGCTTTTGTAGTTCGGACTGGACTGTTCCCATGGGGCACAGGGTCAGCGCTGATTTGCATATCGCCATTGTCTAACCCAGGGTGGTGTGGAGTGGAAAAACGATGGATTTGGGCCCAGATCTTTGGACTGGGCTGAATGTGTGACATTGATCCACATTCTGTACATCACTGTTGTGTTTGCAGTTACCGCTCTAAGTGTACTGGGGATGCTCAGACGTGAGTCCCAGGCATTCCACACCACTGGAGTCAAGCTAGCCGGGCTGATGAGAGGTGTTACCTCGAAACCAGGCCGGTCCTCGGATGCTTGATTCCGTTCTGGGAAGGACATGGCTTTTGTAGTTCGGACTGGACTGTTCCCATGGGGCACAGGGTCAGCGCTGATTTGCATATCGCCATTGTCTAACCCAGGGTGGTGTGGAGTGGAAAAACGATGGATTTGGGCCCAGATCTTTGGACTGGGGTGAATGTGTGACATTGATCCACATTCTGTCCATCACTGTTGTGTTTGCATTTACCGCTCTAAGTGTACTGGGGATGCTCAGACGTGAGTCCCAGGCACTCCACACCACTGGAGTCAAGCTAGCCGGGCTGATGAGAGGTGTTACCTCGAAACCGGGCCGGTCCTCGGATGCTTGATTCCGTTCTGGGAAGGACATGGCTTTTGTAGTTCGGACTGGACTGTTCCCATGGGGCACAGGGTCAGCGCTGATTTGCATATCGCCATTGTCTAACCCAGGGTGGTGTGGAGTGGAAAAACGATGGATTTGGGCCCAGATCTTTGGACTGGGGTGAATGTGTGACATTGATCCACATTCTGTCCATCACTGTTGTGTTTGCAGTTAACGCTCTATGAGTGGCATTCATTTTCAGACTACAAAAAAAAATTCAACTTTACCATTAAAGAGGATTTATCATTACGATTCCATAGGTACTAAACTTGACAACTCAACCTTCTCTCAATTAGGAATTACAGCTTATTAAATGTAATAAGGAATCTCCCATGTTAACCTATGACCGGGGTAGGCCTCTCTGTAGTAAAACACAACTTTGGGAGAGTTTCACTACGAGGACATGTAAAACTTAACAACACATGTCCTGTAAACTGCACACACAGGCTCTGCAATGTCAGGCCTGCAAGATGTTTAAGGGCTACTTGAGTGGGTAGCACAAGCAGTGCTTCTGTACCACTAGTGATTCCCGGCTGATGATTCCATAAAAAGGGTAAAACCAGTCCTGGGTTGCTTGTGTTCTAATTCAGCTTGGACCTCACTTGGCAGTTTCGGGCTGGACTGGTCCTATGAGGAATAAGTTCAAGACGGATTTGCATGTGGCTGGGTCCATACTGAGGTGGCATGGTGAGCATGGGTTGGTGTGCTATCCCGAGCAATTGCCAGTGGTTAGATTTATTGCAGACAGCCTTCCATCATTTTTTTGTGTTTCATGTGCCACTGTAAGGAGCATGAGTATACCCAGTATACCCAGATGTGGGTCCCATGCTCACTGTGTCACTGAAACTGTACCTGGCTGATGAGCCCATAACTTGGGCAAAACCCGGTCCTAGGTCCCAGTCCTAGGTTTCTTGTGGTTTGGTTCAGGAAGGGCCTGGCTTCCAGTTCAGGCTGGATTGTTCCCATGAGGAACAGGGTCAAGACGCATAGCCATGTGACTGGGTCCAAGCAGACGTGGCATGGTGAGCAAAAGAATGATAGGTGGGAGTGCTACCCTGACCGATTGCCAGTGGTTAGACGTATTGCAAGCAGCCTCCCATTACCATTTGTGTGTTGCAGTCCCACTAGTATCATTTAATTTACAGGCTCTGGGTACATGTAGTGCACTGAACTAGGGCCTCATAAGTAAATTAAATGTGCCAATTGTGGCTAAATCAGTTAATCCATGAGAGAATCCATGAGAGAATTGAGCACACCAGAGCGGGCCATCTGTGTCATGAAAGACAGCCTATCAGGGAAACAAGCAGTCAATACTGCCCCCAAAAGCTACTCCCATTACTCCCTACAGACTTTTTGCATACATAGAAGCAATCAGTTTTAAATCCTAATAAATCAATGCGTATACCACAGAAAATACCTTGGTTTCTTAAATCATTTGAAGCTCCTAGGCCTATGGCAAGACCACCTTTCCTTTTGCCCAGGTCAAAGTGTATCCCCCAAAGAGGCACGGCGGGCCACAGAACAAAAATGTACAGTGTTTCTGACACCTGTCCCCAAATTATCAACTAGCTTAATTAAGGAGGACAAAGACATATTGATAAATAAATGTACCCATTGGATTTGGCAGGTGAGGGGATGTCGATCAATCATAAGGGAAGACAAGTAAAGCACAAAGATTTCCTCAGCAGGGCACCCAGCTTGATAGCATAGCATTGACATTCCATCAGAGAGAGCTAGTAGACAACTTAGGGGCCTTTGACGCACTTTACACCGGGTTGAAACTAGAGTACATTTTAAATATGAGTAACTGGAATCCCAAACTCAGCCTATATTACAAACATTATTTCCCCTAGTCACTGTGGAGGCTCCAACTCGAGAGATATATTGACTGTCATCAATGCTCCCTCAAGAATGCTTTTTGGCTTTGAATCCCATGGTTTCTAGAAAGGATACCAAACAATTAATACCATTATTTGCTTCTTCAGAGTCTCTTCCTATTGGTGCCCCAATGGGTCTTCATATCAACAGATCTATTATTGAAGCCAACTCCCCAACCAATCTCAGATTCAAGCTACATCCCAGATGCCTTTGCTATCTTGGAATATTGCTGCCCTTAGATCTAAGGTAACTTCACCAAAATGGAACACCTTTATCAACTCATACGACATCTGTTTATTCCAGGAAACCTGGTCTATTGACCCATTATTCCATCCTGGGTACCTGAACTACCATGTTCCGGCAACCTGTGGGTCTATGGGCAGGCCTTTGGGTGGGCTGCAATATGAATGAGGCAAGATACAGGCTTCAAGGTACAGGCCCTCCACACAGATTGCCCCGATATTGGTCCAATCAATTTGAAGATCAGTCTGTATGTAAACATATACATTTACAACTTCTATGCAAGAGGGGTCTGAGGTGGACAGAAGTCCAGAACTGTAACAACTCTGACCAAATTACTAGACAGTCCTTCTGATTTTTATTTTTAAAAAAAAATCTTTTTATTGTTTCAAAACACAAACAAGACATGAGAAGAGACCATCACAAGTACAAAGCACCCCACATTTCGTGTTGAAATCGGACTCGACAATTATTCAACAATTAACAAAGCATATAAACCCCATTCCAAGTCTAGTGCTGCCATGTCGAGCCCCCTCTATCAACCTAGTGTCACATCTGAGCTCAGGCTCTAAATCTCAATCAATGTCCTATGCGTGGTCCCCCCAATATCTATCAACTCCCAATCCCCACCCCCGCCGCTGGCGCTGTGATCTAGATGAGAAATGCTATTAAGGTACCAGCCTCGCGTGTGCTATGCTTACAGGCCGTCTCAATAACTATATTAAGAGTCAACCTGACCTCCCGTGTGTCGGGGACCTCCCCCGCACTAATCACCCCCAGTCCAGAAGAAGCTGCCTATATCTGCTCCTCCCCCCGATGATCGAGAGTACGAGTCAGTGTCCTCGTCCAGCCTCCGGTGCTCCATTACCAAGGCCTCCCACACCCTCGCCGCCTCTAGCGCCTTGTCGCTATGGGATCTGTGGGCTTGCTGCATTCTAATTGAGCTCTCGCTGCCCGCCCACATAAGTAGCGCTGCTTTCCATCTAACAAAACTAGGGCCAGCTGCTGCCTTCCAATTTGATGTAATTTCTCTTTTAGCCAGGATGAGACCCAAGTCCATAAACTTGCTAGTTATTTTGTTTTTACTAGTGGGCGGGAACCAATGTAATAGGCGCGCACCTTTATCCATATCGACCTGCCGCGCAGTTACCCTACAGAGCGACCTGGTTACTTCCTCCCAGTATGTTCCCAGCTGAGGGCAGTCCCACAACATATGGCTCAGGTCCGCACCCTGAGATCGGCACCGGGTGCATATCGCTGTATCGGTACTAAAATACAGATTAATTTTTGCCGGCGTGAGATATGCCCTATGCAGCACAAAGAATTGAATCAACTGGAACCTGACGTTCCTGGTACTCTTCCACGCTCTTTTAAGTATCTGTGACCAGGCCGCATCCGGGATATCCTTGATTAAGTCCATCGCCCAGTGCTCCCGCAGTTTTTGTAAAGGGTTAAGCCCTTCCCCTAATATTCATTTAAATAGACAGGTAACCGCCTTATACGTACCCGCAGCCATCACCACATATTGACAAGCTCTGCTTGTTGGCGGTTCTGAGAGGCCAGCTCCCCAATGTTTTTGTAGGGATGCAATCAAGGCCGCGTGCATCAGAAAGTGACCCCGCGGAAGGCCAAAGGTCTCCTGTAATGCGCTATCGGGCAATAGTGCGCCGTCCGCATACAGATCACCCACCATCTGCAGGCCCAGCTCCTCCCATTCTGCCAGGCCGGACCAATCGCCACCGCGTAGTAATGCCGTACACATGCCCAACGGTATCTCGGGGGCGTAGGGACGCTGCACCCCAATTCTGCTGTGGAATTGTTTCCAACAATGCCTGAGGGTACTCTCCACCATCAATAGTTCAGCAATCCTCAGACGCTGCTGCAGGAATACAAAAGACAGAACATGCGTCGGCACTTCTGGCACAGTCCCCCCCTCTAGACCTCTAAACTCCAGCGCTACCACCTGAGTAAGAACCTGGAGTTGCGCAGCCAGGTAGTATAGTTCAAAATCTGGTGCATCCAGGCCTCCCTCAGCTCGCGGCCGCATCAAAGTGTCCAGCGCAACTCTGCGCCGTCTCTCTCCCCAAATGAAGCTACCCACCGCCGAGCGGAGTTGTCGAAAGAAAGCTGCTGGTATTCGAATCGGCTGGGTTCGGAAGAAATATAACAGTTGAGGAAGCGCCACCATCTTTAGGAGCGTGACACGACCCGCCACCGACAATGGAAGGGTCCCCCAAACCCGCATGCTACTCCTCACGCCTCTCATCGCTCTCCCAATGTTGCCTTCAAGCAGGTCCTCCCGTGAATGATACACCTGTGTCCCTAAATAAGGGAGGCATCTTGGCTCCCACGTCAGGTCGGTGGTAATACTGGCGGGTCGCATGTACTAGACACCGGGAAAACACAAGTCTTTGCCCAGTTAACCCAGAGGCCCGAAATATCCCCGAAACGATCAAGGAGATTGCGCGCCCCATTCAGGGCTTCCCCCGCGTCTTCCAGAAACATTAGGAGGTCGTCCGCATAGAGCGAAATATAGTGCTCACGACCCCTGAGCCGGAGGCCCCGGTACGCCCTCCCATTCTAGCGCGCACTGCCAGTGGCTCTATTGCAAGAGCAAACAGCAGTGGGGAAAGTGGGCAGCCCTGCCTAGTGCCCCGCCCCACTGGGTAGGAAGAGGAAATAGCCCTGCCCACGCGGACCCTATCCGCTGCCGAGGAGTACAAGATTTTAGTCCAACGGACATATCCAGCACCAAGCCCGAATGCTGTCATAACTGAGAACAGATATGGCCATTCCAGGCTGTCAAATGCCTTGGCAATGTCAACCGAAAGCACCATAGCTTGTCCCTCTCCTCCACAACCCCGTCCAAAATTCCTATCAATCTACGGATGCTACTGGCGCTAATGCGCGTCAGGATAAAGCCTGCTTGGTCTGAAAGCACCAGCCGTGTCATCGAGGTGAGGAGCCTGGTGGCAAGTACATGGCTCAATATTTTATAGTCAGTAGTAAGCATAGAGAGAGGCCTATACACAGCTGGGTCAGTCAGCTGCTTCCCTGGCTTGAGGAGCGGTATAATGATGGCCTCCTTCGTAGAAGCCGGCAGTATCCCCGTCTTCCTAGCCTCTTGGTACATCGCCAATAATCTGGGAGCCAGGAGGTTAATATATGTCAAATAGAATTCGATAGGCAAGCCATCACTGCCAGGTGTTTTGTTGAGAGCTAATTTCTTAATGGCACAGCGAATCTCAGCCAATGTAATATCCAGTCGAAGAGCCTCTGCCTCCTCCTCCTCGACTACCGGTAATTCCAGGCCCTCCAGAAATGTTTGAGCCTCCACCTCACCAGTCTGCAGCTGGCTGGTGTAGAGAGTCGCATAAAAGGATCGAAATTGATCGTTGATGCAATGCTGCTCATATTCCAGCCTTCCCGAGAGGGAGGCCATCGCCAGAATGGGCACACACCTAGGGGCAGGGTCCGCAAGCCAGGCCATTAACGTGCCCACCTTGTCCCGCTCCGCGTGCATGCGAGCCATGAAAGCCTTATGGTCAAAGCACTGCAACCGCTCTATCCCAGCCGCTACCGCCTCCTTCTGGGACAGCACCCCGTCGTGCGTCCCCAAACCATCCGCGTGTGCTCTCACGGCATTACACAGGGCCAGCTCAGCCGTCTCAATTTCCTGCAGAAGCAGCTTCCTAACTCCCACCCATTTGGCAATACGGATCCCTCGTACCACCACCTTGAAGGCGTCCCACTCTACGGCCACCGTTGTAGCAGTGCCCGCGTTCTCCGCAAAGTAGTGTTCCACCCCATCCCCCAGCTCCGCACGAAAGACCTGATCCTCCAACATCTCGGGACACAACCTCCAGTGTGGGATCCTGGGACGCTCCGCCGTCCAACGAAAGTTCACCAATAGCGGATTGTGGTCCGATATGGTGCGCATCAAATACTCACTGTTAGCCCCCAGTGATGCCAGACCAGGGCTGCCCAAAATGGCGTTCAATCGAACATATAGGTCATGCAAGGCCGAATAGTAGAAATAATCCCTATCAGTTGGATGCTGCGCTCGCCATATGTCAAGAAGTCCCCAACTTTCCTGCCAGTGGGCTTGAGCCCCAGCCAACTTATTAATCGGGGCCATGGGTAGCGGAGGATGGGACCTATCTATTGCTACACCAGTCACTGAGTTGAAGTCTCCCCCCCATCAATTCCGGCACCGTGAAATAATCGGCGAGGACCGAAGACAAAGTCTCCAAGAAAAATGCCTGTTCTACATTAGGAGCATAAACACTGCAGAGGGTCACCTCACGGCCATATGGTCGGCCCCTAACCGCAACAAAGCGGCCATCAGGATCTATCAGTTGATCTAACAGTTGAAATGCGACCCCCGCCCTAATCCAGAACAGTGCCCCCCGTGCGAAGGCCGAGTAAGTGGTGTGATAAAGCTGACCGCGCCACCTACGCTGCAGAGCAAGCCCCTCAGATTTAGTCAGATGTGTCTCTTGCAAGAAGGCCACCTGCGCGCCCCTGCGGACCAAATAGGAGTGTACCCTATATCTACGCTGCATGGAGTGCAATCCCCGCACGTTCCAGGTTATACATTTCACATCAGGAGACGAGCCCGCAACTGTAATGCAAAAGCTGCCCCAGGCAGCCCCCTCCCTCTGGCTGCCAGGCAGTACCACCATTATACAAATACACAACACTGAGTGATCCCATGTCTTCAGTTAAGCTAATCAGCAGGCATTTCTCCCCCAACAAACAAGATCTAACCCCAAACTCATCCACCCCACCCAATGCATCTCCCACCCCCCAAGAACAGGCACCAACATAGTGAATCCCATCCAAACTACCCAACTGCCCTTCCCATGCAAGGTTAAGGCAAACTAAATAGTACCATCCGGTGGGGGTTGGATAGAGCCTAGAATACGACCTGCAGTAGTTCCAATAACACACCCGGAGGCCGCCCCCTAGATCCCGCAAGATGCAATGCTTCCCAGGTCCCCCCGGAATCCCCTCGGCAGACCCCCGCCACCACCCCAACCCCAGTCACTCTCGACTCCGGCTCTCAACGACCCTCGTTTCCAGGTCACCACTACTACCTCCAATCATAGCAAGGCAGTCACTGCTACACAGCATTCCAGAGCAGACCCCCCATCCCCGCAGACCTCCCAATATCTACTCATCTAGAAGTTCATCTGCCATTCAAGGGGTGACCGCTGGCAGTCCCTGATCGTCCGTCGCAGAGGACTCCCCCTCCGATTGACCCTTATCGCTGCCAAGTTCAGATGCATCTGGTGTGGTCTTCAGCAGCTCTCCGGAGATAGCCGACACCGCATCCAAGGCTCCCTTGGGCTCTATGGCCGTCTGCGAGGGTGATGGCTTCCGCAGGCCCCGCCTGCGGCGCCGCAAATGCTGTGATCTGCGTGGTTGAGAGTCACTAGCCAACTCCCGAGCCTCCGCTTCCTGACCATCCTTTCCCGCTTTATACGACTCTGGCCAATTCCAGGCCTCCTCGGGCGTATCACAAAAATGGGTCTTTCCATCTAGTATTATGCGCAACGTATCTGGGAAGAAGAAGGAATACTGGATCCCCTTTGCCCGCAATTCCTTCTTTACAATTTGGAAGGACATGCGGCGACGCTGCGTGTCAAACGAGTAGTTCGGAAAGAGAGTGACATTACTGTTATCTACCTGAAAGGGGCAGTCGCTGCGGGACTTCCTTAAAAGCAAGCCGCGACCCGAAAGTGCAACAACCGCGCCACCACCAGTCGTGGAGGGCACCCCTGAAACGGCGGCCTAGCCGGGGCTTGATGCGCCCGCTCAATGGTATAGAAATTCGACAGTCTCTGATTTAAGTCTCGACCGCACTGCAGTCTCCAGAGGAAGGCGTCGACGTGCCGAAATATATTCTCCCACATGGTGGGAGGGAAGCCATTCCGTGGAATTAGGGTGACGGATGGAAGCAGGGTCAAACATGGGGAGACCATCAGAGTCAAAGACCGGTTCAAAAGTGAAAGAATCAGATTTGGGAAGTTTTGCAGGGGGGGAAGGAGGGTCAGCCACATCAAAAACATCAAATAAATCGTCTGCATCAGCCATATCATCGTCAGTGTCCAAGACGGTGGAAATTACCAGTTTTTTAACCGGTGACTCTGCGTGCTTTGACTTATGTTTCTTTTTGCCCTCGGAACCAACAAACCCCTCCTTAGCAGGAGGCCTGGGAGGCACTAAGTCCTCAGTCAAATGCAAGAAAGACTCGCCCACCAACAATGACGATTTTTTGGAAGTAAGCACAGGAGCAGAGTGGTCCACCTTATGTTTTCTGCTTTCCCCCGCAGAATGGGTCAAAACCTTGGACATAATGCTGAGCATTGAGTTTTCCATTGTTTTAGACATACGTTGCATGGATAAATCCACTGCATGTTCCACAGAATTATTGATAAACTTGCTCAAATCTCGTTTGAAAGAGCCACTGTCCTCCTTAGAGGGCACATCCTCAGAGGAACAGTCATGTTCCATTGCAGAGCTACAAACAGCAAAGTGTGGCAGGAAAGGGTTAAAAGAACCAAGCAGCTCTGTGGGCGTGTGGGAGGCGTGTGAAGGGCAGGACTGAGGGGAGAGGCAGTCCGGTGCAGAGCTGAAAACAAACGGAGAGGACAGAGGCTTCGGAAGCGCTGTGGAAGATTAATGTGACAGGGTGAGAAGGAGCACGAGCGCGCGAAGGGCTTGAGCCGGGCGAAACCACCGGCAGACAGAGGGGAGGGGGGAGAACAGCTGACAGGCTGTACAGAGAAGTGAAATGACGAGCGCAGAGCGCAAAGTCTGGAAACCAAGTACAATGACAACCAGTTATGCAATGAAATAATAATAAAAACGTAATGACAATAAGCAATATTAAAATACTGAGAGCAAAGGATAAGAGCACTTATCTGACAGCGAGCAGCAAGAAAAGAGGAAGCTGCGCAGTCAGTATGGCCTCTTATCTGTTTACTAAGTGCTGATTGGTTACTGTATTATCGTTTTTTCTCGTTCCCATGGCCCAGTTGTCGCCTGGCCCTCTGGGAACTGTAGTTATTCACTTATTTGGCTGCTATTGCAATAAATGCAAGATTAGAATGCATAATAGGAGCCTCCGGTCTTGTCATAAAATTGTATCCCTTTAGGAATGTTTGGTAGTGTCTGCCTCGCAATTCACTGGGCAATAAAAGCAACAACAAAAAAGAGAGGAAGAATGGATGGAAAACCATTGACCCCGCTCCAAGTCTGCTGGAAAGCATGTTGCAGAGACCTGGAGGCAGATTTACAATAACTGCTCCATCCCTTTATATAAGCAGGGGTGTGCCAGTTATTGTGCGCCACGGCTTCGTCAGCATGGATGCGAAACGGCACAGATGCGTGACGCATCTGTGACGCGTCTGTGCCGTAAACGCGGCTCATTGCTAGAGTCACGTCACAAGCGTGACGCAGCTCGAGCAATGCTCTGGGGGCCCTATCTGTCCAATGCTGCGTCAATCCTTACGCCTGCTTCAAGCAGGTGCAGGGTTTGGACGCAGCATGGATGTAAAAGTGACTCAGTATTTCACTCAGCCACTTTTAGGAGGCGTTCCTGCACCAGAACGCCCCCCCCTGCACCGGAACGCCTCCTTCTGGAGCAGGGCTTTACAGTGTGACACATCTCACAGATGCGTCACATTGTAAATACCCCGCACCATGGTGCATCTTTTGCGCCGCCGCTGTGTCACAAAAGTGACGCAACGGCAGCGTTAAAGAGGCGCAAGGGGCTTGTAAATCTGCCCCATACTCTACAAGGTGGAAATGTAACTTTTTTTGCACATTCAGTGGAGTGTTGTAGCTGGAGCAGTACAGGGCCATGCAAACCCCACTTTACATTTTTGGCCTGTGGAGGGTCAGCCAGAGTCATTTAGGGAATGACAAGTTCATCAGAAGAGAAAGAGTACAGTCCGCAGTCTAAATGCTGTGTCATTGGTGACCAAACAGTATATGGCAGTCCATGTCGAGGTCCAAGGTGAGTGTCGCAGAGTGTATCGAGGGACAGTGGAAGGTGATGATGCACAGGACAGAACCAAGCAGAAAGAGCCATATGGCGGAGATGAATGCTACTGCATCCTGCTTACCACGAAGGCAGATTCATCCGCATCGTCATCCTCTGCAGTTTCAAATTAGATCAGTTTAATGTAGAACTCACCGAGTACAGGGACTATCTGATGCTCTCCAAGATAAACAAATTACAAAAAGATCTTAAGAACTTTTCCCGGGAAAAGGTATATCCATATACTCAGGAAGAGTATGCCCATCAGAAAATCCAAGAAAACATTTAGGGGAACCAACAGGGACGACCCAGACGGTATACCACTAGTAGTTCCAGTGATGGAAGTGAAAATGAATACCCCCACAAGAAAAGAGGACAAGGTCGGGCAACTGGCGGGGGTTTAGACCACCTATGTTCCACCAGCAAGGCAACCAGTATCAACATCAGGGTTACAACTGGCCAGTTATGGGATACCCACCACCTCCTTTCTTCCCGAATCCTCTATTCGAGTACCCTCATTTTCAGGTGCCCCACTTTCCTCCTGCACAGTTTCACAACTTTCAGGGGGCTTTTTTAGGGAAAGGCCGGAACAAAGGCAGGGGCAAACAAAGGGGCCCACAACGGGTAACTTGGGAGGATCAGGAAATAACACAGAGAGTGACCAGGAGCATGGCATTGGGCAATGCGCCCGGGACAAGCCGCCAGAATCCCTAGTGGTCAATCTATCCTCTCATGTTCTCACTCCCATCCAGGAACAGCTTTTGAATAAGGGCTTGGGATTCGTTCCCACCAATCACTTGTACCCCTTCAGGTTATGTCAGGACTTATCCGTCTTCTTTCGTAACTTGAGATTAAGGGTCTTTTTTGAAGACAGTGACTCGGAGGATCCCTTCAAGGGGGATACCCCGTTTCGCCCCAAATCGACATTCACTCCTCAATTGGCTCTATTACCTCCGGAGGTGTCCACCTTCAAACAGGCAGTAGTATGTGACCTAGAGAAACTATACACCTCTCATACTCATTCCTTTTCAAATTTGTCTTCTGCGGAAAAAGAGGCCCTTAGGGAATTGACCGACTGTAGGGATATTATTCTAAAACCGGCTGATAAGGGCGGAGCAACGGTACTTCTGGACAGTGATACATACAGGGAGGAATGTCTTCCACTTCTAGCTGATGAAAGAAATTACCAGAAACTCTCTCTAGATCCAACTGGAGAAATCTCTTTAGAAATTGTGACAGCTGTGGAAGAGGCCAGGCCCAATGATTGGATCTCTGACCATGAGGCATTATTCCTTGTGAACAAACATCCTAAAACACCATATCTATATGTCCTTCCGAAAATCCACAAACCAGCACAACCCCCTCCTGGTAGACCTATTGTCTCCGGGGTGGGGCTGTTGCTGGAACCATTGTCACAATTTTGTGATTTCTGCCTCAAACCTTTGGTCCAGAAACTCCCGCTTATCTCAGGGATACTTTAGATATCTTGAACCACCTAAAGACATGACCCCTTCAGGTTACGTCAGGACTTATCCGTCTTCTTTCGTAACTTGAGATTACGGGTCTTTTTTGAAGACAGTGACTCGGAGGATCCCTTCAAGGGGGATACCCCGTTTTGCCCCAAATCGACATTCACTCCTCAATTGGCTCTATTACCTCCGGAGGTGGCCACCTTCGAACAGGCAGTAGTATGTGACCTAGAGAAACTATACACCTCTCAAACTCTTTCTTTTTCAAATTTGTCTACTGTGGAAAAAGAGGCCCTGAGGGAACTGACCGACTGTAGGGATATTATTCTAAAACTGGCTGAGAAGGGCGGAGCAACGGTACTTCTGGACAGTGATACATACAGGGAGGAATTTCTTCGACTTCTAGCTGATGAGAGAAATTACCAGAAACTCTCTCTAGATCCAACTGGAGAAATCTCTTTAGAAATTGTGACAGCTGTGGGAGAGGCCAGGTCCAATGATTGGATCTCTGAACATGAGGCATTATTCCTTGTGAACAAACATCCTAAAACACCATATCTATATGTCCTTCCGAAAATCCACAAACCAGCACGACCCCCTCCTGGTAGACCTATTGTCTCCGTGATGGGGTCGTTGCTGGAACCATTGTCACAATTTTGTGATTTCTACCTCAAACCTTTGGTCCAGAAACTCCCCACTTATCTCAGGGATACTTTAGATGTCTTGAACCACCTTAAAGACATGCCTTTGGACCGTGACATCATCAAAAGTATGTGATTATATGTACTTGTACATTGTCAACTCACATTTCCCTGCTATGCCAAATGTGTTTGGCCAGTATCTACACACAAGCGGCACCAGTTGTGTCCTCTGTTCTGTTGTGGACGTGTTGCAGATTGTAACACATTGTTGTCAATGGTGATGTGCTCTGCATGTTATGTGTTTGTGCTGCATTTTGGGATAGTCACCCCTGCAGCTCTGATTTTGATGCCCCTTATCCTTTTCATGCGGTGTGCCTTTCAATTCTGTGCTTATACACTGCTGAGATGTTGCAGACTTGGGTACATTGGTCTCTTGTTGGGAGTTGGGGGTCTGGGACATGGTTTGTCTGCAGATGTGCTATGCTTAGTTGTGCATTTGTGCCAATGTGCCCATCTCTACCGTCCCCCCAGTCCCTGGTTGTTACTCACCCTGGTGCTGTTGTATCTGGTCATGTGTCCGGTCCCCCCACTCCTGCCACCGTCTCCCCACTGATGACGGTGGACACCATTTCCTCTATCTCGTCCAGCTCCTCCTGTGGCGTTGGACTTCAAACTCCAGTCTGCATTGCTGCCTTCTGGTTGTTAGCGAGTTTCTGCTGGGTTTTGCGCTTCACATTCTTTCAGCGCCTCTTAACCTCTTCCATTGTCCTCTTCAGCACTCCGACTGCATTCACCTTGTCCACGATGGACTGCCATATTCCATTTTTTGTTGCCAATGACACAGTGGAGGTGACAAACTGTTGTTGATGGTGTTCTACCTCCTCCGTTATCAGGATCCTGTTTTCCTGTGGACTGAACTGCTTCTTCCTCTTCTTCTTGTCCTTGGCCTGCCCTGACCTCAAGGTCGCAGGCTGGTCCTCCGGGGGGCTTGTAGGGTTCTGGTTGTCCATTGTACTTGCTCCGGCTACCTCCATTGTGCTTCTCTGATGTTTTGCTTTTGTTTGTATATTTTTTTCTACTTTTATAGTGATTTTTCCCACCTGCCGTGTGTGACTTGCAGGCCTGGTGAAGATTATTGCTGATTTATTTATCGCCGTTGACCCCATCGCAACTTCATTTGCATTGGGGTTAACAGTTTTATCGCTGTCCTGTTGACTTTATCATGGACATTTGACACGTTATCGGGAACATATCGCATATAATCGCGGTGTTGTAAAAAAAACGTTAACACAGAGCTATTTTCCCAAGATGGACGGCGATATGAAACATTGCGATAACCGATTTTCGCCGATGATTATCACACGTTCTAGAGAAGATCCCCCTGAGATGTGAAGAGATAAGCCCTATACCAAGAAAATGGACGAGGACATGAATTGGGCTGGACAAATGGAAGACCTACTTAACCCAACTGGTAGAGTACCAAAGCGAGTGACTACCATTAATGCAGCCAGAACAGGACAGAAGCAGGAGGGACCTACCTCTGGCTCTAACAAAGATAACGAATGAATACAGTAAAGAAATGCATGGTTCGAACTGGGCTCCCCTGCTGCACCTCGGTTAGACAACATAAAGTATGCACTCTTCACACTCTTACAACTCTCAGAGTTTCAAGATTTATTGCCAGTCACTTAAGGAAATAACATCTTACTTTAACATTTTGATCTACACCTGGCCTTTAGAGTGTAAGAGGTTAAAGTGTGCAAAACATGTTGGCAGAAGAATCAGTGGATGTCCTTAGCAGACTAACACCAGCTCGACAGGGTATTTAAAGGAACAATGTGCAGGCACAGAAAGACCTGAAATGTGTGTTGCTGCCCCACTGACATTTATAGCTAAAAAGCCTGTACATTTGAAGGAACAGTTTGCACAAAATGTATCTTATTGTGGTAGGCGGGTGGATTGGTAGGGCAAATGATCTTGACAGTAGGGGAGATGTGGCCACCACTATGGCTCAGCAATCCTTGCTGCTGACTCTTTCTTTCTTTCTTTTGAAACTTTATTCGGTATTTAAAAAATACCATAAAAGTGCATAAAACAGTTCATACATTCAAAATACAATTCATAATCCCCACGAATTATACAATTTATACAAATATCTGCACTGTCAGCACTGTCCCCTCGGACCCTCAACCTTACCGCAATCCCAATAAAATTCATTTGTACAGAACAGAGTGTGGGAAATCATTGGCCCTTCGGAGAAAAAACGATGCCAACTTAACACATTTAGACTTTGACTGTTTAAAAATACCTACTAAATTTTCAATTTCAAAGACTTTATTCTAATACTGCTCGTTTTGGCGATGCGGAGGGCCATAAGTTGTTCTGGGGTAGAAATCAGCTAGACACCAAACGGAAATGGGCCCATCTCTTAACTGTGGGTGTTGGGATTGAAGGTATGAGACAACGTGCTTGTTCCTAAATTTAACAAGTACCAGATCACCCGCAATGTGTTTTTCGAGAGGTCCTAACCAGCCCGCCCTTCTGATGCTAAGTATGGTACCGTCAATGTTTGATGGGAGAGGTCTATTGTTAGATAGCCAAAAGACTACCTTGTTTCTTAAGTCCTCGTTGTGTTCGTATTTTCCCCTTGGGACTTCTGGTACACCCGAGAGGACGCACACAATGGGCGCGGCCTCAGGCGGCAAATGTAAATGATTGGTTTTTTGTGGCAAATTATCACATTTTGCCGCCATTCCCGTTTGTGGTGTCATTTCTTTAATTGGGACTTTTCTAGGCTGAGAACTCCGTGAAGTTGTAGCTAGCTTGGAATGATTTATATTTTTACTATGCAGGGCGGCCGATTGATTGTGGGTTGGTTTACTTTGTATGGTGGTATTATGGTGTTCTGTGGGGGCTGGACGCAGTGGGTGAACAGGCTCTGCCTTAGTTCTTAAGAGTAGGGAATTAGCCTTTATTGCTTCCTCAACCCCTGAAAGCCTATCCCCTAGACTGGTCATTTTGTCAATTAACGGAGAAATTAATGTCTTTATCATACTTTCCAGTGAGGCCAGTAAGGAGACATTGGAGTATACTTTAGGTGTTACAATGCTAGGAGTGTTAGGGAGTGGGGGGTTTATAGTTAGAGTGTGTTGCTCGGCCTGCTTCCCTGTTTGTGTAGCCCCATCTCCCTTCCTGATAGTAGAGGAAACCTGGTTAGCGACAGCAAGATGTGGATTTACTATTGGGCCTGTTGCGTGTAGTGTACCCTGTGAGATTTGGGTAAGTTGAGGTGAGCCGCTGGTCCTAGGGCTAGGCATTACTATAGGGGAAATAGGAGCTCTAGATTGAAGATCCACAGGGGCATATATAGTTCCACACATGTTATTTAGTTCCTCCAATAATGAAATAGCTTGAGTTGGATCAGTAGTCTGTGGGGGCGAACACACACTCGGGGAGCTAACCATAACTGGTGACTGCTCTATTCTCTCTAATTCGCGGACAATAGGGAGAACAGAGCTCTTGACGTAATAGTCCATTAATCCCCTGTGTGACTTGCTCTGATAGGAGGATTTTCCAAGGCCCCCCTTACTGTTCATCTTTTGATGATGGGCACTGGGGCAGTACCCTCTCCCCAATAAAAAGTTCCACAGTCCCGTTACTCTGACACTTGGGGGAGATATATATAGTAGTAGTAGTCAAAAGGCTGTCTGTACCTTCTGTCCTTTCCCCCTCTTTTCTTCAAGCAGTTCCAAGGGGGATGCCCCGACCCGGCCTCCTCTGGCCTACGATGGCCTTAGATGGTCCCGCCCTTGTCCCGGGCTTCTCCCGGCGCCGACCCGCGCGCGATCCCGCGACGCGGGGGTAGCCGTGGATTTATGCCCCTCCTGGCGCGGGTCAGAGCGGCTTCCTGCCGCTAAGGATTCTGGGGATTGTGGTTCCCTCGGGCCGATCACGGCCACAGTAATCGCCGGTTTCAGGGTCCTGCCCCTGACTTCCCCACCAACACGCAGGGCTCCGAACTGCTGCAAGAGTCCCCCGCTCCACCGGGGGTAGCCGTGGATTTATGCCCCTCCTGGCGTGGGTCAGAGCGGCTTCCTGCCGCTAAGGATTCTGGGGATTGTGGTTCCCTCGGGCCGATCACGGCCACAGTAATCGCCGGTTTCTGGGTCCTGCCCCTGACTTCCCCACCAACACGCAGGGCTCCGAACTGCTGCAAGAGTCCCCCGCTCCACCGGGGGTAGCCGTGGATGTATGCCCCTCCTGGCGCGGGTCAGAGTGGCTTCCTGCCGCTAAGGATTCTGGGGATTGTGGTTCCCTCGGGCCGATCACGGCCACAGTAATCGCCGGTTTCTGGGTCCTGCCCCTGACTTCCCCACCAACACGCAGGGCTCCGAACTGCTGCAAGAGTCCCCTCAGGGAGCTGTAATCCATCCGTGTAACTTTTTCATTAGTAGATTCACACACACTGAGCTTTGGAGATTCAGGAGTGATACACCGACCGCCAGTGGCTAGGATTTTCTGGATTAAAATAGACAAAAACTAATGTCAGATATTACACCTTTAGATAACAGAGGCGTTTCCGACGCCATTAAAATAATACTGCTCAGGGCTTAGTGTGTCAATTAGGGATGGACTGAACTGGGACGCCAATGGCACAGAAATGGATGGTGCCTCGGGCCCCAACTGTGCCACATTTCTAAATGCACAGTTCGCATTTAGGCTACGCGCATCGGCATTAGGGAATGACATATTGCAATTTCCTGAATGCATTCGCAATATAGGTAATCGTAAAAAATTGCTTATTACCTAATTTGCAAATACAAAGCCTTTCATGCTTCAGAAAAGTCCTTTTTGCTCTCGCGAGGGCAAACATGCTTGATGTATGTGGCTCTTGGTCTTCTAAAGCTATATCTCTGGGGGGTTTTTATGTTCAGAATAATTTTATTGAATTTTCAATAAGTGACATAAAAAGACATTACAAAAATACATTACATATCAATAAAACCAATCAGTCAATCAATACAAATAATAAACGATGCAAAATAGGTCAAGAAATTACAATCAGCAAAATAATCAATCAAGGAAGAAATACAATCAAGGGAAGGAGAAGGGAAAAGGGGGGTAGGAAGAGGGTACATATTAAATCAATGCATAAGGACCATTAGAGTTACTATTAGCATCTAAATATTGAATAAACATCATATTGTGAAAATAAGAGATAAACATATTAAAAACTATTGTTGTAATAACAAATATGAGTCAATAGGTGACTAGAAGGATTGATAAGAAAGCTAGTTATGATTAACACCATGTAATGATAATTGAGCACCTCTTCTTGTGAAAATGATCCATGACCACCAAGCCTGAACAGAGAGAGAAGAAGCGCCTTTCCAACAAAAAGTAATGGATTTTAACGCAGCTGAAATTAGGAAATTGAACAATTTGATTCAGAATCTTGAAGAGGATGAATAAGCACAACTGATTTACAAACTAACAATTTATAAGAAAGAACATCCTGAATAGGTAACATTTTCAACAAAACATCCCAAAACTTCAGACCAAAATTTTGAAATTATGTGGCAATCAAAGAACATGTGACGCAAGGACCCAGGACGTAAATGACAGTGCCAACAAACATCAGATGGAAGTAATTTAGCACGATGCAGGCGTAATGGAGTCCATAAGGAATTAAACAAAATATGTGCATTAGTCTGGTAGAGCGACACCGGTAACCACCCAGAAATGCTATTAAGCCAAATAGCTTTCCAAGAGTCATCGGGTAAATGAATGGAAAGTTCAGAGTTCCAAAATGTTGAAATTATAATAATATTGTTACCTAATGAAGTAGCAAATTGTTTATACAAAATTGAAACAGCTTTTGAGGATGAAGAAACAACGTGAAGATAAATGATCAAATCAGTCGTAACCGTAGAAGGAACACCATTTGGAAAAGAGTCTAAAATTGAATTACATAGAAATTTATATTTAACTACATCATTTTTAGGCAACTTAAATTTTGATTGCAATTTGTCAAAAGGAATAAAGGCATTATCACAGAATATATCTTTAAGGTAAAATATGAATTCCAAAAATTTATATTTCTATTCAGCTTAATAATAGCACTATGCCAGAACGATACATGCAGTGTAGAACTTAAAGGAGAAACAAAATTGATATCTAAATCATTAAAAATTAATCTTGATGATTTGAGTATGGATGAATGGTGCACAACAGTAGATTTATGAGACATTGTGAGTAAGGAGGGTAATGGAAAATAAGCAACAAGTGATTTTTCTATATCAAACCAAATAGGAGGTTTAACTATAGGGGAAATAGTGAACCACAAGGAACTTTGTTTCTAAATAAATGCTTTATGATAAGGAAGAAAATCAGGGAGGCCAAATCCTGCATGACACTTAGGTATTTTTAATTTTCTATAAGTAATCCGAGGAGGCTTATTAATCCATAGAAATGTAATTAACAATTTATCAATATCTTTGTAAAATTTTAATGTAAATTGGGTGGGTATCATAGCAAGGGAATAAAATATTTTAGGAGCAATATTCATTTTTATAGATTCCATTCTCCCCACCACGTGAGATGAAGAGAAGACCATTTAGAAGTTTTATGTTTAACATAGTCAAGTATAAATTTACTATTTAATTTTAACATGGAAGATAAGGAGGATGAAAATAAAATACCTAGATATTTCAGTTTGTCTCTTTGCCAGACAATAGGCAACATAGCAGATGTACAAAGAATATTTAAAGGGAAAAATTCCGTTTTACTAACGTTAAGTTTGTAACCTGAGATTGCAGAATATTTGGCAATAATATCTAATAATGGGGGGACAGATGAGATGGGATTACTAATAAACAACAACACATCATCTGCATAGGCTAAAGTTTTAATAGTGACATATTTAATTGTAATACCTTGAATATCAGTGCAATTACATATTTAATTAAGAAAAGGTTCAATTCCCAGCAAAAATAAAAGCGGTGAAAGGGGACAACCCTGTCGTGTTCCTCTAATAAGGGAGAACTGAGTAGAAATTTGGCCATTGATAAATAAACGAGCAGTGGGAGCATAATATAATGCAGAAATCATAGGAATAAAAGAAGGACCAAAATTAAATGACAGCAAAGTTTGAAATAAGAATTGCCAATGAATTTTATCAAAGGCTTTTTCTGCGTCCAAAGTCATAACCCCAGCGGGGACAAGAAGGGTAGGACTTTGTTCAATAACATGTAATAATAATCTAGTGTTATTAGCTGAGCATCTATTTTTAATAAATCCTGATTGATCGGGGTGAATAATAGAATGGAGTACAGGAGCTAATCTAGAGGCAAGGATTTTAGCATATAATTTACAGTCCTGATTTATTAAGGATATAGGACGATAATTGGAAACTAGGGTAGGATCTTTATCAGGCTTAGGAAGTACAATAATTAAAGCATCAGCAAAAAAGCCTGAAATGGTTCCAGAAGAGCTAATGTGAGAAAAAAGCTGAAATAAATAAGGTAAAAGATGAGGTTGAAATTCTTTTTAAAATTCAGCAGGGATACCATCAGGACCTGGAGATTTATTCTTTTTAAGTGAATCAATGGCTTTCAAAATTTCATCTTTAGTAATGGGCAGATCCAATCCAGTCCTATCTGCGGGAGAAATTTGTGGTAAGTCATAATTATTCAAAAAGGCATCAATTAATGAACTGTCTCACAAATCTGGTTTGTTATATAAGTTTGAATACAAATCAAGAAACTCATTAACAATATCATTATGGGACAACGCAATCTTACCCTGAGGACCATGAATTGAGGTAATCTGTGTTTTATCTCTTTTAATGCATAAGTAATTTGCAAGGAGTTTGCCAGACTTATTGGAATTGAAACTAAATCTAGCATTTGATTTAGCAAGTTGAACCCCAGCTCTTTTACTAAGGATAGAATTGAATTCATAACGAAGTTTTTGTAATTCAGTTTTGTATTGGGGATTATTAGAAGTAATAAATAACTGTTCAAATGTTGCTATTTGTTTCTACAAATGTTTAATATTAGCATTAAACAATTTATTCTCATGAGCCATAATAGAGATTGTAGCGCCTCTAATGTAAGCTTTAAATGCGTCCCATCTATTGATTACAGGAGTAGAGTTTTCTGGATTAAACAAAAAATAGTCCTGAATAGCTTGTAATAGTTTAGGTTTATTATGCTCGTTAAGAGCAATACCAGTAGTCATACGCCACCTGGTTTGCTTAGTAAAATTGGATGAAATATTTAAAATAAAAGAAATTAAAGCATGGTCTGATATGTCAATATTACCAATAACCGGGGAAGTTGCAGTTTGAATAAGAGATGGAGAAATTAAAAAAGAATCAATTCGCGAGTGAGAATTATGAGGGTTGGAGAAAAAGGTAAAACATTTTTCAGTAGGGAAGTGGAGTCGCCAAATGTCAGCTAATTTGGTAGTTTGAGTAAACAATTTAAAGGCATGAAACACCTTAGGGGGGCGAAATCTAGTGGTAGACAACCTATCTAACAATGGGTCAGCAATAACATTAAAATCGCCCCCAACAATCATAGGAGCATTACCCAACTTTAAAACTTCAGCATGGGCGGATTTTGCGGATCCACGTTTCGCGGATTTGCGGATTTGCGGATCCGCGGATTTGTGGCGGGGCTTCCATGCGAGTGCACATGCCTCTTGTGCGGGTAAAAGGTCCGATTGTTTTTGGGCAGATGAATGAGTCACTGCATTTGAGCTACAACTAGTTTCAGCGACCATGTGTGTGTTACTATGCAATCTCCCCTAGGGGTGCAGGGGGTCCCTTCAGCTTCCTGGCCACAGGAACAGCACGAGCATTGCGCTCGTGAAAGTCAAGGATGCAAAGGCCTCTATCCAGCATCACAGCTGATTTTCGACGGTATATTTGGGAAGAAGGCACACCTGCCTCGACGACGCTCACAATTTTTTTTGGGCAGATGAATGAGTCACTGCATTTGAGCTTCAACTAGTTGCAGCGACCATGTGTGTGTTACTATGCAATCTCCCTGAGGGGTGCAGGGGTCCCTTAATCTTCCTGGCCACAGGAACAGCACGAGGATTGCGCTCGTGAAAGTCAAGGATGCAAAGGCCGCTATCCAGCATCACAGCTGATTTTCGAGGGTAGATTTGGGAAGAAGGCACAGGAAGGCCATGTTATAAATATTTTACGATGGCGCCGGCAAGCTGCCAGCACCATCCTAAAATAGTTACTAAATTAGCTTCAACAGGAAGCTTTAATAGATAAAATACAGCAGGTGCTCGAGCACCTGCTTTATTTTATCTATTAGAGCTTCCTGTTGAAGCTAACTTAGTAACTATTTTAGGATGGCGCTGGCAGCTTGCCGGCGCCATCGTAAAACAGTTACAACAGGCCAGCAAGACTTCAACTTGTGACCCCAGAATCCGCCGCTTGCGGATTTGCGAATTCGCGGGAGTTCGCGGATCGTGAATTTACCAAAAATTCGCAAAATCCGCGAGCGGAACGGATTTTGCGCCCATGCTTAGTAGTGATATTAGACCAAAAAGTGGGATCATCCGCTGTAGGGCCATAAATATTAAGTAAAAATAAAATAGAATCATGAATTTTAATTTTAACTATTATATATCTACCCTCGGAATCTGAAATCGTATTCAAAACCTGACAATGGAGCCGTTTCGCAAGGAAAATAGCAACTCCGTTTTTCTTTCCATTAGCCGGTGAGGAAACAATAGTGTCTTCCCATTTTTTATTCATATAATGTAGTATCTTATCTTCAATATGGGTCTCTTGAACAAAACAAATATCAGCTTTGCAACTACCCAAATAATCTAAAATTTGTGTACGTTTAACTGGATGTCTCAAACCTTTCACATTAAGAGAAACAACTTTAATATTATGAACAGTTGCCATTATAAAAAGAAAAACAAGGAAAAAAGGCAGTGGGACAAGAAGAGATGGAGAAAAGCAGAATTGAGAGACAAATTATAATAGCAACTCTATAATTAGAAAAAGAAGAGGAGGAAAAGAAAACAGGGAGAAAAGAACAAACAAGAGACATAAATAGAAACATAGAAACGCACACACGTTCCACAAGCATGGCCAGAACAGTTGAAGCCCAAAAAGATAATGAGTAGTCAAAAATGTGTCATTTAATTTCTGACTAGAAGGAGTCAAGTGTCAGGGTCATGAGTATCCATTGAAGCTGGAGCTTGTTGGTCAAGGAATTGCCTCAGTTCTTCAGGACGTTGAAAGGATTTGGAAAAGTTATCTTTCCTATATGCGCATGGTAGAAGGATCAAAAAGTCCATATTTGAAACCAAGGCTACAAAGCTGTGGACGACAGGTAGAGAATTCTGTGCATATAGCAACCGTCTCTTTAGCAAAGTCTTGATGAATAAAAATGTTGTTACCATTCACCATGAGTGAAGGAATATCTCTTGCAGCTTTCCTTATCAAGACAAGATGATGATGGCTCAGTACCTTGAATATCATTTGCCTAGGTTTAGTATGGCGAGGGCTGCGATGAGAAGGGATTCTATGGACCTTATCCACTTCAAATTTTTCTGGAAACTTGAGGTTCAAAGGACCAGGAAGCAAAGATTCCAAATACAAGCGACAATTAGAACCCTCAACTTCTTCAGGCAAATTAAAAATGCGAAGGTTGTACTGCCTATTTCGATTTTCCAAATCCAAAAGTTGAGCGTGCATAGGAAGAATTTTAGCCACTAGAGGTGAGAAAGCGTCAACTTTACTTTTATTACCCTGTATTTTGATGGAATTATCAGAAATTTTAATTTATAAAGAAGCCATATCTTTGCGCACACTTTTAATGTCAGAGGCAATAGCGTCAGTATTAATTCGCAGAGCCTGAATTTCTTCCAAAATTAGGGAAAGAGAAGGTTCAGATGATTCCACCGCTTTAGACTTAACTGAATGAGGGGAAACTTGCTGTCTCCATTTATTGTTGACTGGAGTTTTATATTCCATTGTGAGGTGAAAAAATGCACAATAGTCTAAAATAAAACACAAAAGTGAATTAAAAGAGTAATAATGTGAAGAAAGCAGTGAAAAACTCTTGAAAGTCACTGGTGCAGCAGCTAAATCAGACAGTAGGCGTGGCTAGGCCTAAGCCAGGCCCTTTCCTGAGAAGCACAACTCCCCCTGAGCATACAAAGCAGGCACTACCTTGAAGAGAGGCTGGGAGCAGGAACCAGGAGGCAGGAAACCAGACTTCCGACGTAAGAAACTATTGGAAAATCGCAATACAGGTAGGAAATCACTTCAGCAAGCCATCGCCCTCATTTTTATTAAATTTAGGACAAAAAACGTAGTTTTTCGGCTGGAACGGGCCGATAATGAAACGAACTTCACTCGGCGGCGGCCATTTTTGTTCACGCGCTCGCGCGTCTCCCCCTATATCTCTGGGGTTTGACCTGTGTGATTTCCGACAGGTCCATTGAGAGTGTTTTAAGTAGCATCAAAGGTAATTATCCACAACATGATGTTCGGAAAAGCAGTAAACTGAATGTTTTCATATGTGCTTGAAGTGAAATTCCCAAAACGCGCGCACAGAAAATAACAAGAGACAAAAAAGGGGTTACAAATCCCCAAATAGCAAAGAAAGCTTTGGGGATTCGTGGCTAGGTTAACAATAAAACACTTTAAAATATAAGCTCTTCGTAAGGAAGAAATAAAGGAAAGAGGATAAAGGCATTCAAGCAGCATGCACGGCGCTGCTCGATCCAGAGGCAATACTCGATGGGAGTTAACTTGACCCTACCAGGTAGGTCGCTCCCCCTCCGCACAGCACCGCCTGTGTGTCCCTGCACCAGCCGCCGCTGCTGAGGAAGTTTGAGGCCCTCCTCCACCCGCAAGCTACCACCTGTGCCTCATTCCTGGTGGCCAGTGGTAGGCCATAGGTTGTTCATCTCCTCTATTTTTCCGCTATTTATTGTATTGTATTTACTGTATTGCCTTTATTGTCATTTTTTTGTGTCTGTGACTGCTGTTCTCTGTCTTCCCCTGCTGCCGGTACTTGATCTGTGCCATTTTTCCCCTCTGTTCCCCTCGCTGTCCCTGTGTCTCTCTGCCCGGTTTTTCCTTCTGTACCCCTCGCTGTCTCTGTGTCTCTCTGCCCGTCTTTGCCTTTTGGTCCTTAAGCTGCCCCTGTAACCCTCTGCCCGTTTTTGCCTTCTGTTCCATTTGTTGCCCATGCATTTCCGTGCCCTTTTACCTTCTGTTCCACTCGTTGCCCCTCTATTTTGTGCCCTTTGCCTTCTGTTCCCTTAGTCGCCCCTCACCGCTCCTGCCGCTGCGCCCCCTGTGGCCCGGCCCCCCTGACTGCCCATTCGCTGCATCCACCTCCCGCCTCCCAGCTTCTCCTCCATACCACCTCCCCATATATGCTGGCCGCTGCGCGGTGAGGAGAACGACCCTTGACCCTACCAGATAGGTCACTCCCCCTCCTCACCGCACCGCCTGTGTGTCCCTGCCCCAGCTGTCCCTGTGTCTCTCTGCCCGGTTTTACCTTCTGTACCCCTTGCTGTCTGTGTCTCTCTGCCCGTCTTTGCCTTTTGGTCCTTAAGCTGCCCCTGTTACCCTCTGCCCTTTTTAGGTCTCGCGTTGGACAGCGCATGTGCCGCATGCGCTGTCTCAGCGGGACTAAAGTAATGTACATGTTGAGTGAAACTCCGCCTATTGGCAGCTGATATGTGCTGCTGCTTGCCATTTGTTGAACATTGCATTGCTCTTTCTTATCTTGCTTATGGTTGGTTTGGGATGCAAAACGTCACTTCCTTTGTGCTGCCGTTTTGCAGGAAGCAGCACCGACTAACTACTGTTTAGTTACGCTGCTGGGCTGTAATCAGTCTATTTAGGGACTACTTTTTCTTAGCTCAGATCCCGTTTTACGGCCGCCATCTGCTTCTACTTACTTACGGAGGTTTTGCCCTCCCCTAGCCCCCATCAAGCTCTTCTGTTCCACTGGCACGCTCGTGGCTCCCATTTCACGGCCGCTGTTTATTTATTTTTTTGGGCCCCTCCCCCGATCCCATGTGTGAAGGTGGCAGGGCTCGCTAACCCCGGGATGTACTCCGCTGGCGCTGCTCTGACTAATCTCAGTCAGCGTCCAAGGGTGGAGGGAGCTTTCTGCTTCGTCATTTTACTCGCGGCTCCCATTTCACGGCCCCTCTGCCCGAATAAGAATTGAAAGTATGCCGACCGGACACGTCATGGGGATTGTGGGTAAAAGCAGGCCGGTTAGATCTCTTTTTGTCTGGAAAAGCAGGTTTTGTGTGATCTTCGGCAGCGTGGTGATGTTCCTTTGCCTGTGAAGCTGCAGCAGGTCAGGGGGCAGCTGCATCCGAGGTAGGAGCGAGGCATCGCCGCAGAGGAGGAATCAGGCCGGCTGCTGGGCACTGAGTAGTGAAAAACCCAGGAGCAGCAACCCCACCCCCCCCCCGCCTCCAGAGTCCGGTTCGTTTCATTCTTGTCTCATTTCTGTGCCTGTCCCCTTGCTCAGCGCTCGGTCTTTTTCTGCTCATCCTCCCTCTCTCAGTTTATTCAGTAGAGCTTCGCTGGCGTGACTTTACTTGTTGCCGACCTATTGATTTTTGCTTAAAATACAATTCCTGTACATTCCATCTTTAACAGGGAAACAGAAAGAAATGCATGAACTGTCCAGCTGATACCAGGGGGCCATTCACTAAAAATAGACCAAGTACATATTGTGAAAGTGTACTACTCAGTTCTCGGCTGTCAGCGCTCTCATTGCAGACTGTTCTGGTGCAGACCTCACCGCACACTCCTATCAGACCTGTCTTATCACTTATGTCAAAGAGCAAAACATGCTCGAGGCAACAACAGATGTCGCTACAAGTAGTCATCGCTGCTCTACAAGGCGGGGCCACGTCCTCCGCGGTTCGGGGTCTCTATATCTGTACACATATACAGGAGGTTGGTGAGTGCCCCACATCCTGTGTAAAATATTGTGCGCTTTGTACACACACATTGTAATGACACTCTTGGAGGCGTCCGTATGGTAGTGTTAATATGGCCATATAGCCCGCCTTAGAGGGCTATACCGGCTATTAAAGGCCCTCTCCAGCATTAAAGGTGGATGAGATGGTGGTGGTTGCGAATGGCGTCCTTGTTTGCTGCGTGGCTGTCCGTGTCTGATCACTGTGCCATTTCTTCTCTAGTTTCCGGAAAGCTCACTTGGAGGCTAGGAGTTCAGGGGTGAACCAGCTGGCCCTCTTGTTGGTGTCGCTCATGGGGGGTTTCTTCAGCGGGGTGAGGGTGTTGGTGCAGTCCTCAATCCAGCGTCTGAGGCTGTGGGCAGCTTCGTCGGTGTTGGAGGGTACAGTGGGTGGGCTGAGAGCGAGGTTTGCATGTAGTTGGTCTTCGGTGATATTGCTCCAGCAGCGGTGGGGGATCTGTTGGATGCGATGGTGAGTGGTGGGTTTCTGGAAGGTGAAGTGCATGCAGCGGTGATCGGTCCAGAGGAGTTCGGTGGTGTGGTTGAAGGAGACGTGCAGGCTAGAGGAGAAGACGGGGTCAAGCGTGTGGCCGGCGGAGTGGGTGGGCGTTGTGACGAGTTGTCTCAGTCCGAGGTTGGTGAGGTTATCGATCAGGGTTGTAGAGTTGCTGTCGTTGTTGTTCTCAAGGTGAAAGTTCAGTTCTCCGAGGAGGATGTAGTCAGACGAGGTCAGGGTGTGCGTGCTGATGAAGTTGGCGATGGAGTCGCTGTACTGGGGGCGGAGTCCTGGGGGTCGGTAGACGAGCGGGCCTCTGAGGGTGGAGTTGGGGTCTCTGTGGTTCTGGAAATGCATATGTTTGGCGGTGCTGAGAGTGTCATCGGTACTGGACGAGACGCTGATGGTGTTCTTGTGGATGATGGCAATTCCTCCTCCGACTCCGTTTATGCGGTCTCTGCGGGTGATCTTGTAGTCGTCTGGGATGGCTATGGTGATGTCGAGTGCGGAGGAGTCATTCATCCACGTCTCTGTCAGGAAGGCGACGTCCGGGGATGTTGTGTCGAGCAGGTCCCAGAACTCGACGGCGTGTTTGCGTGCAGAGCGGGTGTTTAGTAGAATGCATTGGAGGTGGTTGAGGTATTTCTTGGCAGGTGGTTCGTTGGGTCTGAGGCTGGTGTAGCTGCAGTTCTGGCAGGTGAAGGGGCCGTGTGTGCGTTTCGGGGCAGCCTTGAGGCAGGTGTGGGTCCATCCGGGGTTGAGGGCGTGCAAAGTGCTGGCATCATAGTGGCAGCATTCCTTGTGGTGGGTGCGGGGACCAGATGCTCTGGTGCTGGGCGTGGTCCAGGCACGGACGGGCACAGACTGGCTTGCCTTAGGCGAGCCTTTGGTGCTCCAGCGGCACGCCAGCTAGGGTATGAAGGGCTATAAGGCTACTAGAACATTCTGCCACTAGAGGACAGAATGTTCTAACAAAAAAGAACAAAGCCTTATGGGAGCGAGAGGGGATTGGAATCCCCTCAGGCTCCCTGAAGCCTTTGTTCACAGCCAGAGCTGTGAACAAAGAAGCATTGGTATGATGGAGCTCCGGGCTTATACCAGCCATTATAAGCCCGGAGCACGTCATTGTTTTCAATGGAGCTCCCAACATTCCAATGTTCTAATGAGTGTTAACCATTCACCACTCGCTTTCTCTGTATGTAGATGCAAGTGCCACGCGGCGTATTTAGAAGTCCTTGAGTGGCAGAAAGAATAAATCACAACTCCACTTGGGTCGGAGCCACCTACTCGTGCTTCAGCGTTCGCCCAAACATGCCGCCAGCAGTGATCCCTCCGGCAGGCATCTCACTGAGCCTCGTTACAGAATGAATGATGTTGTTTATGTTGACCGGCGACTCCCAAAGGGTTAATATCTGCAGCATACTCAAGGGGCACTTTGACAGCGTCTTTCCAGTGAGCGTTTGCTTCAGGGCACTTTGGAGAGACAAGTGACACGACGAAAAGTTTGGAAAAGACCGGTTTTAATCAGTACCAATAAACACTAAGAACAGAAAATGAATTCCACAGGAAAGATCCTCACCTGCTGCTCTTAAGAGACTTTTCAATTCCAGTGCTTAATTTGTAAAACAAAATAGTGCCAGGGCTCTCAGGAGGCCACTGCAGCTTGCACCACACATTGCCCCGGCTGGCGCTGCCTATGATAGCAACAACACAACTGCTAACTATCACAATCTTACAAGCGTGACAATTCGGACTATTCCAGGCCCCCAAAGCTATAAGAATGGTTTGGGCGGCAAGTAATAGTCATTTTTATTGTATACTGAATTAATAATTGACTGTTGTTGTGGTCATCTCAGACAGCACCCCTTTGTGGCACACTGCTACAAGCGCTGCTGGTGTTGACAATTAAGTTCTGGTGCTGAGCACTGGAAACCTCAGGCTCAAATTAAGCACTGTTCAATTCTAATCAGGGTCAGACTGGCCTCCTGGGAAATCAGGCAGTGCCTGATGGGCTGATCTGAAAGGTCAGTATATGGGCCAGTGTTTTGACTGTTTTGTGGGTTTTTTTGCAGACATTCACCGCAGCCTCTGGCCTGTGCGGGCTGATCCACTCTTCCTGGCTCCCTCGACTCCCGTCCACTTCCTTCCACGCAAGTCACGAGTTTGTTGCAGAGAGAAATACACTTCCCGTCGGAGGAATGTGTTTTTTCAGAGCAGAATTGTTAACGTCATCGCATAACACCTAAATCGTATTTAATATCGGTATAAAGCCGAAAATGTTATTTGCCAATTAAGGACTGGAGTGTCAGAAAATCATATTTTCTTGAAAATAAGGCGCACTTCGAAGTAAGAGAGTATGTGTCTGTGTGCTTGCTTCTTTGCGCATATGGACATTTCTTTCTTGCAGGCAACATGCAGTTCTTTTACAGGATAAGTAAACATACATATATTGTTCGGCTTTAAAATAATTTCTTCCTCTAAGAGTGAGAAGTATCGTACGCTTCACTGAAAAATAATCCCTTTCAACAGAGTTTAATGAAATAGGTGAAATTATTTACATTTATAAAAAAATCATTGAAATAATTGAGTAAAAGAGATTATGCGATTTTCTAATTCATGCAACTGTTTACTAAAAGAAAACAAAACACTATTCTAATGTACATATTTTGGCAACCATCTAAAAAAAACACTACAGCCATATATGCATGATTACACTTAAGCTCCAGAAAAGGAAAAACAGCACACTCTCCGCAAAATGCTTACATTCTGGTAGGGATGGTGACAGTTCTGTGCTTTGTGACATTGTACATATGTCATTCACATAGTAGCATATGTACAGCAGTTTCTACTTCTTCGTCGCACAAGCAACACAATCTTTTCAACCATAGTAATATGAGCCATCTGCCCTTAACTTCTAAAGCTCACAAATGAAAACTCATCAGTAATAAAAGTTACAAATTTACATATGTAGCAGACCCTAAGCGTCATAAACAAGGGAGCAAAATGGCCTATACATTTTTCAGAGGATAAATAATGCAGATTAATTATGTGAAGCCAGCCTTTATTCTTAATGGATGCCTTTAACAACAAGCATTGAAAATGCAATAGGTCTCGCCTTTGATTAAGTTAAAGCCATTTGCTTTGCTAATGGCATTGTATAGCAAAGCAAATGGCTTTAACAATGCAATAGGTCTCGCATTACTGAATGTTTGAGCTATTGGTGTTGCATTATTATTAGCAATGCCAAAAGCTCAAACTTTATTAATGCGAGACCTATTGCATTGCAAATGCTTGTTTTCCTTCTGGTCCATTCATTGCCCCTGCATTTTCATGCCCTTTTGCCTTCTGTTCCACTCGCTGCCCCACTATTTTATGCCCTTTGCTTTCTGTTCCCTTAGTCGCCCGCTCCCGCTGCTGCATCCCCTGTGGCCCCGCCCCATTCACTGCCCCCACCTCCCAGCTGCCTCCTCCCTCCCACCTCCCCATATATGCCAGCCGTTGCATGGCCACGTGCAGCGGGCGTGCCACTGGAACGCCAAAGGCTCGCCTAAGGCAAGCCCGTCTGTGCCCGTCGGCGCCTGGACCACGCCCAGCGCCAGAACCCCTGGTAGCCGCACCCACCACAAGGAATGCTGCCACTACGATGCCAGTACTTTGCACGCCCTCAACCCCGGATGGACCCACACCTGCCTCAAGGCCACCCCGAAACGCACACACGGCCCCTTCACCTGCCAGAACTGCAGCTACACCAGCCTCAGACCCAACGAACCACCTGCCAAGAAATACCTCAACCACCTCCAATGCATTCTACCAAACACCCGCTCTGCACACAAACACGCCATCGAGCTCTGGGACCTGCTTGACACAACATACCCAGACGTCGCCTAACTGACAGAGACGTGGATGAACGACTCCTCCGCACCCGACATCGCCATAGCCATCCCAGACGACTACAAGATCACCCGCGACCACACAAACGGAGTCGGAGGAGGAATTGCCATCATCCACAAGAGCACCATCAGCGTCTCGTCCAGCACCGATGACACTCTCAGCACCGCCAAACACATGCATTTCCAGAACCACACAGACCCCAACTCCACCCTCAGAGGCCCCCATGTCTACCGACCCCCAGGACTCCGTCCCCAGTACAGCGACTCCATCGCCGACTTCATCAGCACGCATACCATGACCTCCTCTGACTTCATCCTCCTCGGAAACCTGAATTTTCACCTTGAGAACAACAACGACAGCAACTCCACAACGCTAATCGATAACCTCACCAACCTCAGACTGAGACAACTCGTCACAGCGCCCACCCACTTCGCCGGCCACACGGTTGACCCCGTTTTCTACTCTAGCCTGCACGTCTCCTTCAACCACACCACCGAACTCCTCTAGACCGATCACCGCTGCATCCACTTCACCTTCCAGAAACCCACCACTCACCATCACATCCAACAGATCCCCCACCGCTGCTGGAGCAATATCACCGAAGACCAACTACATGCAAACCTCGCTCTCAGCCCACCCACTGTACCCTCCAACACCGACGACGCTGCCCAAAGCCTCAGACGCTGGATCGAAGACTGCGCCAACACCCTCATCCCGCTGAAGAAACCCCCCCACAGAGACACCAACAAGAGAGCCAGCTGGTTCATCCCAGAACTCCTAGCCTCCAAGCGAGCTTGCTGGAAACTAGAGCAGAAATGGCAAAGTGAACAGACCCCGGACAGCCACGCAGCACACAAGGATGCCATCTGCAACGACCACCATCTCATCAGGGCTGCCAAGAGGACATCCTTCAAAGACCGACTCGACAACACTGCACACATTAGCAAAGAGCTCTTCAACATCGTGAAGGAACTCTTTAACCCCAGCTCCAACACCGACATACCACCGTTGCAAGCCCTGTGCGAATCCCTCGCCACTTTCTTCTACCGCTGTGATGTATTCCTATAGGTTCTGTATCGATCCCCCTATTCCTGACCCTGTTCTGGTTAACAAGTTAACTAGCAGCCATCCCATGATGCAGAAACCGTTATCTGATTAAGCCACACCACGGCACTGGAACGTGTTATCTGATTAGGTCATAACGCTTGCCATCTAATTAGACAAGCAATATTCCTCCAGCCCCTGATAAGGCATACGGAGTTCTCAAAACAAATCAAACCTATGACAACCTGGGAAAAACCCTGCGGCCATTGTTTTGATTTCACCGAGAACTTCAGCAAAAGAATGTGCTAACGACCAGTTCGTATGACATCCTTATTGACGTATCTATGTCCATCCTTACGTCAATCTCGGCACCTTACAGGTATAAATATTACCGGTGTTGCCTTAAGCAAACACACGCGGTGGTGACGAGATCGGAGCAGCCAGACTTGCCGAAGCCCAGAGCAGAGCAGACCCCGCTGGCGCAGCCCCGCCTTCCTGACGCGCTGAGAACGAGACGCTGCTTTCTCCTGCCGAGAAATCCAGCTCCGGCGCTTCCGGGCAGCCCTTGCAGGCAGCCTGGAATATCGAGACCAAAGACGAGAGATACCATCCCTCAACCATCCTAGATTCCAGGTACAGAACTGAATAACCCCTTGCAGAGAATTCTTGAGTCAGTCACTTGGCAAAACAAACTTAACTTAAACTGCTACTTTCTATTCCCGCCCACGTATTAGGCTTAGGTCAGGTACACTGGGGTAGGCGTAGTTAGAAACACCAGTTGAGTACGATTAGTCAAATGTATATGTGTATGTATCTATTTTATCCATTTTAAACCACCTTATGGCTTAGAAACCATATAAATGTTTTTACAGTATTATTTTATACTTCTGCTTTTATTGTATGCACTTTACTTAACCATAAGTATTGCGATAATATCGATCCATTTCTCTTGTATGAGAAAAGAGACTGATCAATAAATACCATCTTTTATTGAACACGCCCGTCTCTTCCTTTTCTCTACAATCTGGTGAGACTAAGAATGCACGTACTGACTGAGTAAAATAAGTTGTCTTTTGTTTTCACACGACTCTAGAGATACACTCTTGATTAGGGGAGAGCAAAGTTGTCATGTTCTATGGTTGTCAGAAACTAAATCCCTTCTTGTCTATCCAGGGAGGTTCAACTCCTCCTTGCCTATTCGAGAAAGTTTCTAGTGAACTCTGAGCTAGCTGGCAAACCCAAAACTTTAAGTCTAATATCGACAATAGAAGACCTAGTTAACGTCTGGTCTAGGCCTATACTATTGAAGGTATTATTCCAATGCGCAGAGCCTATTGGGATAATAGGAACTACACTACATGGCGCCCAAACGTTTGGATAGGCGATAAAACTAACGCAAGACATTAGAGTAACTCAGTCGTGCTTTTTCACTCAGACCCCTTTTTTCCCATAATACTCCAAAGACGTCTGGAGTGGGTGAAAGGTCATATCCGCCAAACCTCGCAGGAGGAAACTCCTATGTATGGTTCTTGGTTTAGTCAACGTTGAAGGATACAATGTTCCAAAATATTGTGCATCTAATCTTTGCTTCCATAAGAAACCTGATCTGCAAACAAACAGAATAACCTTCCTAACAGTAAAATGTCAGAAAGTGATGATGAAAGAGAGGCAGTTAGAATAGCAGCTGAACTCGTAGCAGCTGATACTACTATGCAAGCAGCAGACCCGGAGATAATACTCATCCCGGTCAACATAAGAAAATCTATAACTTTAAAACTTATAGAAAATGGACTGACACCGAGAGGTGGCACAGTCATATTCGTAATTGAGGCACACGAATATCGGCAGACAGAGGTATTCTATTCATGGATAAACTTTCCAGCAGCAAATGCTGTAACAAAGCACTTCCACTATTACAAAACAGAGGAACCTCCTAATGAGTACACTCCTTTCGAGGAGGTGGAAGTACCACTTAAATTTCAAGAGCACCTGCTCTTGTTTAATGGCGCCCTAAAACATAATAATCACATCACCAGGCTCGGTCCTTTAGGTAGACCAGGAGCAACGTGGCCGGTCCTAGCCGGATACACACCACATCCAGACATCGAAAGAATGTCTGCAGCAGATCTTTTAATACAACTAAAACAATTAATAAAAGTACATAGACAATTAGTCCAATATGTAATGTGGACTTCAACAATCCAACCAGCAATTAAAATTCCACAGCTGACCCCTCATCAGGGGAACACAAATAAAATTACACCACAGAACATACAGTCCTGCCTAGGTAAAGTACCAGCTAAACAGGAACAAATACCATTCTGGTTAGCACAAAAAATCACCCAAATAGAGGCGGTGTTTCCAGACACCACCCCGTTAGAAAAACACAGGATTCTGACTATCTGTCTTCCAATGGGAATCGCACCACACGTGGAGGACTGTGACACTTGGGGTACAGTCTTTGCTTCCATTTACACAAAAACGCATGGTGTTCCATCCATCTTGGTAATACCAGATGTGCTAAAACAAATTCAAGATGAATACGGTCCAGAACCCGCTTTAACTCTTGGTATGAAATTACTAAAAGACTTCAAGCAGGTCTCGGCAATACTACTAGCCAACATAAAGGGAGAAGCAGCAAACGTGGCGATCCGCCAAAGGTTAAAAGAGACAGATTTAGCAGACCAACCAGCTGAAATTGCCAGAATTACAGAAAAATCCTATGAGGAACTAGGTAGAGATAGTTTAGGTGGAATACCAGTAAAACCCCGACTGATTGAAAGTCCTGAAAAAGTATTTTTTAATAATAATTTAACATCACAAAAAAGAGCTGGGATGGAAACAAACAATCCAATCCTAAAGAAAGGAAATTCTAGTCCAGAGGAAGGTCTCCTCGGCGGAGAGAAAGATCTCCGAACCAAGGACGCAGGTCTCCCCAAAGTGAGCCCTCTGGGAAAAAATACAACCTTAGAAATAGGGATAATATAAAGAAGCCTGATAGATATCAAGAAATTGATACACGCCCCTCTCAATCTTTTCAGACTTCCTCGCAGAAATCGGAGAGAAGAGGACGATCAGAACAAAGAGAAGAGCACGTCAAGTCCAAAGACAAGGAACCTGCTCATCTAAAAAAGAAATTACAATTTCCAAAAAAGAAGGTAGCCAGTATTAAAGTAATTAACAATGCCGAGAATACTGAGGACACAACTGAAAAACGGAGAATGGGCTCAGACAATGCTAGACAGCGCAGCAGAAGTGAGCATAGCTCGCAAAGTCCTTATGAATCATCTGGAGACAGTGGACACGAATGAATACCTTTAAGTGGAAACTGCAGACACCAGAGTTAGCAAACCTCACAAAATATATGAAATAACTTTACGTATAGAAGGGGATAAGACTAGAAAAATAAGGGGCCTATTTTGGGATAATCTCTCCAAGGGCTATGACATCCTTCTAGCTGAAAAAGACTGGCCACCAGAGTTTGTCAGGGACTGCCCTCATGGCGAAGAAATAATTATGCCTGCCTTCTCAAATCATATTCCAATTCATAAAAAATACACACTTGCTAGAAAATGGGCAGTAGCTCAAGCTCCTGCTTTATATAAAAATCATGTAGGATGGGATGAGGACTCTCCTCCTCACAAAATCCAGTTAAAATCACAACCTACTGCACAAAGACAGTACCCAATTAAGCAAGAAGCTAAAAAACAGGTAAAAGAAATACTAGATCAACTAGAATACCAGGGGGTGATTGAAACTTGCACCTCACAAATGAACAACCCTTTGTTTCCGGTCTCCAAACCAGACAATTCATATCGTCTAGTTTTGGACTACAGGCACCTTAACTCATGTTGCAAAACTTTTGCAGTGCAAAACTCGCATAGTGCTGCACTAATGAATAACATAGTGCGCAAAAAATACAAAACAACATTAGACATCTCTAATGGATTCTTTTGTCAAAATATAGCACCAGTGAGCAGATATTTGTCCGCGTTCTCAATAAATGGCGCTCAAAAACAATTCTGTCGGTTACCCCGGGGGTACAAGAACAGCCCAGGATTATTCTCAGCGAGAGTAACAGTTACTACAAACATATGATGACGAAGCATTATCTTATGTCGACGACATATACCTAACAGATGATGACTTGGATACTCACTTGAAGAGAGTGAACACCATAATACTTGGGTTCGCAGCAGAGGGTTACAAATTCAACTTTAAAAAATCTAGAATTGCCCATCTAACAGTCCTGTTCTTAGGATATGAATTATCAAGTGAAGGCAAAAGCCTGGCTGACAATTTCCTAGAGAAATGTGCCGTACTCCAAGCACCTAGAACACTAAAAAACCTACAGTCAATTCTAGGCTTCCTAAATTTCGGAAGAACATACATTGCAAATTACGCAGAAAGGGTCAAACCCCTTTATGATCTAATAAAACCAGATTTTAAAAGAACCAATTGGACTCAAATACACACAGAAATTCTGAGATCCTTACAAACAGACATGTTAATTAAAACAAAATTAGAAGCACGTGATAACACACGCAATCTTGTGATTCGAGTCATCCCAGGAAGATGCGGATTCACATACCTGACCTCTAATGAGGGAGAAAAGGTACCAATTGCATTCAAATCACACTTGTACACAGAAGCTGAAAAGAAGTTCAGCATTAAAGAAAACATTGTTCATGCAGTTCAAACCGCAATAGCGAGAGAAAAAGATAAAGCTGACGGTAGACGTATCACAGTCAGAACAGCAGAATCAGCCTTTGAGGCATTAACAACACCATGTAATTTACCAACAACAGCATTGAATCCGGAATGGATACAATGGGTGAATTCAATTACAACGGACAGAGTAAAATACTACTTTGATCCCGAATTAAAAGAATTGAAAAATCTAGAATATGAAAGAACATTCCCTCTGCCAATCGACATTCTGCCATTACGACAGTACACTTGTGTAATCTATACAGACGGACATGCTCAACCCTCCGTTTGGGGAGAACAAGCATACAACCCCACATGTGAGATTACAAAAGAAGTGTGGCGCGGAGGAAAACTGAGACCTCTGCTAATAAAAACACATTCAGTAGAAACTAATTCAGAAGAATAGACTGAAATAATAGCATTGAAAATGGCGCTAGATAATGCAGATCGCGAATTCCCGACACTTATAGTGTCCGATTCATATTACTGCGTCACATCATATAACAACGATTTGCAGAAATGGATTCAAAACGGTTACAAAGATGACACAGGTGCAACAATGAAGCAAAAACTGCTTTGGGAACAAATAGTTCTGTTACAAACAGAACTACCAAAGACTCATGTGATACATACACTGAGTCATCAGCGTGATGGCGTTCACGTTGCAGGGAATTCATTGGCTGAGACAGCCACAGCGGTAGCAACTAAATCGGCTTCCGTAGCTAGAAAAAAGCGTACAGTGAAATACATTGACGGTGAAACAGTGCTGGCGGTGAGAACGTCATCAAAAGGCGACTGCTCAGCGCTACCGATCAACTATCCACTCAATTATACATACATAATCGATGCAAACTCCGTTCCTTTTGCTCGAATCCCTGGAGTGGGGGATAGAGTAATTCCAAACATGGACAGGAGAACTTTGTTAATTGTAGACACACATATAGGTGAGGATCTTAGTCATCTCAAACTAAAAGATTCTCTGGAAGAACTACAATCAGTGTACTGGTGGCCAGGCATGAGCCTGCAGCATCACATTTTTGTAAAAAAATGCCCGGACTGCAACAGAGATCGCAGCGGCGAGAGAAACGGTGTAATACCATGGCGTTTCACTCAAGAAGGGCTAAGCAATAATCAATAAGACCAGTGTGAATAAGGTGTCCTATTAACAAACAAAGACTAGTTTCCACTTATAATGTAGACCCCAGCACTCGGCTGACGTCGGGACTGTTATACAAAGATTTGCGAGTCTAAATGGCATATACGCTAGGAGCATGCTACGTTTGACCAATGTTTTCACTTTAGCCCTCAAGCCTGTGGGGAAACATGGCCAAATGAGCATAGCACAGCGGGATTCTTCTCACTTCCTTCCTGATGGATACGGGATGGTGTAAAGAAAAAACCAAGGCATAAAGCTATCTATAACAGAAAGGATATTAGGTTCGGGAGCTGGGTGGGTCAAACATCTAATAAGTGTCCAACGTAGTCTAAACAACCTGCCAAGAAATTCTCTGAGGGGATTCAGTCCGTACGAATTATTGTTTGGAACGAGGATGTTGGTCTTAGATCTTGACAGTCAGACTTCAGTGGTGAAGGAAAAAAAAGCTTTGATATCAAAGATCGTTTGGCTATTTTGCAGGACTTAAACGAAACAAGAAAAGACCTGAGCAACATAAAGTTGAAACAGCAGCCAACAACCACTGAAAAACCACCACCTGTCCCAGCAAGACCTGTCTGGATTCCAAAAGTCGGGGATCTAGTCAGAGAAAAGATCGCGGTAAAGAAGGAATTTGGGCCTTCTTACAGAAAAGCAGTTCCTGCCTTGTCTATCAACGGGACAAGATCAGTTGTACTACCGCCGCTTGCTGGTAAAAAGGAGAACCGAGTTGTATCCATCGACCTGGTAAAACCACAATCATGTGGCCGATAACAAACAGTAGGCCAAGTGGACTCCCGATAAATAGTAGAACACCAAGGTTTGCTACAAATACAGAGGTCCTAACTAAGAGGCTAATCACATTCGAAACGCCTACAGAACAACAACAAGGACTATGCAACAATGCATTGGAACTCACACCTCTAAAAACCCAAATAAAAACATTTAGTAGAGACACACCAACCTACAATGAAGTAACAAACGAATATGCAAGAAACAGTAATCCTGAAGCAATTGGAACAATTGACAGAACGGCATCCGGCTACTTCATAAACTTCGATGATTCCTCTGAAGACCTCAGTGAATCAAAAACACAGCCATCAACAAAAACCTTTAAAGATAAAGCTAAAGAACTTTTGAAACAACTGAAAGAAACCTATCTGATTTCTCCATGGATTGAATTTTGGGTGGCCTTTGGTGCATTTATCCTCATACTTTGGCTCATCATGGTACTATGCTTGGGACGCTTCATTGAGGGAAAATATGCTATAATGGACACAGCAAGCCAGAAAATCAACTTGATCCTCAAACCACACACATCTTCACACGTCGAGAAAAAAGAACTTTCTTCAGTCAACTTCACAGCCAATCCTATACCGGGTGGGGTAGCATGGGACAACACTGACTATGAAATTTATGGTCCGGTTGAAATCCTGAAATATCCACACCAAATCAAGATCTCGTTGAGTGACTTTGTAAAACCAAGCTCATTTGCTGATGATTGGGACTTTGAAAGCGTTAATGATATGATGTCTGACCTAGTGATGTCTGCTAAATTTACCAAACATGATTATTTGCAGGGTTCGACTAATTATTATAGTATGTACTGTAACAACCAGTATGGTAACCATTTTCTACATAAATCGGCACAACCTAGAAATGTTTTAAATTATAATCAATGGGAACATTGTGCAACCCCTCCAAAAGGAAGCTCAAGAACCTTTTATGACAAATATTCATACTTTTCAGGGTTCAACACAAGTAATGCTGAAACATTTTATTTCAAATTGTCAAATAAGACAGGGACAAAGACCATGCTTACAAACACGAAATTGATATATTCAGACTCATTTTTTGAACAAATGAATACTTTTGGTTTTGATTATTGGGACAAAAATGTTGAAGTAAAAAGTGTTTGGGGTACGAAAGAATGGCAAGTACAAGGTATAGAATCATTGTTTAGAGCCTGCATGATCCCAGAACAAATTATATTTTTAAATGACACTGTTCAACAAACTACCTGTCTTGGCCTAGCCAAAATCAAAGACTTAAATAAACCGTCTATTCCAAAGCCAACAATGAACAGCAATAGCTCTACAGATGAAGAGATAGACGTAAACTATGTATTAAACCATAACAGAACACATCCTGATTGGAAACAATGGTTAATCTGGCCCACAGATACTAATAACTGTCAAGACAGATTCCTGAACAAAACACAGGGGTTCACATTGACCAGGCCAGACCCTAGATATTCCCAAAGACAACACCCAGGGATAATCACCACCTACAGTGTGGGCAAACTCTGCCTTCAATGGCTACAAACTTCCACACTGACAGAAATTAAGCAACACCTAACTTTACTTACTGATGGTGCTAACTTGCGTGATTTCATTATGAGACCGCGCAAACAGCGTCAAAAACGCTTCATAGCAGCCTCTGTATATGCAGCTTACAACGAGGCCTGGAAGGTAACTCAAATTGAGACAGCAGAAAGTATACGGGAAATTGACCGTATTAATTTGGAAAAATCACTTTCTGTAGTGGACAATGGGTTAATGACTCTGTCCTCCAGAATTTTTTCTTTGGACAGCATTGTGTCTTCCGCAATCGACATAATATCGCAAGACTTACTGTTGTTACAACACGGTCAGTCTAAATTGCGTTCTATTGTACAGCTTGGCTGGACGTTACAAAATCTACATTCAGGCTATGTGCCTTGGCGTTTAATCAACACAAGGTCACTATTCAATATCTTTAACCTTACTGATAAACAAATCAGTATGGCACAGAAGGGTGCTGATTATACAATCCTGAGCATTGAGAAACTCGAGAGATTACCAGTGACAATGTCAGAACGACCTGTCAGTGAATGGATAATACATGGGATAATTAATATTCCAATATCAACCTTCAGGTTTCAATACTGCCAAAAATATATACAGGCTGGCATGTACGAAAAATTGGGAAAAGGGTACATTAAGTCAACATGGAACTTGCCCTATTCACATGCATGTGTCAGTAATAAAGGACAGAAAGTGTTTCTTAGTGGCAATAATTGTGCGATGTCACTAAGCGGTACACTTCTGTGTAATGGAATTAGTTTGCATGGAGCCTGTGAAGGGAACTCAAATAACCTTTCATGTCACCAGCTAGGCGCACCTGCAACAGAGATAGAACCATTCTTTAAAAGACTCTATAACGGGAGTTACATTCTAATTGTGGATCGCAGATGTTGTAGTTTACTGCCCGGGATTCCTTATCTCATAACTACGACTGCGAAGGTCATGTGCTGTGGACGCTTATTGTTCCCCAGCTCCTTTCCAGACAGGGAGGCAAGGGCATGGCCTAACTTGAAAATTACTTCTATTCGAATAGATACTTTAAGCAGAATGAAAACAGTGCTTCTTCAGACGCCGACCAGACTCACGTCATCAAAAGAAACGTATGATCTCCTAGTCGCAAGGACGACTGCAGAGATTCACTCATTGTTATCAACTAATTCCCCCATACATTTCGCAGAAATCCTGAATGAAATCTTAAATATTTCTGATACCATTGGAGTCTCAAAAGTATTTAAGACAGTATTTTCGATGGCATTAACACCATTCAAAGCCATACTGGGTATTTTTCCAGATTTCGTCCATTCGATTTTTGGCGGACTTCCCCTCATTTTGGGACTAATTGCAGGAATCCTATTCTTGGTCCTTATATTTCGTTATGGCAAACCATCCGAGCCATTGGATACCGGGACCGGATGTCAAAAATCCTGGGACTATCCCGGCTTAGAGACCTGAACATGACTTGGTTTCTTTCATTTCGACCAATGTGGCATCGATGTGTTTTACCTGTATTAAGGTGCTTGCTGTGCGGAGAAGAATGCGTGTTGGACACCTGTCTGACGCTACAATCGGATGCGCCTATGGATGCAGAAACATTGTTGGGTCCGGTAACGGCTCATGCATTGTGCTGCCCTCAACGGCTGCCAATCCTGATGACGGCATTCGTGGAAACTTCACCACTACAATTAAGGGGTAGTGAAGTTCAAGATGAAAGCAGCATCGATCAGGTACGACCTTCTGTCAGCAATACTAATCAAAACGTCAATGGAGACAATCATGCACATGAATGCATGGTTACACCTTTTTCCGAGTTAGTGGAACTTTCACAGGAAGCTGTTGACAGCTTTTTCGACAGTCTCAATGATATGATGTTCTCACCAGAGCAGAAATAACGACTTTTGAGCAAGCTAGCACACGGCGTTCCCAACACCCTGAATTTGGCCTTCAACTTTAATAATAAAGTAGCATGAACAATTTTCCCTCCAGTTCACGGACAGCAGTTTTTTCAGCAGCCCCAAAATATTTTTACGATTTTTCGGGACACTTATCTTCTGCTTAAAGTAAGAACTATTCTTAGAGAACTAAAATTCTATTTTTAGAAACTTTATAGACATTAGCTGCCCGCTGGTATGTTCATAATTATTTTTATTCTGTGATGAAATGGTCTCGAACTTTTTCTTCTGTATTAAGAGCCATTTTCATGTGTAATTCTCATATTCGACTAATAATAATGTATATATATGCGTGATTAATTTAGCATTATTCTACAACTTGAGTGCATATAGTACATGTGACTATTTTTTTCCGTATATTACATAATTCGAAATGCATTATATGTCTTTTGGGGTGGTAAGGTATACACGATACTCTACAGTATGTTTTACTATGCCTAGATTAGTAAATATGGCCATAGTTAGCGTGGAGTGGGTGTGATGTATTCCTATAGGTTCTGTATCGATCCCCCTATTCCTGACCCTGTTCTGGTTAACAAGTTAACTAGCAGCCATCCCATGATGCAGAAACCGTTATCTGATTAAGCCACACCACGGCACTCGAACGTGTTATCTGATTAGGTCATAACGCTTGCCATCTAATTAGACAAGCAATATTCCTCCAGCCCCTGATAAGGCATACGGAGTTCTCAAAACAAATCAAACCTATGACAACCTGGGAAAAACCCTGCGGCCATTGTTTTGATTTCACCGAGAACTTCAGCAAAAGAATGTGCTAACGACCAGTTCGTATGACATCCTTATTGACGTATCTATATCCATCCTTACGTCAATCTCGGCACCTTACAGGTATAAATATTACCGGTGTTGCCTTAAGCAAACACACGCGGTGGTGACGAGATCGGAGCAGCCAGACTTGCCGAAGCCCAGAGCAGAGCAGACCCCGCTGGCGCAGCCCCGCCTTCCTGACGCGCTGAGGACGAGACGCTGCTTTCTCCTGCCGAGAAATCCAGCTCCGGCGCTTCCGGGCAGCCCTTGCAGGCAGCCTGGAATATCGAGACCAAAGACGAGAGATACCATCCCTCAACCATCCTAGATTCCAGGTACAGAACTGAATAACCCCTTGCAGAGAATTCTTGAGTCAGTCACTTGGCAAAACAAACTTAACTTAAACTGCTACTTTCTATTCCCGCCCACGTATTAGGCTTAGGTCAGGTACACTGGGGTAGGCGTAGTTAGAAACACCAGTTGAGTACGATTAGTCAAATGTATATGTGTATGTATCTATTTTATCCATTTTAAACCACCTTATGGCTTAGAAACCATATAAATGTTTTTACAGTATTATTTTATACTTCTGCTTTTATTGTATGCACTTTACTTAACCATAAGTATTGCGATAATATCGATCCATTTCTCTTGTATGAGAAAAGAGACTGATCAATAAATACCATCTTTTATTGAACACGCCCGTCTCTTCCTTTTCTCTACAATCTGGTGAGACTAAGAATGCACGTACTGACTGAGTAAAATAAGTTGTCTTTTGTTTTCACACGACTCTAGAGATACACTCTTGATTAGGGGAGAGCAAAGTTGTCATGTTCTATGGTTGTCAGAAACTAAATCCCTTCTTGTCTATCCAGGGAGGTTCAACTCCTCCTTGCCTATTCGAGAAAGTTTCTAGTGAACTCTGAGCTAGCTGGCAAACCCAAAACTTTAAGTCTAATATCGACAATAGAAGACCTAGTTAACGTCTGGTCTAGGCCTATACTATTGAAGGTATTATTCCAATACGCAGAGCCTATTGGGATAATAGGAACTACACTACACCGCAAGATAGCAGACATCCACGACAGCTTCAACACCCAGACAGCCCCAACTGACAGCAACACAACAGACTCTCAGCACATCTTCAACCACGACCCCATGCTAGCCTCAGCTAGCGTGAGCACCAATGACACCATCAAGACCATGAGCACAATCCACTCAGCTCTCCGTTAGACCCACTCCAGCACCACGTCTTCAATAAAGCAAGCAGCTCAATCACACCCCACCTGCGCAACATCATCAACCTCTCCCTCAAGGCCGTGAACTTCCCAGAGAGCTGGAAACATGCCGAGATCAACGCCCTACTAAAAAAAAAACAAAGCAGACCCAAGAGACCTCAAGAACTTCCGGCCCATCTCTCTGCTCCCATTCCCGGCCAAGGTCATCGAGAAGATGATCAACAGACAGCTAACTCGATACCTCGAAGACAACAGAATCCTGGACCCCGCCCAGTCAGGGTTCCGCAGCAACCACAGCACCGTGACCGCCCTCATCGCCGCCACGACGACATCAGGACCATGCTGGACAACGGTGAGACTGCAGCACTCATCCTCTTCGTTTCTTGCTGGTCTGCACCGAAGCCATTCTCGACATTCTGCGTGGATTGCGCCTGCCAAGGCTTGTTGGGTCCAATTCGGAATCCGACACTGCAGTCAACCAGATAGATCCTTTGTGGAACAGCTCGAAACCAGCTCCTAGTTGTCATCTCGCCTCCTGGACCACGTGGCTGAAGAGACAAACTTCACCTCTTTCACCTGAATTTACCCGACATTGGTTGGCAGCTTCCCATCACCATCCTGGTCACTCGCTAGTGACCCAGACTATGTCCCTTCTGCTTTCAGGTTCTTCAGATCTTCGATCCACCCTTGGAACCACCTGGACACTTTTCCTCTGGTTGCCTGCATCACTTCTTCGCAGCTCTCCATTGGAATCGACGACGAAACCTGACACCAAAAGGCACCTATGCACCCGGCTTCCGTGGGTGAGGTAACACAAGTACTCCGATGCTACCGTGGGTCTTGACTCTCAAAGTGTTCTAGTCTAAAAGTGTTCCTTCATAGTTAACCTAGAAGTGTCCTTAAACTGTAAATTTGTAACTTGTTCGTTCTCCATAAATAGTCAATGGTAACCCACAGCTGTGTTTAGACACTGCACGCATCTCCCGTGGGTCTCCTACTTCCTAACCTTTGATTGTCCTGAATAGCCCCAGCGATTCCACAGGCCCTAGGCCTGCTTTCTATTCCAGACGTGGTTCTTATACCACTATTTTATTTTATGGTTTGTGAGGCCCCTAGGGCATAACATATACTGTGCAACCTATCGTATGCTAATTAAGTTCCTTTTATTGTACTTTTACCTCTGACCTCATGAAGAGTGCAGAGGGGTTGTGTTTAGAATAAATACATATATATTTGATATATACCTTGTGTGGTGTGCTTTCATTTGATCATTCAAGAGATTATAATTGGTAAAAACAACTTGCTTAACTTGTCTCCAAGTCTTAGCCTGAATGAAATGAAATGAAATGAAATGAAAAATTCCACTTATATAGCGCATAACCACCCGGAGGCCTCGCAGCGCTGTCGGCTGATTACTGTGTCTGGCTACCGGGTAAGATTAGTACGCCTTTGAAAACAGGTAGGTTTTTAAATCTCTCCTAAATGACATCAGGTTGTCGTTTTGTCTGAGGGGTAAAGGCAAGGAGTTCCATGCCTTCGCCGCTGAGTGAGTAAAAGAGCGTCCACCCCAACGGGCTTTCTTGATTTTTTCCTTGGTAGCCAAGTGCAATGAGGCCGAACGAAGGGTTCTAGACGGCACATACGGCGCCACTAAAGGGAACAGTACTGCCGGGCCAGTTCGATGAAAGGATTTGTGCAAAATGCACATGGCTTTAAATAGTGTTCTGGACGCCACTGGGAGCCAATGAAGCTCTTTTAGGGCAGTCCTTACTGACTGCCAGCGAGGAATATTAAACAGTAGGCGTGCGGCACAATTTTGAGTGACTTGGAGTTTTTTTGTCACCGTTGCCGGGGCCCCTAGATATAACACATTTCCATAATCCAGGCGAGAGAGTATCAGGGCCTGTACCATGACCCTTCTCGCCTGGAAAGGAAGTAGGGGGAGCACTTTCCGGAGCATTTTCATGAGGCCCACACATACCGAGGCAGTTTTAGTAGCCTGGACCGAAAAATCCAATGCTCTGTCCAGCCAAATACCCAAGCTCTTTATCTGATCTTTAGGGGAGCGGGGGGGCGCCGAGACACAAAGGCCAGTTTGACATCAGGGAAGTAGGAGAGGAATTACCTAGTACCATAATCTCGGTCTTCTCCCCGTTAACTTTGAGGTGGGAGAGTTGCATCCACCCTTCAACAGCCTCTAAACACGGACCCAATGTGTTAGACGAGCCCAGCTCGTGGTCCAAAGAGACCACAAGCTGGGTATCGTCTGCGTAGGTGACAATCCGCACACCAAAAGGGAGAACTATCTTTTCTAGAGGCTGCATATAGACATTGAATAGAGTGGGGCTCAGGGAGGAGCCCTGCGGAACCCCACATCTGAGCGGATGCTTTGATGATGACACCTCGCCTTCAACTACCTGAAAAAAGCGTTCCTGAATGCTGTTCTCCACAGCTACCACTAGGATAGCTTTCTATAAGGTTGACTTTATAACCTACCATCAATAAGGGTCGTTTGGACTGGTGCAAGGTGCCCACTAGAATAGTGGACATCATATACCAGGCCACCTTCTCACATGCACTACATACCCATGAGGGTCTCAAGGCGCTGAATAATGTGTAACCATAGAGACACTGTTGACAGTCGAGAGGTACCAGAGCGTCTCTTCTGCTCACTTTGGAGCCATAACTGACCTTTGAACCCCTGCCATCTGTGTGACCTTCTGTCACTCCCATTTTAGGTCTTGCCAAGGCAGCACGCATGCGCTGCCCTAGGAAAAATTACCTCTTGGAATTGCTCTGGACTCCCGGCCTATTGCCTGCTGTTACGTGCATCGGCTCGCAAGTGCTTGTGCACCACTCGCGGGACTTCCGGCCTACGGCTTGCTGTTGTGAGCAGCGTCTCGCAAGTGTACGCGCACCACTCGCGGGACGCTGTAGCTGTATTCATGGCCGGGCTTGTTTTAAATCAAATACGCGAATTGCTCACACTTTGCTGTGCCCTTCTTGTCTACATGAGTAAGTGCATGCATTCCTCAAGCTAGGGAGGGCGGGCGTGTCCCTTCTCACTCTTGCTTACTTACACCAGCTGTCACAATGGGGATCACTGGGTCAGTATTCAGTGCTGGCTAATCTTCACACTTCGGCAACACTGACCGATATATACCAGTCGGTACCTGTTGAACCACTGTGTCCACAGACGCTGGAAGGCTGCCGTGCTTTGCCGTCCATTGACTCTCTCAAAGATGACCTGTCCTGACCAGGGAGTTACTTTTGTCCAGTGTGAGTGGTGTGTGTGCTGAAGCTCTTGTTATGGGTGTTGGGATACGCGTGTCCTATCCGTGGGAGACAGCAGCGAAGAATACAATCCTATCCCAGGAGCTGGGCGCTCTGTGAGCAGAAAACAAAGTCCCCTGAAAACACGAAACCCCTTTTATCCAGACTCTGTTCTGTTTAAGCACAGTTTGTTTTATTTTCTGACGTGTAAATGGCACATTTGGGATGCTCTAACTTTGCACTCGTGTTCTTCAGTGTAGCACAACTTGGCAGGCGTAAAGTTCAAAAGAAAGAGCCAACTTTTGCCATTGCAAATGGTACACGTAGAGGGTGGCTTGGCAGGTGGTAAATATTGTCTAGGTGCTCCAGTGTGTTTTTTTGTTTTTTTGCATCTGGGAGAAGTGGGGGCTGGGAGATAAGCTCTTTGCTCCGAAGCCCACATTTTGGTCTTGTGGAGATGAGTGGATTGGAGTCTAGATGCCCTTCGGCAGTCTTCAGTGTGGCCGCTCCACTCACTGCCTTTCTGTGTAGACCACTGTTGTATTCTCTTATTTTATTTCTGCTTGCATTTCACTTTAATTGAGAACATTCTATCTTTGCTGATGTCATGATGCTACCTGCTGTCCTTGCATTCTCTGTTTGCCAGTTGCTCCTGAGCCTTTACTGGGTACACCAGCTTCTACTCTGTACTTGCATTAAATCTCTTAATCCTTTATATTGCTTCCATGACTTTGTATCTTCGATTATATCACCCACACATGGGTGCATGGCAATGAACCCTATCTCCATAGGCAGACCATGCAGTACGTGCCCCAGTTTTTGTGTTTCTTTTCATTTCTGAAACTGGGTTCTTTAGATATATATTGGCGACCCAGTTAGCTTGTGTCATAGGTGACTGCCTAGCACTCTCATACGGTTGCACCACTCCCATTTAAACCTTCATATGGGTGATTGCACCATAAAGGCAGAAACAAGCATGGTCCTTTATAACATCGAACATAGAATTCTGTTTTTGATTGCATTTTTTTCTGTCTCTTGTTCCAACTAGCTTCTGTGAAGTGCCATTTCAGCTGGCTGCAGTTTAAGTGCTGGGTTAAGTGTGGTCTCCTTAACACACAGCTTTCAAAACTTTCTATGTTGGTGACACACCTTTTTGTGGAAGAAATTTCAGGGACACGGTAACGCGAGCGAGCACAAACCACAACCCCCGATACACACAACCCCCCAACACACACACACAACCCATACCCTTACAACCCCACACACCCCCATCCCACCCCCCTCACCCTCCCCCACACACAACCCCCCCACACACACCCACACACACACCCACACCCCCCCAAACACACATACCCCCCCACCCCCCCCACACACCCCTCCCACCCCCCCCACACACACACCCCACACACACACACACACACCCCCACACCCCCCAACACACACACGCCCCCACACTCACACACACACCTCCCACACACACACACACACAGCAGCCAGGCCATTGACACCATTTGAGTAATACCTTCTTATGGCCCCCAAGGACTCACGTGCAATATCCAAAAATATAGGGCCTGTGAGAAAGAACTCCACATTATGTCAGATTCAGACCTCTGGCAAGAGATACTCCAGCGAGTGACTAACTTTATCTCTCATACTGCCAGGAGAGTGGGAACAGTCAACATCTTATGTAGGTGGCAATACACTCCAGTGTGCTTTGCCCGTATGAATGGGGAGGGAAGCCCTTCACACTTGGAGGAGTTCAGTGGGGACACATCTCTGACACACATCCTCTGGACCTGTCCAAAGATTCAGACTTTCTCTGCATGTATTTTGATAGCGATACACCTGATTGAAACAGACCTGCTGCCCGGAATTTATTTTATTGTGCAACCCAGACGACAAGAACGATCTCCTGGGATGTAGAAAAGGACACCTCACCTCCCTCCTACTGCTGGTGGCCAAACAGACTGTGCTGGCCCTACTATGGGGACAGATTGCATCCCCTAAGGAGGCACAATGGATCGAGAGGCTGTGGTGGCTTCTGACGATGGAAAAGCTTTTTAAGTGAGCTAGGGGAAAACGAAAGATTTTAGTACACAATGGGAGCTCCTATTGCACTACTTTCAGGAAGACTATAAGGAGCTTACCTGCTCTCTAGGCCTGCACACCGCCGCTGAGACTCCAACAATGCCCCCACTGTAGGATCCGGAACTCAATGCAACACTACACCCACTGAGTCCAGGATCGAGCGCCTGACCTCAAGGCTCCGCTCTGCAGCTGCTCCACCTTACGCCTTGCACGTCGCAATCCTTAAGTGAGGGGGCTCGAGTCGCATTCCCCGGCCTAAAATTAGCCGGCCGGCAGACGTCATTGCGTCGTATCGCGCGACACACCTACGTGTGGGGCGCGACACAGTAACGTGTCGCGCCACACAGTTTGGAAAGCTGTGCCTTAACAAATGATAAAATGCCTGTGAGCATTGACTAATAAACAGAACAGAAGTGGCTAGTCAGGTTTGTTTTGTAACGAATTACTGCCCCCGCAACCAATTTATCTTGCGTGAACTAGACTTTTTTTGTTACAAAATGATTTATTTTCATTTATAGTTAAGTTTCATTAATCAGACCATATGTTTTCAAAGGAGACTCACGTCAAAACAGTCAAATCAATAACATACAATAATGTGCACAATATATACAAGTGTACAGGGGTTCACAATGGATACTCAAAATTCAAAGACACCAAAATGACTTCCTACATAACAGGTACATTCAAAATAAATTGCGACGTAAACAACATTTCAACAAGAAAAACTGATACACAAAGGATCGTGCGTGTCTCTACCTTTGGTCCCCATACCAACCAGCTCCAGACTATTCCATTTGATGTGCAGATAACCCTCAGTTGCAGTATAAGTTTGACACCTCCCTCTAATTTTTTGTAGTGAGGATTTTATCCAGTCCATGTCCTGAGGAGAACCACGATTTAATATGGTTCGAAATGCGTTGACCCCCAGCCTGTGACAAGGAAGAAGGGTGCAGCTAGGATTGACTAATACCACTCTGGTGGAACCCGCTGTTAATCCTTTAAATTAATAAACACGTCACAGGTTTTGTGAGACAGGCAGGCAGTCCAATTTCATCCCTACTTCCACCTGTTCACTGGTTTTTGAATGAAAGGACTGGTTTCTTTTGTGTATCAGTTTTTCTTGTTGAAATGTTGTTTACGTCGCAATTTATTTTGAATGTACCACCGATTATGAAAGGCTTCTGCTGTGTATTAAGAGGTTGGCGAGATGCTGCTTGCTTGCGCTGCCGCAGTCCACAGGTGTATGAGTAATAAAGGGGTTGGCCCTTGAGTACTCGGGGACCTGGGTCCACGAAGCAGTACAAAGAAAAACGGATCCGAGTAGTGATTTACTTAATGTCTCATGATATGTGAAACTTAATTTTAAACACACAATCACCATTGGATTTGATCAATTAACAATGATTTTTGCAAAAACTCTTCAGAAAACTCTCATGGTATTTATTCATGCAGAGTTATTAATTGATCATTTAACGATAAATTTATCTACACGTATAACCAAGTTACTTCAATGTAATTGTTAAAGTCATTACATTTTAGAGTGCTCTCGTGAGGAAAGGAAAGGATGTGTATAGGGAGTGAGGGACAGGGTAAAGGTGCTGTGACATATTGAAACCATCACATTAAAATCCAAAAACGCCTTTACAAACACAATTATGAAAATACAGACTAGATGTCACTCGGAGAACTTGATTGATTCACGGAGTACCGACAAACTTGAAGAGTCGGATTGATTCCTCCACTCGACGGGTCGCGTGTAAACCGACTCCGCCTGCCGGCTTGAATTTGGTTCAGTGACCAGGCGCTCTACTCTTCGTCTTTTGCACTCAGGGAATTCTTTTCTTGTTGTCATCTACACAGCCCTCTACAACTGCGCCATAAATATGTGAGTTGTCTCCAATCTCGAGTGTTCACCGCGAGGCAGACATCACGTTTCCAGTCTATCTCTGCGCAATTTGCAGGTTTGACTGTGAACAACGATATACCCACACTACGGCAACTTCTGTGCCCCGTGCAGAATCCTTGCCCCCAGTCCCTGTCCTGAAGAGAACCTACAAACAGCCAGGTTCGAAACGCGTCAACACTACCACCCTGTGGCAATATTAAAGGGTGTCGCTAGGATGTAAATTAGCTCTCTACTCTGGACCCTAGCATTGCAACCCTACTGAAATATTACACCACAGGCCTTTGTAGACAGGCAGGCCCACTTCTTGATCTCACTCCCGCCTGTCTCATGGTTTTTTTAGTTCCAAGGACTGGATTTTTTCCTTTGTTCATGCACTAATTTTGCACTGTATATAATTGCAATTCAATTGGATCATTATATATTCTATTGTTTTTTGGTGTGTTAATATTTGCTCTGCTTGATTCGTTGTTGCAAATGTGATACAGTTGTAAATTTGTAAATGTGTATGTTTGTAGATACTGTATATATGAACCTTTTGATCTGACAGTATTTCTGTTTGCGCCTGTTCCTTAAAAAAAGTTTTGGAAATTTTGTGAAAAAGAAAATAAATTTGTTTGGGATACAAACCCAGTGGTCACACGGTACATATTGACTGTGTGATTTGAGAATTGTTTTGTGAATTATCCTGTCCAGCCACCCTGTTCTGTTTTTCCCTATTGTTGAGATCCGGGCTGGTCAGATGTAGGATCCAATACCTTCACTGTTTCACAGTGTAGTTAGTGTATGACATGGGTTAGTGGAGTTGTTTTTTTTCTTTACTCTTGGATGGAGTAAACCGGAGCAATGAAATTCTGACATTTCCATTTCACTTATAATTGGTGATCATAACTAACTCACTCTCAATAACTCACTCACTAACTCTCTCACTCTCACTAACTAAACCTCACTCACTCTCACTCTCACTAACTCAATAACTCTCTCTCACTAACTAACTCACTCGCTAACTCGCTCACTCTCACTAACTAACTCTCTCACTAATGTTATCACTCTTACTAACTCTCTTACTCTCACTAACTATCTCTCACTAATTAACTCACTAAATCTATCACTCTCACTAACTAACTGAGTAACCTTCACTCTCCTGTTATTTATACCCACCCCTTTAACAATAAACACCATAAAAAGCAACGTTTAGAACAGGCAGATACAAGTTGCCAGCATTCAAACATAAAAAAACTCAAATCATTACTTCTAATTAATAGTTTTTTATCATCAGCATTTTGTTGTACATTATACATCATAACTAAACTAACAAAAATGCTTCTCACACTTCTTTATTATAACATTTCAGCATACTGCAGACTTCTGCACAACACAGCTTAAAAACAAACACAAACTCAATATCTCTGCCTTAACACTTATAAGGTTCCAAAGGCAAGACCTATTGGCTATGCCAATGCTTGTTTTGTGTATTTCAGCAGGATTACTTCTGGTGGGACTTCTAGTGTCACTTTTTGTCACTATTAAATTAGCTTCACACATTCCCTTTATTGCTGGATTTTGAGACTCTTCACCAGGGGCGTAGGAGACACTAAAATTCTGGGGGGGAAGGGACAACCTTGTGGACATTCCAGTGACCCCATACAAATCGCCGCCCGCTAAACAAATACAATCGCATACTTTTGAAGTGATATATTGAGAAAAGCAGTTATGTAATCAGTTTGCATTATGCTTTATTGTTATTTACACTCATATAGTAATCAGACCAAATGTTAAAAAAACATGTATATGAATCTTGCATCTTCATTCACCAAGCAAACAAAAGTCGCTGACTTAGGGTGGGGGCATCGTGTTTGCAAGTGCATTGTGGTTTGAAAAATACCTGCCGCTGTATTCCTTGTCTCCAGCAATTTTCAGTTAACAATAAAAATGTGAAGATAACTTTGGTGATTAATGTTCTTTATTGAGAGAGATCGGAGGTTTGTCTGGTGGAAGTTTTGACTCATGGTAAGGTAGGCACAGTGGGTTAATATGCCTGCTGCAAAGAACGTGTACCACGCAGATCACAAATTGCATATCATGTAAATAGGTCAGTGAGTTACTGCTTTTGTCTGAGAGAATCTTTTGGTATGTGCAGTTTATAAGTTAAAATCCTAACATTGAACAGAGAGCTATTAACCGTCATCAAAGAGCTGCATGAAAACTTCAAGGTATGGATTAGAATCTTATGATTTTTTCCCAGGCTTTCCTTATCCTAATGTTGGAAAATGGGTTCATTAGGATAAAAATCAATTCTGATTATTAAAGAGAACCCCCTAACCATGGTGTTATGTTTTAATTTCTGAGTTTGTGCTTCTCTAGTGTTGCAAAGCTGCCCTGTGCCCTGGCACTCCCCAACTTTTTGCTGACTGGTACTGGTGGTACCTGACTCTGACTGACCCTGGCCTCTGCCTGAACAGGCCCAGGGCCAGTGCTAGGTTGAAAGAGACACTTAAAGATACAGTGAAAACACCTACATACACTAGGGTGCACTATGGCTTAGGGTACCCCTATCATTGGCATGACCTATCCTATTAGGCCCTAGTACATAATAGGGCAGGGGTATTAGAACTACCGTGTATGTCCCTAGAATATAATAGGGCATGGCATTGTAGAGGCCAGCAGCCCTTTCTTCGCTTGCATGTGTGCACTGGTGAAGCCTGAGGTCAGTTTAGAAGTAGCCCTGTGTTGTAGGACTGCTTTTAAAATGCAAATTGTGCCCAAACTCGAATTTTGGGTTTGGGGAACTTACAAATTGATCAACTACAATGTTGGGGCAAAATTAGGTTACGTGTAAAAATGTTTTCCCCTTAACTATGGATGTATCGTATTTGCTAAATCCTTGAGTCCGTCGGTGCACTCTAATTTTTCTTATTTAAACTCTTTTTTCCGGGTAATTGTTTGTGCAACTTCTACCTAGTGTTTTGTCTAAAAACACTTTACTTCAAACGTATTAGGGAGGATAGGAAAATTCCGTCCTTGTTGGTGAGTGCACACTTCACTTGACATTCAAGTCTTTTCAACTTTTTCTATTTACAAATCAGTCTGAGTCGCTTTTCCTGAGAAATATTATTTATTTCATATTTCCTTTGATCATTCAGTAGTTTTGCTGATTATATTTCATAAGTTTCATTTTGCCATCATATTTCCACATATACCCAATGCATTTCGGGTCGTAAGGGAGACCCTTCCTCAGGGGTCTGTGAATACATGGCCGATACACACTAGTTCTTCGTCATTATTTATTTTACCAAAATTTACTTTCCCACCCAATCCCACAAAAAATATCGACATTATAATCAACATTGCAAATTACACTCGTGTCTAGCACTAATCGCGGAATTACGTCACTATTCATATTGACTCTTTCGGAACATCCTCTAATAATTTTAATTAAATACAGTGTACACCTTAATTTCTTTAACCTTTGATATTACTATACAATACGATATTTGATGCTAGAACATCCCAATCACATGACCGACTGACTACCAATGAAATCAGCCCGTTCATCCAACGCGGCTGATCTAAATCTAACTACCTAGGTGATTGGTTACTCATTCTTGCAATTTACACTCGTGTTTAGCACTAATCGCGGGATTACGTTAATATTCTAATTGACTTATTCGGAACACCCATTAGGAATTTTAATTCTATATAGTGCACAACTCAATCCCTTTAATATTACTATAAAATACGATTTTTGATGATCGAACATCCCGATCACATGACCGATTGACTACCAATGAAATCAGCCAGTTCATTCAACATGGCTGATTTGAATCTACCTGCCTTGGTGATTGGTTATTCAACCGGCAACCTACGGACGACGGGAAAACACCAACATCGCAACCACAGAAGTAAGTTATGTTAGAAAATTAAACATAGTTTACATACGGGCAGAGATAGTAATCTGTAATAACCGGCGCCCTACATAATAACACGATGCTCTAACAAGTTAACGATTAATTTCCGCCACTGTATTTAAACGTTGATACAACTGTAATATATATCTTTAACATGCCAGGGCCGATATTGAATGAAGTGAACAACACACCATGGAAACCCCGTGATTTAAACCTTCGAATTTATTTAAAATATACACCTATGTATCCGCATCCTAGAGTCAGGATTCTATGTATCACACACTGTCTAACGATGATACTGCAGTTACCAGAAATTTAAAGTGAATCATTTTTTGTAAACAGATGAAACTATGTTATGAATGATGTATAAGGCTAGCTAAAGTTCCCTGTTCTTTCCTATTCACAGACCCCTGAGGAAGGGTCTCCCTTACAACCCGAAATGCATTGGGTATATGTGGAAACATGATGACAAAATTAAACTGATTAAATATAATCAGCAAAACTACTGAATGACCTAAGGAAATATGAAATAAATACTATTTCTCAGGAAAAGCGACTCAGACTGATTTGTAAATGAAAAAGTTGAAAAGACTTGAATGTCAAGTGAAGTGTGCACTCACCAACAAGGACGGAATGTTCCTATCCTCCCTAATACGTATATCATATTTGCCCCATAATACATCATCTGCTGCATAATCTAACAATTTCACCCAAAACAATTTTGTAGCTCAAACGTATCAAAAACTATTAAAAGAAATGTGACTTATGTTACTGTGAAGTGTAGGGCCCTTTGGAAAGGCTGACCTTTTAGCTTTCCCACTGCGGCATTTGTATGTTACACAGGTACTAATGAGGCAAAAGCTTTGCAGAGGCCGTTAGTATGTGTAAATATGTCACAATAATAAAGTATCATAAAATGTACCGCATTACGCTGCAGCCTTTTTTATTGATGCATCATTTAGTCGACACTGCAAGATAATTTTGGTCTCCATTGCTGCATAACTCCAGTGGCCCGAAAGCATGCTGCACATGTTAAACGTGTCTGTGCATGAAGCAGACACCAAGAAGGTTGCAAACTTAGGGGCTGATTACGATGGCAGACGGACTTCAGTCTGTTCACCATCGAATTGGGGAATGGGACCACTGGCCTTCAAGGTGGCGGCCCCATGATAGGCCTTACAGTGCGACCGCCACTACGGCGTTCACAGTGCATATCTTTTACATTGCAGCAGGTGCTGCTAGCTGCATCATCCGCGGCAATGTAAAAAAGGGATATGTTACATATTTCACTGCACTACGTGGCAGGCAAAATGCGGTGCCTGCCACATGGTGCAGTGATACGTAAGGGGGTATCATAGATGCCCCCCAGGTCCAATGTCTGGGGGAAAGGGGCGTGCTACGGCCCCCAATGTCCCTTTCCGCCAGCTTTTCCATGGCGGGTGAACCGCCATGGCTAGGCTGGCTGGTAAGGGACATCATAATCCCTAGTGCGGTGCCTGATAGGCACCACCAGCATTGTAGGAACCACAAGCCACTCCGCTGCACTGGCGGGCTCAAGGAGCCAATCGGGTGTGTGGTGGTTGGTCTTTCCGACTGCCAGGGAACCACCCGCAAATGTAATATGGCGGGCGGTGATGCAGTCACTGGGACAGCTACTGACGTGGCGACGTGGCATTCTCACCATCATTATAATCACCCCCTAAGTTTGGTGTGCATGCAAATCCTACATTGCCAACACCTGGTAAGTTGCACTACTACTGCTGAAAAGGCCAATGGAAGTACCAATGGGTGAGGTGGACTGGCCTCAAGGGTCTTGTGACCTCAGTGACAGAGTCACGGTCGATCTAGGGTGTGCTTCTTCGTATGCCTGCTCGCAAGACTGGAGGTGAACTGCACTTTGGATTGTGGTAGAGAGGCCTTCAAGGTTAACTCACACTTGCCACCATTAGGGTCCACCTGCGGGTGCTAACACACCAGGGCTCCTAAGGTCTATCGGGCCTTCTAAGGTGTAGCATCGGAATGAGCTCTGTCAGAAGTGTGGTCTGGTGGACTGGTCATGAAGGCTGAACTTGGTTCTCCGGTTCCAAATTCAGCAGCTCTGGCCAGAGTTCCACATCTTTTCCCACACTGAACACCATACTGCCCCACTGAGAGAAACTCGCACTGCCTTCAGCTACAAATCAAGTGTGCTGCGACTGAATTCAAATTATGCACTAGACAACAGCAAAATGCTGCCTGAAAAAAATGAATAACACCCTGGAAAAAGCAAACATTGTTACCGTAACTGTTTAAAACTCATTATTCAGAAATCAGTGAGTAATATTGCCTGAAAAGTTCAGGACATGGCTACAGGACCAGGAAGGGACCCGTTTCAATCTCCATTGCTTATATCCTTTCAAAATGTAAGCAGTTTGGTTTAAAAAATACCACATCCCGAACACAGAGCCACATTTTATAAGCTAAAATAATTAAAACAGTTGAAAACAATCACATTAAACGTTTCCACTCCACCCATCAACCAGGTATTGCACTGCCTTTAGGAATGGTGCACTTCCCCACCCTGGGAAAACAATATTGTTTAAAGAAAGAAGATAAAAAGAAAGTAGCGCTTTCACTGGCAAACTCTGTAAAGTGGCGCTAATGTGTGTGGCTGTAATAACAATCTGGCCTGTCTGCTGCCCACTCTGTATTGCTTTATTTAGGTATTTAATTATTTTTCTCTCCGTCCTGAGGTTTTTCTTTTGAATAGAAAACGGTCAGAAAATGAGGACATTTCCAGCCAAAGTGTTCCACCTTTTTTGGATCCATTTCACAGGGGAACAAATAAAGAAAAGGAGAGGCAAGAGAGAGTACATAAGAGCTGTGTCTTGAAATCAGCACGTATGGAGGAGAGAGACAGAAAGAGATGGAGGAATAACGAGAGAGGGGAGGAGGGCAGCTGCCAGAGGCAGATCAGGAGAAGTTGACACTGTCCTTGCCTTCTCTGGGAACGAAAGGAAAGGGACAAAGTTTTTTAGTTCTCGCGAAAGCACTGTCGCCAGCGAGATCTATTGTTGTCCACTTGCCTCTCGCGGGAGACAAGAGATGGGCATGCGCAGGCCGGACTGGAAATGTGAACGCGGTGCACATCTCCTGTCCCCCTTGGGAGGCAAGTCAGCATGCAGTTTCACTTTCACTTTTGTGAAAACTCGCATCATCGTAGGAGCGGCCCTTGCGGGCTCACTCAGTAAATAAACATTGCCACAGTGCCTTCATCGGCAAAAAATGAAGATTCCTCCAAACTCACCCGGTGTGGCGGCTGGCTGTGGCGCGGTACTGGAGCACTCTAGCTTCTCCAAATTTCTGTCAGCACGATGCGGGGCTGCCTCCTTAGGCATGGGAGCCCCGCACTGCTATCTGCCGCTCTCCCGGGACTTCAGCTCCCGCACTTCACTTCCTCTTTGGCGCCGGGGCTCCCTCTTCATCACGGGAGCCCTGGAAGGGGACAGGCGCTGCCTGCACCGGCCGCACGCGCGAGCTGCAGGACATGCGAAAGTAACATGTACCACGCATGCACGGGCAGCCCTCCCCCTCCCAGGTCTCCTCCCCGCCTGGATGTGTTTGCCGTTCCCTGCTTCCTGACCTTGAGGCAGGGCTGCATAGTGTCCTGCTTCGCATCGCTGGGACTGCGGCTGGATTCTTTGGTTAATGCTCGTTTTACCTTTCAGTCAGAACGGTAACAGCGCGTGAATAGCCTTATGAGGCCGCATCTGTCCTAACTGACTGACTCAGTCCTACTCCGTGTAATGATTCTTGTTTTAACAGTGGGCATCTCAGGAAGCCACGAGAAAGGTGTTTTATCAGTGGCTGTGTTGGTTCAGGCTTCAGAAGATGGTGGGAATGGCAACATGTAGCCTGGTGCTTAGCGTTACAGTACCTCTCCAGTCTGATGACATTTCAGCCATTTTGAGGTAATATGGGTGAGCTTTTTTCCTACCGGAGATAGGCTGGGAAAGGAGATGGGTATTCAGTGACAGATGCTTTGCACCCCTCCTCTCTGCAGTGAATTCACAGGTCTGACTTGTGTGGTGAACACAACCTTTGTTTTTACCTGTAGGATCAGAACGCTCTGAGTAAAGCAAAGTCTCTTCCTTAGGGCGTTGCATGAGCTCTGGATTTAGGAAGGGCAATGCACATTGTGCCTTTTCTCGGCCAACAGCAGATGAATGACCAAGTTTGGAAGTGTGTCACACAAACCTAAGCACCATTCTGAAATCCCTTCACTAGTCTGAATGTAGCTATTCACCAAGTCCTGCTCTTTCTGCCGAAGAGCCCTGCCATTCTTCATTTTATTCAGCAGGCTTGATCTGTCCAGTCTGTTCATGGTTCGATGCCTGGTGCTGTGGCTCCAGTCTCCGCTCAGCTGGAATCTTTCATAGGTGGCACAGGAAGTGTGCCGTCCTTGTTTTCTGTTCACTGCTGTTGAGAGGGCGATCTTTTGCCCTGTGCGATCATGCTGTCTCCGGATCATAAGAATTCTAAGGTTTGTGCAGAAGCAAGAGATGGAGTGTCATAGCGCCCTGAGTTTCACAGCCTGGACCCAGAGCACAAGAAACCATGGGGCTGCTGCAGGAGCCTTGCTGGCACTGGAGGAGGCGTGGCCAGGCACAATCATTTGCATACCCAGAAGCCTCTGCGCCAAACACCCGATTCATCACTACAGGTGACACAGGCGTTTGTTTAATAGGAGAAGGAGTATTTGTAGCTGTGCACTCACAGGCATTCATGAGAGTGACTGACACGTCACCGCTGTAAAGTCACCCTACTAGTAGTACGTGATATTTTGTATTGTAATTGCGCGAACAGATCATCAAGTAGAATATTTATACAGTTTCTTCCACGGATCACGCGCACTTCGAGGGGCCGTGAGAAGCAGAGGTCATTTCAAATTTTTGAAGGGTTTCTGTACAAGAAACTCCGTGATTGGTTGAAATGAGAGATACTGAGGCGGTCGGGCCTCCTGGGCTGCTGAGGAGAGGAGAGGAGGCTCCCGCGGGCGCCAATGGAAGACGTCACAGGGTCACGTGACGCAGTACGAGGCGCCTGCGCGAAGTACTGACGCGCGCCTGCAGGAAGGAGCGGGGGGTGCAACGCTCCCTCCTGTCGCTAGAGGTCGGGAGGCTCCAGAGGGAGAGTCAGCGCGTCAGCAGCACTCTGCATACCCACAATCCTGTGGGCTCTTTGTGGCATTAAAAACGATGAAGAGCAGACATTTAAGAACGAAGGGGCGGAGTATCAGCCCGCTAGCAGGAAGGCACGAATCGTAGTTAGGCACACTACTTTTCTAAGGGAGGGTTCTGGGTAATTTGCTTCTGATCTATTGGGATCCTATGAATACCTTTGTAGTCTGATTGTAAATTATTTAAACGTTTTCACCATTTTGCTGTAGACAGTGTAAACATTTTAGACCATTTGAACGATCTGTGCGGGGGTAGAATAAACACTGGTCATACATACTGGGTAGTGTCCACCTTTGGTAATGGCAGGCAGGTGTGGCACTTTAGTGTCCACCTTTGGTAGTGGCAGGCAGGTGTGGCACTTTAGTGTCCACCTTTGGTAGTGGCAGGCAGGTGTGGCACTTTAGTGTCCACCTTTGGTAATGGCAGGCAGGTGTGGCACTTTAGTGTCCACCTTTGGTAATGGCAGGCAGGTGTGGCACTTTAATGTCCACCTTTGGTAATGGCAGGCAGGTGTGGCACTTTAGTGTCCACCTTTGGTAGTGGCAGGCAGGTGTGGCACTTTAGTGTCCACCTTTGGTAATGGCAGGCAGGTGTGGCACTTTAGTGTCCACCTTTGGTAATGGCAGGCAGGTGTGGCACTTTAGTGTCCACCTTTGGTAATGGCAGGCAGGTGTGGCACTTTAGTGTCCACCTTTGGTAATGGCAGGCAGGTGTGGCACTTTAGTGTCCACCTTTGGTAGTGGCAGGCAGGTGTGGCACTTTAGTGTCCACCTTTGGTAATGGCAGGCAGGTGTGGCACTTTAGTGTCCACCTTTGGTAATGGCAGGCAGGTGTGGCACTTTAGTGTCCACCTTTGGTAGTGGCAGGCAGATGTGGCACTTTAGTGTCCACCTTTGGTAATGGCAGGCAGGTGTGGCACTTTAGTGTCCACCTTTGGTAATGGCAGGCAGGTGTGGCACTTTAGTGTCCACCTTTGGTAGTGGCAGGCAGGTGTGGCACTTTAGTGTCCACCTTTGGTAGTGGCAGGCAGGTGTGGCACTTTAGTGTCCACCTTTGGTAATGGCAGGCAGGTGTGGCACTTTAGTGTCCACCTTTTTGTAGTGGCAGGCAGGTGTGGCACTTTAGTGTCCACCTTTGGTAATGGCAGGCAGGTGTGGCAGTTTAGTGTCCACCTTTGGTAGTGGCAGGCAGGTGTGGCACTTTAGTGTCCACCTTTGGTAGTGGCAGGCAGATGTGGCACTTTAGTGTCCACCTTTGGTAATGGCAGGCAGGTGTGGCACTTTAGTGTCCACCTTTGGTAATGGCAGGCAGGTGTGGCACTTTAGTGTCCACCTTTGGTAGTGGCAGGCAGGTGTGGCACTTTAGTGTCCACCTTTGGTAATGGCAGGCAGGGGTGGCACTTTAGTGTCCACCTTTGGTAGTGGCAGGCAGGTGTGGCACTTTAGTGTCCACCTTTGGTAATGGCAGGCAGATGTGGCACTTTAGTGTCCACCTTTGGTAATGGCAGGCAGGTGTGGCACTTTAGTGTCCACCTTTGGTAGTGGCAGGCAGGGGTGGCACTTTAGTGTCCACCTTTGGTAGTGGCAGGCAGGTGTGGCACTTTAGTGTCCACCTTTGGTAGTGGCAGGCAGGTGTGGCACTTTAGTGTCCACCTTTGGTAATGGCAGGCAGGGGTGGCACTTTAGTGTCCACCTTTGGTAATGGCAGGCAGGGGTGGCACTTTAATGTCCACCTTTGGTAGTGGCAGGCAGGTGTGGCACTTTAGTGTCCACCTTTGGTAGTGGCAGGCAGGGGTGGCACTTTAGTGTCCACCTTTGGTAATGGCAGGCAGGTGTGGCACTTTAGTGTCCACCTTTGGTAATGGCAGGCAGGTGTGGCACTTTAGTGTCCACCTTTGGTAGTGGCAGGCAGGTGTGGCACTTTAGTGTCCACCTTTGGTAATGGCAGGCAGGGGTGGCACTTTAGTGTCCACCTTTGGTATAGGCAGGCAGGTGTGGCACTTTAGTGTCCACCTTTGGTAATGGCAGGCAGGTGTGGCACTTTAGTGTCCACCTTTGGTAATGGCAGGCAGGTGTGGCACTTTAGTGTCCACCTTTGGTACAGGCAGGCAGGTGTGGCACTTTAGTGTCCACCTTTGGTAATGGCAGGCAGGTGTGGCACTTTAGTGTCCACCTTTGGTAGTGGCAGGCAGGTGTGGCACTTTAGTGTCCACCTTTGGTAATGGCAGGCAGGGGTGGCACTTTAATGTCCACCTTTGGTAGTGGCAGGCAGGTGTGGCACTTTAGTGTCCACCTTTGGTAGTGGCAGGCAGGTGTGGCACTTTAGTGTCCACCTTTGGTAATGGCAGGCAGGTGTGGCACTTTAGTGTCCACCTTTGGTAATGGCAGGCAGGTGTGGCACTTTAGTGTCCACCTTTGGTAATGGCAGGCAGGTGTGGCACTTTAGTGTCCACCTTTGGTAATGGCAGGCAGGGGTGGCACTTTAGTGTCCACCTTTGGTAGTGGCAGGCAGGTGTGGCACTTTAGTGTCCACCTTTGGTAGTGGCAGGCAGATGTGGCACTTTAGTGTCCACCTTTGGTAATGGCAGGCAGGTGTGGCACTTTAGTGTCCACCTTTGGTAGTGGCAGGCAGGTGTGGCACTTTAGTGTCCACCTTTGGTAGTGGCAGGCAGGTGTGGCACTTTAAGCTTGGCAGAGCCCAATAAAGTGCTCCTGTGATGCTTAGGCCTAGAACCTTGGAAGGGCCGTGGCTGGAGCCCCATTTTTTGCAGGAGTGTCCTTTAGGACAAGTTTGTGGGGGAAGGCCAGGGGAATGGTATTCTCTCCTGCTCTTCCCCTTGCTAGGATATGGCATACAACGAGTATGCTGGCTGGGGTTTCAGGGAGCTCTGGGTTGTAAAGGAGCCCCGAGGGGGTGTCAGGTGGGAGGAGGGGGCGCAGACCCCCCTTGATCTTTGGAGTCCTTTGGAAACGAAGAGAAATCCTTCCTTTTCTTTGCAGGCTGCAGTGCCTGTGTCGGTCGCTGGGTGGCGCTGCAGGCGTGCCGTGCCCAGGAGGGTCTCGGCTTGAGGGGCTGGGGTTCTGCTCTTTGAAATGCTCTGCTGGTCTCTTTGTCTTCTTACGGCGCGCTCCACTGCTGCAGGGCACTCCTTGTGGTGGGGGCTTCAAAGGGACCCTCGAAGCGCCTCGATGCACGCCCTGGACAGGCCGGCCTCGCAGGGTGCACCTTTGATATGCGCCCAGGGACTGTTCAAGCTGGGGAAGCTAATAATGGATATTTAGCAATACGTGATCTTCTAAAAAGCATATTACCCAGAAACTTCCCTTAGTAAAGTAGTGTGCCTAACTAGGGTTCGTGCCTTCCTACTAGCGGGCTGATACTCTAAACCCTTCGTTCTTAATCGTCCGTTCTTAATCATATTCAAGGCCACAAAGAGCCCGGCGGTTATATGAAAGGAAAGCAGCTTTACGGTGCGCACAGGATTGTGGGTATGCAGATTAGGAGTGACGCGATGAATGTTCCTCCCGAGCCTCCCGACCTCTAGCGACAGGAGGGAGCGTTGCAGCTCCCGCCTCGCACTGCGTCACGTGACCCTGTGACGCCTCCTCTCAGCAAGGCTCTATCGTCCAAGTACTCACATTTCACCCACTCACGGAGTTTCTTGTTGAGAAACCCTCCAAAAATTAACCACAATACCGCTTCTCACGGCCCCTCGGAGTGCGCGTGATCCGCGGAGTTGTAGGTTGTATGCATATAGCGCTGCAACTGTTCGCGCAAACACAATAAAAATGTAACTTCTTACTGGTAGTGTGACTTTACACCGGTGATGTGCCAGTCACCCTCATGTATGCTTCTGTGTGCACAGCTACACTTACTCCTTCAACTGTTAAACAGATGCCTGTATCACCTGTACTGATGAATCGGGTGTTAGCCGCAGAGGCTTCTGGTTATGCAAATGATTGCAGCTGGCCACGCCCCCTCCAGTGACAGCGAGGCTCCTTCAGCAGCCCCATGGGGATTTGTATAATTTCCGTCTAGAGTCGGTTTCCGGCAATGGTGGGGGGAGGAGACGACAGATACACTTCATTTGAAGGTACAGAATACCCAAGCTACACCAAAATTAATATTTTCACATAGGAGGGCGTATAGATGTTGTTACACACAAATCAATGATTTTTCAACGCCCTGTATCCACAAAAGACTGTAGGAAGTAGAACCAATTAAATAGTCCAATCAAAGCTTCTGTCTTGAAGTCAGTTATTTAATTTCCACAAATTCATGATAATCCAAGTGACAGCCGACGCAATTGTAATACGCGAACTAACGACTCGAGGACACACCATGGATAACAACTTATAATCTTTACACTGTTTACAGAGAAATTGTGAAAATGTTGAGTAAAATTACAATCAGGCTACAAAGATACTCATAGGATCCCTATAGCTCAAAAGCAAATTACCCAGAAACTTCCCTTAGTAAAGTAGTGTGCCTAACTACGGGTCGTGCCTTCCTACTAGCGGGCTGATACTCTGGTCCCTCATTCTTAAATGTCCGCTCTTTATCGTTTTCAATGCCACAAAGAGCCCTGCTTTTAGCATGAAAGTAAAGCAGCTTTACGGTGCGCACAGGATTGTGGGTATGCAGAGTGCTGGTGACGCGCTGACTCTTCCTCTCGAGCATCCTGACCTCTAGCGACAGGACCCGCTCCTTCGCCTCGTACTGAGTCACGTGACCCCGTGACGCCTTCCGGTGGCGCCTGCGGGAGCCTCTTCTCCTCAGCGGCCGAGGAGGCTCGACCCCCAGGAAGCTCACATTTCTGACCAATCACGGAGTTTCTTGCACAGAAACCCTCCAAATATTGAGAATGTTTACCGCTTCTCACGGCCCTTCGGAGTGCGCGTGAAACGCGAAACCTGACGCTTATTACTAAGTATAAGTTGTTCATCTGTTCGCGCAATCACGATAAAAAATATCACTTACTACTGGTAGGGTGACTTTGCAGCGGTGACGTGCCGGTCACTTTCATGAATGCCTGTGTGTGCACAGGTACAGATACTCCATCTCCTATTAAACAAACGCCTGCGTCGCCTGTACTGATGAATCGGGTGTTTGCCGCAGAGGCTTCTGGGTATGCAAACGTTTGTGGCTGGCCACGCCCCCTCCAGTGAGAGCGAGGCTCCTGCAGCAGCCCCATGGTGACTTGTGCTCTGGGTCCAGGCTGAGAAGAGTCTCAAAATCCAGCAATAAAGGGAATGGGTGAAGCTAATTTAATAGTGACAAAAAGTGACACTAGAAGTCCCACCAGAAGTAATCCTGCTGAAATAAACAAAACAAGCATTGGCATAGCCTATAGGTCTTGCCTTTGGGAACTAATAAGTGCTAAGGCAGAGATATTGAGTTTCTGTTGTTTTTAAGCTGTGTTGTGCAGAATTCTGCGGTATGCTGAAGTGTTATAATAAAGAAGTGTGAGAAGCATTTTTGTTACTTATGATGTATAATGTACAACAAAATGACGATGATAAAAAATAAGATTCATTAGAAGTAATGATTTGTGGGTTTTTATGTTTGAATGCTGGCAACTTGTATCTGCCTGTTAAATTCGTTGCTTTTTATGGTGTTTATTGTGAAAGGAGTGGGTATAAATAACAGGAGAGTGAAGGTTAGTTAGTGAGAGTGATAGATTTAGTGAGTTAATTAGTGAGAGATAGTTAGTGAGAGATTGAGAGAGTTAGTAAGAGTGATACAATTGGTGAGAGAGTTAGTTAGTGAGAGATTGAGAGAGTTAGTTAGTAAGAGTGATAAAATTAGTGAGAGAGTTAGTTAGTGAGAGTGAGAGAGTTAGCGAGTGAGTTAGTTAGTGAGAGAGTTATTGAGTTAGTGAGAGTGAGAGAGTTAGTGAGTGAGTTAGTTAGTGAGAGAGTTATTGAGTTAGTGAGAGTGAGAGAGTTAGTGAGTGAGTTAGTTAGTGAGAGAGAGTTATTGAGTTAGTGAGAGAGTGTGAGATTTAGTTAGTGAGAGTAAGAGAGTTAGCGAGTGAGTTATTGAGAGTGAGTTAGTTATGATCACCAATTATAAGTAAAATGGAAATTTCAGAATTTCATTGCTCCGGTTTACTCCACCCAGGAGTAAAGAAAAAAACAACTCCACTAACCCATGTCATACACTATCTACAGGCAGCCAGTAAAGCTGTACTGGGCCACACAGGCGTGAAGCACCCTCTACAGGGACAGGTTACAGACGGTAAATTCTCTACTCTGTCCACCCAACGGCAAGGACAGGATACAGCATCCATGGCAGAGTCTACTCAGGACAGAGGTGAGGGACCCGAAGGCATGCACTAAAGACAGCAATTTGTTAACATGCTTTGTAAGGTCCACCCCGGAGCAACAGGAGCTCCCCTAGCAGGGGTGGATAGCAGAGCCTGCGCTGGGAGGAGTAAAGTTTAATAGATGACTGACTAAGAAGTGGGGTGCAGAGAAGGATCTTGTTTATTCCTAGCCCCATCCAGTGAAGATGTAGTGGCAAGAAGAGGAATTTGCCTTTCTGTCCTGCAATGGACCCCAGAGCTCGATGCCCTGGCAGTGGCGGGCAGGTAGGGGCAGTGCAAGGATTTCAGTGGTGCAGGCGCGTAGTGCAAACAGTATGCATGGGAGGGGGTGGGCCAGGTGGATAGAAGGCACACCAGCAGGTATCTACAAGGCCTTCAACACCCACTCCACTCAAAAGCAGCCGGTGTGGAAGGAAAAAGCAGGATGCACCACACAGCACACATGGACTACAACTGCCACTCCACTCAAAAGCAGCCGGTGTGGAAGGAAAAAGCAGGATACACCGCACAGCACACACAGCCTACAACTCCCACTCCACTCAAAAGCAGCCGGTGTGGAAGGAAAAAGCAGGATGCACCGCACAGCACACAAGGACTACAACTCCCACTCCACTCAAAAACAGCCGGTGTGGAAGGAAAAAGCAGGATGCACCGCACAGCACACAAGGACTACAACTCCCACTCCACTCGAAAGCAGCCGGTGTGGAAGGAAAAAGCAGGATGCACCGCACAGCACACACAGCCTACAACTCCCACTCCACTCAAAAGCAGCCGGTGTGGAAGGAAAAAGCAGGATGCACAGCACAGCACACATGGACTACAACTCCCACTCCACTCAAAAGCAGCCGGTGTGGAAGGAAAAAGCAGGATGCACCGCACAGCACACAAGGACTACAACTCCCACTCCACTCAAAAGCAGCCGGTGTGGAAGGAAAAAGCAGGATGCACCGCACAGCACACACGGACTACAACTCCCACTCCACTCAAAAGCAGCCGGTGTTGAAGGAAAAAGCAGGATGCACCGCACAGCACACATGGACTACAACTCCCACTCCACTCAAAAGCAGCCGGTGTGGAAGGAAAAAGCAGGATGCACAGCACAGCACACATGGACTACAACTCCCACTCCACTCAAAAGCAGCCGGTGTGGAAGGAAAAAGCAGGATGCACCGCATAGCACACAAGGACTACAACTCCCACTCCACTCAAAAGCAGCCGGTGTTGAAGGAAAAAGCAGGATGCACCGCACAGCACACATGGACTACAACTCCCACTGTACATGTCGAAGTGGCCAGTCACCTGTGGACTGCGGCAGCGCAAGCACGCAGCATCTCGCCAACCTCTTAATACACAGCAGAAGCCTTTCATGATCGTGGCCTCCACCTAGCATGCACCTCACCCGATGAACAGCGCCTAGACGCCGGCGCAGCGCTTCATAAAGGGTATTATTGTAGCAGACGAGACAGCTCTCGTGGTCTCACTTCACCAGATGGTGAATAGTGAGACTAGTACAATATAAGGCGAGGGAGACACTTCTAGGCGTGGCTGGTCCAAACAGACACTCTTGATGTTGAGGTTCAGTCTGCTGCCGGTGCTCGCCAGGTAAAGAGCCAGAGGTGCAGGACGAGACATTCGTGTCACAGGTTCATGCAATCGTGGTCAAGTGGAGAAGCCAAGGTTTGGATCACGCCCTTCAGACACCAGCTCATCAACATCGCCTTTTCCTGATCACCTTGAATGATGTACATTTAGGGGTCACCTGGGGTGGGGATTACCATCCACAACGCCCCCTGGGAGCACCGCCATGCAGGCCGAAGCAACAAACTCTGAGTTCCAGAAACAAAGTGGGGACTATAGGAAAAGCACCCCCTCAAGTCTGCATGAGCATGCCACAGGCTGGCCAGCACAGACTTCATTGCACGTCTACAAATAACAAATCCCTCGATTCATGCAGCCCTTCGAGGCTCTAGCTTGCTGCAGGAGTTCTTACCAACAGGAGCTAATAACAAGATCAAGCAAGCATATGCAAAACCAATGCTGCTAGCCTTGCAAGAAGGTGAAACTCTTAGTTTTATTGGAAGCATGTGTCACAAACTGAAAGCAAATGATAAACACTGCCCCCATTTGCTTGCAATAAAAATGTGCAGTGTAAAAACAGCAACTCGTGGTTGTTTTACTAGTGATGTTATACAAATGCCAATGCTTTCAGTTCTCACAGGCTTTTTATCATTTGTTAAGGAGACCTCACTTAACCCAGCACTAAAACTGCAGGCAGCTGAAATGGCACTTCACAGAAGCTAGTTGGAACAAGAGACAGACAGACAGAGAAAAAAATGCAATCAAAAACAGAATTCTATGTTTGATGTTATGAAGGACCGTGCTTGTTTCTGCCTTTATGGTGCAATCACCCATATGAAGGTTTACACGGGAGTGGTGCAGCCGTATGAGAGTACTAGGCAGTCACCTATGGCACAAGCTAACTGGGTCGCCAATATATATCTAGCATAAAGCCATAGGCCGGAAGTCCCGCGAGTGGTGCACAAGCACCTGCGAGCCAATGCACGTAACAGCAATCCATAGGCGGGAAGTCCAGAGCGATTCCAAGAGGTCATTTTTCCTAGAGAAGCGCATGCGCGCTGCCTAGGCTGTCATGTATTCCTATAGGTTCTGAATCGATCCCCCTATTCCTGACCCTATTCTGGTTAAACTAACTATCAAGTTAACTAACAGTCAGCCCATGAGGCAAGAAAAACCCCCATGATGCAGATACCGTTATCTGACGCAGTCACACTACGGCACAGGAACGTGTTATCTGATTAGGTCATAACGCTTGAGATCTAATTAGACAAGCGATATTCCTCCAGCCCCTGATAAGGCATACGACGTTCTCATAACAAATCAAACCGATGACAACCTGGAAAATCCGTGCGGACATTGTTTTGATTTCACAGAGAACTTCAGTAAAAGAATGTGCTAACGAGCAAGTCGTATGACATCTTTATTGACGTATCTATGTCCATCCTTACGTCAATCTCGGCACCTTTAAGGTATAAATATTACCGATCTTGCCCTATGCAAACACACGCGTGGTGACGAGACGGAGCAGCCATACTTGCCGAAGCCCAGAAGCAGAGCAGACCCCGCTGGCAGCAGCCCCGCCTTCCTGACGCGCTGAGAGACGCGCTGCTATCTCCTGCCGAGAGACCCAGCACCGGCGCTTTCGGGTAGCCCTCGCAGGCAGCCTGGAATATCGAGAGCAGAGAAAGAGATACCATTCCTCATTCATCCTAACTTCCAGGTACAGAACTGAATAACCCCTCGCAGAGAATTCTTTAGTTATTCACTTGGCAAAAACAAACTTAACTTAAACTGTAACTTTCTATTCCCGCCCACGCATTAGACTTAGGTCAGGTACACGGGGTAGGCGTATTTAGAAACACCAGTTGAGTACGTTTAGTCAAATGTATATGTGTATGTAAATATATTTTATTCATTTTAAACATCATATGGCTTAGAAACCATATCAATGTTTTTACAGTATTATTTTATACTATTGCTTCTAATGTATGCACTTTACTTAACTATAAGTATTGCAATAATATCGATCCATTTCTCATGTATGAGAAAAGAGACTGATCAATAAATAACACCTTTTTATTGAACACGCCAGTCTCTTCCTTTTCTCTACAATCTGATGAGACTAAGAATGCACGTACTGACTGAGTAAAATAAATTGCCTTTTGTTCACACGACTCTCGAGATTTACTCTTGATTAGGGGAGAGCAAAGTTGTCATGTTCTATGGTTGTCAGAAACTAAATCCCTTCTTGTCTAATCAGGGAAGTTAAGTCCTACTTGAACATTCGAGAAAGTTTCTAGCGAACTCTGAGCTAAGCTGGCGAACCCAAAACTTTAAGTCTAGTATCGACAGTAGTAGACCTAGTTAACGTCTGGTCTAGGCCTTTACTGCTGTAGGTATTATTCCAATGCGCAGAGCCTATTGGGAAGATAGGAACTACACTACATGGCGCCCAACGCGTTTGGAAAGGGCGATAAAACTAACGTAAGACATTTAGAGTAACTCAGTCGTGCTTTCTCACTCAGACCCCTTTTCCCATTATACTCCAAAGACGTCTGGAGTGGGTGAAAGGTTATATCCGCCAGACCTCGCAGGAGGGAACTCCTATGTATGGTTCTTGGTTTAAGTCAACGTTGAAGGATACACTGTTCCAAAATATTGTGCATCTAATCTTTGTTTCCATAAGAAACCTGATCTGCAAACAAACATAATAACCTTCAAGACAGTAAAATGTCAGACAATGAAGATGAAAGAGAGGCAGTTAGATTAGCAACTGAACTCGCAGCAGCTGATGCTACCATGCAGGCAGCAGACCAGGATATAATACTCATTCCGGTCATTAAAAGGAGAACTATAACTCTAAAACTTATAGAAAATGGACTGACACCTAGAGGTGGCACAGTCATATTCGTAATTGAGGCACACGAATATCGGCAGACAGAGGTATACTATTCATGGATACATTTTCCAGCAGCAAATGCTGTAACAAAGTACTTCCACTATTACAAAGTAGAGGAACCTCCTGAAATATACACTCCTTTCGAGGAGGTGGAAGTGCCACTCAAATTTCAAGAGCATTTGCTCTTATTTGATGGCGCCCTAATACACAATAATCACATTACCAGGCTCGGTCCTTTAGGTAGACCAGGAGCAACGTGGCCGGTCCTAGCCAGATACACACCACATCCAGACATCGACGAGATGCCTGCACCACAGCTGTTAACACAGCTAAAACAATTAATAAAAATTCATAGACAATTAGTCCAGTATGTGATGCGGACTTCAACAATTCAGCCAGCGATTAAACGTCCACAGCTGACCCCTCACCAGGGGAACACAAATAAAATTACACCACAGAACATCCAATCCTGCCTAGGTAAAGTTCAGGCTAAACGGGAACAGATACCATTCTGGTTGGCACAAAAAATCACCCAAATAGAGGCGGTGTTTCCTGACACCACCCCGCTAGAAAAACACAGGATTCTGACTATATGTCTCCCAATGGGAATCGCACCACACATTGAGGACTGTGACACTTGGGGTACAGTCTTTGCTTCCATCTACACAAAAACGCACGGTATTCCATCCATTTCGGTAATACCAGATGTGCTAAAACAAATTCAAGATGAATATGGTCCAGAACCTGCTTTAACTCTTGGTATGAAATTACTGAAAGACTTCAAGCAGGTCTCGGCTATACTATTAGCCAACATAAAAGGTGAAGCAGCAAACGTGGCGATCCGCCAGAGGTTAAAAGAGACAGATATAGCAGACCAACCAGCTGAAATTGCCAGAATCATAGAAAAATCCTACGAGGAACTAGGTAGAGATAGTTTAGGTGGAATACCAGAAAAACCGCAACTGACTGAAAGTCCTGAAAAAATATTTTTTTATAATAATTCACCAAAAAAGAACTGGGATGGAAACAAACAATCCAATCCTAAAGAAAAGAAATTCCAGTCCCGAGGAAGGTCTCCTAGGCGAAGGGAGAAATCTCCGAACCAGAGACACAGGTCACCCCAGAGTGACCCCTCTGGGAAAAGATATAACCTTAGAAATAGGGATAATATATAAAAGCCTGATAGATATCAAGACATTGATACACGTCCCTCTCAATCTTTTCAGAATTCCTCGCAGAAATCGGAAAGAAGAGGACGATCAGAACAAAGAGAAGAGCACGCCAAGTCCAAAGACAAGGAACCTGCTCAACTAAAAAAGAAATTACAATTTCCAAAAAAGAAGGTAGCCAGTATCAAGGTCATTAACAATGCCGAGAATACTGAGGACACAGCTGAAAAACGGAGAGTGGGCTCAGACAATGCTAGACAGCGCAGCAGAAGTGAGCATAGCTCGCAAAGTCCTTATGAATCATCTGGAGACAGTGGACACGAATGAATATCTTCAAGTGGAAACTGCAGACACCAGGTGGGTGGGTCAAACATCTAATAAGTGTCCAACGTAGTCTAAATAACTTGCCAAGAAATTCTCTGAAGGGATTCAGTCCGTACGAATTATTATTTGGAACTAGAATGATTATCTCTGACCTCGACAGTCAGACTTCAGTGGTTAAAGAAAAAAGCTTTGATGTCAAAGACCGTTTGGCTATTTTGCAGGACTTAAACAAAACAAGAAAAGACCTGAGCAACATACAGTTGAAACAACAGCCAACAACCACTGAAGAATCACCACCTGTCCCAGCAAGACCTGTCTGGATTCCAAAAGTCGGGGATCTAGTCAGGGAGAAGATCGCGGTAAAGAAGGAATTTGGGCCTTCTTACAGAAAAGCAGTTGCTGTCTTGTCTGTCAACGGGACAAGATCAGTAGTACTACCGCCACTTGCTGGTAAAAAGGAGAACCGAGTTGTATCCATCGACCTGGTAAAACCACAACATGTGGCCGATAACAAACAGTAGGCCAAGTGGACTCCCAATGAGTAGCAGAACACCAAGGTTTGCTACCAGTACAGAGGTCCTATCAAAGAGGCTCATCACATTCGAAACGCCTACAGAAGAACAACAAGGACTATGCAACAATGCAATAGAACTCAGACCTCTGAAAACCCAAATAAAAACATTTAGCAGAGACACACCAATCTACAGTGAAGTACCAAGTGAAGATGCAAGAAACAGAAATCCTGAAGCAATTGGAACAATTGACAGAACTGCATCCGGATACTTCATAAACTTCGATGATTCGTTTGAAGGCTTCAGTGAATCAAAGACACAGCCATCATCAAAAACCTTTAAAGACAAAGCTAAAGAACTTTTGAAACAACTGAAAGAAACATTTCTGTTTTCTCCATGGATTGAATTTTGGGTGGGTTTTGGTGCATTCATCCTCATACTTTGGCTCATCATGGTATTAACTTTGGGACGCTTCATTGAGGGAAAATATGCTAAAATGGACACAGCAAGTCAGAACATCAACTTGATCCTCAAACCACAAACATCCTCACACGTCGAGAAAAGAGAACTTTCTTCAGCCAACTTCACAGCCAATCCTATACCGGGTGGGGTAGCATGGGACAACACTGACTATGAAATTTATGGTCCGGTCGAGATCCTGAAATATCCACACCAAATTAAGATCTCCTTGAGTGACTTTGTGAAACCGAACTCATTTGCTGATGATTGGGACTTCGAAAGCATTAATAATATGGTGTCTGATTTAGTAATGTCTGCTAAATTTACCAAACATGATTATTTGCAAGGTTCTACAAATTATGATAGTATGTATTGCTATAACCACTATGGTAACCATTTTCTACATAAATCTGCACAGCCTAGAAATGTTTTAAATTATAATCAATGGGAACATTGTGCTACACCTCCAAAAGGGAGCTCAAGAACCGTTTACGACAAATATTCATATTTTTCAGGTTTTAACACAAGTAATGCTGAAACATTTTATTTTAAATTGTCAAACAAGACAGGGATGAAAACTATGATAACCAACACAAAATTGATATATTCAGATTCATTCTTCGAAAAAATGAATACTTTTGGATTTGATTATTGGGACAAAAATGTTGATTTGAAAAGTGTTTGGGGTACAAAAGAATGGCAAGTACAGGGTTTAGAAGCTTTGTTTAGAGCCTGCATGATCCCAGAACAAATGATATTTTTAAATGACACTGTTCAACAAACCACCTGTCTTGGCTTAGCCAAAATCAAAGATTTAAATAAACTGTCTATTGCAAAGCCAACAATGTTTAGCAACACTTCTACAGATGAAGAGATAGACGTAAACCATATTTTAAACCAAAACAGAACACATCCTGATTGGAAACAATGGTTGATCTGGCCCACAGATACTAATAACTGTCAAGACAGATTCCTGAATAAAACACAGGGGTTCAAAATGACCAGGCCAGACCCTAGATATTCCCAAAGACAACACCCAGGGATAATAACCACCTACAGTGTGGGCAAATTATGCCTTCAATGGCTACAAACTTCCACACTGCCTGAAATTAAGCAACACCTAACTTTACTTACTGATGGTGCTGACTTGCGTGATTTCATAATGGGACCACGCAAACAGCGTCAAAAGCGTTTCATAGCAGCCTCTGTATATGCAGCATACAATGAGGCCTGGAAGGTTACTCAAATTGAAACAGCAGAGAGAATACGGGAAATTGACCGTATTAATTTGGAAAAATCACTTTCTGTAGTGGACAATGGGTTAATGACTATGTCCTCCGGAATTTTTTCTTTGGACAGCATTGTGTCTTCAGCAATCGATATATTATCGCAAGACTTACTGTTGCTACAACATGGTCAGTCACAATTGCGTTCTATTGTACAACTTGGCTGGACGTTACAAAATCTGCGTTCAGGTTATGTGCCTTGGCGTTTAATCAACACAACGTCACTATTCCAAATCTTTAACCTTACTGATAGACAAATCAGTATGGCGCAAAAGGGTGCTGATTATACAATCTTGAGCATTGAAAAACTTGAAAGATTACCAGTGACAATGTCTGGCCTGGTCATTTTGAACCCCTGTGTTTTATTCAGGAATCTGTCTTGTCAGTGAATGGATAATCCATGGAATCATAAATATTCCAATCTCAACCTTCAGGTTTCAATACTGCCAAAAATATATACAGGCTGGCATGTACGAGAAATTGGGAAAGGGGTACCTTAAAACAACATGGAACCTGCCCTATTCACATGCATGTGTCAGTAATAAAGGACAGAAAGTGTTTCTTAGTGGCAACAATTGTGTTATGTCACTAAGTGGCACGCTTCTGTGTAACGGAATTAGTTTGCATGGAGCCTGTGAAGGGAATTCATACAACCTTTCATGTCACCAGCAAGGCGCACCTGCAATTGAGATAGAACCATTCTTTCAAAGACTCTATAATGGGAGTTACATTCTAATTGTAGACCGCAGATGTTGTAGTCTTACGCCCGGGACTCCTTATCTAGTAACTACGACTGCGAAGGTCAAGTGCTGTGGACGTTCTTTGTTCCCCAGCTCCTTTCCAGACAGGGAGGCAAGGGCATGGCCCAATTTGAAAATTACTTCTATTCGAATAGATACTTTAAGCAGAATGAAAACAGTGCTTCTTCAGACGCCTACAAGGCTCACGTCATCAAAAGAAACGTATGATCTACAAGTCGCAAGGACGACTGCAGAGATACATACATTATTATCAACGAATTCCCCCGTACATTTCGCGGAAATTCTGAGCGAAATCTTAAATATTTCTGATACCACTGGGGTCTCAAAGGTATTTAAGACAGTATTTTCGATGGCATTAACACCATTCAAAGCCATACTGGGTATTTTTCCAGATTTCGTCCATTCGATTTTTGGCGGACTTCCCCTGATCCTGGGACTAATTGCAGGAATCCTATTCTTAGTCCTTATTTTTCGTTATGGCAACCCATGTCACAGACCAAACTCTCGCGACAATGGAAGAAACTATCCTAGCCATTGGATACCGGGACCGGATATCAAAAATCCTGGGACTCTCCCGGCTTAGAGACCTGAACATGACTTGGTTTCTATCATTTCGACCAATGTGGCAAAGGTGTGTTTTACCTGTATTAAGGTGTCTGCTATGCGGAGAAGAATGCGTGTTAGACACCTGTCTGACGCTACAATCGGATGCGCCAGTGGATGCAGATACACTGTTGGTTCCTACCAAGGTTCACGCTTTGTGCTGCCCTCAAAGGCTGCCAATCCTGATGACGGCATTCGTGGAAGCTTCACCACTACGATTGAAGAGTAGTGAAGTTCAAGATGAAAGCAGCATCGATCAGGTACGACCTTCTGTCAGCAATGCGAATCAGAATGTCAATAGAGACAATCATGCGCACGAATGCATGGTTACACCTATTTCCGACTTAGTGGAACTTTCCCATGAAGCTGTTGACAGTTTTTTCGAAAGCCTAAATGATATGATGTTCTCTCCAGAACAGAAATAGAGACTTTTGAGCAAGCTCGCACACGGCGTTCCCTGAATTCGGCCTTCAACTTTTAAAATAAAGTCACATGAACAATTTCACTCCAGTTCACGGACAGCAATTTTTTCAGCAAGCCCCTAAAATATTTTCCTATATAAATTTTTCGGGACACTAATCTTCTGCTTAAAGTAAGAAACTATTCCTAGAGAACTAAGATTTCTATTTTTAGATACTTTATAAACTTTAGCTGCCCGCTGGTATGTTCATGAATATTTTATTATGTGATGAAATGGTCTCGAAACTTTTTTTCTGTATAGCCATATTAAGAGCCATTTTATGTGTAATTCTCATATACCAAATAGCTATAATGTATACAAATGCGTTTACTTTAGCATTATTATACAGCTTGAGTGCATACAATATATATGACTGCAACTTTTCAGTATATTTGAAAGTTTCAAAATGCATTTATGTATTTTGGGGTGGTAAGGTATACACTATACTCTATAGTATGTTGTACTATGTTATACTATGCATAGATTAGTAAATATGACCATAGTTAGCGTGGAGTGGGTGTCATGTATTCCTATAGGTTCTGAATCGATCCCCCTATTCCTGACCCTATTCTGGTTAAACTAACTATCAAGTTAACTAACAGTCAGCCCATGAGGCAAGAAAAACCCCCATGATGCAGATACCGTTATCTGACGCAGTCACACTACGGCACAGGAACGTGTTATCTGATTAGGTCATAACGCTTGAGATCTAATTAGACAAGCGATATTCCTCCAGCCCCTGATAAGGCATACGACGTTCTCATAACAAATCAAACCGATGACAACCTGGAAAATCCGTGCGGACATTGTTTTGATTTCACAGAGAACTTCAGTAAAAGAATGTGCTAACGAGCAAGTCGTATGACATCTTTATTGACGTATCTATGTCCATCCTTACGTCAATCTCGGCACCTTTAAGGTATAAATATTACCGATCTTGCCCTATGCAAACACACGCGTGGTGACGAGACGGAGCAGCCATACTTGCCGAAGCCCAGAAGCAGAGCAGACCCCGCTGGCAGCAGCCCCGCCTTCCTGACGCGCTGAGAGACGCGCTGCTATCTCCTGCCGAGAGACCCAGCACCGGCGCTTTCGGGTAGCCCTCGCAGGCAGCCTGGAATATCGAGAGCAGAGAAAGAGATACCATTCCTCATTCATCCTAACTTCCAGGTACAGAACTGAATAACCCCTCGCAGAGAATTCTTTAGTTATTCACTTGGCAAAAACAAACTTAACTTAAACTGTAACTTTCTATTCCCGCCCACGCATTAGACTTAGGTCAGGTACACGGGGTAGGCGTATTTAGAAACACCAGTTGAGTACGTTTAGTCAAATGTATATGTGTATGTAAATATATTTTATTCATTTTAAACATCATATGGCTTAGAAACCATATCAATGTTTTTACAGTATTATTTTATACTATTGCTTCTAATGTATGCACTTTACTTAACTATAAGTATTGCAATAATATCGATCCATTTCTCATGTATGAGAAAAGAGACTGATCAATAAATAACACCTTTTTATTGAACACGCCAGTCTCTTCCTTTTCTCTACAATCTGATGAGACTAAGAATGCACGTACTGACTGAGTAAAATAAATTGCCTTTTGTTCACACGACTCTCGAGATTTACTCTTGATTAGGGGAGAGCAAAGTTGTCATGTTCTATGGTTGTCAGAAACTAAATCCCTTCTTGTCTAATCAGGGAAGTTAAGTCCTACTTGAACATTCGAGAAAGTTTCTAGCGAACTCTGAGCTAAGCTGGCGAACCCAAAACTTTAAGTCTAGTATCGACAGTAGTAGACCTAGTTAACGTCTGGTCTAGGCCTTTACTGCTGTAGGTATTATTCCAATGCGCAGAGCCTATTGGGAAGATAGGAACTACACTACAAGGCAAGACCTAAAAAAGGAGTGACAGAAGGTCACACGGATGGCTGGGGTTCAAAGGTCAGTTATGGCTCCAAAATGAGCAGAATAGTCGATCTGGTACCTCTCTGGTACCTCTCAACTGTCTCTATGGTTCCACATTATTCAGCACCTTGAGACCCTCATGGGTATGTAGTGTGTGTGAGAAGTTGGCCTGGTATATGATGTCCACTATTCTAGTGGGTATCTTTCACCAGTCCAAACGACCCTTATTGATGGTAAAATGTTGATTTGAAAAGTGTTTGGGGTACAAAAGAATGGCAAGTACAGGGTTTAGAAGCTTTGTTTAGAGCCTGCATGATCCCAGAACAAATGATATTTTTAAATGACACTGTTCAACAAACCACCTGTCTTGGCTTAGCCAAAATCAAAGATTTAAATAAACTGTCTATTGCAAAGCCAACAATGTTTAGCAACACTTCTACAGATGAAGAGATAGACGTAAACCATTTTTTAAACCAAAACAGAACACATCCTGATTGGAAACAATGGTTGATCTGGCCCACAGATACTAATAACTGTCAAGACAGATTCCTGAATAAAACACAGGGGTTCAAAATGACCAGGCCAGACCCTAGATATTCCCAAAGACAACACCCAGGGATAATAACCACCTACAGTGTGGGCAAATTATGCCTTCAATGGCTACAAACTTCCACACTGCCTGAAATTAAGCAACACCTAACTTTACTTACTGATGGTGCTGACTTGCGTGATTTCATAATGGGACCACGCAAACAGCGTCAAAAGCGTTTCATAGCAGCCTCTGTATATGCAGCATACAATGAGGCCTGGAAGGTTACTCAAATTGAAACAGCAGAGAGAATACGGGAAATTGACCGTATTAATTTGGAAAAATCACTTTCTGTAGTGGACAATGGGTTAATGACTCTGTCCTCCAGAATTTTTTCTTTGGACAGCATTGTGTCTTCAGCAATCGATATATTATCGCAAGACTTACTGTTGCTACAACATGGTCAGTCACAATTGCGTTCTATTGTACAACTTGGCTGGACGTTACAAAATCTGCGTTCAGGTTATGTGCCTTGGCGTTTAATCAACACAACGTCACTATTCCAAATCTTTAACCTTACTGATAGACAAATCAGTATGGCGCAAAAGGGTGCTGATTATACAATCTTGAGCATTGAAAAACTTGAAAGATTACCAGTGACAATGTCAGAACGACCTGTCAGTGAATGGATAATCCATGGAATCATAAATATTCCAATCTCAACCTTCAGGTTTCAATACTGCCAAAAATATATACAGGCTGGCATGTACGAGAAATTGGGAAAGGGGTACCTTAAAACAACATGGAACCTGCCCTATTCACATGCATGTGTCAGTAATAAAGGACAGAAAGTGTTTCTTAGTGGCAACAATTGTGTTATGTCACTAAGTGGCACGCTTCTGTGTAACGGAATTAGTTTGCATGGAGCCTGTGAAGGGAATTCATACAACCTTTCATGTCACCAGCAAGGCGCACCTGCAATTGAGATAGAACCATTCTTTCAAAGACTCTATAATGGGAGTTACATTCTAATTGTAGACCGCAGATGTTGTAGTCTTACGCCCGGGACTCCTTATCTAGTAACTACGACTGCGAAGGTCAAGTGCTGTGGACGTTCTTTGTTCCCCAGCTGCTTTCCAGACAGGGAGGCAAGGGCATGGCCCAATTTGAAAATTACTTCTATTCGAATAGATACTTTAAGCAGAATGAAAACAGTGCTTCTTCAGACGCCTACAAGGCTCACGTCATCAAAAGAAACGTATGATCTACAAGTCGCAAGGACGACTGCAGAGATACATACATTATTATCAACGAATTCCCCCGTACATTTCGCGGAAATTCTGAGCGAAATCTTAAATATTTCTGATACCACTGGGGTCTCAAAGGTATTTAAGACAGTATTTTCGATGGCATTAACACCATTCAAAGCCATACTGGGTATTTTTCCAGATTTCGTCCATTCGATTTTTGGCGGACTTCCCCTGATCCTGGGACTAATTGCAGGAATCCTATTCTTAGTCCTTATTTTTCGTTATGGCAACCCATGTCACAGACCAAACTCTCTCGACAATGGAAGAAACTATCCTAGCCATTGGATACCGGGACCGGATATCAAAAATCCTGGGACTCTCCCGGCTTAGAGACCTGAACATGACTTGGTTTCTATCATTTCGACCAATGTGGCAAAGGTGTGTTTTACCTGTATTAAGGTGCCTGCTATGCGGAGAAGAATGCGTGTTAGACACCTGTCTGACGCTACAATCGGATGCGCCAGTGGATGCAGATACACTGTTGGTTCCTACCAAGGTTCACGCTTTGTGCTGCCCTCAAAGGCTGCCAATCCTGATGACGGCATTCGTGGAAGCTTCACCACTACGATTGAAGAGTAGTGAAGTTCAAGATGAAAGCAGCATCGATCAGGTACGACCTTCTGTCAGCAATGCGAATCAGAATGTCAATAGAGACAATCATGCGCACGAATGCATGGTTACACCTATTTCCGACTTAGTGGAACTTTCCCATGAAGCTGTTGACAGTTTTTTCGAAAGCCTAAATGATATGATGTTCTCTCCAGAACAGAAATAGAGACTTTTGAGCAAGCTCGCACACGGCGTTCCCTGAATTCGGCCTTCAACTTTTAAAATAAAGTCACATGAACAATTTCACTCCAGTTCACGGACAGCAATTTTTTCAGCAAGCCCCTAAAATATTTTCCTATATAAATTTTTCGGGACACTAATCTTCTGCTTAAAGTAAGAAACTATTCCTAGAGAACTAAGATTTCTATTTTTAGATACTTTATAAACTTTAGCTGCCCGCTGGTATGTTCATGAATATTTTATTATGTGATGAAATGGTCTCGAAACTTTTTTTCTGTATAGCCATATTAAGAGCCATTTCATGTGTAATTCTCATATACCAAATAGCTATAATGTATACAAATGCGTTTACTTTAGCATTATTATACAGCTTGAGTGCATACAATATATATGACTGCAACTTTTCAGTATATTTGAAAGTTTCAAAATGCATTTATGTATTTTGGGGTGGTAAGGTATACACTATACTCTATAGTATGTTGTACTATGTTATACTATGCATAGATTAGTAAATATGACCATAGTTAGCGTGGAGTGGGTGTCATGTATTCCTATAGGTTCTGAATCGATCCCCCTATTCCTGACCCTATTCTGGTTAAACTAACTATCAAGTTAACTAACAGTCAGCCCATGAGGCAAGAAAAACCCCCATGATGCAGATACCGTTATCTGACGCAGTCACACTACGGCACAGGAACGTGTTATCTGATTAGGTCATAACGCTTGAGATCTAATTAGACAAGCGATATTCCTCCAGCCCCTGATAAGGCATACGACGTTCTCATAACAAATCAAACCGATGACAACCTGGAAAATCCGTGCGGACATTGTTTTGATTTCACAGAGAACTTCAGTAAAAGAATGTGCTAACGAGCAAGTCGTATGACATCTTTATTGACGTATCTATGTCCATCCTTACGTCAATCTCGGCACCTTTAAGGTATAAATATTACCGATCTTGCCCTATGCAAACACACGCGTGGTGACGAGACGGAGCAGCCATACTTGCCGAAGCCCAGAAGCAGAGCAGACCCCGCTGGCAGCAGCCCCGCCTTCCTGACGCGCTGAGAGACGCGCTGCTATCTCCTGCCGAGAGACCCAGCACCGGCGCTTTCGGGTAGCCCTCGCAGGCAGCCTGGAATATCGAGAGCAGAGAAAGAGATACCATTCCTCATTCATCCTAACTTCCAGGTACAGAACTGAATAACCCCTCGCAGAGAATTCTTTAGTTATTCACTTGGCAAAAACAAACTTAACTTAAACTGTAACTTTCTATTCCCGCCCACGCATTAGACTTAGGTCAGGTACACGGGGTAGGCGTATTTAGAAACACCAGTTGAGTACGTTTAGTCAAATGTATATGTGTATGTAAATATATTTTATTCATTTTAAACATCATATGGCTTAGAAACCATATCAATGTTTTTACAGTATTATTTTATACTATTGCTTCTAATGTATGCACTTTACTTAACTATAAGTATTGCAATAATATCGATCCATTTCTCATGTATGAGAAAAGAGACTGATCAATAAATAACACCTTTTTATTGAACACGCCAGTCTCTTCCTTTTCTCTACAATCTGATGAGACTAAGAATGCACGTACTGACTGAGTAAAATAAATTGCCTTTTGTTCACACGACTCTCGAGATTTACTCTTGATTAGGGGAGAGCAAAGTTGTCATGTTCTATGGTTGTCAGAAACTAAATCCCTTCTTGTCTAATCAGGGAAGTTAAGTCCTACTTGAACATTCGAGAAAGTTTCTAGCGAACTCTGAGCTAAGCTGGCGAACCCAAAACTTTAAGTCTAGTATCGACAGTAGTAGACCTAGTTAACGTCTGGTCTAGGCCTTTACTGCTGTAGGTATTATTCCAATGCGCAGAGCCTATTGGGAAGATAGGAACTACACTACAAGGCAAGACCTAAAAAAGGAGTGACAGAAGGTCACACGGATGGCTGGGGTTCAAAGGTCAGTTATGGCTCCAAAATGAGCAGAATAGTCGATCTGGTACCTCTCTGGTACCTCTCAACTGTCTCTATGGTTCCACATTATTCAGCGCCTTGAGACCCTCATGGGTATGTAGTGTGTGTGAGAAGTTGGCCTGGTATATGATGTCCACTATTCTAGTGGGTATCTTTCACCAGTCCAAACGACCCTTATTGATGGTAAAATGTTGATTTGAAAAGTGTTTGGGGTACAAAAGAATGGCAAGTACAGGGTTTAGAAGCTTTGTTTAGAGCCTGCATGATCCCAGAACAAATGATATTTTTAAATGACACTGTTCAACAAACCACCTGTCTTGGCTTAGCCAAAATCAAAGATTTAAATAAACTGTCTATTGCAAAGCCAACAATGTTTAGCAACACTTCTACAGATGAAGAGATAGACGTAAACCATATTTTAAACCAAAACAGAACACATCCTGATTGGAAACAATGGTTGATCTGGCCCACAGATACTAATAACTGTCAAGACAGATTCCTGAATAAAACACAGGGGTTCAAAATGACCAGGCCAGACCCTAGATATTCCCAAAGACAACACCCAGGGATAATAACCACCTACAGTGTGGGCAAATTATGCCTTCAATGGCTACAAACTTCCACACTGCCTGAAATTAAGCAACACCTAACTTTACTTACTGATGGTGCTGACTTGCGTGATTTCATAATGGGACCACGCAAACAGCGTCAAAAGCGTTTCATAGCAGCCTCTGTATATGCAGCATACAATGAGGCCTGGAAGGTTACTCAAATTGAAACAGCAGAGAGAATACGGGAAATTGACCGTATTAATTTGGAAAAATCACTTTCTGTAGTGGACAATGGGTTAATGACTCTGTCCTCCAGAATTTTTTCTTTGGACAGCATTGTGTCTTCAGCAATCGATATATTATCGCAAGACTTACTGTTGCTACAACATGGTCAGTCACAATTGCGTTCTATTGTACAACTTGGCTGGACGTTACAAAATCTGCGTTCAGGTTATGTGCCTTGGCGTTTAATCAACACAACGTCACTATTCCAAATCTTTAACCTTACTGATAGACAAATCAGTATGGCGCAAAAGGGTGCTGATTATACAATCTTGAGCATTGAAAAACTTGAAAGATTACCAGTGACAATGTCAGAACGACCTGTCAGTGAATGGATAATCCATGGAATCATAAATATTCCAATCTCAACCTTCAGGTTTCAATACTGCCAAAAATATATACAGGCTGGCATGTACGAGAAATTGGGAAAGGGGTACCTTAAAACAACATGGAACCTGCCCTATTCACATGCATGTGTCAGTAATAAAGGACAGAAAGTGTTTCTTAGTGGCAACAATTGTGTTATGTCACTAAGTGGCACGCTTCTGTGTAACGGAATTAGTTTGCATGGAGCCTGTGAAGGGAATTCATACAACCTTTCATGTCACCAGCAAGGCGCACCTGCAATTGAGATAGAACCATTCTTTCAAAGACTCTATAATGGGAGTTACATTCTAATTGTAGACCGCAGATGTTGTAGTCTTACGCCCGGGACTCCTTATCTAGTAACTACGACTGCGAAGGTCAAGTGCTGTGGACGTTCTTTGTTCCCCAGCTGCTTTCCAGACAGGGAGGCAAGGGCATGGCCCAATTTGAAAATTACTTCTATTCGAATAGATACTTTAAGCAGAATGAAAACAGTGCTTCTTCAGACGCCTACAAGGCTCACGTCATCAAAAGAAACGTATGATCTACAAGTCGCAAGGACGACTGCAGAGATACATACATTATTATCAACGAATTCCCCCGTACATTTCGCGGAAATTCTGAGCGAAATCTTAAATATTTCTGATACCACTGGGGTCTCAAAGGTATTTAAGACAGTATTTTCGATGGCATTAACACCATTCAAAGCCATACTGGGTATTTTTCCAGATTTCGTCCATTCGATTTTTGGCGGACTTCCCCTGATCCTGGGACTAATTGCAGGAATCCTATTCTTAGTCCTTATTTTTCGTTATGGCAACCCATGTCACAGACCAAACTCTCTCGACAATGGAAGAAACTATCCTAGCCATTGGATACCGGGACCGGATATCAAAAATCCTGGGACTCTCCCGGCTTAGAGACCTGAACATGACTTGGTTTCTATCATTTCGACCAATGTGGCAAAGGTGTGTTTTACCTGTATTAAGGTGCCTGCTATGCGGAGAAGAATGCGTGTTAGACACCTGTCTGACGCTACAATCGGATGCGCCAGTGGATGCAGATACACTGTTGGTTCCTACCAAGGTTCACGCTTTGTGCTGCCCTCAAAGGCTGCCAATCCTGATGACGGCATTCGTGGAAGCTTCACCACTACGATTGAAGAGTAGTGAAGTTCAAGATGAAAGCAGCATCGATCAGGTACGACCTTCTGTCAACAATGCGAATCAGAATGTCAATAGAGACAATCATGCGCACGAATGCATGGTTACACCTATTTCCGACTTAGTGGAACTTTCCCATGAAGCTGTTGACAGTTTTTTCGAAAGCCTAAATGATATGATGTTCTCTCCAGAACAGAAATAGAGACTTTTGAGCAAGCTCGCACACGGCGTTCCCTGAATTCGGCCTTCAACTTTTAAAATAAAGTCACATGAACAATTTCACTCCAGTTCACGGACAGCAATTTTTTCAGCAAGCCCCTAAAATATTTTCCTATATAAATTTTTCGGGACACTAATCTTCTGCTTAAAGTAAGAAACTATTCCTAGAGAACTAAGATTTCTATTTTTAGATACTTTATAAACTTTAGCTGCCCGCTGGTATGTTCATGAATATTTTATTATGTGATGAAATGGTCTCGAAACTTTTTTTCTGTATAGCCATATTAAGAGCCATTTCATGTGTAATTCTCATATACCAAATAGCTATAATGTATACAAATGCGTTTACTTTAGCATTATTATACAGCTTGAGTGCATACAATATATATGACTGCAACTTTTCAGTATATTTGAAAGTTTCAAAATGCATTTATGTATTTTGGGGTGGTAAGGTATACACTATACTCTATAGTATGTTGTACTATGTTATACTATGCATAGATTAGTAAATATGACCATAGTTAGCGTGGAGTGGGTGTCATGTATTCCTATAGGTTCTGAATCGATCCCCCTATTCCTGACCCTATTCTGGTTAAACTAACTATCAAGTTAACTAACAGTCAGCCCATGAGGCAAGAAAAACCCCCATGATGCAGATACCGTTATCTGACGCAGTCACACTACGGCACAGGAACGTGTTATCTGATTAGGTCATAACGCTTGAGATCTAATTAGACAAGCGATATTCCTCCAGCCCCTGATAAGGCATACGACGTTCTCATAACAAATCAAACCGATGACAACCTGGAAAATCCGTGCGGACATTGTTTTGATTTCACAGAGAACTTCAGTAAAAGAATGTGCTAACGAGCAAGTCGTATGACATCTTTATTGACGTATCTATGTCCATCCTTACGTCAATCTCGGCACCTTTAAGGTATAAATATTACCGATCTTGCCCTATGCAAACACACGCGTGGTGACGAGACGGAGCAGCCATACTTGCCGAAGCCCAGAAGCAGAGCAGACCCCGCTGGCAGCAGCCCCGCCTTCCTGACGCGCTGAGAGACGCGCTGCTATCTCCTGCCGAGAGACCCAGCACCGGCGCTTTCGGGTAGCCCTCGCAGGCAGCCTGGAATATCGAGAGCAGAGAAAGAGATACCATTCCTCATTCATCCTAACTTCCAGGTACAGAACTGAATAACCCCTCGCAGAGAATTCTTTAGTTATTCACTTGGCAAAAACAAACTTAACTTAAACTGTAACTTTCTATTCCCGCCCACGCATTAGACTTAGGTCAGGTACACGGGGTAGGCGTATTTAGAAACACCAGTTGAGTACGTTTAGTCAAATGTATATGTGTATGTAAATATATTTTATTCATTTTAAACATCATATGGCTTAGAAACCATATCAATGTTTTTACAGTATTATTTTATACTATTGCTTCTAATGTATGCACTTTACTTAACTATAAGTATTGCAATAATATCGATCCATTTCTCATGTATGAGAAAAGAGACTGATCAATAAATAACACCTTTTTATTGAACACGCCAGTCTCTTCCTTTTCTCTACAATCTGATGAGACTAAGAATGCACGTACTGACTGAGTAAAATAAATTGCCTTTTGTTCACACGACTCTCGAGATTTACTCTTGATTAGGGGAGAGCAAAGTTGTCATGTTCTATGGTTGTCAGAAACTAAATCCCTTCTTGTCTAATCAGGGAAGTTAAGTCCTACTTGAACATTCGAGAAAGTTTCTAGCGAACTCTGAGCTAAGCTGGCGAACCCAAAACTTTAAGTCTAGTATCGACAGTAGTAGACCTAGTTAACGTCTGGTCTAGGCCTTTACTGCTGTAGGTATTATTCCAATGCGCAGAGCCTATTGGGAAGATAGGAACTACACTACAAGGCAAGACCTAAAAAAGGAGTGACAGAAGGTCACACGGATGGCTGGGGTTCAAAGGTCAGTTATGGCTCCAAAATGAGCAGAATAGTCGATCTGGTACCTCTCTGGTACCTCTCAACTGTCTCTATGGTTCCACATTATTCAGCGCCTTGAGACCCTCATGGGTATGTAGTGTGTGTGAGAAGTTGGCCTGGTATATGATGTCCACTATTCTAGTGGGTATCTTTCACCAGTCCAAACGACCCTTATTGATGGTAAAATGTTGATTTGAAAAGTGTTTGGGGTACAAAAGAATGGCAAGTACAGGGTTTAGAAGCTTTGTTTAGAGCCTGCATGATCCCAGAACAAATGATATTTTTAAATGACACTGTTCAACAAACCACCTGTCTTGGCTTAGCCAAAATCAAAGATTTAAATAAACTGTCTATTGCAAAGCCAACAATGTTTAGCAACACTTCTACAGATGAAGAGATAGACGTAAACCATATTTTAAACCAAAACAGAACACATCCTGATTGGAAACAATGGTTGATCTGGCCCACAGATACTAATAACTGTCAAGACAGATTCCTGAATAAAACACAGGGGTTCAAAATGACCAGGCCAGACCCTAGATATTCCCAAAGACAACACCCAGGGATAATAACCACCTACAGTGTGGGCAAATTATGCCTTCAATGGCTACAAACTTCCACACTGCCTGAAATTAAGCAACACCTAACTTTACTTACTGATGGTGCTGACTTGCGTGATTTCATAATGGGACCACGCAAACAGCGTCAAAAGCGTTTCATAGCAGCCTCTGTATATGCAGCATACAATGAGGCCTGGAAGGTTACTCAAATTGAAACAGCAGAGAGAATACGGGAAATTGACCGTATTAATTTGGAAAAATCACTTTCTGTAGTGGACAATGGGTTACTGACGTTGTCCTCCAGAATTTTTTCTTTGGACAGCATTGTGTCTTCAGCAATCGATATATTATCGCAAGACTTACTGTTGCTACAACATGGTCAGTCACAATTGCGTTCTATTGTACAACTTGGCTGGACGTTACAAAATCTGCGTTCAGGTTATGTGCCTTGGCGTTTAATCAACACAACGTCACTATTCCAAATCTTTAACCTTACTGATAGACAAATCAGTATGGCGCAAAAGGGTGCTGATTATACAATCTTGAGCATTGAAAAACTTGAAAGATTACCAGTGACAATGTCAGAACGACCTGTCAGTGAATGGATAATCCATGGAATCATAAATATTCCAATCTCAACCTTCAGGTTTCAATACTGCCAAAAATATATACAGGCTGGCATGTACGAGAAATTGGGAAAGGGGTACCTTAAAACAACATGGAACCTGCCCTATTCACATGCATGTGTCAGTAATAAAGGACAGAAAGTGTTTCTTAGTGGCAACAATTGTGTTATGTCACTAAGTGGCACGCTTCTGTGTAACGGAATTAGTTTGCATGGAGCCTGTGAAGGGAATTCATACAACCTTTCATGTCACCTGCAAGGCGCACCTGCAATTGAGATAGAACCATTCTTTCAAAGACTCTATAATGGGAGTTACATTCTAATTGTAGACCGCAGATGTTGTAGTCTTACGCCCGGGACTCCTTATCTAGTAACTACGACTGCGAAGGTCAAGTGCTGTGGACGTTCTTTGTTCCCCAGCTCCTTTCCAGACAGGGAGGCAAGGGCATGGCCCAATTTGAAAATTACTTCTATTCGAATAGATACTTTAAGCAGAATGAAAACAGTGCTTCTTCAGACGCCTACAAGGCTCACGTCATCAAAAGAAACGTATGATCTACAAGTCGCAAGGACGACTGCAGAGATACATACATTATTATCAACGAATTCCCCCGTACATTTCGCGGAAATTCTGAGCGAAATCTTAAATATTTCTGATACCACTGGGGTCTCAAAGGTATTTAAGACAGTATTTTCGATGGCATTAACACCATTCAAAGCCATACTGGGTATTTTTCCAGATTTCGTCCATTCGATTTTTGGCGGACTTCCCCTGATCCTGGGACTAATTGCAGGAATCCTATTCTTATTCCTTATTTTTCGTTATGGCAACCCATGTCACAGACCAAACTCTCTCGACAATGGAAGAAACTATCCTAGCCATTGGATACCGGGACCGGATATCAAAAATCCTGGGACTCTCCCGGCTTAGAGACCTGAACATGACTTGGTTTCTATCATTTCGACCAATGTGGCAAAGGTGTGTTTTACCTGTATTAAGGTGCCTGCTATGCGGAGAAGAATGCGTGTTAGACACCTGTCTGACGCTACAATCGGATGCGCCAGTGGATGCAGATACACTGTTGGTTCCTACCAAGGTTCACGCTTTGTGCTGCCCTCAAAGGCTGCCAATCCTGATGACGGCATTCGTGGAAGCTTCACCACTACGATTGAAGAGTAGTGAAGTTCAAGATGAAAGCAGCATCGATCAGGTACGACCTTCTGTCAGCAATGCGAATCAGAATGTCAATAGAGACAAATCATGCGCACGAATGCATGGTTACACCTATTTCCGACTTAGTGGAACTTTCCCATGAAGCTGTTGACAGTTTTTTCGAAAGCCTAAATGATATGATGTTCTCTCCAGAACAGAAATAGAGACTTTTGAGCAAGCTCGCACACGGCGTTCCCTGAATTCGGCCTTCAACTTTTAAAATAAAGTCACATGAACAATTTCACTCCAGTTCACGGACAGCAATTTTTTCAGCAAGCCCCTAAAATATTTTCCTATATAAATTTTTCGGGACACTAATCTTCTGCTTAAAGTAAGAAACTATTCCTAGAGAACTAAGATTTCTATTTTTAGATACGTTATAAACTTTAGCTGCCCGCTGGTATGTTCATGAATATTTTATTATGTGATGAAATGGTCTCGAAACTTTTTTTCTGTATAGCCATATTAAGAGCCATTTCATGTGTAATTCTCATATACCAAATAGCTATAATGTATACAAATGCGTTTACTTTAGCATTATTATACAGCTTGAGTGCATACAATATATATGACTGCAACTTTTCAGTATATTTGAAAGTTTCAAAATGCATTTATGTATTTTGGGGTGGTAAGGTATACACTATACTCTATAGTATGTTGTACTATGTTATACTATGCATAGATTAGTAAATATGACCATAGTTAGCGTGGAGTGGGTGTCATGTATTCCTATAGGTTCTGAATCGATCCCCCTATTCCTGACCCTATTCTGGTTAAACTAACTATCAAGTTAACTAACAGTCAGCCCATGAGGCAAGAAAAACCCCCATGATGCAGATACCGTTATCTGACGCAGTCACACTACGGCACAGGAACGTGTTATCTGATTAGGTCATAACGCTTGAGATCTAATTAGACAAGCGATATTCCTCCAGCCCCTGATAAGGCATACGACGTTCTCATAACAAATCAAACCGATGACAACCTGGAAAATCCGTGCGGACATTGTTTTGATTTCACAGAGAACTTCAGTAAAAGAATGTGCTAACGAGCAAGTCGTATGACATCTTTATTGACGTATCTATGTCCATCCTTACGTCAATCTCGGCACCTTTAAGGTATAAATATTACCGATCTTGCCCTATGCAAACACACGCGTGGTGACGAGACGGAGCAGCCATACTTGCCGAAGCCCAGAAGCAGAGCAGACCCCGCTGGCAGCAGCCCCGTCTTCCTGACGCGCTGAGAGACGCGCTGCTATCTCCTGCCGAGAGACCCAGCACCGGCGCTTTCGGGTAGCCCTCGCAGGCAGCCTGGAATATCGAGAGCAGAGAAAGAGATACCATTCCTCATTCATCCTAACTTCCAGGTACAGAACTGAATAACCCCTCGCAGAGAATTCTTTAGTTATTCACTTGGCAAAAACAAACTTATCTTAAACTGTAACTTTCTATTCCCGCCCACGCATTAGACTTAGGTCAGGTACACGGGGTAGGCGTATTTAGAAACACCAGTTGAGTACGTTTAGTCAAATGTATATGTGTATGTAAATATATTTTATTCATTTTAAACATCATATGGCTTAGAAACCATATCAATGTTTTTACAGTATTATTTTATACTATTGCTTCTAATGTATGCACTTTACTTAACTATAAGTATTGCAATAATATCGATCCATTTCTCATGTATGAGAAAAGAGACTGATCAATAAATAACACCTTTTTATTGAACACGCCAGTCTCTTCCTTTTCTCTACAATCTGATGAGACTAAGAATGCACGTACTGACTGAGTAAAATAAATTGCCTTTTGTTCACACGACTCTCGAGATTTACTCTTGATTAGGGGAGAGCAAAGTTGTCATGTTCTATGGTTGTCAGAAACTAAATCCCTTCTTGTCTAATCAGGGAAGTTAAGTCCTACTTGAACATTCGAGAAAGTTTCTAGCGAACTCTGAGCTAAGCTGGCGAACCCAAAACTTTAAGTCTAGTATCGACAGTAGTAGACCTAGTTAACGTCTGGTCTAGGCCTTTACTGCTGTAGGTATTATTGCAATGCGCAGAGCCTATTGGGAAGATAGGAACTACACTACAAGGCAAGACCTAAAAAAGGAGTGACAGAAGGTCACACGGATGGCTGGGGTTCAAAGGTCAGTTATGGCTCCAAAATGAGCAGAATAGTCGATCTGGTACCTCTCTGGTACCTCTCAACTGTCTCTATGGTTCCACATTATTCAGCGCCTTGAGACCCTCATGGGTATGTAGTGTGTGTGAGAAGTTGGCCTGGTATATGATGTCCACTATTCTAGTGGGTATCTTTCACCAGTCCAAACGACCCTTATTGATGGTAAAATGTTGATTTGAAAAGTGTTTGGGGTACAAAAGAATGGCAAGTACAGGGTTTAGAAGCTTTGTTTAGAGCCTGCATGATCCCAGAACAAATGATATTTTTAAATGACACTGTTCAACAAACCACCTGTCTTGGCTTAGCCAAAATCAAAGATTTAAATAAACTGTCTATTGCAAAGCCAACAATGTTTAGCAACACTTCTACAGATGAAGAGATAGACGTAAACCATATTTTAAACCAAAACAGAACACATCCTGATTGGAAACAATGGTTGATCTGGCCCACAGATACTAATAACTGTCAAGACAGATTCCTGAATAAAACACAGGGGTTCAAAATGACCAGGCCAGACCCTAGATATTCCCAAAGACAACACCCAGGGATAATAACCACCTACAGTGTGGGCAAATTATGCCTTCAATGGCTACAAACTTCCACACTGCCTGAAATTAAGCAACACCTAACTTTACTTACTGATGGTGCTGACTTGCGTGATTTCATAATGGGACCACGCAAACAGCGTCAAAAGCGTTTCATAGCAGCCTCTGTATATGCAGCATACAATGAGGCCTGGAAGGTTACTCAAATTGAAACAGCAGAGAGAATACGGGAAATTGACCGTATTAATTTGGAAAAATCACTTTCTGTAGTGGACAATGGGTTAATGACTCTGTCCTCCAGAATTTTTTCTTTGGACAGCATTGTGTCTTCAGCAATCGATATATTATCGCAAGACTTACTGTTGCTACAACATGGTCAGTCACAATTGCGTTCTATTGTACAACTTGGCTGGACGTTACAAAATCTGCGTTCAGGTTATGTGCCTTGGCGTTTAATCAACACAACGTCACTATTCCAAATCTTTAACCTTACTGATAGACAAATCAGTATGGCGCAAAAGGGTGCTGATTATACAATCTTGAGCATTGAAAAACTTGAAAGATTACCAGTGACAATGTCAGAACGACCTGTCAGTGAATGGATAATCCATGGAATCATAAATATTCCAATCTCAACCTTCAGGTTTCAATACTGCCAAAAATATATACAGGCTGGCATGTACGAGAAATTGGGAAAGGGGTACCTTAAAACAACATGGAACCTGCCCTATTCACATGCATGTGTCAGTAATAAAGGACAGAAAGTGTTTCTTAGTGGCAACAATTGTGTTATGTCACTAAGTGGCACGCTTCTGTGTAACGGAATTAGTTTGCATGGAGCCTGTGAAGGGAATTCATACAACCTTTCATGTCACCAGCAAGGCGCACCTGCAATTGAGATAGAACCATTCTTTCAAAGACTCTATAATGGGAGTTACATTCTAATTGTAGACCGCAGATGTTGTAGTCTTACGCCCGGGACTCCTTATCTAGTAACTACGACTGCGAAGGTCAAGTGCTGTGGACGTTCTTTGTTCCCCAGCTCCTTTCCAGACAGGGAGGCAAGGGCATGGCCCAATTTGAAAATTACTTCTATTCGAATAGATACTTTAAGCAGAATGAAAACAGTGCTTCTTCAGACGCCTACAAGGCTCACGTCATCAAAAGAAACGTATGATCTACAAGTCGCAAGGACGACTGCAGAGATACATACATTATTATCAACGAATTCCCCCGTACATTTCGCGGAAATTCTGAGCGAAATCTTAAATATTTCTGATACCACTGGGGTCTCAAAGGTATTTAAGACAGTATTTTCGATGGCATTAACACCATTCAAAGCCATACTGGGTATTTTTCCAGATTTCGTCCATTCGATTTTTGGCGGACTTCCCCTGATCCTGGGACTAATTGCAGGAATCCTATTCTTAGTCCTTATTTTTCGTTATGGCAACCCATGTCACAGACCAAACTCTCGCGACAATGGAAGAAACTATCCTAGCCATTGGATACCGGGACCGGATATCAAAAATCCTGGGACTCTCCCGGCTTAGAGACCTGAACATGACTTGGTTTCTATCATTTCGACCAATGTGGCAAAGGTGTGTTTTACCTGTATTAAGGTGTCTGCTATGCGGAGAAGAATGCGTGTTAGACACCTGTCTGACGCTACAATCGGATGCGCCAGTGGATGCAGATACACTGTTGGTTCCTACCAAGGTTCACGCTTTGTGCTGCCCTCAAAGGCTGCCAATCCTGATGACGGCATTCGTGGAAGCTTCACCACTACGATTGAAGAGTAGTGAAGTTCAAGATGAAAGCAGCATCGATCAGGTACGACCTTCTGTCAACAATGCGAATCAGAATGTCAATAGAGACAATCATGCGCACGAATGCATGGTTACACCTATTTCCGACTTAGTGGAACTTTCCCATGAAGCTGTTGACAGTTTTTTCGAAAGCCTAAATGATATGATGTTCTCTCCAGAACAGAAATAGAGACTTTTGAGCAAGCTCGCACACGGCGTTCCCTGAATTCGGCCTTCAACTTTTAAAATAAAGTCACATGAACAATTTCACTCCAGTTCACGGACAGCAATTTTTTCAGCAAGCCCCTAAAATATTTTCCTATATAAATTTTTCGGGACACTAATCTTCTGCTTAAAGTAAGAAACTATTCCTAGAGAACTAAGATTTCTATTTTTAGATACTTTATAAACTTTAGCTGCCCGCTGGTATGTTCATGAATATTTTATTATGTGATGAAATGGTCTCGAAACTTTTTTTCTGTATAGCCATATTAAGAGCCATTTCATGTGTAATTCTCATATACCAAATAGCTATAATGTATACAAATGCGTTTACTTTAGCATTATTATACAGCTTGAGTGCATACAATATATATGACTGCAACTTTTCAGTATATTTGAAAGTTTCAAAATGCATTTATGTATTTTGGGGTGGTAAGGTATACACTATACTCTATAGTATGTTGTACTATGTTATACTATGCATAGATTAGTAAATATGACCATAGTTAGCGTGGAGTGGGTGTCATGTATTCCTATAGGTTCTGAATCGATCCCCCTATTCCTGACCCTATTCTGGTTAAACTAACTATCAAGTTAACTAACAGTCAGCCCATGAGGCAAGAAAAACCCCCATGATGCAGATACCGTTATCTGACGCAGTCACACTACGGCACAGGAACGTGTTATCTGATTAGGTCATAACGCTTGAGATCTAATTAGACAAGCGATATTCCTCCAGCCCCTGATAAGGCATACGACGTTCTCATAACAAATCAAACCGATGACAACCTGGAAAATCCGTGCGGACATTGTTTTGATTTCACAGAGAACTTCAGTAAAAGAATGTGCTAACGAGCAAGTCGTATGACATCTTTATTGACGTATCTATGTCCATCCTTACGTCAATCTCGGCACCTTTAAGGTATAAATATTACCGATCTTGCCCTATGCAAACACACGCGTGGTGACGAGACGGAGCAGCCATACTTGCCGAAGCCCAGAAGCAGAGCAGACCCCGCTGGCAGCAGCCCCGCCTTCCTGACGCGCTGAGAGACGCGCTGCTATCTCCTGCCGAGAGACCCAGCACCGGCGCTTTCGGGTAGCCCTCGCAGGCAGCCTGGAATATCGAGAGCAGAGAAAGAGATACCATTCCTCATTCATCCTAACTTCCAGGTACAGAACTGAATAACCCCTCGCAGAGAATTCTTTAGTTATTCACTTGGCAAAAACAAACTTAACTTAAACTGTAACTTTCTATTCCCGCCCACGCATTAGACTTAGGTCAGGTACACGGGGTAGGCGTATTTAGAAACACCAGTTGAGTACGTTTAGTCAAATGTATATGTGTATGTAAATATATTTTATTCATTTTAAACATCATATGGCTTAGAAACCATATCAATGTTTTTACAGTATTATTTTATACTATTGCTTCTAATGTATGCACTTTACTTAACTATAAGTATTGCAATAATATCGATCCATTTCTCATGTATGAGAAAAGAGACTGATCAATAAATAACACCTTTTTATTGAACACGCCAGTCTCTTCCTTTTCTCTACAATCTGATGAGACTAAGAATGCACGTACTGACTGAGTAAAATAAATTGCCTTTTGTTCACACGACTCTCGAGATTTACTCTTGATTAGGGGAGAGCAAAGTTGTCATGTTCTATGGTTGTCAGAAACTAAATCCCTTCTTGTCTAATCAGGGAAGTTAAGTCCTACTTGAACATTCGAGAAAGTTTCTAGCGAACTCTGAGCTAAGCTGGCGAACCCAAAACTTTAAGTCTAGTATCGACAGTAGTAGACCTAGTTAACGTCTGGTCTAGGCCTTTACTGCTGTAGGTATTATTCCAATGCGCAGAGCCTATTGGGAAGATAGGAACTACACTACAAGGCAAGACCTAAAAAAGGAGTGACAGAAGGTCACACGGATGGCTGGGGTTCAAAGGTCAGTTATGGCTCCAAAATGAGCAGAATAGTCGATCTGGTACCTCTCTGGTACCTCTCAACTGTCTCTATGGTTCCACATTATTCAGCGCCTTGAGACCCTCATGGGTATGTAGTGTGTGTGAGAAGTTGGCCTGGTATATGATGTCCACTATTCTAGTGGGTATCTTTCACCAGTCCAAACGACCCTTATTGATGGTAAAATGTTGATTTGAAAAGTGTTTGGGGTACAAAAGAATGGCAAGTACAGGGTTTAGAAGCTTTGTTTAGAGCCTGCATGATCCCAGAACAAATGATATTTTTAAATGACACTGTTCAACAAACCACCTGTCTTGGCTTAGCCAAAATCAAAGATTTAAATAAACTGTCTATTGCAAAGCCAACAATGTTTAGCAACACTTCTACAGATGAAGAGATAGACGTAAACCATATTTTAAACCAAAACAGAACACATCCTGATTGGAAACAATGGTTGATCTGGCCCACAGATACTAATAACTGTCAAGACAGATTCCTGAATAAAACACAGGGGTTCAAAATGACCAGGCCAGACCCTAGATATTCCCAAAGACAACACCCAGGGATAATAACCACCTACAGTGTGGGCAAATTATGCCTTCAATGGCTACAAACTTCCACACTGCCTGAAATTAAGCAACACCTAACTTTACTTACTGATGGTGCTGACTTGCGTGATTTCATAATGGGACCACGCAAACAGCGTCAAAAGCGTTTCATAGCAGCCTCTGTATATGCAGCATACAATGAGGCCTGGAAGGTTACTCAAATTGAAACAGCAGAGAGAATACGGGAAATTGACCGTATTAATTTGGAAAAATCACTTTCTGTAGTGGACAATGGGTTAATGACTCTGTCCTCCAGAATTTTTTCTTTGGACAGCATTGTGTCTTCAGCAATCGATATATTATCGCAAGACTTACTGTTGCTACAACATGGTCAGTCACAATTGCGTTCTATTGTACAACTTGGCTGGACGTTACAAAATCTGCGTTCAGGTTATGTGCCTTGGCGTTTAATCAACACAACGTCACTATTCCAAATCTTTAACCTTACTGATAGACAAATCAGTATGGCGCAAAAGGGTGCTGATTATACAATCTTGAGCATTGAAAAACTTGAAAGATTACCAGTGACAATGTCAGAACGACCTGTCAGTGAATGGATAATCCATGGAATCATAAATATTCCAATCTCAACCTTCAGGTTTCAATACTGCCAAAAATATATACAGGCTGGCATGTACGAGAAATTGGGAAAGGGGTACCTTAAAACAACATGGAACCTGCCCTATTCACATGCATGTGTCAGTAATAAAGGACAGAAAGTGTTTCTTAGTGGCAACAATTGTGTTGTGGCACGCTTCTGTGTAACGGAATTAGTTTGCATGGAGCCTGTGAAGGGAATTCATACAACCTTTCATGTCACCTGCAAGGCGCACCTGCAATTGAGATAGAACCATTCTTTCAAAGACTCTATAATGGGAGTTACATTCTAATTGTAGACCGCAGATGTTGTAGTCTTACGCCCGGGACTCCTTATCTAGTAACTACGACTGCGAAGGTCAAGTGCTGTGGACGTTCTTTGTTCCCCAGCTCCTTTCCAGACAGGGAGGCAAGGGCATGGCCCAATTTGAAAATTACTTCTATTCGAATAGATACTTTAAGCAGAATGAAAACAGTGCTTCTTCAGACGCCTACAAGGCTCACGTCATCAAAAGAAACGTATGATCTACAAGTCGCAAGGACGACTGCAGAGATACATACATTATTATCAACGAATTCCGCCGTACATTTCGCGGAAATTCTGAGCGAAATCTTAAATATTTCTGATACCACTGGGGTCTCAAAGGTATTTAAGACAGTATTTTCGATGGCATTAACACCATTCAAAGCCATACTGGGTATTTTTCCAGATTTCGTCCATTCGATTTTTGGCGGACTTCCCCTGATCCTGGGACTAATTGCAGGAATCCTATTCTTAGTCCTTATTTTTCGTTATGGCAACCCATGTCACAGACCAAACTCTCTCGACAATGGAAGAAACTATCCTAGCCATTGGATACCGGGACCGGATATCAAAAATCCTGGGACTCTCCCGGCTTAGAGACCTGAACATGACTTGGTTTCTATCATTTCGACCAATGTGGCAAAGGTGTGTTTTACCTGTATTAAGGTGCCTGCTATGCGGAGAAGAATGCGTGTTAGACACCTGTCTGACGCTACAATCGGATGCGCCAGTGGATGCAGATACACTGTTGGTTCCTACCAAGGTTCACGCTTTGTGCTGCCCTCAAAGGCTGCCAATCCTGATGACGGCATTCGTGGAAGCTTCACCACTACGATTGAAGAGTAGTGAAGTTCAAGATGAAAGCAGCATCGATCAGGTACGACCTTCTGTCAGCAATGCGAATCAGAATGTCAATAGAGACAATCATGCGCACGAATGCATGGTTACACCTATTTCCGACTTAGTGGAACTTTCCCATGAAGCTGTTGACAGTTTTTTCGAAAGCCTAAATGATATGATGTTCTCTCCAGAACAGAAATAGAGACTTTTGAGCAAGCTCGCACACGGCGTTCCCTGAATTCGGCCTTCAACTTTTAAAATAAAGTCACATGAACAATTTCACTCCAGTTCACGGACAGCAATTTTTTCAGCAAGCCCCTAAAATATTTTCCTATATAAATTTTTCGGGACACTAATCTTCTGCTTAAAGTAAGAAACTATTCCTAGAGAACTAAGATTTCTATTTTTAGATACTTTATAAACTTTAGCTGCCCGCTGGTATGTTCATGAATATTTTATTATGTGATGAAATGGTCTCGAAACTTTTTTTCTGTATAGCCATATTAAGAGCCATTTCATGTGTAATTCTCATATACCAAATAGCTATAATGTATACAAATGCGTTTACTTTAGCATTATTATACAGCTTGAGTGCATACAATATATATGACTGCAACTTTTCAGTATATTTGAAAGTTTCAAAATGCATTTATGTATTTTGGGGTGGTAAGGTATACACTATACTCTATAGTATGTTGTACTATGTTATACTATGCATAGATTAGTAAATATGACCATAGTTAGCGTGGAGTGGGTGTCATGTATTCCTATAGGTTCTGAATCGATCCCCCTATTCCTGACCCTATTCTGGTTAAACTAACTATCAAGTTAACTAACAGTCAGCCCATGAGGCAAGAAAAACCCCCATGATGCAGATACCGTTATCTGACGCAGTCACACTACGGCACAGGAACGTGTTATCTGATTAGGTCATAACGCTTGAGATCTAATTAGACAAGCGATATTCCTCCAGCCCCTGATAAGGCATACGACGTTCTCATAACAAATCAAACCGATGACAACCTGGAAAATCCGTGCGGACATTGTTTTGATTTCACAGAGAACTTCAGTAAAAGAATGTGCTAACGAGCAAGTCGTATGACATCTTTATTGACGTATCTATGTCCATCCTTACGTCAATCTCGGCACCTTTAAGGTATAAATATTACCGATCTTGCCCTATGCAAACACACGCGTGGTGACGAGACGGAGCAGCCATACTTGCCGAAGCCCAGAAGCAGAGCAGACCCCGCTGGCAGCAGCCCCGCCTTCCTGACGCGCTGAGAGACGCGCTGCTATCTCCTGCCGAGAGACCCAGCACCGGCGCTTTCGGGTAGCCCTCGCAGGCAGCCTGGAATATCGAGAGCAGAGAAAGAGATACCATTCCTCATTCATCCTAACTTCCAGGTACAGAACTGAATAACCCCTCGCAGAGAATTCTTTAGTTATTCACTTGGCAAAAACAAACTTAACTTAAACTGTAACTTTCTATTCCCGCCCACGCATTAGACTTAGGTCAGGTACACGGGGTAGGCGTATTTAGAAACACCAGTTGAGTACGTTTAGTCAAATGTATATGTGTATGTAAATATATTTTATTCATTTTAAACATCATATGGCTTAGAAACCATATCAATGTTTTTACAGTATTATTTTATACTATTGCTTCTAATGTATGCACTTTACTTAACTATAAGTATTGCAATAATATCGATCCATTTCTCATGTATGAGAAAAGAGACTGATCAATAAATAACACCTTTTTATTGAACACGCCAGTCTCTTCCTTTTCTCTACAATCTGATGAGACTAAGAATGCACGTACTGACTGAGTAAAATAAATTGCCTTTTGTTCACACGACTCTCGAGATTTACTCTTGATTAGGGGAGAGCAAAGTTGTCATGTTCTATGGTTGTCAGAAACTAAATCCCTTCTTGTCTAATCAGGGAAGTTAAGTCCTACTTGAACATTCGAGAAAGTTTCTAGCGAACTCTGAGCTAAGCTGGCGAACCCAAAACTTTAAGTCTAGTATCGACAGTAGTAGACCTAGTTAACGTCTGGTCTAGGCCTTTACTGCTGTAGGTATTATTCCAATGCGCAGAGCCTATTGGGAAGATAGGAACTACACTACAAGGCAAGACCTAAAAAAGGAGTGACAGAAGGTCACACGGATGGCTGGGGTTCAAAGGTCAGTTATGGCTCCAAAATGAGCAGAATAGTCGATCTGGTACCTCTCTGGTACCTCTCAACTGTCTCTATGGTTCCACATTATTCAGCGCCTTGAGACCCTCATGGGTATGTAGTGTGTGTGAGAAGTTGGCCTGGTATATGATGTCCACTATTCTAGTGGGTATCTTTCACCAGTCCAAACGACCCTTATTGATGGTAGGTTATAAAGTCAACCTTATAGATAGCTATCCTAGAGGTAGCTGTGGAGAGCAGCCTTCAGGCTAAGACTTGGAGACGAGTTAAGCAAGTTGTTTTTACCAATTATAATCTCTTGAATGATCAAATGAAAGCACACCACACAAGGTATATATCAAATATATATGTATTTATCCTAAACACAACCCCTCTGCGCTCTTTATGAGGTCAGAGGTAAAAGTACAATACAAGGAACTTAATTAGCATACGATAAGTTGCACAGTATACGTTATGCCCTAGGGGCCTCACAAACCATATACTAAAATAGTGGTATAAGAACCACGTCTGGAATAGAAAGCAGGCCTAGGGCCTGTGGAATCGCTGGGACTTCTAGGAACAACCAAATTAAGGATGTAGGAGGCCCACGGGAGGTGTGTGCAGTGTCTAAACACAGCCGCAGGTTACCTTTGACTTTCTATGGAGAATGAACAAGTTACAAATTTACAGTTTAAGGACACTTCTAGGTTAACTATGATGGGACCCTTTTATACTAGAACACTTCGAGAGTCAAGACCCACAGGAGCACCGGAGTACTCGTGTTACCTCGCCCAGGGAAGCATAGGTGCCTTTTGGTGTCGAGTTTTGTCTTCGATTCCAATAGAGAGCTGCGAAGAAGTGCTGCAGGCGACCAATGACAGTGGGCCCTATGGGGACTCGCAACAGTCTGTGGAAAGGTTTAAGTGAAGACCCTTCAGGGTGGGAAGACAGGAAGCAAGCAAGGGTGGAAGCAGTGGAATCAGTTCACCTGCTGCCTCTTCCAGTGGGGTCCAGCTCGGCGGCAACGTCGCAATTCAATTCACGATCCGTCATACTCAGAAAATGTACTGATAAATCATCAAAGACTTAGGGGCAGATTTACAAGCCCCTTGCGCCACTTATGCGTCACTTTAAACATGGGAAAAGTGACACAAAAGTGGCGCAAGTGGCTTGTAAAACCGCCCCTTAGTGTATCAAAAACATCGAACCTCAATGCATTGAAAGCAGCTGAAATAGCAGTTCCAGTTCATTTGTAATACAGAATGCCCATAAATTGAACAATGTTACACAATTTGCAAGAATGCTCACAATTCAGGCTAAAACTAGCGGTGCCTTTGCAGGTTGTAGTGCCATGTTGTACAAACACGGTGCGCTGCCAATACCCCCACCCACAATCAAGTCGCCGCATGAAAGAAGTAGGTGTCAAAGAGACTGAGGCTGTGACGACAGATCCTACCGGCTTCATTTTTTATCCCAGAATGAAGACTATGAAAGTTGTCTTTTCCATCAAGAACCTAAACCTAATTATCGCAATTTACTGATCACCTTGAATGATGTACATTTAGGGGTCACCTGGGGTGGGGATTAATAGGGCCATTGAGAGCGCAGTACCCACGACTGTGCAACAAGCATTGGCAGCTGCACTCAAGCCTATCACAAAGCAGCTTGAAAGTTTCGCTAAACGTCATGGGTTCACTAAAGATAAGGCTAGCAAAGGGACTCCACCAGCTACTGAGTCAGGGAAAGACAGTCAGTGGCCGCACGCCAGTGCTTTAAGTTCCCTTCCTCCCCCGTCTGGCGGAGACCATGGTTATGCCGTAGGTGGCAAGGCAAAGACCAAACAGAAGGTATATGTGGACACGTACACTACTACCACGGATACTAATACTACCGACATGGATGAGGAGGCCCCTCCAAACAAGAAAGCTAAAAAGGTGTCATCTGCCAGTGCAGTTGCTCCCTCGAATACCCCTTTCACTTTCAACCCCAGTGAGATAGTTCACCCGAGATCTTCCGACTGGGCCCCGGCGCCAAAGGTAGCGGAATATCTTCACGAGAACCTCAGGAAAGGATTTGATAAAGAGGTACAGAACCGTCTTAGGTCGGAGTGTCCTCGACCTGACGTTCCAGACAAGGTCGCTGAGACGCCAGAAATTGACGTGAGTTTGCTCACGTTCTTAAAGAAGTTTGCAAAAGATCCAAAAAAGGGAATAGACCGCGCTTGGCGCGGCTGTCAAGACAAGCTCCTTGATGTGGTTGGCCCTCTCGCAAAAATCCTGGAGATGGCCCTGGCGGTCAAGGAGGCCAACGTCCCCGTAGACCCAGATATCCTGGCAGGCTGGACTCAAAGAGCCATTTGCTTACTTGGTAACGCAAATTGTGCAATTTCAACTGAACGGCGCAAATCTCTACTCATGCGAATAGACACTAATCTAACGGATCTGGAGACAGCAGAACCAGGCCCCTTATCTAAGGGCAACCTCTTTGTAGATCGCTTCATAAAGGATGTGTCAAAATATGTCTGCACCATCACCTCGCTCGACAAAGCGCAGTCAGGGATCAAGCGAGTATTTCAGCAGAGCCATTTCAACAGGGGCGGGCGAGGCAGGGGCCAGGCCGTTTCGCGAATCAAGGTCCCCCCAGAGGAGATTACGGTCGGGGTAGAGGAGAGTGGGACTCGACAAGAGGAGGCACGTTCTACCCCACTCGACGACTCTTTAACAAACGCAGGTTCCAGGGCGGTGGCAACAGAGCTGGTTTCCACGCTCAGAATACCTCAGGTGAGTGCAATGGATCCTTTTCTTCTGCCTGTGGGGGGTCGCACTCAGTTTTTCCTGAACAAGTGGTGTCAGATTACTCAGGATGCGTGGGTTTTACAGACAGTACAGGGGTTTTGACTAGAGTTTTACGAAACTCCCAGGCAGGACACATATCCCAGAGTTCTCCATTTTTCCCAACAAGAGAAAGGTTTTATCGACTGCGAAATACAGGAATTGCTACAAAAACACGCCATAGCAGTGTGCGACAACTGTCCACGAGGGTTTTGCAGCAATATATTTCTAGTTCAGAAGAGCGGTAGAGGTCACAGGCTGGTTTTAAATTTGAGGGAATTCAATTATTTCCTAGTCTACAACCATTTCAAGATGGGGGGTATCCACCTTCTGGCGGACTTGTCACAACAAGGGGATTGGATGGTCAGGCTAGACCTGAAGGATACGTATCTGTCCATCCTCATATACCCTCCACACCGACGTTTCCTTCAATTTCAATGGAACGGGCGGTGGTTCGAATATTCGGCCCTTCCTTTCGGGTTTTCCTCGGCTCCCTGGTGTTTCACCAAGGTGATGAAGCCGGTAGTAGCGCAACTCCGGGAACAGGGAGTGCGCTTGATAATTTATCTGGACGACATTCTAATCATGGCTCTCAGTCCGGAATTAGTGTCGCAGCATCTACAAATGACGGTGTCATTGTTGCAGAGCCTAGGATTTGTGATCAATCAGACCAAGTCAGCGCTGCGCCCGTCTCAATCGATGGAGGTTCTGGGGTTTGTGATAGTGATAGAGCGCGCGAGGCCACCCGACCAACAGTTTTCGCCGTTTCCGGCTTCAGGGCCCATATACTTTTCAAATCACCATATACATCGATCAGGTGACTTCACGAGCTCTATCAAGTTGGTGTGTGTGTGTTCCCTGCTACCAAATTTCGGTGCACCCGACTTACCATCCACCGATGCGGGTGCCTAATGACCACAATGAATCAGGGGCCTAGCTGTAAAAGGAAAGGCAGCAAAATGCAATTTCAAATGACATTCAATATTGTTTAAATGACCACGGACAACTGGAAGTTTTAAAATGTTTATCTAAAGTTCAATATTTTCTTGCATGAGATACAGTAAAATAAGGCAATCAATAACCAAGATAACGTAAATCACATAGGCAGAAAGAAATAATGACAAAGTAATCATCAAAGTATCAATGAAAATGTAACGAGAAAAGATACTATGCAAAGTCAGTATTAACTAAACAGTGATAGACTAAGTGTGTGTGACTATAGAAGAACTTATAATGAATAACACGCTTCACTTAAGGTGAATGTGCCTTTGAACAACCTAGGCAACGAAGTTCTAGACCATATCAGGAAATGACACACTGCTATGCAAAATATAATTTCTAACAAATGAGAAGGCATAGGAATAACTTTGCAAAATTATAAATGACTTTCAATAGTTGCGGAAAGGCATGGAAAATATCACATATGCAATGTTTAACTTTATTGAAGCAAAAGTTAGAAATTCAGAAGGTGCGAGATTTTCAAGAGGTTCAGGGTAATTTTTACCTAGAAAAGGTGTGGAAACCAAACCCTGGCCACGGGTCAGTTAAGGACAGGAAACCCTCAAGGAAGGATACCCCTCAATGGACAGCAGGTGCAGAATGGACACCCAGGACAGGACAGGATACCCTCAGAAAAGGAATCAGGACAGGACCCTCAGGACAGGACAGCAAACCCTCAGGACAGGACCCTCTTCAGGACAGGACCAAAATCCACAGTTCGGAAGCAACGCCTGCGCTCCACCCGCTCTGCAGCTATCGATCAAGACCCCGATTGGGTCAGCGAACTCCCAGCTAAGTGCCTTGCCAGCACTTTAAGGTTCAGTAAAACCTTAGTCTATGGTCAAATTCGGACAGAGTGCTCCGCAGCTCTCTGTATCTTCAGTCACCTATTGAGTACGTTGGGTCAGTGACAGGTCAGCTAAACCAGACAAGTCGGACGGTTCACTGGGTGAACCCAGGGTAGATATACAGTTTGGGACAGTGTACCACCCCCCAAATGTTGCAAAGTGTCAGAATTCCCCAATTTCGATTGGTCCTAAGGTAGGGTTTGGGTAACACACCAATCACAATACACAATTTGAAGCCTTCATTAACATATTTGGGTACCGCCTAGCAGATTTTGGGTTCCCATGAGCTAACAGTAGCGCAAAAATACAATGTAACATATAAGAAGCCACATTCGCTGTTCTCGCAGGGCAGAGGTGACTTTCTCAGGAGCATCTCGCCCATCACTGCCAGCTGGCTATGTTCCATCAGCCAAGGTCCCTCGTGCTGCCGAAAGTCGCACAGGCGCAGAAGGGACCTCCAATATGGCTCTCCTCTCACTCAGACCCCCATTGCCCGCGGTACATGAAAAGTAAGCGAAAACAAATTAATACATAATAATGTCATTATGAAAAACACATCACAGGGTTTGTACTTTTAACTCATCATCAAGAAATAAACTTATGCAATTAAATGTTAGCTACATTTAGACGAAACACAAGAGCAGTGGCACGAGCAGTACCACATGATAAGCACAGCTATGAATTACGCATGCGCATAACTTTCCCTCCACTTCTGCAGACGCGTCAGGACACGTGAGTGTGGCTGACGCATGCGCAGTAACTAAAATACAAGCGACGGCCATTTTTAAAAGGACATGGATTAATTTCATTAGAAATACACATAGGCAAGCGTCTTAAACTTTACTCAAACTTAATATAAACGTTAGTAAAACATACACGGGTTACCTTATTACACATAAATGAGGTTCTTGATTTCGGCAAGCCGCAAAATATGCGAAGCTTTGCTTCATCAATCCCCTCTTTGATGATATCTACTATCATCACAAATTATAATGGAACCAGATGCCAACTTTCTTTCACACTTTATAAAGTTCTATTTCTTCCAGCAACCGTTCTAGCTTTTCTCTTTCAGTTTTAGCAGGGTGAGAAGTCTTCACCTTTTTGTATATTTGATCATTCACTTCCTCTAATTCCATCTCATCCACACTTCGTTTCACTCCTCTTGCATTAACCTCGTGCTTTCTGGTGCGCTTGCGGTATTTACAGCATAAGAAAATGGAAAGTATAATAAGACCTATAATACCAATTGGCATCAGAATTTTGAATAATAAGCTTTTACCTATGCCAGCAAGCCAATGACCTACATTTGAGAGACCATCTACCAGTCTCTTCCAGGCACTATCAACCTCGAGTGGTTTCAGTTCCTTTGCCAAATTAGTAATGTTTTTCACATATTTTTTGATCTGTACACTTTTGTCCGGAATATAAGTGCAACAATGTTGCGCCTTCAACATCCGGCAGACTCCGCCCTCTTTCGCTAATAGGGTGTCAAGAGCAAGCCGATTTTGTAAAACCATTGATCTGATCGCAACCATTTCAGTGTTGACCAGCAGAAATCCATGAGCTGTTTCAGTAGACAGCACATCTACTATAGTAGACAATTTGCAAATTCTGTGAGTGTTCAGAACCACTCCCACTCCAGGTATCAGTGCACTGAAAATACTACCCATAATTTCACCTATACTTTCTCTTTTACTACGCACTAAGCCATTAGTATCTTCATTGCTTCCAGCTTTTCCATTCACATGGTATATTTTCGGGAAAACAATGCCAAAGTAGCAGCTTCCATACCAGTGATCCGGCAATTTGAAATAAGCCTTGTCCCCACAAATATAATAAATTCCAGGAAACACAGGCTCTGACCCATTTTTGAAACCCCAACCTCCAATTACCTTGTAATTATGTTCGCATTCACTGGAACCAATGAAAACATTGTTATAATAGCTAGTCTTCTCGCGGTGAAGACATAGCTTGCCTTTCTTTTCAAAATCCAGCAACAGAGCAGGACCCGCTCCACCAGATGAGGTGCCTTCCATGTTTTCTGCCCATTTTGGCTTTTTCTGACTTTCGTCATTAGCCTTCTTCTGAATTTTAATTCTCCTTTTCTCTGCCATGTTCAGGAACATCTTTTCCTGCTCACGCAAAGAACAAGTCAAGTTATCTCTGTGTGCGTCTGCTATGTCAATGTTCCCTATAGTTAGAAAGTAGTCTCCCATATATCTTATGGTGTCAGTTTTGGTATGTACAGGATTCAGGTTCCCACGTATAGGAAGTTCAGAAAAGATCACGTCATTGTTAGAGTAATAATACTGTAACGGTCCCCTTTTGTAAAATAAACTAGCTAAAATGCTACAGGAAATTCCATATGTTAATGGCAGATGATGGTATGTCACGCCTTCAGCCACCGAAGTAGGTAGCTTCATGCAGACATAGCAATCTTCAATTTCCATAGTCTCTACATAGTGTATTAACAAGTTTGCAAAAACATTTAAATGTGTCCTGTTCTTCATGCCATGATAATGTAGTCCTTTCTCATCTGATGCTTCTAAGTCTCGTTTAGTTTGTCTCAATGCTCTCTCATGTCTTTCTACACTCTGTGTTGTCAGCTCCTCATTGTCAGTATTTACAACTTCAGTAGGGACAATGTTAGTATCTTTACTTACAGCAAAGGGAATGAAAATTGTTAATCCTATCCAGATAACTATCAGTACTACTATACTACATATACACACCTTGCAACACGTCTTAAAACGGCTGCAACTAGGTCTACCATTCACTGTTGAATCAGACATTTTTGCTTAGAAGGAGTCTCTTGAACCCCTCTTTGTGGCTTTACACAATTAGCTTACTTTGTGCAAATTCACGGTGGCTCGTCTTCTTCTTCAGCTGAGTACTCTGGGACAGGTTCTCCGTCACTCACGTCAGTTATATCAAGATCTTCAAGCTCCTCCAAAACCAGTGTCCATTCAGGAGACTTGTACTTTTTGTTTTGTCTTTTTATTCGCTCACTCCTTCTTTTGGAAGAGTCTTCTTCCTGCTCTGCTATTCGAGCACTTCTTCTTGCTTCTGCACGTTTTTCTTCCACTGTCTTTATTCTTAGTCTCAGTCTTTTTACAAACCTAGGCTCAAGGTTGTTTCTTTTCTTTAGTCTCTTAGTTGGTACTTGGACTTCACTTTCTTTTCTTCTTCTCTTGTTCTCTTTATCTTGTGGTAATTCTTCTCCACTTTCTTCTCCTACTTCCCTTATCTGACTAGTTCCAGGGCTAGCATCAAATTCTTCTGCCTGGTTGCTAATCTGGCCTTGTTCAGGAATATTTTGTTTTTGGCTTTCTATTGTCTCTGTTTCTGTTCCTATTTCCTGAACCCGTTTTTCTAACTCTATCTGATCCTGTTCAAGCACTTCGATCTCTTGATTTTCTTCTGCTCGAACTATTACTCTATGTCTAGTCTGTCCCTTATCCACATCAGGAGTTAATGGAGGAGTATCGAACACTTGCTCTGTATCCTGCACTTGTTCAGTCTCAGGTACTTGTTCAGTATCGGATATTTGTTCAGTCTTATTCACTGGATCTATATCAATCACGTGCTCTGTCCCTGTCTGACCTTCTCCTTCCTCAGTTTTGATTTGAATCTCAAGTGGCTGAGGTTCTTCGCCTGTGCCTTGCTTTTCCTGACTAGTCCACTCTCTACCTTCACTAAGTCGTTCTCTTGTTCTGATAGGATCTTCGGTCAGATCAATCATCGGTATCCATTCCTCTGGCCATATGCTTGGCAGCTCGTCTTCAGCTACTCCTGGCTCAGTTTCCTGGACCTCTTCAGCAGGCTGGTTTCTTGGCAGTTCGCAGTCAACTACTCCTGGGCCAACGTCTGCTGTTCCTGCAACCTGACTGGTGCTGGGCTGCTCGTTGTCAGTTGCTACTGGTCTGGCTTCTTCAGGGTCCTCTGCTGGTTGCCCTGGTTCTTCAAATCCTTTGTCTGGCAATACCTTCTGGGTGTGTCCGGCGTGGATCCACTGGGGAACACCTGCGACTTTCACTGCAGTGGTTGTTACCAGGATTACTTGGCGCTTCTTTCCCCACCTGGGTGCCAGACAGCTTGATCGAGTGTGCTTCTTTATTTTGACCCAGTCTCCTGGAACCAAGTTGTGGAGAGGAGTCGTTGGATTAAGGATGCCGTCGTCTCCAATCTGGCGAGAGATAGAACGCACTTGGTCACCCAATCTTCTGCAGTATTCAAGCACCAAATCATCAGTAATACTCAACAGTTTGCTTCCTGGCACCCATGCTTGTCTCATCACTCTTCCCATAATGATTTCATGGGGACTTAGGCCTGTCTTGCGGTCTGGAACACTTCTCAGTCCCATCAGGACCAGGGGCAGGGCCTTCACCCAGTTCATGCCAGTAGCATCTGTCAGCTTTGCTAGTCTGTTTTTGATAGTTCCATTTACTTGTTCCACTATTCCAGAAGCCTCTGGATGGTATGCACAATGAAGTTTCTGCCTTATCCCAAAGGCCTTACACAGTTCAGCCATTATTTCATTGTGGAAATGTCCACCCTGGTCTGATTCAATAATGTATGGTATTCCGAACCTAGGTATCAGTTCTTTTAGTAAACACTTCGCTACTGTCAGTGCGTCACTTTTGGGAGTAGGGTAAGCTTCTACCCATTTCGAAAATACGCACACAATGACAAGGACATATCGTTTCCCTTCACAACGGGGCATAGTGATGAAATCAATCTGTATTTTTATAAAGGGACCCCCTGACCTCCCAATCTTGCTCAGTTCAACCATTGTCCTTTTGCCTGGGTTCATCTGTTGACATGACAGGCACCTCTGGCAGAGGGACTCTGCTACCTTCCTGAACTTCTTGCTGTACCAAGTCTGTTGAAATACCAGAATCATGGCATCCCTACCAATGTGTGATCCTTCATGTATTAATCTTGCCATAGTGCCAAGCAAGTGTCGGGGTAACACAGGCATACCAGTTGGACCTATGATGACACCATCCACACGTCTCGGTCTACATCCATCCTCTTTCCATTTCTCTCTTTCTTGCCAAGGAGCCGACTCCTGCCACTCTCTCACCTCATCCCATGTAGGCACTTCCTCAAACACCTGAAGCTGGCAGCTGGTTCCTGGCCCCCCTCGTTTTGGATTTATAACATATCGATCTTTGGCACACCATTGAGCCACTCGATCAGCATAATCGTTTCCCAGTGATACTCTGTCCATGCTCCTTTGATGAGCAGCACATTTTACCACTGCCAGTTCTTTGGGCAACTGGATGGCCTCTAAAAGGTCATGAACAACTTTTGCATTCCGAATGGGAGTACCTGAGGAAGTCATGAATTCCCTCTGCATCCATAATTGGCCAAAGTCATGCACAACGCCATAACAGTACTGACTGTCAGTATACACTGTTATGCGTAAGTCCTTCCCAATTTTGCAAGCCATTATCATGGCTATCAATTCGGCTACTTGTGCAGACTTGATGTTATATAGGTAACCTGCTCGTTCAATCTTTTCGAAAGACACTACTGCATAAGCAGCACTCAAGCCTCCTAATTCATGTCTTAGGCAGGAACCATCCACAAATAGTTCTTTATCATGCTCAGGCAATGGCACTTCTTTTATGTCTGGGCGTGGCTTGGTACTGAACTCTGTCAGATCAATACAATCATGTTCATCATCATCCCTACCTTCCATTTCCGAGGGGTCGGGGAGTAAGGTGGCAGGGTTCAGAATACCGCACCTAACAATGCTTACATTTGCTGCACCCACAAGAATCCTCTCGTATTTAGTCAGCCGACTAGGGGTGAGATACTGTGTTTTAGTTCTGGTCAATAGAATTACCACTCCATGTGAAACATAAACAGTCACAGGATGTCCCATGACAATGGACTCACTCTGTTCCAAACTTGCACAGGTAGCAGCTACTGCTTTTAGACAGCCTGGTAACCCAGCAGCTACTGGGTCCAGTGTGGCAGAGAAATAGGCCACAGGCCTCCTGTTTGTGCCATGTTCTTGAGTCAGGACTGACAATGCGCAATTATCGCGAGTGTCACAGAAAAGGGCAAACTCTTTTGAATAATCTGGCATTCCCAACGCAGGGGCTGTACACAGACAGTTTTTCAATCTTGTGAAAGCCATTAGACTTTCATCGTCCCACTGTACAACATCTGGCATTCCTCTCGTGGTCATTTTTATCAAGGGCCTGGCTAAGGCTGCAAATCCCAGAATCCACTGCCTGCAGTACCCTAATACACCCAGGAACATTCTGACTTCCTTTTGAGTACGGGGCAACTGCATCTTTTGAATTATTCTTACTCTTTCTGAAGTGACTTTTCTGACACCCTTTTCTATCTGGTGTCCTAGGTATTTCACTGATTTTGCACAGAACTGTAGTTTGTCAGGGGACACTTTATGCCCTTTCTCACACAGGTGATTTAGGAGGGCAATGGTGTCAACTACACAGTCCCTGTGACTTTTAGACGCCAATAGAAGGTCGTCTATGTACTGCACTAATACAGAGTTCCCAGGTAAGGTCAAAGTCTCTAGACATTTCTTCAAGATCTGATTAAAGATAGAGGGGCTCTCTGTATACCCTTGAGGGACCCGGTTCCAACAATACACGTGACCCTCGAAGGCAAATGAGAAAAGAAATTTGCTGTCGGGGTGCAGGGGTATCGAAAAGAATGCATGACACAAATCAATCACAGTGAACCACTCAGCATCCCAAGGAATCTGGTACAGAATTACTGCAGGGTTTGGGACAATAGGGCAGCAAGGAACTACAATTTTGTTAACCTTTCTCAGGTCCTGCACTACCCTATACTTGCCACTAGGCTTTTTGATGCCCATAATCGGTGAGTTGCATGGGCTGCTCATCACTTCCTGTATGATGTTTCCTTCCAATAATTTTTGTATTTCCAGAGTGACACCTGCTTTTACTTCAGCATTCATTCGGTAGGGCCTAGTGTTAGGATATACTGCATTGTCCTTGATGGCTATTTGTATGGGGTCCACATCTTTCATCAAACCCACATCTTTTCCAGTGAAATCCCACACTTCTGGCTTTACGGCTTCCTGTAGTTCTTGGGGCAAGTCCTGCAGGGTCAATCTTTTAATTTCTGCGTCAGGTCTAAGCAACAATAATTTATAAATGCCGTCTTCATCTGGGGTCTGTATTTCAACACCTTTTGGTGTGCAAAAGATGGTACAGTTCATTTTGCACAGCAAATCACGTCCCAGTAAATTTACTGGACTGGTGTCACAGACGACAAATCTATGCATCTGTTTAAAATTTCCAATTGAAATCTCCATTGGTTCGGTAACAGGAGTACTAATCAATTGATTAGATACACCTACTACTTGGATATTTTCTCCCGAGAGGGGTAGGTTTGGAACGTCCACTGTTCTCACAGTAGATCGGGTAGCGCCAGTGTCCAACAGAAAGGTGACATCATTTCCGTCAACCTTTCCTTCAATATATGGTCCAGACTGGTCTACCGGCAAGGAAGCGCCAAGTACGCACTCCTCGTCCTCCCCTCTCAGGCCCCGTCAGTCCTGATCATTACAAAGGAAGGTATCATTCAGCAGATACTGCGAAGTTGCTGTATTTCTGTTCTCCCCGCTTTCCCAAACCTCTATCTCTTCATTTTCTGCCTGTCTTCCCCTGTATACCTGCTTGGGTGCTCGAGGCACCTGAACTGTTTTTACCTGGGGTTGAGTCTTTCTTGGTCTTTCTTTCTGCGTCTGTGGAATTAAATCAGGAGTTGTCTCATTAACATCGACTAATTGGGGACACTCGTTTCGCCAGTGTCCAATTTCGCCGCACTGATGGCAGGGAAATTTTTTCATAGCCTCTTCCCTGCTAAATTTGGGCCGGGGCTTTCCTCCACCCCCTTCCCCAGGACTTTTGTTCTCAGCATTTTTAACCATGTTACTCAATTGTTTTTCCTGTTGTTCTGCGAGCTTCACCTGAGCCCACATAACCTTCTCCTTAAGGGCCTTTTTCTTTTCTGCCATCTCATCCTCACAGTACTTAGCGTACCGCAGGACCTCATCCATTTTCTTAGTATGCCAACAGATTTTATTGTCTTTTATCCACTGACAAATTTCAGGTCTTAAACCATTTACAAACCTGTAAATAAAATGCGTCATATCCTTCAGGTCGATGTTGTCAATACCACTGTATGTTTTAAATACCTGCAATAACCTCTCATAAAAAGAGTGCACTGTCTCGTCCCTTTCCTGTGTTGTTCTATCTATTTTTGTCCAATCAGTTTCCTTAGCGGGCACCTTTTCTTTCAAGTGCTGAATTACCTGCTCATATTTTCGCATGACTTCCTTTGATGGCTCCCCTGTTTCCTTGTTTCTGGGATACTCTTCACTGGGCCAATCTATGTTTATCTTACACTGGGTCCATAAATCTACTGGAACCACAATGTCGAAAAACCCATCCAGGTCTTTCCACAGACATTTTTGTACCTTCACGAACCTCTCCACCTGCCGGTACCAGTCAACTGGTTTCTCTCGTAATTTTGGAAAATCGTTCGTGAAGGACACAATATCCTGCCTAGACCAGGGGACATGCACATATTTCCCTCCTGGAACTTCGCGCATGGGGCATAACTGCTCAGGTTTTTCTACCTCTCTTAAAGCAAACTCAGGAGTCGCTTGTCGGGAGCGAACCTCTTCCCTCTTTTTCGCCCACCTGCTTCTCCATTTTTCCACATCTCCCCATTTTTGCAGTACCCCCATTAATTCTTTAATCTGCAACTTCTTTCCTGCCACATTCAGGTGTTCTATATCTTTGTCTGAGAAGTCTGCTCTGTACGGTTTCTGTAAGGGCTTGGATTTTGAGATATCTACCCCCATACTAACTGCAGTTTCGGTCAGTTTTTCATGGAGCACTCTGGTGTTCCTTGTAAAGCTCTTACATATGAATGACAACTCTTCCTCAGAGTAGGTATTCAATCGATCCAACCCCACATTTCCTGCCATTAATTCCTCTATTTCAACCCTCAGCTTGTAAAGGTCTAAAGGCTTTGTTTGCGGAGTCTGCTTCTCTAATTCACGACTCCAACTCTCAATTTCATCCGGAGTTACCAGAGAGACATTCCTAGTACCTGTTGCTGTCTCTAATTTAATTTCTTTTGTATTAAAAGGATTATACCTCTGCTGCAATCCCTTTCCGGTCGGTTTGTTTGGCAAGTCCAAGAACGCAACTTCAGACTCGCATTCACTGGACTGATCATCTATGATGATTGGTTCCTGTCTCGGGGTTGCTATGACTGGGGTCATGACTGGAGTAATCGAATTTCCCTGACCATTTCCGTATAATGGGACCACCGGTCCAATAGTTACTGGAATAGTCAATGCCTCAGGACTGGTATTTATCTGAGAAATTTTCTGAATTATTTCTGTTCTTTGTCTAGCTAGAGCCTCTTGCTCTTTTTCCACTAGTACCCTTCTTAGAGTTGTGTCATGTAATATCTGGGAGGTCAATGGAGGAGTAAAACTCGGGGCAGTAGGATGCGTTTCACTTGGTCCTCCACCATAATTTGGTTTCGGGAATAAAGTTCCAGTATTAAAGGACCTGCTCTCTTCCCTATAGGGAGGTTGAACAAAAGGCAGTCCTGAATTCGAGGGTTTCTCTTCGCTTTCATACAAGGATCTGGGAAAAAAGGTTTTTGTACGTGGATAATTTTCTTCCTGACTTGCGGGCACTTTGGGATATATGTCCCTTGTTTCCGCCAGTTCCGGTTTTTCATGGTAGGGCAATACTTGACCACCCCCTCCCAGTCCCAGGGACCTGTCTTCTTCCTTTTGGAAGGGGCGTCGGGGAACATCTCCTACACTGGAAGGTCGGGTTCCCTCATTGTAAGGTGGCGGACTTCTGGTACAGATGTCATCTATTAGTTCATCATCTGAATCCCCCAGGGCCCCCCAATGCTTACATTTTTCAGTATTTTTCTCACCTGCTGCAGGGTTATGACATGCCGGCATCATGGGAAACAGACCCTCAACAATCATGCTCTGCCTCCACTGTTTCATCCTTTTATCCCTGGACTCCTGTTTCAGCCTGGGGTACCACTTGGTCAAACCCTTGTCCATTCGGGGTCTTTCTCTTTCAAAAGCCTCAATCTCCCATTCCTCTAATGCCTCATACTGCGTTAGTCTCGGTCTGGGATGCAGTTCATTCATTCGGGTTCTTAAATTAAATAAGATCCTACCATTGAAAGTACCATCTAACGGAAAAGCCAATACTCCGTCATCTTTTGTATACTTCACCCAATTCTCCAGCCACACACAGGTATTGTACCCTCGGTCAAACATCATGAATGAGGCGGGAGTATTGGGTGCTGGGACAAGAACACCTTCCCTTGATTTAATCGGTTTGTCCGTTTTAAAATAATTTTTCACCTTATTTACAAGGGACATTTTTCTCTTGGTTCCGTACATAATATCGTATCTGTTAGCCTTCCACTGATCCCTTTCAAACCCTTGGTTTCTTGGATCGGGTCTAGTCTCTGGACTATACGAGTGCCACATACGTTTTCTGCGTTAACTTTGTTTACAAACTACCTCCAATCAGAATGCGCTTCAGAAAATTCGTGCAACCAATGGGTGCGCGACACAAAATAAGCTCCGCCAATGGGTGCGCGGCCCCTTCGTGAGACAGTTCCCACGCTCCGGCGCTCACCCCTCCTTTACAATTTCAGCTCCGCTACCCGCCCGCTGTGTCCACCAATCCCAGCGCGGCACAGAGTGACGTCAGAGGCGCTTCGCGACTGACTCCCTCCCTTCACAAGGTAACGGAAACTTTCTTTCTTTAAAGTGCTCAGTGCTTGGTTAATTTACAACAACTACACATTCGCCACAGTGCTCAAGTGTCTAGACAGAGAAAGAGTTCTTTTACTGCAAGTAAACTACTTCCATTTACTTTTCACGCGCTGCGGGCAGATCTCTTCCGCCTACCCTTCACTCTAGCATCGATGAACCTGTTATTCCCCTAAACTCATCCACTTCTTTCCGGGATATGTTCCGAGTTTAAGATTTCTCAGCGGACCCCTCTGCTTTCACGCTAGCTCCGAGGAACCTGCTACTCTTCCGATGTGACCCTTACTAGGTTACGCCACTATGGGAATTTTGCCAATGAACCCCGTCACTGTCGTTTATTCACACATGTATTCAGAAAACCCTAGTTAGTGCTTCCCGGTTATCCTAACCTGCACCTAACTTTCCTCGAACCTGTGACCTCAGGACAATGGATTCTATTCACCACTTGCCCTTTCAATTCCCCGGGGAGTTCGGACAACAAGAAACAAGACGGTTGACAATTGCATGGATTAGTACATATAACAATATAAGAACAAGAATAATAACAATACAGTAATTCATGAATTATTTTTACAAGATATTATTCGTGCGTATTCACAAGAGATTGATCAGGTCTCTTAGAACAGCCGCACTTCTAGCAGCATCCATATACTAGCAGCTTCCGACTCAACTAGTCTAACTGGTCCTACCTAACCTTTAGCTAGTCCCTAACCATCCTCTGATCTACCAGAAAACTGATAGAGCGCGCGAGGCCACCCGACCAACAGTTTTCGCCGTTTCCGGCTTCAGGGCCCATATACTTTTCAAATCACCATATACATCGATCAGGTGACTTCACGAGCTCTATCAAGTTGGTGTGTGTGTGTTCCCTGCTACCAAATTTCGGTGCACCCGACTTACCATCCACCGATGCGGGTGCCTAATGACCACAATGAATCAGGGGCCTAGCTGTAAAAGGAAAGGCAGCAAAATGCAATTTCAAATGACATTCAATATTGTTTAAATGACCACGGACAACTGGAAGTTTTAAAATGTTTATCTAAAGTTCAATATTTTCTTGCATGAGATACAGTAAAATAAGGCAATCAATAACCAAGATAACGTAAATCACATAGGCAGAAAGAAATAATGACAAAGTAATCATCAAAGTATCAATGAAAATGTAACGAGAAAAGATACTATGCAAAGTCAGTATTAACTAAACAGTGATAGACTAAGTGTGTGTGACTATAGAAGAACTTATAATGAATAACACGCTTCACTTAAGGTGAATGTGCCTTTGAACAACCTAGGCAACGAAGTTCTAGACCATATCAGGAAATGACACACTGCTATGCAAAATATAATTTCTAACAAATGAGAAGGCATAGGAATAACTTTGCAAAATTATAAATGACTTTCAATAGTTGCGGAAAGGCATGGAAAATATCACATATGCAATGTTTAACTTTATTGAAGCAAAAGTTAGAAATTCAGAAGGTGCGAGATTTTCAAGAGGTTCAGGGTAATTTTTACCTAGAAAAGGTGTGGAAACCAAACCCTGGCCACGGGTCAGTTAAGGACAGGAAACCCTCAAGGAAGGATACCCCTCAATGGACAGCAGGTGCAGAATGGACACCCAGGACAGGACAGGATACCCTCAGAAAAGGAATCAGGACAGGACCCTCAGGACAGGACAGCAAACCCTCAGGACAGGACCCTCTTCAGGACAGGACCAAAATCCACAGTTCGGAAGCAACGCCTGCGCTCCACCCGCTCTGCAGCTATCGATCAAGACCCCGATTGGGTCAGCGAACTCCCAGCTAAGTGCCTTGCCAGCACTTTAAGGTTCAGTAAAACCTTAGTCTATGGTCAAATTCGGACAGAGTGCTCCGCAGCTCTCTGTATCTTCAGTCACCTATTGAGTACGTTGGGTCAGTGACAGGTCAGCTAAACCAGACAAGTCGGACGGTTCACTGGGTGAACCCAGGGTAGATATACAGTTTGGGACAGTGTACCACCCCCCAAATGTTGCAAAGTGTCAGAATTCCCCAATTTCGATTGGTCCTAAGGTAGGGTTTGGGTAACACACCAATCACAATACACAATTTGAAGCCTTCATTAACATATTTGGGTACCGCCTAGCAGATTTTGGGTTCCCATGAGCTAACAGTAGCGCAAAAATACAATGTAACATATAAGAAGCCACATTCGCTGTTCTCGCAGGGCAGAGGTGACTTTCTCAGGAGCATCTCGCCCATCACTGCCAGCTGGCTATGTTCCATCAGCCAAGGTCCCTCGTGCTGCCGAAAGTCGCACAGGCGCAGAAGGGACCTCCAATATGGCTCTCCTCTCACTCAGACCCCCATTGCCCGCGGTACATGAAAAGTAAGCGAAAACAAATTAATACATAATAATGTCATTATGAAAAACACATCACAGGGTTTGTACTTTTAACTCATCATCAAGAAATAAACTTATGCAATTAAATGTTAGCTACATTTAGACGAAACACAAGAGCAGTGGCACGAGCAGTACCACATGATAAGCACAGCTATGAATTACGCATGCGCATAACTTTCCCTCCACTTCTGCAGACGCGTCAGGACACGTGAGTGTGGCTGACGCATGCGCAGTAACTAAAATACAAGCGACGGCCATTTTTAAAAGGACATGGATTAATTTCATTAGAAATACACATAGGCAAGCGTCTTAAACTTTACTCAAACTTAATATAAACGTTAGTAAAACATACACGGGTTACCTTATTACACATAAATGAGGTTCTTGATTTCGGCAAGCCGCAAAATATGCGAAGCTTTGCTTCATCAATAGACTCTCAGAAGGCTCAGCTGAGCCTGCCGCAAATGAAATTGAAAGATCTAAAGAAGGAGATTGCGAAGCTGCTCAGCAAGCAGATAGTATCCCTTCGGACGATCGCCAGAGTTGTGGGACTGTTGTCATCGTCCATTCAAGCGATTTTTCCAGGACCCTTGCATTACAGGGCATTGCAGAGACTGAAGATACAACATCTCCAGAAGGGTCTGGCCTACACAGATCTTGTTCTGCTGTCTCAGCAGATGCGTTGGTGGTTAGCACACGTGGAGGCATGGAACGGCAGAGCCATTTTTGGCTCAGTACCAGAGGTGGTCATAGAATCAGGCGCAAGCCGTTTGGCCTGGGGAGCGCGCTGTGGCAGTGTTTCCACAGGAGGAAGATGGTCTCCCCCAAGAGCTGGAATTACACATAAATTGCCTAGAATTTGCACGTCAAGACCCTGTCTCCCAGACAGACGTCGTGTTGCATCCTTCTTCGGATGGACAACGTGTCTGCAGTGAGGTACATAAACAAATTAGGAGGGATGAGATCGTCCATGCTGGTGGAGATTGCCAAAGATTTTTGGCACTATTGTCTCAATCACCAGATCACGGTAATTGCGGAGTATATACCGGGCCAGTCCAATGTAGTAGCGGATTGGAATTCAAGGCACCTCAAGGATTACAGCGACTGGAGGCTGCGTCCCAATGTGTTCCTTTGGATCCAGGACCTGTGGGGCCCGTGTCAGACGGACTTGTTTGCGTCCAGGTTGAACAGCCAACTTCCCAGGTTTTACAGTTGGAGGCCGGATCCGGCAGCAATGGCAACAGATGCTTTTCTCCAGGATTGGTCGGGAGCAGTGAATTATGCTTTCCCGCCTTTCCTTCTTATTCCGAGAGTGACCTCTCATATTCTCAAGCAGACGGTGGAAGTGGTGTTAGTGACGCCACTGTGGAGGTTGCAACCTTGGTTTCGGTCCTCTTGAGGATGTGTTGCGACCTTCCCAGGATGTTAGCTTATTCAGAGTCTCTCCTCCAGGGCCCTCTGGGGGAGCATCATCCACTAATCCTATCTCAGCGACTGTCGCAGATGGTATGGAGACTTTCAGGCAACAGTGGGATTTGCCAGGAGTTTCGGGAGCTGCTTCAGAGTTCATCAAGCAAGCTTATTTTATTTTATTCTATTTTGAGAGTTTTATACAGCGCGAACAAGATCTTTTCAGATATCAGAGCGCTTTACAAAAAACAAAAGCAAGGGATAAGAAAAACAAGCAGGTATTGAACAAAATCTCTGATCACAGAATAAACGAAGGTAAATAAAAGGGCATCTAAAAGGGGGGAAGTTACATCGAGGAGCATACCAACTCAAACAGATACAGATAATACAAAGGTGCAAAAATATCCAGGGTCAATGTTCAAGTGAATTTAGCCATGAGGATAGCTTTTACTTCCTTCTTGAAAAATGCAGTGGAGGAGATAAGTCTGGTTTCTGGGGGGAGTGCATTCCAGATCCTGGGTGCCATTCCTGAAAAGGAGCGTTTATAAGTTTTTTACTTCCGGAATCTTCGAGGTTTCAGAAGAAGATTTCTTGTGCTTCTAGTGTTTCTTGAGCCACTTGAGATGGTCAGCTTCTGAGTGAGGTAGCTGGGTGAGTTATGGTGTACACCCCTGTGAGTCATACAGGCGATTTTCAAATGGATTCTGGCTTCGAAAGGCAGCCAGTTCAGGGATCTCAAGTCAGGGGAGATATGGGAGCGTTTCTTTGAACCAGTGATGAGTCTCGCAGCGGAGTTCAGTGAGGCTTTTAGTGGTGCGCTTGTTGATAGGGGTAGTCCGCAGAGGGCGACGCTTCCGTAGTCTATCCGAGGAATGACTAGGGCTTGTACTGCAGTTTGGAAGTCTTTAGCTGGGAGGAAAGGTTTAAGTTTCCTCAGAGTATTTATTTGGAAGTTAGCTCCCTTGATTGCCTTGCTGATATGGTGTTGCATATTGAGGTTGGTGTCCAGGGTTATGCCAAGGGATTTCACGGAGTCCACGATGGTAGGGTTGATGTTGAGTGCAGTTAGGTGTTTAAGCCAAGTTTGAGTGGTGGAGATTTTTGCGGGAGGTGTGATCAGAAGGAACTCAGTTTTCAGAGCATTGACTTTGAGGTGATTTTCGGCTAGCCATGTTTGGGTGTTTCTGAGCGTTGAGTTCAGCAAATTGATGTCTTCGGGGATTGTAATTTGAGATAGAGCTGGGTGTCGTCAGCATACATATGAAAGTGCACATTGGATGCTTGTAACAAGGTGGAGAGAGGCTCCATGAATAGGTTGAACAGTGTTGGGGATAGGGAAGAGCCTTGTGGGACGCCTAATGTAACAGGCATAGGTTAGGACATCAAGTTGTTGCTCTTGAATTTCTGTGATCTGTTATGCAGAAAGGAGGTAAACCACTTGAGAACGGTCCCTGATAGACCCATTCTCGTATTTAACAGCTCAAGTAAGTTCTCATGTTTGACAGTGTCAAATGCTGAGGAGAGATCAAGTAAGATGAGGAGGCAGGTATCGTTCTGATCTAGGATTTGGAGGGCGTCATCAATTATGTGTGTCATAGATGTCTCTGTGCTGTGACCTGATCGGAAGCCTGATTGATGAGGGTTGAGAAGGTCAAACTGTTCAATGTGTTTTGTTAACTGGAGTTGTACGCATTTTTTCAACAGTTTGGCCAGGGTGGAGATATTGGAAATAGGACGGTAGTTGTTTAGGTCCGTGGGGTCAGATGTTGGTTTTGGGCCTCATCCACCAGAAAACGATACTCCTCAGCCTGGAAAGGCTGGATGGGTTGGTGCGTGGAACGGGATTTGGATCCCGTGGGGGCAGGACTTTCCCATATTGTGAATTTTTTGTCAGAGAAGGCAGAGAGCGGACTGGCCTACAGGTCAGTGAATAATTTTCGGTCGGCCATCACGGCGGGTCATACCCAAATAGACGGAAAACCGGTGGGTATGCACCCTTTCATATGTAAGCTTCCTAAGGGCATCAGAGTAGCTAATCCTCCTAAGCCTAAGTATTCCGGCTTATGAATGTCTCTTTGGTCATTAAACTCTTTGACAGTTGGCCTGCTAACGATCTTCTGTCTAGGAAACAACTCTTCACAAAATTGGCTATGTTGTTGGGTTTATCGGCTTGCAGACGCTCGTCAGACGTGCGTGCACTGGCTATTACAGGTAGAGTATTTACTCTGGAAGGAGTTTCCTTTACTATTACAGGTCATACGAAAACTCTGTCCAGGCATGTTGAATATAATGCATTTCCAAATAATCCTAAATTATGTGTTGTCCAATGCTTGAAAGCTTACGAGGAATTTACTCGTCGTTTGAGGCCTGTGGGAGTTTCTCAACTTTGATTGCAGTGTAAAAGCCATTTAAGCCTGTCTCTGCGGCTACTATTGCCAGGTGGCTTACGTTCATCATGAAAGAGGCTGGTGTGGATGTTCAGTTGTTTGGGGCTCATTCAGTTCGGGGTGCCATGGCATCAAAGTCATATCTGCTGGGTGAGAACATTCAGGATATCATGCATTGTGCTGATTGGTCGTCTGAATCGACATTCAAACAGTTTTATTATAAGCCGGTGGGAGATATAACATCTGTGGTATTTGATAAAGCATTAAACTAGCATAATCCGAAGCCTCCGGTCCTGTAATAGAATAAAAAGTTAGCTAGCTTTCGCGCCAAGAATTTCCAATTCTATTAAGGACACGGAGGCGAGGATTATCCCACCCGGCATTGTCAATGTATTAACTATGCTTGCCCACCCGTTGTTATAAAGCTATTGGCTGATATTAAACGGAAGTTACGGGATGTTTTTATATCTATTTCTAGGTGCTGACAAGAAGAATGAGTGACCGCTTCTGTCATCTGACGATTTAAGTTGGAATTGAGTTCCAGGTTGGCTTCCACGTTGGAGGATCAAGAGTTATTTCATGGACTTAGTTTGCAAGTTCAAGCAAAGAAAGAGGAAGATGGGACTGTTACCAGGGCTCTTATGAGGGCAAAGTGGGCGTGACTGATGCAAAGCATCATGGACAATGTCGTTTTTAATATCATAAGTGTATGTTTATTGGCTGCTGTGTTCTTTACAATAAAGATTGAGAAGCATAATCCTCGCCTTTGTGTTCTTAATAGAATTGAAAATTCTTGGTGCAAAAGCTAGCTAATTTTTGATTCAGAGCCATTCCTGAAGGTACTCTTGTTGAAACAAATTCAGAAAAAACTCCATACTTCCAATTCCCAGTGTCTGAGATGAGTAGTCTAACTCCTGCTGCGTGGCACTTGGCAGGGCTAGATACATTTCTGCGTTGAAGAAGCTGCAGTGTGAGTCTGGACTGTCCTGTCTCACTCAGGTCTGTTGGTGGGTATACACACGAGTACATTGTGGAAGTACTCTAACCCCACGGAGCCTGTCCGCTCTTTATCGTTTTCAATGCCACAAAGAGCCCTGCTTTTAGTATGAAAGTAAAGCAGCATTATGAGGCGCGCTCAGGATTGTGGGTATGCAGAGTGCTGGTGACGCGCTGACTGTTCCTCTGGAGCCTCCTGACCTCTAGCGACAACAAGGAGCATTCCAGCTCCCTCGCGCAGGCGCACGTCAGTCCTTACGCGCGGCGCCCGTTCTGCGTCACGTGACGTCGTGACGCCTTCCGTCACCCAGTGTTACACGCGCGACGATGACGCCTTCCAAAGGGAAGCAGCGGGCCCTCCTCTCCTCAGCGAGGCCAAACCGACCCCGGATTATAACGTTTCTCACCAATCACGGAGCTTCTTGTATAGAAACCCTACAAAAATTTCAACAACTTCCGCTTCTCACGGCCCCTCGAAGTGTGCGTGACCCAGGAGTGCCAATTTATTTTTTGTTGGTATAAAGTTGTCCTGTCCACGTAATCACAATGAAAATATCACTTTTTACTGGTAGGGCAAATTTACACCGGTGACGTGCCAGTCACCCTCATGAATGCCTGTGAGTGCACAACAACAGATACTCCTTATAATATTAAACAAACGCCTGTGTCGGCTGCAGTGATGAATCGGATGTTTGCCGCGGAGGCTTCTGGGTATGCAAATATTTGTGTCTGGCCACGCCCCCTCCAGTGCCAGGAAGGCTCCTGCAGCAGCCCCATGGGGACTTGTGCTCTGGGTCCAGGCTGTGAAGAGTCTCAAAATCGAGCAATAAAGGGAATGTGTGAAGCTAATTTAATAGTGACAAAAAGTGACACTAGAAGTCCCACCAGAAATAATCCTGCTGAAATAAACAAAACAAGCATTGGCATAGCCAATAGGTCTTGCCTTTGGGAACTAATAAGTGTTAAGGCAGAGATATTGAGTTTGTGTTTGTTTTTAAGCTTTGTTGTGCAGAAGTCTGCAGTATACTGAAATGTTATAATAAAGAAGTGTGAGAAGCATTTTTGTTAGTTTAGTTATGATGTATAATGTACAACAAAATGACAATGATAAAAAACTATTAATTAGAAGTAATGATTTGGCACAAGGGGCTCATAAATGAGGCAAAGGTATGTGCTCTGCAGTGTTTGCTGGTCACCTGTGCATTTAGTAATTGAATAATGTGTTGTTTACAGCGTGTCTGCGTCTCCTCTTCCACCGCGCACTCACCTTGAGCAATGCAGTGCTGCTGGCTTATGCGTGGGTGCACATTAAACACACTATTAACAGTTTCCTGAACACATCCAACAGTGTAGTGTGTGCAGGCTCGTGTCATACTGTGGTGATAATACACGGTGCACTGCAAGTTAAGGACGACTCCACCGCAGATAGGTAATATTAACTTCAAAGTGTTTATTCATCAGTTTCTGGTTCCTCATACATAGAGATGATGCCAGCTACCCCCAGCACAACAGCTACTCCTGGCCAAGTGCCCCCAATGTTCCTATTCTAATACCCGATCATGTCCCTCACCAACCTTCCACTCACAACACTCCAATGTCCCACACACCTTCCCCTCAATACAAATAACAAACACAACAAAACAACAATAGACGAATGACACATGCCCTTTCCTCCCTTAGAACTCCAACTACCATGAAATAAATATGCACACTGTAAATAACTAAAATATAATATTATTCCATCACAAACTCTGTAATATGACCAGGCAATTTACTCTCTCTCGCACTTCGAAATACTCTCACATCTCACTCACCCTAGCATTTGCCACAACCCTTGAACACACCTTATCACCCATCAAGTATCCACTTACAGTGACATGCATACCACACACCTAACTATTATGTCCGTTGTGAGAAGTTGGCCTGGCATATATTTGTCCACTATTCTAGTGGGCACCTTGCGCCAGTCCAAACGACCCTTATTGATGGTCGATTTAGACAACCTTTATAGAAAGCTATCCTAGTGGTAGCTGTGGAGAGCAGACTTCAGGCTAAGTCTTGAAGGAATGTAAAGCAGCTTGTTTTACCAGTCTATAATCTCTTGAATGACCAAATGAAAAGAGCACCAAACAAGGTATATATATATATATATAAAATATATGTATTTATTCTAAACACAACCCCTCTAGTCTCTTTATGAGGCTAGAAGCAAAAGTACAATACAAGAACTTAAATAGCACACAGTAAAGTAGCACAGTATACGTTTTGCCCTAGGGGCCTCACAAACCATATACTAAGAAAGTGGTATAAGAACCGCTCTCAACACAGAGACCAGGCCTAGAACCTGTAGAACCGCTGGGGCAACCAGGAACCACCCATGGTAGCGATGCAGGAGACCCACGGGGGACGTGTGCAGTGTCTAAACACGGCCGCGTATCACAGTTGACTTCTATGGAGAAAGTTGGAGTTACAGTTTTAAAGTTTACGGACACTTAGGAGTGGACTACGGTAAATCCCCTTCAGAACTAGACACTTCGAGAGTCAAGACCCACGAAGGCACCAAAGTACTTGTGTTACCTCACCCAGGGAAGCCGGGTGCATAGGTGTCTTTTCGTGTTGGCTTTCGTGGTCGATTCCAATGGAGAGCTGCGAAGAAATGCTGCAGGTGTCCAGGTGAAGAGTGTCCGGATGGATCCAAGAGTGGATCAGAGATCTGAAGAACCTGAAAGCAGAGTGGACAGAGTGTGGGTCACTAACCAGTGACCAGGAGGATGATGATGGGAAGATGCCAGCCGATGTCCGGTGCTTTCAAGGGAAGTAGATGAAGCTTGACTCTTCAGCCACGAGGTCCAGGAGGCGTCGACGACAACCAGAAGCTGGATTCGAGCTGTCCAATGAAGGATATCGAGTGCTGCAGTGTCGGTATCTGGATTGGACCTGGCAAGCCTCGGCAACAGCAACCCACGCAAGATGACAAGATTGGCTTCGGTGCAGACCAGCAAGGTTTGAGGGACTCGCCCTTTGGAGGGGAGTCAGGGCATGTCTGGAGCAACCAGAGAAGCCCTAGAAATAAAGTAGATTCCTTCATGGGGACCCACTAGCCAACGGACTAGGGATCGCAAAGGCGCCTTGATCGGAAATGATGAAAACGGGCCCACGGAACACTCGTGGAGTGTAGGCCCACAATCCTCGAGGTAAAAGGTGCTCAGGGCTTGGACTACAAGTCTCCCGAATGCAAAACTTCAGGAAAGCTCGGTAAGTTGATGCACTAGCAAATTTGCAGGATGTCCAGGAGTTCCGGTCCCACGTCTCTCGTGATAGCTACAGGTCTCAGCTTTGCTGGGGACTCGTGTCAGCCTCGGAGATGTCTGGAAGTCTATGTCCTGTGTCGCAGATTCTTTAGGATCTGTCAGGAGCCTTGAAAATGCAGACCGGCAAAATGCTTCTTTGGTGACTGTTTGAACAGGGGAGTCACTCCTTGACCCCAGGGGAGATTTCTTCTATCTTCCAGTCGATATGGAATGTCAAAGGTCAAAGATTTATGTTTCACTGTTTCGTCCAGGGTAATCTAAAGTTATACCAAGTTTAGGGGTTGGACTAACTCTGGGATCCCACCTTGGGAGGACCTGGGGAAAGTGTGATTACACCCCTTCATCTTTGTCCAGTTTCACGCCAGAGCTGGGGCTGAGTGCTCCAGCAACCGATTTGAACTGGGAAATGCATGGGCCGCCTTGTGTGCCCCAGGCAGTGTCTGGAAATCATTTACTGAATGCAACCCACCCTGCCCAAATACTAAGTATGGGCGAATTTTGCGGATCTGCGGTCCGCGAATTCACGCGAAATCGCAAAAAATCAGCGAGTTTGCGGATTTTCCTGCGAACTCACGGATTTTATTGCTGTTTGCACTGGAGTACTTTCTACTGGCTAATCCAGTAAGTGTTACCTCGTTGGGTAAATGTAGAGTGCTTTTCTACACTACAGCTGCGTAAAGTGCCAGAAGAGTTGTCTCCAGTGACCATGTGTGTGTTACTTTGCAATTGCGCTGAAGGGCGCCGGGGTCCCTTGAGTGAGCTGGTCATCATAATGTGTAAAGGGCGGGAAGAATGTGCACACCTCCTAGTGTGTGGGGGCGGGGCAAAACGGGCGGGCTTCTATGCGAGTTCACATGCCTCTTGTGTTTATAAAAGGTCACAGACCGACCAAAGCAGCAGATGAGGAGAAAGAAGCTTCTGGTCACAAGAACTGCACGGGGATTGCACTCGTGAAAGTCAAGGATCCAAAGGTCTCCATCAAGCATCACAGCTCATTTTCGGCGGTGGATATGGGGAGAAGGCACACCTGCCCAGCCTCGACAAAGCTCACGTTTTTTTGGGGCTGATTAATGCTTTGCTGAATTTGAGCTTCAACTCGAGCACCTGCTTTATTTATATCTGTTAGTACTTCCTGTTTAGTTTTAATTTTTGGTACAGGTGCATCGTGCCAGAATGAATCCTACCCTGCATATTTATCCAAGAAGACGCCACCGTTTTGTGCGATACCTCTATTCAACTGGAGTACTTTCTACTGGCTAATCAGTAAGTGCTACATCGTTGGGTAAATGTATAGTGCTTTTCCTACACTTCAGCTGCGTGAAGGGCCAGAAGATTTGCCTCCAGTGACCGTGGGCTATCAAAAAAAAAATAATCCGCCCTTGAGCGAATTTGCGAATTTTACCCCAGCGAAATGGATTTTTGGCCCATGCTTACCTAATACACTAACAGCGAGGAACACAGACCCCCAATTACGGCCACGGACTGCAGAGATTAACTCCCGGCAGGACTGCAAATAGGACTTTGTTTTTACCGGAGATTGAACCCAGATTTATTCCCTCGCTTCGAAACCCACATGAATGGGGACAAAACTCACCTGAGACCAAATAAATTCTCTTACGCCGAGCTCCATTCAGAAACCCACATGTTGGGATAAAAATTTAAAAATGAATTAAATCCCTGAAACTAGTACCTCCAAGACTGAAGTTTCTCTCATGCCCAAAAGCTGGGACATTCGAGAGATACAATATTTCCGGAAGCTCCCCAGTCCTGATGATGATCTTAAATTGTTAAAGATCGAAACTTCGTCGACCCATCCAAGGAAATGCCACCACCCCATTGCATATAGCTTTCTGGACTTAACCTCGTTGTTATGTGCCATTTCGTTCTGTCTCAGTTTGTTCACTAATGTCACGATATGCACCTTGTCACTCGCGAGAGCACCTGAAACGCTTTCATACATGTTAAAAATTGAAAATAAGTGTTTTTTCATATGCTACCCTACATATTCTGCTCCCAAGCGTGACTTAACTAAATGCTCCAGGGCCTCATTTATGAGAAATGATGCATTGCTGCGTGAAAGCAGCGATGCGTCACTTCTCAGTGCGCACTCCTTGCGACATACCTGATGCGTCATATTTAATGTATGACGCATCATGTTGCAAGGAGTTACAGATATGTCAGTATTTCTGACGTATCTGTAAGCGCAAAAGTGATGCATTGCTGGAGTGTGTCACAAAAGTGACGCAACTCCAGCAATGTGTCCTTTCACATGGAGCAATCCCCATGTGAAAGGACCTGTGTCAGTCTTACGCCTGCTGTGAGGCAGGTGCAAGATTTTGACGCAACGGCGTCCTAGAAGTGACGCAGTGAAATCTCATACATTTCACTGCGTCACTTCTACAAGGCTTCTTGCGAGGGAACGCCCCCCTGCGTACCTTATACCTGACGCAGGTATAATGTAGCTCAGGGGTTTACAAAGTGACGCATCTGCTTAGATGCGTCACTTTGTAAATAGTGCGCAACAGGATGCATGTTTTACGCCGTCGATGTGTCACAAAAAGTGACGCATTGGAAGCGCAAAACTGATGCAAGGCCTCATAAATGAGGCCCCCAGTTTCTTAGGACCTATTTAGGTCACTACTGAACCATTGTTTACTCTAAATACGCTTCAACCCCAGGTTCATTTTATGGGGTACCCTTGTCTCCTAAACTACCTAATACACTAAAGCCTGTCTGGGTAGGTGCTGGCACCTCCCTGGACCAGAAACCTATTGTCCAGGCCTACCCTGCTGGAGTTTTGTCCAGCAGCAGGAGGTCCGACTTGTGTCTGTGGCAGCAGGATCCATTTTGTTCTTCTCTTTTAAACATTTACCTGGTATACCAGTGTGTACATGTCTTCTCCCTCTAGAAGGGTGGGATTCTACCCCCGCCGCCAGAACTGGTGGGGGGGTAGGATTCCAAAGTGTTTGACACCAAACACAACATGTTTTGATGCAGCCAAACCAAAGTTAGCATTTACTGCGAGGATATAATACACTTAAGAGTATACGGTATGGCTGTATCATAGAACAGCTATAAGGAAGGGTTTCCGAAAGCTGCAGAGGTGCTCAGCTCGTGTTAGGGCACCCTGTCACAGAATACCAAGCACTCAGGATTGTCAAGGCCTGCCATAGGAGTGACTTATAGGTTTATATGTGTCTATATGTATATATGTAGATATAGGTATACTATATCTAAGTAAGGGGTGCTTACACCACCTTACCCAGGCTTCAAACGCAGACTTGTGGTGTCATTTTGGAAGGCTTCCCAGGGGTGGCATAACACATGCTTCAGCCCCTGGTAGGTCTCTGGGGTACCTATGCCCTTGGTACCTAAGGTACTATATACTAGGGACTTACAAGGGTAACCCAGAAACCAATCTGTAGTGTACCTAACGTACATGTAACCAATTTAGAGAGAGAGCAGCTAGGCTGTGGTCCTGATTAGCAGGGCCACAGCCAGACTAAAGGTGATAAACCAGTGAAACACAGCAAAAAGTGGGGGTAACCATAGGAAGCAGATCCTACTCTCCTACATCCGCTAACATCCTTGCACTCACTCACATGGCATAAATTCCACACGCTTCCATCTTCAAGTTTTCACTGGATCAGACCAACGAGGTGCCTCCTTTTCCAATAGGCCTGGTTTCCTCACTCGCACATACAGACGTACCAAAATATTCGACATCTTCTTATTACCCAGCGCTCGTAGATGTAAGGCACTCGCGCTATTTGCGTTTAGATTTTGAAATTGAAACTAATATTTGTGTTTTTAACTGTTTTTTAATCAATTGCTGGCACATTGCACTTTTGGTTATCTTGTATGTAGGGCCCCTGCCTCTTTTCCTCTTACTCTAGTCCATGGCGGGCATGCCCGTTTGAAGTGTAGAGTATAGAGGACATCTGGCTTCTCTACTTCCGGCTGCTTCTGGAGGTGGAACAAGCGGGTTAGCACACTACCGTCCACTTACTACTTAAACCTAGCATTTCTGTTGTGCAGCGGATGCGTGCAGCAGACGCGCGCAGCGGGCGCGCCACTGACGCACTTAAGGCACACCAATAGCAAGTCCGTCAGCGCAAGCCATTCTGCTGGGTGCCCCTCCGGTGCTCGAATCCTTTGGTCCAGGTCGCAACTGCTTGAAGTGAGAGATAAGTGCTGAGGTGCCCCGACCTTATGTGAGTTTTTTCGGCCCCTTGTCTCAATTTAATTGTGCCGCTTGTCTATTCACTTTTAATTTAGATCCCGTAGCCCCTACCAGACTACACCCAATGCGCTTTGGACCTGCAAAGGGGGAAATTTGTCTTGCACCCCCACTAAAACCTGTTTACTCAATTGTAGATCGCTACCCCGCCATTCGGATGACGTTTTGCTTTTCCATGCAACTCATGCCTAGGAAACATGGGTTAGGGATATTTCTAATCCCGACCTCAATCTTGGCACCCCCCCTGAATATCGTTTTGTGGGAATAAAGAGGCCTAACAACAAGTAGGGTGGTGGGATTGCAGTGATCCTGCGTTCGGGCTGGGCTATTTCTTCCAGGAAAATCCCTAACATCAGCCCCTTAGAATCTATGTATTTCAGCATCTCTGCTGTATCGAATATAGCCGTGGCTGGAATTCTTATTTTCAGACCCCCTAGCTCCCCGCCTCAACATTTTACAGAGTTTTATAATATTGCGGCTGATATGTCGCTTAAACATACACACATTATATTCCTTGGTGATTTTAACTTACATGTGGATGATACTAAGTGCACTAAAGCTGGACAGCTCCTAGAAACTCTGGAAGGCCTTAATCTAACCCAGCGGGTTAGAGGCCCTACCCATCAGGCCGACCATACTCTACATTTATTGTTTACGTACAACCCTAATCTGTCCACGGCTCTGCCTATACCTTTTACATGCCGTACCGTAACCAAAACTGGGTCTGGGCTCACGGGCAATAAGGACAAGCCACACTATAAACTACAAACCAAAACAAGCACCAGTATTGCCCACTGAATAGGAAGGGGGCCTGTAGAGTGCCTCACAACTTACTCAAAAAATCAGTAAGTCTTTGGAACCATTATTTATTCCAGAGTAAATCAATTATTTGTATTATCCAATTTATATCAAACCATCATTGTACAATATTCACATATTTATATACCTTTTACATGGTCAGACCATTTTTTTAATCCTGTTTAGTGTGTCTACTCTCTCTGAATCAACTAATTCCTCTTCGGCCCGGGAACACAGTAGGAAATGGTTTAAAATCACTTGTAACACTTTGGCTCCCGCCCTTTCTCGCACCCATCTGCAGTTGGAGGGGGGTTTGGAACTAGATGTATCTAACTTTAATTATTTGCTCTCCTCTGTCCTTTATACGGTTGCCCCTGAGCAACCTATTGTCTCCTCTAGAAAAAAAACATCTGCCCCCTGGTTTACTCCCGCTCTGCGCGATGAAAAAAGTCAGTGCAAGAAACTCAAACAGAATTCGAGACTATCCTATGAAACAGAGGCTAAATCAATTTACAGAGCCACGATTAAGAATTTTCACAAACTTAAGCGCTCAGTAATGAGAGAGTATTTTGTCAAGAAAGTGAACTCCACCGGTAATTCTTCGAAAACCCTTTTTATAATAGTGAAAGATTTTACTAAACCGTTCGCAGTATCTAGCATGATTCCCCCTACTCAGGAACTCTGTAATGGACTATTGGATTTCTTTCAAGATAACATTTTAGACATTTACTCTACGTCCGGCCCTACTCTGGATTGCCCGGTTTATAACTCAGTGGTAACCAATAGTGAGCCTTCACCACCTTTCACCCGATCTCCACTGATTTAGCACTCCAAAAATTACTTGCCTGTAAATCAAGCTCCACAAAGGACCCCTGCCCAGCATTATTATTTAGCTCTTTAGCCCCCCTCATTATCTTTCCTTTGACCCTGATTTGGAACACCTCCCTGTGAACTGGGGCTTTCCCTTTTTCCCTTTGAACTGTAAACAGGCCACGCTAATACCTATTTGGAAAAAAACGGATGCAGATCTTTCTGTTTTAAAAAATTACCGCCCCATTTCCCTGCTACCTAAACGAGTCAAAGTCCAGGAAAAAGTAGTTCAGGAGCAATTATCGAGCTATCTTGAGACGTGCCATCATTTACATGACTCACAATCCGGGTTTAGTTCCGGATATAGCACAGAGACTGCGCTGCTGGAGGTTTCTGAAAACATTTGAGAATATTTGGACGCAGGTGAAGCAGCGATGCTGGTGCTTCTCGACCTGTCCGCGACATTCAACACGGTCTCTCATGATATTTTTCTTGAGAGACTATACAGTCTCTGGATTCAGGGTACCCCACTGGCTGTGGGGACATGGTTGCGTCCACTGTCCACTACACTCCATACACCAGCGGTGTATGTCGCCATGGATATGGGTGTTTACTGCACCCTTCCAAATTTTGGCATTGTGTACTTTCCAGAACATGGTTCTCCAACCACCTTCACAAATGCCTGGCTCCACCTCTCCCCACATTCCGCAATTGTGTGGCTGAGGTGCCATGACGTTGATGGCTCATGTCCACGGCTATCCCAGTTTACCATTGTAAGTTGTTCTGTCGTGTCTGGTGGGTGGGCATGTTGTTTTGCATGTTGGTTGGGATTTTGTGACGTGTGCATATCCAGAGTTGTTAGTTGCATGGTTTTTGATTTGAGTTGTGTGGGGTGTTCATTAGCAACTCGACAAGGGGTTGTGCATTTTCCTTGGTACCATCCTGGGCGCGCTGGTTGATGATGGACTGTCGGAGGCTGAAGGACTCATGCACACTGGCTGGGTATTTTGTTGCAACATTGGCGGCGTTTATACGGTGGTCAACTGTTGGTTGCACATTGATGGAATACGTGTGCTTCCTGTAGAAGTGCTTCTGTGCTGTGTCACTAAGGGGCACAAGCATGACATGTGTGCTGTGGATAGCCACCTACACGTGCGTGCATCCAGCTATGGCATATGGTCCTTGCTTGGTATCCGACGGATCCTGCGCATTGTGTTGTACGTATATGGAATGAGGTACCAGGCTGATGGTGTTGTCCACGATAGGTGTGCAGGACTTTGATGTGGCTGGTTGTGTGACTCCTCAGACTTTGGCGGGTGTTGTTTGGGGGGTACCAGAGGCCAACATGTGCAGCACAGCCAGCCGCTTTGTGTGTGGTGGGATGTTGGTTGTACGCTGTGTTGGTGCCATCGGCCTGTTGTGCGATGATGGTCAGGATGCGTAGGATGGTTGTCCTTTTGGGGCAATGGCATTGTCAGGTGTTTGGTCTGTGATGCAGATGCATTTCCAGGATCTGCTGTCTTTGTCTGCGCTGCCTCTGTGGTGGTCCGGGGAGAGTTCAGGGGGTGGGGGGGTTGGGGTCCTGGGTTGGGGGGGGGTATCGGTGGGTGTTGTGGCTCTCTTGGTGGTCCGAGCTGCATGATCATTGGCTCCATGGCATCTGTTGTTCTTCAGGTGTGGCTCTGGGCTGGGCTCCCTTTTGTGGGGCAGGCTGTGGTCCGACTTTACACCAGGTCAGATGTTAATTTCCTGGTGCAAACGTGCTTTACCGTCTGTTCTGTGTTCTTAGGGCCGATTGGGCTGTTTGTTGTGAATGTTGAGGAGTGGTGTTGTTGCGGCTTTTGGCACAGGAACGCCTACTCTGCATCTCATTAGCGACGGTTGCTGTGGTCATCTGTGGCGATGTTTATTGCGGCTGCTATTGCTGGTAAACTGGTGCTATGTGCAGTTTGCACCAGCTTGTGAATGGGACGATGTTTTTATCGCGAGTTTGGCTGTGATAAAGTTAAGTTAACTCGGCGATAGCTCCTTGTGAATATGCCCCTCAGTGTGTGTGAATCTAGTAATGAAAAAGTGTGACGGATGGATTACAGCTCGGCGAGTCAGCTGCATGGATTGCTAAGCCATAGTGGTGGCCACATCTCCCCTACTGTCAAGATCATTTGCATCACCAATCAAACCACCAACCGCAATAACATACATTTGTGCAAATGATTCCTTCAAATGTACAGTCTTTTTGGCTATTTGTGCATGCACTCAGGGATGTCAGTGTACAGCAACACACATGTCTGCTCTTTCTGTGCTGCACATTGTTCCTTTCCATACCCTGTACAGCTGGTGTTGCATACTGAAATGAAATTAAATGAAAGGAAAAGGAGTTTTATAATGCGCAAACTTAGCCCCAAAGGGCATCAAGGCGCGAGAAAACAAACATAAAATCTCAGACTGCCGAATGCAAGGCCACTAGTACGCCTGAGAAAAAAGCCAGGTCTTTAGGAGTTTCCAAAAGACCACCAGAGAAGACTGACTGGAAAGTTCCGGAGGGAGGGAGTTCCAGAGTTTGGGGGCCAGGGTGGAAAAGGCTCTACCTCCCCACCTTGCCTTCACAAATCTTGGAACCGAAAGCAGCTTCTTGGATGCTGAGCGGAGAGTTCTACTGGGAGTGTAAACACACAAAAGGGACCTAATACCCTCTGAGCCTGAGCCATATACAGCTCTGTGGGCCAGGCAAAGAAGTTTAAAGGAAATCCTGGAGAGTATCGGGAGCCAGTGGAGATCCTTTCTGGCCTGAGTTACCGAAGCTAGCCTAGGAAGGTTCAAGACCATCCTGGCCGCGGCGTTCTGCACCATTTGGAGGCGATGGATGGAGCTCTTTTTAATGCCGCTGTAGAGGGCATTACAATAATAAAGCCTAGATCAGACCAAGGCAACTGTTGCTTGTCTCCGTGCTGCATGGGACAGATACAGGGCGATCTTCCTCAGAGTTCTTAGGATGGCACAACAGGTGGACACCGTTCTGTTGACCTGAGAGTCAAATGATAGAGCTGAATCGATTGCCACTCCGAGGTTTCTAGCGGAAAGAGTAGGATGAGGGCATTCCCCCAAGGAGGGTGGCCACCAGTCCTCAGACCACAGGTTCTGATTTCCTCCAAAAATCATAACCTCCATCTTTTCCCCGTTCAATTTTAGGAAATTTCGCACCATGCATTGGGAGACAGCCTCCATACATGCTCTAAATTTAAGGGCTGAATCGCTTGCCGACTGAGTGATGGAAACTATAATCTGGGTATAATCGGCATACGATAGCACCTCAAAACCGAAAGATCTCACCACCTTAGCGAGTGGGGTAACATAGATGTTGAATAATAGAGGACTCTGCGAAGAGCCCTGCGGTACCCCACATTGCACTGACTGAGAGGAAGAGAGAAAATTACCCATCTTAACTCTCTGCTCTCTATGATGTAAAAAAGAGGAGTGTAAACTGAGAGCAGTGCCCTCTACACCAATCCCCTCAAGCCTGGAGATCAGGATGGATGGGGACAGGGTGTCAAAAGCTGCTTTGAGATCTAGCAACACCAGCAGAGTCGAGTGTCCCCTATCAACCTCAGAACGGATGTTGTTAATCACAACCGTGAGGGCAGACTCTGTGCTGTGTGCGGTACGAAACCCGTGTTGAGAAATATCCAGCAGGTTAGAACTTTCCATAAAAGTGGAGAGATTTCGATTGAGGTGGGCCTCAAGTATCTTGGCCGGGGCTGGAAGTAAAGAAATAGGACGGTAGTTTTTTAAGACTCCTGGATCCAGAGAGGCCTTTTTGAGTAGCGGTTTAACAACAGCAGTTTTCCATGATAGAGGAAAAATCCCCTTGCTAATAGACAGGTTCATGACCTCTAATAAAGGTGGAAGAATAACCTCTCTACAGGTCTTTAGGGTTTTTAAAGGACAGGGATCCAAGGGCGAGCTTGACTTAGTGGCGTCAAGAAGGCGGTTTAGATCTTCTAGGGTCAAAAGAGGGAAGCCGATGAGACGCAATTTGGGGTTAACTTGGACGGCCTCAACTTGGGAGGGAGAGAGTGAAAGAGAGGAAGGTGCCAAGTTGGCATCCAGCTCCAGGTTGAGAGTTTCGAGAGAATTGTAAATATCAGCAATTTTTGAGTGAAAAAAACTCGGGATATTATCACAAAGCTCCTGCGTCTCGATAGTAGGGTCAGCTACTTTAGGTGCAGAAAGTGTGTCAATTATTTTAAACAAATCTCTCGATGATTTTAGGGAGGAAGTAAGGTTAGTAAAGTGACTCCTTTTTTCTTCCACAATAGCCTTCTTGTAGTCTCTCAACAATGATTTATGTAGGGCTTTTCCCATGGAGTCAGGGTGAGCATGCCAAAACCTCTCCTGTCGTCTACACTTCTGTCGCAGAAGCCTGAGGCGATCAGAGTACCAGGGCCGTGAGGGACTTTTACGGGCTGAGTAGTGCTGTTTTGCCGGAGCCTTGGTGTCTATTGCATTGGATAGGGCATTAGACAAACCTAGTGCGGCCGTATTGGGATCAGACAGAGGGAGAGAACTAAAAGCATTCATAAATGGTGCTAGAGTAGCATCATTGATCTCTCTATAGTTCCTTCTGGTCTCCCATAGGTTACTCTTAGGCAGATTAGGTGGCATAGGATTAACATTAAGGTGGAATGGTACTACCCGATGATCGGACCAATTCAGAGGGATGGGTGTTCCAGTCGTTAATCTGGCATTATTAGTGAAGATGCCATCCAGCGTGTGGCCAGCGGAGTGCGTAGGACCATTAACCAATTGGACCAGACTGCATGCGGCTAGACCTTCCACCAGAGCAGCAGTGTCTTTAGCATCTGCAGCCTCTAGATGGAAATTGAAGTTGCCTAAGATACTTAAGTTGGGTTTATCAATAAAAGGCGCTAAAAGTTTAAGAACATTTTGAGAAAAAGTAGTACTAGGGCCAGGAGGTCTATAGCAGAGAATGCCAGAAAAGGAAGCTAAGGGGGTGAAGTTTATAGAAAAGTACATTGCCTCAAAATTGTCGGAGGTAGAGGAAAGAGGCTCAGTGCGGCAGATGAAAGTGTCTCTAAATAAAATTCCCAACCCCCCACCCCTGCGACCAGTCCTGTCCATCCTGGTCAGGGTATAGCCCTCTGGGACTGCCTCCACAAGATCCGGGCCTGAGGAGTCATAGCCCCAGGTTTCGGTTATAAAAACCCAGGGGGGTTTTCTTTGCGAGACGAAGTCGTTAAAAGACACATTATTTCGGACCAGTGACCTAGCATTAATAAGCAAGCCTGCCTCCTTAATAGGGTTTATAGGGTTTACTACGGGCTTTGCTCGCCCAGGCTGTACCTGATTTCTAATGAATTGCCGGGACCGTACAGATCTTAAAGCCCCCTTGCAACACTGCATATTAAATAAATATCTGGATATAAGGTAAAATGCCATGACCTAGGAGGAGGCCTGACAGAGAGGAGAGCGGACCGAGTATACAACTCACGATCTGGCTGAAGAGCGAATCCTGGCCCGGCCCGCCTGGCCCCTGGCGCGTCCTCAGCGCGGACAGGCGCGGACGGGCTTGACTTTGGCGCGACCTCGGCGCGCGTCCGCTGAACGCGGAGAAAGTCATCCCGTTTAAATATGTACGATCCCGAGTCTGGCGTCCCACCTGACCAAGTTCAGCCAATGGGAGTGGGGACCAACTGTTTGCCGACGCGCCCTCCATGCAAACGGGAACACCCGCGGTGGAAAGGGGCACAAGGCAGAGGAGGCAACAAGCGGAAAGGAAAATAGAATACTAAGTGATCAGTCTGAAGACCCAAACATATGAGTAATGTGCAAGTATTTAAAACATGGCAAATTTCTAAAAGCAAATTTAAAAGATTGTCTTTTTAGCAATAGCAACAGTACAATTACAAGTACAGCATTCGCGACCAGAGCATATTAGTCATGCAGTGGCACCTTATATTGAATAGTTTTTTGTAAATTAACAGCCCTTGACACTTTAAAGGCCGGGAGTAGAATACTTTATCTTGTCTAACCGAGGTGCAGCAGGGGAGCCCAGCTCCAGCTGTGCATTTATTCGTTATCTCCATTAGAGCCAGCGGTAGGTCCCTCCAGCTTCTGAGGTAGGTCCCTCTCGCTTCTGTCCTCTGCGTTCATTCGTTATCTTCGTTAGAGCCAGCGGTAGGTCCCTCCCGCTTCTGAGGTAGGTCCCTCTTGCTTCTGAGGTAGGTTCCTCCCGCTTCTGAGGTAGGTCCTTCCTGCTTCTGAGGTAGATCCCTCCTGCTTCTGAGGTAGGTTCCTCCTGCGTCTGAGGTAGGTCCCTCCTGCTTCTGAGGTAGGTCCCTCCCGCTTCTGCGGTAAGTTCCTCCTGCTTCTGAGGTAGGTCCCTCCCGCTTCTGAGTTAGGATCCTTCTGCTTCTGAGGTAGGTCCCTCTCACTTCTGAGGTAGGTCCCTCCCGCTTCTGAGGAAGGTTCCTCCTGCTTCTGAGGTAGGTCCCTCCCGCTTCTGAGGTAGGTTCCTCCCGCTTCTGAGGTAGGCTCCTCCTGCTTCTGAGGTGGGTCCCTCCCAGTGGTAGGTCCCTCCCGCTTCTGAGGTAGGTCCCTTCTGCTTCGGAGGTAGGTCCCTCCTGCTTCTGAGGTAGATCCCTCCCGCTTCTGAGGTAGGTTCCTCCTGATTCTGAGGTAGTTCCCTCCTGCTTCTAAGGTAGGTCCCTCCTGCTTCTGAGGTAGGTCCCTCCCGCTTCTGAGGTAGGTCCCTCCCGCTTCTGAGTTAGGTTCCTCCTGCTTCTAAGGTAGGTCCCTCTCACTTCTGAGGTAGGTCCCTCCCGCTTCTGAGGTAGGTTCCTCCTGCTTCTGAGGTAGGTCCCTCCCGCTTCTGAGGTAGGTCCCTCCCGCTTCTGAGATTGGTCCCTCCCGCTTCTGAGGTAGGTCCCTCTCGCTTCTGAGTTAGGTCCCTCCCGCTTCTGAGTTAGGTTTCTCCTGCTTCTGAGGTAGGTCCCTCTCACTTCTGAGGTAGGTCCCTCCCGCTTCTGAGGTAGGTTCCTCCTGCTTCTGAGGTAGGTCCCTCCCGCTTCTGAGAGGTAGGTCCCACTCGCTTCTGTTCTCTGCGTTCATTCGTTATCTTCATTAGAGCCAGCGGTAGGTCTCTCCCGCTTCTGAGGTAGGTCCCTCTCGCTTCTGAGGTAGGTCCCTCCCGCTTCAGAGGTAGGTCCCTCCCGCTTCTGAGGTAGGTCCCTCCCGCTTCTGAGGTAGGTCCCTCTCGCTTCTGTCCTCTGCGTTCATTTGTTATCTTGGTTAGAGCCAGCGGTACGTCTCTCCCGCTTCTGAGGAATGTCCATCTCGCTTCTGAGGTAGGTCCCTCTTGCTTCTGAGGTAGGTCCCTCCTGCTCCTGAGGTAGGTCCCTCTCGCTTCTGAGGTAGGTCCCTCTTGCTTCTGAGGTAGGTCCCTCCTGCTTCTGAGGTAGGTCCCTCCCGCTTCTGAGGTAGGTCCCTTCCGCTTCTGAGGTAGGTCCCTCCCGCTTCAGAGGTAGGTCCCACTCGCTTCTGTTCTCTGCGTTCATTCGTTATCTTCATTAGAGCCAGCGGTAGGTCTCTCCTGCTTCTGAGGTAGGTCCCTCTCGCTTCTGAGGTAGGTCCCTCCCGCTTCAGAGGTAGGTCCCTCCCGCTTCTGAGGTAGGTCCCTCCCGCTTCTGAGGTAGGTCCCTCTCGCTTCTGTCCTCTGCGTTCATTTGTTATCTTGGTTAGAGCCAGCGGTACGTCTCTCCCGCTTCTGAGGAATGTCCATCTCGCTTCTGAGGTAGGTCCCTCTTGCTTCTGAGGTAGGTCCCTCCTGCTCCTGAGGTAGGTCCCTCTCGCTTCTGAGGTAGGTCCCTCTTGCTTCTGAGGTAGGTCCCTCCCGCTCCTGAGGTAGGTCCCTTCCGCTTCTGAGGTAGGTCCCTCCCGCTTCTGAGGTAGGTCCCTCTCGCTTCTGTCCTCTGTGTTCATTCGTTATCTTCGTTAGAGCCAGCGGTAGGTCCCTCTCGCTTCTGAGGTAGGTCCCTCCCGCTTCTGCATCCACGTTGATTACATTCATGACATTCACTCGCTTTCTATCGGTCAGGTTAGGGAAATCTTCAGTTTCTCTTGGTATCCCCTTGTCTGGGGTAGCTGTCGCGCTTTATAAACTTCAGTATTAAACGGACTGTATGTTTTCCAGCAAATGGGGAGCAGTTCCAGTTATTAATTAAGGTCTCTATATTGGGCACTATTGACTTTGCCAATGCTTTATTTCCTTTAATCTTCAGCACCATACACTAATAACCCGAAATTTCCCTTAGAAAAGTAGTGTGCCTAACTACGGTTCGTGTCTTCCTACTTGAGGACTGATACTCTGGCCCCTTCGTTCTTAAACGTCTGCTCTTTATCATATTCAATGCCTCAAAGAGCCCTGCATTTATTTGAAAGTAAAGCAGCATTATGAGGCGCGCACAGGATTGTGGGTATGCAGAGTGCTGGTGACGCGCTGAAAGTTCCTCTGGAGCCTCCTGACCTCTAGCGACAAGAAGGAGCGGTGCACCTCCCGCAGGCGCGCGTCAGTCCTTACGCATGGCGCCTCGTTCTGCGTCACGTGACCCTGTGACGCCTTCCGTCACCCGGTGACGCGCGCGCTGCGATGGCGCCTTTCTGAAGAAAGCAGCGGGCGCGCCTCTCCTCAGCGAGGCCCGACCGCACACGGAGGACTCACATTTCAACCAATCACGGAGCCTCTAGTTCAGAAACCCTACAAAAATGTCAACAAATTCCGCTTCTCACGGCCCCTCGAAGTGCACGTGACCCGCGACGAAAATGAAGAACATAAAATGCGGATAATGTGGATAGTTGTCCTGTCCACACCATCACAATAAAACTATCAATTCCTACTGGTAGGGTGACTTTACAGCGGTGACGTGTCAGTCACTCTCATGAATGCCTGAGAGTGCACAGCTACAGGCGCTCCTTCTCCTATCAAACAAACGCCTGTATCACCTGCAGTGATGAATCTGGTGTTTGCCGCAGAGGCTTCTGGGTATGCAAATGACTGTGGCTGGCCACGCCCCGTTCAGTGACAGCAAGGCTCCTGCAGCAGCCCCATGGGGACTTGTGCTCTGGGTCCAGGCTGCGAAGAGTCTCAAATCCAGTAATAATCACACAGGCAACATTTCAGGACAGGGAGGGGAGATTTAAAATAGAAAATCAGGGGAAGGAAAATCCCCCATTGACTTCTTTGTGGTGAAATTATTTATTAAGAAAATTTCAAACAAATTACAAATGCAGATACATATGCAGAAGAAGGAATGATATACAATACAAATGAGGAAGGCATTCCTAAATTATGATAAAATAGATGTAAAACAACATATCCTCTAGTATTCTGAAAGTGTAGTTTAGTAAAGAAATAAGAAGGGAAAGAAGAAGAAAGGAAAAAAGAAATAAGAAGGGTAAGAGAGAAAGAAAGGGAAAAAAAAAACCCAGAGTAGCAATCTAGTTATAAAGAAGAACGAAAGCAATAAAAAGAACGATACGAGGCAAAAAATAAATAAATAGATGAGTAAGATAAAAGAAACATGGTATAAGGAAAAAAAAAGGTAAGATTAGGAAGGAGTAATAGGCGCAGCAGAAGAAGTAGGAGAGGCAGACTCATTATCGACTGTGGTTTCCAAGAATGGGGACCATACTTGAAGAAAAATGGAAGCTTGGTCCTGTACATTATAAATTATACGCTCATATGAAGCTGTTTGTATCATTGCCACCAACCATTCCTCCTGAGAAGGAGGTAGGGAGGATTTCCAGTGACGCAGTATACACATTTTTGCCGTGGCTAAAGCAGTGTGTAGAAGGCGAACCTGTGGTTTGGTAAACTTGGGAAGGTCACGAAAGTCATGTAAAATTATGTTTGCGGAGGTAAAGGGTAGGGGCAATGACATAGAATGAGCCAAGGTATTTCGTATGAAAAGCCAGTATGATCTAGTACGAGGGCATTCACATATAATGTGCGTGATGTCACACCTGGAAGCTGAACATCTCCAACACAAGGAATGCGAAAGTAAATTAGCATGATGCAGTTTAACCGGAGACCAGTGCCATTCATGAAGGATTTTAAAAATACTAAATTTAAGGCGGGCTTCTCTAACACTCTTGTGCAATCCTTCTAAAATAAGATCCCATTGAGTATCTGAGCAGGTCACAGAAAGACGTGTTTGCCATTTTAATTGAAGAGCTTTGGAGAAAGGTAGCGAAAATAAAGGGTGTAGAAAAGTCTTGTAGAGACCAGAAGTGACACCCTTAAAAGTGCCCCATAAATTCAGATAAGCTAAGATAGGAGAGGCGGATAACAACTCAGGCGGGAACTTATATGCTTTGTAATAGCCTGTTGGAGGTGAGAGTATTTACAGGATTGAGTAAGTGGCAGATGAAATTCTTCACTCAATTGGGAGAAGGATTTGAAATGGTCACCATGAAACAACTGTTCCAGGGAATGAATACCAGCTTCTTGCCATAAAGGCCAAAGTAGAGTTCGACCTCTCACTCGAATAGCTGAATTAGACCATACAGGAGCATTAAGGTGAAGCCGCGGATTAGACTTAAGGAGACGATGACTTCTTTGCCAGGACTTAAACATGGCAGACAAAATAGGGTTTTTGGGATCAATAGAACTAGAACCCTTGCCATATAAAAGGGATAAACCAGGACCAGATGCCAACAAATGACGTTCAAGTGGTACCCATTGAGGAACGTCCTTGAACTTAGGTAAAAAGAAAGAGAGGTGGGAAAGATGAAGGGCAAGAGAATAGTGCTCAATAGATGGAAGACCTAAACCACCATATAGTTGGTGAGCTTTTAATTTCGCAAAGGCGAGACGCGGTTTAATTGTTCCCCATATGAAAAGTTTGATTTTTGAATCAATGGACCGGAGAGTAGACAAAGGAATAGACAGAGGGAGCATACCCAGAACATAGAGAAAGCGTTGTAAAGTAACCATCTTAATTGCCTGAACCCGTCCCCAAAGGGATAAACCTAAAGCCTTCCACTTATCGAAGTCCCGTTGCATTTGTGTGATCAAGGGAGTTAAATTGTCTGTTACAACATTATCTAATCCTCTGTTGAGGAGAATACCCAAGTACTTAAGTCTACAAGGTTGCCAGTGAAATGGAAAACCCGAAATTGCTTCTTTTGTAGTACCTAAGGACATAGGTAAGGCTTCACTTTTATCCCAATTGATCTTATATCCAGAAAAAGAAGAGAAGTCCTCAATAATACGGAGAAGAGCAGGGAGCGATCGCGGAAGATCAGTAAGTGTAAGAAGAATATCGTCCGCATATAAATATATTTTGGAATGAGCAATTGGAAGAGGAACACCCACCACATCAGCCGATTGACGAATTGCAGCAGCCAGTGGTTCCATAGCCAAAAGAAAGAGGAGAGGGGATAGCGGACAACCTTGACGGGTACCCCGCCGAATAGGAAATGAAGTGAAAAGAAAGCCCCCACAATTAACTTGGGCTGATGGGTTGTCGTAAAGTAGACGCACCTTGGCTATGAATTGATCGCCTAATCCAAATTTTTGCATGATGGTAAAGAGGTATTCCCACTCAATACGATCAAATGCTTTTTCAGCATCTAAAGAAAGAAGGAGGGCATCATCTGTAAGATTGTTGGCGGACCATAGGGCATGGGAGAGGGTACGCAAATGATTACGGGAGGAACGACCGGGAACAAAACCTACTAGAGAGTTATGTATTAAGGAAGGCAAAACCTTGAGAAGTCGTGAAGCTAGAATGCTGGCAAGAAGTTTAACATCAGTATTCAACAGAGATATGGGGCGATAACTACTACACAAAAGAGGATCCTTGCCGGGTTTTGGCAAGACTGCTATGAGTGCTTTGTTAGAGATAGAACCCAGAAAGGACTCCCCCACAGCTTCCTCAAAAGCGGCATGAAGAGTATCAAGCATAGACTGACCAGTCCATTAAAAAAATTCAGGAGGGAAACCATCATCACCTGGGGCCTTATGATATGGTAAAGAAGAGACAGCTGAAGAAATCTCCTCCTTCGTGATAGGTCCCTCAAGTAAAGCTCTGCCATCATCAGAGAGCCGTGGAAGACGAACCCCATCCAGAAATCTAGACATCATTGTCTTGTCTACCTGAGTACCTGGGGAGTATAAAGATCTATAAAAAGAGGCGAACTCCTCAACTATCTCCTGTGGTCGAGTGAGGATATCACCACCAGTTGATTTAATTGCTGGGATCGCCATAGCGGCCTCTCTTTGGCGTAACTGCGCAGCCAATAACCGGCCAGCTTTTTCTCCTTGTTCATAATGGCGGCCTTTCATTTTTTGTAAAGCATACTCCGCCTTAGAGGTGAAAAGTGTATTAAGAGACATACGCGCCTGTTCTAATAACTTTCGATTTTGGAGAGATGGTTGCGAAATATATAATTGAGAGAGTCGTCGAATATCTTTTTCCAGGTCAGTCTGCTTGGCAATATTCTTTTTATTATACAGAGCAGCATCTCGCATAAGCCGGCCTCTAATGGTGGCTTTAGCAGCCGCCCAAACCATACGTTTAGAGGAAACCGAGTCTGCATTATGGAGAAGATACTCATGTAAGTGGGATTGTAAAAGAAGTTTACCCGCAGGTGTTTTATATCTGTTGATATTTAAACGCCACGATTTGCGCCCCGGATTCATAAGACCCAAATCCAGCGACAAGAGGACAGGGGAATGATCAGAAATAGCTGCTTCCAAAATCTTAGAATCAGTAACCAGCCGGACCGAATCTTGCGAAAGAAGAAAGTAATCAAGACGTGAAAACGTACCGTGGGTGGAAGAAAAAACTTTATATTCCTTATCCTGTAGATGACTTAATCTCCAATGATCAACAAGACCAACATCAGCAAGAATGTCACCAAAAATGGCTCTGTCAGAGGCATTAATAGTGTCAATGCAACCCGTTCTGTCAAGAGCAGGATCCAGTGCCAGGTTCCAATCACCCCCAATTAGAAGTTGAGAAGCATTGGTTTCCGTGAGAAGGCGATTTAATCGGAGAAAAAATTGCTTTTTGGAGCCAAGCGGAGCGTATACAGAGCCAAGACAAAGGAAGGAATTGCCAAGTTTCAATTTAACAAAAACATAGCGACCGTCCGGATCCGACCATGTCTTTAAGATTGTGAAAGGAAGTGACTTCCTAAAAAGAATGGCAACTCCACACTTACGAAGAGGGTTAGGATTGGTGGGATCAGGTTTAGAGACTGAACTATGGATAACTTTACCCACCCAATCTCTGCTGAGCTTACTAGACTCAATATCATCCAAATGAGTCTCCTGCAATAGTGCCACATCCACATGTTTAGAATGTAAATAGGAAAGAACTTTTTTACGTTTTATGTAATGGGTGAGGCCATGAACATTCCAAGAAACCACAGATAACGGATGGGTAGAGGGCATGATATTAGGATTGTGTGGCTAGTAAATGGGAAAAGTCAGAGAGAGAAAAAGGAAATGCTACTCTGGGAGGAAGAAAGAGAAGAAAAGAAGGAAAAGGGGAAGAAAAAGTCAGTAAGGAAATATAGGGGGAGAAGGAAAAAAGAGAGCAATCTGGACTGTGAACTGCGGGTCTGGGTGCACTGAGAGCAACGCCAGAAGGGATCAGACCCCCTTCGAGGAAGAAAAAATGGGGACTTAGAGGATACATTGTGACATGTAATGCATAAGTCTGAAAACAGGAAAATATCAACATAAAAAGCTGGACCAACTCCTGGATATCTTCTCAGGGGTCTGTTATAAAATGGAATAATAAAAGTAACCAACATATGAAAACCCCCAGCATCCTAAGGTTTATATGGAAAGGAGATGAAAATACTCTAAGGGAGACAACCAACAAGTACAAAGCATAAAAGAACCAGAAGGCCTAATACACAACATGAGACAATAACGAGGAAAAAGAAAACAGGTGATGAGGAACATACCAATATTGTCATAAAAAGATAAAAGAAGAGAAGTAAGGGCCTCCTGAAACCATTTTGTAGAGAAGATAGAAAAGAAAATGAGCACAGTGAGAAACGAGAGACTCAGTGAAGTAAAGAATATCATAGAAAGTCAAAATAGTTAATACATGAAGTGAATGACGAGAAGCGGAATAATAGAAGAACACCATAGAAAAGATAACGAACAATAGTAGAAAAAGATCTCTTATGGAACAAAGAACAATCTTATAGCATATAATAGGCAGAATCTGAAAAAGATTGAGTGACTGTAAGGTTGAGAATCACATAAAGAAAAACTACCTGCAGGAAGATAACATCCTTATAGCATATAGTGATCGGAACCTGAAAATGATTAAATGACTGCAAAACTGAAAATCACACATTAGAGCGAATACAACAACCAACACACACCTCAACTCCCTATTCTTATAGAAAAATGGAAGAAGAGGTGGAGGATTGAGATGATGGCAGAGTGGGAGAGGAGGACTTAGACTGAGGAGGTGGGGCAGAGTAAGAAGACTGAGTCTCCATATCACTGGATTTGATATCGTCCAGAAACTGTTGAAGAAGTGCAGGATCATAAAAGTCTTTGGACTCTCCATTCCTGGTAACACGGTGCAGGTTCAAATAAGCCATATTTGATGTCCATTTGACGTAACTGGGGTCGCATGGAAAGAAACGCTTTCCGTCGTTCATTCGTTTCTTTGGAAAAGTCTGCAGCCATATGGATGGTATGACCTTGAAACAGGAAAGAGCCATGAGCGCGAGCCAATGATAAAATCTGTCTAGTTTGCTCATGGCGAAGAAAAAACGCAATCATTGGCCTGGGCTTTGCCGAAGGACTGGAGCGTGGTGGGCCCAGTCTATGAGCACGTTGGAGCTCAATAGGTGGAGTAAAGGAAATTCCAGTCAAAGTAGGAAGAGCATTACAAAGAAATGACTTCACATCTTGCTTTTCAATATTTTCGGGAAAACCAAAAAAGCGGATATTGTCTCTACGACTGCGATCCTCCAAATCTATGATCTTACTGTGTAGAAAGAGCAGATCTTGATCTGAGCCTTGAATAGAATCCAATCGACTTTCTATAGCCACTATTTTAGAATCCATGACGTCAATCCTTGTATGGAAAGTGGTGAGTTCTGCCCTGATAGACTTGGTTTCTGCAGTTAAGGAAGTCATGGCAATATCCAGACCCTCCAGTCGTCGGTTAACTCCAGAGAGTTCTTGCAGAATACGTTGCATGGTGTCAGATAAAGATTTGTCGCTTTGAGATGATGTAGCTGGCGGTGTAGGAAGTGGCACAGATCCATTACCTTTAGCCGTCGAAGTAGAGGATTGTTTAATCACATCAGTAAAAAGTGGTTGTTTAGGCCCACGACCACCATTTCGATTATTAGACATCTTCAAGTACTGCTGTATTGATGGTCTGCAATAGCGAATAGAGGAAATATTGGAATAGGAGGCAATGATGAAATATATCCAATAATAGGAAGGAAGGAAAATATGAGCAGCAAGTGAATGTCCAGATCGGACAGCATACAAGTAATGCCTGAAATTTGAAGAAATTATTACAGCTTTGGCACAAGATAACAAATAGCATGCTACTAAACCAAAGTAGCGCTAAAGTGTCAGGTCATGCGTGCGAAAGGTACCACAGAAACAAAGCATAAAGTACAATAAATGAGTGTTACAGTGGATTAGCAATGCAAAAATGACAAAGTAATTGTACAAAATATGAGAGTACACTTTGAAAGTAAAGCGCGTCTCTAATGGAGGGTAGTATATGAGATATTAGGAATATTATACATTCAGGGCTGCCTCAAAGAAAACGTGAGATGATGACGCTGGCTTATAAAGCAATATACATGAGCTAATAACATATGATGGCGATCATAACTGAAAATGCAGCCTCTATCCTGTTACCCTCTATCTGCCTCCACCTGTTAAAGCAAGAGTAGCAGAACTAGCAAAGCGTCGCAGTAGAGGAAGAGGGTGACACAGTAAAAGAAGTGATAGAGACAAGTAGCTCTGTCCCAAATGACACATGTCTTATAAAACGGCTGAATAAAAGTGCCAAAATCAGATGAGAGATGGAGCAGTACTATTACAAGTAAATCTGCCTGTACCGCTAATGCTGACTCTTCAAAGGATATTCATAGCTGCAGCCGTGCAAGTTGTTTCATTTCACCAGGTCATTAGAACATGTGTGACAAGAACACCCTTCAATGTGGCAGTTGATCATTGACTTTACCCTGTTTTTGTTGTTCCTTCACGGTGTCTATTCAAAGTAAGGTTGCTGTTAATTTCGAAATAAACAACACAGAAAAATCCTGAGGAGGGCGCCGTGTGCTCTAAAATGCAGGCAAAGTATTAAAAAAGGCAGTCTGTGGCTTCGTTGTAACGCGCCCCCACCGTCAGAGGGGGGCGCGGCCTACAATATGGAGAGGCGCGGCCCTGTGGTATTGAGAACGCCGCCCTCGCTGAGGAGAGGCGCGGCGTGAGAAGCGCGCGAACCCCGCAGCGAACGTCACAGAAGCATTCGGCTCACCGTCCCGCTGCTATCTCTGGAATGGAAACCACCAGCTGGGAAGGGAAAACACCGCAGCACTCTCCATGGGTCTCCGAGGGCAGTAATCGCCCCAGAGACGACCCACACGAGCAGGTGAGATAGGGAAGCTCGTCGGGGGTCCGTCCCTCGGCGGAGCTGCGCTAACAGGCGACCATCTTCCTGCGTGGCCAGACCACGCCCCACCCCCATTGACTTCTGTTGTAGAAAATGCAATTTCAGGCAAGAGACGGCTAAAATAAAGGCATTCATCAGTCCCGCGGCGGTTCAAAGGCTGAGTTGGGATAGGAGATTCAGATAGTGCATTATCAGCGAGCTGCTTCCCCTTTCATCTCCAATCAAAGGACATTCGCGTCCCATAAACCTAAATCTGGAGAAAAAAAAATTGTTATTTGAAGAAACACATTACTTTATGTGACTTCATCTTTTTAATGCCATCCCCTAAATAATCACAACGGGGCGGGTCTCTGGGAGCGTAGTCAATTGCTGCAGTTATTAAATATGTTTATTTCATCTACCTACCATGAATGCACAGCTGGGTTAATTGATGAAGTGGAGATGAAAGGGGAGGCCTCTCGCTGCTTTCTCTCCCTCACCCATTCTTCAGTTCCATTGCCCTGCCGGGACTCCCTGCCCTCTCTGTTTGTTTTTAATTCTTTTCTGCACCCCCCATGCAATTGCACAAGCTGGGACCGTCCAAGCTCTCACTGCTATTGTGCTTTGCACGCTATGCACTGGGTAAAAGTGACCTTTGGTGCAGTGTTACCTGCAGAACACGGCCTCCAACTCTCCCTGCAGCCTGCGGCCGCCCACCTCCATCATTAACTTTTATGCCTCTTGATTAGTTCATTAAATATTCATTAAATACTAACATTTTGTATTTTCCCCTACTACAGCACGTTATAACAAACATCTGGCTACAGTATGAAGCCAGCCCATTCTACAGAGAGAGCCCCGGGTGCTTCATTTTGTGAGGCGAAGCTTATCCTTATTATATTATAAACTACTCCGGGTGTGGTGGGACCGGCTGACTCGCTCCGTTGCTGTATCTGAAGAGGAACATCCAGGTGCCCTGTGCATAGGAACAGCTGCCTCTGCCCGCTCTCACTCCACCCTGTGCATAGAAACAAATGCCTCTGCCCGCTTTCACTCCACCCTGTGCATAGAAACAGCGGCCTCTGCCCGCTCTCACTCCACCCTGTGCATAGAAACAAATGCCTCTGCCCGCTTTCACTCCACCCTGTGCATAGAAACAGCTGCCTCTGCCCGCTTTCACTCCACCCTGTGCATAGAAACAGCTGCCTCTGCCCGTTTTCACTCCACCCTGTGCATAGAAACAGCTGCCTCTGCCCGCTTTCACTCCACCCTGTGTATAGAAACAGCTGTCTCTGCCCGCTTTCACTCCCCCCTGTGCATAGAAACAGCTGCCTCTGCCCTCTTTCACTCCACCCTGTGTATAGAAACAGCTGCCTCTGCCCGCTTTCACTCCACCCTGTGCATAGAAACAGCTGCCTCTGCCCTCTTTCACTCCACCCTGTGTATAGAAACAGCTGCCTCTGCCCGCTTTCACTCCACCCTGTGTATAGAAAAGGCTGCCTCTGCCCGCTTTCACTCCACCCTGTGCATAGAAACAGCTGCCTCTGCCCGCTTTCACTCCACCCTGTGCATAGAAACAGCTGCCTCTGCCCTCTTTCACTCCACCCTGTGCATAGAAACAGCTGCCTCTGCCCGCTTTCACTCCACCCTGTGCATAGAATCAACTGCCTCTGCCCGCTTCACTCCACCCTGTGCATAGAAACAGCTGCCTCTGCCCGCTTTCACTCCACCCTGTGCATAGAAACAGCTGCCTCTGCCCGCTTTCACTCCACCCTGTGCATAGAAACAGCTGCCTCTGCCCTCTTTCACTGCACCCTGTGCATAGAAACAGCTGCCTCTGCCCGCTTTCACTCCACCCTGTGCATAGAAACAGCTGCCTCTGCCCGCTTTCACTCCACCCTGTGCATAGAAACAGCTGCCTCTGCCCGCTTTCACTCCACCCTGTGCATAGAAACAGCTGCCTCTGCCCTCTTTCACTCCACCCTGTGCATGGAAACAGCTGCCTCTGCCCGCTTTCACTCCACCCTGTGCATAGAAACAGCTGCCTCTGCCCGCTTTCACTCCACCCTGTGCATAGAAACAGCTGCCTCTGCCCGTTTTCACTCCACCCTGTGCATAGAAACAGGTGCCTCTGCCCGTTTTCACTCCACCCTGTGCATAGAAACAGCTGCCTCTGCCCGCTTTCACTCCACCCTGTGTATAGAAACAGCTGCCTCTGCCCGCTTTCACTCCACCCTGTGCATGGAAACAGCTGCCTCTGCCCTCTTTCACTCCACCCTGTGCATAGAAACAGCTGCCTCTGCCCGCTTTCACTCCACCCTGTGCATAGAAACAGCTGCCTCTGCCCTCTTTCACTCCACCCTGTGCATAGAAACAGCTGCCTCTGCCCGCTTTCACTCCACCCTGTGTATAGAAACAGCTGCCTCTGCCCGCTTTCACTCCACCCTGTGCATAGAAACAGCTGCCCTTGCCCGCTTTCACTCCAACCTGTGCATAGAAACAGCTGCCTCTGCCCGCTTTCACTCCACCCTGTGCATAGAAACAGCTGCCTCTGCCCTCTTTCACTCCACCCTGTGTATAGAAACAGCTGCCTCTGCCCGCTTTCACTCCACCCTGTGCATAGAAACAGCTGCCTCTGCCCGCTTTCACTCCACCCTGTGCATAGAAACAGCTGCCTCTGCCCTCTTTCACTCCACCCTGTGCATAGAAACAGCTGCCTCTGCCCGATTTCACTCCACCCTGTGCATAGAAACAGCTGCCTCTGCCTGCTTTCACTCCACCCTGTGCATAGAAACAGCTGCCTCTGCCCGCTTTCACTCCACACTGTGCATAGAAACAGCTGCCTCTGCCCGCTTTCACTCCACCCTGTCACCTGCTAACTCTCTCTCTGTGCCCACCTCCCTCTCTGTGCCCACCTCTCTCTCTGTGCCCACCTCCCTCTCTGTGCCCACCTCCCTCTCTGTGCCCATCTCTCTCTCTGTGCCCACCTCTCTCTCTGTGCCCACCTCTCTCTCTGTGCCCACATCTCTCTCTGTGCCCACCTCCCTCTCTGTGCCCACCTCCCTCTCTGTGCCAACCTCTCTCTCTGTGCCCACCTGTCTCTCTGTGCCCACCTCTCTCTCTGTGCCCACATCTCTCTCTGTGCCCACCTCCCTCTCTGTGCCCACCTCTCTCTCTGTGTCCACATCTCTCGCTGTGCCCACCTCTCTCTCTGTGCCCACCTCTCTCTCTGTGCCCACCTCCCTCTCTGTGCCCACCTCCCTCTCTGTGCCAACCTCTCTCTCTGTGCCCACCTCTCTCTCTGTGCCCACCTCTCTCTCTGTGCCCACATCTCTCTCTGTGCCCACCTCCCTCTCTGTGCCCACCTCCCTCTCTGTGCCCACCTCTCTCTCTGTGCCCACCTCCCTCTCTGTGCCAACCTCTCTCTCTGTGCCCACCTCCCTCTCTGTGCCCACCTCCCTCTCTGTGCCCACCTCTCTCTCTGTGCCCACCTCTCTCTCTCTGTGCCCACCTCCCTCTCTGTGCCAACCTCTCTCTCTGTGCCCACCTCTCTCTCTGTGCCCACATCTCTCTCTGTGCCCACCTCCCTCTCTGTGCCCACCTCTCTCTCTGTGCCCACCTCTCTCTCTGTGCCCACCTCCCTCTCTGTGCCCACCTCCCTCTCTGTGCCCACCTCTCTCTCTGCCCCTCTCATTGTTATCACATCTCGCAACTGTACATTCCAAAAGGATGGTGGAGTGCATACACAGACATAAAACCATATCATATTTATAGTTTAATATCTACAAACTTGCTAACAATACAGCATGTTTACAATACAAAGCAATGACACTGTTTGTCCTTCCTTGTCAGGAGTCGTTTCTGACTCAGATAAATCAATTGCTCCAAGGTCTCTGTATTTTTATTTTATTTTTTATTTTTTTTGTTTCAACGGGCTTTATTTAAAACTTTACATATTTACATGTTAGCCAATCCAATATGGTGGCGTCATTTTGGATTTTGCATTCATGTTAGAGACGCAGCTCAGTCATGTGCAAAATGTACATCGAGATTATTTTATTGCTTATTGCACAGATACCTTTACTGCCTATGGTTTGTTTATTAGTTTTGACCAGTCTTTTTGTTTCCAGTTGTCAAGTGCCCATTCTTGTCCATTCCTTCTCTCATCTACAAATACATAGGTCTGCACTTTGTCAAGTGCCATTTTGATGCATTCCTCGGGGGAGATTTCTTTGTGTTTGAATAGTTTTAGGTTTCTGGAGGACCACAGGCTTTCTTTGATGCAGTTTATCAGTCTCCACAGTGCGTCTTTTTTCTCCTTTGGGCATGACATGCCAATACCATATAGGATAAGTTCGTAGGAGAGTGATGATTGTTTGGTGATTCTTCTGATGAGTTTCCCCGTTTTCGTCCAGATTTCCTGCGCAAAGGAACAGTTCCGTAGGAAGTGGAGGATGGTCCCCTCTCCGGCGCAGGTTGATCTCGGGCATTTTGAGTCTTTGGCCAAGTTTCTCTTGTGTTGAAATGCCTTTACTGGTAGGCATTTTGTTACTGCCATCCATGCAATGTCTGTTGGCTGGAGAGCGGCTGCTACAGAGAGGAAGCCAGGCAGCGGCTTGAGGCAGTCCTAGGCATCCATGTGGTGTTGCTCCAAGTACAAGGGCAGCGCTGCCATTTGCAGGGCGCTGCCATGTCTTCCTCATACGCACACCCTGGCCAAGCTAGTTTATCTTTCTCCTTGATGCCATGAAGTGAAACGCCTGTAGTGATGGTTTGCTGCAACTCCTCCAGCTGTTTCTGTAGCTCTTTGAGGACAAGCCTCATGTAGTCAAAGTTAGCCCAGGAGATTGCCTTAACCCAGGCCTCCATGACAGCCTGGCAGAAGATAGGGCCGCGGTTGCAAAGGCGAACTCCAGTAGCCTCGCACAGTTCAACGGGGCAGCACCTGCAGGCTCTTTGCTATCCTTGTCATCACACTAAAATAACACTTAGAACTGTCAAACGAGCCAGCGCTTGTGGTAGGCAGAGTTTCTTTCACTTTTCTTGTAGAGGGAGCCAGCGTTATCCGCGGGAGAGCTGCTCATGGCGTAGTACATCACACACCGCTCATTTAGATTCATGCCAGAAAGGTTCCACAGCCCCTGCCGCTTCCGCTCCTCCTCTCCGAAAGTAAAGCCGCATTATGAGTCGCGCACAGGATTGTGGGTACGCAGATTTATGGTGACGCGCTGAAGGTTCCTCCGGAGCATCCCAACCTCTAGCGACAGGAGGGAGCGTTGCAGCTCCAGCTCCTTCGCGCGTTCACGCTCGGCGCCCTGTTCTGCGTCATGTGACCCTGTGACGCCTTCCGGTGGCGCGGCGCCTCGTTCTGCGTCATGTGACCCTGTGACGCCTTCCGGTGGCGCCTCGGGAACCTTCTCTCCACGGCAGCAAAAAAGGCCCGACCGCCCCAGTAAACTCTAATTTCAACCAAACACGGAGTTTCCTGTTCAGAAACCCTTCAAAAATTGGAGCGAGTTCCGCTTCTCACGGCCCCTCAAAGTGCGCGTGACCCGCGAAACGTAGAGAATAAAATTAATTTCAACTCGTGAATAACTCAGCAGAGGCACTCCCCACATGGTCGCACCACCCGAATCCCAATAACTTCAGACCACACAAGTTTTTGTTTAATGGAAGAATTGAGGCCGCAGTTTATTAGGCATTTCCAACTTACAAGCCATCCTTTACACACCATTATTTTTGTCTGGCGAGCCTGTATCCTCACCCCATCAACTCTGCACTGTGCCCTACATCCAGTGCAGCTACCTTCGCCAAGGTCACCTATCAGCGTCCTTAACCCCATTGCTCTGCACTGTGCCCTACATTCAGTGCAGCTATCCTTGCCCAGGTAACCCATACCCCTGTGGACGCACCCTTTCCTTTCACTCCGGGCAAGCTTCTGCTTCCAGCCCGACCGTGTAACCTTTTACCTCCGGTTGCCACGCACTACTTGGGTAAGCATCTGCTTTAACCCAACCGGACGGCCCCTTTTGCTTCCGGTGTCCACTCACTCCCGGGTAACCATAGGGTTCCAACCCGGCCGGGTGACCTTTCACTTCCGGTGTCCACACATTCCTTCCGGGTAAGCGTCTGTCCCACCCCCGCCCATTTACTCTTCGCTTCCGTTGTGTACCCTTTGTTACCTGGGCAAGCCGATGTGCTTCTTGCCCGTCCAATCTGCTTTCCTGTTCCCCCATCCATCTCTGCGAGGTGACCCGGTAATTGGTCTCCCCACTTCCCCCCTGCCACCGGCTCCACCCTCAATCGTTTACTTCCGGTTCACCTGAATCCAGGGGAGCTCGGGGAGCTTGCCAGTGACCCCCTGAGTCCTGACTGCCCTGTTTGCGGTCTGTGCCCGCTTCACAGCCTGCTTTTGTATTCCTAAGACCTTTGCCCTCGGATTATAATATAATAATTTAACTGCCTCTACAAACGTTTGAGGGAACCCAAAAGCCGCCATTGTCGCCCATAGGTACTTCCAATTTACCTGATCAAAGGCCTTGGCCGCGTCTATGGCAACCAGGGCCAAAGGAAGATTTTTAACGTTAGCGTAGTCTATGGCCCCTATTGCTTGGAATGTTAATTCGTTTAACTGTCTCCCTGGAATAAAGCCTCTCTGATCAGGGTGAATTATGGATTTTATGACCTTCGATAGTCTAGTGGCTAGGATACCGGAATAGATCTTCATATCTGTGTTCAACAATGAGATAGGTCTATAGGACTCAATTCTTTTTAAATCTTTATTTGGTTTTGGTATAAGCGTTATAGTGGCTTCTCCCCAAGAAGAAGGCGTGGAATGACCATGCATCAATAAGAGGTTGAAGAGTTCACCTTCCGGGTAAGCGTCTGTCCCACCCCCGCCCATTTACTCTTCGCTTCCGTTGTGTACCCTTTGTTACCTGGGCAAGCCGATGTGCTTCCTGCCCGTCCAACCTGATTTCCTGCTCCCCCATCCATCTCTGCGAGGTGACCCGGTAATTGGTCTCCCCACTTCCCCCCTGCCACCGGCTCCACCCTCAATCGTTTACTTCCGGTTCACCTGAATCCAGGGGAGCTCGGGGAGCTTGCCAGTGACCCCCTGAGTCCTGACTGCCCTGTTTGTGGTCTGTGCCCGCTTCACAGCCTGCTTTTGTATTCCTCTTGGATCGCTTTGTAAGTACCGCCATGCCTCGCTGGGAGCTATCGCTGCCAGCGAGAGCCCCCCCTGCCATTACTGCGGCCCCATTCTTGCAAACTACCAACAGCCCCTTGCATTCAATGCTGCTAGCATATTTCGTAGCAGGACATCTGTTCCAGTGTCTGATAAGTACACCCCATCTGCCCTGTAATAGTGCGGCTGCCTCAAGTTAATTAGTGTGTGCCTGATGCTACCTAAACCTACCCCTTTTAAAACTTGGCCATGAGGCTATTTAGTCTCTTCCTTGATAACTCCATGCCGTTTTGGGAGTGAGCACCAGCCCATACCCTTCTAGGAATTATTTCGGACCATACAACCTCTGTGGTGTCCATGCTCCTAGCTAAATTAGTGAGATCCCTCTTTAACATGTGAAAGAGTTCCCCCCGCCCCATCACTGGGAGGTCATTTCCCCCTAGATGAATTACTAAAACATTTGGGTCCTTTGCACAGGTGCGGAAGTCTTCAATGATGCTCCCCAATTCTCTCCAATGCAACCCTGGCTTGCCAAACCATCGCACCCTTGTCCGTTGGAACGGGAACGTTGCATTCCACCCAATGCTGCGGACCCTGTTAGCGGCCATTGACACGTAAGAGTGCCCGATGACCCACACTGTTTTGTATTCTGTGGAGTAGAACAGAAGCACATAAATGTTGTGTATAAATCTTATATCCGCCTTTTATTATACATTTAAATTGCAGTACATAAGTTTAGTCAAGACCCCTACCACTGAATCGCCGCAACCCATGTCTTCTTCCCTCCTCTACCCGTCGGATGTTGGGCGAATGTACACCCGATACCTGTCTGATTGCCATCTTCCAATTTGTTTTATTGCACTTGCCGACATGCCCTCCTGGAAGGCTGTGGTGGCTGCCCCAATGCGGAATGAATGTGTAGTGTAATGGCACCCTTGGAGGCCAGCCGCTTGGACCGTTGCTGCTAACACCCTTTTAAACTGGTACAATGTTACCGGGGACCCATCTTTGTGGGTGAGAAGGTAGTTATCGCCATTAACACCTTCCCGTTCCCGGATGTACCCTGCCCAGAGTGTTACTGGGCAATACGAGCTGAGCCCTTCCATCCTATTCAGTGTAATGAACTGTCCCCTTCCCACTTGATCTGTTTTAGAGCGCCGCACCCGTAGGGATACCTGCTGTGTGCCTAGGGATATGTCCTTCACCAACAAGGCCCTGCTGCTTTTATCCCCTTTCGACCTGGCTACTAATTCACTAATGCAAAATGCCCCGAAGAAGGCCAGGGAAAATGTTACTCTAAACAGCGCACTTTCAGAATCCGAGTAGCACACTAAAGGGAGATGGTCCATTAGAATCTTTAGTGTTTTAAAGTCAATTGGGGACCTGTGATCCTGCTTTTTTCCTTCCTCTTTTGCCCACCCTTTCAAGGCTGCCCTAAGCACAAAACCTTTAGTAGGATCGTCAAAACCCTTCAGCTTTGAATGGTATGCTATTGCTGCCAGGTGCTCTCCAACCCATGACCTAGATTTGCCGGCTCCCTTGGCCCACACCACAAACTGTTTGATCCGCCTCCCCAGTTGCTGAACATTGTTTGGAAGCTCGGAATCATCCGTTGTAAAGTTCCGAAAAGTGTCCACACAACATCGATACCGGTGCCTTGTTCCCACTGCTAGAGCCTCCTCCGCCATATTCTGTAGCAGACCTTCTAATGCATCAGTCTCCAATATTCCTCTTTGAAGGGCGTCATTTCTTGCTGTGCCTCTGGCCATTCTGCCCGGAATCTTTCCCACTGCAAGCGAGAAAGAGCATCAGCTGCCTTGTTCTGAACCCCTGGCACATGCTTGGCTGTTATCTGAATATTATACTGGAGACACCTGCTCACTAAATGCCTTAATAAGCCTACTACCATGGGACACGCCGCCGACTGATTATTTATTGCCTCGACGGCTGCCATGTTGTCGGACCGGACGACCAAGCACTTGTTAACCAAGGTGTCCGACCATATTGATAATGCCACCAGAATAGGAAAGAGTTCTATCGCTGTGATATTGTTGGTGAGGCCACCTTGCCGCCAGGCCGGTGGCCACTCCTTGGCACACCACGCAGAACCCAATATTGCACCAAAACCCCCTTGCCTGGAGGCATCTGTGTACAGTTGCGACCCCTCATCGGCTGTCCATAGTGACGGCCATATTCTAACCCCATTGAACCCTTGGAGAAAAGACAACCACATCTGCAAGTCTTGCTTCAGCCCCTTCTTCAACCTGACAAAGTGATGTTTCTGAGTCATGCCTGCCGTAGCACCTGCCAGCCTTCTAGAAAACACTCTCCCCACCTGAATGACCCTGGATGCAAAATTGAGCTTGCCCATTAGCTCCTGGATGTCTTTTAAAGTGGCCTTATCTTTCGCCAATACCTTTTTAATAGCTGCTGCAAAGTCCTGTACTTTCTCCACCGGGAGGCGTGACTCCCCTTCCTCTGAGTCCAACTCTATCCCCAAAAAAGTTAACTTAGTTGTGGGGCCTTCTGTTTTTTCTGCTGCCAATGGGACTCCCAAGCCCTGCGACACGACCGTGAAGGCTGCCAATGCCTGGGAACACTCGGGGGAGTTAGCCTCGCCTACAAACAAGAAGTCATCCAGATAATGCAGCTTGCCCCCCGCTGGCTGGACCTTGTTCGTTGCCCACTCCAAAAAGGAACTAAAAGCCTCAAAATAAGCGCAGGAAACGGAACAACCCATGGGCATACACCTGTCATAGTACAGCTTATCCCTGAACTGGAACCCCAGCAAATGAAAGCTGTCGGGATGCACTGGTAACAGCCTGAAAGCTGATTCTATATCAGCTTTTGCCATGAGAGCTCCTGTCCCCGCCTGCCTGACTAACTCAATGGCTTCATCAAATGTTGCATAGGAGACTGTGCAAATATCCTGGCTTAGCCAGTCATTCACTGAGTTGCCTCTGGGATAAGAGAGGTGGTGGATCATACGGTATTTGCCTGCCTTTTTTTTAGGAACAATACCTAGTGGTGAAATAATAAAGTTACTTAAAGGGGTGTTATCAAATGGGCCTGCTATCCGTCCTAACTGCAACTCCTTTTGTATCTTCTCTGCGACTATTTCCGGGAGTTCCTCCGCTGAGCGAAGGTTCCTAGATGACCTGCCTGCTAAAGGACCGCAGTAAGGTATTTTAAACCCTTCCTTGAAACCCCAAAAAAGTAATTCCCTCTCCTCTTCCTTCGGGTAATCATTCAAAAGTGTTGCTAGCAATTCAAAGTTTATTGGGGATGGGCCTTTTGTTATCCAGCCCAGGCTATGGCTGACCCATGAACGTGGTGCCAGGTGCAATTCTAACGATGGCTTTGCATGCCAAAGCGGGATGGTCCCCGCTACATTGGGAGCACCCATGCCGAAATTTGCATTGCACCCCCCAGGTGCAATTGCCTGCATTGAACAGGCGACAGGTATTGTCCCTCTGTTTACGCTGCAGCAGCTGCTTGTACCCGTCTGCCACCTTTGGCTCACAAAATGCCTGCTGCTGCTCCTGGAGCGGCTGCTGGTGCCTCCCCATGATCTGCCCCTGTCCTAGCACTGACCCTGGGGAACTTTGTGTTGTAACCATGCCGCCCTGACCGTGTCCCCCTTGCTGCCCTGCTGTCAACTGCCCCACTCCAGATGGGAACCCCACCGCGGGCTGCTGACCCCTGCCACCGTTGAATTGCCCATTTGTTAGCCCATTGTTACCCTGTGTAGGCTGTCCCCCAAGCTGTATGGTGCCAATTGGAAAACCCGTGCCTGCCTGATGGCTAGGCCCCGCCTGTGTGTAATGTGATCCTCCCGACCCCAGTTGTTGTTGCAGTGTTTGTCCTCCACCTGTCTGCGGCTGCATGGGACCCGTCCACGTCTGTTGCTGCCCCCCGCCACCCAGGTGGGACTGCTGACAGGGCCCCATTCCAGCACCTGGATGCTGGGACCCCTCCATTGTTCCATTCCCCACATAGGTGATCCCGTGTTGAACCTGCACCTGACCCACTTGATGCTGCGGAAAACTTGTCACTATTTGTTGCCCCAATCCATACTGAGCATTAGCCAAGGAATGAGCCTGCGTGTTTGCCTGCCAACCTTGCCCAGATACTGGTGTTGTCCACTGCTGTGTCCCAACCACCGCCCCCACTACCCCTAACCCATACCCCGCTTTGGACCCCATCTGTTCCATCCATTCCTTCGCCTCTCTCTGATCCCACGACATCGATGGTGACTCTTTCATGCGTTGGCGGAAGTTCAGATCGTATTGCAGCCACCCCATGGCGCCTGAACCTGTCCAGGATACCTTGGTTGTACCTACTCAATGCTGGACCTTGCTCCAGGAACTTCTCTAACATTATGGCTGCCAATAATGCAAAAGCGTCCAACCAGTTATTAATATTCTCATCGGGCCTAATCCTCTTCCTGTCCTTATTTTCTCTGCTGGGCCCAGCTACCCGTAATGTGTCTACCCCCCTGCGCACATGCTCCAGTAGAGTGAAAATACCAATGAATTCCCTCTTCCAAACTTTCTCCTTCACCTCCAGTGGGATATGCCATGCTTCTGACTGTGTCCCGTTCGGCCCCCCTAATTCCACCTTATTTGACGGTGTGTTTTTCTCGTCGCTGTTGGACTTGGGCCTTCTGGCAGGGTCACCCCTGAACTTTTTGCCTTGAAATTATAGTGATTTCTGGTCTTTGCGCACTTTGACACTGTGGCGCAGTGTAAAGTGCATGCTCTCCCTGAGTGCGTGTGTGAGATTGGCCTGCCCTCCCATAGGAATGCATGGGGAATGTCTGTGTCCCTGGTAGTTCCTGGTGCGTGAGGTGTGCATGGTCAAGTTTGGTATGTGTGAACTCGGGGGAGTGAATGCTGCGAGATGGTGTATGCAGCATGTATGTGTCTAGTAGGGAAGCGCCATTTCTAGACATGGCTGTACGTGTGCTGTGAGGGTGCTGGCGTGTGATTGGCTGGAGCTGGCTGGGATGCCAGGCTCCAGGAAGTCTGTGTGGGTCTGCCCCGGTGGTGAGTGGGAGATTAGCATGAGTGATGTGTGGGAGGAGTGTACCTGTGTCCTGGATGGGCTGGGTTTTCCCCACACAATGCTGGCTCCGCCCCCCTGTGGTGTGACTGATGACCCAAGCCCTGCCAGTGAATAGAATGGGTGGTTGGGCCATCAAGAGTGCTCCAGAACCAGCTGCGACTGGTTCTGCCCCCACCCTGCACCTAAAGACAAAGGGAAAAGGTGTATAAAAGAGGGGCTGTGACCCCATGAAAATGTTCTTGTTTGCTGCTTGAATCTTGCCAGGGGCGTGCTGCTGCTTGGGCTCAGGGATGGCTTGCCTCCCTGAGCCCTGCCCAGCCCCTGGACTTCTGATGACCACCTCCTGAAGGACTTTGTGGCTTTTTGTGCCTTCATAGCGCTGGGAGCGCTGTATTTTCCTTCCTAGCGCTTGGGAGCGCTTTCCATTGACCCCTGGTGCAGGAGAGCGGTATTCTGTGTGCCTAGCGCTGGGCGAGCGCTTTATTTGCCTTTTAGCGCTTGGAAGCGCTATTGATCTCAGCCGGTGCCCACCCGGCGTTATTTGCCCGTTTATTTCTTAAAACGAGCGAGTGCCCACCTCGCTGTTTATTTTAATCTCGAGGGTGCCACCCCTCGTAAATACCCCCGAGATTCACCGCCGCGGCCCGAGCACCGCAAAACAGGAAGTCAGGCACTACGGTGCCTGATGCGGGGCGGGACTTCCGGTTTGCCGGAGGAAGTCCCGCCGCCGCGCTGTGATTGGTCCTCGTCTGCAGGGACTCCCGACGCGTCATCTTGGGGCCGCGCAGGGATTGGCCCGACCTCGAGGGCTTCCCCGCGCGCACCCGGAAGTACAGAGAGCCCGGCAGAGAGCGGACAGGAGGCCACCCCGCGCTCCTGCCCGGCCAGGGAAGCTGTGTCTGTCCCCAGGGCTCCCCCAGCGAGAGGAGAGCCCCGACGCGGAGGAAGGACGATTGAAAGTGCAGGCGGGGCTCCGGTGTTGAAGAGGAGCCCCGCGCTGCCTGAGAGGGAGCCCCGGCCCAGGAGGAGAGCCGCCACCGAGCACCAGAGACCCGGTGAGTGTGTGCGGAAGGGAGGGGGCGTCGGGGCATGTTGCCGGTGCCCGCCTCTCCCCTCCAGAGCGAGACCCTGGTGTTGTGAGGCCCGTGAGGCCTCAAGTGATGTCGAGTCCCCCGAGGGGGGACTCCAACTATGCCCGCAAAATTGTGTTAAGAGCCCAGAGAGGCTCTAAGAGGCCCGTCGTTTGTTGAGTCCAGCGAGGCTCCCACATTGGCCCACTTGCTGCTCTTGAGCCCTGAGAGGCTCCAACCCGGCCTCATGGTTCGTCGAGCCCCGAGTGGCTCTCCAGGTGTTCCTAGGTCCCCCGTGGGGGACCCCACTGCCCAGATGGCCATCTCGAGTCCCCAGAGGGGGGACTCCAGCGAAGGCCCCCCACCCTATTCACGAGCCCAGAGAGGCTCAAGGGGCATTCTTGTTTTTCAAGCCCAGAGAGGCTCTAAGGTGCCCAGTATTTCGAGAGCCAGATGGCTCAGTGTGGCGCAGTGTTCCTGAGGGGCTAGTGAGAGCCCCTGGCGTGTTCTGATCCCAGCTGCCCAGCAAGTAGTGGGCAGCTGCAGCGTTTAGGCCCCCTGTCCTGTCCCTCAGCTGCCCAGCAAGTAGCGGGCAGCTGCTACGTTTAGGTCTTGGCGCAGTGGCGCAACCTGGACCCTGGACTTTGATGTAAGTTCATGTTAATGTGATTTCTGCAAAGTGCTCTTTGCTGCACCGCTGAATGTGTTGTTGATACATCATGTGCCTTGTTTCTCTTACACCTCTGAATGAATGTTATGCATTGCATCATGTGTTTTGTCCCCAGGTCTATGCCCCTACTTGTATTGTGATACTGAGGTGGTTGTTCTTGCTAGTGCAGGTGGTGCTAGTAAGGTCCTGGTTCCCTGCGTGACCTGTTCCTAGGGTGGTTAGGATTGCGTAGGGGGTACTTACCAGTTACCAGTGGGTACTGGTTGTGTGCTTTATGTCCTATTTTGTGTTACAGTGATCTTCTGTTATAAGTGATCCCAAGGGCTTGATACTAAGCTTGCCCCCTGACCAGAGTCCCAGGACCAGTGGACTCTATGGTGCCATCCCTGCCAAATTGATGGGACTTGTCTGATCTCCCTGGGCCCCTGGGGCCTCGCTGAAGTGTGCCTCGCTCGTTCCCCTCGGCAGCTCGTGCCGGCAGCCCGTCCAAGCCTCGAGCAGCGCCGCTCTCCCCTGAGCCGTGCCGCTTCGCTGGGTCGCCCGCATCCTGCCTTCCCCTCCTCTTCTGAGCCGCACACATTGGTCGCCCCAGAGAAACGCTTGTACCGTGCCGGCAGCCCGTCCAAGCCTCGAGCGGCGCCGCTCTCCCCTGAGCCGCGCCGCTTCGCTGGGTCGCCCGCTCAAGCTTACTGAGGAGGTCACTCGCATTATCCCGTGCAACCAGGACGGAAGGTACTGTCTGATAGGCTATGTTCTAAGTTCTAGGCCTACAAGTATTGTATTGTTACTTCTAAAAGTGCTGATTCCTGACAGTGGTCCAGGTGGCCCTGTCTTGTAAATAATCCCTTGTAAATTCTGCCCGTGCCTCTGGCACATTGTAAAGTGTGTTTTATCTAATGTGTTTTGGTGTAATACAAAGGCTATTTTTATATAAACCTTGTGTGGAGTTTCCTTTGTGGTGGGCCTTTGGTTGTTGTTGCTGGGGTGCGTGCGCAAATACTTAGCCTACATCGCCTCCAAGTTTAGCCTTGCTGCTCGCGCCACGTTACCTAGAGGGTGAGTAGGGGTTATCTTGGCGTGTAACTCCCTTGCCCTGACTTGGGAGTGGTGGTCTCTGACTGACTTTGGCGAAAGCCCTGGCCAGCCAGGGATCCCATTTCCAACATTGGCGGCAAGCGGTGAGGATAAGGATTTGTGTTTGCGTTGTACCTTAGTAGCAGCTGGCTGCACCACAAAACTCTGCATTTTAGATAAAAACATTTTGGGGATTATTGTTTAAGTTTGCTAAAAATGTCATTTCTGTGGAAATGTGTTTCTTGTGCACTTTGAGTTAGGTGTCCCTAGCTCGGGAGGGTAGATCATCCCCCTAAGTGCAGTGTGTTTTCTGGATTCACCAGAAGGGTGGGATCCAGTGGTGGCAGCATAAGTGTGTCCAGTGCATGTGTCCCCCGTCCCTGCCCCGGAGTAATGGTACCTGTGTCAAGTGTGGTCAGGTTGAGAAGTCAGGGGTGGTAGAAACTGCCTTACCAGTCTGGGGAGGGGTGTGTGTGGATGAATGGTGTGTGGCACTGGATGTGTTTGTGAGTTCTCTGGATGGGGAGCTTGCTGAATGCTAGTTTTGTTCAGGTACCTAAGTTCCGTGTGTTAAACTTTTCCCAAGAACGTCTGCAGATAGTGGAGCCTGCTTTTTGATTTCTGTGGTCTGTTGAGAGACAGAATTTTGGAGTTGGTAATGTTCTGGGAGGAGAGAGGCATAGGGGATGGAGTGATTCCAAAAGGAGTGTCTGAGGTGTCTTCCAGCCCAGCGTGGTGGAAGAGGTTCAGTGTAGCCCAGCTAGGTCTCGGTGTAGGGGCTCACGTCATGTCTCAAGAGGAGAAGGAGTGGGTGGGACTGCATGTCTCCAGGTGCCCGAAACCCAGTGTCAGGGCCTGGAATGTTTCTGAAGGGAACGTCCGGTCGGGGGCCTAGGCTGTACCAATAGGCCATTCTGAGGAGGATCTTCCAGAGTGTCTGGAGAACGTGGAACCTCTGTAACCAGGGTTCCAGTAGTTCTGGTGTCTGGCAGTACCGCTCCAGTTGGGAGGGTGCAGAAGTACAGATGGAGGGGTGCGAGGGGGATAGGTTCCCCAGTGGAAGAGCCAGTGGGTCAGGGGCCAGCCAGAAGGGTTGTGTTGCCAGTGAGTGACCATGGTGATGCCACTTCTGTCCTGAGTGTCAGGCAGACTTGTACACGTCACATTAGTTGTGTCACCCTCAAGGAAGTCCTGGTGCGCCAGGCATCTGACCAAAGGGTACGTCCCTTGGTTGGGGAGCCAGTAGCCGGTGTTTCCGGATCTGGACGTAAGGGCAACTGTACGTGGTGTCCTGAAGTTACAAGAGGGAACTCCTGCCTGAAGAGAAGGAACCGGGTAAGCTGTATGGGGTATTGACCTGCAGTGGTTGCCTTGCTGCTGAAGGAGGAGAGAAAGTCTTAGATTTTTGTTTTCAACTTGTAGAAGTCCTGGTGCGCCAGGCATCTAACCAAAGGGTAGCGTCCCTAGGTTAGGGAGCCAGGTTCAGGTGGTTGCCTGTCCTGGACGGCAGGGCGACTGTAGCCAGTGTCCTGGCCGGTTTGTCTTCTAGGGGTACCCCTGTGAACACAGGTGGGGCTCATCTTAAGTGAAGAGACCCTGTGTTTCCCAGAAGGGGTGGTACAGGCCTAGCAGGGATCTTTAGGGTTCTTGGCTGAGTGATGTGGTACTACCCTGAGAGCAGGTGGGGCCTACCTTAAGTGGAGGGACCCTGTTCTACAGTGGGAGGGTGCAGAACTCTGGAAGGGGGTCAGAGGGAGTCTGACCCCTGTGCATCCGGTGAATGTGGACTCCCGGTGGAGAGTTGTGTTCTGGAGGGTGCTTCAGAAGTAGAGGTAGGGTGGGGCAATCGTGGCCGTGACCTCTGGTCAGCCTGAGGGTGCGGACCCTAGGTTGGAGGATCAGTGGTAGTTTGGAACTACACTGAGAGGGAGTGGAGAATGGCTAGTGCAGGCCAGGGGTTACTACCCCCCACTCTGTGGATTGGCAAGGACCAGTGGTATCTAGGTGGCCTAGGGCCTGGTCCTAGCCGTGGACAACTAAGGAGTACCAGTGGGGTAGCCTAGTTGGGCCTGTGTTTTTTTAAGGATGTGCTTGTCTTATGGATCAACTTGGCGTAGAACCGGAGGGTGTCCCTGCAGTGCGGGCCCGCGTCCGTGTTCTATCGCCCCAAGCAGGGAAGTCCATCACGGTGGTGATTGGCCTACCCTGCGTTTTGGCTGGAAGGGGGTCGTGTTGGACTTGGGCCTTCTGGCAGGGTCACCCCTGAACTTTTTGCCTTGAAATTATAGTGATTTCTGGTCTTTGCGCACTTTGACACTGTGGCGCAGTGTAAAGTGCGTGCTCTCCCTGAGTGCGTGTGTGAGATTGGCCTGCCCTCCCATAGGAATGCATGGGGAATGTCTGTGTCCCTGGTAGTTCCTGGTGCGTGAGGTGTGCATGGTCAAGTTTGGTATGTGTGAACTCGGGGGAGTGAATGCTGCGAGATGGTGTATGCAGCATGTATGTGTCTAGTAGGGAAGCGCCATTTCTAGACATGGCTGTGCGTGTGCTGTGAGGGTGCTGGCGTGTGATTGGCTGGAGCTGGCTGGGATGCCAGGCTCCAGGAAGTCTGTGTGGGTCTGCCCCGGTGGTGAGTGGGAGATTAGCATGAGTGATCTGTGGGAGGAGTGTACCTGTGTCCTGGATGGGCTGGGTTTTCCCCACACAATGCTGGCTCCGCCCCCCTGTGGTGTGACTGATGACCCAAGCCCTGCCAGTGAATAGAATGGGTGGTTGGGCCATCAAGAGTGCTCCAGAACCAGCTGCGACTGGTTCTGCCCCCACCCTGCACCTAAAGACAAAGGGAAAAGGTGTATAAAAGAGGGGCTGTGACCCCATGAAAATGTTCTTGTTTGCTGCTTGAATCTTGCCAGGGGCGTGCTGCTGCTTGGGCTCAGGGATGGCTTGCCTCCCTGAGCCCTGCCCAGCCCCTGGACTTCTGATGACCACCTCCTGAAGGACTTTGTGGCTTTTTGTGCCTTCATAACGCTGGGAGCGCTGTATTTTCCTTCCTAGCGCTTGGGAGCGCTTTCCATTGACCCCTGGTGCAGGAGAGCGGTATTCTGTGTGCCTAGCGCTGGGCGAGCGCTTTATTTGCCTTTTAGCGCTTGGAAGCGCTATTGATCTCAGCCGGTGCCCACCCGGCGTTATTTGCCCGTTTATTTCTTAAAACGAGCGAGTGCCCACCTCGCTGTTTATTTTAATCTCGAGGGTGCCACCCCTCGTAAATACCCCCGAGATTCACCGCCTGCGGCCCGAGCGCCGCAAAACAGGAAGTCAGGCACTACGGTGCCTGATGCGGGGCGGGACTTCCGGTTTGCCAGAGGAAGTCCCGCCGCCGCGCTGTGATTGGTCCTCGTCTGCAGGGACTCCCGACGCGTCATCTTGGGGCCGCGCAGGGATTGGCCCGACCTCGAGGGCTTCCCCGCGCGCACCCGGAAGTACAGAGAGCCCGGCAGAGAGCGGACGGGAGGCCACCCCGCGCTCCTGCCCGGCCAGGGAAGCTGTGTCTGTCCCCAGGGCTCCCCCAGCGAGAGGAGAGCCCCGACGCGGAGGAAGGACGATTGAAAGTGCAGGCGGGGCTCCGGTGTTGAAGAGGAGCCCCGCGCTGCCTGAGAGGGAGCCCCGGCCCAGGAGGAGAGCCGCCACCGAGCACCAGAGACCCGGTGAGTGTGTGCGGAAGGGAGGGGGCGTCGGGGCATGTTGCCGGTGCCCGCCTCTCCCCTCCAGAACGAGACCCTGGTGTTGTGAGGCCCGTGAGGCCTCAAGTGATGTCGAGTCCCCCGAGGGGGGACTCCAACTATGCCCGCAAAATTGTGTTAAGAGCCCAGAGAGGCTCTAAGAGGCCAGTCGTTTGTTGAGTCCAGCGAGGCTCCCACATTGGCCCACTTGCTGCTCTTGAGCCCTGAGAGGCTCCAACCCGGCCTCATGGTTCGTCGAACCCCGAGTGGCTCTCCAGGTGTTCCTAGGTCCCCCGTGGGGGACCCCACTGCCCAGATGGCCATCTCGAGTCCCCAGAGGGGGGACTCCAGCAAAGGCCCCCCACCCTATTCACGAGCCCAGAGAGGCTCAAGGGGCATTCTTGTTTTTCAAGCCCAGAGAGGCTCTAAGGTGCCCAGTATTTCGAGAGCCAGATGGCTCAGTGTGGCGCAGTGTTCCTGAGGGGCTAGTGAGAGCCCCTGGCGTGTTCTGATCCCAGCTGCCCAGCAAGTAGTGGGAAGCTGCAGCGTTTAGGCCCCCTGTCCTGTCCCTCAGCTGCCCAGCAAGTAGCGGGCAGCTGCTACGTTTAGGTCTTGGCGCAGTGGCGCAACCTGGACCCTGGACTTTGATGTAAGTTCATGTTAATGTGATTTCTGCAAAGTGCTCTTTGCTGCACCGCTGAATGTGTTGTTGATACATCATTTGCCTTGTTTCTCTTACACCTCTGAATGAATGTTATGCATTGCATCATGTGTTTTGTCCCCAGGTCTATGCCCCTACTTGTATTGTGATACTGAGGTGGTTGTTCTTGCTAGTGCAGGTGGTGCTAGTAAGGTCCTGGTTCCCTGCGTGACCTTTTCCTAGGGTGGTTAGGATTGCATAGGGGGTACTTACCAGTTACCAGTGGGTACTGGTTGTGTGCTTTATGTCCTATTTTGTGTTACAGTGATCTTCTGTTATAAGTGATCCCAAGGGCTTGATACTAAGCTTGCCCCCTGACCAGAGTCCCAGGACCAGTGGACTCTATGGTGCCATCCCTGCCAAATTGATGGGACTTGTCTGATCTCCCTGGACCCCTGGGGCCTCGCTGTAGTGTGCCTCGCTCGTTCCCCTCGGCAGCTCGTGCCGGCAGCCCGTCCAAGCCTCGAGCAGCGCCGCTCTCCCCTGAGCCGCGCCACTTCGCTGGGTCGCCCGCATCCTGCCTTCCCCTCCTCTTCTGAGCCGCACACATTGGTCGCCCCAGAGAAACGCTTGTACCGTGCCGGCAGCCCGTCCAAGCCTCGAGCGGCGCCGCTCTCCCCTGAGCCGCGCCGCTTCGCTGGGTCGCCCGCTCAAGCTTACTGAGGAGGTCACTCGCATTATCCCGTGCAACCAGGACGGAAGGTACTGTCTGATAGGCTATGTTCTAAGTTCTAGGCCTACAAGTATTGTATTGTTACTTCTAAAAGTGCTGATTCCTGACAGTGGTCCAGGTGGCCCTGTCTTGTAAATAATCCCTTGTAAATTCTGCCCGTGCCTCTGGCACATTGTAAAGTGTGTTTTATCTAATGTGTTTTGGTGTAATACAAAGGCTATTTTTATATAAACCTTGTGTGGAGTTTCCTTTGTGGTGGGCCTTTGGTTGTTGTTGCTGGGGTGCGTGCGCAAATACTTAGCCTACATCGCCTCCAAGTTTAGCCTTGCTGCTCGCGCCACGTTACCTAGAGGGTGAGTAGGGGTTATCTTGGCGTGTAACTCCCTTGCCCTGACTTGGGAGTGGTGGTCTCTGACTGACTTTGGCGAAAGCCCTGGCCAGCCAGGGATCCCATTTCCAACAGTCGCTATCCAGGGATGCATTTGATACGGCTCCTTTTCCCAGCGTAATGGCGCCACTCTTAACAGATTGGGCCGACACTTTCTTTCCCACCCCCCCTTCGCCCCCCTGGTCCCTATTTCCCCCCACCCAGACTTGTATTGGGGACCCCTCACCTGCTCTGCCTGCCATGCTCCCCTCCTCCATCATAACCCCTTCTCCATTCCTTTTGCCCCTGCGCTCCTGCCAATTAGCGACAACTTTTTTAATTATTTCCGACAACTCACCTAAGGAACCACTTTCCGTTGTCAATGCCCCTTCTTTACTTGAGTTGCCTTTGTCCTCTCCCAACTGCCTATTTGGCACAACCACCTGCAAAATTGCCGCTGCCTGTGAGTCCTCCCCCATCATTGCCTTTGTTGTTATGTCTTCTGTGGGCATCCTTGCCTTTTTGGCTCCTGCGACAGAGACCCCCCGCCCCCTCGCCTTCTTTTTCACACCCCGTTTTTCCCCACGTGTTGCTGCATAGGTATGGCCATTAACCGGAAAAACGTCCCCTTGCCACTCTTCCACGTCCTTGCTTTGTCCACCACCTTCCGGGGCAGGTGGTTGCATTTGAGCCATTGCCAGCTCCCAACCTTCCCAATTCTTTGCCTTAGCCGTCGCTGCAAAGCTGGCCCACAGCTGCTGCGCGTCCTGGCCGCCACGGTACTCCAGTCCTGAGAACACCCCGCCTGGTCCAGCCTCTTCGTTTGCTGATAGGTCCAGAGCCCCGCTGTGACACAGTCCCTCGTCTCCCATCATGCTCAAACGCGTCTTGGATCAATCCCCTTTGTGGCTGACCTAAAATTGAAAATGGTGTTAAACTTCAAGTTGTAGTTGAGCACCTCTTTTCCCGTGGGTAGCTATCAAACCAGACTATTGCCACTGCATGAGCTACTCATAATTCAAGGGAGGCCATGGTAGCTCTGTAAAATTACACCTGTAATCAAATTACATCACCAAGATGTCTCTTTCCAATGTTGGCCACCCTCGTCGTGGGCGAGCCCGCCTGCCCATTCATCTACCCGTATAATTTGAGGTAAATTCTGCATGCTGCCTTCCCCACAGTATGGTCCTATTAAACCTTTGGTGTGAGGGAGAGCAGAGGGTGGAGCCCACCGGTATGTGCCTGCAGCAGCAACCATGGGGCCCTTCTGCCCTTCACGAGGCGCGGCCGCTGGAGCAAGAGAGGGAGAGGGACTGCGATCTAAAGGAGGATGCGGGTAGCCGCAAGAGAGCTAGGCGTCCCCATAAACAACCTTTGCCCTACAGAGCTTACCAGTAACTGGGGGATACTGGGGCTGTATCAGAACAATCCCTCACAGAAGCATCCACCCATCCGGATCAAACCCCCAGATGCCAGCTGTGGAAAAGTAAATTTTGCCATGTTCTGTGTCCCTACGTGTCCCCCATCCTATGTTGTATGTGCATGATTAATATGCATATGTATTCCCCATGATCGATTAAAGACGCATTTACAGTTGTGTCCTTCTCTAGTATGCCAGTTTCCAGTTCTCGTGAAAGCTACGAGTATTAGGCCTATGTAAAGCTACGTTGCCACGTTTCTCAGTGTGCACGTTATTTCATTGTAAAGTCCCCGTTTCTAGGCCTCAAAAGGGCCCGGACTCAGATTCAGCTCCTGTCTCCTGAACCCTCGCTGAGGAGCGATACAGCCCCCACCTGTATCCCTGACCCTTCACTTACTTCCTGCCTCACAGTGCCCGGCTCGGCCTGGCTCTGCCTGCCAGTCTGCCAAGAGTATGTTATGATTCCAGTTATCAGTCCAGCCCTCCTTCTCCGCATTCCTAAGCTACTGAATCGCATCAATAGTTTCCGTCATGGTCTAGCCTTTACGTCTCCATGTAAGAGAAATACTGTATTAATGGTCATTTAATATTCCTCAACACGCACTACATGTAGAATAATGCATGCACCAGTCTTAGAATCTGTTAGCCTTTACCCTGATAACTTTTGGATTCTATCAACATGTTCTCTAAACATCAGATACTAGATAGTGTTTAGGTACATGTCGCTCTGACTCTCCAGACTTCAGTCTCTGCTTCTAGCGCAGAAGTCATAGCCCCCAGCTTCTCCCTAGTAACACGTCATTGTCAGTTTGCGCGCACCACTAGGTTAGAGGTCCCGGCTCCTTAGGTAGCCCCCTCCATGTTTCCGCCCCATTTATGACATATTCTGTTACGTTTACATCACATGTCTATGTATACGCCCTGTTCACGCCTCTTGTTACACCTCCTTTCTGCCTTATCTTTCGCGACTGCTACAGGCCCTGCCCACTGCTACGCCTATTGTATTGAACATCATGCATTTTGTTTAACTATATATGCTTGTGCACGGTTATTAAAAGTGGCTAGCCATCCCAGATCTTGTCCGTGCAGGTTGTCCTGTTCCTGTCCTTCATGCTGTATTAAACCTGCAAACTCCTACTACCTCGAATCTTGACTCTTATTTATTGAGCTATCTGTTATTGTATATCTAGTCAAAAATAGAGGTATTATTTATTTATTTACCACATAATGGCGCCCGAATAGGGACTTGCCCTTTCCCCACGCGCCGGTGAAGCCACGCAAGCCCCCTGATCCTCTGCAGCCGTGACGGAACTATACCGTGCACGTGCAGATATTTCTGCTTCAAGTATCCCTCAGGCCCACGGAGGAGACGGAGGTTGCGGTCCAGCATCCAGACGAGGCGGTGGAGGAACGTGGCGAGTCCCGACCAGAGCCCAAGCCGAGAGTCCAAGGTCCGAGGTATCCGGAGGCCCACCCGTAACAGAAGTCCGAAGTTCGTCCGTCCGGCGTCGTAGCAGTCCAGTCCAGTCCGAGGCCTTCCGTTCTTGCTGCCCGGTGAGTACCGTTGCTGGGGTAGTATCTAGACAGGGTCAATTGCATTGTCTCTGGTCCGTGGGTTTGGGGTACACAGATCCAACACGAAGTGTCCACTTAGGTGGATGCGGGTCCTGACGTGTCTCTTTATGAGACCGGTAAGTTTCGTACTGTTTTAGCAGTGCATCTAGTTTCTGTTCTAGTCTGTTCTGTTCTCGAGAAATTCATGTATTCTGTTTTCAGTATTCCAGGTAGTATTTTGTCAGAACTGTTATTTTAAATGTCATTCATGTATTTCAATGTCGTGGTATGAAAGTAGTGTATCTTCAGTAATTATCGTGTTCATTGTGTATTGTATTGTGTCTAGACTACAGTTCAGTCATGCCGTTGTTTTCCAAGTTACGTCAGTTAAAAACTAGAAAAGGTCTGTTAGAAGAAGCAGTTCCTGTCCCGCCTAGGGACAGTCCAGGTCATTTTATGTATCAAAAGCATGGCATAAGTGCCATATTATATCTAGATTTATGGGTGGAGTACACCAAACAGTTAGAAGAAAAGTACAGATGGCCCGTATCGGGCACATGGGATGCCGAGTGCATCATGCGAGTAGAAGAAGTATTATGGAAAAAGAAAGCCAGACAGTCACAGAAAGATGCCATCGAGTTATGGCGCAAAGAATCTCATAAAAGAACCGAAAAAGAAATCAGAAAGTCAGAATTAAGTAGAGAATCCTTAGAAAGAGCCCAAGAAAGGGAACTAATCGAAATAGGTGAACGAGTTAAAACCGAACAGTCAGACAGACAGAGGAATGCCCTCATTAAGGGTATGTATCCTCTTCTTGCCGAGGGCTTGCCAAAAGCAACCCCGGAGGCATCCAGTAATTTTCCGCCACCCTTAGTTCCGACCAAGCTACGTCACAAACCGACCGCAGCTGATATTTTTCTCTCGTCCTATTTGGACGACACAGTCCCAGAATATGCAAATCCTGTTCCACCAGCTCCTGTAAATAATGTAATTCATGGTCCTCCAGCCACCGGGGCACCTGTTGCAGTACATGTTACGGTACCCCCGGTCCAGCCCGTAGTACAAATTACCGCCACATCAGTCACTCTGCCAGCACGAAGAGTATCAGTCGACGATTCCAGTATAGGGGCCGCGGGAGGAGGTCCTCCTGGTACCCCGCCGCCAAATAGACGTCTGGGGCCAGTCGAGTTACATGAACGTGCGTTACAGCGTACGCCCAAATATAAGTCTATTGCAGAAATCAGACGAGTTCTTACTGAATGCTGTTATGATCCAGTCCCAGGCGAGGATAGTATGGTTCTATATTCCGTGCGTATAAGACAGGTGTCCGAGTATTTGGTCACCCTACCGAATATGAAAGAAGATCTAGACAGAATGTATCGTTTCATTCGTACAGGACAAGATCCAGAAAGTATTGCTGAAGTCATGTCTCTCAGGAAATCCGAGATCCAGTTGATGCTATTAAAGTTTCTGATCAATTGTTTAATACGGGAACAAGATTCCCCGACTAAAGATCCGACCGAAATGAAAGTTCTGACAAGGTGGAGTGATAATATAGCCGAGGGTAAGCACAAGACACTCAATAGTATAGAGAGTATGTACAAGAAAATTCGTAAAGAAATAATAAGGTTACACGAACAACGCAAAGAAGCTCTAGGAAGCGAGAAAGAAAATGACTCTTCTACTGAAGAGGTAGAGGACGAGAATACCGCCAGAATAGCGTATGTAGGTAAATCTAGATTTCCAGACCGACAGTCACGCCTAGAACACAAGAAAGTCTTTCATCTCCCAGCACCAGAACAAGGCTCTCTAGAACAGGTATTTCAAGCTACCGATCAAATCCTGAAATCACGAATCGGTTATAGTGAGTTAAGTACTATGCATGAACAAGAACTAGCCCGATCAGCAGTCCGATGGATTACTGATTCTACCACTTTTCCAGACGAAATAGTGGCACAAATGTTTCTGAAAGTGCCCCCAGCCGAGCAGCGACTGGTGGGTATGTATATGATCCAACACCTCATTACACTGTATGAGGGTCAACATTCTGATCCAGGTCCGTTACATGATATCCTGAACGAGTTACTCCAGTATAGATGGAAAGGTTTAGGCACCGATTTAATTAGTGTCATTCTAGAACAGCGCCACAAATATAGTATGTTTTTGAACCCGCATTTTGTTCATGTCTCACCTCCAGAAAGTAAACCGTTTTACATAGATAGACAGCATCCGCTACGAGAAGTACACCCAGTTAGGACAGCGGATGGTGAAATGCAACGAGTATTTGTTTACACCCCAGTTACTAAGATGGAACTCTTAGAGATGAAGAAATTAATTCCCTGTCACGACAAAGATCCAGCAGGGTTCCACCGAGAATTAAAAGACATGCTCCGTATGGGAGAATACACGTATCCAGATATTATTAAAATGTTAAAAGTCCTGTTGCCTGCGGGCATATATGAGAAACTCAAGGAAAAGGATTGGGAGGTGGGAGAGAAAAAGATCGATTGGACAGCTCTAGAAGCTGAAGATAAGATACGAGTACCAGGTACCGGTCTTGGAGACAAATGTAAAGAATTACCAGAACTGTTAATACAAGTTTTGCCTAGATTATTAGCCACTAAAAAGGAAGACTGGGATGCAATCTCAGCCTGTAAACAGAAACAAGACGAAGACACTAGTGATTTTTATTCCAGATTTGAGAAATGTTTTATAATTAACAGTGGTTTGAAGACGGGTAGCGAGTCATACCCTCATCTTTTTGTTACTAAACTAGTCGAGAATTCAAGTCCACAAGTTAAAAATCGAGTTTTGAAAGTCGAAAGTACATGGCAAGCTAGTACTCCGTCCCAAATGTTACAGATGCTCCAGTATCACCAGAATAGAATCAGAGAAGAGCAAGAACACGAGAGAAGACGTATGAAAGACACAAAAATGAAAGTACTAGTTGCACAGTCTGTTCCCCAAGACAGTCAGAAGAGGGGTCCGAATCAAGCCAGTCATCCTGCCGCTCCCGTTAAAGGGACATGCAATTATTGTAAACAGCCAGGTCATTTTATAAACGAGTGTGCAGTTCTGAAACACAATATAGCCACTGGTAAAACTAAAGAAAGACCACGTCCGCCTAGACAAGAACAAGTTTCACAGACTTCTCAGCCACAGAATGCACAACAGACAGTTCCAGCACTGCAGCCTATTGCTGCAACACAGCATGTTACACAGCAAATGTATCAGTATGCACAGACAGAGTATCCAGAGTATCAAGCGTATTCATAAAACAGCCTAGAGAGGGAGGTAGGCTTGCCTCTCATCGAGATTCCTGTAGATCAAGAAGGTCCCTATGTCCATAGTCAAGTATTAGGGAAAAACAGAAAGTTTCTGATTGATACAGGGGCAAGTAGGACGACTATTAGTCACGACGAGGTTCCAGGGGCTCCGCTCTCAGGCTCTAGAAATGTTTCCCTTGGATTTTCAGGAAAGCCTATTGTAAACGAGATATCAAAGCCAGTTACTCTAGAAGTAGGTCCATTGTCCCGAACTACTGATCTATTGCTTACGAAGTCATGTCCAGAAAATCTGTTAGGTATTAAGACACTGAAAGAATTAGGTGCAGTTATTTGCTGTTCCCCAGAGGGAATACGTTTGTTTTTACGTGACTTCAAGGGTCACTATGTTTTACGAGATTTTGATCCGAGATTGTCAAATGTCCCGCAGCATCTATGGGCGCAAGGTCCAACTGATGTTGGTTTCATGCAAATCACACCCCATCGTGTGACTCTCAAGCAAGGTATAGTCCTGCCACGAATCAGACAGTACAGATTGCCACCTGAGGCTGTAGCAGCCTTATCCAAAATTATTGACGAGCTTATGGCTCAAGGAGTAGTTGTAGAAACTGACTCCAATGTATGTAATTCTCCTATCATTCCAGTCATGAAACGTACTGATCCAAATGCACCCCCAGTATATCGATTAGTGATTGACCTTCGAGAACTCAATAAATGTATTATTCCCCAGTATCCAGTTGTCCCAGATATCTCATCCCTATTGACAGCCATTGATTCTGAGGCAATATTTTTTACAGTAATTGACCTCAAGAATGCATTTTTCAGTGTCCCCATTCATCCAGACAGCCAGTACCTTTTCGGTTTTTGTTTAAATGGAAGGAGCTATAAATTCACACGAGCTCCTCAAGGTTTCACAGAAAGTCCTAGCATTTACAGTCAAGCACTTAAGAGACAACTAGACAACATTCACATGCCAACTGACACTGCCCTGCTCCAGTATGTCGATGATCTACTGATCACAGCCCGTTCTGAACGTGCTTGCGAGCGAGCATCACTTACAGTCTTGTATTTTCTAGCCGAGATGGGGCATAAGGTGTCCCCTTCAAAGCTTCAATTCTGTGTCCAGCAAGTGATCTACTTAGGCCACTTACTGTCCAAGTGGGGTAGGCAGTTGACACCCGATCGTATCCAGTTAATAGCGAGTCTTCCACAGCCCAAGACACAGAAGGAGGTACGTGCTTTTATCGGCCTTACTTCTTATTGCAGACAATGGATTCCTCAGTATGCATTTCTAGCCAAACCACTGATACAGTTAACGACACAGGAGGCAGCCGTATCGACTGTTCTCCCTTGGACATCTGAACATACACTTAGTTTCAATGAGTTAAAGAAAGCTTTATGCCAAGCTCCTGTTCTAGCTACACCGAACTACAGTAAGCCTTTTACACTTTTTGTCACAGAACGTGATGGTACAGCATTATCTGTTCTCACACAAGATCAAGCCGGACAGTACAAGCCCTGTGCTTATTTTTCGAGCACACTAGATCCAGTAGCCCAGGCTCTGCCTGCGTGCCTCAAGTCAGTTGCAGCCACCGCACTAGCTATCAGACAAAGTGATTCCATAGTATTAGGACACTCCCTGACAGTACAAGTTCCACACTCCGTGGAAGTTCTTTTAAACCGAACACAGACTCAGCACTTGACAATTGCACGTTTGACAGGTTATGAACTGACACTGTTCCAGCCACACATAGAAATCAGACGCTGCAACGTTCTAAATCCTGCTACACTGTTACCGTCAGTTACTTCGAATCCTGCCACACATGACTGTGTGGAAGTAGTCAACACTATGACTAAGCCAAGACAAGATCTGACAGATATTCCATTACCAGATCCCGACCTGACACTTTATGTGGATGGTTCATGTATGAGAACGAGTACAGGAGAACTAGTAGCCGCGTATGCAGTGACTACTGACACTGAAGTTATTGAAACACACCGTATTGACACCCTGTCCGCTCAAGCAGCAGAGCTAGTCGCTCTGACTCAAGCCTGAATACACGCCAAGAACCTGAAAGTTAATATTTACACAGATTCACGCTACGCATTCGGAGTTGTACACGACTTCGGAGTGCTCTGGCAGGAGAGAGGTTTCATGACTTCTCATGGAACCAAGATTCAGCATGGTTTCCTTATTCAAGCTCTGTTAGATGCAATACATTTACCGACATCCATCGCTATCATGAAGTGCAAAGCACATACTAAAGTTACTGACATTATTTCCCAAGGTAATGATCTAGCAGATCGAACAGCCAAGCTTACAGCTCAGACACCAGACATACCAGTTAACAAGACACCGACATCCACTCTAGAACAGACTACTTGTATGACAGTTAAGGACCCTACTCAAGATGTCATAGATATCCAGTTACATGCTACTCCCGAAGAAATCAAGAAATGGTCCGAACAAGGAGGGGTCCAGACAGATCAGGGATGGTTGACGAAGGGAAAAGCCACATGGTTTCTCCCCGACTCAATGGTTCAAGTCATTATCAATACCGCACATAGTCCAGCACACTTAGGAGAAAAAGCCATGTTAGACAGTATCCAGAACATTTGGTTTAACAAGCATTTACGAGCTGCAGCCAAGCAGAAAGTCCGTACCTGTATGATATGTTGCCAGTTCAATCCAGGTAAAAGTGTCCCGGTGGAACAAGGTGGATTCCAGCCCCCTGACCACCCTTTTGAAGTCCTCCAGATGGATTATATTCAGATGGAGCGATGTCGAGGTTTCAAGTATGTCCTTGTAGTTGTATGCGCTTTGTCCAGGTGGACAGAAGCATATCCAGTCCCAGATTACACAGCCGCGACCACTGCCAAGCAGTTGGTTCGTGAATATTTCCCCCGCTATGGACTCCCTAGGGTCGTGTATTCTGATAACGGCCAGCCCTTCTCATCTGAATTAATGAAGCACGTTTCCCTTTTGTTAGGGTACCAGTGGAAGTTCCATTGTGTACGCCATCCAGAAGCAGCCGGTCTCGTAGAGAGACATAATCAAACCTTGAAAATCCGCATTGCCAAAATCTGTCAAGAAAAAGGTGTAGACTGGCTAGTTGCCTTGCCAGTCGCTTTATTTTATATGCGCATGGTCGCACATTCCAGATCAGGTCTGTCCCCTTATGAGGTCGTATTCGGCCGCCCCCCGAACGTGTGGGGTACACCCAGACCCCGAAGTATTACAGATGTTTCCAGTAATATGCTGACAGATTACCTAGCTTCCTTGATGTCTGCCCTACACTCTTGTCGTTCACAGGTTGCCGCCGCATTTCCAGACAATACCGAGGTGAAACCGCATGAAATTGTTCCAGGAAGCTTGGTTCTCGTCCGGAATTTTGATCGTTCAAGTCCGCTGGAGCCTCGCTGGAAGGAGCCGAAGTTAGTCCTTCTAACCACCCGCACAGCCGTGAAGTTGGAAGGCAGGAAAGGCTGGGTGCATCTGTCTCACGTCAAGAAATTTCACGGACTAAGACCTAAAACTTTAAATAACACTTCTACAGATACTATTCTTAAGGACTGTCCCGCCAATGACATTGATTCAAAGCCTCCCCTGTTAGAGGAAACTCCGCAGCAGGAGTATAAACTGAAGCTCCGGTCTAGTAAAATAAGTCAGCCAGTTTAATTGTCTAAGTCCTCCCCTAGGTGAAACGGTTAGACGGGTATCTGACATGTATGAAATAGACCCCCATAGTGAGAGAGTTAGTCAAAACTCAATCCGATGTATCGTTTTTCTAAGTTTTATATTGTTTCTCAGCCTGATGGTTACCTGCACGAGTTATGCATTTCATTTATGTTTTCCAATTTCTCATGTAAATAAGTTTTCTAATGCTACAGTAGAGCACACGTTTAGTGATCTGCCTCCTCACGAACTATCCTATCGTCTTGCTATGCGCAACAATACATTTATCCGTATGTTGCATTATTCACACCAGACCAGCAATGCCACTAATTGTTGGGTGTGTGGTCGACTCGCCCCTTTCCAGACACCGAAGGGAGTTCTGCCACTGTTTCCTTATCCGTTTTCACATAATGGGTCATGTGGAGCCTGGTCCATGTTAACGTCATCCTCAACAGATATGTCCTTTTTGAACAGTACATGTTTTCCAGACAAGCGAGGTCTTCCCCACAGAACAGGGTTAGATCTAGAAAATGAAGTTTATAATTTGGGTAATTATTCTTCGAATTTCATGGTCCTGAATGTTCAGTCTGATCCTACTCCAGACTTACCTGCTATTTCAGTACTACCAGTCAAAGGCGAATTATGTGTTAGAAATAATGGTTCCGTACATGTAGGACACAGTGATTGTACTACTATTGTCAAGTATAGTGACAGTGGGAAATTTATTTTCAAAACTTCACGTCATTCATATTTTGTTTGTGGTCAGACCGCATATGTTCGTCTGCCCCTCGATTGGGAGGGAACCTGTTACATTGCCTTCCTACTGCCACCAGTTTTCCTAGCCCCATCTGATTATCACAGAAACACAAATCTAGTACACCTTAGACATAGAAGGGAGATTGAGTCCCCAATTGTCGATCAAACTGAAACTGCTCTAGAACAGTATACAGATTTCAATAAAGGTTTCTTCTTCTTTATAGGACCTGTCCAGAATAGTAAGTTAATACGTAGATTAACCAGAACCCTTGAAGCAGTAGTGAATGAGACTGCCTCTGCTCTAGGTAACTTAACCGAAGAGCAATCTGCTATGAGATTTGTCGTGCTCCAGAATCGTCTCGTTCTTGACGTCATACTGGCCGATAGAGGAGGAGCATGTAGAGTCATCGGATCTAGTTGCTGCATTTTCATTCCTAATAACGCGCCGTCTGTTTATTCAGCTATAACCAGACTTCATAAAATTGCCCATCAGTTACACCAGAATCCAGGCACCTGGACATGGTCCGGTTGGTTTTGGAGTATAATTTCTGCCTGGGGATGGAAAGTATTGTCATTTCTAGGTATTGCAGTAGCGATCATATTCAGTTGCTGCCTCTGTATACAATGTGGCCCTGCGATTTGCGGCATTTGTGCTACCTCTTGTATTCCTAGTCCCAAGTCCCGTCCTAGATCCCGTTCCAAGACAATTCGAGACGAGCAAATGATACTGTATGAAATGATAGATGGTATCATGAATATTGATGTTTCCTGATGGAAACGTAGTGACAAGGAGGGAATGTGGAAAAGTAAATTTTGCCATGTTCTGTGTCCCTACGTGTCCCCCATCCTATGTTGTATGTGCATGATTAATATGCATATGTATTCCCCATGATCGATTAAAGACGCAATTACAGTTGTGTCCATCTCTAGTATGCCAGTTTCCAGTTCTCGTGAAAGCTACGAGTATTAGGCCTATGTAAAGCTACGTTGCCATGTTTCTCAGTGTGCACGTTATTTCATTGTAAAGTCCCCGTTTCTAGGCCTCAAAAGGGCCCGGACTCAGATTCAGCTCCTGTCTCCTGAACCCTCGCTGAGGAGCGATACAGCCCCCACCTGTATCCCTGACCCTTCACTTACTTCCTGCCTCACAGTGCCCGGCTCGGCCTGGCTCTGCCTGCCAGTCTGCCAAGAGTATGTTATGATTCCAGTTATCAGTCCAGCCCTCCTTCTCCGCATTCCTAAGCTACTGAATCGCATCAATAGTTTCCGTCATGGTCTAGCCTTTACGTCTCCATGTAAGAGAAATACTGTATTAATGGTCATTTAATATTCCTCAACACGCACTACATGTAGAATAATGCATGCACCAGTCTTAGAATCTGTTAGCCTTTACCCTGATAACTTTTGGATTCTATCAACATGTTCTCTAAACATCAGATACTAGATAGTGTTTAGGTACATGTCGCTCTGACTCTCCAGACTTCAGTCTCTGCTTCTAGCGCAGAAGTCATAGCCCCCAGCTTCTCCCTAGTAACATGTCATTGTCAGTTTGCGCGCACCACTAGGTTAGAGGTCCCGGCTCCTTAGGTAGCCCCCTCCATGTTTCCGCCCCATTTATGACATATTCTGTTACGTTTACATCACATGTCTATGTATACGCCCTGTTCACGCCTCTTGTTACACCTCCTTTCTGCCTTATCTTTCGCGACTGCTACAGGCCCTGCCCACTGCTACGCCTATTGTATTGAACATCATGCATTTTGTTTAACTATATATGCTTGTGCACGGTTATTAAAAGTGGCTAGCCATCCCAGATCTTGTCCGTGCAGGTTGTCCTGTTCCTGTCCTTCATGCTGTATTAAACCTGCAAACTCCTACTACCTCGAATCTTGACTCTTATTTATTGAGCTATCTGTTATTGTATATCTAGTCAAAAATAGAGGTATTATTTATTTATTTACCACACAGCCACCTCCCCTATCACCCTCCACCCCCTTTGTCTGTCGCAAACTTACCTTCTGCAAAGTCCCGACCCCTAATTCCTGTTCCTGTTCCCTTCGTCCAGTCTGTTACCTCCGCCACTAGACACCACCTGTACGTTCCCTCAGCCCTTGAAGTCCAAATGTGTGCAGTCCTTGCTCGACTCTACAATAGAAATAACATGTTAACTTCCCATACGCGCTACTTGTACCTACTGTCGCACCCCCTTCGGGCGCCCTACTTTCTTTATGCCACCCACAAGTCCAAGTGGCAACTTATCCCTGTGTGCCTTCGAAACCCTTTAATCCTCAATGGCTCCTTCCCCACAATCCTTGCCGCCCATGCATCCCTCCCCCATCCGCATTGGTGGAGGCACACTGGGGAAGGGGGCACAGGGTGTTGGGATGTCACCACTCTCCCAACCCCCCCACACCCCAAACCCCCGGCATTGTCCTTGCACACTCCCACCAAGGCCAGGAGAGGTGGGGGCAGACTGGACCCCCCCACCTCTCCCTTTATGAACGCTGTGCTCCTGTACTCGTATACTGTGTTGTTCTCTGCTCAGCCTGATCCTACTCCTCCCCCCCCAACCGGACCCTGTGTTAATTTGCCCTGCCCCCCCCCCCCTGTGCCGTGTGTGGCCGGCAGCCCTGTTTGAGACTCCTTCATGCGCACACACGCCGCCATCCCCCAGTACCCAACCGGTCTTTGAAGACCATCTGCGCATTAACGATACTCCGTTATTTCACCCCTTCCAAGAGGCCCGAGCTCCACCTTGCTTATTACTTAAACATACAGCCCCTCCCCGGCTGCCATTAACATGACGAGAATTACCGAGTAATCGTGATGGCAGACGAGCTGCCGGGAAAGTGTTTCATCATTTCGGTGTATCTTTGGAAGCATCCGTATTGTCCCTGCTATGTGGTGAAATCTCGCAGTTATTTTTGTTCTATGACCAGTCCTGCCTACTACCCGCAGAATTCCCTTATCTCTATCCAAGGCTCTTTACTGTATCCCAAATTTGTTGCAACCTGTGCCAACCACACCGGGTAGGAAATACAGTCACCTCCAGCACCTTTTACATTTTTTATTTAGCCCGGTGGGATCCACCTGAACAATGTTCGTCCTTGCAAAGGCAGCTTTTGCGCCAGTATGCACTCCCGCACGCCCACCTTACCGTGATATGTACTATCTTTTGGCGCCTTCTCCCCCTTAGTTCGTGTATTTTTTTTTGCTCGGCATATCCTCAAGGCTCGCCGCCCCCCCCCAGGACCCGACCACCGGGGCCCTCCCTCTCCTCCCTCAATGCAGGTACCCTTTACCCCCCAGAATTCCTTTACTACCCCTTGCCCCCTTCCCAGGACACACTCCCCTTCACTCTTGCCTCCTGTAACTGTCCCTCAGTAATGTACCCCTTGCCGCCTCCCGTATCCACCCACAATTGTCGCCACTGCCCCGCGCAATTCAGCCCTGTCCCCCCATCATTTGCCCACCAGCAATATTCTCCTCTTTTATATCCTTAATGCTCCCATTGCGAGGCGCCCCGCCGCCCCCCGGGCAAAGCCCGCGCCACACAAACAAACAAATAATTGCCGCGCATCTAGGAGAATACTGTGCAACCTCTCACCGGCCAATCCTCGCAATCAGCCCCCCCACCCCACCCCTCTCTCCGCTGAGCACCAGCAGCCTCGCCATCCCCGCATCCGCAACCCTCGAGCGGCTCACCCACAACTCGAATCCAGCCCTCCCTTCCAGCTATGTACACCTGCTAGAATCATCACACAAAATAAGCTCACATGTACTCATGCGGCACTTAACATTTTAAGACTTTGTACATAATAAATTCGTACGTATTGGTAAATCAACCTTGAGCACTTCTGAAGTGCAAGTTTCTTTGGAACTTTTATCTTTTGTGTTTATTTCGCAACAAAGCAGAACTAAATTCCCCAATCCAAAATGGTATCTTCCTGTTAACACCAAGCCGAATGACCTCCTATTACTGTAGTACCTTAACTGAACCTATTGTTTATTTATTTATGCATTTTTATATAGCGCGGACTTTACCCGAAGGTGTCAGAGCGCTTTACAATAGAAACAGAACTGATACATGAGAAAATTCCATGTGAACAAAATACAAAAGCAAGCGTTACAATAAATGAAGCAAAATTGACAATTGTGAGCCAGCAAAATACAAGTGGTAAATTACAATCGTGAGCCAACAAAATACAAGAGGTAGCAAACCGTGCATTACAGGAGGAAAAAGTGTGAAAGAATATACAGCGAATGTTGTTAACTTTTATAGATGACTATCAATAAGACGCAGGCTACTGAGGACTTACATGTAGCAAATCTCTACCCACCCTTGTGCTCACTGTAACTGCCGACCTGTGTCCCACCTGCCCCCTGGGCACATTGCTCGTGCCATTGTCCTCAATGTCCCCACACCCTCTTCATGGCATAATGCTTCCGATTATAACCCTCGCTTATTGCGCTCGCCCCGCCGATGCCAGGAGTGGGATTTTCACTCTATTGAGGGGCCGAGGTCTGTCCCACCCGAACCTCCTAACTACCCGGCCGCTTGTTCTATATCCATACGTATCCTTGTTGCGCTGACCCATGCCTTCTTAATTGACTACCACGGGGATGGGGGGAAGGGGGGGGCAAACTCCTTGCCGGGACTTCTCCAAGCTCCCTGCACCTTATGCTCCCACCCCCCACCCCCGCCCCCCTTATCTGCCGCTCCCTGCCATGCCGGTGGGGCAGGCTCCGCCTCCCTTCCCCCCCAATTCACCAGCCCTTAGTACCATCGCGGCCCTCCCTGTTCTCCTCCTCTTACACATTCCTTTCCCTTGATGACTCCCCCTTTGCTGTCCTAACCCCCTCCGCTGTGTCTTCTTTGGCTGCCTGCGTTGGTGCCCCACTACGCCCCCTATCTTTTGGCGCCCTGACCGTCTCCCGCCCCTTGTTCGCTTTTTGCGCCATAACCCCCAGCCCAAGCCCACGTGAATTTCACCGGAACCGCGCCTGCCCTTCCCCTTAATGGCCACCCTGTTCCATGTCGACACAATCCATGCCTAATTCTTGCATACACCTTTAGTGCTTATTCCCCACGAGTGCCATCTAACGATATGCCTTCGCTACACATGTCTAACTCCCTTCTTATTTCTGTTTCCTTAGCATCGGCGGACTATTCACCGAATGACACCAACTGTGCCTCCCTGACCCTCGCCCATAACCCTATTCCCTACATTCCTCACCTGGTAGCCCCCTCCCACCAACCCTATGCTTCCACCCTTTACCCTGCAATCCGACCCCCTTATGCCTCCTCCATGGCTACCTCGTTGGCGCCCTTTTTCGCTATCCTAGACTGCACGTTCTTGCTCATCCCATAATCACCTCCGCACCCCGCATTCCCTGCTTTGGCCCCCGCGGTCCGGTACCCCACCGCCGCCCGCCTTGCGCCCATAAAATTCCACCTCCAGCCAACCTGACATCCTCCGTGTCTCGTATGCCCAATCCGGCATTCACCTTTCCCCCACCTGGCCTGCATCCCCACCCACCCCCTTCTTGTCCTTGAGCCCCCTGCCCAGGGCGCACCCGTCCCTCCTGGCCCGTGGCAGAGCACCCCCCTAATCCTGGTCCCCTTGACATCGAGCCCTCCGTGCCGTTATTTATTCCCTTCCCCTTATTGTTGAGGGCCACTGTCTGCGCTGCACCCTGCGCCATCACCCCGTGCCGGCAGTTCTGCCCACAAGCCCTCGGCCTCCCTCCCCTCCCCCCCCACAAACACACAAAACACCGTCCGGCCAAGCCACCCTCCTGCCCCCGACCCCAACCACGATCCACGAGCCTCCCCCGCGCCCCCCAACCATTTAAATGCAGGTACCCTTTCCCGAGCGCCCCTCCCTGTGCATAAGGCCCGAGGGCTCGCCTATCCCACACTTCACACCTACCCACCTGTACTCGGTCTCACCCCTTCTGCTGTCATTATTGTCGCCTGAGCACCATGGCAACCTTGGCCCAACCCGCACCATTGCCCCACCGGACACCTCTTCGACCTTCTCTATCCCGATGCCCTTGTCACCATACTTGGAAACTCCGTGATGTCCTTGCCCGCGCGCGGCTTGAACCCCTCAGACCGCCCCATATTCCAGCCGCCTAGATCCTCGCATTTACCCACCCAGAAACCAATCCTTGCAATCGCCCAGGCCTGACGCCCCGCCGACCCGAGCCAGTAAGATCAGCAAACCCATAACCCCCCTCTCCCCCCCCTGGTGTTCCCCCCCATCATCTACCGCCCCCTGCGCCGGCAATTGTTGGCTAATTTGCGGGCAGTGACTAATAACTGTCCTCTACCTTCCGCTATCAATACTTGCTATCCCGCCCACTCTTCACCTTTCCTTCCATAGCACCATCTACCCCTCTCCTTGCGCCTCGCTCTCCGCACTCCCAGCCACCGCCACCCAGCCCCCCCTGCTGCCCAGTGCCCTTCTCCCACTCATTCTCTCCTACACCCCCCATATTACAACCCCCCAAGCCAACACCTCCCCCACCTCACCTGGCACTCTGTCGACTCCGCACCTCTTCTGCTGACACAATTCCCCGGAGAAAGAGGGCCTTGTGCCCGGTGCCCACCTTTAAAAACCCCTAACCCCTGCCACATTCCTAACCCTAGATTTACAGCTGAGCTGGCCCAGCCCATTCTCTGGTGGGCCCGCTCTTTCGCCTTCCTTATCTCCAGCCAATCCTTATTGGTGCCCGGGCTCTGCTTCCCGGGGAGGCCTCCACTGAGACCCCCGGTCCAGCCACTGTCCCCCTCCCCCTGGGGAGTGGGGGGCTGAACCAAGGGGCATTTTTGGAGGGTTTCTGTACAAGAAACTCTGTGATTGGTCAGAAATGTGATCTTCCTGGGGTGGTCGGGCCTCCTTGGCTGCTGAGGAGAGGAGGCTCCCGCAGGCGCCATCGGAAGGCGTCACAGGGTCACGTGACGTAGTACGAGGTGCCGTGCGTAAACGCGCGCCTGCGCGAAGGAGCGGGAGGTGCAACGCTCCCTCCTGCCGCTAGTGGTGGGGAGGCTCCAGAGGAACCTTCAGCGCATCACCAGCACTCTGCATACCCACAATCCTGTGCGCGCCTCGTAATGCTGCTTTACTGTCATACTAAATGCAAGGCTCTTTGCGACATTGAAAACGATAAAGAGCGGACGTTTTAGAACGAAAGAGCCAGAGTATCAGTCCGCTAGTAGGAAGGCACGAAATTAGGCACACTACGTTTCAAAGGGAAATTCCGGATGATGAGTGTATTGTTCTCTATGCAGTTCAATACGAAGCAGTGACAAAGCCACTAATGCTCAATAGAGGTACCTTGAACAACACCTGTAAATAAAGGACTGGAGTCAGAAAAGACTCCCTGACAAGGAAGGAAACAAATGAAGTGTATTCGCCCCTCCCCCATTGCTGGACAGACTCCAGACGAAAATTATACAAATCCCCATGAGGCTGCTGCAGGATCGTTGCTGTCACTGGAGGGGGCGTGACCAGCCAGTCATTTGCATACCCAGAAGCCTCTGCGGCAAACACCCGATTCATCAGTACAGGCGACACAGGCCTCTGTTTAACAGCAGAAGGAGCGCCTGTAGGTGTGCACACAGAGGCATTCATGGGGTGACTGACACTTCACCGCTGTAAAGTCACCCTACTAGTGCAAAAGTTATACTTTTATTGTGTTTACGTACACAGGACACGAGTCACTCAGTCAATACACAATCCGCAGTCCACGCGCACTGCGAGGGGCCGTGACAAGTGGAAGTTAGTGTGATTGGCGAAGGGTTTTTGTGCAAGAAGCTCCGTGATTGGTTGAAACGTGAGGCCTCCAGGGGGCTGTCGGGCCTCGCTGAGGAGAGGAGCGCGCCCTGCCTCCCTCAGGAAGGCGTCATCGCAGCGCCGCTGCGTCACCGGATGCCGGGCTCTTCGAGGCGCTAAAAACGATAAAAATAAAGAGCGGACATTTAGGAACGAGGGAGCAGAGCATCCCTCAAATTGGAAGGCACGAAACTAGGCACACTGCGTTTCTAAGGGAAATTCCAAGTTATTTTATTAGTGTATTGTACCATATGTGTTTATAAACGAAGCATTGGTAAAGCCAATAGTGCCCCATAGAGGGACCTTGAATAATTGTGTTACAGATGGGTCGGAGTCAGAGATGACGCCCAGACAAGGAAGGAAACAAAGATAGTGTATCCCCCCCTCCTCGCCCCCCCCAGTGCTGGAACCGACTCGAGACGGAAATGATACATTTGGGATCCAAGAGCACAAGTCCCCAGGGGACTGCTGCAGGAGCCTGGCTGTCGGAGGGGGCGTGGCCAGCCACAGTCATTTGCATACCCAGAAGCCTCTGCGGCAAACATCCGATTCATTACTGCAGGCGACACAGGCCTCTGTTTAACAGCAGAAGGAGCGCCTATAACTGTGCACACACAGGCATTCATGAGAGTGACCGGCACGTCACCGGTGTAAAGTCACCCTACCAGTAGAAAGTGATAATATTATTGTGATTGCGCGGACAGATAGACATTTATCTTTCGACTAGTCCTGATTCCGCGGGTCACGCGCACTCCGAGGGGCCGTGAGAAGCGGACTGTGGATTAATTTTTGGAGGGTTTCTGTGCAAGAAGCCCCGTTATTGGTTGCAATGTGAGCCTACCGGGGGCGATAAGGCCGCGCTGAGGAGAGGAGCGCCCCCTTGCTTCCCTCAGGAAGGCGCCATCGCAGGTGTGTGCAACGCTGCGTGATGGAAGGGGTCACGTGACGCAGAACGAGGTGCAGGGGGGAGGGTGGGGGTGCACCGCCCCTTCTAGTCGCTACAGGTCGCGAGGCTCCAGAGGAACCTTCATCGCGTCACTCCTAATCTGCATACCCACAATCCTGTGCGCGCCTCATAATGCTGCTTTACTCTCATATACATGCAGGGCTCTTTGTGGCATTGAATATGATAAAGAGCGCACATATAAGAACGAGGGGGCCAGAGTATCAGTCCTCAAGTAGGAAGACACGAATCTAGGCACACTATGGGCCCTATTTATGAAAGCCCTGCGCCGCCGATGCGTCACTTTTTCCCTTGTTAAAAGTGACGCACCGGCGGCGCAAGGCCTTCATAAATAAGGCCCCTGGTATAAGAAACCGACTCTAGACGGAAATTATACATTTGGGATCCCAAGAGCGCAGGTCACAATGGGTTTACTATTGCAGGATCAAAAATTTGCTAGCATTCGCGCCAAGAATTTTCAATTCTATTAAGGACACGGAGGCGAGGATTATGCTTCTCTTTCTTATATTTGCTACTCACAGCAGCCAATGAAAAACGTTTTGTATGCAAATAAAACTACATTTCCCATGATGCTTGTACATACATCACATCCTGTATAGCCCCATAAGAGCTGCTGTATCCTGTGTCTCCTCCTCTTTCTTTGCACGAACATATACAGTCCACACATTAATAAATCCAGTCCTTTTCACAGAATATGAGTCTCAATAAACATCCTTCAACATGGAGAACCAGCATTAATAAATCCAGTCCTTTTCACGGAACTGAGTCTCGATAAACATCCTTCAACATGGGGAACCATCGTCAACTGGAAAGATCACATCTTCTAGGCCAGAAGAACACCTGCTCCTTCTTCCTTACTCGAAGCTGAAAGTAATGAGACAGGAAAAACCCGTAACTTCTGCCGATACAGAATATCAAGTACATGCAGGTGGGCAATTATTACCAATACTGTAATAAACCGGGTGGGATAATCCTCGCCTCCGTGTCCTTAATAGAATTGAAAATTCTTGGCGCGAATGCTAGCTAATTTTTGATTCTATTACAGGACCGGAGGCTTCGGATTATGCTAGTTTAACGCTTATCAACATAACTACCGTCTTAAATCTCCCACCGGCACATAATATACTGGTTAAAATAGAGTCCAAGAAACTCCATCAGAATAAGTAAAACATGCACAACAATGGAATTATCTAAACGAGAATGAAAAGTATTGTACCTGGGCGAACTGCGCCTCACAATTGGTTCTAACACCCATTCTGGCAATAGGCCCTCAATCATCGGCTGTAATAGCCTCGTACTCACATATAGAATGTCAATAATCATATGAACATCTACTCGAAAACCTCAGATAGTAAATCCGAGAATCATCGTTGTAAGCCATGAGGCATGCGAAGAAACACCCATAAAGTGCATCATCTCGAAAGCGTGTGACCAGGTCCTGGCCACATGCAATTCAGACCTCATTGACAGAGCAACTTCCTATAGTATATACTGTACCTGTAAAACGCGGGCTTGCCTCGCCTAGGAACACCTGAAGGTGGAATGCTTCATAACACTGCCTGACAATATGTAATGTCCAGTCGACATACTATTATAAGTATAGTAATAAAAGGAATCACGAGACTTAGTCCGGTTTGGAATATGTACGCCACCAAAGAATTCGCAAGAAAAAACCCAACGCAAGTTCAGCAACTTGCCCTGAACCGAGAATGAGCCGCGGAAAACCGGCCAAAATGGATGCTATAAGGTGAACGTTACCGAAGTCCCCGTACAATATGTGGTAAATAGCTTACAAGTAGAGAAATCAGTCCTCACAAAAACCGCCAAAGGCGCACATAGCTACAAGCGACCCTCTATCGCTTAAACGTATGTCGGGAATGAAAGGACCCAGACTACGAAATGAACGCCCTCAGCACGTTCGAAATACAAGGAAGCTAATACAGATACCAGAAACTTGATCGTAAATAAAGCAAAGTCTGAATACCCATCACCTAGGAAAAACTGTATTCACCACATCGCCACGTGTCAAACCCAGACCCGTGCATACTAGACGGCAGCGATGAAACTGTGGGCCGTAGCCCCTGGTGAACCATAAAGGCATCTGCCCTGATCTATAGTGCTAGTTCATGAGAAAAACAGGGAAAATTGTAAGGTAAGGCAGGAACCGAGCTGGCCACCGCGGACCCAAGGGACATTGGGATTTCAAAAGGAGTCCACCCTGCCCGAAGGACCGACCTAGTCGCCGGAAATACAAGGAACCGGATGGAACAATCCGTCACTGTCATGTAGGTTAAGCGGTATACCGGTTCAACAACCTAAATATGAAGGTTTCGGCAGAATGGCCTGAGTCCTGGAACAAGTTCACTAAAAATTGACCTATATGCCCATATCTGCTGATCGTTCTCGCAGTCGAGATATTGCGCATGTTGATCAGTAAGCCTCCAGAGGCGTGCACGACAAAAGCTTGAATAACTGAAGTATCGGAAAACTGTTTGAATGACGGTGCCCAACACACCGCAACAGTGGCACTCACATGAAGGGAAACGCAAGCATTGATAGCATCGGAAGCCAATCTCGCACTATAGATTGGGACGTACACCCACTGAGTCGCGTAAGCTTGAGATAAACCTAAAACTAAGAGCCACAAATGTATGAAGGTTATGACCGGGCTATTCCAGCACATCAATTCGATGCCTGGAAATGTGAGGCCAAGGCCTGGTAAGATAGACCCATCCATACATATATGTATCCAGGTAACTTGAAAGGTAAAATAACTCTGTACTCGGAGGGTACTAGAGAGCTAATATCTTGGTACGACCTACACCTCGCATCACCCATGGGAACCGCTACCGGAACAACTGCCATCGTGGGGAAGGAGGAGATCACCAGACACTCTCCTGAACGCTATATGCCAGAAGCTGAGGAAAAACGATGGAAAAGGAACCGACCAACTAGTATGATTGTGACCACCAGCAAAAACAGCAACCCTTTACACACTCGACGATAATCAATCTGTCCCATAGGGGCCTGTCGCGAAAGGGCCTACCTGGATCTGATGTCCTGGGGCCCAACTGTATGAAAGGCTTTGGGCCTCTCGGACGATCTGGCGCAACTGCGTCATACCGCCGATCGTGGCTGACTACGACATTGATTTGCAGCTTGTCAAATCCGGGAACCCTTTCCGAGACAACTGGAAAGAAGAAGATTGGCGACACCGTCGGGTAAATCCTCAACTATACCCACGAGGGGCTCGCAACTCCCTAGGCTAAATCCCGCCACACGCGTCGGCCGCCTTATGTGTTGGCGAAAAGGAAACACGAAATAAAAATAATAGATAAAAATAAATAAATAAAAAATAAAATCATGCTCAAAGATGTGTGGTAGCAGAAGGGAAAAAGGGGTGCGTCAAGCAAGCCCTGTCACACAGTTAGGTAACGTCATACTCGAGGCCCTGTTGATCACACAAGAACGGGAAGAACCTGGGTGTCAACATAATTAGTTCAGGAGGCTCTTGCGCTCCTATCAGTAGTTGTCATCCTCCAATACATATATATCACCATCACCCTCAAGGGATATCCGTATTCAACATGTATAGTAGTGCAAAGCACAACGCAATGGAGGAGTAGAGGGGGAGCCAACCCTGTGCACACTGAAACAGAGAAATGAATAATGTATCGGCTCCTCAGCAAAGCTGTAGTCATAATACCAGTCCAAAGGGCGTCGGAGTCAATGTAAATTACAAGGAGCGTGTGCGCACTCCGAGGGCCAGCCTATTGTTAACCTGGAGGCTACCAGGAAATCTGCTCAGGTAAAGCAGGAGGCACTGAGACCTCGAAACAAAACAAACAGGGGCCGCATGCGACATGCGTAAGCCAAATTGCCCAAAATGAAGCCTAAAATTGTGCCCAAGTGGGTTACGCATACCGGAGCGTTATGACTCCATAACCGCACTCGGCTACTAGGGAAAGCATTTGGCGGAGAAAGCGCGAGATCGCGCCCTAATTCGAACAACCCTGTGGAAGTGATAGGAAAATCTCTTGCAATGTGGAAACAGCATCGCTGGAACGTAACTAGGATCAAAAAGTCTAGACAAAAACATAATACCCATTTCATCATGGCGCAGTGCAAGCGCCGCATTTCAGCTCCCGAGGGAGCATTGATGTAGATTGCGGCCGAGTCCAGGCCACCCATGAGGCGTAATTTCGCCGGCAAGAGCAAAGTGACCTCACTACTCCAGCAGGAGCGATCTGAAAATGGTATTGGTGGATGAAACAAAAACGCTACCAAAATCAATAATGAAACATGTACCAGGAAAATAATGAACGTGAATTACAATAACACACGAAGATAGAAATTATAACCTTTAATTTCCTTTTGATAATTAGGAAACATGACTCGGGGCACCTGGGATCGAACCCTGCACCATGGTGATAAGAGGCAACAGCCTTGCCCCTAAGCCACGTGTAAACCAATCATAGTGAAGATAATGAGGCCTGAAGACCCTGCAGGGAAGCACGGCCCTGGAAAAAAACCAGCGAAGTACAGGGCGCCTGATAAGACCACCCGCGTAGCGGCTACACCGCCGTACACACAGTCCCATGAGACGAGGCGGCTCGCGCCCGCCATTTATGAAGGGGAGCCAGAAGCTGTAACGTTCTGCGGCCAACAGGGACAGAAGCTGCTCCCGAACGGGCCAACAGAGGGAAGCACAGACTCTCTGTGGAAGGCTCAACACTCCGCCCCCTCGATAAACACTGCCATGCCCGAGGCCGTCGGGCGTCGGAAAACGCGGCCGGAGAGGCCGAACTATCAAGTAAGGAAAAACTTCCCCGGAGCACGCCGCTCCCAGCGGGAGCCGCTCCACCGTAAGCACAAAAACAATCAACGGCGCTCACGAGCGCTGGTTCAAGAAGTATGGCAATTCCGTTTTAAGTCGGCAAAAAACATGCGTTGAGCATCAAAACACCATAGTGGCACCAGCATAAAATACAGCGCGATAAAAGCGCAGAGCATTTTCACATAGCGCGATATAAGCGCAGGCATGCAAATTAGCGCGATATGAGCGCAAACATACAGGTAATACATCAAAGGCAATCCAACAGTCAACTAAGACCTTAATCAAACACAATGTTCTGAGCACTTAACTGTCTGCGTGAGCAGCAAAGAAAGAGGAGGAGACACAGGATACAGTAGCTCTTATGGGGCTATACAGGATGTGATGTATGTACAAGCATCATGGGAAATGTAGTTTTATTTGCATACAAAACGTTTTTCATTGGCTGCTGTGAGTAGCAAATATAAGAAAGAGAAGCATAATCCGAAGCCTCCGGTCCTGTAATAGAATCCATGCTGTCACTGGAGGGGGCGTGGCCAGCAGCAGACATTTGCATACCCAGAAGCCTCTGCGGGAAACTCCCGATTCATCACTGCAGGCGACACAGGCCTCTGTTTAATATTATAAGGGGTATCTGTAGCTGTGCACACAGAGGCAGTCATGAAAGTGACTGGCATGTCACTGGTGTAAAGTCACCCTACCAGTACGAAGTTATATTTTTATTGTGACTCCGCGGACAGAACAATTTTAGGGTCACGCGCACCTCGAGGGGGCCGTGAAGTTGTTGACATTTTTGGAGGGTTTCTGAACAGGAAAGGAATTCCGTGCTTGGTTGAAAATGGGAGCATCTGGGGGCAGTTTGGCCTCGTAATTGACATGACCTGGTCCTTATTAACAGTAATCGTTTGTTCTGCAGCTGTACACCCCGGTGTCCCACCCATGTTGAAGGACGCAGAGAAGGCACTATTGGTTTTATGTTTATTACCAGGAAGTACTCCCTGCTGGCTGGTGACTTCGAGGTAGCACCAAATACTGCAAGTGACCATCAGCCACATGCATCAAGCTTCTTTGCATTCGCAAACAGTGCGAATGGCAAAATTCGGCCGTTTGCGAATGCAAAAACCTTTTTTGGGATGCATAATTTTTTTCCATTTTTCGCAATTTAAGAAATCGCAATTTTTTACGATTTCTTAAATTGCGATAGCATTTAAGAAATCGCAAATTTTGCGATTTCTTAAATACTATGCATGATTTTTTTTAATTTGGGAATTCACAATTAGGAAGGGGAAAATTACCATGAAGTAAACCTTCGTGGTAATTTGCGAAAAGTTTCAAAAATGCACAAAAGTGCATTTTTGAAACTTATGTTTTACACACACATGCCCTTGGGACATGTGTGTGAGTAAAATGTACTTACATGACATTTCAGGGGTGCAGGGGGGGTCCTGTGGACCCCCCCTGCACCCTTGAAATTGCATTCTCATTTTGCGATTCCTTAATTGCGAATTCGCAAAATGAGAATGCCTTCCTATTGATTCCAATGGGCCTAGTCAATGTAAAGCGATTCCTTAATTGCAATTTGCAATTAAGGAATCGCAAATAAGGAAAATTAAGAAATCGCAAAAACTTTTGCGATTTCTTGATGCATAGGAATTTGCGATTCCTACAATGATGCATGTGGCTGCATATCCCTTAAACCGTTCTCTTTCATATAACAGCTAGGGATGGCAAGTTGATGGGACCCTATTGATTTTAATCAAAATAAACGGTTGAGACTAAGCTGGGGTAAAGTTGATCCCATCCAATTTGAAGCAAAAACCTCCACGACAAATTAAAATCTCATCATGAGTTGCGGACTCCCTGCCTGATGAGGTGGTTCATGATTTTTAACTGATCGGTGCAGATGTGGCAAAAGATCTGACCAGATCATTTAGAAAAGGGGAATTTCAGGAGGGGCAATGGTTTAATGATGAGAGTTCCAGAGCGCATACGAATCTTAAAATAGCCCTCCATGCCAATCCCCGTGATCGAACACTAATTCAAAATTCAAGGCAGACCTACAAGGGCACCATTAAACCAAGACAAGAGTAACTTAGGAGTTTGGCGTGGGAGGACTTGGAAAGAGCCACTGCCCTGAAAGAGTGTAAAAGTTTTTGGGACATAATTAATCGCCCGCTTTCCAAAGATGGCCTTGGATTCACAGATCCTAGGGGCAACCTGGGAATCCCACTTTCAGCAATATTTAACCCAAAAAATAGATGAAGGAAGTGGGGAACCAGTTTTTGACCTATCATTGGCCTCACAATTAAGTTCATCACTCACAGTGGCAGAGATTGAGCAGGCCCTTGAGAGAGGAATTAGCATGAAAGCCCCTGATGGGGTCCTTTGGATCTGGTTAAAAGAAACCCTAATTATGGGCACTCTTGCTCACTAATGATTTTAAAGCTGCAGTGATTGGCCCCATTCCATCAACCTAGAGAGAGGCTATTGTGGTTTCAGTATATAAGAAAGGTAACAGGAGTGACCCCTCCAGTTATAGGCCAATCTCATTAATCGACGCCACTGTAAAGGTATTAGGGAGGGTTATCATTACGCGTCTTGAGACCTGGGCGAATAGTGCCGTGATTGTGTCCAGATTGCAATATGGTTTAACAAGGGGGGTGGGCACCACAGAACAGTGCCTCAATTTGTCCCTTATCATGGGCAAGTACATGAAGGCCAGGAGGGGTTCTATCCACCTGGTGTTCAGGGTCTAGTCCAGTGCTTTCGACACAGTTAATCGCGACAAGTTGTGGGGAAAAATGGAGCAAAGGGCTTTTGAAGAGGCTCTTGTATCCCCCTGTGTAGACTTCATAAGGCAGATTTACGTTGCCTGACGCATCTCTGCAAATCGGCAGAGATGCGCCAGGAAAGATACGGCACGCAAGTTCATCCTTGCGCCACCCATGATGCGCCGCATTTACAATGCGGCGCACCATGGCGCAGGAATGAACAGATGCATGTCGCATCTTGGGCGTAAAGTTGGCGCAGTGCTGAAGTTGTGTTGCGTGCGGCACGCAACTCCAGCCCTTTTCCAACATGCCCTATCTTTAACGTGGTGCGTCCAGCAGACTCAGGGTTTTGACGCATCAGCGTTGGGAAAGTGACTCAGTGAAATCTTGTAGTTTTCACTGAGTCACTTTTCAGGGGCGTTCCTGCGTCGGAATGCCCCCCCCCCCTGCACCGGAACGCCTACATGATACCTGACGCAGGTTTCATGTGGCGCAGGGCCTTACACCGTGACGCATCTCCATAGATGCGTCACGTAGTAAATGCCTCGTAGGGATGTGCCACGTTTACGCCACCTTGCGTGACGCAACAGCGGCGTAAACGTGGCGCAAGGGTCTTGTAAATCTTCCCCCATACCTCTACAACTGTTGCCATATGATACAGTTCTAGGGGGGAGAAGACGGGGCCCATTGTCTCCACAGAAGGTGTTCGGCAGGGCTGCATTCTAGCCCCATTCCTCTTTTTTAATGTATACAAATGGTTTAGAGGCTTTTTTAATGGAGAAGGAACTTGATTTCCCAAAAAGTGGAGGCAACGCAATTCCAATGTCATCTTATGCGGATGATACCGTTTTAATGACTTTGACAGCCAACAGCCTCCAAAAGTCATTGGATGCTTTTACCGATTTTATGGCGGCGTTGGACCTAAAAGTACCTTTTATTAACTCTTATGTCATGGTGTGTGGCCCTAAAGATACGAAAACTAGGACGTTTGAGGTTAAGGGTAAGACCATTGACAAGTTGAAAAATGTTACATACTTAGGGAATATTTTCCACGATACTTTGAATTGGGACCACCTTATTACAGCTAGGGTACAACATACTAGTCGGGTTGTGGAGCGGTTATTTCTCTTTGCCCGCAAGCTAGTGACAGAACTTGTTAGCCTTTAAAGTATATTGCGCGTGACATGTGACCAATGTCTGCCTGTCATGTGAAAATGTAGTCAACAAGTGGCTGGGTCCCAGGTGGGGCGACTCAGACTCACATGTGCACAGCGAGGGGTTTAAATACTAATAAGGTGTCAATTTTTCCAACAAATTACACAATTAATCAATAATTGTTATTCAGTTGTATCCAACATACAATGTAATACTCATTGTATGATTAATTAATCCATTGAATATTACAAGATTAAATATTCACAGTCTGACACATCTTTATAACACAACAACTCTAATGTTCTAAATTACAAAATAAGACATCACAATAAAAATGCTGCCCAATGCATTTTGGGACTGCCTATCCCTTCGTCAGGGGCAAATCTGCAAAAATAATAATGAAATCAATTGCGGTGCACAATATTTGAACCATCATTGTATTTACAACACTTCATCACTCAGTTCATGAAAACCTATGTCAATTTCCATCTTGAATACAATGTAAAACTGTTCATGCCGAAAAGCCCAGTGTCAATGTGACCAGATTGATTTGAAAAAGTCATGCAAACAAATAGCTCACCACAAACGGGCTCCCAGTAATTAGCTTGTGGCCCGCCATGAACTGCATGGTGATGAAATGAAAGCTTGTGTCAGTATGGGCTATTCGTGAATGTAAACAAACACCGTCGTGCCCCTCTCCCATAATTCTTACCAATGAGTGTGTCGCTTTCATTCCACAATACGAAGTGAACCTCTTGTGGACATGAAAATTCTGTATAACGAACATAGCTTATGTCAGTGCTACATCCTCATCAGCTCTAAGTATCCATCTGCACAGAGAACAACTTTTGGAGGAAGAAATGTACAATATCAAAAGAGAAATGTCAGCAAGGGTGGAAGAAGGAGCGTGGAATCAATTATTGGAAGATTTAAACATCAAACTTGAGAAATATGGGAAAGAGATACAAGAGATGAAGTTGAGAAAATGTAAAAGTGATACGATAGATTACAAGCTGAACGAAGCGTACACGTGGGCGGAAGTATATGCCCAAAAACGATTCACCCGGAGAACCAACATCGGATCATCAATTCATGCATTCCTTTACTGTGTATTGTACCTTTAAAAGGTTTGTAACAAACCTTCCCACTCAAGAACTCACATTTTTTGTCAATCTTTTCTTAATTAACTGTATTTTGATTTGCAGTTTTGTACCTTGTCTCTGGGACATGTTGTCTCATGAAATTGAGGTTGATACTGCCCCCGATCCACCCAACTCTTGGGCGTGCTTTTCAGGTGTAGGATTTTAGGGGTACAGTGCGCCCGCAGCACCATTATTGAACGGGACAACCTGAATGCTGAACTCACACAGGCATCAGTAGGATATTTCGGGAGATGAGAACAGTTTGGTCTGTGGGCATGCTGGGGCTGGGGCTGCTTAAAAGTATTGAAGTGTTGCTAGGAACCTTGAAGTTCAGAAATGGGGACAGCAATCCTTGGACATTCCTCCACTTCCACACAATAGTTTTTATAGCATGTGCACTGCAGATGGCGACCCCCAAACTATCTTCGAGGACTGCTATGATGAGTCCCTGCCCTCTCGATGTGGCGTTGGAACCACTCCGTGATGCCAGACTCATGAAGGTCGATCTGACTAATGTTAGGTTGGATAGTTTGAGGGCTGAGGGCTTTGTAACCTCTGCTCTGTAGAAGGAGCTTTTCACCATTACAGATGCGTAATGTTAATTCCATTCACTTCAATATGGATATGAAACTACCTCAGACTAGTGAAAGCTAGAATTGACAGCTCACAAGCAGGGACTGAACCATAGATGCAAAATGGCAGCACAAACCCATTTCAAGTTATGACTCGTAATATGAATTCAAAAGTGGTGTTTCTACAAGAAACTCAGCTCTCCAAGATGGAAGCAATAAACTACACAACAGATGTTAAGGGGTGGGTTCTGCTAGACTCTTTTCACCCATGCACAGTAGGATCTGATCTGGGTAAAACCAGGGGCTCCACCCTAGATGGTGCAGATATTAAATGATACAGAAGGATGTTATGAGAGTCTGAAAAGATTAGTGGATAACCTGGTGATAATGGGAGGTGATTTCACCTGTAAAGAGGGTGGGCTTGTGGAAGGTCCTTTCCCCCGTTATCCACAGCTTCTAGTTAATTGAATGTACAAGAAATGCAGGAAGGACGGTCAGTAGGAGATAAGCCATGTAATGCAGGCAAAACAACCTGACATGGCTGACGGTTCCTGCTCAGCAGTAAGCAAACTGTGTACACAATTTGATACATTCTACCATATTTCTACTGTGAGTGGGTAGAGTGGGTATTAGATGCAAAATATCTATAAAAAACATTCCCAGATCATAACCCTCTATTTCATTCATTCATTTGATAACTTTATTTCGGTCATTGACCATAAAAGTGCAGATAAAATGCATACAGGCATGGTGATAAAATTAATAAATACAAGCAGTTAAAAAGTTATTAAACAACGAGTTGGTCAAAAGTTATCAAAGAAGGGGAATAAGAGGAAAAAGGAATAATAGAGGGGGGTTGCTCCAATTAGGTTCTTGTCAGAAAGGTGGTCCTTCTACGCCACATGCTATGTAAGAAGCGGGAAACAGCAAACACAGTGGGAGGGGAGGTATCATATGTTAAGATTCTGCAAGCCTGTGCATATTGTCTAAGTCCCAAGTTTCTGCACAGTGGAGCCAACCAGCATTTCCGTATTTTGCTATACGCCGGGCAGAAGAACAGGACATGGAGGATATCTTCTGTGCTGTTATTGCAGGCTGGGCAGGTTCCCTCATTTGAGATAGTCCATTTAGAGGTCAGCGCCCTGATGGGCAAGCAGCCATGCCTCAGTTGGATATATAGTTTTCTCGCAAGAGGAGGCTGCACTAGGTCTAAGAATTCTTCCTTCTTGGGCTCAGTTTTCACCTGCAGGAATTCAGTTGTTAGCCTACCCAGAGTTGACGAGTTGTGTAGCGAGTTGAGGGTGTGATTTCTCAAGATAGCCAACAGTTCTGATCTCTGGAACCTAGGACAGCTCTCCCCCGGGGACTCCCACAATTGAGGCAAGCCAATTTGGTAAAGCATAACCTTAATGTGGGATAGCCAGGGTATATTTTTGTTCTTGAGTTGCTCCCAGACTGCTAAAAATTCCGCTCTGTAGTCAGCTAGTTCCGGTACAGTCCAGAGCCTTCTCCAGTAGAGCAAGGGTCGTGCGGCTATAAGATCTTTTATGGACTCAAGGCCCATATCTAGCCGCACCGGTATGAGAGGGGTGCTTTGGGGTAAGCCTACCAAATTTCTCATGAAAGCCTGTTCCACCCTGAGCAGACTCAGTGCATTCTTGTGCCCCCATAATTCTGCCCCATACGTAGCTGCTGACCTGGTCTGGGCTCTATAAGTTTCAAGAACGGGGGAAACTGTTTAAATTGTGTAGTTTTATGAAATTTCCCAATGCCTCCTGTAATCTGTGAAAGTCTCAGGGCAGATCTAGACACCTGGTGACCCCAGTCAAAATCTTCAGTTAACGTGACACCCAGGTAAACAAAGGTTTTCACCCGCTCGAGCGAGGTGCCGTTCAAGACAGGGTTCGGGCGGGTGTGCCTTGGGGGATTGAAAACCATAAACTTGGTTTTATCCAAGTTAACCTCCAATCCCCTTGTGGCACAAAAAGTTGAAAAAAGGAAAGTCTTACAGCGAGTAAGAACTGCCCTGAGCACTCTGAAGGCACTGAAAAGTGCGTAAATGTAGGTAAACTTGAAATAAGAAACGTAGTGTTCAAAGCTTCATGAATTGCGTCTTCCGGGTTGCGGCTCGGACCAACCGTTGTGATTCTCCCTGTACACACGCCCGTTCTTGGTGATGGAAATATATCCCCCTGAAGAAGTGCTGCTCAAGCACGAAATGCATTGGGATTTCCATTTCACCTTAAGTTGAATATGTGCCATGTATTGGTATTGATATGGATTTATCCTTCACTAGAAGCTTAATCAACATATGAAGAAATATGTGCTAATGAATATCATTTTTTGGATTCACTTGAACTACTTTGATGAATAAAAAATTCATGAAGCTTTGAACACTACGTTTCCTATTTCAAGTTTACCTACATTTACGCACTTTTCAGTGCCTTCAGAGTGCTCAGGGCAGTTCTTACTCGCTATAAGACTTTCCTTTTTTCTATTGTCTGGCACACCTTTTTGGAACCAGAAGGTGTTTCCCTGAGTACCTAAAAGACTGTCATTTGGGATTATTCGATCACTTCCATTTTCATACCTCAGGAGTGCAGCGGTTTTCTCCAATTATACAAAAAGTTGAAAACCCATCCAGAACCCGCTGGATGCCTGTTGATGTTCGAGGTAACAACAGAGTGTCATCTGCGAACATCAGAGCAGGCACCCTTCCAGTAGCCAATCTCGGGGCATCGTTATCCCTAACTCCATCCAATTCCTCTATCAAGCCATTGACTTAGAGGCTGAAGAGTGTAGGGGCAAGGGCGCAACCCTGGCGTACACCCCTGGTTACTGGGAAGGGGGCCGAGAGTTCGCCATTCCTTCCACACGTGACCTGGGCATAGTTCCAGGCATGGAGTCGGACCAAGACATTTAGTAAATAAGACGGGAGGCCTAGTTCTTCAATTACTCTCCATAATTTCTCTCTGGGCACAAGATCGAAGGCGGCCCGCAGGTCCACAAAAACAAGGTAGAGGCCGCCACCCTCTACTCTTGCAGTTTTCCAGAAAAGGACCTGCAGCCTAAAAATCTGATCCAGGGTCGAGATGCCTGATCTAAATCCGGCTTGGAAGGTGGTCAGTATTTTGTGCTCCTCTATCCAACCCAGTATCCTATCCAGTAGAATCCAGCCCATTCGTTTTTGGGTAGTGTCTAGAAGACTAATGGGCCTATAGTTGGACGGGGATAACGGGCCGCCCTTCTTGTAAATGGGGACGATCTCAGCTCCCAACCAGGTATCCGGTAACTCGGAACCCCAAAGGATCGCATTAAACAGGACTACGAGATACGGAGTCCAGATTTTGGGCTGGGAGCGAAATAGGTCGCCGGGTAATTTGTTAAGGCCTGGAGCTTTGTTTGCGAGCAATCTTTCGATAGCGGACTCAACTTCCTTTAGGGAAATACTCTCTAGGTTTGGAAAGGGAGTCATCACCCGTTCGTCCAACGGGCCCCTCCGATGACCCAGGCCAGAGGCCCCCAACAGTCGATACTCGTGTGGGGGTTCTGGGGCCGGGGAAGTCCGAAGGGTCCTATCTGCCCCTTACAACTGGGCCTATCTGTGATACGCATCAACACCAGTCTCCGGACTTGTGTAAAGAGCTGCGAAGTGTCACTCCCATACTGAGGGGGCTATATTTGTACCGCTGTCTAGTTGCCCTAATTAATGGCATATCTTTGGATTTTATTGCTGCAAGGAGGACCCTTTTTACTTTCTTGCAGGTACAGTCGAACCAAGGGCACGACCTAGGAATGCTTCGTTTGTTTCTACTAACTGGGTAGAGTACCTCCCCTAGTGTAATAGCTAGTTGCGTATGTATTTGTACGGGTTGCCGGCAAGAAGCCGGCTCACCCATCTCGCTTATATAGGGAATTGCAATCTGGTATATTTTTGCGAGGTTAGTGGGAGAATTCGCAAAGTGTGGCCATTTTACCCTTTTCCTGTTGTTAGTTACCGTGAGAGGTGTTCTCACCATGGCTGGGTCTGGGGCAGGATTTGTAAGACCAAAAGACCCAGGCTTGAGGGTTAGAACCAAGGAATTATGATCACTATCATGCCTTGGTACAACCCTCAATTCTTTCAGTCTATCCCAATGTTTTGCCTCCATCATGATGTAATCTATGATGGAGGTATGATTTGCCCTATTGTAGGTGACTACTCCTGGACAGTCGGGGTCCAATCTCCCATTGCACGACCGCATAGACGTTGCAAGGGTGAAGGATTTTATCTGGAGAACCAACGGTGTCAATGCTCTCACTGGGGTGATCTTCGGGTCTGGGATATGCCAGAATGAGTCTAACTCGTCTTGTTCGCTACCCTCCATGCTACCCAGAGGCTCGAATTGGCAGTTAAAATCACCACCCAAGATTATCGCAATAGAGGGGTCCAAACCTTGGATAAATTGATCAAGTGCTTTAATTGTATTTTATTCCTGCCCCTTTTTAACTGGCCTTGAGTAGATGTTTATTATGGCTACTTGTGGGTTACTTTGGGGTGTTAGTAGGACACACTGGACATCCAGGGAATTAGTTTGCCTTTGTTTTGCCTGGATGCCCAAGTAGGTGCCAATGCATTTCGATAGTCCGCCGGAAGGGCGGCCTCTTCCTGTCGATACTGCTAGAATATCATAGGTTGCAAAGGCTGGGCTATTGCTCTCCTCCATTGCCCAGGTCTCCTGCATAAGGCAGATATCGTGAGCAGCCATAAAAGAATGCCAATCTGGTGTATGCAATTTATTTTTAGCCCGGCTATGTTCCAGGAGATTATTTTTAAACAACCTTCCACTGGTTTGTCTAAGCCTTGAGCTTCCCTCCCTCCATTTACAGGGGGGGTATCCGGGTTCCCCTTTTCTCTGGTCCCCTCCTTCTCCTAGGAGTAAAGTATTGAATCGTCCCCTGTAGTGGTGAATGTAACCTTTTCCTCCACTGCCCATCGCCCAATGGCCTCTTTATTAGTAATTTGTAATGGGGAGTTCCCCTTCATTTTAAGTCAATCCACCTCCTCAAGCACACTGAACCTATTCCAATGGGGTTGAAGGAGGTGTGTAGGATTATGTGGAAACAAATCCTCCCCAAATGTTGGCCTATATTGCATTCTGCTTGTTGGTAAGTGGATTCCCCTGTTATAGTGGATCCCGTTGGGGTGGGTTGATCTCCAAGTGGGGGTAGGGTAGAAGAATGATAAATGTAATGGGCATATTTGGGAATTTGATCTGCGATAGGGGGCATTGCAGATGTAATCCACAGCGGAGGTGTCCCACGTATTTATATCTCATAAACAGTATGGAGAATTTTGCTTAAAGGAAGGGTAACATAGGAACATGCTAAGAAAAATAAGTGTATGACTTTTCATTTAGTAGATGGCGAAAAGCATGGAAAATTAACGTATGCAAAGGTATGTCTTTATTGAAGCAAAAGACAGAAAAATAGAAGGTGCAGAATAGACTTTTCAGCGGTATATTTACCTAGAATGGTGTGAAGACCAACCCTGGCCACGGGTCAGTTAATGACAGGAAAAACCCCAAGGAAGGACAGTCATCGACAGGACAGCAGGTGCAGAATGGACACCCCAGGACAGGACAGGAAACCCAGATTAGGATCAGGACAGGATCACCAAGGAACGACCAGCACCCGAAGTTCGGAAGCAACGCCTTCGCTCCACCCTCTCTGCAGCTATCAGTCAGAACCCCGATTGGGTTAGCGAATTCCCCAGCAAAGTGCTCCGCCAGCACTTAAGGTTTAGAAAAACCTCCAGAGTCTATGGAAATTTTCGGACAGAGTGCTCCGCAGCCTCTCTGTATCAGTCACATATTGAGTGCGTTGGGTCAGTGACAGGTCAGCTATTCAGACAAGTCGGACAATTTCCCGAGCTAAACCTAGGCTAGTTATACTGTTTTCGGGTCAGTGTACCACCCCCCAAATGTTGCAAGTGTAAGAATCCCCAATTTCGATTGGTCCCCAAATAGGATAGGTCAACACACCAATCACATTTCATTTCTATAAGCCTGCATTAACATATTCTGGGACCGCCTATTGATTTTGGGGTTCCCATGACATACTCTACGGAATACAACGAAATAAAATACATTTGTTGCATTTGCAGGACAGTTTAGCTTCTTCTGCTAGGTGAGGGTGCATTGCCCAGGCACATCGTGGCTGAGACCTCTGGTTGGCAGGGATTCAATGCCACCGGCAGAAGACTGTCATGCGCAGAAAGGTTGTTCAAGATGGATTCACGAGTGTCTCTCAGACCCACAAGAACGCGGTACATGAAAAATAAGCGAAAACAAATTAAAACGCAGAAATAAATGAATACAATGTATACCATGAATAGCTACTCTATACCCCTTACTTTATATATACTATGGCACTAGGCTTAAGTGCAAATAAACAACAACACGAAAGCAGCTGTGCAAGCTTCACCATGTGAGGATACAAAGCAGCCATCTTAATGCTAATGCGCAAGCGCAAAGATTCCCACCAGAACTGCAAGTACGTCACGTCACGTGAGTGTGACTAACGCATGCGCAGAAGAAAACCCGCCAAGCAGTGGCCATTTTTAGTTACAAATGTTATTGAGCTAGTAAACACATGGGCAAGCGTCTCTAGGACACCCCAAATGTCAAAATAAAGGGAAATTAGTAAGACAAAACAGATTGGGTTACGCTGTTACATGTTATTCGAGGTTCATGAATTCAAGCAAGTCGCGTAATATGCGAATCCTTGCTCCATCATTAGTATAGGTGGGGCAGGGGGACTGCCTTTGTGCACCTTGTTATACCTGGTCAGGAGGGACTGTTCTTTCCTTCCTTTTACATGAGTACATTAAGGCCCTAACGGGGTCAGAGGTTTACATGAGTACATTAAGGCCCTAACGGGGTGACCACTCGAGCCTGCCCCAGGCGAGGTCGCCCCACTTCCGCCGCTCCTGCCTGCTGTTGCCAGCACGCTGCCCTGCTGAATGCTGCGCACTCCTGCTACCACCTCCGTTTTTTTGCCGCTGTTTGCCAACTACTGCGTGCCTGGTTTGCCCTTTGCATTTCGCCTGTTGTATTTAACACCTATTTCCCCTTTTGCCTTCTGTAACCTGCTGTGTGCCTGTTGTCTCCCCTGTCCGCTGCCTGTGTACTTAGCATTGTTCCCCTTTGCCTTCTGTACCCCTCTCCCCCGCTTCTGCTGCCCTCCCCCACCTGTGTGCTCCCCCCAGCCGCCGGACGACCCAGCCGCCGCTGAGCCGCCCTCGGTCCTCCTTCCCGCCACTGCCCTCTGGCATCTCCGCCCCCCCTCCTGCCCATTGGCCGCCCCGCTCCCGCCACCCAGCTGACCCGCCCTCCCGGCTCCTCACTTATGACGCCCCCGGAACAACCGCGCAGCGGACGCGCTCAGCGGGAGCGCCGAATGAGCGCCGAAGGTGCGCCAAAGGTAAGCCCGTCTGCGCCGGGCCTGCGCCCAGTGCCAGGAACCCTGGACCCCACCGACGGAAGCCTACCCGACTGACCTACGAGGCCACCGAAACCAACGCACTCAACACCGGCCGAACCCCGGGTTGCTCCTGAGCCACACCGAGACGCACCCACGGACCCTTCAGCTGCCACTCCTGCAAGTTCACCTGCAACCGGACCCACGCCACACCAGCACCCACCAAGCCGAACTCCAGCACCACCCACCTGAAGTGCATCCTGATCAACACCCGCTCCGTCCACAGACACGCCGTCGAACTCTGGAACCTGCTCGACATAACCTCACCAGACGTCGCCTTCCTCACGGAAACCTGGATGAACGCCTCCTCAGCGCCCGACATCGCCATTGCCATCCCGGACGGATACAAGATCATCCGGAGGGACCGCATCAACCAGACTGGAGGAGGCATCGCCATCATCCACAGGAACACCATCCGCATCACGACCAACACCGACGACACCCTCAAACCCGCCGAGCACCTGCACTTCCAGATCCACATCAACCCCAAGACCACCCTCAGAGGCACCCTCATCTACAGACCCCCGGGACTACGCACACAATTCAGCGAAGACATCGCCGACTTCGTCAGCCCGCACGCCCTCTCCTCCGCTGACTACATCCTCCTCGGGGACCTCAACTTCCACCTGGAGAACAACAACGACCGAAACACCACCACCCTGCTGGACAACCTCGCTAACCTCGGACTCAAGCAACTGGTGACCACCCCCACCCACTACGCCGGACACACACTCGACCCGGTATTCTCATCCAGCAAGGACATCGCCTTCAGCCACGCCACGGGACTCCACTGGACGGACCACAGCTGCGTCCACTTCAGCTTCAGAAGGACCATGATCCACCATCACCAGCAACAGGCTGCACGCAGAAGCTGGAACAAGATCACTGCCGACCAGCTCGCCACTTCCCTGAGCAAGAACCCTCCCACCAGCACAACGAACCCCAGCCAAGCGGCCACCAACCTCACGAAATGGATCAGCAACTGCGCAGACGACCTCGCCCCTCTGAAGACCCCGACGAGCAGACCCGGCAGCTAGAAAGCCCCATGGTTTAACGACGAACTCAAGAGCTCCAAGAAGAACTGCAGAGCACTCGAGAAAACCTGGCGCAGAGACCCAACACCGGACAACATGACTGCCCTCAAGCTCGCCACCCGAAAACACCACCAACTGATCCACGCCACCAAGAAAACCGCATTCAGGGAACGACTGGACAACAACGCACACAACAGCAAGGAGCTCTTCAAGATCGTGAAAGAGCTCTCCAACCCCAACGCCGGAAACAACAACATCACCCCGTCACAAGACCTCTGCAACTCCCTCGCCTCCTACTTCCACAACAAGATCGCGGACATACACAACAGCTTCTGCACTCAACCGACGCACGCCACGACTGAACCACCGCCCCCCACCACCACCCTCCGCGCCTGGACCCCGATCAGCACCGAAGACACTGTCCGCACGATGAACTCCATCCACTCTGGATCTCCGACTGACCCCTGCCCCCACCACGTCTTCAACAAGGCCGACGCTGTCATCGCACCCCACCTGCGGGACATCATCAACACCTCCTTCGACACCGCCACCTTCCCAGAGACCTGGAAGCACGCCGAACTCAGCGCTCTACTTAAGAAACCTTCAGCCGACCCCACCGACCTCAAGAACTACCGCCCCATCTCGCTGCTCCCGTTTCCGGCAAAAGTAATCGAGAAGACCGTCAACAAGCAACTAGCCACCTTCCTCGAGACGAACGGCTCCCTCGACCCCTCGCAGTCTGGCTTCCGGGCCAACCACAGCACCGAGACCGCCCTGATCGCAGCTACCGACGACATCCGAGCCCTGCTCGACAACGGAGAAACTGCGGCCCTCATCCTCCTGGACCTCTCCGCGGCGTTCGACACTGTCTGCCATCGCACCCTAATCCAGCGCCTCAGCAACATCAGAATCCAGGAGAAGGCACTGGAGTGGATCATCTCCTTCCTCGCCGGAAGGACACAGAGAGTCCGCCTCCCCCCGTTCAGGTCGGAGGCCACCGAAGTCATCTGCGGCATCCCTCAATGCTCCTCACTCAGCCCAACACTCTTCAATGTCTACATGAGCCCCCTCGCAGCCATCGCACGCCAGCACAACCTCAACATCATCTCCTACGCCGACGACACCCAGCTGATCCTCTCCTTCACCAACGACCCCGCCACCGCCAGAGCCAACCTGCACGAAGGAATGACAGACGTAGCCAAGTGGATGTCGAACAGTCGCCTGAAACTGAACTCAGACAAGATGGAAGTCCTCATCCTGGGATCCTCACCCTCCGCCTGGGACGACTCCTGGTGGCCCCCCGCCCTGGGCAGTGCACCCAAACCTACAGACCATGCACGCAACCTGGGCTTCATCCTGGACTCCTCCCTCTCCAAGACCAGACAAGTCAACGCCGTCTCCTCGTCGTGCTTCAACATCCTGCGCATGCTACGTAAGATCTTCCGATGGATCCCCACAGAGACCAGGAAGACGGTCACCCAGGCCCTCGTCACCAGCCGTCTGGACTACGGCAACTCCCTCTACACCGGAACCACCGCCAAACTCCAGAAGAGACTCCAGCGGATCCAGAACACCTCAGCACGACTCATCCTGGACATCCCCCGTCGCAGCTACATCTCCGGACACCTGAGAGACCTGCACTGGCTCCCGGTCAACAAGAGAATCACCTTTCGGCTCCTCACCCACGCACACAAAGCCCTACACAACCAAGGCCCAGGATACCTCAACAGCCGCCTCAACTTCTACGCTCCCAAACGCCAGCTTCGATCGACCAGCCACGCCCTCGCCGCCGTCCCCTGCATCCGAAGAGCCACCACAGGAGGAAGGTCCTTCTCCTACCTGGCCGCCAAGACTTGGAACTCTCTTCCGACCCACCTCCGCCTGACCCAAGACCACCTCGCCTTCAGGAAGCAGCTCAAGACCTGGCTGTTCGAGCAGTAGCGGACCCCCCCCCCCCCCCCCCCCCCCAGCGCCTTGAGACCCTCCGGGTGAGTAGTGCGCTATATAAATGCCTTGATTGATTGATTGAGAGTGCCTCATAAGAATCATATGCATGTCCGGTAAAATAAGAGTGCGTGGGAATTACAGAGCATCAGGACATTCTCATACCAGCTAACTCACACGGTGTCACCGTGTGACACATGATATGGCACCCATCATACGCATGAGAGAGCAACACACGGAGGACCTGGTCCCGAGTGGGTGGTACATTCCTGTTTGTGCAGTGAGTGGAATGTCAAGCTTCGAGGCTCACACATCACCCTGCAACTTTCCCTTGAAACATTGTGGCAGATCAAACTTAGTGAAATGTTCCTTGGAAGAACATGAAATTAATTCAGATCTATGCAAAATATGGTGCAAAAAATATAAATGTTTGCATTTAATTCCTCATTTTTCAAGAGGAGATTTCTGAACATTAGGGGGCAGATTTACAAGCCCCTTGTGTCACTTTTCCCATGTTACCAATGACGCAAAAGTGGCGCAAGGGGTTTGTAAATCTGCCCCCAGGTATTTACTGCACCCAGTAAATAACTCGCCATTTTGCAGCCCACTTGTACTCAGGGCCTGAGGTCGCTGCCTCCTGATATGGACCAGCAGGCGTTAAGTATTCACAGATGGTCTGTCCCAGCGGCCGGCAGGGGCTCTCAACAGCAACCCGGGGGGGAGGGAGAGGAGGCCCCTGCAGCCAGTCGGACTCAGTGGCCAAGTATCACTAAAGCAAAACCCATCTGCACCATTGTGCACAGGCACACCTGAATGAGGCTGTACATAGGCCCTGAATAATCAATCAATCAATCAGGACACTTATAAAGCGCACTACATACCCGTGAGTGTCTCAAGGCGCTGAATAATGTGTAACCATAGAGACGCTAGTGACAGTCAAGAGGTACAAGAGCGGGGAGCAACCTTTATAACGCAACTTTTGGCACGCAGTGCTATTACAACGCAGACTTTAAAACGAAAACCATTACAACGCATTACACTGGGGGGCGCTCTAGGATAGGGAATAGTTTTAATTTACTATCCAACACCTTCCCTAGTGTCCACGGGGACTGGTGTTGGAATAGTAAATTAAACTATTCACTATCCAGCGCCCCCCAGTGTAATGCGTTTTAATGGAATGCGTTTTAAAACTTGCATTGTTACAGCATGCGTGGTAAAAGCATGCGTTGTAACAACGTACATCCTACAAGAGCGTTTATCCTGCTCCCTTTGGAGCCATAACTGACCTTTGAACTCCTGCCAACCGCCTGACCTTCTGTCACTCCCTTTTTTTGTTTATTTTGTTGTTTATTTCGGCAGGATTACTTCTGGTGGGACTTCTAGTGTCACTTTTTGTCATTATTAAATTAGCTTCACACATTCCCTTTATTGCTGGATTTTGAGACTCTTCACAGCCTGGACCCACAGCACAAGTCTCCATGGGGCTGCTGCAGGAGCCTGGCTGTCACTAGAGGGGGCGTGGCCAGCCACAGTCATTTGCATACCCAGAAGCCTGTGCGGCAAACACCCGATTCATTTCTGCAGGTGACACAGGCGTTTGTTTAATAGGAGAAGGAGCGCCTGTAGCTGTGCACACTGAGCTATTCATGAGAGCGACTGACACGTCACCGGTGTAAAGTCACCCTACCAGTAGGAAGTGATATTTTTAAAATCATTGGCAAACTGCACGGACTAACATCGTTTGTTCGCAGCTGCGCACTGTCCGTGTGTCACGCGCACCCCGAGTGGCCGTGACGCCGGGAGGCGAACGCTGTAATTTTTGAAGGGCTTCTGCACAAGAAGCTCCGTGTGTGGGTGAAAATGGGGTGTAAACGGATTCTAAAGCTGCGCTCTATACTGGGAGTTAAATATATCCAGGCAATGAGCTGAGGTACGTGTTCACTCATGAATGCGTGAGGAAGAGGAGGCTCGGGCGGCAACAACCGGGTGACGGAAGACGTCACAGCGTCACGTGACGCAGAACGAGGTGCCGTGCGTCACAACGAGGGAGCGGGAGGTGCACCGCTGCTTCCTGTCGCTAGAGGTCAGGATGCTCCGGAAGAACCTTCTGCGCGTCATTCTCAATCTGCATACCCACAATCCTGTGCGCGCCTCATAAAGCTGCTTTACTTTCATATAAATGCAGGGCTCTTTGTGGCATTGAATATGATAAAGAGCGGATATTTAAGAAGGAAGGGCCAGAGCATCAGCCCGCTAGTAGGAAGGCACGAACCGTAGTGAGGCACACTACTTTTCAAGGGAACATTTCGGCTAATTAATGTTTCGTGCGCAATTTATAGATAGGACAAGTAAAACATGCATTTGTAATGTAGTCAGTTTCGCTTTTGGGTCCTTTTGAGTATCTCCTCATGCAGCACAGGCTGGCACAGCTGAGGTAAAGGTGATCATTGGGATCTGAATATAGAAGACTAAGGACCAGAGCAATGAAAAGTGAAACAGGCTCATAGGACACACTGCCCCCTCCCTAAAAACAAGTACTGGCCCAGTCTGTCTTTGCCAATGCAGGCAATATCATCAGAATGAGGAACGAGAGGACTTAGAATGAGGAATTACCACTGGCACCGGTATGCTACTGGCGTATTTTTTAGTTATGCTTTTTTGTTTGCGGTGGAGTGATCGTTTGCCCTATTTAAAGAGCTAGGAAGGAAAGGGGATGGAGAGGAAACAGTGGACAACAGGGGTGGTGGTAGTAGGGGTTTGAAATAAAAATGAAAGACTTTGGGGCAGATTTACAATAAGTGGCGCAACCCTGCATATCAGCAGGGATGCGCCACTTATTGTGCGCCATGCCTCCGCCACCATGGATGCGCCACATTTACAATGCGGCGCACCATGGGGCAAAAACTGCACAGAAGCGCAGCGCATCTGTGCCGTAAAGGTGGCGCATTGCTGGAGTTGCGTCGCAAGCGCGATGCAGTTCCAGTAATGCTCTGGGGGACCTATCTTGTTAATGCTGCGTCAATCCTTACGCCTGCTTCAAGCAGGCACAGGGTTTTGACGCAACATGGGCCCCAAAGTGACTGAGTGAAATCTTGTAGATTTCACTCAGCCACTTTTAGGAGGCGTTCCTGTGCCGGTACCCCCCCCCCCTCCCCTGCGCCGGAACGCCTCCTTCTGGCGCAGGGCTTTACAACGTGACGCATCTCCCAGATGAGTCACGTTGTAAATACCCCGCACCATGGCGCATCTTTTGCGCCGCCGCTGCGTCACAAAAGTGACGCGACGGCAGCGTAAAAAAGGCGCAAGGGGCTTGTGAATCTGCCCCTACATTTATGCACATGTAAAGTGCACCCCATTGCTGCAATTGCACCACTGCACGAGACAATAGGAAGAGGACACACAGGCAAGCACGCATGTGCAGGACATCTAACCTGGGATTCTACAGGAATTCTATAACGCATATTAACAAGCCCATTATCGCCATTTTAGCGGCAGTTTCCTGTCGATAAGACTGCGATAATTTCACGAGGTTCCTTGCTAATATGCCCTTCAGTGTTTCAAATAAAACAAGTATTTCCACATTTTGTGTTTCGTGATATAAAATCAGACCTAGTGCAAACCTTTTTTTAAAAATATAAGTTTCTATCAGAAGGACAGCACTTTTACATTTACATTTCTTTCAGGGCGCAGGCACCCTGGCTTGTTTCTCCCTCGCCTTCCACAACATGGAGTCGAAATACTGGCGGCACCTCAAGGTCGGCACTAACTGTTCAGGAGTCATGCTGGTTGTTTTATTAAAGCAAAAAGTGGGGGGAACTGTTTATGTAAAATTAGAAAAAGGCTCTGTAAGTCGTTCCCCAAATAGATTCACCTCTCCAACCACTGCCGCTTGCAGCTCGGCGTCTTGCAAGGCTTACCAAAGCCTCCAAGTTCCAAAAGCCGTCCCTGGTTCCTCTTTCTAACCTGTCACAGCCTTCCTTCGCACCATAAATATTGGAAGAACAAACACCACACATTTTCAAAATAACTAACAGGATCAAGGCATCAATTATCATATTTTGAAGAAGTGCGCCGAAGTACTTCACGAGTCGGCAGAGTGATGACAAACGGAGGAAGGACAAGAGAAACCCGAAAGAGCGGAACGGAAGTGAGGGGCTGGCCGGGAGGAAGTCAGGCAAAATAGAGTGCGGATTGCGGATTGAGTCAGCCAATCCCAGGAAAAATAAGCATTTATAAATGCAATAGGACTCGTATTAACACAAGCCCTATTGCATTTTTTTTAAAAGTGCGGGAGTCGAAAAAGGCATGAACGGGAGGGGTGGGGGGAGTGGTGCAGGGGGTTAAAAAGTGACGGACTGCAGGAGAGGGGGGAACACAAGGAAAAAATAGCATTACAGTAAAGGGGCTGATAGCCTCGGAAGGCTACAAATGACAACATGGCCGTGAAGAGGAGGGACTAAGAATGGGAAAACCAATGAGAACACTGCATATATGATGTAACCCAATCAAAACATGGGTGTAGAGTGGGCGGAGCTTAATTAGGCTTACCCAGTATAGTGTATACAACACGCCTCCCAAGTAGCGGAGCCTCTCTCCGGACAAGCCAGATACGAGTCCGAGCCCCTTAGTTGGCCTTCCCCGAGTTCTCCCTGGACCCCTCCTCCCTCCACTCATCGGTGCGCAGCCTGGTCTCAGACAAGCCAAGGAGTGCAGGCCCAGCACCTTCAAGTGTTGGGGATCGGAGTCAGACCTCCCAGCCAGACCAACGCTATATGCGAGACCTAAAAAGCATTGGTATAACCTATAGGTGTCATTGTTGGGACATTGATGATCCAAAAGCTTCGTTCCATATCTGTTGGATAATTAATAAGCGTTATTAAAGAAAAATGTGACATTACGTTGTTGGCAAGAACACAAGGAGGAGTTTGTAGCAATCAAGATTAAGGTTGTAAATGCGCCGTTTTTGAAGTTGTTTGTAATGGGGGTGGAATCAGGTAGGTTCACCTAGTCTGGGGTCTGGCTGGGAAAGACAAACTTGAGGGATACCTGCATCATCCAGACGACTGGTCAGTGCACACAGCTGTAGGGACGAAAAGACCGAGGGCCGCTCCAATTATACCGCAACCAGGAGCCCGCCGGCCGGCTGGTCTCCCTACAACTCTGAGGGAATGTCGCACCTGAGCCCGGAACATGTATCACGCACGTCCACCCGCTCGCCCACCACCCCTGCCTGCTGCGACAACTCTACCTCGGGGCCCCTACTGCGCTTCACCCGCAGGACCAGACTGCCCAGTGTCGGAAGAATAACGCTCCAGCCTAAGATCGCCGGATTTTGCCCCCTCACTGCAAAATCGCACGCACGTCTGTCGCCTCCCACCCGAGCTCCACACGACCAGGAGCTCAACAGTGAGTGTCGGGACAACAGACCGAGTGCTACTGAGTTGAACGGGGGTTTCTTATTTCACCATTCCTATTTCTCCGTGGGAGATGGCGCCAGCATGGAGCTCAATGGGCTCAGGCTCGCAGTATCATAAAAATGTGCCAAAGCAAGGACACACACAATTAAAATTGAAGTCAATGAGGAGGAAAGAAACGTGAAACGTTTACAATACATTGTTTCTGAAATACTCAAAAAAGTGTTTAAAGTGGGAATTGATCAATTAAGATGTTTTCAGGAATATCCCAGTAGGGGAGTGTATGAATTTAATTTCACTAACGAAGCAACAGTAAGCAACTTAATGTATGGTACACTTTTTATTTAAATGAAGAGGCCACGAAGGGAATAACCATGACCAATGCAACTGTGATAAAGGAAATCCCAATAACAATCCAAATGTATAACCCATATGTCCCTGATCAAGATGTTGAGCTGTTCTTACGTAAATACTGCGAAAAAATCATAGGGGGATGGCACCTGAAAAATTCCTTGGGAGTATGGAATGGAAAAAGGAGGTACCTATGCAAACGTAAACAAGATGAAACAGGCATGGGGAACCTCAGACACCCACCCGCTACCTTCTCTATAGGGGCAAACAAAGGGTTTCTCAACTATCCCAACCAACCCACCTTCTGTAGATCTTGCAAAACTTTTGGACACACCAAAGAAAATTGCAACAAAGAGGTATGCAAGAACTGCAATGAAACCGGGCACAAAACCTTTGAATGCCCCAAACCTAAGAGATGCAATATGTGTGGGAGCGACAAACACTTATTCAACTCATGCCCCATGAGGAAAAACTCCTATGCCCAGGTAAGAAAAGACAAAGGAGAGAGCGCATCAACAACCAAAAACAACTACCCCTTCAATCTAATAGATCAAACAGAAGGGTCCAAACAAGATCAAGAAATAGACATAGACTCTGACCATCTGGAAGCTCTTGAGAAACTCAGAGAAGAAATCATGAAAGACACAGAACAAAACCAACAAGCAGATCCCATGAACAGTGAAAGCAATAACACAGAACAGCAACAAGAAAATAACTCACAAAGGCAAGAGACCAAAACAAACAACACAACCCAAGAACCACAGGGAAACAACAAACCCTCTGACTCCCAAATTGTGCTAGCAGTTCAACAGATGGAGTCAGACATTGAAAAAAAGCATGAGGGAAAGAAGAGAAAACAGAGCTTAATACTCAAAACGGCATGGACGATGAAGGGTGGCAACTCCCAAAAGGCCACAAGAGAAAGGCCACAGAAACCATAAAAGGAAAACTCCAAAAAAAACAATTCACCAAAGCAAAAGAGATAGTAGTAAAGGGGAAGTTCAATGTGCTACAAAACCTCTCTGATGAAGAGGAGGTTCAGGAGGAAACTGAGATCCCAGAACCCCAGGAATCTCAATTAACAGCCAAATCACAGGACACAAACAACGCCATCTTTTCTCCATTCTTCGGGATAACAGAGGAATATGGTCACTAACCCAATAATGATTGGTGGGATGTCAGAAAATATGGATTCACCATGGTCACCATCATAAAAAAACACATATCACGATGAGTACACAAATAATACTAATGGCGATCACACTCGCTCCTTTAAACATTAGAGGATTTGGGCAACACTCAAAGAAACTGACAGTAATGGAATACTGCAAAAATGTTGATGCGGATATCATATGCTTGCAAGAATGTTCTTTAGACCTAAACAAAGACTATGCAGAGGAGAAAAACTGGTGGACACTAGTTCCATCTGCATGGACAGGGGGAGGGAACAGAAATGCCGGCATAGCGATCCTCTGCAAAAACAGTAACGCACAAATAACCAAGGAAACTATTATAAGTGCAGGAAGGGCAATGCTAACCACAATTAACTTGTATGCTGAAACTTTCCAAATATTTAATGTTTATGCATCACCCGACAAAAAAGAAAGGGAAGAATTGTTTAACATAATCACATTTTTCCATACAGGTTCGCACCCTACCTTCCTAGTAGGGGATTTTAATTGCATTTTAAAAGAAAAAGACAGGATAGGGAAAGCAACCAACTACAACTTAGCCATATCAGCAAAAACACTGCACGCTCTCCTCAAAGACATAAACCTAAAAGACACATACAGAGACAAACACAAGCCTGGCTCACATTTTACATGGCACTCAGACAAAGGCACCACTACATCATGTATTGATTTCATCTTCTGCAACAAAAACATAAACACCACACAATAGCACATCACCCCCACATCCTTCTCAGACCACTCCTTGATAACCGACACCTACCAGATACAAGCAAACAAGAAAAGAGGGAAAGGGTATTGGAAACTGAATGTTGCCCTCCTCCAAGAAGAAGGCGCACTGAAGGATTTTGAGGCAATATACAAAGACCTAAGGGACAACAAACCACATCACACATCCATGGCAGACTGGTGGGTGCAAGCAAAACAACACATAGCCGCCCATTTCAAAACCATAGGGAGAGAAAGAAGCGCACATAAGGCAGAACAATTTGACATCCTGCAAGATAGAATAGCCCTCCTTCACAAATAAGATGGCCTAGAGATGAAAGTACAACAAGAAATGACAAAGGCAAAACAAGAAATGAACACATGGTTAGAAGAAAAAGGGAAGGAGACTATCTTCAACGCCAGAGTAAAACACTATGAAGAGGGATAAAAATGCACCTCCGTATTCTTTAGGAAAAAACAAGTTCACAAGGAAATTCAGGAGCTTATTAAACAAGGAAGGGGAAAGTCATGAAGGGACAGGAAAATTTTAAAAAGTGGGATTTCTACAAAGTTTGCTGGCCTATCATAGCCACCGATGTAATAGAAATGTTTTATAAATGTGTAAGGAACAACTCCACCCCAGACAGTCTTTGTCATGGGATAATATCTCTGATACACAAAAAAGGACCAGAAAAAAACATTGGTAACTGGAAACCAATCTCCCTTTTAAACGCGGACTACAAGCTTTTCACAAAGGTTCTAGCCAACAGGATGAAGAAAGTGTTACGAACCGTAATACACGAAGATCAAACCTGTGCTGTCCCAGGCAGATAAATCTGGGACAACCTTATAACACTGAGGGATACAATTGGGTCAGCCAAAGACAGGAAAGAAACAGTCGGCATCCTTGCAATAGACTTCAATAAAGCCTTTGACAGAGTAGCACACACTTTCCTCCTACAAGTACTAAAGAAGATGGGGTTCCACCACGTCTTCATACAAACAATTGAAATGCTACATACAAACGCAACTAGCTGTGTAAATATAAATGGATCACTGTCTAACCCCTTTTGCATCCAGACAGGAGTACGTCAAGGCTGTCCCCTATCCCCAGCCCTCTTCATATGTGCCCTGGAACCTTTACTGATACAAATCAGGAAAGACAAACTCATCAGAAGGACACTATTACCAGGAGCCAAAGGGCTGGAGGCCAAATGCATTGCTTGCATGGACGACCTCACAGTAATCTGCAAAACCCCACAAGCAGTGAGGAGAACTATTTTGCATGTACAAATCTTCAGCTAAGCATCCGGACTAACCCTAAACGAGGAGAAAACAACTGTTCTCATCATGGGCCAATGGGACAACCTAACCAAGCTACCAGTCAAGACCACCACAGAGCCCACGAAAATCTTAGGTATCCACTTCTCCCAAGACACAAAGGGGGAAAAAACTGACAAGAAGCAACAAAGAAAGTCACAAACAAACTAGAACTCTGGCGCACAAGAAACCTAACCCTGGAAGGGATGATCTTGCTCACAAAAGCAGTTATACTACCAATCCTTTTATACATAGCTGTGGTTTTCCCTCCAACCAAAGCCATGCTACGAAAACTGAACAGGCTACTTTTCACCTTTCTTTGGAACTCTTCAGCAAAACAACTGAAAAGAGAACTCATCTGCAAATCCCACGACAAAGGAGGGAAGAAAATGCCAAGTGTCGGAGACTTTTTGCTCACTAAATATTTCATGCTATGCTATAGAAGCCTGCACAACAAGAACACAAAAAGTGCAGCGTACATCAAATTTCACGCAGGCTTTTTGTTCCACCGTTTCAAACTCTACTCAGTAGCAAACAAATTCTTTGACCTCATCACACCCCCAATGTACATACGCCGAGAACCCCTCATGGTGAAAAACAAAGCTCTACTACAAGACATTGGGGAGAAAACTACGGCAAGACAACTGACCACAGACATTGAAAATCAAACAACAATGAACACTATCGCCAACTGGCCGGAAAAAAAGACAGTTGAAATGTGGAAACAAGTAAGCTGGAAACGCCTGACCAATGAGCAAAGAGACTTAACCTGGATGGTTGTCCACGAATGCCTCCCCACCAGACAGTTCCAACACCACAGAGGGATGGCGAGAACACAAAAATGCCCCAGAGAAAGCTGCCTACACAAAGAAACCACAACTCATCTGATGTGGAACTGCCCATATGCACAAAAACTATGGAAGAAGCTGGGCAAGCTCCTAAATCACATCACCTCCATGACAAACCGACAACATGAAAACATTCCATTCTCTACGGCCTGGTTCTACCCTCCGCAGACAAACAGACCACATGGAAAATAATCAACGCGGGGAAAGAAACCCTGTGGGTCTCCAAGAACCTATTACTTTTCTCGCACAAACAACTGACCACAAATGAATGATTAAAGTTGTGTTTCAATAAAGCAATGATATATGTAATGTATGACATTAAAAATGTAGGCCAGGCGGAAGCTAGCCAAATATGGAAATATAAAGAGTGGGCCAAATGGCTAATAAAAGCATCATAAAAGACCCCCCAACATGGGGTAAGTCTTAATATATTAATGAATCTAGATGGAAACCACCAAAGTACATGTCTGTGAGCACCGCACTTTGGACTGGTAAAAAGTACACCACCCTACAAGGGATTGGTTAAAATATATCGTGCACCAAAATCTTTATAAAGATATATTTAAAAAAAATAATAATCTGTGGGTGCCAGTGGTTACCGAGTAGGAGCTGTTCTATCACTAAAGAAGGATGGCAATGAGTGGGTGGTTGTATATGCATCTCGCACCCTGACACAAGTGGGCAGAAGATTTTCAATGATAGGGAAAGAATGTTCGGGGCAGGAAATTCAAAATCTGTGCAAACCATTACTCTTTAGTGAATATTTCAAAAACAGGAGTTGGGAAACATATAAGAGCAAAGTTAGCACGATTGGCTTCAAAGTTGCAAATGTATTATTATGATATTGTATGTGTTCCAGACAAAAATACTTGTGGTGCTGATAGGTTGTCACAGTTACCAGTGGAATCGTGCAACGCACAGGAAATGGATGAGAGTGGACGTGATGTGGCGTACATGTATGAAGATGTGATGTGTTGCAGGAACAGAGATGTGGTGAATGGGTTGGAGTTGCCTGAGGTGAAGGATAGAGGAAATGAAAAAAGATGTGGTGCTGTTGGATGTAAAATAAAACAATTGCAAATGGGTGGCCATTGGACTGGGAATAGCAAGCTGAATTTAGCACATTTTGGAAGGTAAAGGAGGAATTATCCTTTTATTTGTTTTTATTTTTATAAAGCAATTTTTTACAACATTTTTACTCCCCACCCCCCACCCCCCGCACCTGACAATATACCCACAGGGAAAAAATAAGAGGGTTAGCAACACCTAAGTATACTTTACATGACTTTTAAATATGATACCACTAAATGAGAATTTTAATAATGTACTAACATTCCACACCAAATAAGAACAAAAAAAGGTAAAGAAAAATAAGAAATACATGCACATTTTGTCGAATTTCTACACTTCCTATACATTCACCATCCTATTTTTCCAGTCTGCAATAGGCTTCCAAATCTGTAAGCCTAATGCTCTACCTTTCTTCCCTCTCCTAGCGTAGATAGCCTTTTCAAGATTATACATATGTAATAGCCTAGCCAGCCATTGCTGCATCGAGGGTGGTAACTTATCTCGCCACGCTGAGGCTATGCATAGGCAAAGAACAGCCGTAGCCACAAAAATGAAGCAACCAAGTTGTTGTTGGGATATGTTTTCCTCCACCCCTAATAGAATTACTTCCGAAGACAACTTCAATTTATAGTTCAAAGATTTATCAAAAAATGCTTCAATACTACTTATTAGAGGGAGAAGATGTGGGCACTCTGCAAACATATGTTTCATGTTAGCCTCCAAACTATCACATCTTGGGCATCTGATCCCCTGTGTCCCTCCCCACTGAGCAATTCTGGCTGGGGTATAGTATAACTTGAACAGAGTTTTGTAGTGTTGAGCTTGTAGAGCCGATGAACAAAGAATATCCTGTCCTAACTGTAATGATTTTTCAAAGACACCTTCAGATATTGCTAATGCTTCCATCCATTTAGCTTCAAATTTTCCTAAGTCATCCTCTCTATGCTCTATAAGTTCTGCATAAAACCTTTTTATTGTGCACGAGTGTCCCCCTTCTATTATCTGTAGTATTGGATTGTCCGTGAATCGCATTGGGCCCCCTCTTTTACTACCCAGAAAACTTCTTGTCTGTAAGTATTTTAAAAAAACTCCTTGTACTAACTCCGAATGTCTGCTGAATTTCTATAAATTGCCGTACCCCTGATTCCCCTATTAAGTCACCCATCCTTTTAACTCCCAATCGGCCCCATTCCTTAAATATACTGTCAGCAAAAATCTCAGGAGGTAGCATAGGATCCTCTGTAAGCCTAGTATGTGCATGATACCTTCCCAGACCAAAACTCTTTTTAAACGCCTTCCAGACTTTATATGCAGCTTCTAGCGTCTTGAATCTGGTTCGTTTAAAGTAGCTTGGTTCAGAATATCTAAGGAATGCATTATTTGTCTCGTCACCTAGAATTAATCCGTACACCTCTGTAGATCCTGTAAAGTTTTCCCTTTCCCTCTCAGCACCACCCAACAGGCCTGTCATCTGCTGTAGTGCCGCTGCCCAGTAATACATTCGTAAGTCTGGAAGTGACCATCCTCCACTGTCCCGTGGCAAGGACATGTATTTCAAAGCTCTTCTGGTCTTGCCCTGTGACCAGATAAATCGATTCACCATACTCTCTATCTTGGTTAACCAAATCATATTAAAAAAAAAGTGGTATCGTTCTAAACAAATACAAAAATTTCGGCAGTAAATTCATTTTTACATAGTTTACCCTACCTACTATAGACATGCGCAAGTTATGTACCCTATCTAGATCCTTCCTTGCTTTATTAATAATTGGATCAATATTAATTTCCACCAGCTTCTCCAATTCTGCCGTGATAGTAATGCCCAGGTACACCCCTTCACTAGTCACCCGTTCATCTGCACAATCTGTGTGGGAGTTCTTTATAATTTGAGACTTGCTTTTGTTCAGGGCATACCCTGCCACCCGCCCGAATAATTCTGCCTCTAATTCAATTTCTCCTATTGCCTCCGCCGGCCTAGGTGTAATAACCGCGATGTCGTCCGCATAAGCAAGGACTTTAATATCCCCCATACGAGTAGTTAACGGCCTGATTCTAACGTTTTGCTCTAGTCTCAAAATCAGCGGATCGATGTACATAGCAAATAGGAGGGGTGAGCACGGGCACCCCTGCCTTGTGCCCCTGGTGATGGCAAAGGGTGAGGTGCGGCCTGAGTTTACCCTAACGCAGGCCATGGGCTTCGTATATAATGTTTGAACCACTCTGATAAACCCTTCACCAAATCCCCCTCTCCTTAACACAGCCCACAAGAACTCCCAAGCCACCCTGTCAAAGGCCTTTTCGGCATCTAATAACATAGCAGCCATAGGGTTCCCCTCCGTGCCCTGAACATCAAATAGCGTAACCATCTTCCTGATATGCAACGTGGTACCTCTATGTGGTATAAAGCCATGCTGATTTGTACTAACAATCTGCCCTATTACCTTGGAAAATCTAACTGCCAATACTTTGGAGAATATTTTTAAGTCTGCGTTGATCAGGGTTATAGGACGATATGAGCCTGGTTCTGTTGGCTCCTTCCCTTTTTTGAGTAATATTACGATATCTGCCCCAGCCCAACTAGCTGGGGTCGATAACCCCGACTGTACTCCCCTAAACGTTCTCACTAAATCCAGAAAAATTGAGGATATGAATACCTTATAGAACTCTCCCGGTATCAGATCAGGGCCAGCTGCTTTACCAGAAGGTAAACCCAATATTGCTTCACGAATTTCCTCGTCTCTTAAGCAGGCGTCCAAGTATGCTCTATCTTCATTGTCTAGCACTTTGGCAGGTATATTCCGTAATTGACCAGAGTCCTTAGGGGCGACTCCGCCGGTGTGTGAGTAGTGTGCGACCCCACCCCCATTTATATTCCGTAAGTAGTCCAATATTTCCTCACTATCCCTATCTTGCTCCTCCTTATAAAGTTTACTATAAAACTCCCTAAACACCTCAAGTATCCCCTTATCGTCCGTGTATATATTACCACTACTATCTTTTATTTCTTTTATTTCCCCCTTCGCTAGCCTTTGTCTGGTACGCGCTGCTAGGGTCCGGCCAACCCTTTCACTACACTCATAACAGTTCTCCCTCCTTGTATCATATATTTTAGCCGCCTTAATTGCCATTCCTTCTACAGCCTCTGTCTTAGCTATCGTTACCTCCAATAATCGTTGAGCAAACTCCTGATGGTCTATCGTGGCCTGAACCAATCTTGCTTCCGCCTCTAACAGGGCAGTATTTAGCAGGTCATTCCTTATCTTTTCTTGTTTTTTGTTTAGCTATACTATAACTGAGTGCCTCCCCTCTAACCCCTGCATTGAACGTATCCCAATCATTCTCAGTACTAGTACTCCCCCTGTTGAGATCCCAAAAATCTTTAATCCAGGAATGCATGTGTGTGATATATTCTTCATCTTTCAATAATTCTTTTACAAACGTCCATGATTTTGCCCGCCTCCTAAACCCACTGCCTTCCACGATAAGCTTTAGGGGATTATGATCCGACAGGATTCGTGGCAGTCTTTCTATTTTCATATTGGCTAGTAATGACCTTGATGTAAAAAAATAGTCCAGCCGGATACATTTACGATGTGGTGCCGAAAAGAATGTAAAACCTGGATCCAAACATTTCTGTGCCCCCCATACGTCTACTAATGCGTTATTCCTAGCCATACTCAAGATTGCTCTGCATACCCTCCTCTTCCTGCCTTGATATTGTCCCATCGCATCCAAACCCAGACCTGTGGCCCGTTAATGTTAAAGTCCCCAGCTAGGATAACTCTTGATGCCCATGAAGATAATTCGATATCCAAAAACTCAAATAGCTCTGGGTCATTCTCTGTAGACCCGTAAATAGAACCGATAGTGACCCATTCCTCTCCTATAAAGCATTCAATCAAGGCACATCTCCCCCATTGATCTTCGAATTTATTCCTTGTTCTTATATCTAAATGTTTCGTTAGAATAGCAACCCCCCTGATTCTAGCCCCCTGTTTCGAATGGGCCAGCAAGCGAAACCCCAGTTGTTCCAGCATAAATGGTTTGTTCCCCTCTATATGAGTTTCCTGGAGACAAATAAAATCAGCTTGAGTGTTCTTCAGCAATAACGCTACCCTCTGTCTCTTTATTCTATCGTTCAGTCCACATACATTCATAGTAACTATTCTAATACTTGCACTCATAGACGGTTTTCGATGATTCACACATTTATTAACCCTGAATCAACCATTACAGATCTGAATCTCTTGCACCCATACTGATTACCGTATTTCTTGTTACTGTATGCCTTCAGTTCCATCTGTTTCTCCCTCCCTTGCCGTTTCCAACTGCCATACTTCCCTTCCTTTCCCTGTACAATCAAAACTACTCCCTTTTGTCCGGTGCTTCCCCCACCCCAAGAACCCCTCCCCCCCACCCCACCATCACAGGCAACTAGGTCAATCCTGACCTACGTATGACTGTTTCCCAGCCCCTAGAGTGTCGCCACCCTCCCTCTCCCCTCTCGCCTCACCTTGTTTGCAGAGTGCCGATAACATAGAAAAACTGCCCAGTGATGAAACCAGTGAGACCAACTCTCTAGTCCACCTCACCTAATTCATATAATTAAGCTTTATCTTTACCCTTAAGCCACAATAAATACCCCCGCCATGATCCCCTCGCTAATCACTCCACCGCATAGCCAGCCTAACCAAACAACGTGTTTTAAATAGAGAACCATCATTGCTGAATTATTTAGTCCATGTTTATTCCAGGTTTCAGGTTTAAAGTCTTTATTTCGATTTTTAACAAATCATAAAAGACACGTTAAAATACAAAAAGGAAATTATTAACTCCTTCAATTTCAATTTAAACAAAAACAACCGAAAAGAAGAGAACAATAAAGAAGAATTTAAATAACTAACCAAAATATGCAGATAAAAAACATTTAAGACAAATAGATAAAACAGGATTAAATTTCGATTTTTGAAGAACCTGAATATTTTGTAAAAGGATGAATTTAAGTTAGAAAAAGACATTTACAGTTCAAATTCATTATCAGTGAGCCCCTCCATAACAAAAATACAAGGGGTGCAGATGAGACAACTAAGTCATATATTAATTAGCTGATACATAATCAATCAAATTATGGCCACTAAGGCATGATGTTTTTTTAGCCTTAAGAGCCAAGCCCATCCCAAATATTTTGCCAGACTTACTACAAAGAATTCGGAGGTGTTGGTCCTAAGCACCCATATTGCTTCCTTCGATGTTTTGAAAGGTAGTTTTTGAAACAAGGGTTTTAGCCATTTCTTTCGGGGTGCAGCGTACCTAGGGCAAGCAAAAAAAAAATGTCCTTCCGATTCAATATGACCTGGGCAACATGTACAATTGGGCGACGACCCTATAGACCATTTGTTTAGAAAAGGGTTCAGAGGCAAAGAACCCACCCTAAACTGATGATACAGCTTCTTGTCTAACGGTCGGGTTATTATGTCCCAATAAGGCTCTCGCGACAGGTCAAGTTTGAATGATAGGAACCTGCCTGTGAGGCTGTTTTTGCTGGAAAGCAGAACTCTCTTAAAGCGGGTCGTGGCCCAATACAGGGATTTGAACTCATCTTTGGAAGGGAAGACATTAGATTGAGGGGATATCCAAAGGTGTTCCAAGCCCATATCATTAGGAATAGTTTTAACGGCAGAGAGCCAAGGGATTTTCCCTGAGCCCGTAATAGACCTAACTTCTGCCAGTTCCTTTGCAAATTGTGATAGATCCGGAGAAGTCCAGATCCGTCTCCACAGTGCCACCAGCCTAAATCTAGCCATCTCATTAATCGGTGGGGAACCAAGGTCCAAGCAGAGGGGGATCGAAGGTGTCGACTGTGGGAGGCCTACTAAATTACGAAGGAATCTACATTGAGTTTTAAACAAGTTAAGTGAGTCCATGTGGCCCCAAAGATCCGCGCCATATAAAATGGCGGTGGAGATTTTAACGTCATAGATCTTGAGGGCCGGAAGAACCCGCTTTGTAATTGATTCCTTTTGCTCTTTAATAAGGCAACCAGTCAGCCTAGCAAGTTTCAGCTGTTGTATATTAATCTGGTCCTTCCATCTCAGACGGCTATCAAGGGTAACCCCTAAGTAGGTCATGGTTTCAACCTGCTTGAGGTTTACTCCATTCAACCTCACGGAACTCCGAACTGGATGGTTTTTTGTAAAAACCATGAACTTCGTTTTCCCCACATTTACCACCAAGTTGTTGATGGCACAGTACTCCTCGAAGCGGTCGAGTGCCCGCTGGAGTCCGCTACGGGTTTTTGAGAGGATTAAAGTGTCATCTGCGAAGATGAGAAAAGGGAATCTCATCCCCGCCAGCATTGGGGCATCAGTGGGGGTATCCATAAAAAATTTGACAATTTGATCAATAAAGAGGAGGAAGAGAGTTGGGGCCAGGACACACCCCTGGCGGACACCTCGAGTTACGGGAAATGTCTCCGTCACTTGTCCCTGGCCCCCCCACCTCACTCTCGCAAAGTTGTCCTCATGGAGTCTAACAATGAGGTCTAATAGTTCAAATGGGCACCCCAGATTTTTCAGCACACCCCACAGTTTGTCCCTTGGCACCAGGTCGAAGGCGGACTTCAGATCAATGAATGCAGCAAAGATGGTTCCGCCACCAAGCCATACCACCTTCCAATAGATCAGGCAGAATCTAAACACCTGATCTATGGTGCTCATTCCCGATCTGAAGCCCGCCTGCATGGGAGACAGAATACCCTCTGTTTCAATCCATCCCTGGACCCGTCCCAGAACCATTCGTGCTATTATCTTTTGGATCGAATCGATCAAACTAATAGGGCGGTAATTTCCTGGGATGGACCTATCTCCCTTTTTATAGATCGGAACAATTTCTGCCCCCCTCCATGATTTCGGGACTGTGGCTCCTAGGGCTAAGGTGTTGGCTATCATTGTTATATAAGGGAGCCACAGGGCAGGATTAGATTTAAATAAATCCGCCGGGATCAGATCCATACCAGGCGCTTTCCCTTTAAGAGTCAATGCAAGGGCCAGCTCGGCTTCAGCAACTGTGAAGGTTAGTTTTTCTCTTTGTGGGGTCAGCAAGAGTGTGTTGCCTAAGGGATTCATGGTTTCGGAGTCATCGGCTCTAAATTGGGCCGAATAGAATGATACCCAATCCTCAAGGGGCACATTATTTCCCGGGGTAGAGCCGTCCGAGTTTTTCTCCCATTTAACTAAATCCCAAAACCTTTTTTGGTTGTTGGTGGAGGATGCCTCCAAAAGATCTGACCAAAACTTATCCTCCTTCTCCCGTTTAGCTTCTCTAAGGGTTTTCCTATAATTGAGCCTTGCAGCTTTCACTCTAACCATATCCCGAATTTTGATGGCTGAGATGAGAGCTGCATGTGCCTCCCTACATTTCCTATTGTACCATTTTTGAGGCAAAGGATTTACTTTTGTAGGAGCATTTCGGCACGGGAGGGAAAGAAGAGTTTTTAGATGGTCAAAGCATTTACTATGTAATCCCATCACATTATTAGCCAGTCCAGGGTCTGCCCCCGACAAATCTATTTGCGACATTTCGTTAAGCGCATTTTTTACCACAATATTGATCTTGTCCCATAGACACTTGTCCTCCAATACCCGGGACCATTTCAATCTCCTCCTATCATTAGTAAGTTGAGCGTCCCCTGTATAGGTGGCGATTGGCTCCTCCAGTCTATTTAGACCCGGTATCTTCAGAGACAATGACAGCGGGTTGTGGTCGCTTTCCGGATGCTGTAATACTGCCATGTCAATTAATAACTGCCAATGTTCCATGTTCAGCAGAATGTAATCAATGCGGCTCTGCCTTTGCCCATTGTCAAAAGTGCAATTGCCTTTAATGTCCGAGGCAGAACGGCCGTTACATGCACGAAACCCCTTTTGTAGACAAAATGCCATCCAAGATACTGCCGCCTCTGTTGCCTTTGCCCTTTTCACCCCTTTTAAATCCGGTATGCCCCAAACAAAGTCCTCTGCCATGCTCCAGGTGTCTCCCATATCAAACAAAGGTTCTATAGTGCAATTTAGATCACCAGCAAGAATAGTGAGATTACCTCTGTCCATTTCCGTGGTTATATGGTCAATGGAATTCAACAAGGGTGGGCTTCGACCACCGGGCAGACCTCTAGCATAGATATTAACAATGTTCATGATTTGCTGGTTCCCTTTGCTTAGTTTGACGTGGAGAAGATCCAGATTCTCCACAGGCAATTCAATTGGGTGGGAACCCAAGGATTGTTTCACCCAAATCAGCAGGCCACCTGACGCCCGCCCTTTAACCCCTTTAGTAGCAGGTTTAAAAAAGGTAATGTAACCCAACTTGTAAACAGGCTCAGTTGCCCACGTTTCCTGCAACAGGATGATGTCATAATTGTCCACAAAGTTCGACCAATCAGTAGAGACAAGGCGGGCCTTAATACCCGCTATGTTCCAGGACAAGATTTTCAAATAGTCTTTCGAATAGACCAAAGACGGGGGTTGCAAGGGTAAGGGCTGTACAACTCCCTGAGGGATCCTTTTATCATCCTTATCCTCTAAATGCTTAACACCATCTATTGGAGCTATAAAGTTGTTTATTCCAGTTCATTCGATGCCTGGTCTAACGACCCCATGCCTTCTATTCTCCTTTTAATTCAGTCAAAAAACTCTGCGCTTTAACTTCTGAGAAAAACATTCTTGCGTGCCCGTCTGAAATTACTTTTAATCTTGCAGGGAACAAGAGATAGGCCTTGCATCCTATTTTTTGAAAGGGGTCTATCATTTGCCTCAATCTCCATCTCCTTTCCACCGTGACGTGGCAAAAGTCGGGTCGGGCAAAGAAAGATGTCCCTTTGAAGGAACGGCGATCCTGTAATCTAGCATTATCCATTATCTCCTGTCTAGCCAGGAAGTTCCCTACATATATAAGCAATGCTCTTGGTTTTACATTCTGTGAGGCCCCATAAGATTTCTTAATTGTCAAGGGGTACCTATGTGCTCGCTGTACTTCAACGTCCCAATTCCAAACGGTAATCTCTGGAAATGCCTCTTTCAACAAGGTGACCACGAAAGCTCTCGGATTTTGTTCCTCCAGACCCTCCGGAATACCCAATAATCTAATATTGTTACGCCTTTGCCTGTTCTCTGCATCCTCAGCCTTCCACTGCAAGTCCTCATTAAACTTCTCCTGTGCAGCCTTAAACTCCTTCCATTGAGATACTTCCTCCTCTAAATGTCCTGTTCTTTCTTCGACTTCAGTCACACGACCAGCCATTTCTGCGTATAATTTATTCATTTTACTCAGAGAGCCCTCTATTTTCTTACTCACTCATTTAGACCTTTTAGTCTCTGCTCTAGCTTCCCCCTGCATCTGTTTAAGGGTTGCATAGAGTGTCCCCATTGTGGGACTCTAACCTTGATTTTGTACACCGGTCGACTCATGATGTTGGGCCCTCCTTCCCCCTTCCTCTTGGTATATTTTACAGGTTGCCGAATAATCCCAAACCAACTTTCTAGACATCTCCATCTGTGTAGGGCTAATCCTGCTTTGCTGTTTTCTGGTATGCTGCAGTTTCTTCCTAATTGCGGTAGGTTGTTGCAATTTGTCGTCTAGAGAGGACTGAGTTTGGTCAGGCTCTGAGTCATGGTCTGAGACAGATGATCCGCTGAGCGCTGAACTCCTATCAGATTCATCTGATTCAGTCTCTGGTTCTGCTTCCCCACTTTTAGACATTACAGAAGCTCTGTCTGTTTCATCCGTTTCATCATTTACTGAGTAAAAAATCTCTTCACTTGGTGTGCCTGATACCGTGCCTGGTATCATGCCTAACACAAAGACTCCGTCGGTGCCAGAAACAATAGAAGCATTAGGGTTAGCAGTAGAGGTGTCGGTACCCCCTGTCTTGGCTATGTTTAGTAACGACATTGCCCCTGCCAGCCCATTTCCTAGCATGTTCCTATTTAAATTTGAGTTCCTTGTGTTATCACCTGTACCTGTGGCTGTGCCTGTGTCTGGATTACCCAGAGGTGAATTGAGTTGAGTACCTGGCAGCGCCTGTGTCCCCCCTATCCGCTGTTGCCCCATCTCTTTATCTCCCTGCCCGTTACCTTTTGTGTCCATTGAGCTGACTTCACCGCTCAGGCTCCGACTCAGACTCGGACTCTTTGATAGATCAGCCCCCACAGCCCCCGCAGCCCCCTCCGATATACTGGGTGGGTCGGTAACCGCTATCACTGCCTCAGTCGGTAGCAGAACATTGCCGTCAGACCCGCCTGGCCCAAGAGTCAAGTTAGCTGGCTGTACCTCAGTAGGGACGGGAGTCAGGTCGCCTAAGTGCTCCTCCTCGCTGAATGCTAGTCCCAGCTCAGCCTCTCGACCTCCATCCGCATTCAGCGGCTCCTTGGACGAAACTATAGTCTTGCGTAGACACTGCTCCTGCTCCATACCCTCCGGCTGCTGCTGTGCTATTCCTCCTGGTTTCGAATCCATCGAGCCGCTCTCCGCGTACTGCCTGCTCGGTGCTCCCGCTCCTGTTGCTTGTTCTGTCGCTGCCACCTCAGCCTCCTTGGCAGACTTTCCCTCCGCCAGTAACGCCATGTCTGCAGGGATTGTTTCTCGCATTACCGGTATCGCGGGCTACGCTGGGTCAACCTCTAGATTCACCAGGTCCTGACCCCGCTCCAGCGGCAGCTAATTATTGGTATTCATTAAAGTACCCGCAAAGGACTCCGCTAAGGTAGGTTGCCGTAGCGCCCCTCGCCCAGTTTTAGGGGTTGTCTCTTTTCTTAATGCAGCTTCTGTTTTCAATGCTTCTTTCCCCGCTCTCTCCGCGGCTGCTGCTGCCATTATCGCCTTGCGTTCAGCTCTTTGCTCAGCTCTGGTGTCGGCACCCCTCTCCTTTTCCTTTCTCCTTAACTCTTTCTTCCTGGATGCCGAGTCCGTATCAACATCTAGCTCTGGGTTCTTGCTTTTTACCACTTGGTTCCTGGCGGTGATCTGTGCAACAGGTAATTTTTTTGTATCACCCCCCCTGCTTCGCGCTGCGTATAGACATCCCGCTTCGAGTCAATGGTGCATCTGACCAGAACGACAACGTGAACGCCTCTAGAAATCGTATAATTCGAAGGACTCTGTGAAATGCCCTTTGCACCAGCCGCGACGATACTGAAACTCTCGCTCCTCGGTTTCTTACTTCCAGTCGCATAGGCATCTGCATTACTTTCACTCCGACTTCATTCTCAGGGAGAAGGATGACTCGGCGTCTCACTCAATGGACCGATCCGCGGCCATCTTGCCCCGACGCCATCTTGCCCCGACGCCATCTTGCCCCGACTAGGAATTATCCTTTTCTAATGGTATTGTCCTAAGAGGAGATAGGTTTGTTTCGCCTATTGGGAAGCGCGAGAACATTATCAAGTTAGGAGATGAAGGCCATTGGAGGATGTCAAGCATGAGGTGGAAAGTTTAAGAAGAAATTTGGAGGTCAGGTTTGGATGGTATGGTGGATTGCTGGGTGAGGGAATCTAATGCATGCATGTCAAGTGACAAAATGATTAAACCAGTGGTGGTACCTATGCAAACAGTACATTTATGTGATGGGCCATGGTGGAAAGTAACAATTGATATTATGGGGCCATTTACCACGTTACCATCCAAGAAGGCATATGCCATTGATCTCATTGGGCATTACTCTATGTGGGCGGAAGTTCATATGAAAGGCAGTGTGACCACGGAGGTGGTTATTTATTGATTTTTTGGAGGATGTTTATTCGAGAGAAGGTGTACCAGAGTCGTTGGTGTCTGATAATGGGGTGGAGCCTACATCAAGTAAGATGCAGTCGCTTTTGTAAAAGTGTGGTGTTAATCATGTAAGCACGTCATTGGATTATCCCAAAAGTAATGGCCAGGTTGAGCGGTTCAATGGAATTGTCAAAGAGGCAATACAATTGGCACTTAAGTTTGGGCTATCATGGAAGAAAGCTCTTCAAAGTATGTTGTTATCAAACACGATTACACCTCATTCAATAACAGGTACAATGCCATTTAAGGTTTTAAGAGGAAGGACACCTTCTTCAAAACTTGTACCTTGCTTGTTGAGCATTAAGAAGGAAGAAAAAGGGAAGTCAGAGGTTGAGCTTCTGATGAAGAAGAATGTGAAACGGAGTCAAACTCAGGTCATTAACAGAATCAAGATTATTATTATTATTATTTGAAGCTTGTAAAGTGCACAGCTACCCCCAGCGGGCGTTTCCCGGCTCTAAGACAGGCGGCAGGTGCGGGTACTCATAGAGGGCTAAGAGTGGGAAAACAGCCAGGTCTTAAAGTGGCATCGGAAAATAGATTCAGATTCAGCCATCCGCAAGGACATTGGCAGTCTGTTCCAGGCTTTGGCTGTGATCACTGCGAAAGCTCTGCCACCCATTCTGTAGAGGCAAAAACGGGGAGTCACCAAAAGGCGGAGATGGTTTGATCTGAGTGAGAGGTTAGACTGAGCATGCTTAAGTCGGGCTCTAAGGTAGGTCGGTCCCTGACCCTGCATTCCTCTAAAAGCCAAAACCAGTAACTTAAACTGAATGCGCCTGGTCACTGAAAGCCAGTGAAGCTTCTTCAGGTGGGGAGAAATCGAGTTGCAATATGGGATGGGATTGATCACCCTGACCACCGCGTTCTAAACAATCTGTAAGCGTTTGATCAGGTAGGCAGGAGCCCCAGCGTAGAGACAGGTGGCATAGTCCAGATGTGAGGTGATCAGGGCGTGAACAATGCTATGGCAAAATTCGCGAGGGAGAAAAGGGAGAATTTTGCGAATCATGAACAATTTACCGAAACACGCTGATGAAACCCGGTCAAATTGAGATTTACAGAATAACTGGTTGTTGAACCAGAATCCGAGATTCCTGGCTGAGTCCACAGGTGCCAGAGGGGGTTTAACTCCAATGGCCACCATCACAGAGGCGCAGGAGGGTTTTTTGATGAAAAAACAGCACCTCGGTTTTATCTGAGTTGAGCCTAAGCGTGTTTGATGCCAACCGGGTGGAGATGTTGCACAAGCAGTGTCTAAAATTAGAGAAAGCTGCTTCTGAGTAATGCTTAAATGAGAACACCAATTGTGTGTTGTCAGCATAAGAAATCACTCTGACACCACAAGATTCTACCACTGAGGCCAGACGAGGGAGATTTACATCAATAGCGGGCTCAGTGCGGAGCCCTGAGGGACTCCACAGTTCAGTGGATTCTCCTCGGACACAAATGGCTGAAGGGAGGCCTGTTGAGTGCGGCCATCTAGAAAGGATCTGATCCAGGATAGAGGGGTACCCTGAATTCCAGGATTGTATAGTCTCTCAAGCAAAATATCATGAGAGACCATATCGAATGCCGCGGAAAGGTCGAGAAGCACCAGCATCGCTGCTTCATTTGCGTCCAAACATTCTCAAATGGTTTCAGAAACCTCCAGCAGCGCAGTCTCTGTGCTATATCCGGATCTAAACCCGGATTGTGAGTCGTGTACATGATGGCACGTCTCAAGATAGCTCGATAATTGCTCCTGAACTACTTTTTCCCGGACTATGGCTGGTTTAGGTACCAGGGAAATGGGGCGGTAATTTTTTAAAACGGAAGGATCCGCATCCGTTTTTTTCAAAGTAGGTATTAGCATGGCCTGTTTCCAGGTCAAAGGGAAAGAGGAAAAGCCCCAGTTCACAGGGAGGTGTTCCAAATCAAGTTCAAAGTAGAGATAATGAGGGGGGCTAAAGAGCTAAATATTAATGCCAGGCAGGGGTCCTTTGTGGAGCTTGATTTACAGGCAAGCAATTTCTGCAGTGCTAAATGAGGGGAGATCGGGTGAAAGGTGGTGAATGGCTCACTATTGGTTACCACTGAGTTTTGAACCGGGCAATCCAGAGTAGGGCCGAACGTAGAGTAAATGTCTAAAATGTTATCTTGAAAGTAGTCCGATAGGGGGAATCATGCTAGATACTGCGAACGGTTTAGTAAAGTCTTTCACTATTTAAACAAGCCTTTACAATGCAATAGGTCTTGCATTTGTGAGAGTTAGAGCTATTGGCACTGAATGACAATGTATTTTATCTATGTGTTTTGGTTTGGAGTGGAGTGGATGTATGTGATTTGGAGTGGAACTATTTGGGCTGAATTGGAATTCTTAGTTGTGGAATTTTATGGGGTGGAATTGTGTGGTGTGCAGAATATTGATGTCGTGCAATTATGTCACAGGTTGAATACATGGGTGAGAGCTGTATAGAATAGATAGAAATTGAGATATAGAAGGATAAGTAGTTTATGCAAGAAGTGATGAATGAACTCTAGATGGAGTAGCAGAAAGTGTGTGAGGGAGAGAGAAAGAAGGGGAGAGCATGCTACAGATGCATAAAGAGCGAGCAACAAGTGGCAAGAAGTGTTAAAACAAGTTACCAATATTCCACTTCAACCACACCAGTTAATCAAACCCTAAAACTCCCCCCACTTTTACAAATCACGTCCTCCTCTGCTTACACAAGCCCCAGATGCTCACTTGTTAGGTTGTAGAATTTGTTTGTTTTGAGCAGTGCCGAAAGGCTCAAAATCCCCCATTGTACCGCTAGATCCATTCCAGGGCAAGTTTCTGCAGCATTGCAGCACCAAGAAAGTGCACGGAAACTGCTGAACGGACCTCACTCCTAGCCCGCCTCGAAGGTGCACTCCCACCAATGTAATTCTGACATTGGACGTATAGCCAGTAAGATGTGTACCTTGTTCCTTCACTATATTGCTGTTATTAATGCCTGCTGCCAACGTATAATTAGAAAATATGCGTCTATATTTTTTATAACTATTTATATGAATCCTTTTTATCTGGTTTAGTGACAGGTATATTGTATGCAAAAAAGTGCCATAAATCACAAAACTCTGAGGAATAAATATAAGAAATTTTTAATATGATTGTCTAAATCCTATTCATTAGGTCTCGCCTGTCGATGCGCATGCGCATCGAGCTTGCGAGACTATTGCGGCTTAAACAACCTTTAACTAACAAGCAAGGAATCGTGGCGATTCCTTGCAGTGCCCGTGACTTTTAAGCTCAATGCGCATGTGCATTGAGCTTAAAAGCGCGTGCACATCAGTTCCCTCAGCCGCAATCGCCGTCTGTTCCCTCAGCCGCATTCCTCCGACACCTTTTGAAGTGAAGCTTAGCTTCACTTCAAAGGCCCCGGCTTCTTCACACCCACATGCCGCTCTCCCCGCTCCGCCCCCTCCCCTGCCCGCCGTGTGCATTTCTTCTCGTACTTTCACTCTCGTGTCTCTCCTTGTTTTTTTTTGGGCTCTGCTCACATCTCCCCCTCCCTTCTCCCCCTTCCTTTTCGTTAGTTTCATTTGCCTGTACTTCTCACTAGACACTTATTCCGAATCGCTGACTCATGCTGCTCTGCTTATTTTATGGTAGTAGCCTGACACGGGCATTAACATACAATACAATTCTGAATTCAGCCGGCGCACACGTATAATTTGAGACGAGACACGCAATGAGCCGCTATGCTGCAGTCAGCCCTTGTAAATCATAAAACTCGTCAACCACAGATCACTCCCAACCTGCAAAGTGGCCAGCCACCCTCATTACCGTATTACTCAGAACATTGTCATTGAAAAAACACTTCAGTGCATGATATCTGGTGAAATGCTACTTTCTTTTGTGACCAAAAGAGGGCTCCCAGGAAAAAATTATAAACATTCATTTTGATGTGAAAAGGCCTCTGCAATTGAATATTTCTTAGTTATTTATATGAAGGGAATGACTTTTTGAAGCAGTTTTTTTTGTACATTCGTCACATATTTTAAACATTACACAGTCTACTAGCTGAATGTCTCTCTCCTTCTCGGTCTTTTTCCTCTTTAATTCTCGCAGTAAACAGACAACAGGCGCCACTGGGCCTGTGGGCAGACAGAGCCATCCTGCTTGATTGATGGCTTTGCATTTCCATGTGTTCACAGTAAACATGCCCGAGGCGCCAGTCGAGCACAAGGCACACGGTGACATCCTCCTTAATTGTTGTTTCCCTTCTGAGCGGAGTCACTTTATGCTCAACTGCATAAAACAAGCATTGGCATAGCCAATAGGTCTCGCCTTTGGGACCTTATTAGTATTTAGTTATGCAGCGAGACCTATTGGCTATGCCAATGCTTGTTTTTTTTATGTATGCACTTGTCCTGCTTTAGTGTTTTTTGAAAGTGAGAATATTGGCAGTTTTAAGATGACAGGTTTATTAGCGAATCACACAGTAGGGTTTGTTCTCCAAATAAGCTACAAACATTGTGCAGCTGGGATGAATTTAGATCTAATCCGGGCGGGAGGAGGTGGTGGTGGGAGGGCAGCACGGTCGAGATTAAGTGAATTGCAACAGGCACAAAAGCTTAACATGCACCCTCAGTGTAACACGAGCATGTAAAGGATTAGGAACACAAAACGAATGTAAAGCACAGCAGACTTGAAGTGTGCAGTGTGCTGAGCATGAGGCACACAAAAACAATAAGCGAAGCAGACGTGAAATGAGCGCCGCGATGAGCCAGGAGAACAAAAGGCAAAACAGAACACTTATAAGAAGTGCTTCTGGCAGTCAGAGTAGAGAACACACACCCACGGTTAAACATGAGCAGACAAGAAATAAAAAAGGAGCCCCCAAAGGAACCCATAAACACCTAAAGCATAAAGATACAGTACTTGGCCGGTGCTCCATGGGAGGAAATAAAAAAAAACAAGATATACAGGATGCTCTATTATGAGATTGCCTTTTGGATGAAAACAGATTAAGTCAGCAGAGGATCACTGAAATGATCTCTTTCTTGGCAAACCTCAATCTAAAACAAACAACATCCAAGTTAGTGTGGCACCTGGTGAACTGGATCATGTCTAAAGGATCATAAACACAGAATGTAACCATGAAACATTCATTTAGTTTAACATTTCCAGTATTGGCCATGTGTTGCATTGATTGCATGGGGTTAATGAGATTTTCTTTTAATACTTCTTAGTTCCCATGATGCCTAAATCTAGATTTTCACTGATTGCCTTGGAGATGGACTAGATGAGGCTTTTTGGCTAAACCTGTTATATGTAGAGCACGTTGAGAAGAATCAGAGGTAAAAATGCCTCCTCTCCCCAACTGGACCAAGAGACAGGATTTCAGAAATACTGTGCCTGCCTGGACTCATTCAGACTCCTCGAAATGTCCAGTGCTAGCTGTAGGCAAGCAGTTTTTATTGCAGAAGTTAGCGGGAACGTTGCAATGAACTACAGTGTGCGCAGTTTATCACAAGCAAAACGGGCAACGTCCACTATGCAAATAATATGCCTTTCATTTTTGGTTGAAGTGACAGAGTACATAAAGTGGTGAGTAAGGGAAATAATTTACGATTTTTTACCCCAATCACATTTAAGAAAGTACAAGACGGAAAAAAAACGCATTAATGCATGCAACTGTACTGAAGTAGCGGTCGGGCTTCAAGGAGCCTTCAGGGGGATGTATGTCATTACGACGCGGTGTTTACACCATGCTACCATTATAACGCAGTTATCACAATGCAAGTCGTTACAACGACTTGCGTTGGAGGGCGCTGGATTGTGGATTATTTTAATTTTCTATTCCAACTCCAGCCCACGTAACAGTAGGGAAGGTGTCGGAATAGAAAATTAAACTATTCTTTGAGCAAGAGCGCCATCCAGCGCAAGTTGTAGTAACGACTTGCGTTGTGATGGCTGCGTCGTAAAGGCACAGAGGTCACTCAGGTGCAAATGTTTGTTAGACTACTACAGAAGAAATAAAACAGCTTCTGGGATAGACGGTCTAGAACGCCAACGGGACTTCTGCACATCGATGTTGATGGCGGTTTAAAGCCCGCCAATAAAATCTTGCTACTGACAGGTGTAAAAAGAAAAACCTGATATCTCACATAAATTATTATGAAACACTGAAACATAAAGTGGCTGCCCTATCTATTCACTGGTGCAAGCTAACAAACGGCACACCCATACCTGTAATGTCTTCAGTCAAGGGAGCCATTTCTCTGGTCTCTCCCACACGTATCCCTACCGCCTATGACGCTTTTGCTCGCTGTTCCTAAAGCGACTGTGACTTTGTTTCCTGTGACAACTCTCCTAGTCACGTTCTATGCAGTGAATTAAGGGATTTAGCTTCATGCAAAAATGCCTTTCAATAACAATGGGGAAGATAACGTTGCTTAGATGAACTTAAGAGTTACTTTAAACATCTCGGGCAGATTTACAAGCCCCTTGCGTCAATTTTTAAATGTTAAAAGTGACGCAAAAGTGGTGCAAAGGGCTTGTAAATCTGCCCCGTCATCTCTGATCCATCAGACCGTTGAGGAAGTTAAAACATTCAGTACAATTGCTTAAAAAAGCTTAAAATTGCTTAGGTGTTGAAAGGTGCAGTGAAACTTGAAGATGGGAGAGTGTGGAATTTATGCCATGTGAGTGAGTGCAGGAGAGTTAGCGGACATAATGGGCAGGAGTGTGGTATGCATGACACTGTAGGTGGATGCTTTATGGGCGATGAGGTGTGTTCAAGGGTTGAAGCAAACACTAGGGTGAGTGAGATGTGTGGGAGTTGTGATGGGGCAAATGGTGGAGGTCAGAGTGATCCAGATGGGAGAGTACCTTGAAGTGCGAGAGAGAGTAAATTGCCTGCTCATATTAAAGAGTTTGTGATGGAATAATATTATATTTTAGTTACTTACAGTGTGCATATTTATTTCAGGGAAGTTGGTGTTCTAAGAGGGAAATGAGCATGTGTCATTTGTCTATTGTTGTTTTGTTGTGTTTGTTATTTGTATAGGTGTGTAGGACATTGGAATGTTGTGAGTGGAAGGTTGGTGAGGGACATGATCGGGTATTAAAATAGGAACATTGGGGGCTGTTGGCCAGGAGTAGCTGTTGTGCTGGGGCTTGCTGGCATGGCTCTCTATGTATGAGGAACCAGGAACCCATGAATAAACACTTTGAAGTTAATATTAGCTATCAGAGGTGGAGTCGTTCTTAACATGCAGTGCACCGTTTATTATCACCACAGTATGACACCGAGCCTGCACACACCGCACTCTTGTACGTGTTCAGGAAACTGTTAATAGTGTGTTTAATGGGCACCCACGCATAAGCCCGCAGCACTGCATTGCTCAAGGTGAGTGTGTGGTGGAAGAGGAGACGCAGACACGCTGTGAACATCACATTATTCTATTACTAAATGCAGGGGTAACCAGCAAACACTGCAGAGCACATACCTTGTCCTTGGTGCCAGCAGATGTATGGACAGAATGTATAGGTATGGGTGTATCAGTCACAGGGTTTATACAGTGTTTACCTACAGCTGTGGGGGACTTAAGACTTGAATGATGGATTCGGCAATATGGGGGTATAATAACAAATAAGACTGCGCTTGGGCCTCATGGTATAATCCCCTAGTTGCACCATGAATGATCAGACCAATGAGATCTTCTTCTGAGCAGCTGCAGTGCCCCCTGCCCTCTTTGACTGAGAAGTGCAGTCTGTCTCTGGCTATTGCCCTTCCATTTCTGGTGCTTTGCAGCAGTTTTAAGATCTTCTTAGAGTTTCTCGTTGCTCAAATGGGTGTAACTTCTGATATTTATATGTTTCCCTCGTCTTCATTGCTTGATTTTGCTTTTGAGTAAGTGTCACTCATAGCCGTTGAAATGTCACTCATAATTACACTGAATGTATTAATATTTTACTCATAGCGATCTGAAACCCTCGCAGGTAGGCTTGATTTGAGCGCGGGTGAAGGCCGGTGATTTCTGGGTTTAATTTGCTGATGCGGCAACTTAAAATAAAGCTGCTGCCTGGAGGTGTCTGACTCTGGTCAATCAGCCCGTGCGAGGTCACAGTGGGACGGGTGCGTTGCCGGGAACGAACAACAGGCAAGGTGCTGCCTCCAGGATCCATGCCTGGAATATTTACTGACAGAGACACCTGCCCTCTGATCGATTGATTGATTCTCCACGGGGCACCGGAGTTCCTTCATTAGGAGGCACTGCAGTGTGTAAACATTACAACAAGTGAGAAAGCATGCTCTACTAGCAAAGCGCGGATCACTGAAAGAATATCGACGGACAGAATATCGACCATCAAAAATATCGTTGAGAAAATATCGACAGTCAAAATATCGAGTCTCTATCTACAAACAGGTAAGTACAAAAATATCGAGTTAAAAATATCGTTTACAAAAATATAGTTGTAAAAAATATCGTATTTACTAAAAACAGTGTTACATTAAATTAATATTAATAATTAATTACTAAAATATACTTACAATTACTTAAATTAACTTATAATAATTAAATAATTAATGAAAGTTAAATAAATATTTTTTTATTTCATATTTATTAAACATATATATATAGTAATAAAATATAATAAAATAATACCCAAAAACTGAAAACTGACCCTGAACCCTAAAAATACCCCTTTACCCAAAAACTGAAAACTGACCCTGAACCCTAAAAATACCCCTTTACCCAAAAACTGAAAACTGACCCTGAACCCTAAAAATACCCCTTTACCCAAAAACTGAAAACTGACCCTGAACCCTAAAAATACCCCTTTGCCCAAAAACTGAAAACTGACCCTGAACCCTAAAAATACCCCCTTTGCCCAAAAACTGAAAACTGACCCTGAACCATAAAAATACCCCTTTACCCAAAAACCCAAAACTGACCCTGAACCCTAAAAATACCCCTTTACCCAAAAACCCAAAACTGACCCTGAACCCTAAAAATAAAAACGATATTACTTCACTTACCTTAAAAACGATATTACTTCACTTACCTTAAAAACGATATTTTGGCTGTCTATATTCTGTCCTGTCGATATTTTCTCCAAACGATATTTTGGAGTCGATATTATGTCCAAACGATATTTTGTAGTCGATATTATGTCTGTGCACCGCAAAGCGCATGCCAGTGCGATCGCTCAGGGCTGTGCAGCTGAGTTCCTCGAGCACGGCTCCTACAGTGTCCCCCGAGCGCTATAATTGCGTGACTAATGCATTTTAGTCTATTGATGCGGACACCAGCAGTAAAATGTGTTAGTCTAACTCCTGATGCGTGGTACTGGGCAGGGCTAGATGCATTTCCCTATTGACTTGCATTGAAGAAGCTGCCGTGTCAGGCAGGAGACAGCCTTTTTGGCTCAAAAGTCGGGACTGTCCTGTCTGAATCGGGCCTGTTGGCACGTATGCACACGAGTATATTGTGAGAGTACCCTAACCCCACGGAGCCTATGGTCATTATTTATACATGATAATTAAGGCTCCCTTTTTTCCGTTTGACCGAGTTTTAAAGATAAATACAGACAGAAAACATTGTGATTTCTGTCTGCATTTATTTGTAAACATGGATAAATACAGAAAATGTGCTTCTTTTCAGCGACCCTTCGTGCTATCTTTCATGAATTCAGCCCAACAGCTGAGCAGATGAAAGCATAGAAAATTAAATAACTGGATGACATTTCTTGAAATAACTGCATTTCTCAACATACATTTGAGGTATAATGCTAATATTTGCCAGTGGGTGTACTTTTATGTAATATTTCGCAACTCAAATAGCTAAAACACAACAGACATTAAAGTATGACTGTGGGACTATCATTTGAATAAATATGGAAATGTACCGTTTTTCAACTACATTTATACGCAAAACACAAAATAAATATGGATAAATACAGACGGAAATGGTAAAAAAAAAATACCATAAAACCGGGAGCTCTAATGATGATAGACCCGATTCAGGCGGGAGACTACCGATTTTTCAAGCCATAAATGCCTTTATTTTAGCCGTCTCTGAAATTGCATTTTCTCCAACATAAGTCAACGGGGGATTTTCATTCTCCTGATTTTCTATTTTAAATCTCCCCCTCCCTGTCCTGAAATGTTAGCTGTGTGATTATTGCTGGATTTTGAGACTCTTCTCAGCCTGGATCCAGAGCACAAGTCACCATGGGGCTGCTGCAGGACATAGCTGTCAAGGTTTCTGATTGCTATGTGTGACATTTTCATAATTTCATTGCAATTATGAGTGACATTTCAACAACTATGAGTGACACCTTCTCACGAGCAAAATCAAGCAGTCAACATGAGGGAAACTACATATAAATATCAATAATTACACTTATTTGAGTAACGAGAACCTCTAAAAAGATCTTTAAACTACTACAAAGCACCAGAAATGGAAGGGCACTAACAGACTGTGTGCCTGCAGTTTCAGTAGCAAAAGGCAAGCAAGCACTGATGCTGCTCTGAAAATGTCATTGATTGGATCATTCATGAGCGAGCAATAGCCTAAAAAACAAAGCTCATAGCATAGCAAGTGCAACTGAGAGATTATACCCTTAATCGGGATTCTCTGAGACTTGTAAAACTGAAAAAGAAACTAACTTTTTTTTCATTTCTGTTCGAGAACTTACTGACTAGAGAAAATGCGGAACATTTAACACGGCAGACACGATCGTAAATGCATATTATAACTATGCTATACTACCGTGCACAATACTCCAGTGCTCAATGACAGAAATTCCCACAGCAGCGATAACCTCTGCCATAGATCTCTTTCATTAAATGTGGATCACGGCACTAAAACCCAGAGACAGTGGGCCCGATTCACAGAATGAACTTAAGACTCAATCCTAAACTTACTACTATTTTGGTATTCACAGAATGCACTTACTACTTTTGGTATTCACAGAAGTTAGGATTTTGTCTTAAGTTTGTCTTAAGACAAACTTAAGACAGACTTAAGACAGACTTAAGACAAACTTAAGACAGACTTAAGACAGACTTAAGACAGACTTAAGACAAAATCTTAACTTAAGTCTGTCTTAAGTCTGTCTTAAGTCTGTCTTAAGTTTGTCTTAAGACAAACTTAAGACAAAATCCTAACTTCTGTGAATACCAAAAGTAGTAAATTCATTCTGTGAATACCAAAAGTAGTAAGTGCATTCTGTGAATGCCAAAAGTAGTAAGTTCATTCTGTGAATACCAAAATAGTAGTAAGTTTAGGATTGAGTATTAAGTTCATTCTGTGAATCGGGCCCTATATTATTAACTGATACCAATAAAAAGTACTCACATAAGTGGTTAATGACAATACTCACACCTCTAACACACACAGACTTCATATCACCTACATAATGAATTTGTAAGTTCCCGAAACTAGTAATGTCAGAGTACTGGACAGTAACGTAGCTAAACATTACTCGTAAAAGTAGTAGTGAACAGCACAATACTCACAAGACGAATAGTCAATGGGGTCACCCAGAAGCAAAGCATGCGAAGAATAATGCAGAAGTGAGTTTTGAGTGTTTTCTCGGATATAAATGCAAGTTAGTTATAATCCCAGGATGATGTTAACATGGGTATTTTTATTTGCAAGAGAGCATGTAGGCAACGGTTCTTGGAGCTGCACTAAACCACAACGCAGCTCAAATATAATGGCATTATTATTATTATTATTATTATTATTATTATTTATACATCTTGTAAAGTGCTTGGTTACACTAGCAAGTATGTCCCCGCGCCGGTTGCTTTACAGCCACTTCAATTGAGTCTAATGCAGGCAGGAGAAAGAGAATACGTATTAAAGAGGCGCGTTTCAAACTTCAGCTCGTTCCAAACATGGAGATGATGTTGTCAGGGCTTAGTCTGGTCAGTAAGATTTGGGGGAACAATGCAGTGTAAAACTCACAACAGAGTGGAGCCTTGCTGTCACTGGAGGGGGTGTGGCCGGCCACCAACATTTGCATACCCAGAAGCATCTGCGGCAAACATCCGATTCATCAGTACAGGCGACACAGGCGTTTCTTTAATAGGAGAAGGAGCGCCTGTAGCTGTGCACACACAGGCATTCATGAGGGTGACTAACACGTCAACGCTGTAAAGTCACCCTACCAGTAGGAAGTGATATTATTATCGTCATTGTGGCCGACAGTATACATCACATCCTTTTTGGTATATTGCTCCGCGGTTCACGCGCACTTCGAAGGGCCGTGAGAAGCGAAAACTATTCTAATTTTTGGAGGGTTTCTGAACAAGAAACTCAGTGATTGGTTAAAATGTAAGGACTCGGGGGGGGGCCAAGTCGGGCTCGTCGGCCGCTGAGAAGAGGAGGAGGCCGCTGCTTCCCTCAGAAAGGCGCCATCGCAGCGCGCGCAACACGGGGTGACGGGAAGGAGTCACGGGGTCACGTGACGCAGAACGAGGTGCTGTGCGTAAGGTCCCGTGACGCAGAACGAGGCGCCATGCGTAAACGCGCGAAGGAGCGGGAGGTGCAATGCTCCCTCCTGTCGCTAGAGGTCAGGAGGCTCCGGAGGAACTATCAGCGCATCACTCCTAATCTGCATACCCACAATCCTGTGCGCGCCTCATAAAGCTGCTTTACTTTCATATAAATGCAGGGCTCTTTGTGACATTGAAAACGATAAAGAGCGGACATTTAAGAACGAAGGGGCAGAGTATCAGCTCGCTAGTAGGAAGACACGAACCGTAGTTAGGCACACTACTTTACTAAGGGAAGTTTCCGGGTTATTAGAGTATTGTGCTACTTATTATTAGTAATGAAGCACTGGCAAAACCAATAAAGCCTTTTACGGAGACCTTGGTGCAATTGATGTATCTGAGCCAGAAACGACGCCTGACAAGGAAGAACAAAAAGTGTCATTTCTTTGTATTGTAAACACACTGTACAGTTAGCAACTTTGTAGATATTAAACTATAATTTTTATATGTTTTTTATGTCTATGTATGCACTGCACCATTGTGAGAAGTTGGCCTGATAGGTGATGTTTCCAATTCTGGAACCACCTATTATCAGACCAAACAATCCCTTATGGTGTCTGGTTGTAAGTCAACCTTATTAGACAAGCTATCCTAGGGGCTAAGCAGCCTAAAGGCTTAACTTAAGAGGTCGTGCTAAGCGAGCTGTTTTACCACATACAATCCTGTAATATCAAATGAAAGGACACCACACAAGTATATATTATAAAAATATATGTATTTATTACTAAAAACAATCCCCAGTATTCTTTATGAATAAAGGGGCACAAGCGTTAAATCAAAAGCACTGTTTAAACATACAAAGTTGCACAATTATGGATGAGGGCAGGGGGCCACTCAAACCATATACTAAACAAGTGGTATAAGAGATGCCACTCGAGCAGTGGTTAGGCCTAGGGCCTAGGGAATCGCTGGGAGCAGTCAGTACAAGCAATGCTGAAGTCGGGAATGGCCCTCGGGATTCGGGAGATGTGCGGAAAGCGCACGCATGCACCAATGTTAACCAATGGTGCGTAAAAGTTGTAAAGTTAAAGTTAAAGGACACTTCCGCTGAACCTAGAGGAACAAAACTTAACACACAGACCCTAGAGGTGTGCACCAGTGTGGGAACACCGGCGGAGCAAAGTTACCTCACCCACAGGAAGTGGGTGCACAGGGTCGAAGTGGCGTCGGGTTCTGACACGCAGGCTCTTGGTGCTTGAAGCTGAAAGGGCTGCAGGCGGGTTAAAGATGAAGTGTCCGGTGGAGTCCAAGGGTGGACTCAAGTCGAAGGGTACCTGAAAGCAGAGGGGACAGAGTCTGGGTCACTCAGCAGTGACCAGGGTGGAACCAGGACGGAACCAGGCAATGTCGGGCGCAATCAGGTGGTCGTCGAGGAGCTTCTCTCCGCTGTCACGTGGGCTCTGGGGCATCTACGACGTCCAGGAGCAGGTCACGATCTGTCCCACGCAGGCTCTCACCGTCGGTGCAGTCGGCTTCAAGTTTGGAGCAAACAACACTTGGCAAGAGCAATCCACGCGGGATCGGAAGATTGCTTCTCACTCGGACCAGGAAGGTCAGAGTCGGGGCTCCTTTTCAGGGGAGCTGGTGTGGATCTGGAGCAACCAGATTCACGAGTCTTCTTTGTAGTTTCGTCGGCACAGGGACCACTAGCCAGCTGGCAAGTGACCGGGCCAACGCGTTGAGCCAAATGGAGCAGAAGGGCCCCACGCAGCACTCGTCGAGTGTGGAGGGCTGAACTTCGGCTCAGGAGTAGCTCAGGGTGGGGGCTTCTCAAACCCCGGTGCACAGCTTCGAGGGTCACTCGTGGGCTGCACGGTCAGCGTCTCGTGGTCAATTCAAGATGGCGTGCCCCACGCTTCCGGTCGCCTCCACGGGTCTTAGCTTTGCAGGGACTGTGGATCGGGCTGTTGGAAGGCAGGCAGGCTTGATCTCGTCGATCTCAGTCGCTCGAGTTCCGGCGGGAACTGCAACTAAGTAGACGTCGAGGGCTGGATGGTGCCTGCTGCTGCAGGGTGGTCACTCCTTGACCACAAGGGAGATTCTTCGGGCTTCCACGTTGAGATGGAGGGCGAAGGGTCCAGAATTTCGTTTCAAATGTTTCTTCCAGGAAATCTGATGTGCATTGGCACTGCTCCCACTCTTATTCGAATCTGGGGGGCGTGATTACCTGCTAGGTCCCCCCCTATGGGTGGGACCCAGGAAGTGGGTGGATACACCCCCTTCCTTTGATCCAGGCCGCCCTGGCACGAGGGCTGGAGTGCCCCAGAACCGGTTTGGCCGGATTATGCAAGGGGCAGCCTTGTGCGCCCCAAGCAGTGTCTGGTTTCTTTCAAACCTCCCTGCTACAATCCACTATCTCCTGTCTGGAGGGCGGTGACACCCTCCTGTGACAGGAAACCCTTTGTCCAGGACCCCTTTGGCTGAGTTTCGGTCAGCTGCAGGGGTCCAGACATTTGTCTGTGGCAGAGGCATCCATTTTGTGGATCTAAGGTCTTTGGAGAAATCAACCGCATTTAAGCAAAGTAACATGTCTTACCCCTCTAGAGGGGTGGAATGCTATCCCCGTCGCCAGAACTGGCGAGGGGATAGTATTCCAAATCGTATGACACCTTACACAACATGTTTTGATAAAGCCAAACCAGAGTTGCTATATAACCGCAAGGATTATAAGGCACTTAAGAGTATATGGTATGGCGTTATCCCGAAACAGCTTAGGGAGTTGTTCCCGACAGCTGCAGACAGGCTCAGCTCATGCTAGAGCTCCATCTCACATGAAACCACGCACTCTGCCTCCAGGATTGATGAGGCCTTCCATAGGAGTGACTCACAGGTTAATATGTGTCCAGATATAGGTTTAGATATAGGTATACTATATCTAAGCAAGGGGTGATTACACCACCTTACCCCAGCTGAGTGATCAGCCAGTTGTGTCAATTTAAGAACCAGCCAGGGGTGGCAAAAGATATGCTGCAGCCCCTGGTAGGCCTTGGTGGCCCCTATGCCCTGGGCACCTATAGTGCATTATACAGGGGCTGACAAGGAGTCCATTTCCAATTGTGGTATGTACCTAGGGTACATGGAATCCATTTTACAGAGAGAGCAGATGGCCTGGGGCCCTGATTAGCAGGGAACCAGGTCAACTAAGTCAAAAAACCAGCTAAACACAGGCAAAAAATCCGGGGTAACCATAGTCAGGTAGCCACCTTCCTACATAACCCCCCCCCAAACGAAAGGAGATAAGGCTATCCTTGGCCAGGTAAGCCTATAGTGCCTGAGTGGCCATATAAGGAAGTACCTGCACTAGCATGGGTACCCCCTGTCTCATGGTCCACTAAGCAGTCCCTCACCCTTGGGGTATTAGAGGGTCTCCACCATAGGGAATCACTACCTTGGGTGTGTTTATGCAAAGTTAAAGGCTGGTTTGGATATGGAGTATTGAAGTGAGGCTCTACTAATTTAGGGCTTAGCTTCCTCCAATTATCTTCCACCATGTGTGCCTTTCTCTCTTTAACTGAGTTGCACTGTGCTCTCAGGGTCAACCTCTGGCTACCTAAAGCTGGAGGCTGGGTCCCTCTGTTTGGCTTGCTGGAGGGACAGTTCAGGTTTGGGCCCCTTGGGTCCCAGGTTTGGCTGTGCCCAACAGAATCCATCTGTGGGAGGTCCCTAACTGTTTTTAAGGGGGCTCCCTCTGGAGTTTTTAAAGTTTTCACCTTACTAGGGCTACTAGTTTTGGTGCACCTAATCTTTTGATGGGGGTGCTTTATTTGACAGGGGGCCCTCTGGGTCTCCCTGTCCTTCTTGTCCTCTGCAGCCCTGGGCTGGCTAAGGCAAGGGAGAGAGGGGCAGGTTACCTGCTCCAGACTGGGTCCCACCTGAGAAGGGTCCACTGACATCAGGGGTTCTGTCAGGCTAGGCCCAACCACCTCTGGGGCAGTTCCTTCATCAGGGGTAAGATCAGTTCCCTGAGGAGGCTGATCCTGTCCTAAAGTCTGGTGAGGGGGAGATTTCTCTTCCTCCTCCATGCTCTCAGTTTGTGTGGAGTTATCCATCATTTCAGGTTTCACAACACACCTATCAGTTTGAGTTTGGGCTGTGGCCATCACAGCCCCACCAACCTTTTCAGGAGGAGACTCAGTTTGGGTTTCTGCTGTTATCATAACAGCTTTGCTATTCTGTTCAGGAAGAGCTTTTGCTAAAGATGGGGCAGAGAGTTTCTCAGCCCTACCAACCTTTTCAGGAAGGACATCTTGGATGGGGGCTGTAGCCATTACAGCCCAACTAACCTTTCCATTGGAATTTACCATTCTAGAATGGATTTCCTGTTCAACCTCAGCCCAGGCTGAGATTTCCAAATCATTTCCAAGTAGACAGTCCACAGGCAAGTTTGATGACACTGCCACTCTCTTTGGGCCAATGACACCTCACTAGCAGCCATGTCTGACACAGGAAAAGCCTCAGGGTCTACTCCTGTGACAGTTGACCTTACCCAGGCAACTTTTGGATATGACAAACTAACCTGAAGAGACTTGATTGCCTTGTGCAAAGCAAGAGGGTTAAAAAGGGGCAGAAGCCCCACCTGCCAAATCCTGGTAGAAATCCTAGAGCAGGATGACTTAGAAAGGGCAAAGGAAGCTTCCCTAGAAACAGGAAATGGAGGGAACCCCCCTGTAATTGACCCCCCTCAGGAGGAAGATGATGAAGAAGAGGAGGAGGAGGACTCAGAAGTTGAGGACTTAGAAGATCAGGATCAGAGGGGTAGCCAGGTCCCAGTTGCCAGGCTTAGCCAGGCCAACTTGGACCTACTGGGGAATGGAGAGGGCCAGCACCTCCCCAGAACCCATCATGTTATTCTCCCAGGCAACAGAAGAGTGAGATCTCCCTCAGGGGACTCTCATATTTCTAGTGCCTCCAGAGAATCACAGAGAGGCATGAGTGCTTCTCAAAAGCTAGAGCATAGGGCCAGAATGAGGGCTGTCAAACTCCAGATAGAGAGGGAGGAGGTAGCTTTGGCTCAAGCTAGACTTCCCTTGGCAAGAGAGCAAAAATTGTGTGGCTTAGGTGCCACTGGTGGCAGCAATATTCCTAAAGAGAAACCCAGGTCCTATGATAGTAGAAACCTGACAAAGATTGTGCCCCCCTTCAAAGAAGGGGATGACATCCACAAATGGATGACTGCTCTTGAGAGAGCCTGCATGGTACAGCAGGTTCCTGAGGAACAGTGGGCAGCAATCTTATGGTACTCCTTTTCAGAGAAAGGGAGAGATAAGCTCCTCACTGTCAGACATGAGGATGCAAACAATTACTAAGTCCTGAAGAGTGTTCTGATAGATGGGTTTGGCTTAACCACTGAACAGTACAGGTTTAAGTTCAGAGACACCCAGAAGACACAGACTCAGGACTGGACTGATTTTGTTGATTGTGCAACTAAGGCTCTGGAGGGTTGGCTACATGGCAGCAAAGTACATGACTTTACAGGATTGTATAATTTGATTATGAGGGAGCAGATCCTAAGTAATTGTCAGAACCAGCTCTTACACCAATACCTGGTGGACTCTGATCTGACCTCTCCCCAAGAATTGGGAAAGAAGGCAGACAAATGGGTCAGAACCAGGATTAGGCCTAAGAATCAGGACAGTAACCAGAAGAAAGACTTCCCCAGGGCCCCAAAACTCCAAGGATGGGGGTGGGTCCCAAGACACTTCTTCAACTGAGAAAAAGCCTTATTGTTATCCCTGTAAACAGGTTGGGCATTACAAAACAGACAACTGTTGTCCCAAGAATAACAATAAAGAAAATATACCTCCAAAGCCAGCTTCAACACCTCCTGTTACTGTCAGCAGTAATCCCCCAGGAAGTGGAAGCACACCCAGGAATCTGGGTGGGTTTACTGTTGGAGCTCAGGTGGACCCTGGCCTATCCAGGTGCCCATCACCCAATGATCTTGTTTATGAGACTGGCATGGGGTTTGCCATCTTCTCTGCTTGCCCAAATACTTTGAGCAAGTATAGACAAGAACCCATCATCAATGGTTTGAAAGTTGAAGCTTTTAGAGACACAGGGGCTAGCATCACCATGGTGGCTGATGGCATAGTCCCCTCTAAGCAACTTTTACCTGGTGCCACATACCAGGTTACAAACATTGATGGAATCCAAACAAATCATCCCACCGCTGCCACCAATGTGAGAAGTTGGCCTGATAGGTGATGTTTCCAATTCTGGAACCACCTGTTATCAGACCAAACAATCCCTTATGGTGTCTGGTTGTAAGTCAACCTTATTAGACAAGCTAACCTAGGGGTAGCATGGACTAAGCAGCCTAAAGGCTTAACTTAAGAGGTCGTGTTAAGCGAGCTGTTTTACCACATACAATCCTGCAATACCAAATGAAAGGACACCACACAAGTATATATTATAAAAATATATGTATTTATTACTAAAAACAATCCCCAGTATTCTTTATGAATAAAGGGGCACAAGCGTTAAATCAAAAGCACTGTTTAAACATACAAAGTTGCACAATTATGGATGAGGGCAGGGGGCCACTCAAACCATATACTAAACAAGTGGTATAAGAGATGCCACTCGAGCAGTGGTTAGGCCTAGGGCCTAGGGAATCGCTGGGAGCAGTCAGGACAAGCAATGCTGAAGTCAGGAATGGCCCTCGGGATTCGGGAGATGTGCGGAAAGCGCACGCATGCACCAATGTTAACCAATGGTGCGTAAAAGTTGTAAAGTTAAAGTTAAAGGACACTTCCGCTGAACCTAGAGGAACAAAACTTAACACACAGACCCTAGAGGTGTGCACCAGTGTGGGAACACCGGCGGAGCAAAGTTACCTCACCCACAGGAAGTGGGTGCACAGGGTCGAAGTGGCGTCGGGTTCTGACACGCAGGCTCTTGGTGCTTGAAGCTGAAAGGGCTGCAGGCGGGTTAAAGATGAAGTGTCCGGTGGAGTCCAAGGGTGGACTCAAGTCGAAGGGTACCTGAAAGCAGAGGGGACAGAGTCTGGGTCACTCAGCAGTGACCAGGGTGGAACCAGGACGGAACCAGGCAATGTCGGGCGCAATCAGGTGGTCGTCGAGGAGCTTCTCTCCGCTGTCACGTGGGCTCTGGGGCATCTGCGACGTCCAGGAGCAGGTCACGATCTGTCCCACGCAGGCTCTCACCGTCGGTACAGTCGGCTTCAAGTTTGGAGCAAACAACACTTGGCAAGAGCAATCCACGCGGGATCGGAAGATTGCTTCTCACTCGGACCAGGAAGGTCAGAGTCGGGGCTCCTTTTCAGGGGAGCTGGTGTGGATCTGGAGCAACCAGATTCACGAGTCTTCTTCGTAGTTTCGTCGGCACAGGGACCACTAGCAAGCTGGCAAGTGACCGGGCCAACGCGTTGAGCCAAATGGAGCAGAAGGGCCCCACGCAGCACTCGTCGAGTGTGGAGGGCTGAACTTCGGCTCAGGAGTAGCTCAGGGTGGGGGCTTCTCAAACCCCAGTGCACAGCTTCGAGGGTCACTCGTGGGCTGCACGGTCAGCGTCTCGTGGTCAATTCAAGATGGCGTGCCCCACGCTTCCGGTCGCCTCCACGGGTCTCAGCTTTGCAGGGACTGTGGATCGGGCTTTTGGAAGGCAGGCAGGCTTGATCTCGTCGATCTCAGTCGCTCGAGTTCCGGCGGGAACTGCAACTAAGTAGACGTCGAGGGCTGGATGGTGCCTGCTGCTGCAGGGTGGTCACTCCTTGACCACAAGGGAGATTCTTCGGGCTTCCACGTTGAGATGGAGGGCGAAGGGTCCAGAATTTCGTTTCAAATGTTTCTTCCAGGAAATCTGATGTGCATTGGCACTGCTCCCACTCTTATTCGAATCTGGGGGGCGTGATTACCTGCTAGGTCCCCCCCTATGGGTGGGACCCAGGAAGTGGGTGGATACACCCCCTTCCTTTGATCCAGGCCGCCCTGGCATGAGGGCTGGAGTGCCCCAGAACCGGTTTGGCCGGATTATGCAAGGGGCAGCCTTGTGCGCCCCAAGCAGTGTCTGGTTTCTTTCAAACCTCCCTGCTACAATCCACTATCTCCTGTCTGGAGGGCGGTGACACCCTCCTGTGACAGGAAACCCTTTGTCAAGGACCCCTTTGGCTGAGTTTCGGTCAGCTGCAGGGGTCCAGACATTTGTCTGTGGCAGAGGCATCCAGTTTGTGGATCTAAGGTCTTTGGAGAAATCAACCGCATTTAAGCAAAGTAACATGTCTTACCCCTCTAGAGGGGTGGAATGCTATCCCCGTCGCCAGAACTGGCGAGGGGATAGTATTCCAAATCGTATGACACCTTACACGACATGTTTTGATAAAGCCAAACCAGAGTTGCTATATAACCGCGAGGATTATAAGGCACTTAAGAGTATATGGTATGGCGTTATCCCGAAACAGCTTAGGGAGTTGTTCCCGACAGCTGCAGACAGGCTCAGCTCATGCTAGAGCTCCATCTCACATGAAACCACGCACTCTGCCTCCAGGATTGATGAGGCCTTCCATAGGAGTGACTCACAGGTTAATATGTGTCCAGATATAGGTTTAGATATAGGTATACTATATCTAAGCAAGGGGTGATTACACCACCTTACCCCAGCTGAGTGATCAGCCAGTTGTGTCAATTTAAGAACCAGCCAGGGGTGGCAAAAGATATGCTGCAGCCCCTGGTAGGCCTTGGTGGCCCCTATGCCCTGGGCACCTATAGTGCATTATACAGGGGCTGACAAGGAGTCCATTTCCAATTGTGGTATGTACCTAGGGTACATGGAATCCATTTTACAGAGAGAGCAGATGGCCTGGGGCCCTGATTAGCAGGGAACCAGGTCAACTAAGTCAAAAAAACAGCTAAACACAGGCAAAAAATCCGGGGTAACCATAGTCAGGTAGCCACCTTCCTACACACAGGAAGCGGGTGCACAGGGTCGAAGTTGAGTCGGGTTTCGTCACGCAGGCTCTTGGTGCTTGAAGCTGAAAGGGCTGCAGGCGGGGTGAAAGTGAAGTGTCCGGTGGAGTCCAAGGGTGGACTCAAGTCGAAGAGTACCTGAAAGCAGAGGGGACAGAGTCTGGGTCACTCAGCAGTGACCAGGGTGGAACCAGGACGGAACCAGGCAATGTCGGGCGCAATCAGGTGGTCGTCGAGGAGCTAATCTCCGCTGTCACGTGGGCTCTGGGGCATCTGCGACGTCCAGGAGCGGGTCACGATCGGTCCCACGAAGGCTCTCACCGGTGCAGTCGGCTTCAAGTTTGGAGCAAACAACACTTGGCAAGAGCAATCCATGCGGAACCGGGAGATTGCTTCTCACTCGAACCAGGAGGGTCAGAGTGGGGGCTCCTTTTCAGGGGAGCTGGTGCAAGTCTGGGGTCACCAGAATCACAAGTCGTATTTGTAGTTTCGTCGGCACAGGGACCACTAGCCAGCTGGCAAGTGACCGGGCCAACGCGTTGAGCCAAATGGAGCAGAAGGGCCCCACGCAGCACTTGTCGAGTGTGGAGGGCTGAACTTCGGTGCAAGAGTGGCTCAGGGTGGGGGCTTCTCAAACCCCGGTGTACAGCTTCGAGGGTCACTCGTGGGCTGCACGGTCAGCGTCTCGTGGTCAATTCAAGATGGCGTGCCCCACGCTTCCGGTTGCCTCCACGGGTCTCAGCTCTGCAGGGACAGTGGATCGGGCTGTTGGAAGGCAGGCAAGCTTGATCTCGTCGATCTCTGTCGCTCGAGTTCCGGCGGGAACTGCAACAAAGTAGACGTCGAGGGCTGGATGGTGCCTGTTTGCACAGGGTGGTCACTCCTTGACCACAAGGGAGATTCTTCGGGCTTCCACGTTGAGTAGGAGGTCCAAGGGTCCAGAGTTTCGTTTCTTATGTTTCGTCAGGAAATCTAAAGTGCATTGGCACTGCTCCCACTCTTATTCGAATCTGGGGGGCGTGATTACCTGCTAGGTCCCCCCTTATGGGTGGGACCCAGGAAGTGGGTGGATACACCCCCTTCCTTTGATCCAGGCCGCCCTGGCACGAGGGCTGGAGTGCCCCAGAACCGGTTTGGCCGGATTATGCAAGGGGCAGCCTTGTGCGCCCCAAGCAGTGTCTGGTTTCTTTCAAACCTCCCTGCTACAATCCACTATCTCCTGTCTGGAGGGTGGTGACACCCTCCTGCGACAGGAAACCCTTTGTCCAGGCCCCATTTGGCTGAGTTTCGGTCAGCTGCAGCGGTCCAGACTCTTGTCTGTGGCAGAGGCATCCATTTTGTGGATCTAAGGTCCTTTTAGAAATTAACCGCATTTAAGTAAAGTAACATGTCTTACCCCTCTAGAGGGGTGGAATGCTATCCCCGTCGCCAGAACTGGCGAGGGGATAGTATTCCAAATCGTATGACACCTTACACGACATGTTTTGATAAAGCCAAACCAAAGTTGCTATATAACCGCGAGGATTATAAGGCATCCATTTTGTGGATCTAAAGTCCTTTTAGAAATTAACCGCATTTAAGTAAAGTAACATGTCTTACCCCTCTAGAGGGGTGGAATGCTATCCCCGTCGCCAGAACTGGCGAGGGGATAGTATTCCAAATCGTATGACACCTTACACGACATGTTTTGATAAAGCCAAACCAAAGTTGCTATATAACCGCGAGGATTATAAGGCAAAGTTAAAGGCTGGTTTGGATTTGTAGTATTGAAGTGAGGCTCTACTAATTTAGGGCTTAGCTTCCTCCAATTATCTTCCACCATGTGTGCCTTTCTTTCTTTAACTGAGTTGCACTGTGCTCTCAGGGTCAACCTCTGGCTACCTAAAGCTGGAGGCTGGGTCCCTCTGTTTGGCTTGCTGGAGGGACAGTTCAGGTTTGGGCCCTTTGGGTCCCAGGTTTGGCTGTGTCCAACAGAATCCATCTGTGGGAGGTCCCTAACTGTTTTTAAGGGGGCTCCCTCAGGAGTTTTTAAAGTCTTCACCTCACTAGGGCTACTAGTTTTGGTGCCCCTAATCTGTTGAGGGGGGTGCTTTATTTGACAGGGGGCCCTCTGGGTCTCACTGTCCTTCTTGTCCTCTGCAGCCCTGGGCTGGCTAAGGCAAGGTAGAGAGGGGCAGGTTACCTGCTCCAGACTGGGTCCCACCTGAGAAGGGTCCACTGACATCAGAGGTTCTGTCAGGCTAGGCCCAACCACCTCTGGGGCAGTTCCTTCATCAGGGGTAAGATCAGTTCCCTGAGGAGGCTGATCCGGTCCTAAAGTCTGGTGAGGGGGAGATTTCTCTTCCTCCTCCATGCTCTCAGTTTGTGTGGAGTTATCCATCATTTCAGGCTTCACAACACACATATCAGTTTGAGTTTGGGCTGTGGCCATCACAGCCCCACCAACCTTTTCAGGAGGAGACTCAGTTTGGGTTTCTGCTGTTATCATAACAGCTTTGCTATTCTGTTCAGGAAGAGCTTTTGCTAAAGATGGGGCAGAGAGTTTCTCAGCCCTACCAACCTTTTCAGGAAGGACATCTTGGATTGGGGCAGTAGCCATTACAGCCCCACTAACCTTTCCATTGGAATTTACCATTCTAGAATGGATTTCCTGTTCAACCTCAGCCCAGGCTGAGATTTCCAAATCATTACCAAGTAGGCAGTCTACAGGCAAGTTTGATGTGATCAGAGTGATCAGCCAGTTGTGTCAATTTAAGAGCCAGCCAGGGGTGGCAAAAGATATGCTGCAGCCCCTGGTAGGCCTTGGTGGCCCCTATGCCCTGGGCACCTATAGTGCATTATACACAGGCTGACAAGGAGTCCATTTCCAATTGTGGTATGTACCTAGGGTGCATGGAATCCATTTTACAGAGAGAGCAGATGGCCTGGGGCCCTGATTAGCAGGGAACCAGGTCAACTAAGTCAAAAAACCAGCTAAACACAGGCAAAAAATCTGGGGTAACCATAGTCAGTTAGCCACCTTCCTACAGTAGACCACGTATTTCTCTAGCTAATCTGACACTCCAGTGGTTCAACGGGGGTATTGCCCTCCCGGATATAAAGCGTTACTACTGGGTGTCCCATCTGAGTGCCATAAACCACAGCATCTATGGCCCGATCCCCACCATGCCTGCGCGATGGACAGATGGCTACTACCTGGTGGCGACTACTATAGGGCTTTATATTCTAGGTCCGTCATTCGGGAGCTGTCCGGCCCCACAAAGATAGCGGTACGCTTGTGGCGAGACGCGACCAATGCGACGGGGTGGACTGATCGCCTGACTCAGGCGACCCCGCTTTTTTCTTCAGACAAGCTTGGTAAACTCTGGAATACCAAAGGGTTCGATAAATGGGACCTCATAGGTATTAACAAAGTGGGAGACCTTTGGGTTAAGGGGCAGGTAAAGTCGTTCGAGTCGCAGCAGGAGGAATTCGAATTGCACAGCTCCGAATATTTTCGCTATGTGCAGGTTCGACATGCCTTGCGCTCGGTCTTCCGGGTCAGGGAGGAGGTTCCGGAGTCATCTCCGCTCGAGGACAGGTTGTTGGATGGTTATGTGCCTGATAGTACCATCTCCCTAGTTTATAAAAAACTGATTAACGACAGAACAGACTTCCTCACACGTCTCCGAGAGCAGTGGACCCTTGACGGCCTTGAACTGGATGACGAGGACTGACAGTCGGCGATCTCCTCGCCAAAGGAGGTCGCGATCCCAGCTCGGCTCCGGGTGGTCCAACTTAAGATTCTGCATAGGGTTTACATCACAGGCCCACGCCTGGTTCATATGGGTTTCTCTGAGGATGGTCTGTATAAGCGTGGTTGCGGGCAGGTGGGGACGTTCCTTCACATCATTTGGGAATGTTGTGAGGTCTCCGCCTACTGGAGTAAGGTACACGATGTTATGGATGAGGTCACGGGGATTGCCCTTCGACCGGAGGCCAGGCGCTGTTTACTGAATATATGGGAACCAACTGACCACAATGTAACTCTGACGCTGTGGGTAACCCTGGGAGCCATGATTGCTAAGAGGGACATTGCACAGTTGTGGGGATCCCCGAGGGCGCCCACGGTAACGGTATGGAAGGAAAACATGGACTGGTGCATGTTTCGGGGAAAGACGGTATACCTCGCTCGGGGTAAACCCCGAAAATGGAGTAGAGTGTGGGGACCCTGGAATGCGTACCGTGGAAATATATGTACATCACCTTCATTAGATGCCCCGGATGTTCCGCTTTCTCCCTGAACCCATGTTCCACCATCCCATCTATACATGTGATCTGTATTGGATTTCCCTTCCCCCTCCCCCTCCCCTCTTTTTCCCACTTGCATTGCTCGTTGACTACAATGTGTTGTTTTTCCTTCCCCGTATTGAATTCAGTACTCTACGTGACGTTTCCCCTTGCCTTGCTGTTTTGTATAAAAAAATTCAATAAAAGTATTTACAAAAAAAGAAAAATTAAAAATGTAAAATCAAACTCTGCAATATTGTGTTGGCCCGATAATATACGCAAATGAAGGCAATCACTAACGTCGTGTTTTGCATATATTGTTTTCAACAGGCACTGTCCTGTGGAAAATATTGACAACGCCATTACATGTACATACTATATCCTTGTTTCCCTGACCACTACATGTGGTTAGTACTACACCTGCCCTTATTCTGTTTGAGTGTCACACATAATAAATATGTTTGTGTGATAAGAACTAAACCTTCAGTCTTGCCTAATTGCTTTTCAATCCCCCAATGTTTTCTCGTTTACTACAACAGTACCCGGCTGGGCTACCTGTAAGTCCGTTTTTATTCTTCACCATGCATGGGTGAATACAAGCTATTATTCAGGTACTTTTGGTCCCCTGTCCATATACCTAATTGTCAATAACTGTCATACACCAAACTCACTTCCACCTTGTCCATTTAATTGTAGATGTCCCATATTGCCCTGTCCTGATGAGACCCGTATCCCTGAGGGTCGAAACGCCGTCAACGCCACAAGGAATTGGACCACTAAAGTGGTGCCTACGATCGTGTAGAGTCACTATAACAATTATTTATGCTTTGTTTGGTCATTTTCCTTCTCTTCTTCAGTTATCCAATAAGAAACCACTGTGCCCTTATTTAGTTTATGTTGTCTGTAGTGTTATTTTGGTTTCAAACGTACACTTAGGACACTGTGCACCTTGTTTGTGTCTTTGTGTTCACATGACTATGTGACAAATCAAATATGCTTGAATGCTACTAATGTTTTGAAGTAAAACATTCCTGAGATGTATATAATTGGTTGTGTATTTCTTTTCGCCATCCCTGTCAACCCTCTGTGTTAGTGTTAATTGCTATTAATCTACATACCAAGTGTATATTATAAAGTATTATACCACAGGAACCGTTGTTCTTTGATATAACAATGTATCCCAAGAGCACATTACTGCTTTGGTAAATCGTGTCACCTGTCACACTGGCCTTTCACGTGATTGGGTGTCTAATTCCATCCTCTCCATTCTAAAGTGTGAGTCCATGTTTCAGGCTCTGTAATAGTGACAACAGGTGCCATTTAGTGGCTAACAAAGTAGGCCACTGATAGAAACAGGGGTTTGATTGTAAGGGATGATGTCAGATACACATTCGCAATGGTTCTCATGTGTGTAAATGCTCTCGACTGGTCATGCTTTAATTGTAGAGTTGTGCAGTGCCTAGGATTGTAATGTACATCTCATTCTGGCCTAATGCCACAGTTGGAGTGTGAGAGTCTGTAGAAATGTACACACCTATTACGCTATTGATTTTGTTTTATTTATGTATGGTGTCTTAGGCATGTTTTTTCTGTTTTTAGGTACATACAGTTTGGTGGATAACCGCCATTATGTGGTGCCATTCAGATTGAGATTGGCACACCTATTTCTAATTGTGCAAACCATCACCGATATTGGACAATTGCTTTGATTGGCTTCACTGTTTAGATTGTTACTCTAGTTTCATACAGGTAGGCCCCATTCTCGTGGTCTAGATTTTGTAGGAAAACATGCACCTTTCGCAATGATTTGCGTTGTCACAAGCCTTGTGTCTTTTTACTTACAGGCGCCGAATATTGGCACACTTATTGAAAAGTGCCCTTTGATATTGGGTACACTAAATTTGATCTGAATAGACGATTTACATCTCTATTGGTACGTTACTCATCTATATGATTTATTTATTATATGCACATAGGTCCTTCTTGCCTTCTTCATCTTTTCTCTTTATATTAGGCCAGATAAGGGACTCTTGCTAGTCTGGGTTTTGGACAGAATTTTTAGAAATTTCAATAGCAGGAGCATGAACATCTATTATTCTTTGATGGCTTGCTCATTTGATATTTTTATTTTTATGGTTATATGATACTGCTTTGGAGATTGCAGGTTTCTTGGAATTTGGTGAAGGGAATCTATTGACACTTGTGCGTGCCCTGTGTCACTTTCTCTGCCATTGACTCACTGGGGCATTTTATAAGGTCTCTTTTACATAGCTCATGATTTTAATCAAGTTTTTCACTTTTCTGTTACACTTACATAGTTTTTTCCTCCATACATTTGTTGATTAGGTTTATTCTACAATGTTTCGTTTTTTTCTAAATGTGTGTCATTTATTCTGATATGTTTGCGATGGCCTTATATAGTATGGCCTTTCATCTGTGGAAATGGGATGTCTTGGGTATATCTTTTTATCCGTTAATCACTATTTAGGTGTTATCGAACCTAGTTGCATATATTTGTTTATATGTGTGTATTGTTAGTTCTGAATGGTCTGGTTACAGTATATGTGTATCTCATTTTATATTACAGCCCTGAAGAAGTCCAATGTTTTAATGGACGAAACGCTTTGGCTGATGGTTTTTGGAAATTCACAATAAATAAAAGGAAGAGAAAAATATATGGATTGTATAGAGACTGTCAATTACAAACAAAAGTTGTATCTGATTATGAAATGTTGACGCTCTCTTTAACTCACGTTTGCCCTCTTTTTGTGGTGCAGCTCTCATTGTGTTTGGTTGTATTGTATTCCCTTGGTAAGGGAGGCACCCTTGGGGAGGGGGTGCATACGGGGAATTGCACACAGGGATACATAATATTATCCACTACAAACAAATATAGGTGACTAGTAGTGTGGGTGCTGTATTTGCTGTTTGGTCTACTATCCACAGTCAAGCATTTAAATGTTAGTTGCAGTCTGTTCGCCAACTCTTCAATGAGTATTTATTTGAAATTAAGTGTGTCTACATGGCCAAAGAGGATGTATGACAAAGAGTATGTGTCTACCTTTTCCACGCAACTCAGCAACTTGCTAGTGCATTTCAGATTTGGGCACGAGTTCTAAATGCTGTTGTCTCAGGTATATGATGATTCTGAAATGGGATATGAGACGCCTAACATTGTACCTAAGATGGCATACAGTTTGTATTTGTCAAAGGCTGTGATACTCATTTCAACGGTCTCTTACTGCTGGCTAGACTACAGAATCATGCCTATAGCTGTTTTATAATCTTTTTCTCAAATGGTGCACATGAAACTGTCACTGAATGTATTTGCTGCTTTGACACTCTTCTAAAAACAATGTTGGGTTTTTAAAACAATATTTTACTATTATTTCCTATTTGCTGCTAACTTTTGCCATTTTGCACATCTACCTTGCTTAGTTCTGAGGCTTCCCCGGTCCGCCACAGCTTTGCCGATTGTTGCGGAGGGAAGACCTCATTCAACTTCACTTCGGGGCGCCTTCTTCCGCCCAGGTCAGCGTTCTAGTGGCCAGGCGTGCCTATTTAGATTCGTGCTGGTCGGGGCGCGTGGCGGTCTCTTACTGCTGTAGTTTTTATGCTGTCCCTAGAAAGTTATTTATTATTCCCATTCTCAAAAAACAGGTTTTAGGAGGGCGAGACCAGCTCTTATCTTTTTACAACTCCACTCTAAAGACACTGTTTTGCATACGCTTAACTTTTTACGGTTCGCTGTTAGACTCAGGTCAAGCTGCGATTAACTTCTGTACTGTAATTCATGAATTTTTATCTTGTGTTTTGATTAATTTGTACATATTATATTTGTCAATCTGGAACTTGCAAAATGTTTTATCATTTTATGTATGACTTTTATGGTTTTCTTTTATAAAACCGAATAAAGTTTGCTGATAATAATCACTAGGGGATTCATTTACAGGGTAGCATGGTATCCCTCACAATAACTCCAGGAGTCACAGTCCACACAATGTACAAGCGTTGTTCCCCCTACTTCCAACTTTACATGTATCCCCAATCACCTGCCCAAACCTCTCCCTGCCGATGCCAATGTGGTCCTCCGTCAACCCACAGACCACATTTTTGGCCTCTTTGAAAGTGCCCATACAATAAAAATGCTGCAGTTGTAAATACATATCAACTACCATTTGTTGTGTTTGAAACATTTTATTGAATAATAAAACCTAATAAACATAATCTGATTATTAAAGCAAAACAGAACATCAGTTGCCATACTCATAAGAGAAATAAATTGTACATAAAAATCAACATACTGTAACACTGCAAAGTTATGTAGAGCACAATTCCTAATTTCGGGCAATCTTTAAAGTTAAACGATAGAAACGTTCATAAAGAACAGGAAAGGAAAGAAAGAAGGTGGGATACAGTAATTTCATTAATGTAATGCTTCCTACGTATAGAAAAACAAAATTAATAATTTTCCTTAAGCAATAATGTCTGCACACTAAAATACTAAGAGAAATATATTGAACAATGAACATTTCATGTGAAATTTGAATTCAATTTGAATAGTGTAACCTCCTCAGCATTATTTGACTCATGATTACAACCTGAATGCTTTCTGGAAAGGAACCGCCTCATGGGGTTCAAAATCACATCTTTTCCAACAATAGGATTACAATGATAAACTTGAATTTCAATTCAATTAATTGATTTAGGCCGTTTTGGAGATCAGCAATTTTAAATATATACAAAATGCATGCATTTTTGTAAAATTGTCACCTAAACTTGAATTCAATCCACCTTTTGATTAAACACTTCCCATTCCAGAAAGCATTACAGGACCACTTGTTATCTTCCCAATTAGTGATAATGTTTCAGATGGCAACAACAATAAATATGTTTAGAATTTGACCTCCGAAAGGAAAAACATGCCATTTCTGAATCGTGGTGCACAATAAAATGTAGGAACAGAAGGGCATTTTTAGGTATAGCATTCATTAAGATTTGACCAGGCTTGAAACTAGAGTTCCTGAACTTTTGGACATTTAAATGTCATATTTTAAGAGAGTTCAAACAGACCCAGCATGAGCTCCGTGAAAAATAGAAGATGAGTGAATTGTACTTAGAGAAAATGTGCTGATTAGTAATCTATTGATGTAAAATACAGTGGTCAGGCAATGCTTGTGGATCTAATCTATTCAGATTTTAACTCCATAGTTTGTTCAATAAATTGACCTGGCATAATACTTGAAGGTCCATCTCTCAGATCAGTTCTATTACAGTTTTATTTGCAATAACACTAAAAGAGATCAATGAAAAATAGATTTTAAAAGCCATGGGTAGAATTGATCCTTGGTCTAAATCTAGATTATTGTCTGCAATAGAAACCAGTACAAACAGATCAATTCTAAAAGGATTGAATATGTTTATTATTGTGGTTTAGAGTAACCCCAGAAGACACACATTGGTCCTAAAACTCAGAAAATGTATCTAAAGATTATGATTACATCCAATGTATGTCCAGAGACCGCTTTAGATGCTTTCCTGTTTAAGTGACAACATTTGCAAATATACTAAACATTAAAGCTGGATGTCAGAAATTCTGTCTTTAAGTATTGTGTAAGAGTTATGTGTGATGATTTTTATTTGATCTGAAGCAACAGTATCACAAAATAGGTATGTGCACAGGTTATCATCCAACTAACATTATTAGCAAACTTAATTTGGAGGGAATTGAGAAAAATTGCCTCATGTACCAAGGGTTTTATTGTTCAAAAATCCACTGGTTCGGTAATTCACAGAGTTTGCAAATGCTAAACCCCTTTTTGAAATGTACTAAGCCCATTTAACAATTCAGAATTTGGAAGGGGAATGTTAATAGTGTCCCTTCTGAATATGTAATACATCCTTAAGGTATGTATTAAGCTTTGAAACCATATGTGCGCTGAAAAACAGTAACAGGATGTAGTAACCCAAGAGGACATTTGTGAATCTGAAAGTAAAATGGGGTGCATTAAAAATGCCTTTATTTAAAAGCAATCGCAGACACAGTAGTGTGCTGACTCCACAAGCAACCACTTTTACCAAATGGATTATTAATACATGAACCTCAGTATTTCCTATATTGCTGAAATTTTGTCTCTAATATTTTTGTCATCTGGTGTAAATATTTGTTTCTGTTATTTTATTTCCCTTTTCAATATTGTCATGAAATGTACCTATTCTTTTTGTCAAACATATTGAAATATCATTATCACAATTTTTGGGGCACTCAAAAAAATTTTTCACTCTCTAACTTAAAGCTTCCTAAGAACAATACTGACGCCAGTTCCTGGTTTCTCCTAGATCATTTAGCTTTCTCACTAAACCAAGCACAATATTGATTTGAGAGAGGTAGTTATTGTAGTCATACGCACTGGGGTTCGTTTTAAAAAGACAAATATTGACCTTCCTTTATCTTTAGAAATAATACTTGCAAACATTTATATTAAATAATTTCAGATAATTTACTGATAAAGATATCAGATAAAGATCCCCTAATTTCTTATACCTTGTGGTATCAAAAATCTGCTAGAATTAACAGACTTCTCTTCTAGATAAATCCAGGTTGGAGAAGGTATTAACTGCGATTATCAACTTTCCGTTATTTTAACCCCTTCCACGCTCATGACGAGCTGGGCTCGTCATGAAGTAGCCTCCTCGCACGCTCATGACGAGCCCAGCTCGTCATGAATAATGGGAATCATCAAATCTCAGCACAGGAGGGGAATATGCTGAGCATCCATGGGGTTAATACATTTTCTCAGTGCACAGAGTATTTTTCCTACATTGATCACAACATTTCAAGCAATGGTCTGTGCTTAAACGTACAATGAAGGGGTAAAAATGTATTCTACCACAATCAAGAAACCCTTAGGTCTATGAGGATTACTGTTGCAAATTAAGACCTAGCTAAGATGAAATATCCCTTTAAAAGGAGGATTTCCCTCACCCACCATAGTTGCCATGCTTCCTCATTCGGAATCTCCTCGCACAGTTATGCCTAGTCACGGTACGGGGTACAACCCCCTCACTGAGAGGGAGGAGTTCAGGCATGTTTTGTTATAGAGAAAGGTATACTAAATACCACAATAATGAGCTCAGGGTAGTGAGGGCAGCAGAATGAAAGTTAAAACTTGGTAAAGGGTATATGGTTTCCATTAATTGTACTCCCTTGGGCCACGATTAAAAACAGGGCACTGTGGTAGAAAAATATATGCACTGTTAGTGTTAATAGGAGGTCAACATGTTTCAGCCTATTAACCCTTCAAAGAAGTGTTTGCGGCTTTCTTCAGGACCTAATCAAAAGTGCTGCTGCTCATTGTACTCAATCAATAACAAGCATTGGCATAGCCAATAGGTCTCGCCTTTGGGACCTTATAAGTGTTTAGCAATGCAGATCCAGTAACAATGTGAAATAATTTCTATTAAAAAAAAAGAAGACTATAAACTAACTAAGCTAGACGTGCCTTTATAAATGGGTATTCAAATGTTTCTGGAGGTTTAGTATATATAAACAACTCCTTTTTTCTATGGTGTGTCATATAAAATCGATGCTCTAAATTGTGGTAAGAGTACGCAATGTCAAAAATTCAATCCTGCTTTTATATCAATTTACTTTTGAAAGCTTGAAGTGAAAGACAATTCTAAGTAGCATTTGCTTACGAGTAGGTATTAATGACTATTTCCGGATGACAACGTAATTAGCATGTTTTGTATAAGATGTGTTAAACGTATGGGTAGGGAAAATGGCTATTTTGGCCAAAGGCTCCCGATATGCATGCTAGTTTTAATTTGTAAACAGAATCACAATTTTTTATGTGGTACACTGTAATGTTAGATGAATCTCTTTTACCCTTCTTATAAGCAAGGGATGACAATGAACCGTTTTTTCGTCCCTGGTTTTAAATGGATTCAGGTTAGAACAGACAAGGCGTTGGTTGACTTTACCTCAGAAAATGGTTGTTTCCCGCATGCTGCTTTCATGCGACTTAAATCCCTTCAGTCGAAGAGGCGGCTCATGCCTGCAGATATGGCCAGATCAGTACTTGGCTGTTTCGGTTCTCCAGTGGGGCTAGAATAGAAGCTGTTAAGGGCAGGGGCTTAGCTACTTCTTGGTGCAGCAGGTGCAGTGGCACCAGGTCCCAGATGCCTTAAAGGCCCACTGAACCCTGATAACTGCTGTTTGTCACAGTTCAAACAGAGGCCTGAGGGATCCACAGAACAATGATTATTGCTGTTTTCCACAGTCCAAACAGAGGGCAGGGGTCACATTTCCTTTCTTGCCTTGGGGCCCAAGGCACACTGGCTAGGCCACTGGTTAAGGATGCATTGGGGAAGAGGTGGGGAGACAGGTGGATATTTAAACAGCTCGACGATGACTTCATGCCTTTGTATTAAAGTATTCATTACAATTAAAGACTTAAGCAGGAATAGATCTCATAATATAGGAAGGCCTATGAACAAATGCAGCTCGATTAGCGGCTGCCTTTAACTTCTGACTTATCACCTCTCCTAATTTACAGTTTTATATTAGATGCAGACATAAATCGTGACCTATGAATATGTTTATCTATCTATAGGTTCAAATGACCCATCTTTTCCATATGCAAGTATCAGACAGGTCGGAAACGCCTAATGGCTTTAAACTTGATAAAGCCACATTGATCACTGGGCTTGAAATACAAATGGCAGCATTAGGCACGCAGAGGTGTATTCTACGTAATCTCATTATGTTCAGGGTACGGGAGAGAATTTAGGGCATAAAGCACTTTGACAAAAACATTTCTGCCACCATAGAAATTCAATCTTCCTTGTCCTACCCTAGTATACAAGTAGTACCACATTCTTTGTATACCTGAATTACAACACAAAATAGTACCGTATTTAAAGGCCCAGTTCAGAATTACATGGAAGGTGCACTGTCCCAGACTACACAACGGTGCAGTTTTCAGTGGGTGCTATCATCCCACACAGGGGCGAGAACACCAGATTATGCTGGAAAAAACATGTGGTGACCCAACGTAGGCGCAGTTGTAAACCACCAGTCTGCTTACATAGTAAAGCGTCTGGCAGCTATTAAGTGAGGTGGCACGTTTCCCCTGCAGGTGGGAGGGGTCTGTCACCATCCTGTCAGGTGGGGGGTATACAATCAGTGCGCCTCCTGACTGCTTGTTTGCCTTTTCGCCTGTGTCAATAATACAGTGCAGTCCTTGGAGGAGTAGTCAATTTGTATTCATTAAAGACACTTGTGTTTCTCGGATGTGTAATCCCCAGATGATGCCTGAACTGTTCCCCAGTGGGCTATTTGTATATCGTATTGAATTGTATGTTCTTATGAGGACTGTTAATAATAATAAAAAAGATTTAGTGAGTGTTTTTTGCCCTCTATGTCACTCTACTTCTAAGCACCTAATACAGCTTGTACAGTGCTTACTGTCATCTGCTCACTTACATTATGCTTATTATGCTTAATATAAATAGTGCACAATTTAGGCGTTTGTGTCTGCCTACAACGTGGACATGATACAAATAGCAGTACCTACAAGGTGGATGGTACAATTCAAAAAGAGTCTAAGATACTCCAGCACAGATGACTTTGCATCAACATTACGAGGCATCAGTCTTGATGGCAAGCCAACTTAAAACTTATCAGTATTGTATACATTATTATCAGAGACTATACTTGCCTCTTGGATACAACTTTACAACGGAATTTTATTAATTTGTGTACAGTTGTGTGTATACAATAAAACAACCTCCCCACCATAATTGATCTGTCTATTCATCTATGTGGGATCTGGAGTAGCATGCTACTCGCCGAAAAGCACTTCAACACTTCATCAGGGGTAGCAAGCGCTATATAAATGCAAAACCTTCCCTCTTCTATCCCCCCACAATCTTTTTTAACCCAACTAACAGACCAACATGTCCAGCTCTCATATACATTTTATTTTTCCCTATACTAATTCACCACTAAACATTTTTGGATCCTAGAGTAGTGTGCTACTCGTCGAAAAAGCGCTTCAAAGTTCGTATGGGGTAGTAAGTGTTATGTAAACAAAATACATTACAATTACAGTTTACATCGGGCTGCACTAACACGAGGATAGAAGTAGAGTGCGGATTAGAGTTTATCTGCCCAGAACAAAGCATACTACAGAAAGTGTGTGAACAGTCTATATGTTGTGCGCCTGGCAGAGAAAAACACAGCAGAGGTGGGAAGAAGGTAGGTAATCTGATGGTCAGACCTATGTGGAAAGAGGCTATCACTTTGGGCAGAAAAGAGGGCTTACACTTTGTTTGGATGGACAGCAAGAAAGGGAGGTCTGGAAGATAAGCCTGAAGCTCACTCATCCTGCAAGCAGGATGCAGGAGGCCATGAGGTCCAGCAACCTCAAGGTCATTCTCACAGAAAACCGGGATGGATGCTGAAACTTCGGTATCATAGTCTGAATATCCTGGACTCGCTGCTCCGGAGGATAGACCCAAAACTGCGCTGTGACAGAACCCCTCTGATTTAAAGGACTTATGGGAGGGAATCAGGTGCGACTTCCGCACGTTAACTGTGAACCACAGCAAATGCAGGAAGTCCGCTGTAGTCTGGAGGTGGGAGACGACAGCCTGGGCGAGCCTGCCTTCAACAGCCAGTCATCGAGATAGGGGAATACTGGAACCCTTGATCTGCGCACATGAGCTTCGACCACCGCCATCACTTTCGTGAACACCCTAGGGGTGGCTGGTAAGGCCAAAGGGGAGCGTGGTAAACTGAAAAAGCTTGTGGCCTACCATGAACCGTAGGTAGCGCCAGTGGGCAGGCAAGACGGGGATGTGAAAGTAAGCGTCCTGCAAGTCCAACGCTACCATCAAATCTCCAGGGTCGAGGGCAGACAAGACCTGAGCCAAGGTTAACAACTTGAACTTCTCCTTCCGGAGAAACCGGTTGATGTCCCTGAGGTCTAAGATAGGACGCAGGCCTTTGTCCTTCTTGGGTACCAAGAAGTAGTGGGAATAGCAATCACGACCTTCTGGAATGGGATGGGAAGGCCATACGGGAGACAGAGATTAGGGAACCCTCGTCAGCGGCAGATACCCAACTCCACATCAAGCTGTTGGAGTTGCGAGCATTTCACTTGCGGTGAAGGTCTTCCAGCCCACCATCACAGGAGGGCTGGAGCAGCTTCTCACAGACAAGACAGTCAATGGCGATGGTCTCATCAGGAGTCACACTTGAACTTGTTTGACAGCGAGCCCAGGATTCATTGGCTGCAGTTGTTTGGTACGACGAACAGGCGCTGGAACTGCTTGGTGGAATTTGACTTTCGTGAGCAGTACCCCTGCGTGTCGGTAGGCGTCGTCTGCGGCTCCGCGTCCGTCATTGTGATCACCAAAATGACGTCACTGGAGTACTTAGACGCCACCCTCGCTGACGTCAGTTCTGTACATAGCTTTCCGCGCCAGGAACACAGAGCCATGCAAGTAACAGACACTGGTACCATGAAACTAGGGCCCTGACAGGGAAATTCCTGAACCCTAGATATCGGTTCGCAGAAACGGGGAGGATGGGTGGGGCGGTAAGGAATCTAACACTAACTAATGTTTCTTATAGATATATCGTTACCGATGGTAAGTAAATTGTGCATCTGAAAGAAACACGTTAGTGTTAGATTCCTTACCTTAGAATAGATACCCCAGCTATACCAACCCCGGTGGTGGGTCTGCGAACCAAAATCACACCAGGAAGTCCTGGAGAACAGAACGGTCAAAGAAGAAGTCTCTCCGGCCTTGGCTCTCCAGGCAGTAATGCTTGGCAAACGTGTGCAGCGAGGCCCACGTAGCTGCCTGACAAATGTCCAGCAAAGGACTCCCCGTCTCAAACCAGTAGTAGCCGCTGTAGCCTGAGTGGAATGGGTGCGCAGCCCCACAAGAGGTTCCTTTTTAGCCAAGGAATAACAGATCTTGATGCACAAAACGACCCACGAGAGATTGTCCGCTTGTGCACTGTCTGTCCCTTCTTAGCTCCCACATAGCCAACAAAGAGTTGGTCGTCCACCTGGAACTGTTGTGTGCGGTTCAGGTCAAAGGAGAGCGCACATTTTAGGTCCAGACGGTGGAGCCTCTCTTCCTCTTTCGAGGGATGTGGAGGCGGAAAGATGGTGGGCATGGTAATGGTCTGTCCGATGTGAAAGGCAGTAACCACCTTGGGTAGAAAAGAAGGACGAGTCCTCAGAACAACTTTGTCCGGATGGACAGAGAGGAAAGCAGGCTAAGAGCCTGGAGCTCACTCACTCTTCTGGCCGAGGTGATGGTAACCAGGAAAGCAGTCTTTAGGGTCAGAAGACGGAGAGGGCAATTATGAAGTGGCTCAAAGGGAGCGCACATCAAAAAGGTAAGAACCAGATTCAAGTCCCACTGAGGCATCACGAAAGGAACAGGAGGAAACATGTGCGTGATGCCTTTCAAGAATCAATCAATCAATCAATCAATCATACCATTTGTATAGCGCACTACTCACCCGAGAGGGTCTCAAGGCGCTTGGGGGGAGGGGTATGCTACTGCTCGAACAGCCAGGTCTTGAGTTGTTTCCTGAAGGCGAGATGGTCCTGGGTCAGCCAAAGGTGGATGGGGAGGGAGTTCCAAGTCTTGGCAGCCAGGTAAGAGAAGGATCTTCCTCCGGCGGTGGCTCTTTGGATGCGTGGTACGGCTGCGAGGGCGAGGCTGGTGGACCGTAGCTGGCGGGTGGGCGTGTAGAAGCTCAGGCGGTCGTTGAGGTACTTGGGTCCCAGGTCGTGGAGAGACTTGTGTGCGTGGGTGAGGAGCCGGAACGTGATCCTCTTGTCGACGGGGAGCCAGTGCAGGTTCCTCAGGTGGCTGGAGATGTGGCTGCGTCGGGGGACATCCAGGATGAGTCGGGCGGAGGCGTTCTGGATGCGCTGGAGTCTTTTCTGTAGCTTGGCTGTGGTTCCGGCGTAGAGGGCGTTTCCGTAGTCCAGTCGGCTGGTGACGAGTGCCTGGGTGATAGTCTTCCTGGTCTCGGTCGGGATCCAGCGGAAGATCTTGTGAAACATACGCAGGGTATTGAAGCACGATGAGGAGAGGGCGTTGACTTGTCTGGTCATCGAGAGGGAGGGGTCCAGGATGAAGCCCAGGTTGCGTGTGTGGTCGGTTGGCTTGGCAGGTCTCGGGCTCAAAATTCCACAGACTCGACAATTCTCGCTCTGGTGCTTACTCAACTCACGGGGTCACACTCTGAAACTCTGGGCAATAGCTTGCTTAATCTCCACTACGGCCCCTCGCGGCGGGATGCCTGGCTTTCACCTTGTGGACACCCTGCCGGGGTTTCTCACAGGGGAATACCAGGACGGGTTCCCTAAGCAAGCGCCGGGACGCTTACGGGCAGCTGTGCGCTTTACAAGTCCAGCACATTTACATTTACATTTACATTTACATTTACATTTACATTGGGTGCGGTGCCCAGGGCTGGGGGCCACCAGGAGTCGTCCCAGGCGGAGGGTGAAGATCCCAGGATGAGGACTTCCGTCTTGTCCGAGTTCAGTTTCAGGATCTATTTACAACAAGGAACTTGAAAATAGAAGGCTGACCAGAAAGCCACAAGAAGGCTGAAATGGCCGAAAGATAGCCCTTGATAGTGCCCAGGACAGAACCCTGCTGGGCGACAGAAAGAAGAAAGAGGAAAACCTCTGAAAGAGGGGCAGAGAGAGGATCCACAGCCTTTGCTGTGCATCATGCCACAAATTTGTTCCACCTGCAGGCATATACCGTTTTTGTGGGGGGACGCCTGTCTGGCAGAATAGCATCACAGACTTCAGGAGGCAAGTCAAATGGCCTCAACTGTCGCTGCTCAATCTCCACGCATGGAGGTGGAGGCTGGACAGGTTCGGGTGGAGGACTGTTCCCTGCTGCTATGACAGAAGGTCCTCCTGAAGAGGCAGTCGAATCGGGGGATCGATTCACATTCTGAGTAGCTCGAGATACCAGTATCTTCATGCCCAATCCGGAGCCACAAGGATGACTTGGGCCCGGTCGTGCCTGATCTTCTTCAGCACTCTGGGCAGAAGTGGGATAGGCAGAAAGGCGTACAACAGACCGCAACTCCATTCGCAACGAAAAGCATCGCCGAGCTAGTGCCGCCTTGGAAATTCCAACGCGTAGAACTGAAGACATTGCTCGTCCTCTTCGGTGGCGAATAGATCTAACCAAGGCTCTCCCCACTGCTGAAAGAGACCTTACGCCACGTCCGAGTACAGACGCCATTCGTGATCGATCATGCACCGGCGGCTGAGTTCGTCCGCCCTGGTGTTCGGCGAACCTGCAAGGTGTTGAACCACCAGGGTGATGCCCTGAAATTCCAGCCATGTCCAGAGGCGCAGAGCCTCCTGACAGAGGGTCCACAACCCCACCCCCCTTGTTTGTTGCAGTACCACATTGCGGTGGTGTTGTCCGTGAACACCTGCACTACACTTCCCCGGACAGAGGGAAGGAATGCCTTCAGTGCAAGTCGGATCGCCCGCAGCTCCAGAAGGTTGATATGGAGCCGGAGACCAGAGGCCTCGGATCTCCGCCTGTCCCATGTGGCCACCCCATCCTAGGAGGGACGCACCCGTCACCACTGTGTGCTCCGGTTGGGGAAGGGAGAGGGATCTGCCACTGACCCAATCGCGGTCCATGAGCCACCACTGCAGCTGTCTCGCAGTGCCTTTCGAGATCAGGACGTGGTCAGTCAGGTTGCCCTGATGCTGTGCCCACTGGAACTTCAGGTCCCACTGGAGAGCCCGCATCCGCCACCTGGCGTGATGTACCAGCAGGATGCAGGAGGCCATCAGCCCGAGGAGCCGCAGGGTCATTCTGACCGAAACTCTGGATAAAGGCTGAAAGATTGGAAACAGATCCTGAATATCCCAAACCCGCTGCTCGGGAGGATACACCCAAAACTGCGCGAGTGTAGAACCGCTCCGATGAAGAGGATCTTCTGAGAGGGACTCAGGTGTGACTTCGGCACGTTGATGGAGAACCCCAGCGAGTGCAGGAGACCGGCCGTACTCTGGAGGTGGAAGACGACTGTCTGGGGCGAGCCCGCCTTCAACAACCAGTGGTCGAGATAGGGGAAGACTGGAACCCCTAATCTGCGCAGATGAGCTGCAACCACTGCCATCACTTTAGTGAACACCCGGGGGGCACTGGTAAGGCAGAAGGGGAGCACGGTAAACTGAAAGTGCTCGTGGCCTACCATGAACTGCATGTAACGCCGGTGGGCCAGCAGGACATGAATATGGAAATAGGCGTCCTGCAAGTCCAACGCTACCATCCAGTCTCCAGGGTCTACGGTAGCCAGAACATGAGCTAAAGTCAGCATCTTGAACTTCTCCTTCAGGAGGAAGCCGTTGACGCTCCTGAGGTCCAAGATAGAGCACAGGCCCCCTTTACCCTTCTTTGGAAACAGAAAGGAGTGGGAATAACAACCACGTCCTACTTCTGGACTAGGAACGCGCTCGATGGCCTCCTTGGCCAAGAGGGCCGTAACTTCCTCTCGCAGAAGTTGCAAGTGATCCCCCGACATGGTACTGTGGTGGCATGGCTGGAGGTGTCGCCTCAAAGGGGAGGGAGTAGCCCCTTCGGATGATTTGCAGCACCCACCTGTCCGAAGTGATGGAACGCCAGTGGAGTACGTGATGGCAAACCCTGCCTCTGACTGGAGTGGAATGAGCCTGAAAGCTCGGACTAGGAAGGCTTTGAGGCAGAAGCTGCGGGAGCTGATGTGGACTGACCGGCTCTCTGACCCCCTGCTCCACCACGGCAGGCAGCACGTCCGCGACCGCGTTGAGGCTGTACAAACGTGTAGGGGTGCCCCTTCCGTGGCCACGAAAGAGACGAAAAGCAGAAGTTTGCTGGCGCTGGCCCGACAGGCCCAAGGACTTGGCCATAGCCCTGAAGTCCTTAAAGCGCTCAAGCTCGCTATCTGCTTTGTCGCCAAAGAGGAGACGGTCATCAAAGGGCATGTCCATGAGTGTGTTCTGGAAATCTCCTGAAAAACTGGCGGACCTCAGCCAGGCGTGACGAGTAATCGCCACAGTCGTTGAATTTGCTCTGCCCAGCGAGTCCGTGGTGTCAAGTCCACATCGGATGGAATACCGTGCTGCATCTCGGCCGTCAGCGACAGCCTGGGCGAGCCGTGTCTGGGCCTCCGCCGGACACTGGGGCAGCACGTCCGCCACCGTATCCCAGAGAGTGGGTGTAACAGCCCAAAAGGCATGCAGTGTTAATGGACCGCAATCCTAGGCTGACCGAGAAGAACAGTTTCTTGCCAAACTGATCTAGCCTTTTGGATTCCTGATCCGGCGGAGCGGTCGGGAATGCGGTCTGGGACGTGGAGGCCTGGATAACCAGATTCTCGGGGGTGGAGTGGGTGGACAGAAAGCAGGGGTCGCCCGGAGCCGGGCGTTGGCGTCGGTCCACATACTGATCCACAGGGAGAACTGTGGAGGGCTTGGACCAAGTGCACATCAGAAAGTCAGTGAGGGCCTCATTAAACGGCAGCAGAGGCTTCGTAGAGCTGACTGGCGGTTGAAGCACCTCGGTGAGGAAGTTAGTCCTCACGCTGCTGCAGGGAGCTCAAGGGCTAGGGCCTTTGCCGCCCTGCGCAACACCACAGCATAAGTAGCCCCCTCCTCCGTAGTCACGGAGGGAGGAGAGAGAAAACCAGTGTCAGGCAAAGTGTCTAGACCACTGGCATCCCCAGCTCAGTCCTGACTTAACTGGCACTGTGTCAGAGGGTCCTCAGACCCCTCCCAGTCCTCCCCTTGATCCGTGTCCTGATTAACAGGCATGTCAAATGTAAAATGTCAAAGGTTCTTATATAGCGCCTTATCACCGATAGGTCTCAATGCGCTTGCTTTGGGAACCTGGCTGTTCCCTGTGAGATAACCCCTACTGGGCATCCCCAAGGTGAAAGCCAGGCATCCCGCCGCAGGGGGGGGGCGTACTGGAGATTAAGCAAGCTATTGCCCAGAGTTGCAGAGTGTGAACCCGTGATTCGAGTAGGCACCGAAGCGAGAATTGTCGAGTCCGTGGACATTTGGGCTCAAGACCCTGCCGCGTCGGGAATTGAACCCTGGTCCCAGGTCTGACCTCTGCTTCAGGGTCTGCGTCCTCTAACCAGTGAGCCACACTTGCATAAATGACAGAGCCGGGTCATAGGTGAAGGGCTCACCTATCGACGTCAGAGACGCGCTGCTCCGACGCCGAACCGGTACTGGGGCTAAAACCAGGGACGGTGTTGTCCGAGGATGGCGCCGGGGTCAGCACCAGCGGAGAAGTCATAAGGTCAACTGGCGTCGACCGGGATCCAGGCCTGGATCCCACGGGGTCCTGCACGCCGAGACCGAAGTTGCCGACGGCACCGGGGCCGAAGCCGCCAGCAAGTTAGGACTCCCAGTGGGGCCCGAAGCCGCGCCGGCAGTTGTCGACGGCGGGAAGAGAGTCCTCTTGGCAACGAGGAAGTCTCTAATATCGCCCGGAGTCGCATTGAGTCCAGGGAGCGGAGGGTGTGGGACAAGATGCGACTCCTGAGCCGCGTGAGTGGCGAGGGGAGTCCGAAGAGCAACACTGCTTCTTTTTGACATGCCTCGACTTACCCGAGTGCGAGGACTTGGATGCGGATCATCGGTGATGACTGCGGCTCTGCGACCAGTTCCTCGACTTCCTCCCCGACTGGGACCTTGAGCGGCACAGAGTCGACTGCCGGAGCTCGAGGAGCTTACGGGAACGCTCCCGCCTAGCCTTCGACGTCAAGGCCCGGCAGTCAGGGCACGACTTGTCATCGTGGTCGCCCCCCAAACAGTAGGGACACCGGCGGAGGGGGTCGGTAACAGACTTCAGTCGGTTAAAGGCGTCACACAGCTTTAAACCGGGCATCCCTACTGGCACCAGGAGTCGAGTCGACTCGACAAAGATAGACAAAAATGTCCAAAAAGTTAGTCAAAAAATGACTAACGGTACGTGCTCGTCCCGGATCTGCGCTAGCTAGCGCGGAAAAAAGAAGAACTGACGTCAGCGCGCGAGGGAGGCCACTAAGTACTCCAGCGACATCATTCCGGCGATCACGACACCGACACGGAGCCGAAGACGACACCTACCGACGCGCAGGGGTACTGCTGACGAAAAACTTTCCGTATCCAGTCTGACGCCTGGGGGTAATTCTAAGGTAAGGAATCTACCGGTGCATGACTTACTATGCCCGGTTGCTCTAAAATAATTTGAATTGACTTGCTGCTAACTGGTCTTTACTGCTGCTATTTTAGAATTGACTTTTCATATATCGCCAAATTTTAAAACTTCTCGCATTTTAATTGGAAATCATTTTACTGTGCATTGGGTGCTTTGCTTAGTGTTGTTTGGTCCCTACCTGCCTGTGCCCCGTTCCACAGCGTGTTTTCCCGTTTGCGTGGAGGGCACGGCAGCAGACAGCTAGTCCCCCTGCTCCCATTGGCTGGTGCCGGTCAGGTGGTGCGCCAGACTCGGGGCCGGCCATATTTAATCGGGACGACTGGAATCCTCGGTTGGTTCTCGTTACCGGTGCATGACTTACTATGCCCGGTTGCTCTAAAACAATTTGAATTGACTTGCTGCTAACTGGTCTTTACTGCTGCTATTTTAGAATTTACTTTTCATATATCGCCGAATTTTAAAACTTCTCGCATTTTAATTGGAAATTATTTTACTGTGCATTGGGTGCTTTGCTTAGTGTTGTTTGGTCTCCCTGCCTGTGCCCCGTTCCACCGCGGGTTTTCCCGTTTGCGTGGAGGGCACGGCGGCAGACAGCTAGTCCCCCCGCGCCCCCCGCGCCCATCACCTGAGGCTTAGACTCCTGAGCGCTCGCTTCCCCATGATTGTGTTCCGGGGAGGGAGAACACCACTTCCGGTTTCGCTGAGCGGTTAGCGCTCTAGCGGCCAGGGCTGACGGGGCTATTTAGGCTGAGCTGTGCTTTCCCGCGCTGCGATAGGGGGACAGTGGCAGTGTTTCCCGGACCCGCTGGCCTGCTTGGGACCATCAGCCTGTATTATCAGTCCTCGCGTGTTGCGTATGCATAAGATTTTAAACCTGTTAAACCTGCTAAAATTGTGAATTGATTTTAAAAATTTACAACCTGCTAAAATTGTGAATTGATTTTAAAAATTTACACATCTGTGACACTTGAATTTAAAAGGTGCACACACCCGCACATACACGCAGAAACATCACCTGAGGCTTAGACTCCTGAGCGCTCGCTTCCCCGTGATTGTGTTCCGGGGAGGGAGAACACCACTTCCGTTTTCGCTGAGCGGTTAGCGCTCTAGCGGCCAGGGCTGACGGGGCTATTTAGGCTGAGCTGTGCTTTCCCGCGCTGCGGTAGGGGGACAGTGGCAGTGTTTCCCGGACCCGCTGGCCTGCTTGGGACCATCAGCCTGTATTATCAGTCCTCGCGTGTTGCGTATGCATAAGATTTTAAACCTGTTAAACCTGCTAAAATTGTGAAGTGATTTTAAAAATTTACAACCTGCTAAAATTGTAAATTGATTTAAAAAATTTACACATCTGTGACACTTGAATTTAAAAGGTGCACACACCCGCACATACACGCAGAAACATCACCTGAGGCTTAGACTCCTGAGCGCTCGCTTCCCCGTGATTGTGTTCCGGGGAGGGAGAACACCACTTCCGGTTTCGCTGAGCGGTTAGCGCTCTAGCGGCCAGGGCTGACGGGGCTATTTAGCCCTCGCCCCCTCCTGAGCGCGCAGCGATCGCGCGCAGGAGAGCCGAAGACATCGCCGAAGACTAGCCAAAGAGTGGCCCGTCTGCGCCCGTCCGCGACAGGACGGGGCCAGGGGCCAGCCACTCTGCCCTTGTTACTATGGACTGCCCAATGATCGCCCCTAGTATCAGGTACGCACCACACGCTCTTAAGATGCTGCAACCCCAGGAGAATCATAGCTGTACAAATAGAACGCTAAGATGTCCAGAGGGTCCCTTCTCCTGCATCAAATGCGGATTTCAAGCTACTCACTCCTACATCACTGCTGGACGGCCTATTGACAGTATAGACTCTCAGGGAGGCTGGAAAAGCTTTTTGTTAAATGTCAGATCACTCCCTAAACACCATATACAATTATGGGACACCATTTACAGCAATCAGCCTGAGATATGTTTCCTAACAGAAACATGGCTGAAACCCCATACTATCCCCACTATCACCCTAGGGATACCCATGGGATATAAAATTCTTCGTCAAGACCGCCCTGAGAAGGTAGGAGGTGGGACGGCTATCATATATAGAGACACATTGAATATTAGAGTCTTAGAACAAGTGATGCTACCTACCATGGAAGTATTAATCTTTTATTTAAAAATCAGTCCCAAGGTACATTGGAAAGGAGCACTAGTTTATCGACCGCCTGGACCCAATGCTGGGTTCTCCCTTGCTCTCACTGAATTGTTATCCCCCCACATGAAAGCTAACGAGAACTTTATTTTACTTGGAGATTTTAATTTTCATATTGACACTGATGATCACCCTGATACCAATGTATTCCTGGCAGATCTTGCTCTTTTAGGTTTACATCCTCGAAATAGTGGACCTACTCATTCAGGTGGTCACACTCTGGATTTGATCCTTACTACCCATCCCAATGTCCATTGCCACCCCCCTAAGCACATCTACTGGTCTGACCATAAAATGATAGATTTCCTTTTACCACACTTATCCAATTCCATAAATCGCTCTGCCACTTATTCCACCAAACGAAGACCATGGCATAAAATTACTCCTGCCAGGCTCACACAAACATGGAAACAGCCTATACTCTCAAATTCCGATAACATCGACACTGCTCTCTCAAAGTTTAACTCCACACTGGCGACAGCCATTGACACTCTGGCTCCTCAGAAAAATGTAAAAAAACCTACCTCAGCTAAAAGGGAAGCATGGTATACTGAGGCCCTTAAAACAGAAAAGCAGGGATGTAGAAAACTGGAGAAACTTTGGAGACGGACAGGCAAAGGGGAAGACAAGAACCGGTATTTGGAGGCTATGACTTCCTATTACAAAAACATAAAAAAAGCAAGAAAAATAAGTCTCACCACCCAAATTGCAGAGGCGGGCAACTCTACAAGAGAGCTATTTAAAATCATTCAAACCTTTACCAATCCCGTAGTATGTGAGAGCCCAGATACCTTCACTCAAGTTCTATGCGATGAAATATCTCAGTTCTTTGAGGACAAAATAGAAGGGATATATAAGAAAATTACTGCAGTCTCAGCTCCCCTGGAAACCGAGGTCCCTGAAACTTTCCCAATGGTGACCTCTGGGAATACTCTTCTTGCAATCCCAGAAATAACCATTAAAGACCTTACTGCACTTATCAATCAAATAAAGACCGGCTCTCCCACTGATCTGATACCCGCCAAATTAATCTCCCCTCTGAGCGAGATATTAGGACCCCCCATCCAGAAACTGCTCAATCTCTCCTTTGCCGAGGGACAACTCCCACATTCCTGGAAGGAAGCGGTAGTGAACCCCATACGCAAAAATTCCACCTGGCCCTGGTCAGAACTCTCCAACCTCCGCCCGATTTCTCTCCTTCCTTTCATCAGCAAACTGGCAGAGAAACACGCTAACAACATCCTCTCCAGCTTTATCGAGGCGACAGGGGGCCTGGACCAATCTCAATCTGGGTTCAGGCCCAACCACAGCACTGAATCAGCCCTTCTATCTGTGACAGATAAGATCAAAATGTCACAGGACAGAGGTGGTTCTATGATTCTAGTGCTGTTGGACCTGTCCGCAGCCTTTGATACCGTGTCCCACAACATCCTTCTCAGCCGTCTGCAGGGAGTTGGAATTGGAGGCTTAGCACTATCATGGTTGGAGAGTTTCTTTCCGGGAGATCACAATCTATCAGCCTAGGCCCCTTTCGTTCCATCTCAAGGGTGCTCACGAAGGGGGTGCCACAGGGCTCATGCCTTAGCCCTACATTGTTTAATGTATATGTGGCCCCCCTTGCTGAGATTGTGAGGAAATATGGGTTCATACCGGTTTACTACGCTGATGACACCCAGCTCCTATACCCTTTCAGCTCCCTTGGCCCTAAAGTCAAGGAGAACTTTGCTGAGGGTATGAGGGCAGTGTCACATTGGATGGCTGTGAACTGCCTCCAATGTAATGTGACAAAAACAGAGGTCATGCTCTTTGGCAAGGCGAGTCTCCTTTGGTCCCCAGACTGGTGGCCAATAGATCTTGGACTAGTACCTACATCCAAACCTCATGTAAAGAATCTAGGGGTGAAGTTGGACCAAAAGCTGACCTTGAAGGAACACACCAACTACATCGCAGGGTTGTGTTTCCACACCATTGGCCTACTTAGACGTGTCTTCCCGTATCTCCCTGCCACCTATAGGAAGACACTTGTACAGGCCTTGGTGACCAGTCGTCTGGACTACTGTAACGGCCTGCTGACATTAGCAAACGCAGATGCAGTGGGTCATTTGCAGATAGTCCAGAACACAGCAGCAAGATTGGTCATGAATGCTCCAGCTAGGACTCCGTCTAAGCCCTGGTTGAAAGAACTACATTGGCTACCCATACGGCAGCGTATCAACTTTAAGATATGCTGCACGGTTCACAAATACCTCTATGGAACAAGTCCCAAATATCTGTCTCAATCCCTTGAGTTGTATCAGCCCAGCAGGTCTCTCAGCTCAAGTAATCAAGCCCTTCTAAAACCTCCTACCACAAAGAAATCCAGACAAGGAGACCGTGCTTTCTCCTCGGTCGGACCTGCCTTATGGAACAAACTTCCCACTGATGTAAGAATGACCATCAACCACCTGTCCTTCAGAAAGACTTTAAAGACCCTTCTTTATCAAGAAGCATTCCTGTCTTTTTAATTTCATTTATGCACTATCTGATGATTCTATAGCTGGCAAAGTGCGGAGATACCCTTACGGGATTGATTCCAGCGCTATAGAAGAATTTAAAATAAAATAAAAATAAAAAATTGGCTGGTGCCGGTCAGGTGGTGCGCCAGACTCGGGCCGGCCATATTTAATCGTGATGACTTTCTCCGCGCACAGCGGACGCACGCAGCAGGCGTGCGCCGAAGTTGCACCCGTCCGCGCTAAGGACGCGCAAGGGGCTAGTTGGGCTGGACCTCGTTTTACTCTTCATAAAAATCGTGAGTTATATTCCCACTCTGCACTTCTTGCACTTAGACCTGGGTTTAAACCGTGTCATTTCTCTTCTATTCCTGACAACCTGGTTAATCTCAACTGTTGCAAAGGGGTTTCTAGATCCATACGCCCTCGCCATTATTGTCTTAATAAATCTAGGAGATGTGGAAGTCAGTTTCCCGTTCCTAACGATTTAAGTGAGGCTGGCCTGCTCCTTAATGCTAGGTCGTTGACTCGTAATAATGTTGCCTTCAACGACTTTGTCTTACCGAAACCTGGGGTTCTGAAACCTCCGGCCCTGATTCCGTAGAGGCAGTCCCAGAGGGCTATTCTTTGGTCAGAATGGATAGGTCAGGACGAAAGGGAGGTGGCCTGGGTATCCTTTTCAGAGACACTTTTACTTGTAGCACTAAGCCTCTTTCTTTACCCTCTGATAAGTTTGAGGCTTTATATTTCTCTATTAATTTACTTCCCTCGGCCTCTTTCTCTGGTATTCTCTGTTATAGACCTCCTGGCCCCAGAACGACCTTTGCCCATGACATCCTTAAATTGATAGAGCCCTACGTTGATAAGCCCCACTTCAGTATTCTCTGCGATTTTAATTTTCACTTAGAGGCCATAGAATCGAAGGATACTGCAGTACTTGTAGATGGTCTAGCGGCATGTGGTTTGGGTCAACTGGTCATTGGCCCCACACATTTGGCCGGCCATACGCTGCATGGTATCTTTTCAAATGATTCAAGACTTTTGGCAGGAACTGCCATCCCCTCTAGGATTACCTTTAAACTCCTGTGCTTAGCCCATGGAGCTTTTTACGGCGCAGGCTCAGAAGGTATCAGGGCCCTTCTGGGTGTGTATTCCCCCAGTAGAACCCTCCGGTCTTCTTCCAAGAATTTGCTTGTGGTCCCCAAGTTCACAAAGGCAAAGTGGAGAGGCAGAGCTTTTTCTGTTCTAGCTCCTAAACTCTGGAACTCTCTCACTTTGGAGCTCACTAGCCAATCCTCTTTAGCGGTCTTCAAAAAACACCTGAAGACCTGGCTTTTCTCCCAGGCATATTAGGGACTGCGCCTTTTGTGGCTTCCTGGTTCATCTATCTGGTAATGTGGACCTTTTGTTTGTTTGTCTGGCGCCTTGATGCCCCTTGGGGCTACGTTTTGCACGGTATAAAAATGCTATTCATTCATTCATTCAACACTAACGTGTTTTTTCAGATTCTGTCTTTCAGATACTAGCTTTTTTGGCATAAGGATTTTCTCCAGTGTGGAGTTTCTCATGGTGAGATAGCGTTTTTCTCTGCAGCTTTTCTGGCATTCAGAACACTCATAAGGTTTTTCATCAATATGGAGAATCGCTTATGGTTAGTGAGGTTGTGCCTATCAGATAGGAATTTCTGGCATTCACAGCATTGGTAATGCTTTTTCCCTGTGTGCGTCTGCTCATGTAGAGTGAGATTGTGTTTAAAACTGATGCTTTTCTGGCACTAAAATATTTTGATGGTGTGTTTTCTTATGGCGCTTGAAATTATCTCTACCTCTGAATCTTTTCTGACAATTAGAGCACTGATAATTTTCTTCTCCAGTATGGATTCTCATATGTTTAGTGAGATTACATTTAAGGCTCAAACATTTTTGGCATTTGGAGCACTGATAAGGTATTTCCCCAGTGTGGGTTCTTATATGCTGAGTGAGACTGCCTTTTTTACTGAAACATATCTGGCATTCAGAGCACCTATATGGTTTTTTTCCAGTGTGGGTTCTTATATGCTGAGTGAGACTACCTTTTTTAATGAAACATATCTGGCATTCAGAGCACCGATAAGGTTTTTCCCCAGTGTGGGTTCTTATATGAATAATGAGACTGTTTTTTTGGCAGAAATATTTTTGGCATTCAGGGCACTGATATGGTTTTTCCCCAGTGTGGGTTCTTATATGCTGAGTGAGACTGTTTTTTTCACTGAAACATTTGAGGCATTCAGAGCACCGATAAGGTTTTTCCCCAGTGTGGGTTCTTATATGAATAATGAGACAATTTTTTTGGCCGAAACATTTTTGGCATTCAGAGCACTGATAAGGTTTTTCCCTAGTGTGGGTTTTTATATGCTGCGTGAGATGGCTTTTTACCCTGAAACATTTGTCGCATTCAGTGCACTGATAAGGTTTTTCCCCAGTGTGGAATCTCATATGCCCAGTTAGAAGTGATTTAAGTGTGAAATCTTTTGGGCATTTAGAGCACTGATAAGGTTTTTCCCCAGTGTGGGTTCTTATATGTTGAGAAAGAGTTATTTTGTCTCTGAAACATTTCTGACATTCAGAGCATGGATAAGGTTTTTCCCCAGTGTGGGTTATTGTATGTTGAGAAAGAGTTCTTTTGTCAGTGAAACATTTCTGGCATTCAGAGCACTGAAAAGGTTTTTCCCCAGTGTGGATTCTTGTATGTTGAATGAGTTTGCTTTTGTCAATGAAACATTTCTGGCATTCAGAGCACTGATAAGGTTTTTCCCCAGTGTGGGTTCTTGTATGCCGACTGAGACAGTTTTTGTCTCTGAAACATTTGTGGCATTCAGAGCACTGATAACGTTTTTCCCCAGTGTGGATCTTTCTATGCCGTGTGAGATTACGTTTTACACTGAAACATTTCTGGCATTCAGAGCACTGATAAGGTTGTTCCACAGAATGGGTTATTGCATGTTGAGAAAGACGTTGTTTGTTACAAAACCTTTCCTGGCATTCAGAGCACTGATAAGGTTTTTCCCCAGTGTGGAATCTCACATGTGCAGTTAGAAGTGATTTAAGTTTGAAATGTTTTGGGCATTCAGAGCACTGATAAGGGTTTTCCCCAGTGTGGATCTTTGTATGCCGTGTGAGATTACGTTTTAAACTGAAACATTTCTGGCATTCAGAGCACTGATAAGGTTTTTCCCCACATTGGATTCTTGTATGTTCAGTGAGTCTGCTTTTGTAACTGAAACATTTCTGGCATTCAGAGCACTGAAAAGGTTTATCCCCAGTGTGGGTTCTTCTATGCTGAGTGAGACTGTTTTTCTCAATGAAACATTTCTGGCAATCCATGCACTGATAAGGTTTATCCCCAGTGTGGGTTCTTATATGCCGAGTGAGACTGTTTTGGTCACTGAGACATTTCTGGCATTCAGGGCACTGGTAAAGTTTTTCCCCAGTGTGGATTCTCATATGCTCAGTGAGATAAGATTTACGCCTGAAACTTTTTTGGCATACTTTGCACTGAGAGTGGTTTTCCCCAGTGAGCATTCTCTCAAATTCAGTGAGATGAGATTTATGGCTGAATCTTTGTTGGCACAGGTAACTTTTTTCCCCAACTTGGGTTATTTTGCTTTGATTGAGACGGGTTTGAACACTGAATTTGTTCTCACAGCCCGTGCTTTTATCAATTGTATTCCTAGAGTTAATATCTCTAATTTTCTCTTGCTTATATGCCACAGTAAGAGTGAACCTGATTTTAGAGTCGGGCTTGTTTAGATAATGTTCAGCACTTATCTCTAAAATAAATTGTATGTAATCTTCTTAACACTTGAATTGAGCAAAATATGTCTGGCACCAGCCCTGTAACACCTGTTGAAATGTTTCTAGCAGATAATCGTCTTTAGGTAATAGCCTCTCTGGCAGCAACTTAATTTGTGACTGAAGTTTTTCTCAAATCTATTTGTATAGGTTCTTAGTAATGTAGTAATAAGGTGTTAGTCTGATATTTAATGATTAAACTGATAAGTACCTTTTTGCACTGATGTAATGGCAGTAACTGAGGGCGTTAGAACGTGCACAGTACTATTGTGGATCATTAGTCGCAGAACATCAATTCCTTCTACCCTTTCTTTGTTTGGGGTAAGGTTAAGGTTTGTAGTTCTGAGGATGAGGATTTATTTACATTAGATATAGCGCAACGGTGCTCCTTTAATCCATTTTTATATTTAACAGTTTTACATATCACTCCTGCACAACAGATAATGTTGAGGCGATTTACATAGAATTACAGAACAGTACACAATAAAAAGGAAACTATCTGAGATGGTCATGAACACAATAAAGTGGTGAATTTTTAAGGTTTTCCCAAGAGTGGGCAGAGTGGGTCGTTGTGTTCTATCCAGAGGCAGATAGTCTCAAACCTGCGTAACTGGTTAAAAATGGTTGTTGAACAAAGGTGATTTTCCAATCTTTTGGTTGTTAACGTGTCAGCTTCGAAGTCTTCTTTCAGTGTCTTTTCTTTTTTGGTATCCAGAAGAACCTTTTGTTGTAATTTTCTTTTATGCAGTGTGTGCTTACTCTCTAGAATTACAAGATGCTTTAGATGAACGTTATTCTGCCATGCTGAGGCAATTTGTCTTTCTGATAATCTTTCAGATGAAGATGCTGAAGTGATCTTTCTACATTATTTCTGATGCTGTGTGCACAGATATGGCTTTGCTCTGGGTTAATGAAATGCAAAATTAGAGACTTCACTTACAGGTATAGTACTTTCCTCGCCACACTTAGATTTTTGGAAATTGTTTAAACGTAGAATGCTGGATGTCCGTCAGTTTTTCACAATAATCCTTCTTATGGCACTGACATTCAGTTGCTTAGTACTAAATCTTGCTTTCTTCGTCCGTAATTTCAATCACCTATAGTATTAAAATTAAATAGTTAATACATGTACATTTCCAAAATTATAATTTACAAGCCAAATCAATGCAGACTTTTGAAAATGTTGAGCTGTTTTTCAGACAGAGCAAAGTGTAGAATGGTAGCATGAGAGTACTTGGATGTAGGAGTGAGGATTTGTAGAATTTTCAACATTTTATTAAGCTCACAAAGGATACATGTACCCTATGGAGTTGCAACATAGAATCCCAAAGGCAGATATGAAAGTCATATGGACTGGCACCTAACAGATATTTAAAAAATATATACTATTAATTAATTTGTAATGCAGATTTCTGGGATGGGAATGACTCCTCCACGGACAACAGGCGTTTTCCCCTGCCCTGAGTTACCACCTACTTGTATCTGGTTTCCTGACTTTTGAATTTTGGCCTCTGCCTCAAGCAAATCTATTGTGTGCTGCAAGGACTATGCCTAGACCTATCCCGCAACTATGTTCCAGAATGTGAATCAAGGGCAATGAAATTAAGGCATACTTTCATGTGTTAATTTTATTCCACCTTGTTGAAAATGGGGGTTGCCCAAGTCTCCAAGGGGGTAGCATGGCATCAAGCGGGCAGGCCAAACTTCGAGGACATGTGAAGCATTCACGCAGTACCCACAGACGACACACCAATCACACTACAAAAGAGTCACGACACCACCTTTGGTTGGAAAAAGAATACATTTAGTGATATCTCCAACCTGCAAGGTAAAAAGGAAAAATACACTGGTATTCACGACAAGGCGCCAACTGGCGCCAGAGCCAAGTACATCATGGGGAATTATTTACATGGGACAAAAAGGGTTGAGTCCAAAGTCCATGCTGAAAGGAAAAAGGATGGTTAACTTAACACTAGACCTGAGGCCAATCTGGCGGGGCCAACTCAGGCTCTCATCCTACAGGGAAGGCTGTAATTGCAAAGGTTCTACATTAGCATAGTTAATCATCATGCACATTAACACCAACCCAACCCCTGTTAGGGAAAGAAAACATTAGGACATCACGGCATAACCTGGGCAGGAACACCTGCAATAAATCAGCCTATCTGGCCCATCAATCTGGTACATAAACAAGGGCCTGGATTAACACATCAGGCCGATCCATTGACCCACCTAGGCGGAACATACATCGCCCAGCATAGATATCAGGTAGGGGCCCTCCTCATAGATCAGGAACACCTGTAAGGAAATAGCTAGGCTCCCTCTACCAACAACCTTGGGGTATCAACAACAGGGTGTACACAACAGCCAACTCTCTTCATGAACATTAGGCATACACATTATAGAGCAACGGCAGGTATTAAACCATACACCTGAGCCTAATCCTCCCCACTGGTGCATCATCTAATGAAGGCTCCCTAGGCATCTGTTCCCACCCGGCTCACTCAAGCCAACCTAAATGGGGCGTGCCCTTAGGCCCTAAACACACTGACACACTGGGTGCGAAATTCAGCGGACGCACTGCCTTGCCCCACTAACACAAATCCCAGGGCCTACACTAGCTGGCATGCACCTGGACACCCCAGGCAGGGATTACTAATGTCGTGGCCCAGTTCAGAGGCCTGGCAATCCTGCTAGTACTTCTCCCAGGGGCTCCGGTGTATAATTAGGGCCCACAAGCTCAATTACAATGTCTCCCGGAGGGGGGGGAGGCGAGCACCGACCCTGTGCCCCGTTGCCCTCTTCACTCCCCACACAGTTTAATTAAAGCCCCACTCACCGGGCTACTCCGGGGGTCCTCTTCCCCTGCAGGGCACTTTTCCGTGGAGGGGGGCAGGCACCGGCAATGTGCCTCGATGCCCCCTCCTCTCTCTCACAATGACAGCCGGGCCCCTCCCTTCTCACGGGGGCCCAGGACTTCACTGTGCCGGTGTGCGGGGCTCTCCTCACTGGCTGGGAGCCCCGCAGGAATACAGACTTCCTCCGGCCGGCTCCTGTGCATGATGGCAGGGCTCCTCCACCACACGGAGCCCTGCAGGCGACGCGCTGCTCTCGTGGTGCCCTGCTTTGCTTGGGGAGGTGGGCTGGCACCGACAGTGTGCCCTGGCCCCGCCTATCCTCCCGGCCCCACACTCAGGGCATAGACCGGCAGGGTAGGCTCCTGCTCCGGTCAATCTCAATCGGGGCTCCCCTCTCGCGATCACGGGGCCCCGCAACGACTCTTCACCCGGGTCCCCCTCCTACCTCACGGGGACCCGGGGCTTGGATTCAGCTTCTCCGGGCCTTCCCGGCCAACCGCCAATCCCTGCGCGGCCTTCAGAGGTCACGGCCGCGCAGGCCAATCCGTGCGCGGCGGGGGCGGGCCGATGACGCAGCCTGGCCCCCTCGTCACGTGTTACGGGCCGGAACGGCTTCAGGGCCTAGCGCGGCCCTCTCTCTGCTTCGGCGGCCCCCTCCTGGCATCGGGGGCTGCTGCAACGTTGCACACCCCAGCAAGGGGGGGGAATCTCCTCAAGACAGCGCCGGGCCGCGGCGGTGATTTTCGGCGCTGCCACACAGCGCGAGGACAGGACAAGGGGTAGGCTCCCTTTCTTGTTATAAAGTCCCCTCACAGTCTCCTCAGCACCCGGGCTGCGACGGTGATCTCCGGCTGCGACAAGGGGTAGGCTCCCTTTTTAATTAATTATTTATATCCGCCAAAGCGCGCCTCCACAACAGCGCTATTCACAGGCTGCCAGTCTCCTCAGAAAACAGCGAAAACGGCGCTATTCACAGCGCACTGCTCCTCCCTCTGCCCACAACCTCAGCTCCTTCCTCAGACTACGCAGAGGGGGCAGGAATCTAGCACTTCCTCAGCGCTTCGCAGTTATAGCGCTTGTCAGATAGGCTTTACAGCACTAGGGGGCCACAACAGTCCCAGGGCCCAGCGCTTTCACAGGGCCTCACAGCACCTCAGCCAGCCGCATTTCTTTTGGGGGCACAATCTTCCCCATGGTGCTTCAAAGGGGCAGACAGTCCCACAGCAGTTCCTCAGGGGCACACTCCTCACCTCCTGGGCGCTTCTTCACACAGCGCTGGCGTGATACCCGGTCAAACAGCGTCAGTGACCTGGATAGGGGCCCTCCCTTGTCAGGGGCCCATGGGGACAGCAGAGGGGGGGTTCTAGGGGTGCAGGGCCCAGCTCACAGGTCCATGTGGCGGTAGCACCTCACAGCAGGTCCCCTCTCTTCTTTGTCCCAGCGCTGACTGACTTTCTGGTGACACTTCACCCTATTTATACCCTCCTCCCAGGCAGTGTCAGGACCTTCTAGAATGTTGGCACATCTAGCCTAAACTGGTTCTAGTGGAGGGGGTGAGCACCCTAGGTGCCAGGCTTTCCCTCCAAAAGCTAGGGGTAGCTGGGTAATATTATCTAGACCGCTGACCTAAGGCAGTCCAGTGGCAAAACCCAGGGCCATGGCATCCATTTTAAAAACAATACATTTCAATCAGGTGCAGTTTTAAAATGGGGGATTTTACAAGTGCTCATATTATTACATGTAATTACATTTACACAAAGGTGTCTCACACCACTCATGGCCTATACAGGTTTAATCCCATGGGGGAGACAGTCTAGATAAGGGGGTCAAAAGCGAAAAATTTGGGGGGAAAAGGCCAAGTCCAACACAACTCCCCCCCAGCCAAAAGCCAGGGTAGACATATCAATGCCTTGATGGGCTTCCCTGCTTGGGGCGGAAAAAGGTGGACGCAGGCCTGCAACTACAGGAGCACCTGCAGTCTCTCCTCCACTCTGGAACCCAATGGTTCTCTTTCGCAACCCTCCCTTCCTCAACAAAACCACCCCACTGGTGTTCCCTAGTGGGATGTTTCTCCTTCCTAGAGTGGGAGGCTCTAGCCTCAGGCTTGTAATTCTCTTGGACCCCTCTCTTCTCTCCAAACTGCCACTGGTCCACCCACCTGGGGTCTACACCCTCAGACTGGCCAGCCCTTAGGGGCGAGGCTCTCCTCCCCCTACTTCTCCTCCTAGGGTTCCTCCATCTCCTACGCCTGGGGACACCCTCACACAACTCTCTCCCCAACCTGGAGTCGAAACCCACAGGCTGAACCGGTGACAGGGGCGAGTCCTCCCTCTCCCTGCACCCCCTCCCAGTGTTCCGCACCCTCCTACTCGGAGAAGTACCCCTGGGAGTCACTTCCGGGGGGACTCTGGTTACAGAGGTCCCTCCCACCAGGGCAGGCAACCCCTGTCCCTGGCCACCCAACCCAGGATCTGCGCCCTGTGGCTGAGCTGGTGACAGAGAAGAGACCTTCCTCCCTCTGCACCCCCTCCCAGAGTTCCGCACCCTCCCACTGGGAGTAGTACCCCTGGGAGTCAAATTGGTAGGGACCTGAATTACAGGTACCCCACCCTCCAGGTCAGGCAACCCCTTATCCTGGAACCCCAGTCCAGGATCTAAACCCTGTGACTGGTCAGACCCCCGAACCACTGGAGCTCCGATTATTGATGCTCCGGGTCCTCCTGACATGAGGGGATCCCTTCCTCTGGATGACACATCGGGACAGCCTAGTCTCCCCACCTGGGGTTCTCTTAAAGAACACTCCAGGCCCGGTGACCACAGCTGGGGCACCTCGGGACACCTCCCCGTCTCACTCCCTTCAGGATCACTCCCCTCAGCCTTCCCAGACGCTCTGGCACTTACCCAGAGGTCTGCCTCCCGTGCAAGTTCCCTGGGGTCTGAGAACCCACACCGCACCAGATGGTGACGCAGTCTTGGGAAACAACTCCTCAGCATGTGCTCCCGGATAACGGCATGGCACAGCCCTTCCCAATCCTCCGCTGCTCTCCTCACCACCCAATCCTCCAGTACAGTCCAACACTCCTCCTCGAACTCTCCCCAGGACTGATGGAACAGCTTTCCCCTGCCCCTAAACACTAACCCGTCCTCCTCTTCCGGGGGATCAGGCACAGTCTCTTGGGCTTCGGGAGTGGGACTCCTTGCACTGGACCTACACTCGCTGCCACCACTGGATCCCACCCTCTTCGGTGAATCCAGACTCCTAAAACCACTCTCAGGGGACAACCTACCCACCTGAGCTGATCTCTCTCTGGTGAAGGCCCTCTCCGCCTCCGCCATCCTCTCTTGGGCTAGGACTTTTTCAGTCTCTAGTCGCTGCTCTTCTACCCTCAGCTGCGCTAAGCCCTCGGCATGCCTGAGCTTTGCCAGCGCCAGCTGATGCTCCCTTACTTCTCTCCTATCTACCCACTCTTCTGGGGACAGGGAAAGGGATGGGGCAGTGCCCCCGGGACTGGACCCAGTGCGAGACTCCCTATCCTCGGTGTCCTCCACAGCTACTGGCGTCTCTGCCCTGCTAAACTCTTCCTCCTCCTCATCGGAGCAATTACCTCCCAGGGTTCTAGATGGGGAGCCCTCGCTCTGGTCTCTAACCCACTGACCCTTCAAAACTTCGGGGGGGTAGTCAGACAAGTCCCTATCAATCTCTAAGGGCTCTCCCCTCTTGAGGGCCTCATAGAGAAACAAATTCCTCCTAATGTTCCCTACTGGGGGTATCCCTCTCTCCAGGAGGAAGTCTATCACCTCCTGTTCGGTGTACTCCATCAGTTCCACTTCCTGGTAAATCAACCCCATCGTGGCGAGATACACCCGGGACACACCCACAGTGGACCAAGGGGACACAATTGTCAAACACTTTCAGGAGGAAGCAATTTAGCAAACAACAATAATCCCCACAACAAGGCTCGGATTACATCCAAAGCTCTCTTTGCAGTGTAACCCGTGGCCGCTGTGGTACTGCGCAAACACAAGTCCTATCCCACCGCTTTGCCACCAAATGTTGGAAATGGGGGTTGCCCAAGTCTCCAAGGGGGTAGCATGGCATCAAGCGGGCAGGCCAAACTTCGAGGACATGTGAAGCATTCACGCAGTACCCACAGACGACACACCAATCACACTACAAAAGAGTCACAACACCACCTTTGGTTGGAAAAAGAATAAATTTAGTGATATCTCCAACCTGCAAGGTAAAAAGGAAAAATACACTGGTATTCACGACAAGGCGCCAACTGGCGCCAGAGCCAAGTACATCACGGGGAATTATTAACATGGGACAAAAAGGGTTGAGTCCAAAGTCCATGCTGAAAGGAAAAAGGATGGTTAACTTAACACTAGACCGGAGGCCAATCTGGCGGGGCCAACTCAGGCTCTCATCCTACAGGGAAGGCTGTAATTGCAAAAGTTCTACATTAGCATAGTTAATCATCATGCACATTAACACCAACCCAACCCCTGTTAGGGAAAGAAAACATTAGGACATCACGGCATAACCTGGGCAGGAACACCTGCAATAAATCAGCCTATCTGGCCCATCAATCTGGTACATAAACAAGGGCCTGGATTAACACATCAGGCCGATCCATTGACCCACCTAGGCGGAACATACATCGCCCAGCATAGATATCAGGTAGGGGCCCTCCTCATAGATCAGGAACACCTGTAAGGAAATAGCTAGGCTCCCTCTACCAACAACCTTGGGGTATCAACAACAGGGTGTACACAACAGCCAACTCTCTTCATGAACATTAGGCATACACATTATAGAGCAACGGCAGGTATTAAACCATACGCCTGAGCCTAATCCTCCCCACTGGTGCATCATCTAATGAAGGCTCCCTAGGCATCTGTTCCCACCCGGCTCACTCAAGCCAACCTAAATGGGGCGTGCCCTTAGGCCCTAAACACACTGACACACTGGGTGCGAAATTCAGCGGACGTACTGCCTTGCCCCACTAACACAAATCCCAGGGCCTACACTAGCTGGCATTCACCTGGACACCCCAGGCAGGGATTACTAATGTCGTGGCCCAGTTCAGAGGCCTGGCAATCCTGCTAGTACTTCTCCCGGGGGCTCCGGTGTATAATTAGGGCCCACGAGCTCAATTACAATGTCTCCCGGAGGGGGGGGGGGGCGAGCACCGACCCTGTGCCCCGTTGCCCTCTTCACTCCCCACACAGTTTAATTAAAGCCCCACTCACCGGGCTACTCCGGGGGTCCTCTTCCCCTGCAGGGCACTTTTCCGTGGAGGGGGGCAGGCACCGGCAATGTGCCTCGATGCCCCCTCCTCTCTCTCACAATGACAGCCGGGCCCCTCCCTTCTCACGGGGGCCCAGGACTTCACTGTGCCGGTGTGCGGGGCTCTCCTCACTGGCTGGGAGCCCCGCAGGAATACAGACTTCCTCCGGCCGGCTCCTGTGCGTGATGGCAGGGCTCCTCCACCACACGGAGCCCTGCAGGCGACGCGCTGCTCTCGTGGTGCCCTGCTTTGCTTGGGGAGGTGGGCTGGCACCGACAGTGTGCCCTGGCCCCGCCTATCCTCCCGGCCCCACACTCAGGGCATAGACCGGCAGGGTAGGCTCCTGCTCCGGTCAATCTCAATCGGGGCTCCCCTCTCGCGATCACGGGGCCCCGCAACGACTCTTCACCCGGGTCCCCCTCCTACCTCACGGGGACCCGGGGCTTGGATTCAGCTTCTCCGGGCCTTCCCGGCCAACCGCCAATCCCTGCGCGGCCTTCAGAGGTCACGGCCGCGCAGGCCAATCCGTGCGCGGCGGGGGCGGGCCGATGACGCAGCCTGGCCCCCTCGTCACGTGTTACGGGCCGGAACGGCTTCAGGGCCTAGCGCGGCCCTCTCTCTGCTTCGGCGGCCCCCTCCTGGCATCGGGGGCTGCCGCAACGTTGCACACCCCAGCAAGGGGGGGGGGAATCTCCTCAAGACAGCGCCGGGCCGCGGCGGTGATTTTCGGCGCTGCCACACAGCGCGAGGACAGGACAAGGGGTAGGCTCCCTTTCTTGTTATAAAGTCCCCTCACAGTCTCCTCAGCACCCGGGCTGCGATGGTGATCTCCGGCTGCGACAAGGGGTAGGCTCCCTTTTTAATTAATTATTTATATCGGCCAAAACAGCGCTATTCACAGGCTGCCAGTCTCCTCAGAAAACAGCGAAAACGGCGCTATTCACAGCGCTCTGCTCCTCCCTCTGCCCACAACCTCAGCTCCTTCCTCAGACTACGCAGAGGGGGCAGGAATCTAGCACTTCCTCAGCGCTTCGCAGTTATAGCGCTTGTCAGATAGGCTTTACAGCACTAGGGGGCCACAACAGTCCCAGGGCCCAGCACTTTCACAGGGCCTCACAGCACCTCAGCCAGCAGCATTTCTTTTGGGGGCACAATCTTCCCCATGGTGCTTCAAAGGGGCAGACAGTCCCACAGCAGTTCCTCAGGGGCACACTCCTCACCTCCTGGGCGCTTCTTCACACAGCGCTGGCGTGATACCCGGTCAAACAGCGTCAGTGACCTGGATAGGGGCCCTCCCTTGTCAGGGGCCCATGGGGACAGCAGAGGGGGGGGTTCTAGGGGTGCAGGGCCCAGCTCACAGGTCCATGTGGCGGTAGCACCTCACAGCAGGTCCCCTCTCTTCTTTGTCCCCGCGCTGACTGACTTTCTGGTGACACTTCACCCTATTTATACCCTCCTCCCAGGCAGTGCCAGGACCTTCTAGAATGTTGGCACATCTAGCCTAAACTGGTTCTAGGGGAGGGGGTGAGCACCCTAGGTGCCAGGCTTTCCCTCCAAAAGCTAGGGGTAGCTGGGTAATATTATCTAGACCGCTGACCTAAGGCAGTCCAGTGGCAAAACCCAGGGCCATGGCATCCATTTTAAAAACAATACATTTCAATCAGGTGCAGTTTTAAAATGGGGGATTTTACAAGTGCTCATATTATTACATGTAATTACATTTACACAAAGGTGTCTCACACCACTCATGGCCTATACAGGTTTAATCCCATGGGGGAGACAGTCTAGATAAGGGGGTCAAAAGCAAAAAATTTGGGGGGAAAAGGCCAAGTCCAACACAACTCCCCCCCAGCCAAAAGCCAGGGTAGACATATCAATGCCTTGATGGGCTTCCCTGCTTGGGGCGGAAAAAGGTGGACGCAGGCCTGCAACTACAGGAGCACCTGCAGTCTCTCCTCCACTCTGGAACCCAATGGTTCTCTTTCGCAACCCTCCCTTCCTCAACAAAACCACCCCACTGGTGTTCCCTAGTGGGATGTTTCTCCTTCCTAGAGTGGGAGGCTCTAGCCTCAGGCTTGTAATTCTCTTGGACCCCTCTCTTCTCTCCAAACTGCCACTGGTCCACCCACCTGGGGTCTACACCCTCAGACTGACCAGCCCTTAGGGGCGAGGCTCTCCTCCCCCTACTTCTCCTCCTAGGGTTCCTCCATCTCCTACGCCTGGGGACACCCTCACACAACTCTCTCCCCAACCTGGAGTCGAAACCCACAGGCTGAACCGGTGACAGGGGCGAGTCCTCCCTCTCCCTGCACCCCCTCCCAGAGTTCCGCACCCTCCTACCCGGAGAAGTACCCCTGGGAGTCACTTCCGGGGGGACTCTGGTTACAGAGGTCCCTCCCACCAGGGCAGGCAACCCCTGTCCCTGGCCACCCAACCCAGGATCTGCGCCCTGTGGCTGAGCTGGTGACAGAGAAGAGACCTTCCTCCCTCTGCACCCCCTCCCAGAGTTCCGCACCCTCCCACTGGGAGTAGTACCCCTGGGAGTCAAATTGGTAGGGACCTGAATTACAGGTACCCCACCCTCCAGGTCAGGCAACCCCTTATCCTGGAACCCCAGTCCAGGATCTAAACCCTGTGACTGGTCAGACCCCCGAACCACTGGAGCTCCGATTATTGATGCTCCGGGTCCTCCTGACATGAGGGGATCCCTTCCTCTGGATGACACATCGGGACAGCCTAGTCTCCCCACCTGGGGTTCTCTTAAAGAACACTCCAGGCCCGGTGACCACAGCTGGGGCACCTCGGGACACCTCCCCGTCTCACTCCCTTCAGGATCACTCCCCTCAGCCTTCCCAGACGCTCTGGCACTTACCCAGAGGTCTGCCTCCCGTGCAAGTTCCCTGGGGTCTGAGAACCCACACCGCACCAGATGGTGACGCAGTCTTGGGAAACAACTCCTCAGCATGTGCTCTCGGATAACGGCATGGCACAGCCCTTCCCAATCCTCCGCTGCTCTCCTCACCACCCAATCCTCCAGTACAGTCCAACACTCCTCCTCGAACTCTCCCCAGGACTGATGGAACAGCTTTCCCCTGCCCCTAAACACTAACCCGTCCTCCTCTTCCGGGGGATCAGGCACAGTCTCTTGGGCTTCGGGAGTGGGACTCCTTGCACTGGACCTACACTCACTGCCACCACTGTATCCCACCCTCTTCGGTGAATCCAGACTCCTAAAACCACTCTCAGGGGACAACCTACCCACCTGAGCTGATCTCTCTCTGGTGAAGGCCCTCTCCGCCTCCGCCATCCTCTCTTGGGCTAGGACTTTTTCAGTCTCTAGTCGCTGCTCTTCTACCCTCAGCTGCGCTAAGCCCTCGGCATGCCTGAGCTTTGCCAGCACCAGCTGATGCTCCCTTACTTCTCTCCTATCTACCCACTCTTCTGGGGACAGGGAAAGGGATGGGGCAGTGCCCCCGGGACTGGACCCAGTGCGAGACTCCCTATCCTCGGTGTCCTCCACAGCTACTGGCGTCTCTGCCCTGCTAAACTCTTCCTCCTCCTCATCGGAGCAATTACCTCCCAGGGTTCTAGATGGGGAGCCCTCGCTCTGGTCTCTAACCCACTGACCCTTCAAAACTTCGGGGGGGTAGTCAGACAAGTCCCCATCAATCTCTAAGGGCTCTCCCCTCTTGAGGGCCTCATAGAGAAACAAATTCCTCCTAATGTTCCCTACTGGGGGTATCCCTCTCTCCAGGAGGAAGTCTATCACCTCCTGTTCGGTGTACTCCATCAGTTCCACTTCCTGGTAAATCAACCCCATCGTGGCGAGATACACCCGGGACACACCCACAGTGGACCAAGGGGACACAATTGTCAAACACTTTCAGGAGGAAGCAATTTAGCAAACAACAATAATCCCCACAACAAGGCTCGGATTACATCCAAAGCTCTCTTTGCAGTGTAACCCGTGGCCGCTGTGGTACTGCGCAAACACAAGTCCTATCCCACCGCTTTGCCACCAAATGTTGGAAATGGGGGTTGCCCAAGTCTCCAAGGGGGTAGCATGGCATCAAGCGGGCAGGCCAAACTTCGAGGACATGTGAAGCATTCACGCAGTACCCACAGACGACACACCAATCACACTACAAAAGAGTCACGACACCACCTTTGGTTGGAAAAAGAATAAATTTAGTGATATCTCCAACCTGCAAGGTAAAAAGGAAAAATACACTGGTATTCACGACAAGGCGCCAACTGGCGCCAGAGCCAAGTACATCATGGGGAATTATTTACATGGGACAAAAAGGGTTGAGTCCAAAGTCCATGCTGAAAGGAAAAAGGATGGTTAACTTAACACTAGACCGGAGGCCAATCTGGCGGGGCCAACTCAGGCTCTCATCCTACAGGGAAGGCTGTAATTGCAAAAGTTCTACATTAGCATAGTTAATCATCATGCACATTAACACCAACCCAACCCCTGTTAGGGAAAGAAAACATTAGGACATCACGGCATAACCTGGGCAGGAACACCTGCAATAAATCAGCCTATCTGGCCCATCAATCTGGTACATAAACAAGGGCCTGGATTAACACATCAGGCCGATCCATTGACCCACCTAGGCGGAACATACATCGCCCAGCATAGATATCAGGTAGGGGCCCTCCTCATAGATCAGGAACACCTGTAAGGAAATAGCTAGGCTCCCTCTACCAACAACCTTGGGGTATCAACAACAGGGTGTACACAACAGCCAACTCTCTTCATGAACATTAGGCATACACATTATAGAGCAACGGCAGGTATTAAACCATACGCCTGAGCCTAATCCTCCCCACTGGTGCATCATCTAATGAAGGCTCCCTAGGCATCTGTTCCCACCCGGCTCACTCAAGCCAACCTAAATGGGGCGTGCCATTAGGCCCTAAACACACTGACACACTGGGTGCGAAATTCAGCGGACGCACTGCCTTGCCCCACTAACACAAATCCCAGGGCCTACACTAGCTGGCATTCACCTGGACACCCCAGGCAGGGATTACTAATGTCGTGGCCCAGTTCAGAGGCCTGGCAATCCTGCTAATACTTCTCCCGGGGGCTCCGGTGTATAATTAGGGCCCACGAGCTCAATTACAATGTCTCCCGGGGGGGGGGGGGGGGGGGGGGGGGGCGAGCACCGACCCTGTGCCCCGTTGCCCTCTTCACTCCCCACACAGTTTAATTAAAGCCCCACTCACCGGGCTACTCCGGGGGTCCTCTTCCCCTGCAGGGCTCTTTTCCGTGGAGGGGGACAGGCACCGGCAATGTGCCTCGATGCCCCCTCCTCTCTCTCACAATGACAGCCGGGCCCCTCCTTTCTCACGGGAGCCCAGGACTTCACTGTGCCGGTGTGCGGGGCTCTCCTCACTGGCTGGGAGCCCCGCAGGAATACAGACTTCCTCCGGCCGGCTCCTGTGCGTGATGGCAGGGCTCCTCCCCCACACGGAGCCCTGCAGGCGACGCGCTGCTCTCGTGGTGCCCTGCTTTGCTTGGGGAGGCGGGCTGGCACCGACAGTGTGCCCCGGCCCGCCTATCCTCCCGGCCCCACACTCAGGGCATAGACCGGCAGGGTAGGCTCCTGCTCCGGTCAATCTCAATCGGGGCTCCCCTCTCGCGATCACGGGGCCCCGCAACGACTCTTCACCCGGGTCCCCCTCCTACCTCACGGGGACCCGGGGCTTGGATTCAGCTTCTCCGGGCCTTCCGGGCCAACCGCCAATCCCTGCGCGGCCTTCAGAGGTCACGGCCGTGCAGGCCAATCCGTGCGCGGCGGGGGCGGGCCGATGACGCAGCCTGGCCCCCTCGTCACGTGTTACGGGCCGGAACGGCTTCAGGGCCTAGCGCGGCCCTCTCTCTGCTTCGGCGGCCCCCTCCTGGCATCGGGGGCTGCCGCAACGTTGCACATCCCAGCAAGGGGGGGGGGGAATCTCCTCAAGACAGCGCCGGGCCGCGGCGGTGATTTTCGGCGCTGCCACACAGCGCGAGGACAGGACAAGGGGTAGGCTCCCTTTCTTGTTATAAAGTCCCCTCACAGTCTCCTCAGCACCCGGGCTGCGACGGTGATCTCCGGCTGCGACAAGGGGTAGGCTCCCTTTTTAATTAATTATTTATATCGGCCAAAGCGGGCCTCCACAACAGCGCTATTCACAGGCTGCCAGTCTCCTCAGAAAACAGCGAAAACGGCGCTATTCACAGCGCACTGCTTCTCCCTCTGCCCACAACCTCAGCTCCTTCCTCAGACTACGCAGAGGGGGCAGGAATCTAGCACTTCCTCATCGCTTCGCAGTTATAGCGCTTGTCAGATAGGCTTTACAGCACTAGGGGGCCACAACAGTCCCAGGGCCCAGCGCTTTCACAGGGCCTCACAGCACCTCAGCCAGCAGCATTTCTTTTGGGGGCACGATCTTCCCCACGGTGCTTCAAAGGGGCAGACAGTCCCACAGCAGTTCCTCAGGGGCACACTCCTCACCTCCTGGGCGCTTCTTCACACAGCGCTGGCGTGATACCCGGTCAAACAGCGTCAGTGACCTGGATAGGGGCCCTCCCTTGTCAGGGGCCCATGGGGACAGCAGAGGGGGGGTTCTAGGGGTGCAGGGCCCAGCTCACAGGTCCATGTGGCGGTAGCACCTCACAGCAGGTCCCCTCTCTTCTTTGTCCCAGCGCTGACTGACTTTCTGGTGACACTTCACCCTATTTATACCCTCCTGCCAGGCAGTGCCAGGACCTTCTAGAATGTTGGCACATCTAGCCTAAACTCGTTCTAGGGGAGGGGGTGAGCACCCTAGGTGCCAGGCTTTCCCTCCAAAAGCTAGGGGTAGCTGGGTAATATTATCTAGACCGCTGACCTAAGGCAGTCCAGTGGCAAAACCCAGGGCCATGGCATCCATTTTAAAAACAATACATTTCAATCAGGTGCAGTTTTAAAATGGGGGATTTTACAAGTGCTCATATTATTACATGTAATTACATTTACACAAAGGTGTCTCACACCACTCATGGCCTATACAGGTTTAATCCCATGGGGGAGACAGTCTAGATAAGGGGGTCAAAAGCGAAAAATTTTGGGGGGAAAGGCCAAGTCCAACACACCTGATTATCAGTTGTTAGGTTTTTCTGCACCTGGATTTACTGGGTGCAGAAAACAAGGACACAATCTTTTTCCAGAGAGAAAAATTAGACTGAAAAGTCGCATAAGACTCTGGGTGCAGCAGAACCAGCCAAGACTTATGCTGGTTTTTTTTACTAACTATGGGAAACACACAATTCTTCCCTCTGTTGGTGTTCACAGTCATTGTCGGCCTGTGATTCGGCGGTGAGTGCAGGGCATATCCGTTAGAGCCGAGGGGCCGAGCTGAGGAGGAGTTGACGAGCAAGCAGAGCGGAGCTTGAGACGCCTGCCTGGGTTTGTTTTGTGACCGGTTTTCGCTCCCGAAGGTTTCTCCCGCTGCACCCGCGTCCTGTTATACGGGCGCTTTAAGTTCTACTGATCTGCTGTGGGGGCAGGAACAGCCGATGCCGGCACCGCGGTGCTAAGGCGCTGCTGGTGCTGCTCGTGTGGCGGCTGCTGCAGGGCATCGGGGAGCACAGAGGAGCACAGAGGGCACAGAGGAGCCTTGGCCTGCGGCCTGATTTTTGTTAAAAATGTGTTTAATATTTTTTTTTTCCACAGGCAAAAATGACATCATCTGTTGGTCCCACGCAGGGGATCAGAAAGCCTGAACAGAATTATAACAGGTGGACAAAGTGCATTGATCAATATAAACCAGCTCCTCCTCTTATTAGATAAGCCAAATGAAAGATACAGCTTCTAAGTGCCCCGGAGCTGAGACAGAGAGATAAAAAAAGTAAATCGTGCAACTTTGCTAAGCCAGCAGATAGGTCTAAAGAAAACTCAACGGCCTTCTGTAACTGTAATTTCTCCAGGTTGATCCACCGAGGTGTTGTATGCAGAATAGCCAAAAAGCGTGGACAAACTCATCCTAACATGGGATAAGTAATTATGAATCTAACAAGGAACAAAGAAAAAAAAACGCCCCCCACCCCACCCGGGGTGGCGGCGTGTTCATACTAATGAGAGGTTGGTCGACACGGGAATTGTGATCAAAACTGGAAGAGATGGAGGGCACTGATGGTGGAGGGACACACCGCAGACGGAAGGCCCCGGGAGAGGAAGGAGACAAGGGGGGCCCCATTTAAATTCGAAATTCTTACAATTAGCCCTGAAAATATCAGCCAGGCTAAGCAGTCTCCAAAGACGAGAGTGCCATAGGGAAATAGCTGGAGCCTCCCTTCTCTTCAAGGCGGCTGCCAGGGTGACCTTAGCTGCCCCACACGCACCACTCTTAAAGTATGGGACTCAATTTCGGGCGATGACAGGTGGACTCCTTTTCCATCCCCATTCACTCCAATCCATTTCAATCCAGCTTTCCCCCTGGCCCAACATGAGGGACCCATTGATGCCTGGAGAAGGGGAGGCTGCTTATCTCTAATACATTTGTTCCACAATTTTTATCCCCTTACTTTTGATCAATGTCAAAGGGACTTTGAATTGAAGAACACTGAAAGATATCAGTATATTCAATTGATGACCTGGGCCCTCACACCTCAGATACGGGAGGCTGCTACTCGACCTCACAAAATTTGAGGCCTTTCTCACCAAGACTGCTAACATGAAAGGGGTGATCTCCTTTATCTATAGCTTCCTCCTTAAAACAGTGCTTTCCCTGCGCCCCCCGGTATGTTTAAGTGTGTAGAATTAATTCACCGTCCTATTTCCGATGAGGAATGGACGCATCTATGGTCCGACATCGCACGCTTCAATCATTCCTCAGAACTCAGGGAACTGCCGCCTGATTTTACGTATACACCAAGCATTGAGCAGAGCAGAGCTGAGCAGAGGAGTGGAGGGAAGTGCCTACATCTGCCGTCTGTAGAGGGACTGGCTCTGGATCCCGCTCTTGCTCCTGAACGATTGCCAGCATTCTCCCTTGTACTTGTGACAGCGATGAATAGCAACGAATAAGCAATGAACAGTGAGTGGTGAGTGACAAGTGGCAAGAGGTGTGTGGCGTGTGGCGAGTAGTTAAGGTTGATTAGTCCTTAAGTCGCTGAGCCGTTGGAGTCTGTAATAACTCTGTAATACAAAATCTGCGAAATTATGCAAAGGGGAAAGTGACAATAGACTTTGACCCTGTTGAAGCACCCCTCGACCCCTGAATTACTCTGCATGCCTAGACTACAGCCCTACCCGGAGCCCGGATATTAATCGATTGATTAATTAATTAGTTAGTTATTTAAATAAGTAACCAGCAGCACCGGCGGATTCTGTACTGAGGTGTGCTTTGGGGGTGTTTTCCCTTGGAGGTGTTTGGAGGTGTTTTTGTCCAATCAAAGCACCGTTTGGGCTTGTCACTGGCCCGTTTGATTCTCTGAAAGAAGCAAGACTTCTTTACCTTAGAGGGTGTATTATGAGGTCAGTAAAGGAGCGGCCACCTTTCCCTCCTAGCAAAAGGAAAAGAAAAATACAACAAACACTAATATTAGATACGTTTAAAATAAAACAGGCAGGTGACATACACTGCTTTAAATAATCTAAGGTCCATACATTTTGGGAAATTGGGAAAGTCGCCATCAAACTTTGATTTTATGAAAGATCCAACCGGTGCTATGCTAACTAATCCATGTGATCTTCAATTTCCAACTAAAGCACTGAGTAGAACAAATATTATATCCCCTAAACAAGGAGTAAGTGAACGAGGACACACTGAGTCTGAAGCTGAAGTCGAACGAATGTCAAATTCAACTAAGGACCAAATCAACCATTGGGGTCAAATAACGGACCTTGAGATGTTAACTATTCCACTTACTGGTCGTTCACAACAAAAGGACCCCAAATGCATGAATCCAACAATGGGAGATACTCAGCAATTACTACCAACTCGGCAGCCAATGCCAATAGAAGTGCAAGTAAAAATTAAGAAAAGCTAACGGTATAGGGGAACCATCTAATTTGGGCCAAATAAATCAACCAGAGCAAGAAGCTCCAAATGAACTAAATGGTGGGGTGAAAATCATAAGGGAAGCCAATACCCCACTGAAATCGGATCTTACTCTGTCTAAGATAAATTCAGTTAAAAAACAGGACCAGCCGAAATGTAATCAAAATAACGGATCTCATATTAATAAGGACGAATACAACAGCAACCCAGAAACTCTGCAGTGTTTGAGTACTCCGTATCAAAAAGACATTTTGAATAGTAGTCCACAATTCATTCATTCTTGTGACGAGGGTCATGATTTTCAAGGACCACAAAAAGAGGAGTATAAGGACCTATCATTCATAAATGGGCAACACCATAACCCAGGTACTCAGGTACCAGAAAGTGGGAACGCGGGAGCAATTTGGGATTTATTCTTCAAACCCTCGCAATTAACTCTGGAAGCTTTAACATATAAGTCCAACAAAAAAAGAGATCCAAATAGAATTCTTGAGTGCTACGGCATCCTCTGTTGCCGGAACTGAGCAGAAGATAACAACACAATATAATCTAATAGTAAGGGCACAATCTCAGCCAATAGCTACATATGCAGAGTGTAGTTGTGCCCCACTAATTAACAAACTGGCTACCATTCCGGATATTTTAAAAACAATTGACGATGTAAAAGGGAATTTTCCTAATGTGGGATTTCAACCCATCAAGACCGACCGCCCCTCTAAAGATACAATAAAATGTAAAGACAATACTTTTGTTGTTAAAGATAAAATAGATGATAAAAAAAAATCAAGAAGTGATAAACCTATGCTCGACACAATCAACAATGACAGACGCAGCCCCAGACGTTCATCTATCAAAAAGACAGAGGAAAAAACTATGGAAACCAAGAAATAAGCTTCTAAAAGTATAAAAAATACAAATGCATCAGATATAGTGAGATTGAACACTGGAAACAACCATGACCAAATATCATATTGTGAAGGTGAGGGTAAACAAATGTCTCCAACAAAACCCTTTTACCCTCTATTTAATAAGGATCTATCGGAGGTACAAGCAGTTATGAAAAATAAATGCCTAAACAAGCAAGCTGGTAGTATAAAAATGATAGAGAATGGGAAAATTCAGTCCTTTGAAATGCTGCAAGTGGAGGAAAGTAATAAACAGGTGGAAAGTAAGCCATCACAATTGGAAACAAATAGAGCAAAGAGGGAGAGTATCAGAGGGGATGAAACGAATAGAGATTTGTTAAGTGGTGCAGGTAATTTTTACACCGGAATATAAATCTAGGAGTAATAATAAAACAACTAGCAAACATCCGGACCCAACACAAGATGGCAGGAGTATGCAAAGCATGTGCATCTACAGCATACATGCCTCGAACAGAGGATTAATGGCCCCAAATCCCTGCCGTGATATCTTGTCATGTTGTGGCTGAATGTGCCATGTGATGTGGCATGCTATAGTGCTTGCTGTGATTTGGTAATTTTTGACAAAGTGGCATGCTGAACGGTTAGGCAAATTTTTAATTTCTTTGTTTTTGGGATCGTGTGATATAGTGCGGTACCTACCGTATGATGTAAATAAATTACATTGCTAATATACCATAAGGATGTGGGGTGAGTGTTATTAGGGCCGAGGTCTTGCTGATTATATGCAGAATAACAGGTCTGGGAGGTCACTACTGACTAGAGCAGGTTAGCCGCTGCACAGGCCTTGGGCATTGATCCTATTGAGGATAATATGTGACGGGCCATTGGTGACTGGAGCTGGTTAGCAACAACGCTAGCCTCTGGTATTCATTACAAGCAGGGTAACAATACATGTCAATATTGACTAGAACTGGTTGGCAGTAGAGTTAACCTCTGGTTTTGAATATTTGCAGGATTTGCAGCAGTGGTGGCCTCTAGGAAGAAGGAATTGAGAAAGCATAACTGGATATACTGGTTTCTTTAATGCCGATAATTGTTTACACATGAATGCACCAACGTGCATTGATATATTACATTACCAAATTACAATATTCTTATATTAATTTGATGTGTCTGTTCGCCTAAATATACCTGCTAAGTTATATGATTCTATTAGGACCCAGAACCATTTCATTTAGTGATGTCCATCTGCACACTTTCCTGCATCTTGTAGTAAATTGAATATTGACAAAAAGAAGTGTTATTTCCAGAAAGAGTGAATTCTGCAGCTTGTCTGTGTATCTTTTATCTGCACCTTACGGACTCCTCACATTCCTCTCGAGAGAAGATCCTGCCTCCTACTCATTAGTGTTGTTTTAGTTACTGTTTCTATCACGTGTTCATGTTTCATTGACTTGTATTAGGAGAAAAGTGTATAAAAATACATTGTGTAGCATTAGCATTATATACTCCAACTTGCTTTAGGGTGGATGCTCTCGTCCATTGCAAAGACAATTGTCACTTGTTAGTTTGCTTGGCCTTTTGCTATTTTTGCATTAAATGTATGATAGATGTGTTGGCCTCCAGGTGTGTTGTGTATTATTTTACATAGCACAAGAGATGCTGAGGAAAATGACAGTCCAGTATACAAATTCTTCATATAAATCAACTCACAGTATACTGTTCTGGAGGTTCAGTCCCACAGACATTATCTCTAACTGAACGCCCTAGGAAGCATGTGCTTTTCAAACCAGTTGCCCTCTGATGCGGCGTCCTCGCTATTGGATAAGCCAGTATGTCCTGAATTTTAGGAGGGTTACCGTATCTAGTGCACTCTGTTAGACAGTGCTCACCTGTGGTAGTAAGATGTTAATAGGAACCTTATCACCTATGGACGGTGCAGGGCTTTGAGTTACAGAGCTCCTCATGCTGTGGAGAAGATTAGGTCACATTTACCCATTTTCCCATATTTGGTCCTGATGAAATGCCAACAGATTGCTCCATGACTACACAAAGCATGAAAAAAGTTGACCTGAAGTATAGACCCCAGCTTACCAGCAGGTCCATAGGTGATTAGCACTTTCACACAGTGAAAGGGGCCATTAGTTCCTCAATTTCACTGCCACTGTTTTTAATCTCAACATGGACCAGGATGATCACATTAACTATATTGTGGCAACTGGTCGATAGTTGATCTTATATTCATACTTCACCAATCTCACATCTTATGACACAACATCCTCTGTCCTACTATGCTTATCCGGCGTACTTAATAAAATATCTGCAACAAAGTGCCCTCTTGTGGTGCCCGCCAGGCATTGTAGTACCGGCCTGGTGAGGAGTATAGCCCAATGATGAAGCATGTCACCTTCAGGTGAGTGAACGCAAATTGCCTTAAAAGCACATGCTTCCTAGGGTGTCTGCGTTCAGTTACAGATAATGTCTCTGGGACTAAACCTCCGGAACAGTATACTGTGATTTGATTGTGTTTTATTTTAACAAATGTACATAGCAGATATTGGCGCTTGCTTGTTTCACAAAAATGATCGGATACCTGCCTCAGAGCGCACTTCTTACAGACGAGTATGGGGTTATCATGTTGCTGCTACAAGCTCCTTACCTGTGCGAGTTATCGGGAACGATGCAGGGGGCAGACCCAAACCAGCCACACGTGGAGATCAATGACAAATACTGAAGAATTAACAGAGCTTCCTAGCTGGTGACCATTACTTAATTGATCCTGAAAATAAAAGACGTTTTTAGTATTCTGGTGACTCATGACCATAAAAACAAAGGTTATAAATTCAATATTATGTCAAATACTTAAAAAATGGAACTGGATGTGCTGAATCGATTTTGCTCCAGGTCATGCGTGACACCTTCCACCACTATTGCTTATGGGACTTGTAGTTTTGTTTTTCTCATTAAAAGGATGGGTTCTAAAGTCCCAGTGTTCTAAGCGATGTTAGTTAAAATCAGAGGCCTGAGTGAGGGTGAAGCATGACACTGCTCTGCTTAGCAGTGAGATGATTGACAGTTCCTCAGCCCTTCCATTCTTTGACAGACAGAGGCTCGTCAGCCGTTCATATTTTTTTGCAACGAGAAAGAAACTTTTATTGCAGCTTGTGTCAACTGAAGAGATAAAACGCCTGGGCGTGTTTCATTAACTACTGACAAACATGAACAATTAAGAACACGAGTTTCTGGAAAACTATCAAGCACCCAATCAGAATCAGCCGCCCTTCACACCCAGGAATTTTTGAGGCTTTGGAGAGAAGTGATTGCACGTGGTATAAGAGGAACACTACATCGAATCAAAGCTCACTTCTCAGGGATGTACTGAAATGCCAGCCTCATGGCACACTTAGCCAGCTCTTCACCTCCTCCTCCTCAAACTGTTGACCAGCTATCAGGGCAAATGAGCCTGCAGCAAAGCATCGCTGGCTTGATTCCACACCGGACCAGGCAAGGTGGTCAACTCCATACGCCTCCAAGTCAGCAAGCACTCTGGTCGAGCCAGTCCTAACCCCACATGAATGTTCCCCATCACAACTATTCTAATGGTACTAAGTTATGTTTCTGCTAAATGTAGGAGCCAAAAAGTGAAAGATTTTACTAGGAAGTACTGAAAGAGAAATCATGAAGTTTTTCAATATTTCTGAGTCTGCCACAGTACACAGGAGCATTATTTCGCTACAGCAGCAAATCATGTATGTGCCCTGTAGAAAGCTTGTTCGAATGAAACATGGAATTTATTGCAGCCTACAATTCATGCAACAATAGAGTGCAAGATAACTTGTGTTATTATTCCAGCAGAACGAAATGCCATTCCTAATGTGTACGTTATTTTAAAGACAAACCCAGAAAAATGTACGGTCAGTGTTGTTCTTCTGCCTGTTAAAAGACAATCTCCATTAATGTGTCAGTAATTAAAACACTATGAGAAACCCTACTCTATGGCAGGGTGCTGCCTGCCACCATATTACAGGTTACTTCCAACATAATCTGATTTATACATTGTAGGAGAGTAGGGTCTGCTATCCTATGGTCACCCCAAATTTTTGCTTTTTGCTTCACTGGTTTTCGACTACTGAGGCTGTGGGCCTGCTGATCAGACCCCCAGCCTGCTGTTCTCTCACTAAATTAATGACACATGTGCTATAGGCACATACCAATTGGAAATGGACTCCTTGTCAGCCCCTGTAGAATGCACTATAGGTGCACAGGGCACAGGAGCCACTAAGGCCTACCAGGGGCTGCAGCATATCTTTTGCCACCCCTGGCTGGTTCTTAAATTGACACAACTGGCTGATCACTCAGCTGGGGTAAGGTGGTGTACACACCCCTTGCTTAGATATAGTATACCTATGTCTAAACCTATATCTGGACACATGTAAACCTGTGAGCCACTCCTATAGACAGGCCTCACCAATCCTGGAGGCTGGGTGCATGGTTTTTATGTGAGATGGAGCTCTAGCATGAGCTGAGCCTGTCTGCAGCCGTCGGGAACAAATCCCTAAGCTGTTTCAGGATAATGCCATACCATATACTATTAAGTGCCTTATAATCCTCGCGGTTATTTAGCAACTCTGGTTTGGCTTTATCAAAACATGTCGTGTAAGGTGTCATACGCTTTGGAATACCATCCCCTCGCCAGTTCTGGCGACGGGGATGGCATTCCACCCCTCTAGAGGGGTAAGACATGTTACTTCACTTTAATGCGGTTGATTTCTCCAAAGGCCTTAAGATCCACAAAATGGATGCCTCTGCCACAGACAAATGTCTGGACCCCTGGAGCTGACCGAAACCCAGTCAAGGGGGTCCTGGACAAAGGGTTTCCTGTCACAGGAGGGTGTCACCGCCCTCCAGACAGGAGATAGTGTATTGTAGCAGGGAGGTTTGAAAGAAACCAGACACTGCCTGGGGCGCACAAGGCTGCCCCTTGCATAATCCGGCCAAACCGGTTCTGGGGCACTCCAGCCCTCGTGCCAGGGCGGCCTGGATCAAAGGAAGGGGGTGTATCCACCCACTTCCTGGGTCCCACCCATAGGAGGGGACCTAGCAGGTAATCACGCCCACCAGATTCGAATAAGAGTGGGAGCAGTGCCAATGCACATCAGATTTCCTGGAAGAAACATTTGAAACGATATTCTGGACCCTTCGCCCTCCATCTCAACGTGGAAGCCCGAAGAATCTCCCTTGTGGTCAAGGAGTGACCACCCTGCAGCAGCAGGCACCATCCAGCCCTCGACGTCTACTTGGTTGCAGTTCCCGCCGGAACTCGAGCGACTGAGATCGACGAGATCAAGCCTGCCCAGCTTCTAACAGCCCGATCCACAGTCCCTGCAAAGCTGAGACCCGTGGAGGCGACCGGAAGCGTGGGGCACGCCATCTTGAAGTGACCACGAGACGCTGACCGTGCAGCCCACGAGTGACCCTCGAAGCTGTACACCGGGGTTTGAGAAGCCCCCACCCTGAGCTACTCCTGAGCCGAAGTTCAGCCCTCCACACTCGACGAGTGCTGCGTGGGGCCCTTTGGCACGATTTGGCTCAACGCGTTGGCCCGGTCACTTGCCAGCTGGCTTGTGGTCCCTGTGCCGACGAACTACAAAAGAAGACTCGTGATTCTGGTTGCTCCAGATCCACACCAGCTCCCCTGAAAGGGAGCCCCGACTCTGACCTTCCTGGTCCGAGTGAGACGCCATCTTCCAATCCCGCGTGGATTGCTCTTACCAAGGCTTGTTTGCTCCAAACCGGAAGCCGACTGCACCGACGGTGAGAGCCTGCGTGGGACAGATCGTGACCTTCTCCTGGACGTCGCAGATGCCCCAGAGCCCACGTGACAGCGAAGAGAAGCGCCTCGACGACCACCTGATTGCGCCCGACATTGCCTGGTTCCGTCCTGGTTCCACCCTGGTCACTGCTGAGTGACCCAGACTCTGTCCCCTCTGCTTTCAGGTACTCTACAACTTGAGTCCACCCTTGGACTCCACCGGACACTTCGTCTTCACCCTGCCTGCAGCCCTTTCAGCTTCAAGCACCAAGAGCCTGCGTGTCAAAACCCGACGCCACTTCGACCCTGTGCACCCACTTCCTGTGGGTGAGGTAACTTTGCTCCGCCGGTGTTCCCACACTGGTGCACACCTCTAGGGTCTGTGTGTTAAGTTTTGTTCCTCTAGGTTCAGCGGAAGTATCCTTAAACTTTAACTATTTGACTTTTACGCACCATTGGTTAACATTGGTGCATGCGTGCGCTTTCCGCACATCTCCCGAATCCCGAGGGCCATTCCCGACTTCAGCATTGCTTGTCCTGACTGCTCCCAGCGATTCCCTAGGCCCTAGGCCTAACCACTGTTCGAGTGGCCTCTCTTATACCACTTGTTTAGTATATGGTTTGAGTGGCCCCCCGCCCTCATCCATAATTGTGCAACTTGTATGTTTAAACAGTGCTTTTGATTTAACGCTTGTGCCCCTTTATTCATAAAGAATACTGGGGATTGTTTTTAGTAATAAACACATATATTTTTATAATATATACTTGTGTGGTGTCCTTTCATTTGGTATTACAGGATTGTATGTGGTAAAACAGCTCGCTTAACACGACCTCTTAAGTTAAGGCTTTAGGCTGCTTAGTCCATGCTACCCCTAGGATAGCTTGTCTAATAAGGTTGACTTACAACCAGACACCATAAGGGGATTGTTTGGTCAGGTAGTAGGTGGTTCCAGAATTGGAAACATCCCCTACCAGGCCAACTTCTCACATTGGTGAGCAGCGGTGCGGATTTGAGCTTGCTGTTGTTTTACCATTGCAATCTTTATATCAAATTGAAAGATCACATCAAGTACCTCTAGGTACATATAAAATCAAAAGCTTAGCATATTAAGTTCTACTGAACTTAGTAGTTGTAGGTTGAAGGGAGTAGCACACCCCTGACTACAACTCACTAGCAAGGTCCAGTAGGAAAACACTTAGTGTAGGTAAGTGCACCACTTACACCTCACTAGTAACCATGTCTGACACAGGAAAAGCCTCAGGGTCTACTCCTGTGACAGTTGACCCTACCCAGGCAACTTTTGGATATGACAAACTAACCCGCAGAGACTTGATTGCCTTGTGCAAAGCAAGAGGGTTAAAAAGGGGCAGAAGCCCCACCTGCCTAATCCTGGTAGAAATCCTAGAACAGGATGACTTAGAGAAGGCAAAAGCAGCTTCCCTAGATACAGGAACTGGAGGGAACCCCCCTGTAGTTGATCCCCCTGAAGAGGAGGATGATGATGACTTGGATGAGGACTCAGATGGTGGGGACTCACAAGTACAGGATCAGGGTAGCCAGGTTCCAGTTGGTAGGCTTAGCCAGGCCAACTTGGACCTACTGGGGAATGGAGAGGGCCAGCACCTCCCCAGAACCCAACATGTGATTCTCCCAGGCAACAGAAGAGTGAGATCTCCCTCAGGGGACTCTCATCTTTCTAGTGCCTCCAGAGAATCAGAGAGAGGCATGAGTGCTTCTCAGAAAGCTGAGCATAGGGCTAGAATGAGGGCTGTCAGACTCCAGATAGAGAGAGAGGAGGTAGCCCTGAGTCAAGCTAAGCTTACCTTAGCTCAAGCTAAACTTGCCTTGGCAAGAGAGCAGAAATTAAGTGGCTTAGATGTCACTGGTGGCAGCAATTTTCCAAGAGAAAAAGACAGGGCCTATGATAATAGAAACCTGACCAAAATTGTGCCCCCCTTTAAAGAAGGGGATGACATCCACAAATGGATGACTGCTCTTGAGAGAGCCTGCATGGTACAGCAGGTTCCTGAGAATCAGTGGGCTGCAATTTTGTGGTACTCCTTTTCTGAGAAAGGGAGGGACAGGCTCCTCACAGTTAGACCTGAGGATGCCAAAAACTACTCTGTTTTGAAGAGTGCTCTCATTGAAGGGTATGGCCTAACCACTGAGCAATACAGGTTGTTGTTCAGAGACACCCAGAAAGCACAGACTCAAGACTGGACTGATTTTGTGGAGTGTGCCACTAAGGCTTTGGAGGGTTGGTTACAGGGAAGTAAAGTTTCAGACTATACAGGATTGTACAATCTTATGATGAGAGAACAGATCCTTAATAACTGTACAAACCAGCTGTTGCATCAATACCTTATTGACTCTGATCTGACCTCTCCCCAAGAATTGGGAAAGAAGGCAGACAAATGGGTCAGAACAAGGATTAAGCAGAAACCCCAGAACCAAGGTGGTGACCAGAAGAAAACAGACCAGAAGGGTGGTAATCAGAATCAGAAAGATAAAGAAAAAGACCAGAAGTCTTCAGGCCCCCAAACTAATAGTAAGGAGGGTGGTTCCCAAAATGGTAACAAGAAGAAGAAGAACAAAGGTCCAAAGACACCTTGGTGTAATACCTGCAAATCAGTTTCACACTGGGGCAGTGAGTGCACCAAGGCAAATCCAGTTCCCACCACTACAGCTCCTAAAGCAACTGCAACCCCAAGTACAGTAAGCAGTGGTGGAACACAGTCCAAGGGTGTAGCTGGGTTGACCCTGGGTATTGAAGTAGGATCTGGCCTAGTCAGAGTCCCTACACAGGCAGTTCTCCTGTATGATGTGGACATTGAGTTGCCCACTGCAGTAAGCCCCACTAACCTGGGCAAATACAGGCAGACTCCCTTAATAAATGAGAAACTGGCTCAAGCTTACAGGGACACATGTGCTAGTGTCACCATGGTGACCCCTGGCTTTGTGGACCCTGGACAGATTGTACTAGGAGAGAGCTACCTAGTAACCAATGCAAGCAACTCCACTACCTCCCATAGTGTGGCAGTTGTGAACTTCTCCTGGGGAGGGGTTGATGGCCTAAAGAAAGTTGTGGTGAGTGCAGACCTACCAGTAGACTGTCTGTTAGGCAATGACCTTGAAAGCTCAGCATGGTCAGAAGTGGAGTACAGGACTCATGCAGAAATGCTAGGGATTTCAGAGCATGTCCTTGCCATGACAAGGGCTCAGGCTAAGAAGTGCCTTCCTGAACCAGTGGTGGATCTTGAGACAATAGACCAGCCACAACCCAAGAGAAGGAGCAAGAGAGGAAAGGCCTCGCCTTCCACCTTGCCCCAGGTTGAGGATCAGGTTTCAGAGGAAACTGATTCTGCAGTCCAAGAGGAGACTGTCTCTGAGGAGCTTGAACCTGACCAGGTTGAGTTTCTGGGGACAGGGGGACCCTCAAGGGCAGACCTGAGGCAGGCTCAATTAGATTGCCCTTCCCTTGAACCCCTCAGACAGCAGGCTGCTGCTGAGGCTGCTGGGGATGCCCAAGGTACCCATACTGTGTATTGGGATGAGGGACTCCTTTACTCAGAGGCTAGAGCCCCCAAGCCTGGCATGACCAGGAGGTTGGTGATACCTCTGCAGTTTAGGGGATTCCTCCTTACCTTGGCCCATGATATTCCCCTTGCAGGACACTTAGGCCAGAACAAGACGTGGGACAGGCTTGTTCCACACTTTCACTGGCCTCACATGTCAGAGGATGTCAAGGAGTGTTGTCGCTCCTGTGTCACTTGCCAAGCCAGTGGTAAGTCAGGTGGCACAACAAAGGCCCCCCTAATACCACTACCTGTGGTGGGGGTCCCCTTTGAGAGAGTTGGAATTGATATTGTGGGTCCAATGGACCCCCAAACAGCATCTGGGAACAGATTCATACTGGTGGTAGTGGATCATGCCACCAGGTACCCAGAGGCTATTCCCCTAAGGACCACCACAGCACCTGTGGTGGCAAAAGCCCTCATTGCAGTTTTCTCAAGAGTGGGCTTTCCTAAGGAGGTACTATCAGATAGGGGGACAAATTTTATGTCCAGCTATCTAAAAGCAATGTGGAAGGAATGTGGAGTAAACTATAAGTTTACCACCCCATATCATCCACAATGCAATGGGCTTGTGGAGAGATTTAACAAGACCCTTAAAGGCATGATAAAAGGATTACCAGAGAAGCTCAGGCGGAAATGGGACATTCTTTTACCCTGCCTGCTCTTTGCTTACAGAGAGGTCCCACAGAAGGGGGTTGGCTACAGCCCTTTTGAACTTTTGTTTGGCCACCCTGTGAGAGGTCCATTGTGTTTGGTGAAGGAAGGATGGGAGTTACCTCTCAAAAAGCCCAAACTAGACATAGTGGACTATGTACTTGGTCTCCGCTCCAGGATGGCTGAGTACATGGAAAGAGCATCCAAAAACCTGGAGGCCAGCCAAGAATTGCAGAAAGCTTGGCATGACCAAAAGGCTGTACTGGTAGAGTTCCAACCAGGACAGAAGGTATGGGTACTGGAGCCAGTGGCTCCAGCAGCACTCCAAGACAAATGGAGTGGACCCTATCCTATTATTGAGAAGAAAGGGGAAGTCACCTACTTGGTAGACTTTGGAACACCCAGGAGCCCTCACAGGGTAATCCATGTGAATCGCTTGAAAGCATTTGTAGACAGGGAGGACATGAGCTTGCTCATGGCCACAGATGGGGAACAGGAGGAAGAGAGTGACCCTCTCCCAGACCTGCTTTCCCAGAACCCTGATGATGGTTCAGTTGATGGAGTAGCCTTGGCAGGCAGCCTCACTGACCAGCAACAGAGGGACTGCAGACAAGTTTTGCAGGCTCACAGGCAAATGTTTTCACTCACACCCAGCCAAACTGACTGGTGTACCCATGTTGTGGACACTGGTGACAGTCTGCCTGTCAAGAATAAGATCTACAGGCAACCTGATCATGTCAGGGATTGCATCAAGGCTGAGGTGCAAAAGATGTTGGAGCTTGGAGTGATTGAGCCATCAGAGAGCCCATGGGCCAGCCCAGTAGTCCTGGTGCCAAAACCTCATACCCAAGATGGTAAGAGAGAAATGAGGTTTTGCGTGGATTACAGGGGTCTCAATGCTGTCACTAGGACAGATGCTCACCCCATTCCAAGAGCAGATGAGCTCATTGACAGATTGGCTTCTGCCAAGTTTCTGAGCACATTTGATCTGACAGCTGGCTACTGGCAAATCAGACTAGCTGAGGAGTCAAAGGCCAAGACAGCATTCTCTACCCCTAGTGGGCATTATCAGTTTGTGGTAATGCCCTTTGGTTTGAAGAATGCACCTGCCACTTTTCAAAGGTTGGTGAACCAAGTCCTTACTGGGTTGGATGACTTTTGTGCAGCTTATCTGGATGATATTGCTGTCTTTAGCTCCACCTGGGAGGATCACCTGATCCACCTGAAGAAAGTTTTGGAGGCCCTGCAAAAGGCAGGCCTAACTATCAAGGCCACAAAGTGCCAGATAGGGCAGAGTAAGGTTGTATACCTGGGCCACCTAGTAGGTGGAGGCCAGGTTCAGCCACTGGAAAGCAAAATCCAGGCCATACAGGACTGGGCTCCTCCAGTTACCCAGACACAAGTCAGAGCCTTCTTGGGCCTGACTGGGTATTACAGAAAGTTTGTGAAAAACTATGGGTCTATAGTGACACCATTAAATGACTTGACATCCAAGAAGATGCCAAAAAAGGTTCAGTGGACAGTTAGCTGTCAGAAGGCATTTGAAGACCTGAAGAAGGCCATGTGCTCTGCACCTATCCTAAAGAGTCCTGACTACTCCAAACAGTTCATTGTTCAGACAGATGCTTCTGAGTTGGGGGTGGGAGCTGTACTCTCACAACTTAATCAAGATGGTCAAGACCAGCCAATTGCTTTCATTAGCAGGAGGCTAACCCCAAGAGAAAAACGTTGGTCAGCCATTGAGAGGGAGGCCTTTGCTGTGGTTTGGGCATTAAAGAAGTTGAGGTCCTACTTGTTTGGAACTCACTTCCTGGTGCAAACAGACCATAAGCCCCTCTTATGGCTTAATCAGATGAAGGGTGAAAATCCCAAACTGCTCAGGTGGTCCATTTCCCTACAGGGGATGGACTTTACAGTGGAGCACCGCCCAGGGACTGACCATGGTAATGCAGATGGTCTCTCCAGGTACTTCCACTTAGAACATGAAGACTTATCTGGTCAAGGTTAGTTTAATGTCCCTGCGTTTGGGGGGGGGGTTGTGTAGGAGAGTAGGGTCTGCTATCCTATGGTCACCCCAAATTTTTGCTTTTTGCTTCACTGGTTTGCGACTACTGAGGCTGTGGGCCTGCTGATCAGACCCCCAGCCTGCTGTTCTCTCACTAAATTAATGACACATGTGCTATAGGCACATACCAATTGGAAATGGACTCCTTGTCAGCCCCTGTAGAATGCACTATAGGTGCACAGGGCACAGGAGCCACTAAGGCCTACCAGGGGCTGCAGCATATCTTTTGCCACCCCTGGCTGGTTCTTAAATTGACACAACTGGCTGATCACTCAGCTGGGGTAAGGTGGTGTACACACCCCTTGCTTAGATATAGTATACCTATGTCTAAACCTATATCTGGACACATGTAAACCTGTGAGCCACTCCTATAGACAGGCCTCACCAATCCTGGAGGCTGGGTGCATGGTTTTTATGTGAGATGGAGCTCTAGCATGAGCTGAGCCTGTCTGCAGCCGTCGGGAACAAATCCCTAAGCTGTTTCAGGATAATGCCATACCATATACTATTAAGTGCCTTATAATCCTCGCGGTTATTTAGCAACTCTGGTTTGGCTTTATCAAAACATGTCGTGTAAGGTGTCATACGCTTTGGAATACCATCCCCTCGCCAGTTCTGGCGACGGGGATGGCATTCCACCCCTCTAGAGGGGTAAGACATGTTACTTCACTTTAATGCGGTTGATTTCTCCAAAGGCCTTAAGATCCACAAAATGGATGCCTCTGCCACAGACAAATGTCTGGACCCCTGGAGCTGACCGAAACCCAGTCAAGGGGGTCCTGGACAAAGGGTTTCCTGTCACAGGAGGGTGTCACCGCCCTCCAGACAGGAGATAGTGTATTGTAGCAGGGAGGTTTGAAAGAAACCAGACACTGCCTGGGGCGCACAAGGCTGCCCCTTGCATAATCCGGCCAAACCGGTTCTGGGGCACTCCAGCCCTCGTGCCAGGGCGGCCTGGATCAAAGGAAGGGGGTGTATCCACCCACTTCCTGGGTCCCACCCATAGGAGGGGACCTAGCAGGTAATCACGCCCACCAGATTCGAATAAGAGTGGGAGCAGTGCCAATGCACATCAGATTTCCTGGAAGAAACATTTGAAACGATATTCTGGACCCTTCGCCCTCCATCTCAACGTGGAAGCCCGAAGAATCTCCCTTGTGGTCAAGGAGTGACCACCCTGCAGCAGCAGGCACCATCCAGCCCTCGACGTCTACTTGGTTGCAGTTCCCGCCGGAACTCGAGCGACTGAGATCGACGAGATCAAGCCTGCCCAGCTTCTAACAGCCCGATCCACAGTCCCTGCAAAGCTGAGACCCGTGGAGGCGACCGGAAGCGTGGGGCACGCCATCTTGAAGTGACCACGAGACGCTGACCGTGCAGCCCACGAGTGACCCTCGAAGCTGTACACCGGGGTTTGAGAAGCCCCCACCCTGAGCTACTCCTGAGCCGAAGTTCAGCCCTCCACACTCGACGAGTGCTGCGTGGGGCCCTTTGGCACGATTTGGCTCAACGCGTTGGCCCGGTCACTTGCCAGCTGGCTTGTGGTCCCTGTGCCGACGAACTACAAAAGAAGACTCGTGATTCTGGTTGCTCCAGATCCACACCAGCTCCCCTGAAAGGGAGCCCCGACTCTGACCTTCCTGGTCCGAGTGAGACGCCATCTTCCAATCCCGCGTGGATTGCTCTTACCAAGGCTTGTTTGCTCCAAACCGGAAGCCGACTGCACCGACGGTGAGAGCCTGCGTGGGACAGATCGTGACCTTCTCCTGGACGTCGCAGATGCCCCAGAGCCCACGTGACAGCGAAGAGAAGCGCCTCGACGACCACCTGATTGCGCCCGACATTGCCTGGTTCCGTCCTGGTTCCACCCTGGTCACTGCTGAGTGACCCAGACTCTGTCCCCTCTGCTTTCAGGTACTCTACAACTTGAGTCCACCCTTGGACTCCACCGGACACTTCGTCTTCACCCTGCCTGCAGCCCTTTCAGCTTCAAGCACCAAGAGCCTGCGTGTCAAAACCCGACGCCACTTCGACCCTGTGCACCCACTTCCTGTGGGTGAGGTAACTTTGCTCCGCCGGTGTTCCCACACTGGTGCACACCTCTAGGGTCTGTGTGTTAAGTTTTGTTCCTCTAGGTTCAGCGGAAGTATCCTTAAACTTTAACTATTTGACTTTTACGCACCATTGGTTAACATTGGTGCATGCGTGCGCTTTCCGCACATCTCCCGAATCCCGAGGGCCATTCCCGACTTCAGCATTGCTTGTCCTGACTGCTCCCAGCGATTCCCTAGGCCCTAGGCCTAACCACTGTTCGAGTGGCCTCTCTTATACCACTTGTTTAGTATATGGTTTGAGTGGCCCCCCGCCCTCATCCATAATTGTGCAACTTGTATGTTTAAACAGTGCTTTTGATTTAACGCTTGTGCCCCTTTATTCATAAAGAATACTGGGGATTGTTTTTAGTAATAAACACATATATTTTTATAATATATACTTGTGTGGTGTCCTTTCATTTGGTATTACAGGATTGTATGTGGTAAAACAGCTCGCTTAACACGACCTCTTAAGTTAAGCCTTTAGGCTGCTTAGTCCATGCTACCCCTAGGATAGCTTGTCTAATAAGGTTGACTTACAACCAGACACCATAAGGGGATTGTTTGGTCAGGTAGTAGGTGGTTCCAGAATTGGAAACATCCCCTACCAGGCCAACTTCTCACATACATACATACTCCAGGGTGCTGCCAGCTATCGGGTCTGCACACAGCAGTCTGGAGCCACTCAGGAAGGAGGGAAGCTCTTCATTTCATCTTAAGCCCTTAGGTTACATTCACAGCCTGATGGGTCCGGAGAACTTTATCCTCGCTCTAACTGCGCCGACGCAGCCCAACATAGTCTGTGTTGTGTGCTGGGTGATGCCTGGCATCTTATTATCGTTGGCGGATGGATGAAGCTCTGATAAGAGCTACTACAAGAAGAGCAGAGAAACACGACCACAGATCGCCACAGAGTGATAACTGCCCGGAAGCTGAAGAAAGAACTCTGGAACAGCAAACCTCCTACACCCTGGAGATTCTCCAGAGAAAGCAAATGATGGTAATGAAATGCAAATTGCAGCATTAAGGTCACTGTAACACTGGGCAGGGGACGGGTGGAAAAGAACCGGATAATGTTGAGTGGTGGCGTAGTGAACTGACGTCCTGCCACTTTCTGCCTCATTATCAGCATGACTGGAACAGGGGAGAAGCCTGTTCCTGGGAACTAGCCGACGAATTGGATGACGGCCCTTTAACTGGAAGACACAAGAGTATGCAGCTCCGCCCCCTAATGACGGCGCGGGATTCCTAGTGGGTAAAAACGCGGAAGAAGATGTCCTGACGTGTGACGTCACCGACCGAGGAACGGAGCTTTTGGAGGCGAACCCGAGGACGACAGGAGTAAGCCAGGAGGCCACTGGATCCGTGAATCGCCGTGCCACACTCCCGAGGGAGGAGTGTGGCTACAACAGGTACGGCAGCGTTTGGCGGGCTGGGTAGGAAGACGGGGTTCTTCTAAACCGTAGCCGTGTGTGTGCCAGAATATCTGCCCAACCTTTCTTTGTCCTCACCGTGTAAATACACCCCTCCTCACCAGTAATCACACCTCTGCACCCTCGCACGTTTAATAAAGTGTTTAGCACCTGAGCACGGGTGTCCCCTGCACTTGCCCGGTTCCCTGTGGGAGAGTCCAGATAGAGTACATATCTTGACGATCTGTACCTCTTTCTTTTCCCTGGCGGAGTCCAACTAGGAGTTAGGAAGAACGGAAAATCCCCTGAAGTCTGCTTCTTAACCATCTGGAAACAAGACCATAACCATACGCCATCACGGACCCCAGAGCTTTTCAGAGAGACACCTTGACAACCCGACATAAAAAGACGTTTTCCAAAATAAAACCTTACCTACCCCGAACTGGTCTTAGGTCTCTTCTTGATCCCACACCACAACTCGTGTCAGAAGTGGGATATCCCCCTTCCATCCCACAACAGAAGATGGACCAAATCATACAACACCTTATAAAGGGACAAGAAAAGTTAGAATGGGTGGTAGAAAGACAAATGACGTTGGCTCAAGCAGACAGGGAAGTTTTCAAGAACACCATTTCGGCCCAAATCGAAGGCTTAAATAAGGCGGTTCAACAACCCAGTGCTTTACCCGGTGGGGAACGAAGAGCCACCCCGACGCATCCCTCGGGAGTATCATTAAAAAAATACAACGCAGGGGAGGATCCAGATGCCTTTCTGACTAACTTTGAAAGAGCAGCCCAGGCCTGTGGTTGGACAGAAGAAAAATGGCCCCTCTTTCTGGCCCCATTGTTAACCGGGGAAGCTCAGGCTGCATACCAGGTGGCTAATGCCACAGGTAATACGCCATATCAAGAGATCAAAAAAAAAATCCTGGACCACTTAGGATTAGATTCAGAGGCCTATTGTGTACGGTTCAGGAAAGAAAAAGGAATTCCTGGTGAAAACCCCAAGACTCTATATCTCCAGTTAAAAATGGCAGCCGATAAGTGGCTGAAACCCGAGAGCAGGTCCAAAGAAGAGATAATGACTAGTATATACTTGGAACAGTTTCTGGAAGCGTTACCATACGGAAGCCAACGTTGGCTTAAGCAACATTCTGGCCTTACTGCCCAACAAGCCGTAGAGATGGCCACCAATTGTTCCCGAGCGCAGCCTAGGTCTCTCCCTTGGGACCAAGAAAAAACTACAAAGATGTCCGCAGTACCAAAATCCGAGAGGAAGTTCAAAGTCGGCCCAGAGCAGCCAAAAGTGAAACCCATAACAAAAGAACCAGTTTTCAAAGGCCCCCGGTGCTTCGAGTGCGGCGAATGGGGCCATATCGCTAGACTGTGTCCCAGAAGAAAGGCCCCCTGAAGAACCAATGGAGGTGGGGTACATACCTAAGGCCGTGATGTACACCGCTGAGATGGGACCATCTATGTAAGGGTAGCAGTCAATCAACGACAAATAAGGGTGCTGTTGGATTCAGGATGCAGGCAGTCCGTGATCCAAAAGAAACTAGTCCTACCCCAACAGCTCACTGCAAAAGGACATTCCTATGCCCTGGTCCTAGTGGACTACACAACTAGGTTTCCGGAGGCCTTTCCCTTAAGAATCCCCAATGCTAAGAATATAGCCGAGAAATTGATAGAATTATTCTCGAGGGTAGGATTTCCAAAGGAAATCTTCAACAGACCAGGGGACCCCGTTCGTCTCCAGACTGATGAAGGAAGTCTGTAAATTGCTAGATTTGTCTCACATAAAAACCTCAGCCTAACACCCCCAAACAGATGGGTTGGTAGAAAGGTACAACAGGACCTTGAAAACAACCCTAAAAAAAATGCTCTCCATTGAACACAAAGACTGGGACCAGGTCCTACCGTTAGCACTATATGTACTGAGGGCCCAGGTACAAAGTAGTTTAAGTTGCTCAGCCTTTGAACTGCTGTACGGCCGACAACGTTGGTCCCTCTTGGAAATAACAAAGGACACTTGGGAACAAGAGAAACACCATGAACAGAAAACCCTACTAGAGTATACTCAACAGCTGAAGTCCTAGCTCAGCAAACTGAGAGATTTGGCATACTCTTCCTTAGAAAATAGCCAGAACAGGCAAAAGAAATATTATTAAAAAGGCAAGAAATGGAGAACCCTAGAAAAGGGAGACTGGGTTTTAGTGTTGTTACCCTCCTCCACTAATAAATTCAGGAGTGAATGGCTGGGTCCCTATCCCATAGTAGACACCATAGGGAGAACCACTTACAGGTTCTAGATCTCCCCTTCGAGGAGGCAGACCTTTCACATCAATCTATTAAAAAAATGGATAGGTCCGATACCCAAGGTAGCTCAATTCGGAATCCCTACTGGGGCAGAGCAGAGCACCTTAGAACAACTGCCTGTTAATGAAGAACTTACATACGCCCAGAAAACTGAGCTCCAAAACACCTTACATCCCTTCTCTCCAATGTTTTCGGACCTGCCAGGATGAACACATTTGATAGAGCACAAAATAGAAACAAAACCAGGGAAATGTGTTAAACAAAAACCCTACGGGTGCCGGCAGCATGACGACAGGATATAACAAGCATTTGCAATGCAATAGGTCTCGCATTAGGAAAGTTTGACCTATTGGTATTGTAAATGACACATATTTTTTATTTATGTGTTGGTTTTGAAAATAGCCAAATTAATGGCTTTGTCATTTACAATGCCAATAGTTTTAACTTTCGCAAATGTGACACCTATACCATTTGTAATGCAATATGTGTTGTATTTACGTGACTTAGATGTATTGATATTACAAATAACAATGGCTTTAATAATTAATACTTAAATAAAAGTTATTGTAATTTATAATGGCAATAGCTCAAACTTTTGTAAATAACTTTTGTGCAGATTATGTTCATTGTATATTATTGCGACGAAAATCAAAGAACAGAAGTGAAATATTAACATCTTTTTGTTTCATTTGTAATAAAGCTTGAAACATTGAGAGAACATATTTGAACCAGTTGTTGTTGAAAGGTTGCACAGATTGATGCTGTGGTGATGCGATAGATATATAGAGGGAAGGTGATAGATAGATCGAGTGAAGGCGATAGATAGATCAAGTGAAGGCGATAGATAGAGTGAAGGCGATAAATAGATAGAGTGAGGGCGATAGGGCGATAGAGTGAGGGCGATATAGTGAGGGCGATAGAGTGAGGGTGAGGGCGATAGATCAGGATGCAACACAGAAGGAGGGAGGGCATGTGGGAGGGAACACAGAGGGTGGATGGTAGGCAACACAGATTGAGGGAGGGCGGTCAGTAGGCAACTCAGAAGGAGGGTAGAGGCAGCACAGAGGGAGGGTAAACAGGATTCAATACAGAGGGAGGGCAGTCGACGGCAACACGGATGTAGGAAGGGCGTTTGGAACGAAACACGTTTCGGCAACAGGGAAGGAGCAAGGGTGGATGAGAGGCAACTGGGAGGGATGGTGGGTTGGAGCCAACAGTGACAGATAGGCATCAGTGATGGAGGGTGGGTGGTTAGACAACCGGGAGGCAACACAGAAGGATAGTTGGCGGGTTGCAACACGGATTGCAACACAGTGGGTGAGTGAGTGGGATGCAACACAGAGGGTGGGTGGCCGGGATACCAACACGGAGGGTGGGCTGCAACACAGAGAGTGGGTGGGTGTAATGCTACACAGATGGTGGGTATGGCAACACGGACGGTTAGACAACACAGGGGGTTAGGCAACACGGGGGTTAGGCAACACGGGGGATAGGCAACACGGGGGTTAGGCAACACGGGGGTTAGGCAACACGGAGGGTTAGGAAACATGTAGGATGGGTGGGCCAGCGGTGAGCCCCACGGACGGTGGGTGGGCGATCGGCTACACTAAGGGTGGGAGGTAACACGGGGAATGGGTGGGAGGGTGGCAGGCAACAATGACGGTGGTTGGGGGTTCGCTAGGCAACACGGAGGGTGGGTGGTAGGTAACACAGAGGGTGGGTGGTAGGTAACACAGAGGGTGGGTGGGTGGGCAATAGGCAACACATTGAGCGAGAGGCAACACATTGGGCAAGAGGCAACACGGAGGGTGGCTGGGTGAGAGGCAGCAGAGGGTGGCTGGGTGGGCGAGCGGCAGCACGGAGGGTGGGTGGGCGAGAGGCAGCACGGAGGGTGGGTGGGTTTCGAGGCGGGTGTGAGGCAACACTGTTTAGGCGGGAGGCAACACGGAGGGAGGGTGGGCAGGAGGCAACACGGTGGGAGGGTGGGTGGCAGGCAACATGGTTTAGGCAGAAGGCATCACAGAGGGAGGGTGTGCGGGCGGGAGGCAACATGGACAGGCAACATGGAGGGAGGGTGGACATTTGTGAGAAAATAACCAAGTTTCAGTAATATTTGCGGTGTATGTAGCAGCCTTGAGTTATTGAAATAAGATTAACAAAATAACCAACAGTAACAAGGTTATCAAAAGTTATAACTCAACTCAGATGTCGTATGTATAATGTAGCAACAATGCGCAGTTATTCTATTCACACTTTGCCTTTACCGCTAGCTGCTCTGCCATGAGCATAATTGTCTGCTAGTAGTTTTGGAACAGGGGTTAATTGTGCGGACCTTGGTAGATTAAAGGATCCGAACCAGCAGGAGATTCTGTTATTTTATTTGCCCGACACAAATTGTTTCTCGTCTGTTGTTATAGCGCAGTACTACTTAAAGCCTCAACCTATTTCTTCCAAAGGGATTTTGAATTATCCATGTTTATAAAAAGCACACCAAGTACAAAAGCAAGTAGGAAGAAAACGTCCTTTTACGAGTAATCCAACGCATTATTGCTCTGTGCACTGTGTCTTTTCCCAGCGAACAGAAGAAAGGTAACAAGAGTGCTAGACGCAGAGGTGCAAAAGGCGAATCGTGAATAACAAAAGGCACAAAGGACCAATTAACATGATACATCAACAGGGCACTGAGTCTCTCTGACTTACGAGTTTTATTTTGACAGAATGCATAGTGTTTTTCAAATGTTTAAGAAATGCACCATTATCAAATTATTTTGGCTTTTATTGTACTGTTATCTAGTTAAACCAAAACACTAAGGTGGAGTATTTGCAATGATTAAACGCTTTCAAGACAAAACACTCGGAGTCTGAATGCCAGTCAGGAGAGAGAGAGAGAGAGACACACAGACAGACACACACAATATCTGAGAGGGTGAAAGGGGCTGGTATTTCAAAAGTTAGAATCGAAAATTGTTCTTGCCAAGTTAACAACATCAGTAATCACAGTTGTAACTTCTTCGTGGAGTGTGCGCCCCGCTGAGATTTCTCACTAGTATCCTATTATTAAAGGTATTCGGTGTGTTGAAGCTTCTCGTGATAACAAGAAAAGCCTGGGTGTGAACTGAAACCAGTATTAATAGAAAGCGTATTTCAATCACGGCTTCCTCTGTTATTCAATGTGAGCGTCAGCAAAGAGTGTGTTGTTATCAGATTGATGGGCCGGGTTTGATTGAAGTTTCTTTGTCATGCAAATGTCAGAGGGGTGATGGATGGGCTCAGATATGTGACAGGCTTCAGGAGGTCCTCTGCCATTGGCTCCTCGCCAGAGACACATGTCCTGGGTGCAGGGTACGAGGATTGAAGGCTCGCCATCCATGAAAGGGAACGTTCACAGCTCTGACAGTCTATCCAAAGGTCTCGGGGCAGGAGGAGTCTTCTCACACAGGTTGTCACTCCGCTGGCAGTGGCAGATGGACAATCCCAGGATGAACTCCTTTTTAGAGTATGCAATTTGTAGCCGCGGGACGAGCGCCTACTCGCCCAAGGGCTACCACCACCCCCTGGACCAGGGTGCCCCAGCCTTCCCGGCCTGCTCAGGTGCTGACACTTACAATGGAGATGGGCGCTTCATGGTGGGGGGCAGCGCAGCTGTGTCCAGCCAGCTCCATCAACAGGGCTCAGCCTACCCATCGGGGGCTGGCCTGGCATACCCTGGCCAGGCGCCCATGTACCCTTCTCAAAGCTGCGGCACGGGTTACGGGCACCAGTTTTACCTGACCCAGGAGGGCGAGGGGATGTACTTCCAGCCCTCTGTATACCCCGCCAACACAGGATCCAGCCTCGGCGGCCTGACGGACACCTACTGCCCCTCCCTCCGACCTGGCCTCTACCAGCAGCAGCACCCCTTTCTACAGGAGCAGCAGGGCTTCCTGCAGGGCACCTACACTCACATGCCCACCTTGCCTCTCGGAGACCCCGAACAGGCCTCCACCACGCACACCTTCGACTGGATGAAAGTGAAGAGAAATACCCCCAAAACCAGTAAGTGGCTTTGTTCACTATAGTTTATAGAGCTCTTTAGTGAGCAGCAATGCTTCAACCAGAAGAGCTGTCATCTATACAGTGCACTCACAGTGATCTCATGATCTGTCCAGTGCAGTCCCACAGATCTCACATCGGAGAGGCCTGTGTGATCCGTGCAGTGGACTCACACAGTTTTCATGTTCAGGGGCTCGAGAGGCCTGTGTGATCTGTGTAGTCTCACAGATCTCTTGTTCAGGGGCTGTGTGATATGTAAGGTGTATTTACAAAGATCTCTTGTTCGGGGGCTGGAGAGGCCTGTGTGATATGTGCAATGGACTCACACATATCTCATGTTCAAGAGTCAGTGATACCTATGTGACAACCAGATAGTAAACTGACTGTGATCTTACCTTCATCTAAGACGTTATGCCATTGCGGCCCAAACCGATTCCCGACTCCACCCTGCTCCTGGCTGAAGAGAGTAGAGACTGTAGGCCAGGGAGCGCGTGCGGCGGGCGTGCTGTGTCACTTCTGAGTGGGGGCTGGCAAAAATGATGTCCAGGGCCGTCATTGGTAGCGCTACCAACTTGACTGCCCTGGGATCCACATCGTACGCACCGCGCACGGCACCACCACCATTAGGGGTGCGCGCGCGCACTGTGACGTGCACTAGTTCCACTTCCTGTCTGCGCGAGTGCACTTTCTGCATTTCATGTCGGGCCGGGCCCACTGATCTGCGGTCTATTCTGCAGGGCCCCCTGGGCAGCTGCCCATACAGACCATGCCTAGGACCGGCCCTGGGACTGCCGCCGGCGAAGAAGGTAGAGCAAGATATAGAGGAGGAAGCAGTAACAGGAGAAACAACAACGATTGAGGTAGGAGACGAAGATGTGGGTCATTCCATGCAGCAGCAGCGGGTAAGGAGGGGGGGCGGCGGCATGTGTGTGCCTGCCTGTGTGTGTGTGTGTGTGTGTGTGCGCGCGTGCATGTGTGCGTCTGTCTGTGTGTATACACGTGTGCGCGTGCCTACGACCGGCCTGCGTAAGCGCATCCACAGACCCTGAGCAGCTCGTGCACCGGTCTGTCTCCCTTGACAGGCATCTTAGCAGTAATAGGTCTCGAGCGAGACCTAAAAAGGGAAGTACAGGACATGCTCAAGTTGGGGGTTATCCGTCCATCTAGAAGTAACTGGTCGTCCCCTATTGTAATGATTCCTAAACAGGACGGGACGATCCGGTTCTGTATGGACATTAGAGCTTTAAATAACATCTCCTCCTTTGATGCCTATCCCATTCCCCGGGTGGATGATTTAATAGAAAGGATAGGCGAAGCCAAGTTTATTACCATGCTAGACTTCACTAAGGGGTACTGGCAGGTACCCCTTAGGGAAGAAAATAAACGAAAGACTGCCTTTGCAACAGAGGAGGGCCTATATGAGTTCAACGTCTTGCCCTTTGGGCTGCATGGGGCGACTGCGACCTTCCAGAGGTTGATGAATACCATCCTACACCCCTTTTCCTCCTTCTGTTCCGTCTATCTTGACGACATTGTAATTTTCAGCAATACCTGGTCAGACCACTTAACACACTTAACAGCTATTCTAGAAGCCCTACACAAGGCAGGGTTACACATTAACTCAAAAAAATCTAGAGCGGCATACTCGAAGGTTAAATACCTGGGGTATATGTTGTGGGAAGGTGTTATAGCCCCTCAAGAGGAAAAAGTAAAAGCCATCATGAATACTCCCTTCCCCAAAACAAAGAGAGAGATACGAGCCTTTCTAGGCCTTGTAGGCCATTCGCAGGAGATTTATAGACAACTTTGCGGTGACAGCAGCTCCGCTCACAGACCTTTTAAGAAAGGATATTAAACCCTCCTCCAATCTAAATACTTCGGAGGAGGCTAAACAAGCCTTTAAGACCCTTACAGTGGCCATCACTACAAGCCCAATTTTGATACCTCCCAACTTCAGTAAACCTTTCTCTTTAGCCACGGATGCTTCGGACATGGGCTTAGGAGCTGTATTGTCCCAAATAGGAGAGGATGGATTAGAACATTCGATCCTCTACATTAGCTGGAAACTACATCCTAGGGAGTGCAAATATCCCACGATCGAAAGAGAATGCCTGGCGATAAGGTGGGCGGTGGAGAAATTAAAGTACTACCTAGAAGGCAAGCCTTTTGTACTTTATACAGATCACGCCCCGCTACAATGGATGAATAGGACCAAAGCCCATAACCTAGAGTACTCAGGTGGTTCCTTTTTCTACAACCTTTTTCTTTTTCAATACAACATCGAAAGGGCACTGAGAATGGAAACGCTGATTTCCTATCCAGACAATTCATTCTTCCCAATCAGCAGAAACCAGGTGGGGAGGAATGTAACACTGGGCAGGGGACGGGAGGAAAAGAACCGGATAATGTTGAGTGGTGGCGTAGTGAACTGACGTCCTCCCCCTCTCTGCCTCATTATCAGCATGACTGGAACAGGGGAGAAGCCTGTTCCTGGGAACTAGCAGACGAATTGGATGACGGCCCCTTTAACTGGAAGACACACGAGTATGCAGCTCCGGCCCCTGATGACGACGCGGGATTCCTAGTGGGTAAAAACGCGGAAGAAGATGTCCTGGCGTGTGACATCACCGACCGAGGATCGAGCGTGGGAGAGTGGCCCGGAGGAGCAGAGAGCGGAGCTTTTGGAGGCGAACCCGAGGACGACAGGAGTAAGCCAGGAGGCCACCGGATCCGTGAATCGCCGTGCCACACTCCCAAGGGAGGAGTGTGGCTACAACAGGTATGGCAGCGTTTGGCGGGCTGGGTAGAAAGACGAGGTTCTTGTAAACTGTAGCCGCGTGTGTGCCACAATATATGCCCAACCTTTCTTTGTCCTCACCGTGTAAATATACCCCTTCTCACCAGTAATCACGCCTCTGCACCCTCGCACGTTTAATAAAGTGTTTAGCACCTTAGCACGGGTGTCCCCTGCACTTGCCCGGTTCCCTGTGGGAGAGTCCAGATAGAGTACATATCCTGACGATCTGTACCTTTTTCTTTTCCTTGGAGGAGTCCAACGAGGAGTTAGGAAGAACGGAAAATCCCCTGAAGTCTCCTTCTTAACCATCTGGAAACAAGACCATAACCAGACGCCATCACGGACCCCAGAGCTTTTCAGAGAGACACCTTGACAACCCGCCATAAAAAGACGTTTTCCAAAATAAAACCTTACCTACCCCGAACTGGTCTTAGGTCTCTTCTTGATCCCACGCCACAGTCACACACTACAACATCTTTCCCTTTAAACCGAAGATAACAGCCTACAATAAAAAACTAACCAAAAAGCAACAAAACTAGAAAATGCATTTCCAAAAGCTGCAAAAGAGAAACTGTTAATACAAATGAACAATATTAAACTTTGTTGGTACCTTAGTAATGTGCTCACGTCTGGGCTTCACTCCATCTGCAGCAATAACGCTCTGAAAGGAGAAATTACTGCTGTGAGTCTCAGAGTCTTCAGTATTACTGGTCTCAGTCACGAAGACTGTGGTGACGGAAGATAACTTTCTCTTATTTGGCTTCATAGATCTACCAGTCACACCATTGCTATTAACAGACAGGCCACTGTCAGCAGCATCATAACTTCAGGCAGACCAGCAAAGCGGATCTCACCACTCATAATGGGTGAACAGACTCGCCTCTGCTACATACATCCACTCTGTTCTCAAATTTGCTTGGGGCTGCCAAAATGCAAAGAGCTGCAATATATTCGCCACACTTTCCTGACTACCTTGTTTTAAAAAGTTGTGACATTCAAGCGTGATTCTTGGTTCATCTCCAAGCTGAATTTTTTTAGAGGTTCTATTGCCACACAATACTATTCCCATATTCCAGTTTGTCCACAGGGTGCTTCAAGCCTGGTAGGTTATCACCTGCCTGTTTTGCAAATAATTTCAGATCGTTTCTGTAAGAAACTGAATTATTATTTACGGTAGATGAGAAACAATCACAACCTTTATCAGAGTGAACTTTCAAAGCCATTCAATTAACCTAGGGTCAACCCCCTGGTACCTAAGCACGGAACAGGCAGGCTTAACTTAAGGTAATATGTCAAATATTTATGCAGAAACCAAAAAAGTAAAAGTCAAAATGCAAAACATAAAAAAACCAAAACCAAAATAGAAAAAAAAAGTAAAATGTATTGAACAAAATGACACTAAAATGACAAAATCCAATAAGGGGAATGAGATATGAACTGTAACGCTGTAAGAATCACAAGGTGCCAATGGATGAGGGGCCCGGGCATGGATTAGTCTCTCTGGAGCTGACTGCCAAGTCTGAGTGAACTTGTTCTCCCTGTTCAGCAGGAAGTCACTATACCGGAGGAAGGGCTTTAAGTGGAATGAAAAACCTTGTGATGGCTCCCAGCGGGACGTGGTCAATGTAATGAAGGGCGTGGCTTAAAAACCCAAACTGAAAATCCATGCTCGGCATAGTGTGTCGCCCCACTGGTATTTTGCTGCTTCGCCATTCCATCCATATACAACAAGTAACATTACATCTACTACAAGTCAGGACTGCTGGCTTTGTCAATGGTTGTTAGTTGCATAAGATAAATATGCAACAGCGATGGCTTCAAAGCTTGAGGGGGGGCTGCTAAGGGTGAGAGGGGGCTGAGAGAGGTGAGAGAACTGTAGCTGGTGTGAGAGCGGCGCTGCAAGGGTGTAATGGGTGCTGCGAGGGTGTGATGGGTGCTGCGAGGGTGTGATGGGCGCTGCGAGGGTGTGATGGGTGCTGCGAGGGTGTGATGGGTGCTGCAAGAATGTGAGAGGCGCTGTGGGGTGGTGAGAGGATGCTGTGAGGGGTGCTGCTGGGGATGAGAGTGGCGCTGCGAGGGTGTGATGAGCGCTGCGAGGGTGTGAAGGGCGCTGCGAGGGTTTGATGGGCGCTGCGGGTGTGATGGGTGCTGCGAGGGTGTGATGGGCGCTGCGGGTGTGATGGGTGCTGCGAGGGTGTGATGGGCGCTGCGGGTGTGATGGGTGCTGCGAGGGTGTGATGGGCGCTGCGAGGGTGTGAGAGGTGCTGCGAGGATGTGAGAGGCGCTGTGGGGTGGTGAGAGGACGCTGTGAGGGGTGCTGCTGGGGTTGAGAGTGGCGCTACTAAGGGTGAGAGGGGCACTGCTAGAGGTGAGAAAGAACTCCAGGTGGTGTGAGAGCAGCGCTGAAAGGGTGTAATGGGTGCTGCGAGGGTGTGATGGGTGCTGCGAGGGTGTGATGGGTGCTGCGAGGGTGTGATAGGCGCTGCGAGGGTGTGATAGGCGCTGCAAGGGTGTGATGGGCGCTGCAAGGGTGTGATGGGCGCTGCGAGGGTGTGATGGGTGCTGCGAGGATGTGAGGGACGCTGTGGGGTGGTGAGAGGACGCTGTGAGGGGTGCTGCTGGGGATGAGAGTGGCGCTACTAAGGGTGAGAGGGGCTCTGCTAGAGGTGAGAAAGAGCTCCAGGTGGTGTGAAAGTTGCACTGCTTGAGCGAGAGAGGGCCTGGTGGGGGTAACAGATTTGCTATAGAGGGAGCGAAAGGGCACTGTAGTAGACAAGCAGTAATTCGGGGGTTAGAAGGGTAACACAGGGTTCGGGGACATGGGCTGCAGGGTCAAGGAATGCCCTGCAAGGGGGGAGAGGGGACATTGCTGGTGGGAGAAGGACACTGACGTGTACCTGGGAGCTGTTCATGAGAGGGGATCGCTGCAGATTTCATCGAGGGCTTTAAAGAGGGTGAGGCTGGGGGCACTACCACAGTGAGTGCCATGGCAGTGGCTAACAACAACAAAAGGATGGAGCAGATAGTGTGATAAGTGTGTAAACGGGCGCCCTCTGGTGTGAGATTGGATGCCCCACGGAGTGAGGCCGATCAGAGCGTCACTGGTTGAAGGTGTAACTCGGGGAGTGATCGGAGGTGCGCGTCTGGTAGTGAGCCGTCACAGTGAGATCTTGAAAGGAGTAAGTTTGTATGGGAGGGGAAGTCCCTGTCTACCGGGACTGTGTGTGCACGCGTGTGGTTGAGGTGTGAATAGGGCGCACACTGCAAGAAGTCACTGTGGGGAGAGTGGATGTGTGCAAGGGTGATAGTGAGTGTATGGAATCACCGAGTGAAGGTTGCATCCGTGCAGGTGGTGAGGAAGCAAGGAGAGGGTGAACCAGTCTGTGTAATGACTGTCTGCTGGAGGGCTGTGTGCAGCGATGAAGGCCTGCTCGTTGAAGGCGTGTGCAGCGTGATTGTGAGGGGACTGTGAGTGCAGGAAGTGTCTGAGAACAACTGTCTGCCAGCAGTGCGTGATACGTCACCGATGGCCTGAAAACGCGCTGGCGGTATATATATCGCTGTGACACCCCTCATGGAAAGCGCGTGCAAGGCGCGTGTCTTCAGAGAAACTTGTGCACCGGGAACCATTGTGCAGACGTTATATCAGAGAGAATGTGTCAGTGAGATTGTGCATAGAGAGGCTTCTTGCAGAAAGTCACTACAACAAAGTGTGTGCAGGGGGAGTGCGTGTATGGGGGTCACCAGTTAGGAAGTCACCACAGCCGATTAGGAAGTCACTGCAACAAAAGTGTGTGCAAAGGGGATCACCAGCTAGGTAGCCACTAGCCCCTGCAGGGAGAGTGCGTGCAGGGTGAGAGCGTGCATGGTGAATACCAGCTAGGAAGTCACCGCAAGGAAAGTGTGTGCAAGGTAAGTGCGTGCATGGGGGGTCACCGACTAGGAAGTTATTGCAACAAAAGTGTGTGCAGGGTGAGTGCATGCATGGGGGTCACCAGCTAGGAAGTCGCTTTTAAGGAAAGTGTTTGCAGGGTGAGTGCATGCATGCGGGTCACCAGCTAGGAAGTCGCTTTAAGGAAAGTGTGTGCAGGATGAGTGCATGCATGGGGGTGTTACTGACTTGAAAGTTATGTGGCCTACACTGTCATCCACTCGAAAGGGTGCTCTGTTCTGTATTATTATATGTGTGGTATACGAGGCTCCTTGTCCACCACCACCCCCACCATGTCCACCACCACCACATCCACCACCACAATGTCCACCCAGGGGTGTGGAATTTATAGAAATATCTACTTGTCCATGGGGCAAGTTGCTTCATAAATCTACTTGTCCTGGAGCAAAATCCACTTGACCGATTTTGTGCCATGTAGTGCGGCGACAAATTATGGCAGCAGTCACATTATATACGATCTTGGATTTGGCCTCTCTGATTATGCCAGGGCTCATACCACAGTAGGGTTTGAATACTAACAATTCCCTTATATTGCCACGTTTCCGTAGATCTACATAATGGGGATGAAGGTAGTGGTAATCAGTAGTTTCAGGGTTGGAATGCCCTTTTGAGTCTGGGCAAACCTAATAACTTGCATATTTTAAGGGTTGTCACCAACTCTTCTCTAACCTTTTCTCGTACTGAGAAAGGTTGGGAATTCACTCCTGACAATGGCATATGTAACACTTCTTCCAGGTCTCGAAAAAAGTGGTTAGTGGGAAGGTTTACTTGCAAACACTCAAAAGATTTTTCGCATGAGCAAATCTACACATGCATATGTGCTCATGTTTAAATGCAGTTGACAAATATTTTCTAAGAGTAGCAGTTCTTGGCCTACATCTGTAAATTCTTGTGAATTCACAAAAGCCATACATTTGCAATTAATGCAAGGACAAATACCATGGGTGCACTTTTGAGACTTTCCTTAATAATTGGGCCCCTAATTAGGTCTGGCTTTAACCATGACCTTTTGTGTTTATTAAAATTCTGTTTCTTAGTTTTTCTCGATCTGTCTATTGGCTGACTTCACTGTGAGTGACAGCATTTTGCTCTTACGCAAGGAGCATATCGGCACACAAGGTCGTTTTGTTCAGTGCCAGGAACTGCTGTAGCAGTGTGTGCTTTTTGAGGCCAAATATGTTTTGCTAGTGCAAATGTTTGTTATAATGGTGAAGGCCTGGCAGCTCTCACACCAATAAGGTTTTAACACAAACCTTGCCAAAACAAGACACACATTGGCAAAACCAAAAGGCTGACCACCAATTTCAGACCTATAGGCTTTGCCAATGCTTGTTTATTTGTTTACCATAATCTTATTGAAACTGGTTACACTGATTTTCCATTTTTAATATTTTTGGAAACACTAGCATACATCAACACAGTTTACTAAATGATGCTGCCAAGAAATGGTACTTAAAAATTTACAGTAGTTTAGTGAAATGTTTTTTTCCTACTTACATTTTTTTAAGAAAATTTTATTTTGAAAGCAAAGAATCATCAATCGTGCTTTCAAGCTTCTGCAAATATTTGCATCTAATCAAAGAGCATTCTGGGAGCATTATACATAGCCTCGTATTGCTAAACTTTGAAAACATTTGTGCACATTTTTATACTGGAACCACTGTCAGTAGTGCTTACAGTTTGAGCTTACAACATTTACTTAGGATGCTCACCCCAATAATAAAGGCTTTGCATTAATGAACCATAAATACAAGTCTGAACATCATTAACACATGGACACAAATATGACCTTAACTGCAGACCGTTCCCTTCCCCAATTCGAAATATGGTACTGTAAACAGGCAGCCAAGGGGTTTGTGCTGCAGGGGGTTGGGCCTACTTGTCCCAAGGACAAAATACACATGAAAACTTGTTGCCCTTGACCCCAAACAATATGTCCCGGGCGTCGGGCTATAGGAATTCCACATCCCTGTCCACCACATCCACCAATAACACCATGTCCACCACCACCATGTCCATCACCACCACCACCACCACGGCCTCCACCACATCCACCACGACCACATCTACGTCCACCACCACGTCCACCCCCACATCCACCACCGCATCCACCACCACCGCGTTCAACACCACTGCGTCCATCACCACCACGTCCACCACCACCACATCCACCACCACCAACTCCACCCCAACCACCACGTCCACCACCATCACCATGTCCACCACCACCACCACGTCCACCACCATCACCACGTCCACCACCATGTCCTCCACCACCACATCCACCAACACCCCATCCACCACCCCTTTAACCACCACCACCATGTCCACCACCACCACGTCCATCACCACCACCACATCCACCACCACCACCTTGTGCACCACCACCACATCCACCACGTTCACCACCACCATGTCCACCACCACCACCACCACGACACCCACCTCCACCACCACGTCAACCAGCACCACACCCACCACCACCACGTCCACCACCACTACCACCACCACCACATCCACCACCACCACGTCCTTCATCACATCCACTACCACCACATCCACTACCACCACCACGTCCACCACCACATCCACCACTACCACGTCCACCACTACCACGTCCACCACCATCACGTCCATCACCACCACGTCCACCACCACCGTGTCCACCACCACCGTGTCCACCACCACCACATCTACCACCACCACGTCCACCACCACCATGTCCACCACCACCATGTCCACCACAACCACTAACAACACCATGTCCACCACCACGTCCACCACTACATCCACCACCATCACGTCCACCACCATAACATCCACCACCACCACCACGTCCACAACAACCACATCCACCACCACCACATCCACCACCACCACATCCACCACCACCATGTCCACCACCACCACCACGTTCACCATGAGGCCACGACCACATCTACCACCACCACGTCCATCACCACCACACCCACCATGTCCACCACCACGTCCACCACCACGTCCACCCCCACATCCACCACCACCATGCCACCACCACCACGCCCACCACCGCGTCCACCACCACTGTGTCCAACACCACCACGTCCATCACCACCTCGTCAATCACCACCACATCCACCACCACCATGTCCACCACAATGTCCACCACCACCCCCACCACCAGCATATCCACCACCACCACGTCCACCACCACCAAGTCTACCACCACCACTATGTCCACCACCACATCCACCACCACCACCATGTCCACCACCACCGCATCCACCACCACCATGTCCACCACCACCACATCCACCACCACCACATCCACCACCACCATGTCCACCACCACCACCACGTTCACCATGAGGCCACGACCACATCTACCACCACCACGTCCATCACCACCACACCCACCATGTCCACCACCACGTCCACCACCACGTCCACCCCCACATCCACCACCACCATGCCACCACCACCACGCCCACCACCGCGTCCACCACCACTGTGTCCAACACCACCACGTCCATCACCACCTCGTCAATCACCACCACATCCACCACAATGTCCACCACCACCCCCACCACCAGCATATCCACCACCACCACGTCCACCACCACCAAGTCTACCACCACCACTATGTCCACCACCACATCCACCACCACCACCATGTCCACCACCACCGCATCTACCACCACCATGTCCACCACCTTAATTTCCTATGCAATGAATAACGTTAAAAGATTTTTCAGTGGCGCATCTGCAGAAAAGTCCTCTTCCTGTTGGAAATTAAGAGGAACTTAACCCCTCACCCAAACAATACATTTACGAAAAAAATGGACTGAATGAGAGCCGTGGCCTGCGGCCTTGGTGCTACAGTAATATTACACCTGGAGGCCAAGAAACCAAGCGCGTAGAAGCCCTGAGAGCACGGCCGCCACGCCGCAGATGCACACACCGCGGCGGCCATCTGTGGGTTCTGCCCCGGTAGCTCGCGTGGTTTAATGGAACAGGCCATTGGCTTTGAATAGATCCCAGGGGCGGGATACACTTACAGGGGCAGATTTAATCTTCCATGAAAAATCAGTGGGATGCCAGTGGAGCATGGGACAAAGAGGCGTGAGTGGTTTATAGCCGCTGCCAAAAGGACCACTGGACATAACTTCTTCAAACAGTATATGTCCATCTTCACCATTGACCCGGAGTCCTCAAGGACAACTGTGGCAATCAAACCACACACACAGGTATCTAGGTAATCCATGTTGTGGGGTGCGAAGGGGGAATTCCATAAATCTAATGCCATTTGAATATAATTAAATTGGGGACTTTACTGTAAGGAAAATAGTACTTCAAGGAAGTAAGCGGGCACTAAGGCATTTATGCCACACACATGTTTATTTGTTGACAGGAAAATACACTATGCAAAATGTTTCAGTAACTGACAGCTTTTGGTTAAACCTGGGCAGAATCATTCAAATTCAAACTTTGTTGACAACAAATTAGAAATGTATTGTTGTGTGTACGGCGCCCTAGGCCATAAGAGCCCACACAAAATCTTCAAATTTAAGTTTTCTAATGTTACTAAAAAGACCATGAGACTGAAGATAACAAGCATTTGCAATGCAACAGGTAGCGCATTTACACGAGTTTAAGCTATTGGGATTGTAAATGACAAAGCATTTTATTTATGTTTTGAAACCCAAAACATAAATAAAAGGCATTGTCATTTACAATGCCAATAGCTCAAACTTGCGTAAATGTGAGACCAATTGCATTGCAAATGCTTGTTCCAGTTTGTTGTGTGTCCTAACACCCATTTGGTAGCAAGTAGCAGGTTTACCCCAACTGCCTGGTATTTAGTAAACATCAAATGAATCGCTAGTGGGCTGCCAACTATCAGGGTCGCACTGAGATATAGAATATTTACGGGCACCAAAATAAAAATGCTCTCCATTAGTGAATAGCTGAAGAAGTGGCATCTATAAGCTAACTGTAATGCACAGTTATCATGCAAAAGGAAAATAATAATAGATTACTGCATAGAATATCTGTGCAATGCAGTAAAAAAAGTACATAGATATGCAAGTCAGATTCAGAGAGCACTATATTCATTCTATATCATGCATTACAATATTTTAGCTTTCTCCCACTGGAAACTTGCTCTGCCCAATGAAAGTCAATGTTAACATGTTCCACCACGTTTCATTAAAACTCTCCCACATTGTTGTACCAAAATACATTTAAGACTTCTTTATTCATGTACATGAGGGTATACGCTGCTCATGTGCGTGCTTATATTACGTGAATGCCGGTTCATTACCATTAAAGAGAGGCATTATAGATTTGCAATGTCCCTCTCTGTGACATTACTGCACACTGCGTATGCTAATTAACAAACCCTGCCCCTCTGAAACCTATTTTTAGTTTTGTTTAGGGCTCGTGCCCCCTGTACTTTTCATTTTTGTACTTGCGGTTAGCTGTGTTCAGTACCTGTATGGACTTAAATATACAAAAGTGATGTTATTACAATCCTTAAAATAGCAAATGTGTCACAAATTGTGGCTTTCGTAAGGACGGAGGGACAGGAGACTGATTAGTTAAGTGGTGAATAAATACACCAGCCTCGTCACACTCACACTTCCTTGAAGACTTGACAAGCCTGTCTGCTCAACTGCGACCCCTTTTTGAAGAACATGGAAATACACATGTAGCTGGGGTGGTCTCCGGGAGGATATAGATTAGTGATACTCAAAGTACGGCCCGGGGCCGCATAAGGCCTTTCAGGTCTTGACTTGCGGACCCCCGGGCAGCAGCAGCACTGGGCTGCTGTTTACTCGAGTCAGAACTAACATGAACAAGAAACGTACGTATACAGCAAACACTTATTTAAAGGTTAATTGCACTTAGGAAAATGAAGTAACAAGGCCTTTAACTTTAGGAACACCTTCATTCTTAAAGGCAGCCACTAGATATACATGCTTTGTTTCCCCATCCCAGACTTTACACCCCCTCTGGCATCAGGGCGGCCCTCGGTCACACCACAGACCAAACTTTGCGGCCCCCGAGAAAATGTTTGTGAGTATCCATGACCTAGATCAACAAAATGTGGGAGTAGTTAGACAGGAGGACGAAACAGAAGCTTGCATCTCTAAAAGGCTCAAACAGGAACCAATGAAAACAAGCATTGGCATGGCCAATAGGTCGCGCCTTTGGGATGTTATACGTGTTTAGCCATGCAACAGTTGATGTTGTTGCACCAAGGATATTGTGCTGGATAACTAAACACTTATAAGGTCCCAGAGGCGAGAGCTACTGGCGATGCCAATGCTTGTTTACCTGATGGGCATTGGCTGACTGCTGCCTGGTCACTGAGGCCCTAGTGAGGTTGAGTCATATTTGGGGGAGTTTTAGCCTCATCAGTTGATGCTGTGCAGGCCCAGCCCAGGTACAATGAGGCGCAGTCGGTGGTGCCTGGGAGTGTGTTCTTTCACTTTCGATTGACGGGGCGGCCCCCCTTCACTCTGGTGAAAGCCACAAACGGGATTCAAGTCGATCTTCTCATCACAGACTTTTCAGGCGACACAAATGTCACCGTTTGCTGAGGCCTTGAAAAGAGCGACCCAACTCCAGCAGTGAGGGCCAATGAGCATTGAGGAGACAAAATAATCAACAACAACAACAACAAATGAATCCCGGACAACAGGCTGGAGTCCCTCCCAGCAGCAGACAGTCTTTGTATCTCATGGCCTCACCTGGGGTGGTTTGGGTGCTGAGGGCCCTGCTGTGGGTCGGGCCTCACCTGGGGTGGTTTGGGTGCTGAGGGCCCTGCTGTGGGTCGGGCCTCACCTGGGGTGGTTTGGGTGCCGTGCTCCCTGCTGGGGTCTGACCTCACCTGGGGTGGTTTGGGTGCTGTGCTCCCTGCTGTGGGTCTGGCCTCACCTGGGGTGGTTTGGGTGCTGAGGGCCCTGCTGTGGGTCGGGCCTCACCTGGGGTGGTTTGGGTGCTGTGCTCCCTGCTGTGGGTCTGGCCTCACCTGGGGTGGTTTGGGTGCTGTGCTCCCTGCTGTGGGTCATGACCTCACCTGGGGTGGTTTGGGTGCTGTGCTCCCTGCTGTGGGTCTGGCCTCACCTGGGGTGGTTTGGGTGCTGTGCTCCCTGCTGTGGGTCATGACCTCACCTGGGGTGGTTTGGGTGCTGTGCTCCCTGCTGTGGGTCTGGCCTCACCTGGGGTGGTTTGGGTGCTGTGCTCCCTGCTGTGGGTCATGACCTCACCTGGGTGGTTTGGGTGCTGAGGGCCCTGCTGTGGGTCGGGCCTCACCTGGGTGGTTTGGGTGCTGTGCTCCCTGCTGGGGTCTGACCTCACCTGGGTGGTTTGGGTGCTGTGCTCCCTGCTGTGGGTCATGACCTCACCTGGGTGGTTTGGGTGCTGAGGGCCCTGCTGTGGGTCGGGCCTCACCTGGGTGGTTTGGGTGCTGTGCTCCCTGCTGGGGTCTGACCTCACCTGGGGTGGTTTGGGTGCTGTGCTCCCTGCTGTGGGTCTGGCCTCACCTGGGGTGGTTTGGGTGCTGTGCTCCCTGCTGTGGGTCATGACCTCACCTGGGTGGTTTGGGTGCTGAGGGCCCTGCTGTGGGTCGGGCCTCACCTGGGTGGTTTGGGTGCTGTGCTCCCTGCTGTGGGTCATGACCTCACCTGGGTGGTTTGGGTGCTGAGGGCCCTGCTGGGGTCAGGCCTCACCTGGGTGGTTTGGGTGCTGTGCTTCCTGCTGACCCAGAGGCCAGGACTGCACCATGAGCGCGGGGTTAAAAGGGGTCTGTTCATGGATAACTGCGCATGCGCTGGGGATAGACACCGCTTCCCACAGTGCAGATGAAAGAGACATTGGATTAACTGCGCATGCGCTGAGGACAGATACTGCCTCCCGCCGGGGAACGCGTGTTAAAGAGGGCCTGATGGATGAACAACTGCGCATGCGCGGAGGACAGATAGATTGTAAGAAAGATTTCTTTCTTTCGTTCACAGCACAGTAAAGGGCGACAGCTCAGCGCCAGCACAGGTCCGCGCGGGGACACAATGAATGAGAGACAACAGCTGCCACAGCACCCGCGGAGATGTATTTAAGTGCAAAGCTCCTCGGTTCGGCTCGTCTATGGGGAGGGGGCAGTGTCTTTCCTCTGCGCAGCCGCAGTGAGACGGAGCGTCATCTGTTCAGGGCAGTTCAGTCTGTACCCCGTGCAAGGGCCTAAATCGGCATAGGGAGTAGTGTCTTCGCCCTGCACATGCGCAACTGTGACGTGCACAGAACACGAGCATTTGACAGATTCCCCATTCCAAGATGTCGCCCCTTCCACGACCGTAGTCCTTCGTTTATTGCTATGTCGGGATACCGGAAGTCACCCAAAACGACGGCCGGTTCCTCTGCTGATACCGCACAGATCTGGATCCCGCACACCGCGCTCGGGCTGCGGGCTTGGACACACCGGTTCCTGTGTTGATGTTCGGGTCCTCTGCTGGACTCTGCGACGGTAGAGAGGTAAGACCGAGATCCTAGGCTTCATGTACTTTGATAGCTTCCGGGTCATCAGGCTCCAAAGACCCGGAGGGAGCACGAGGGAGACATGAGGATGAATGTTTGGATGAATGTTTATACCTGAATGAACGGCTCCCTGTAGGTCTCGATGGGAGATCCAGGCTGACCATAGACCCAAGGACCCTTCCTTATACACAGCAGGCGCAGGTCACTGTCAGCGTTTGCATGAAAGAGTGAGGCCTTGAGAGACTTCAACAATCTGTGGCAGGGCTCGGGTAAACACGGCTTTACACTGAACCCTGGTTCACCTCACACTTTATGGGGCTGTTTCTGTGCCTCGTACTGAAGCAACCGAGGTAAGGAGTTCCCAATAGAGCCGGATCTCGGCTGAGAGTGGATCCCCTGATAACAGAGCGCTTTGAAGCAGTGCTTTGATAGCTAACTTGGGGATTAAGAGCACTATCAGACATGTGGTTTATTCTGACGCTTAGCACACTAGGACATGACCATAGCATTTGATTTACAGCTATAGCCTGATTCTTGGAAGAAAACAAGAACACATGAATCAGAGGACCCATCATTTGGACTCATCGTTGATACTTAACGGAACCCTGTGTGGGTCGGAATTAACACCACATTGAAAGTAGGTTTCTTTGAAATATCCATCATGCTGGAACTTTACAGAGATGGATTTTCAGACCTTTAAAAATACCCCTTCTTTATTTACAGAAAGTTATACTGGGACGGTAGAGGTGTTTATTTCTCACCTTCATGCTTGATACACTTGGGGCTCAAAGGTTTGGGACTTATGACCCCTAGACTAGAGCACACGACATGAGAGCCATCACTCGGACCCAATCACAGACACGGGTTTTCACACTTGAAAATTTCCAAGGATTTTGTGCAGCAGGGCTATGAGGAGGTCATTTTGCCATTGGAGTTTTATCTAGATTCGCTCTCTCCGTCGTATACTGTATCTTAGAATGCTTATTTTACATGTATCTTCTCAACAAGGTTAGGTTACTATTGTTTGTATACCTAACATAGACAACCCCCTTAGTTTATATGCGCTGTGGCCGTATTTAATTTTACAAAAAATAATACCAATGCCTGAGAAGGATGTGACTTCTATTTAGACCATGGTTCTGTACCTTTATTTTTTACACAGTCTTGAGAAAGTCGCGGAATCACACCCTGTAGCGACGAAACAAATGTTGGTTGTGGCCGAGAACACCAGAAAAAAACACGAACAAGACAAAAGAAAGAAAGAATTGTGTATAATCTGTGACTCATTTACTGTACTTTGTTTTAACTTAGAGGGAAACCACATATTACTTAAATACATGTGCTGGGGAGTTGATTTTCTCAGGGGTGCAGAGGAGGTGAGGCCTGTCCATGGGGTGCAGAGGAGGTGAGGCTTGTCCAGGGGTTGCAGAGGAGGTGAGGCTTGTCCAGGGGGTGTACAGAGGATTTGAGGCTTGTCCAAAGGGTGCAAAGGAGGTGAAGCATGTCCTTTTCAGGGGTGGAGTGGTTGCGAAGGAGGCGAGGCCTGTCTAGGGGTGCAGAGGAGGTAAGTCCTGTCCATGGGGAGGAGAGCAGGTGAGACCTGTCCAGGGGGAGAAGAGGAGGTTAGGCGGGTAATGAGGGGTGCAGAGGAGATGCCTGTTCAGGGGGAGCAGAGGAGGCGAGACCTATCCAGGGGGTGCAGAGGAGGTGAGGCATGTCTTGTCCATGGGGGTACAGAGCAGGTGAGGCCTGTCCAGGGTTCAGAGGAGGTGAGGCATGTCCAGACCAGGGGGTTAACAGCAGGTGATGCCTGTCCGGGGGTACAGAGGAGGTGAGGCATGTTCTGTCCAGGGGGTTAAGAGCAGGTGAGGCCTGTCCAGTGGTGCAGAGGAGGTGGTGCCTGTCCTGGGCTGGGGGTGCAGCATATCTGGGAGTGGTGCAGAGGAGGTGAAGCCTCTCCAGGGGATGCAGAGTGGTTGAGGCCTGTCCAGAGGGATGAAGAGGAGGCGAGGCCTGTCCAGGGGTACAGAGGAGGGGCGACCTGTCCTGAGGGGTGCAGAGGAGAATGCTTTCCAGGGGGAGCAGAGGAGACGAGGCCTGTCCAGTGGTGCATAGGATGTCATACTTGCACAGGGGGTGCAGTGCTGGTGAGGAATGTCCAGGGTTCAGAGGAGGTGAGGTATATCCTGTCTAGGGGGGTAAGAGTAGGTGAGGCCTGTCCAGGGATGAAGAGGAGGAGGTTCCTGGTCTGGGATTGCAGAGGAGGTGAGGCCTGTGCAGGGGGTGCAGAGGATGTGCGGCCTGCCCCAGGGTGCAGAGGAGTTGAGGCCCATCTTTAGGGGTGCAGAGGAAGCAAGGCCTGTCCTGGGGTGCAGAGGAGGTCAGGCGTGCACAGGGGTTGCAGAGGAGGTGGTGTCTGTCCTGGGCTGGGTGTGCATAGGAGGTGAGGCTGATCCGGGAGGGGTGCAGAGGAGGGGAAGCCTGTCCAGGGGAATACAGAGTGGTTGAGGGCTATCCAGGGAGATGCAGAGAAGTGGAGACCTGTCCCCTGCTGGGATTAAACTTGCTCGGTAGGGATAGGAGTTGAGGCCTATCGTGTCCTCTGTGTATGAGGAGTGTGGACCGCCTCAGCCGCTTCTCTCACCGCCCAGAGATGCTCCTTTCCATGCAATGTATTTTATTGTAAGGGCTAGTAATCCGAGTTTTTGAAAAGTATCCAGAGTTACCATTGAGCCCCAGATGGCTCATGACAAAGGCATGTTAAATCAATGAGAACTAGTCTGTCAAGACGTGATATGAGACTCAAAACTATGTTGTTAGTGATAAAAAGAAAAGGGTTCTTTCTTTTTATGAAGCCCCCATCCACCAACCTAGTTGGTGGCATGCTTCATCATCGGGCCTACCCGGTGACACCAAGTGTGTCCCTGCTGTGCTACAAGGCCTGTATTACAGCAGAGCAGGTATATTTACTGAGTGTGCAGTGATAGTGATGTGAAAGTGAAGTTTAAAAACTGTCCAGTGTTCCCATTATCCAAAGGGATTATCTTTAATGTTTGGGCCTCTGGCAGTAGTAAAAGCAAGGCAATGGATGTAGGTGGAGTAGTAAGCGAACCCAGCCGGGGGGAAGGGGAATGGGACAGAGAAGAGACTATCTGACCTTCTGGCTCTTCTACTCTACTTCTTCCTTTCTGCCGTACTCCGTTTATGCCTTTCTTATTCCCTCTCTATCTTTAAGCATGAGTGGAAATTGCTGTAACAGAAAAGCACACCATTACTAATTTCCTTCTCCACTTTCTTACTCTCTCTCTATTTCCTTACCCAAAGTGCCTATGGCTTTGGCTCCTCTTCTATTCTACAATATAAGTATTCTATTCTTTGGTAAACTGCATTATAAACAAATTTTTAGCACCCTTTAACTCGTGTGAGTTCATTTATTCTTTTTCACTCATTTGTTCGTTCACTCTCTGCCTTACTTTCTTATCTTCTGAATTCTTCTTACTTCTCCCTTAGGAACCTTCAGGAGCTTCCGCCGTCAACCAAGCGACGAAGAAATCAGGAACTGAAGTATTCAATGAGTAAGTATTAATTCTTCTCTTTATATATTTTTTTCCTGTTTACTTTAAATTGGTATTTCTAACTAGACTACAGAAAGAACGTGACTAATCTCTGAAAATCCGTTGGTGAAGTGCGTGGTTCTAAAATCAACCGGCGCTCTTCACAGCTTGTCTAGACCTCGCACCCGTGTCCAGGAGCGCAGGACTAGACCGACAACTTCTACCGCGGTCCTCCCTGTTGGTAGTACAGGGGAGCATACCCAGTTCCGCAGTATAATCACTTGCGACCATTTGCGAGCGGGTAATCTTTGCAATGCCCATTTAATGGCAGAGACTGCGGGACAAAGAAGAGCTTTGATTTCTTTTTCCTACACCTTGACAGTACCCCTTCGCAAGGTTAAGCCTCCGGGCTGAGGTTTGTGAGGATTTTGCAAGTGAAAAATGTTGGTTAATCGGGGAGCATGAACATCTGATTGTTCCACCCACGACCTATCCTCTGGGCCAAAACCCTTCCAGTCTACAAGATAGAAGATTTTCCCTCGAATGGACTTTGAAACTAAGATTCTTTTAACTTAAAATACTTCTCGTCCTTTCACTAAAATAGGTTCTCTATTCCTCAATTCTTTCAAATGGGGTGAAACCTTTTTAAGAAGAGAAACATGAAACACTGGGTGTATTTTTAGCTGTGGTGGTAGTTTTAGTTTGAAAGTCACTGGATTCACTACTTGCTCCACAGGAAATGGACCTATAAATCGGGGTTGAAACTTTCTATTTCCTTTAAGCTTTAGGTTTCTTGTGCTTAACCATGCCCTGTCCCCTGTACTCAAATCTGGTTCAGGTCTTCTTTTTCATCTGCACTTTGCTTGTAGCGTTCCTTAGCTTTCATAAAGTTCTTGGTGGCAGACTTGTGTACCTTGCTAAGATGCAAAGTTTTGTGCTGCAGGCACCAACACTTCTTGAGAGGAAACCTCAGAATTCGGATGCCTTCCATAATTCAAGTAGAAAGGGGGAAAACCAGTAGAGGCATTCTCAGCATTATTATGTGCAAACTCTGCAGTCCAAAGAAGATCAAGCCACTCTCCCTCTTGATCCAAAAGAAACAGTCTGAGATACTTTTCTAACTCTTGATTGGCCCTTTCAGTTTGACCATCTGTTTGTGGATGAAAACTCGTTGGGTAACGTGTCTCAATTCCCAAACCCCTTGTACAAACCTTCCAACAATGGGATAGAAATTGAGATCCACGATCTGTGATCAAAACCTTTGGAATAATACCATGTATCTTACAACACGTTAATTGAATTGTGTGGCTATTTGTTTTGCAGATGACTTCCCTTTCAGGGCAACAAAATGCGCCATTTTTGAGAACGAGTCTTCCATGAGTAATACTGAACTGAATCCCTGACTAGAAGGCAATTTAACAATCAAATCCATAGTCACAGTGTGCCAGGAAAATGGAGGGGTAGGCAAAGGTCTCAATAGACCCCGAGAAGCCAGCTTATTTGTCTTCCCTATTGGACAAATCTCACAGCCTTCCACATAAACTCGAACATCTTTGGACAACCCTGGCCACCAAAACTGTCTCCTTAACAACTCCTCCGTTCAGTGGATTCCAGGGTGACCAGCCAATGGACTGTCATGACAGTCGATCAACGCTTGTTGTTGAAGTTCTTTGATTGGTAAGTACAAGGCCTTGGAATGAAACGGTAATCCATCGACAATTTCTTGAGTTGACTCCTTCTCTGCCAAGCCGCGTATTCCTTCAGAAGGTAAGGCTTCTTTGACCTTGTCTACAAGAGTTTTCTCACTAGTGGCTCCAACGATCTTAGTTTCAGGAATTATCTTTTGATCACTAATGGGACTCTTTCTTCCATCCGTGTCAATGCGAGACTTGGCATCTACCTTTCCATTATTTCTTCCTGGCCGATAAGTTATTACAAAGTCATAATTGGCGAAATACAGGGACCACCTAAGTTGGCATGGTGTGAGCGTTCTGGCAGACTTCAGAAACTGAAGATTCCGGTGATCGGTGATTACCGTCACCACATGTTTTGCTCTGACTAGGTAATGTCGCCATTCTTGGAACGCATCTTTGATAGCGAGGAGTTTTTTATCTGAAATAGTATACGTTATTTCCACTGGTTGCAATTTTCTAGAGTAATATGCCACCGGATGCATCTGTTCGGTCTCTTTGTGTCTCTCTGAAAGTACCTCTCCGATGGCCTGTTTAGAAGCATCAGTCTCCAGGTAAAACAGTTGAATAGGATGCGCATGCAGCAGAATTGGTGCAGTGGTAAAACTCTTCTTCAAGAACTGGAAAGCATCTTCTGCCTCAGCAGACGATTAAAAAGGTACTCCTTTCCGTAGCAATTTAGTAATTGGTGGTACCTTCAGGGAAAAATCTTGAATGAATCTCCGATAGAAATTTGCAAACCCGATGAAGCTCTGTATCTTTCACAGAGGTTGGAGGAGGCCAATTTAAGACTGCCTCAATGTTTTTAATATCCATGGTAAGACCTTCTGGAGCAATTACAAATCCCAAGAAATCCACAGGTTTCACCCCAAAAGCGCATTTTTCAAGTTTTATGTAAAGCTTGCTTTCCTTCAGGCAATGCAAAACTCTTTTGACCCGTTGGTGATCTTCTTCTGATGAGGAATAAATCGAAATGTTGATGTAAACAATCTTGCATTGATCAATGAACTCCTTCA